>NC_141471.1:48458968-49658968 GCF_009769465.1 Tauraco erythrolophus | reverse complement strand
AACTTTGTTATCATGTTTTTCTAAACTGTGAACATGCAGTGACTTGGGGGAAAAGGTAATTCCGGCAGGGGGAGATCGCGACCACCGACTCACGGACCACCTACCCTAATTACACCCCAGACCCAAAAGAAAGGGGCGGAGGAGGAAAACTGAGCATGCGAAGTGATTTACATGAAAAGCGAGAGAAAATTAACCAATTGTTTAAGAATATGTAAATATGTTATGAATTATGCATGATTGTAGTGTATAACTAATTTTCTGTCCAGAAGCCGGTGTGCACGCTAGGAGGAGAAATCCCCCGTGCACCCAGCGCTGCAATAAAGAATACCTGCTTCTAAAACTTTAAAACAAGTCTTGGAAAGTTCAGTTTCCTTTTCAGGTATCACTACAGGTATAAAAAAGGAGAAGGCAGAACCTTAAAACTGAGTACTTTCCATGTTTCGAAAAACAGTCTCTATTCACAACAGAGAGTTTGCAGCACGTTATGTACAATCTACCAAAATGCCTTGGCACTGATGTCAACATAGTGGAAAGGAAGATCATCAGTTGGGAAATTTACTTCCCTGCTACCTTTTCAGCTTCCCATAATTTGGGAAATTTGGGGTTATACATTATGGTCTAGTACCTGTTAAATTAATTTCACTTTCAACTCTTGGATAATCATCAAAGGAACAAGAAATGTAATCAAACCATGCAGCATCAAACTTTCTTTATGCTTCCCATTTTCACAATTAGCAATTATAAAAAAAAAATAACACATTATTCAAAAGTCTGTTTATTAAACTGGAAGTAACCAGCTGTCTAAATAATTGCCTCTGATTAGAAATCAGAATTTAAATCTAGAGGTCTGACCGACAGTGCAGAGATGGACAAAGACTCAAAGAAGCCTTCAGCAAGCTGTGGCATAGTCACCCACACCTTCATTGAAAATCTCACATTGAGTCCTCTCTGTAGCAGAGGAACATAGTGGCGCTCACCCTGTTTATTCCCATAAGCCAAAAAAATGAAAAGGAGGCCAAGACCTCATAGTAACAGCAAAGGCAGATGAAAGAACTGCAGCACAATAAGGTAGAAGAGGGCAGCAGTCCCCACAGTACAGTGAGTGATTCAACACTCCTGTTAACCTACTACTGTGGATTTTTTCCTACAAATGCAAGTTATTACTCAAGGGCTGAAAGGGTAATAAGCAGAGGTGCCAAAGTCCTACAGGGCCTCAGTACTGCTATCCTCGCTACATACAATTGTGTCTTAGGAATGTCTTTTTCCATGAAAGAAGTTCAGCTGCTCTGTTCAAACACACTTCCAGTTCATACTGTGTATTCAGCTTGGTAGCTCTTTTGGACTTTTTTCACAGCATGGACTCCACCTCAATAGATTCTCATGGACAACTACTTCTTTTTGCCCAGCCCTACAAAATCATTTTTCCTCCTACTGTGACCATTCAAAATTCAAGTTGCTTATACGAAAAGGAAACCAATGCTTAGAAAGTATCGTGCCATTTCTTTCCAATAGGTTGAAATTTCTCCCAATACTAGGAGGGTGATCCCGCTTTTGAAAAGAAATCATGTGACAACTTTACAAAGTGCAACACCAAGCACATGCATTACACTTCAATAATAAGAGATCAGGAAGTAAGCTGGAAGCTGAACACATTTTCTCAGAGGACTTTAGATTATATAAACACAGCCTTCAGTTCACTACCTGGTTACACCTTACATATACATATCTACCTGCAGAAACAAATCAGACAGTTTTATTTAGTTTCAAGCTAACCTACATTTATAAAAATTAGGTTTTCATCAATTTCCTTTTCAAAAATGCAAGACTCTCAAAGTATTTTCTCCCACTATTGTTATTTGACTTCTCCATTTATACCTTTTAAAATTTAGCACATGCTTCTACATAGGGATAGCACAAACCTGAATTTTCGAATCCAAATGGCAGAAAAAGACAGAAGCTAAGGATGTCATATTGATAGCCATGTGCTAGCCTCTCAATTTGCTCTAAACTCTATTTACAGCCCTTGTAAATAGCAACAATAGCTAAGCAAGGAAAAGGTCCACCGCTTCTATGAATCGCTTTTCTATTTTATACTTGTGAGGTTCCAGTTCTATATTCTTAATTGTCAAGACATTTCTGCCAGAGACAGTAATATCTACCTTTAATCTGTCATGTCTTCTGTCAGCAAAAAATAAAACTAAAGCTACATTTCATCACACCCTGTGTGATGATGGAAGTTTTTGGACTCTCAAAGCATTTACATCGACCATATCAGAATGATAAATATTGACAGAAATTCTTAATGTAACTGTTTTCACCAGCTATAGTTTCATGTCTTTATTTTCTAACTGCAGCGACATCTCCCACACCACTTCCATCTTTCCATTCTTGAAAAGCCTGTTAAATAACTTGGACAAAACTTTTTAATTCTTCATATCAAATATTTTTCCTATACCTTGCTGTTTGTTGGCACTATTTTATCATCTGTTATTTTCAACTAATCAATTTAGTTTTGCATAATATATTTGCAAGTCACAACATATACTGAGGATTATTTTAAGCAAGTGAAAACATGGACCAGTCAGTTAAGTGAACACATTACCAAGATTACACATCTGCCATTCTTTCCACTGAAGCACTAACCTGAGTTTCCTCCTTCTGCCCAGCCTCTTTCATGAACTCGTACAATTACCTTTAAGACACTCCACTGTCAAATTTGGCTAAATTAATTAATTAATGAGTTCAAAGTCAAAAGACTATGTACCAGGACAATGACATGCCATAACAAGGAAAAAAAAGAACAAAAAAATTAAGGTCGTATTTGGAGGTAGAATGATGCACAATCAAGCACGGAACTGCAACACTATAAAAAGCCAGACAGCTTTGATACATACTCAATGACTTCAAATTAGGACTCACAAGTGCAAATTATTTAGCCAAAAAATTCAAAACAACTTATCAAAGGAAATATTAAATGGTAGAAAACTGAGCAAATATCAAGCTCCCCTTTATGGGTTTTCTCTCTTTGGCTATACAAAGCAAGAAATTAGTAGTTTGAAATTCACCTGATTCATTTGATTTTAAGGCTTCTTTGATTTCTTGTTTAATTTTCATCGCTTCTTCTGCAGTCAAGTCCCCTTTTTTCAGTGTTACCACTTGAGGCTGTTCATCTTCATTGTCACTGCCGTTCTCACTGTCATCATCCGCAAGCGGAAGCTGCTCTCTCTAGACAGGAGAGAAATAAAAGAAATTCTGATCACTACACCAAATCACAACCACTAAGGGTGCACTAGTTCCCTTTGGTTTCATTTTTGCAGTAAGGTTAGTGAGGAGTCTTGGCACAGCTGTCGGTGCCAGGCCCTCCCAACACACTTTGCCCAAATGACACTCCAATTCTATCAGAGACATAGCCTCCCCTACAAAAAAAACAGTATGGGCTCTTTCAATTAAAGACCAAAACAGCAGGAACATAGAAGGTAAGAAATTCATTCCTTTTGTTTGTTATCTTTACTGCACAAGCACTGTCTGCCATGCAACACTAAGAAAATCTTAAATGTGTGGGTCCAAATTTGAATTTTCTACGCTGTACTCAAAAGGGTGCAAAGGGAAAGGGAGTCCGTGCTGGCTTTGTTATTAAAGCTGCTTAACCAAATCATTGTAAGCAGGAAGACCATGTCCCTGTTTCCGCTTTCTCAAACTTGTGCTCTGAAAGAGAAGACTCATTTAGTATAAAAATTTATAAACTTTCTGGCATGGAAACCTCAGTGCAACAACATAAAGGCTGGCAACATTGTAGGAACTGAAAACTTCACCTTATAAAGAAAATTATATATAGTATTACTATAATCTATTGAATTTAAGATAGAAAAAAATGCAATCTTCCTGGGGAACTGAATGTTTGTACTAAATTTACTAAAGGCATACTTTCATCTCAAATTCCAGCTTATCACAAATTTATTAACAAATCGTTGTGACTATTACTTTACTGACCATCCTGGAGAGGTTAGGTGATGAAGGCCTCTTTAGCTTAAGATCCACATTATACTAGAATGAACCTTAAAAGGTAATACAGGTGAATGGAGCAAGAGGTGAATGCCAATACACTGATGCTTTGTAATAAAATATATTTTCACAAGTAACTTGTATATCCACACAGCGACCACTATGATTCAAATCAAGGCCATAACAACTAGGCACTGGTGCAGGGCATTTTGCTAGGTTAGCTTTCAGATGCTTACAGGTCATGATCCAAAACTTTGTGCAAGCCCAAGTAAGTAACAATGTATCTCCACAAACAGCACTACCAGCTAATGTTAAAACATAGCTTAAATTTAAATTTCCTTAGTCATCAAAAAGAAACAACTTTGCATGTACTATATGATGATAATGATGGGCCTCTTTCTTAAGGCATCCTGTAAAACCGTGGCAGGAAACACATGCAAAAGCACACTGGAAGCAGAAAAAAACAGTGCCTTCAGAAAAGGCTGCAGTTTAACTGGCTCAAACCCCTCTGCCCCCACCCTGCCTTCCTGGCCATCACATCAGATTTCATGTCTGCTGACCTATGTTAAGATGATGGTAACCCCATTCCAATATATTTTCTTACTATACTCTTAAACCAGTTCTTTTTTCTTCTTTCCTGCCTGGGCTTTATAAGACCAGTTAAACTTGGGACATCATTGCTGTTTCCCCCGTTACCCCACAGAGCACTCGGGCACTGCCTGGCCAGCACTTGCTGCTCTGAAAAGGGCACCACGACCACCATGGCTGCAATTATTAAAAACAGCAATGGGGAAAGGCGCTGCGATTTTTTTGTAGCTGTTTTGCATCTCTAATACAGAAGCAAAAACAATTTACAAAGCCAGATCCAGTTAATTTTAAGCAGATAACTACTGTTCCCCCTTGTCCTACAGGGGCAAAGCCTGGAAGTGCTGCTTCCCCACCGCCTGCTAAGGGGCCTGTCCCTCGCCTTCATTTTAGGATGGGAAAGGGACACCGTGACGGGGGAGGAGGAGGACATCGTGGCAGGGGAGGCCTCGTGGCGCGGGCGCTGCCCGCTCCCCGCCCTGGCAGGGGCCGGCCGCGGCGGCTGGAGGGGAAGCAGGGCCCGACACGAGCCCACGGGAAGGGAGGGCCGCGCCGCCCGAGCGCAGCGCCGGGCCGTTACCTTGGTTTCCACCGTGGGCCCCTCCCGATACCCGACCTGCCGCTTGAAGCGGCTGAGAAAGGCGGGCTCGGCCGGCCGCACGTAGGAGACCTGGTTCCTTTTGCTCATGGCCGCTGCCCGCGACCCAGCCGCGCTGCCGCCTCCCCTCACACGCTGCCGGGCCGAGCGGGCTCGAGAGGACGGCGGCCCTGCTGGGACACAACTAACACGCGCCTTCCCTTCCGTGACCTTCCCCGTCACGTGACGAGGGCCAGGGCACCTTTAGCCAATGGCAGGAGAGAAGCCGGCGCGGGGAAGGAGGATATAGAGCGAAATGGCAGCGCCTGTGCTGGCTTCGAGAAGGGGGCGGGGCTACGCTGCCTGTGACTCTTAGCGCCAAATTCAAACGCTCCGCCATTTTGGAGTGAGGGGCTGGTGGGTGAGGGGGCCCTGGGGTCGGCAAGGATCATGGCTCCCGGCGTGCGAGGTGAGGGGGGACGGGGTGGCCATGGCCTGAAGGGGCGAAGGGATGTTCCCCTCTGCGCGGGGAGCGGGCGTGGGCGGAGGCGGCTCGGTACGGGAGGCCGCGCTGCAGGCAGAGCCCCCGGCCGGCTGATGGGCGGCTCTGCCCTCTGGGGCTGACCTCCTCCGAGGGGTATCACCCCGTGTAAGAGCGGACAGGGTCAGGTAGCGGTGTGGCCGCGCTGGGCGGGCGCGGTGCCCCGCGGAGGGGCTGATGGCGGTCCCGCTGTGCCCGCAGGGCAGCCGCGCTGCCCGCGGTGGGTGTCGGGGAAGGGCGGGGGCGGCGGAGCGGCGGCACGGAGAGGGGCGACCCCGGCGCTTCCAGAGGCGCTTCCGGCACCGGCGTTCCCCGGCGCTTCTCGTGGTGCGTGTGCGCGGCCCTCCCCAGCGGGGCGGCTTTGCAGACCTGCTGCTCTCAGCCGTCCCGCGTGTGTCAATTCGTCTCCTGTAATTTTATCGGGTTTTAATTAACTGTGCTGTTTGCAACTGTAGTCCCTTGCAAACGTCCAGGTGAAAGCAGCCCTTTAAACTGGGAGCTAAGAACAGCTGGCTTCGAGCCGGTCACTTCCCAAGGAGCAGGCTGCGCGCGTATCTGTCCGTCTGATGTCAGTGTTAAAACGCGCTGCTTTTCTTGCCCCGGCTCGCTCTCCTACCCTGCGTGTTTGAAGGATAAATAACTGAGTTGGAAGTTAGCACGTTCCCCAAACGTTATTGTGTAAACCACAGCAGGTAGGCTTGTGTAGCAGGAGCAGGGTGTTTATGTAGGATGAGTGTTAATGAAGATAGTGCCTTTACACATCATTATTAATCCTATTTGTAAAGGGATCCTCCTGCAATAAAAGCTGTGTGCTTTTTGAGACTTTATAGGTCTTTATTATCGGACTTTATAGGTCTTTATTACCGGAATATTTTGGTAAATCGTCTTTCATTGTAATGGAAGTTGGTTATGTTGCTTAGTTAATATTTTGACTAACCTATGTGAAATATTTTGATGTCAGATTCACCCTTAAGTAAAAAATAAGTCACCGTATCTATCTGTGGGGCAATACGTGCCATCTCCTTGAAATGTGAAGTGTGCAAAATGATGCTCATGCATACAGGAAAGCTGTGCATTACAGAGTGGTCAATAGTACTTCATAAAAGTGAAAGTAATATAGCTACTGAGTTGTGCAGGTTTAGGAAGTTGAATTTTTGCAGTCGTGTCAGTAAAACTCCCATGTTGTGGTGGTGTTTTATTTGCAATGAGTTAGCAATTTTTAAAATATAATGGAAATATATAATACTATTAACATTTATGTTCCTAATTCTCTAAAACACTTGGAAAACCTTATATGTATTAATTTAAGAGATAACTCATTGCACATATATTTACAAGTGTATGCATGCTTACACTGTAGGACTGGAGCTTTCTCTGCCTTTGCCAGAAACTGCAAACTTTCTGCCAAGGGAAGATAATTCCTAATTATTTTTACGCAGTTCTGGTTCATGCATGGAACGAGTATTTATAAGGCTCTCTGTTTATCTCCCTTGGTACTGCTTATACTATTTTCTATTTAAATGAGGAATTTTGAGCAATAATTTTATCTTATTTAATTTGTGTGCGTTTCACTTTTATTTTACAGGAGACTTACGTGACTCTGCATTACCTCTGTTGAACTCACCAAGGTAATGTAATATTGGCCAGTTCCTATATATGAATAATCACATTGCACAAAAAGTGTGAGCATAACCTAGTATAACTGTAAAATAATGTAGAGTTTTTTCTTTCCACATTTTACTGCACAAGATTGTTGCCTTTCTCTCTTAACTTCCTTGTGGGTTTTTTAAAAAAAAAAAGTTCTCTTAATAAAAAGAGTTGTTCTGAGGCATCAAATTCCCCTCGGAATGCTGCCATGCAGTAAATTCTCATTTGTCCGTTAACTCTGCAACTGGACTCTAGAATTTCTCTGAAGAGATATTCCATGAGCAACTTCAATTCTGTGAGGAAGTCCTAAGCTAAACCAAAAAGCCCTCCTCTAAATATGAAGTTTCTGCCACAACTCAGAATAATATTACCTGATGAAAAAATACTCAGCAAGTTAGTGTGGTGTGTCTTAAATCCAGTATAACATCTTCGCTTTCTCAGCTGTTTCCTGGGTTTTTTAACCCTTTCCTCTGCTACTTCCCAACCCTGCTTTTCAGTCATGAAGTCCTTCCTGCACTTTTAAAATTATTCTGTTCCTTTCTCTTGTTTATCGAAAGTAAAAATCAATAACAGTTATAACACCCAGCTATAACTGCCTTTTGGGAAAGAATGAAGTCAATCCAAGTTTGCTGCCACTTCATGTAAGAATTTAATTCCTTGATATTTATTGGTATTGTGCCAGAACTCCTTAAAGCTTTAATATAGTAGTCATACACATTTACTTATTCAAGCTAAGTTTACTGATCCATCCACGGATAAATGTGATTAAATAGGTTAGGGAGCTTTTAGATATAGGCATTGTTATACTTTATTGGACTTAGGATCTACAATTGCTTGTTCTTTCCCTTCTTGTAAGCAGCAGTGAAAAATGCTAGTAACTTTCTTGCTGGAATGTAGCATCATCTGCTTCATTTGCAAAGTCTTTTATAGCTTCCAGTAGTAAGAAGGATGCTTGAAGCCTATAGTCTCAGAAACTGCCTTATAACACTGGTTTTATATATCTCAAGTTCCCTCTGAAGTGTGTTCTTTTAGAGCTACATGCAACAGTAATAAATTCCAGTAACTTCATGTTCCTTGTTTTTAAGTCTGCCACTTTGTTACCTTTAACAAATCTGTGACTTGTAATGAATTGATGTGTACAGATAGAAGTAGTATATTTTCAGGAGACACCTTTGTGTGACTTCACATGCTTAATCTGATTTTTGTGATTTAATTTTATCAAACAGCTGATAGATCTATTTTGAAGTAACCTAATGCATAAATATTCATTTAGTGTTGAAGGTGATGCTATCAAAGTTTATGTAAGGGTACGTCCCCCTTCAGAGGCAGCTGCGTTAACTGATGGAGATCAAGGCTTGTGTTTATCTGTTCTCTCATCAAATACCATCCGTCTGCATTCGAAGCCTGAACCAAAGATATTTACTTTTGATTATGTTGCAAATATGGAAACAACACAGGTAATAACTTCCGGAATCTCATAACAGTATTGCAGTTTTTCCCCTGAGTTTTGGCAACTGCTACACTAAATCTTTCTAAAGATGTAGTGCTTTAGGTCTTTTTTTTTTTCTGCAGTGGTCAGATTGATAATATGTAGTTATAGTACAGAAATGTTGCACTAAATTCTCCTGTCTAATAGTTTGAATGTGTTTTTAACTGTTAATTTCTTTAATTAAAGTTTGCATTAAAGTCAAAGCTATTTGTAAATGCTACAATAATACCATAGACAGAAAATTAACCCCCCTGTTGAGACAAATGTATGAAATTAGCTGGCAGTCAGTAGCTGATATTAAAGATGTGATCTGTATATTAGGAAATTATAAGTTTATATTCTATTAGGTATATTGCCTTCTTATACATTTGCCTTTTAAACAGATGCATTGTTCATCTGGGACAGGTAATACTGGAAAGAAAATCCTTCAATTTAACTTTTATAATATTGTGTTTGAAGTTCCAATCATAATTTTAATTAATCTAAATGAATGATTTAACATTCTATTAACAATTCTATTTAACATCTGTTTTAAAAAACTGCAAAAACTCAAACAAACAAATACCAAACAAAACCCATGTTCTGTAGGCTGTTATTTGTAGCTAGTGTCTTCTTGCAGGTCTGAGAGAAATATATGAAAACAGATGAGGCTAACAGTTGTGCAGATTTGTTGAATATGCCATTGTGCACTGGTGAATGTTGAAAGCTAAATAGATTTGATGAGTGTCTTAGGCTCCATTTTGACCTACTCATAGTATAAACCACATAGTGTAATCAAAAACACTGGACCAAAATTAATATAATATATATTTGAAAGCCCATTACTATGATGCTGAGTTTTATTTTTTTCTTTAAGCTATCAACAAGGAATAACATTTTTTCAGAGGGGGCGATTCATGTCACAAAGACTTAGGATTAATTGTTTTGCTGTAAGAACTCCAGGAGTCATAATACATGTCTAATTTTAATGAACGTCTCTATTTTAGTTGTGATAAAGTTATGGCATAGAAAACACTGATAGAAGAGATACTTAAATGACTGGTGCCAAGTGCCTTCTCTTTCCCTTGTCCCCAGGAGTCAGTGTTCTTGAGCGTGGCCAAAAATATTGTTGAATCTTGTATGAACGGCTACAATGGAACCATCTTTGCATAGTAAGTAATTTAATGTTATTTCATAGCAATTGGAACATTTGGTGAGGTTGTGTTAATGAGTAGCTGTGGTTTTAAGTGCCAGAGCCTGCTTAATGTTACAGCAAGCTTTGAAAATGCTTCTTTAGTGCAGCACAACGTAGGGAATGTTCTTGCGATATTGAAGAGTCCTTCTTATTCCTCTTTTGGAGGAATCTGCTTGTAGGTGTTATGCTTCTAATACTTATGGCAAATAGTGTGGATTGTAAACTCATTTCAATTTTACTATTGTTTGTCTTAAAAAATGAAGTTTTACTATACTGTTAAAGAGAAAGCTAGTTGTTTTCAATATGTCCATAGCAAAATGGAATGAAAATCACTTTGACTTGGTATTTGGCCAGCTCAACTCTTTAGTGAGTCTTGGCTGCCTGTGGGAGAGCTCTTGAATGATAATTTTAACTTTCAAAATGTTTTCAAGGTAGAAATATACCCATGGCTAGCAGCACGAATATCATTATATTAACTCTCAGTATTCTTTCATTTTGAAAACTGAGTAAGCACTTTGGTCAAAAATGCTAAATTGAAGGACGGATCTAATCAAAACGTTACTGGGTTTTTTAGCCTAGCACTGCATTTGCAAAACTGTGAAGGGAAGTCTGCTTTGTTACAATACACAAATGTGGAAAAATGAAGTGAAATTGCCCTGAAGTTTCTCTAGCATGATTAATAACTGCTGTTTGAAAAGATATATTCATTTTAAAAGTATTTTCCTCATTTTAGGCTTATGTGCACTACTGAGCGACTCAAAACCCAAAAGATTGAGCCAAAAATTAGTTTAATGCATATATTTTAAAGACTTCATTTTAACGCTAAGTTCCGCTGTTCCCCTTTCCAACAGAAATAAGGAAGAAAATAGTGGGTGGAAGGGGAGAGAAAAGGTGATTTATCTAACAGAATTTCATGGTTGAATTTGCTGTTCTATTTTTATACCTTTTTAGCTGACTGATTTCTCAGCTTGCCTGTCTTTTTTTATCTTTAATTTAGAAGAATATTTTTTTCCATTTTAAGCTGTGAGTTCTCCTTAAAGATACAGATTAATAAAAAATTCAGAGCCAGAATAAAGCTTTATCTCACTTTTTTTTTGTTGTTAGTGGCCAGACTGGGTCAGGAAAAACCTTTACTATGATGGGTAAGTTCATGAGAGAGTTTAATCTTTCAGTAGTTGCTTAATCCTTTTTGTCTTGGATTGAAATGTCATCCTGCTCAAACACTAGAGATGAT
Organism: Tauraco erythrolophus; assembly: GCF_009769465.1. Taxonomy (NCBI): domain Eukaryota; kingdom Metazoa; phylum Chordata; class Aves; order Musophagiformes; family Musophagidae; genus Tauraco; species Tauraco erythrolophus. The sequence continues at coordinate 49,647,719 of NC_141471.1, read as the reverse complement.
TTAGATTTTTGTCTTCCTGCAGATAACTTTAAGGTTTAATAAATGGTGTAGCACTCAGTGCAGTCGTTCTTGCTTTATATGAAAACAATGAAGTACAGGTACTCTCTATCTTTTTGAAGATGTTGATTTTTTTTTTCTGGTTTTAGCAGGAGAGAAGCTTTTCAAGTAAATCAAACACTTTTACTAAATTTTCCCAAAAATGAATGTTCTACTGGTTTCCCTGTTTGGCTGATATCCCTTGCATGAGTAGAAAAATAATCTAGTATGCAAAGGTCTTCCATATTAAAATATAGTGAGGTTTTCAAAGTAACTGCTTCCTACCCAACTAGGAATTTAAAACCTCTCTGTATATGAAGGGATCCTCTTGTAATCTTACTCTTCGTACAGTGATGACTTTAAATGCATTAATATTGTACTTGTCATTAGAAAGTTACTGAAATAACCAAAACCAGTTTGGCTGGCGTATTTTCAGGGACTACGTACAAATTAACTAAACGCAGGGACAAACCCACCTTGTCTTTCTGGTTCTTCAAATCAGAGTTGAAGTGGCTGTATTGGCATACCTTCACAGCTTTACATGTGAAAGAACATGTTTTCTGTGGACATCCATGTAGTTTATGCTGTAGTTTATGACATAGGTAACCTATGGACCGGTAAAGTAAACTTTCACAAGCATCATTTAGACTACATATTAATCCGATTATAGAATATTATCTTATATCTTGAAAGCTGATTTTATTACATTTCTTCTGTGTTTTTGCCATAAGCTGACTAAAACCAAGTTTCTGAAGTCATCTGTAATGACAGCTTGAAAATATCAACCATTACTTGAGTAGTACTAATTAATTATTTTTTTAATTAAAAAAATCTCTTTAGGACCATCTGATTCTGATAATTTCACTCACAGTCTGAGAGGTGTAATTCCACGGAGCTTTGAATACTTATTTTTTCTAATTGAACGTGAAAAAGAAAAGGTAACTTATTTTATACTTATTATTGCAGTGAAAGTAATGTCTTACATTAAAGATTAGCTAAGGCTGTTTGGTAAGCTGGGTGTGTAGCAGGAAAGTTTCCAGGATTATTGCTATCTTGCATCAAATACATTAATGAGAAATGCTTGCATCTAGTACTCTACCAAATTATAGTACACTTTCTTCAGATACAAGTGTGCTTATGTTTTGAGTCTGAAAATGCATTCAGGTTTCTGGATGTTGGTTGTCACCTGGGCATCAGAAATGTATAGTATGTAGAATATATATGCAAACTAGTAGCTTCAGATATGTATAAAAAGAGACTAACTGCCACACAATGCCAGACTTAATAAAACCAATCTGTTTATAGTGTAAATTACTGTGTTTTTCAGGCTGGCAATGGAAAGAGTTTTCTCTGCAAATGCTCATTTATTGAAATCTACAATGAACAGATATTTGACTTGCTAGATTCTGCTTCAGCTGGACTCTTTCTCAGAGAACACATCAAGAAGGGAGTCTTTGTTGATGGTGCCGTTGAACAGGTGTTGTCATCTGCTGCTGAAGCATACCAGGTATTTTTTGTCACTTTTTAATGTTTGGACTATTTATCTTGATGCTTATTTGGTAAATATTCCTCTTTGATTAAAGCACATATTTTTTCGCACAGTGTCTGTGACACCCTCTTCCCCTATCTGTGTCCTCCAAAAAACAGTGTAAAAAGCTGTTTCTAGACAATGCTTCCTGACTATCCCACACATGTAAGAAATCGTGTAGTTCTGGAGTTCGGAATATATGAATTGCAACTACAGTAATCTTTCCATAATGGTTGCCCTACACATCTCTGAAATAGCAATAGAAAACTGCATCTCCTGCTAATTAGACGCTGTGTGTGTGTTCTAGAAATTAGCGGGTTTATTTCTCCATGAATGAGACACGTGTATATAGTACTACTGTGACTTTAAATATTTTTTTTTCCTTGTACACTGCTAACATAAACCAGTATTGGAAGAAAGTAAACAAGTCCTTGTCCTTGAAATTTTTAAAAGCCATTGCACTGAAATATGTTTACTACTTTTTGTCACCTGTATGCAAATACTGGATATGGTCTGAGATACTTGATGTTATTTGATGTCTTTTTCATGCCTAGGTGTTAACTATGGGTTGGAGAAACCGTCGTGTAGCATCGACCTCAATGAACAGAGAATCCTCAAGATCACATGCAGTTTTCACTATCACAGTGGAATCCATGGAGAAAAACAATGAGATTGTTAACATTCGGTCTTCCTTGCTCAACCTGGTAGACTTGGCAGGATCTGAGAGACAGAAAGACACCCATACAGAAGGACTGAGGTTAAAGGTTAGCTCTGTAATACCTATGGCATCTTTCTCCTTTCAGATGTACTGCCCTGTTCCGTCCACTAAATGTGTTCACCTTTTGTTCTCTTCTCCTTTTTTTAGGAAGCAGGTAACATAAATCGATCACTAAGTTGTCTGGGCCAAGTAATCACAGCACTTGTTGATGTTGGTAATGGAAAACAGAGACACATTTGTTACCGGGATTCCAAGCTCACTTTTCTGTTACGGGTAATATATATCCTCTGGATTTTGTATGCTACTTGGGGTGTAGAAAAAATTTGGGGGGAGCTTGTTTTTTTCACTCTAAAAAGCTGAACTCAGGTACATTAAAAATTTGTTTCAATATTGGGCAGCTGGAACAAAGCTTCAAAAATGTATTTTTACCTAAACAGACTTCTAGCTGATTTATTGCTGTTAACTGAAGATAAGAAATTTTATTGATGCTTATAATCTCCTTTTACACATTTGCAAGTTTTAAAGAAAAGGAAGCATGTGTTTTCATCCCTATAACTTGGGAAATGTTTTGTGTGATATTTAGGGGTGTGCCGAAATGTTTGACAGGATTTCCGGAATTACTCTGAACAGTAATGAATAATATCTCTAACATATTTTTGTATTATAATAACGTACATAATGTAGTATTTGTGTTACACCACAGTATTGTGATCACAGCAAAATTTCCTAATTGTTCCATCCCTGTTCCATGTACATGTTAGAATTGTGAACCTGTGAAGAATTATGTTCTTCCAATGCTACCCCAAATACGTAATAGAAATCGGAAGAGAATTGCAACTGTATGAGCTGTTACTGAAGTGGCTGGGTTTTTTCAGGTGGTGGTATTGCAAACAAGTCTACAAACATGACCTTCTCTACTAGACAGAGAAAATGCCACTGAGGCTTGTGGGCTATTTTATAGCACTAGGCTTTTAGAGTCTCGGATGTAACTGCATCCTTCTCCAGAGATTTGAGAGCTACTTGTCTAACAGCACGGAGATATTTGAAGACATGCATGTAAAAAGGAGAGGTTCTTTTTATATCCTTGTTCAAGAATCTGTTGTTTTGTGATTTTGTTTGTTTAGCAATTGCCACCAGAAGATAGGTTGGAAAAATCAACAGGCTAGATGATATTCAAAATAGTATGAATATCAATCTGCTAATGACCAAGATTAAAGTGAAATATCTACTTTATTCCCTGATATTTTTTTTCCCTCTCCCTCCTGTTCAGGTGTAACAAATATCTCAAATTGTTGATTAGTAATATAGAATGAGGGTTTTAAAAACCCAGATGAAGTCTTTGTTTACAGTCACATCCTTTATACTTACCATTGAAATAAAATTTCAGAAACTTCAGTAGCATGGAGATTTGTTAAATAAAATCCCTTCTGCAGTTTGTTCAAAGTGATACACAGTAGCTCTTCAGTCATGGCTTCCTGCTGTAGCCAAAAACATGCAAGTAAAACTACTTTTGTGTTTTTAAATAGGATTCCCTTGGTGGTAATGCAAAAACATGTATAATTGCGAATGTTCACCCAGGATCCAGGTGTTTTGGTGAAACACTGTCCACCCTTAATTTTGCTCAGCGAGCAAAGTTGATTAAAAACAAGGTAAGAGTTATTCAATGTCTTCATTGTTGCAACAAATAGTTTATTGTCATTTAAATTACACATCTGCAAACAGGATAGCTTAATTGAAATGCACTTTTGGTTTCACCAATTTAAATGACTAGAACTTACTTTAAAATCCTAAATTTGCTTTCCTAAGTGTTTATGACAAAATATTTTTGAAAAGGACTCTTTTGCTTTTGATTATGAATCGAGTACAACAGCTGGGGACTAAGTAACAGCTGATAATTGCGTTCATTGCTTGTTCTCTGAGCACTACATTGGAAAAAGTAAGTAAATCTGTACTAAAACTTAAAATTGTCATTTAATAAATTAGATTCAATAGCACTTCAGTGCATCTAGTTTTTATATATGCTAATTCCCAAAACATAGTTTCTCATGAGTGGATTTTGAAAGTGTGTTGGCATCTGACTAGAAACTACTGCCTTTGATATATACTGCTTAGCTTTGTTGGTCAAAAGCTCCAGAGAAGATTCTGCAGAAAACATTAAATTTTTTAACCAATATTTTTAGCTAAAGTGCAACTTACTGGTTTCTGAGTAAATTGAACATTGCTTTTCCCATGAGTTCTTCCTTTCCTAAGACGGAAGACTTCTCAGTAGTTTTGTTGTTCTGCAGTCTTTCACTTTTCTTTTATCCTATAAAATAAAAGATTTTTTTTTTGTACCTCTTGCTAATTTTCTCTTAACATATTTATGAAAGGCTGTGGTGAATGAAGATACACAAGGAAATGTGAGCCAACTGCAAGCTGAGGTCAAGAAGTTGAAAGAGCAGCTTGCTCTACTTACTTCAGTGCCATCTATGCGTGATATTTCTATATCACAAGGTAAGAGTTGGGGGTGAGGGCAGAGAGAACTTGCTACTTTTTTAGCGTAGAGGGTTCAAGCCTTATGTAGTTCATTAAGATTCTGAGCAATTAATATTTTTGTAGAGACTGACCTACAGAGGCTGCACTTGTCTTATGGATCCCTTTGCCCGTGCCTGTATCTAATATTTTGCAGAAATTATTAATGTGATTTTTTCTTCCTCTCGTAAGTTTGTGTACAGGGCTATGTTTCTGTTACAGAGTACTTAAAATACTCTTCCAGTTCACAGGAGGTATACTGCCTAATCTTTTAAGTAACCAAAAGTTTACATGTGATTGCTCGTACATTTAGGTTGGAGGGAGAGCACTAAGGTGTTGATAATGCCCATTGAATCCACATTCTTTGTAAGCTCAGCACTGGATTATTTTCCCCCCTCTCTTCCCCTTTTGCCCCTTCAGGAAGATCCTAAGAAGGATGTTTGCCTTTCAATAAAAGATCGGTTTCAATATAAGATGGTAATGGGGTTTTATCAATATGTAACTTTTTTTTCCCCGGTAGCTTTTCACTAGACCACTGTATCTTCACTATAGATCATAGCATAGCTTTTTACTTATGTATACTTCTCACTGAAATGTGCTGCCTTATAATATTTGATTCCAAGGTAGTAAAATTCATCTCTTAACTCTTACTGTATCCTTAGTCAACTCTTTCCTGACCTTGTCAAGAAGTAGAAGATACAACAATAGAAGTTACTACAGAAGTTAGAAAGACTTGTTTAATATGTGGTTGAGTTTTCCTAAGGAAAAATTACTTCTCTGAGTGTACACGTTTAACCAACAAAAACAAGTCAGTGATTATGTCAGACACTGAATCACAGTCTGTGAATACATAAATATTGACAGAGGGCTCAAAAATATTATTGGAGTTGTGATAGAGTTCTGAGGGGGAAGGCAAATAATGATGCTTAAACACTGAAGAGAGGTTTTTAAACAACCTAATTTATTAAAGCTGTGTTTAGTCTATGCAGTTAAATGATGTTTGTAATATTCAATTGCACAAATATGAAATCTGCTTACTAGCTGCTTTAAAAACATGATGGCATTTTTTAATATATTAAATTACAATAAATATAAAAAAGTAGTCTTGCCTACATGAGGGTATTCAGGAAAGCTATTTTGAATTAATTTCTTAAGTGGATTAGTTAAACCCTTTTAATCCTTTGTGTGGACACTTTCCTCCCAGATTAAATCACTAATTGTCCCCTTAATTCATGCTTACTTTTCCAAATTTCCTTCTCATAAACCAGTTAGTCTACTTTTAATATGTGTAAACTGTAATAATAATGCCAATAATGGCTTAGTGTTATCAAATTACTTTCAGAGAGGGGTTGCATTTTATAGATATATTCAGCTGAACAAACTGATTCTTTTATTTTATTAAAAGTTAATCGTAAAGCCATTTAATGCTTGAACAACTTTATTAATTATACAGTTATGTATATTGACTCTGTTTTTTTTTCTTGGTCACCTGCAAGTGCTGATAATTACAGTCTAAATGTCTTTGCTCTGGGTACGGCACATGATCTTAGAGGAATTATATTGTTCGAAGAATTTTATTTAAAAAATTTTTCCACAACTGTCAAGTTATGTATTTAGGAAAATGAGATTAACTAGTATTTTAATAAATAGAGCATTTGTTTCATTGACTTACCCTACAGGTGCTGTTGAAAAAGGGAAGAACAACATAAATTACATGAACAACTTTCTTGAAGCAATGTTGTTCTGGGAGAAATCAGAAGGTGAAAAGAAGGTAAGAAAGCACTAATATTTCTAAGTGCATTCTGTGTGCTATCTGATGAGACCATATTGAAACTGACTCTTTGTGATTTTTTTCTTTGGTTTTGAATAAGAATACTCTGTCCAAAGATGATAAGGTTTGGTAATAAGGGAACTAGTCAAATGACATTTAAGAGAAAATCTTTCAAATTCAGATAAGCCATAGGATAGCTTTCATAGTATGTTTAGTTTTAGGGCGTGGGTTTTTTATTTGAATTTTCTAATAAGAAATTTGAATGGAACAGCAAACTTCTGTTTTGGTTAATTTTGAGGGCATCTTTGAGTGTTTGGATCAACAGTATGTTTTTTTTTGAAGCAAACCTCCCAGTCATCCCCATTTTATTGTGGTTTGGTTCATGTCATGGTACAGTGTTGCATCATCCAAAATGGACTTTTTCTTTTTTTGTGGAAGAAAATGAACTGAAACAGGCACTCTAGGGGTGCATCTGATGTTCTTAACTGGCTGCTTAGTCTACATGATCATATTTGAGCTTCTAAGTAAAGTTTTTGCAATATAGTGTGTAATTTGGCTTCTTGGTATGAGCTATATTGCTCTCTACAGATCTGCTCCAAATGAATGATAGTCCGTATTCGCAAAACTATTGTTAGCTGAGTTTTGCATGATTTGTGTCTGTATGTGATTTATGCACCTTAAAAATTCATCTAGTGTAACTGTCACTTTTCCACCAATCTGTATATATACTTTCTAAGAATTTATTAGAAAAAATTGCTCAACTAGAAGATCTGTGTGCCAAGAAGGAGAAATTTATTCAGTCCAATAAAATGATAGTTAAATTCCGTGAAGACCATATTGTTCGCTTGGAGAGATTACATAAAGAGGCGGGTGGAAGCTTATTGCCAAAAGAGCAAGATGATCTCCTCAGTGAATTGAGGGAGGAATTGCAGACACTCAGAGAACAGGTAAGTCTTTAGTTTTTCCTTTCTAGAAAATTTTTCTTTTGTGAGAATAGCTCATGTGATGGAGTTCTGTGATGGGTGTTTATGGGCTTTTTAGGAAAGACAGGCAGGTAAAAAGTGGATGGGTAGTAGTTCCCTTTATAGAAGCATCTCAAATGCATGGAGTTTCCGTATGGAAAGGGCAATGGGTGGGTTTAGAGTTTGTGAGTTTGCATAAGGGGAGAGGCTAGTGAGGGTGATGTCATGGTGGGAGCTTGCCACAGGCCACCTGATCTGGGTTAGGTAGAGGACTAAGTCTCTTTAAGCAACTCAAGAAAGCCTCCAAATCACAAATCTTCATTGTTGTGGGAGACTTTAACATCCATGACATCTGTTAAAAGGGAAAGACAGCAGGATGCAAGTAGTACAGCAGGTTTCTGAAGGATGATAATAACACAGATGCTAGATGGGCATGTAGATGCTAATCAGGGGTGATGCTGTCCTGGAGCTGTCTGAGGAAAGCAAGTAGCAAAGTACGTACCTAAGGCTTTATAAAAGGAGGCTTCAGGTTATTCAGGTATCTGGTTAAGCGTGGTATTATTAGTGAGGCAGTCTTGAAGAACAAAGAAGCTCGAGAGAGAAGGCAGATCTCTAAAAACAATTTCCAAGCACAAGCAGGAAGGAGGAGCAGATGTATTAAAGATGAGATTGACTCTAGCTCATAACTGAGCTCCAAAGTGAAGGCAGGAAAAAAAAGTACCGAAGTCAAGACAGTCATTAAAGGACTAATAGAAACGTTACTATGGCATGCAGGGACAGTGTTAAGCCAAAGCTCAAAGCTGAAACTGAAAAGGGATGTCAAAAGCAGAAGCAAAACCTAATTCTTTATTACCAGTAAAAGAATAAACACATAAAATGTAAACCCACTGTCTCTTTGAGAGCAGATTCCAAGAGAGTAAGAAAACTTACAAAAACTAAAACGGAGCAGTTCCAACCATGGTAGAGAATAAATTTTTTCCTCTTCTATTACAATTTAATGCATATTAAAGGTAGTAGAGCAACAGATAGTTATGTATAGCATTGTCTGGAAAATAAAAACTGTTAAATAAAATACTGCTTATCACAGATGGAACAACACCCACGAGTTGCAAAGTATGCCATGGAGAACCATAACCTCAGAGAGGAGAATAAAAGACTTCGTTCTTTACAGTCAGTTAAAAAGGCCCAAGAAATTGATGCTCAGACTATTGCAGAACTAGAAAAAGCTTTTTTGGAAGCTTCAGCCACAGAGAAAAATACTGGAGGTAAAAATATGCTAACACTTTTCAGCTAAATAAGCTTACTGTGTTTCTGTTGTGTGCAGCGTAGTGTTGAAAATATTGTCTGTCTTAATGTATTTTTGCCCCTTTCAAAGTGATACCTGAAGACTGATGAAACAGGTTTACTTCGTTTTATTCATGTTGGCCTTCAAGCAAGTACAGCAATAGGGAATTTGGCTTCTTGTGTGTCTTGTGAACACCACACCTAATCTCATTTTATTGTCCTTAGTTGTTACAAAGACTGCAGTAATATTAATTATTCTACTGGTTTTCATGTGGACTGTTGCTAATACCCATTATCTTCAATTTCAATTGCTTTTATGCTGTTCAGAAGCCTACAAATGCTTTCATTTTAGTAAAACTTAAAATATTTGAGCTACTCTGATTTCAGAGTCTATATGTTTGTTCTTTAGGTCATCATTTATATCCTACCACCATATCAGTAGAAGGCAACTCACTGGCATCTGTTGAAAGGCTGAAAGCACGCCTGCTACAGACTCAAAGTGAACTGGCAAGTTCAAATCAAGAATATGAAGAATTCAAAGAGCTAACCAAGTGAGACAAAACAGGATACACATGCCTTTATATGTCCTGAAGTAATTGCTTGTATTGATTTCTAAAAGTTAGTCTCAGATCCTGCATATACAGTCTAAGTATGTTCTTTGCATGTAAAAGAGGGCCAGGTTAAGAAAAGTAGCATGCACACAGCATATGTTCCTGTTGAACTCTGTTACTCCAGGACTAGGAAACAACCGCAATGCAGTCTGAAGGCACGTCTGCACTGCTGCAGATTTCTTTCTCTTTCCGAAAGCTCTTTACACTAAGATGCAAAACAATGCTTCACAACATGCAGGAGACGCACATACCTTGAAATTCTGATAGTCACCTGCTTAATGGGACAGGGAGAGTTCAGCTTAGTTTCCATGTTGAGCAAGTATTTTTCAGTAACCCAACTATTGCAGATGGAAGCGGTGGCAGGAACTAAGAGTTGATGGGTTTTGCGGGGGGTATTTTGGAATTTTTATTTCTTTTAGTGCAATAGTAGTTTTTAATACAACCTCTTTCAAGATTGCAAGTTTGAGTCACTATAAATGCAGAATCCAAGCACCCCAGAAAATTTTGGTTAACTTCTTGGTTAATTTTTTGTCACCACTTCAGGGTTTTTAAGAAGGCAATAGTACCACTGTCTTGAGACTTGTTATTGGAACAGATTTAATTCAAATTAGAGCAAAGACATGGTGTCAATAGTTCATTCGTGTCCATTTGCTTCGGCATCTAAACACAAGATAAGAGTATACTTTGTCCTTACTAACGTACTAAAGAATTTACTGTCGTTGTTTTCCTTGAGGGCAGCACAAGATAATGCCAAAGGCCTGAGTAATACCTTCGGTGTATATGTGTGGAGGCAGAGAGAGGGAGATTGATATGGAAGTGAATAATACATGGCTTAACTTGGTCAACCCTGTTTCTGAAATTCAGGTCCTGTTACTGGAGATACAAGAAAAATAATTACACTTCCAGCAAATGTAATGTAAACCTGGAAGGCATGAGAGACCTGATTTTTTTTCTAATTATATTTATTTTTAGCTTATACCTAACATTGTTGCTTTTTATTGATTTCGGTGAATCTAGAGTATAATTCTAGAAGCATTGGGCACAAGATACTTCCATTTTTGCCTCCTTCCTTTTTTTTTTGCAAAGGAGCTTTGTTATGTCCTTTTTGCTCATTCAGGCAATTGTACAAATCTGTATTTTTATTCTTAGATTTCTGCTGTGTAACAAATGCTATGAATTTTATGAATAGTAATGTTACCTTCTACTGAGTTTATCAATTCAGCAATCTATCTATTGTCCTGTATCATTGGTTACAATGGTTTATTTATACCTTCATATATTTATTATATTTTCCTGCCCATTCGATGTATTCCTATTCTATATATTCCATGTTTTGTGCATGTCCTGCTTTCTTGATAGTATGCCTGCATTTTTATTATCAATTACTGACATTTTCTTAGTGGAGTGCAGTCCAACAGAAGTATGCTTTTAAGTCTCTGGATTCACCTCTGAATTTCACTAAATTTTAAACTGGTTTCCAGTTTGAGTAACTGGATGCTTAATTTTACATGTAAGTGTAATGGTATGCTGTAACTGAATAAGTAGAGTAAAATTTAACAATTTCACAAAATCAATATATGCTAATTTTTCTGTTGTCCAATACAGTCGGAACTAAAGATCTATTCTGTTCCATAAGCTTTGTTGCAAATGCTAAAAACCTGAAGGAAAGTGATAGCGTTAAACTGCCAAAAGATGAAATATGTACTATTTCCTGTTGTCTGTAGACTTTGACCCTACAATTATGTCAGTAAGGCCAACTGTCACAGTAACAGCAAAATATCTAATGAAAATGATTCTTAAATTTCTGCTCAACTGTTTTATTTCAGTTAGAGTACTTTTAGAGGGCAAAATAATCTTAACAGAGCAGCACTAAAAAAAAAAATCTTTAAAGGATTTTCTTTAATCCTGGCAAGCACCAGTTCAGACTTCTTATATAACTGGATAACATTTTTAAAGCTTAAAACCATATTGGTATGGGTGATATCACTTTCTCCTAAAAGGAATTGCAGAGCGCTCAGCTTATTTCTTACCATGTAATGGATTTTTTCTGACACATTTAGTTATCCATCTTGCTTCATTATGCAAGCACAAATAAGCTTCTTAGCTTTTTTTATTTTTTAATATGGCAGTGGGTTTTTTTTCTCAATATAATGTATTTCAATGTTTGGGCAAGAGTTCAACTTCAGTCGACTCATTGGCAATACTGCAGCTTATTCTTACTGACGGGAGGAGTGTACTGATGGAGTAGTTTTGACAACAGTAAAATGCTTCCTATACAGGAAAAAGCATATGGAACTGGAATCGGAGCTTCAATCCCTTCAGAAAGCAAACCAACATCTTGAAAACATTCTGGAGGCAACTAAAGCACACAAGCGCCGAGAAGTCTCTCAGTTACATAAGCTACATAGAGAAACTCTTAAGGTTTGAGAATAAGTTTATTTAAAACCATGTGTATGTATTCCTGAGTTGTGTGAGAATATACTTTCATTTTTATGATCCCTTAACCTCACCAGTGTTCTGCTATGTAATCCATATGTGATAAAGCAAATACACTGCTTTTTTGTTCTGAAATACTCACTCAATGACCGCTACTGTAATCGGATGACAAATCTGAAAGGGTGTAGTGATTTAGAACAAACCCCTTTGAGCACTTTATTTCATTATTCTGCTTATAGAACTATGAAATAAAATACCAGACAAAGTATTCTGTTTTACAGTTAAAATAAACACTGCTTTGTAATCTTTACAACAGAACATAACCACTCCAACAAAAGCTTACCAGCTAAGATCTCGCCTAGTACCACGAATAAGCCCAGAAATCTTAGATTATCATTCTGAAGATTTTCAGTGTTCCACGGAGATGATGGATGACATTTTGAAAGAGCCAGTCCCCCCAGAGATGAATGAGCAAGCATATGAGGCTATTGCTGAGGAGCTCAAAGTGGCACAGGTGAATGTTCTGAATAAAAACTGAGGCGTATGTGTAACTTTATTATAAAGCAGGTTTTGGCATGAAATGCTTCCTTCTCCCCATCCTCAAAGATATTTTAATTTACATGGGAAACTGAAGCTTTTGATGAATACTTAAGGCTTCGCTAAACAGTTCTCTAATTATACATCGGACTTAAGAGGATTTACAATTAAAATACTGAAGGGGATTTGAGAGTTGAATATCGTAAGTAGTTTAAGATATAGAGGGCATTTAAACTTTTACTATTTTAACTTGATAAAGAAGTTTCCTCAGAAACAATTTAAGTCTCTGGTGACAGCTATATTTGAAACAATACCCAAGATTAATATGTAATGCTGCTTTATTTGAAGAAACCTGTCAAATGTTGCTTGTCCACCATTGTAACTTAATTGTCTTGTATCTTTCCTGAAGGGTAGGGAAGGTCTTTTGTCACATACAAGAGTGCTACAAAGTTATCTGAACTACTCTCTAGGAGCCGGAACTAACCTCAGTGCATGTAAAACCCTGGCACAACAGCCAAAACCCCTCTTTGGTGCTTACCATATTGCAAAGATCCTGTAAGGAACTTAGCTAGTATATATTTTGAATAACTTCTTTTTAAACCCTTATTTCTCCAAGATAAACGTGTGTCTGAAAACTGTTTATTGGATTCAGTCCTTGTATTCCCTGACGGATTTTCTTGTATTCTGGCAGTTTACTTAGCAATATGAGAAATCGGCTACTTCAGATACCAGTTTATTTTTGAGTGTTCTGTTTTCTGTTGGTTCAGGTCATGAAAAAAGAAAGTAGTTGGTGTTTTTATATTTAATATGCACAGACTGCCATATGGCATGTGAAAATAACTGGAAGATGTGTTCTAATTTTGACTGTCTGTTGTGTCACAGGAGCAACTGAGCACAATGCAGACAAAGCTGGATGAAGAGGAAAGCAAGAATATAAAACTCCAGCAGCATATTAATAAACTGGAGCATCATTCTGCACAAATACAGGAGGTGAGAGAAAAATATAATATAGGTCTATATGTAAGTGTATATATGACCAGGTGGAATCTACTGCACTCCTATTACTGCGTTGCCTAGTGAGGTCTGCAGTGTTACTGCATTTTGACTTTTGAAAAATTTACATAGCATCATAGCTCAGGGCAGTGCAGGAGGACAAGGACTTCATTTAACATAACACTGCAGGTTTGGGTTTTTTTTTCCATTGTTTTAAATGTTGTGATTCTGAGCCTACTTGATCTTAAGTATAAGTAAATAGACACTCAAGATGTCTGTGCTTGATTTTGACCAACTTCATGATTTCTGACAGCAGTAGTCACAAGGAAATTTTAAGCTTTGGAATACTGAAAATACTACTTGCCTCATTTGGAACTGAACTGAAACAACCATACTCTAGAAAATATTTACAAGTCTTCCTTAATTGCTATGTTTGATTTAACATAGAAAAGAAAATAAGGCCTGGTTTCTTCCCAGGTCAATCTCATTTCTGATAGCTCTGTTCTGAAGTAGATTGCAGCTCCTAAGCTGTGGGTTGCTTTTAAATGAACTTTCTAGATAAGGTAATGTCTTCAGTTATATTGGAAAATTTTTTTCTTGTCCTTCTGTGGATTTCATATTTACCAAACATCGAATTTAAAGAAAAGTGTCTTGTATTTGTGATTGGCTGATGAAATACAGTAATACATTATTATTACAACTCTATGATTTAGCTGCTCCTACATTTCCTTCCTTTTAAAAATTTTACTTCTCTTCTCAAGCTTCTTTCATCGGAACGGAATGACTGGAGTAAAGAGCGCCAGGAGCTCCTTGAACAAATAAAATCGCTTGAAAAGCAGTTTCAAGACAGTCAAAGCAAGACTGATAGTAAGTCTATAACACTGAAATTCCATATGAAGTGTTGAGGTGTCTTAATGTTTTGAATCAACAATAACACATGCTGAGTGACTATTTGGGTTTAAGATGTTGGTCATAATGATTTGATTATTTTTTAAAGAAAAAAATTTCAAATAACTTGCAGAATAGCTTTTCTCTGCCCAGTCTTGCACGATATACAATATTGAAAATTGTTTTCTGTTTACTCTGAATGTTAAGGGAGTACAGGATACAGTATTTTAAAAATAAAATATTAACTAAAAATAAAGGGGAAATCCTCTATTGGTCTATGGAAATAAAGTGATGATGTCTGGAATGTTTTTTATTCTGCCTGTACTCTTTAGTTCTTAGAGTTCACCTTTTCTATTTACAGATCCTTTTTGTACGTTATCTTCAAGGTTAATTCCACTGAAAATGGGTAAAGTTTTTTGAGACTTTCCCAGGATGTTCTGTAGAGTTACATGTCCTGTATCTAGCACTGTATTCCTAATACGTGAAATATTTGTTTGCTTTTTGACAGTATTAAAAAGTGAAGTCTATGACTTGCGCATTGTCCTGCAGTCTGCAGACAAGGAGCTGTCTGATGTAAAACTGGAATATAGTGCCTTTAGGGAAAAGCAAGAGAAAGAAATGAGTCAGCTTTCTGGTAAACATATGGATGTACAGTTCCAGCTGGATAGCGTCAGGTATGTTGGCAATCTGGTAAAATGCCTTAATCTCCCTTCTGGATGCATCCAGTGATTTAGTTGTTCTTTTTTTTGCATGTGAACTTGCACTTTACATCTCTTATTTAATGTTGTTATTTTGTCTCTCTTTTCCTTTTTTTTCCTCAATTATTTTTATGCCAATTTCAGAGCCATGAGGGGGGAACACTGTGAAATCAGCAAGAAAAAAAAAAAGATACTTAATTTTGGTTTGCTATAGGATTTTCCATTAAGTACAATATACCTATAAGCTTATTGATCTCCAGAAGTTAAGTGACTGAAGGGGTAGGGTTTATTTGGGTTTTTTTCCAATTTAGTCTTAAAAATTAACTGTTACTTCTCAGTCTGGTCACAAAACAGGTGACATAATGATGCTGCTCTAAAAATACAAGCAGAAAGAAACCATAAAAATAAACTGAAGCTTGACTATTGAAGCCTGAAAAGCTCACAGTGTTATATGCAATAATTGACATTATTATTGGGAGAAGAAAATCAGTGAGATTTTCTTAATCAGTGCAACTTAGCCATGTTGGGTTTTGATGGTGTTGGGATTTGTTTGTTTTGTTGGGTTTTGGTTTTGAAGGCTGTGTTTTTTCCTGGAAAGCTTAACTACATTATTGCATTGTAGCACGTCATGGCTTAGCTGAAGTCATTTTTTGTGATGCATTGTGAGATTGGGAACTTGGAATTGAAATTAAATATTGTGGTTTTGATGCCTTCTGTGTTAGCAGAAGTACTGACTTTTTGGAAGATGTTCTTTCTATAGACTTTCCATTAGTAACATGATTCATAACATTTGTCTAGCAGCTCTTTTACTCCTTTTTGCTTTTCACTTTTGTGAAAGATCAAACGAAATAAGTTTTCAGAGCAAAAATTTAGAGGAAAATAACCTAGACTTTTTTTATATAAAAATCTTTTATGTATTCTGGGCTAAACTCGGATACCAACTAAGCAGATGTAGGTATTCAGGATCATTTCTAGCAGAGTCTTTTGACCACCAACCGGCTAAAAATAAAAATTTAAAAATATGGGTGAACACCATTATCAAGACAGTGACTGAAATTGCTACAGAATTTTGTAAGTAAATTATTTCTAGGGATGAGAAGTCTGCCTTCTCTGCCAATACCAGTTAAATTTCCTGTGCCCATCATAAATTTGAGGTGTCTGAGTTTAAAAAAAAAAGAGTTAGCATTTATGTCAGTCACTTCTTTCTAAAATAACTGTACTTGTATATTACCTGAAGATTATAAAATACAATTGATTGGAGTAGTTTTATAATGAAACAAACCCTTACATTAACATTGTGGGTGTTTGTTTTTTTGTTTTTTTTTTTAAAAAGGCTAGAACATGAAAAGATTCTTGAAGAAAAAGCAAGCCTGCAGGATGACTATGACAATTTGCAGGAAGTAACGAAGTTTGAGACAGATCAACTGAAGCAACAACTTGAGGACAGAAAACAAGAAGCAGAAGCAATGAAAACTGAGCTTTGCGTAAGACAGTCGAGGCTTTTAAAGGACTTTATTATACAGTAACTCATGTAGCCAGATTGTATAATTCCTATTACTGTATCATCAATAATAGATTCCACAGTAATAACAGATTTTCTGGTGATCTCATTTGGAAGACATACCCAGAATCTTTTTTTTAAAACTTAGTGCAAGATATTTGCAATTGCAGGCTACAAGAAATATCCAATAGCATGATGAAGTAGTAGGTTTTCAGCTGAAGAAATTGCTCTGGAAATGTTGAAGGAGATGGGTTAATTAGTAAAGGAATAAGAAACTGGTTTGGAAAAGAATCCTGACAAGGAAATGCGAGTGACCTTGCATCTCGGTGCTAGCTAAGACTAGCTTTCTTATTTTATCTTTACAGAGCAGTTTCTTAAAAATTTTCATAGGGGATGTGATCTTGTTAAAATGATCCATGCCTTTTTGTGGTGGATCACTGTCCTGCAATTTAGTTGATGCTATTCTTGAAAGCCTGTCAGACTGCAGTGACTGCAAAACAGCAGTAAGGTTGCTCAAGGGCTTTTGCAAATGATTTTGCCTGCTTTTCTGCAGTGTACACTGTGCCTGCTCAGCAAGTTTGCTCTAAGTTTTCCTTTTTAGTGTTTAAAGGAATACTGACAGATGGAAAATTATTATTTTAAATTCCTGATAGACTAATATCTTAGAATTTGAAAAATCCCCCCAAATTAATCTACAGTTGAAAATTGTGATTTCTCCCTTTAAAGCCTTGGGCATTGAGGAACATTATAGCTATATGAAAACATTATCAGGGGCAAGTGAAAACAGCTGATTTCTTAATATGAATAAAAGTTTACTTTTCAACTTGTCCAGGACAAAGCCAAAGATCTTTCTGGTTCCATCTGAGGTTTTGTGGGTCTTTTTTTCAGTCATCCTAGGAGTTAGTTTCAGATTTTTATTTTGATTTAAATTTTTCTAAAGATCTTATATTGTAACTTTTTATAACAACATATATTTTAATATTCTAGAACCTTTTGAAACTCCTGAAAACAGAAAAAGAACATAATGAAAAACTGACATTACAATTGCAAGAAGACAAAGAAAACAATTCAAAGTAAGTTTTAATTAGTGGTGGGATTTATTTTCATCTGACTTGATTGGCTTCTTCCTGTGCTAGGTTTGTATTCAGATGGGGATCCTATTTGTAGAGGTGTTTTTCCCCAGCTGAGTAGAGATAACTACATAATGGGCTTTTTTATTTTATCCAACTTAGAACAACACTTCATTTTAATGTATTCAATTAACATGATGAATGTAGTTTCATTACAAGTATTGTTCTTCATGTCAAAGATAAAGTTCCACTACTGATAGGAGTGTATGGCTAGTAACTAAACTGTTAGTCTTTTGTATAGCACTGAGAAGGTGATAGTTGAAAAAGTCTTAAAAAAAAAAGTGCAAATAAGAATAAACTTATAAGACTTGATTCTTGTTAAAGCTGTCTTATGTTCTGATTATATTTCTCACTAGAAATATGTTTACTTCTCCAGGGAGCTCTTGAAGGTACTTGAAAAAGCACAGGTGGAGAAACCATCCTCTGAAACGGTGACACAGCGTGAGCAGCAGGTACAACAACAGAACTGAATGACTAAATTGTGTGTTCATGGATTTCCTTGTGTATTAATAGCAATTTTTTTTGTGAAGTGAGTGTTCTGTAGAATACCAGCAAAATAAGTGTAGAGTTTCAGATTGTTTTGTTAACCTACTGCTTAATTTTTCTGTTAAAGTAAACGATTTCGTTCCTTCCATGTTTTTTCATGGCTTCATGCTTTACAAAACATACTTCAAAAGTAATTAAGTCTCTCCTTCACAGTTATTATTTCTTCTAGGAAGCAAAACTGCAGAAATTGGAACAGGAGCTGGCTGCTGCTGAAGAGTTTATTGTTTCTTTGAAGAAGACAAATGATGCGGATAAGGTTTGGGCTTATTTCTGTTACTGATACCTGGTTTTGTGGGTAACTTCTGTAGTAGAGTTGTAAGCCCAGAGCCTTTCTATGATACTTAGTAATTCTGTGATTCTAGGCAATCCTGGCTGTGTATCTAGGTAAAATAAATCCTACCTCTTACTATCTTGGAGTTTGCAGTGTGCATTCAGAGAAAACACAAGATAACTGCAGATTAAATGAAAAAAAAAAAAGCAAGGTAAAGCTGTCTACTGGACAAAACATCCAATGAATAGATGATGTGTAATTCCCCTGATGATTAATCGGCCTTCCAGTCAGTGTCATGTTGTAATGGGCTAATAGAAAAGGTAAAGAAAGGTGATGTAAGAATGTACCGTGGATATCTTTATTAATAAAATCAGAGCACTTTTACATGAAAAGACAGCTCCAATGTTCTGAAAGCTTGAATAGCAAAAGTTGCCGTAGTACGAGTGTTTACGCTGTATGTAAAACAGGCATAAGAAACCACAGTGTCTTTACTATCCAGCATGAAATATTGATAAGTCTTGCTTTTTTCATGCTAAAACCAAAAATTTCACATGTATAAGGTCAGAAGAATCTGCTATTGTCCATGCAGTGGTGTTTCTTGAATGTGCCTTTCTCTGTTACAAACAAATGTGACTTTAAATGGTAGTGCTCTTATTCTCCTACTAGAAACCCATTACAGCCCGAGACTAAATCAGAAGGCTGGAGCACCTTTCCTATGAGGACAGGCTGAAAGATTTGGGGCTGTTCAGCCTGGAGAAGAGGAGGCTCCGGGGTGACCTTATAGCGGTCTTCCAGTACCTCAAGGGGGCCTACAAGAAAGATGGGGAGAGGCTGTTCAGGAGGGCCTGTTGTGATAGGACAAGGGGTAATGGTTTTAAAATAGAGGGAGGTAGATTCAGGTTGGATATTAGGAAAAAATTTTTTACCATGAGAGTTGTAGAACACTGGAACAGGTTGCCCAGAGAGGTGGTGGATGCTCCATCCCTGGAGACGTTCAAGGCCAGGTTGGATGAGGCCCTGAGCAACCTGATCTAGTTGGAGATATCCCTGTTCCTTGCAGGGGGGCTGGACTAGATGGCCTTTGAAGGGCCCTTCCAGCCCTAACGATTCTATGATTCTATGATGAACTCAGCAGATATTTAATTCTTTATGTAAGTGCTTAGAACAAAAGCCAACAATTTAACAACAAATTTCTTGTTACTCCTTTACATGCGCGTATTAAGGCCTCATTTTCAAATGACTGAAATTTGGGATTGACGAATTATACACCAAAGAAAGTCCAGTAATAAAATATATATAATATATATATAATGTATCAGGGTTCACTTTTTTATGTTGCAGGAAGTTGTAACTGACTTGATGAGACAGATCCAGGAGCTGAGGTCTTCAATTAATCATAAAACTGAGTCCATAGATGGGATGACAAGAGAGCTCGAGGATATAAATGTATGTTCTGTCATTTTGAAGGACGTGGTATAGTTTTTCAGAAATGGAAGGCAATGACATGTCTTATCATGAGTCTGAAACAGTGTAACTTGCTGTAGCGTTTTAGAAGGAAGCTTCTTTGTTTTGACATGCTGAAATCTTCTCAACATTTTATGCCTAAGGCTGTCTTGCAAACTGAACTGTTTCCACATGGTGGGTAAAGAGCAGTGTCTCTAAAGGGACCTATTCACATCCTGTAAACTACACTCAGCTGACAGTCACATTTAGATTTTCTCAGAAATTGGCAATTTAAGACCTCAACAATTGAAGATGAATTGTAAATTCATTTTTGAGGGAGTGAATTTTTATGCTGTTGATATTAGTATGTTCTACATCTGAAAACATGAGTAGAAAGAAGTAAAACTATGTATTTGAATAACTATGAATAAATATGATACATCCTCTTTGTTAAAATAGGTCTGGTTTGCAAACTGATAGAGCAACTCACGAAATGCTTTAGGTACTGTATATGTATGAACTATGAATTCAAAAGGTCCCACAGACAAAACATTCATGAGACAGATTTCTACATATGGTTATCTGTTTTTTTAATAATATTTTAGTGGTTAATATGTATTGAGTTGGCTAATACATATTAAATTTTTCATGGTTCCAACAACTCATTTCTAATAACATAGTTTGTACAATTAGCAAGTATGATCGTACTATCATGCAAGTACTATTGTTCTGATTTTAGTCATTGACACTGAGATTTTAAACGTTTGTAGTTGTCATCATAATATTTGTGATATACATTTATTTATATTATGTTTGCCAACTTTCTTTGATAACGTTTTCCTAAGATATTCTAAAATTTAATTTAATCCTTTCCATAGTGCAAGTATAATCTTGTTCTGGCTGCAAAAGAAGAAAGCAAAGGAATCATAGAGGACCAGGAAAAGATGATTGAAGAACTGAAGGAAGCCTTGGAGAGAAGACAAATAGCTGATAACATTGAGGTAAAAACATTAATTTTGGCATATTATTATTATTTGTTTAACGGATGTGGTTTTGCTTAAAATACTGTGTAAAACTTAACCTCATTTTAGTTCAAACTAAACCTAGTTAAGCTGTTCTTAACGGAATTTTTCATGAGATACCTGACAAATTCTGTTAAATTATCATATTACTTGACATAAATATTTTATAAGCTACTTCATAGAAACCTATGCTAAAAGCCTGGTTTAATTTTGTTAAGGCCACTAAGGAGTCATCTGAATTTAATAGCAACATTAGATGATGCAGCTGAGAAATTAAAATAGGTAGAAGAATATATTATGCTGAATATTATCTCTTCCTTACTGGTACTATATTCAGTAACGTCTTTTTTTACTCATAATTTTAACTAAAAGCTCCACCTGCTGGAAACAGACCTAGGATGCATGGTTGATTCAACTGCAGTTTTGCTTTTTTTAAATTGTATCTTTCTTTTTTAACTTTGTCTTTCCTGTTGCTGCTCTGACCATTATTTTGGTGAACATGTCCATCAGTCTAAACCATTAGCCTCTCCTTACAAGTTACTTCTACAAGATCTTCTACTAGTCCAATCATATAGTACTAATAAAGTCTTCCCAGAGTAGCGTTTGCTTCTCAAAAACCATTCTTGAATAGATTTCCACTATATTTAATAAACAGACTACTTTCATTAATAATCATATTTAAATTTGACATTATGGAATCCTAAACTGAGTTGCCTGCCAAATAGATCACTCTGGTTTGTTTTGGTTTTGTTTTTTTAACTGAGGTAACAATTCTTATTACATTGTCATCTTTGAGTGTATCTGGCTCCTAATAAAATCATAAATGTTTTTCCTTCTTTGACTTTGTACATCAGTTACTAATTTCCTTCATGCTTTCTTGACTGGACAAGAAGAGCTAATACAAGGGGACATTTAAAATACCCTGTACTGTTTCTCCTTCTAGGTTAACACACCTTGTGTAGGCATGATACGTATCAGATAAGGTGGGAGTCTCAATCCTAGAATAAATCCAGAGATATCTACAGAATAGCAGTGCACTAAAAAAGCTGTAATCGCTAATTCACCATGGATTAAAATCTTTATGTTCTTTTCTGGTTTCTTATTTAAAGAAATGTATCTAAGTATACATTATACTTTAAAACAGTGGTTGATTCCAAATATCTCCCACAAGTATTTAACTGTAACTATACTCTAGGAAAGTTCTTGGATTTGTTCTGCAACCAAGACAATGGATATGGAAAACATGCTAAAATAAGAAATTTATAGATGAATGCTTACTACAATTTATGATGAAAAAATGGAGGGGAAAGGTAGATGCTTGTAGCTGCCAGCAATCTTAGCAACAAAACATCATGAAACAACTGTTTTAGAGTAGTGACTTTAAGATTTCTTTCTTTACTCATCCAATGACTTAAAATAGAGAGACCTTCTATGTGAAGACTTGCATCATACCACTGATCAGCTGATAAGATTGACAGAGGCCTCTAAGAAACATGATTCATTGCTTCAGTGTGCACAGGAAGACATAGCAAAGAAAGAAGCTCTAATCCAGGAACTCAGGGAACAGGTAAAACACAGAAATTCTTCTAATAATTATCTCCGTGGGAGGGAGCTGTGGTTAATTGTAGCTTATGGAAAGAGTTTTACTTGTAATTTTAGAGCATCTTGTATGCAGTATTCTTGTTGAAGAGCAATGCTGCTTCATGTAAAAGCGAAATGGTAGTTCAAAAGCTTCTGAACAAAGGCCAGATAACTTCTAAATACTTTGGAAATGGTGTCTGGACATCACGAAAATGTTTACTCTGAAAGCAGAGTAAAATTATCAGTACCTATAAAAACAGCAACCTGAGGCTATAAGCAGTGTAACCTAGGGGATTACTTTTTCTTCTGCTTAACACTTATCCACAAACTATGTCATTATGTAATGGAGGTAACCATTGAGCTCTGAATTATGAGGTCTGAGAGCGATTTGGAGCTTTTGCAGACCAAATAGCTATGTTAAGCTTTTGTCCAAATTTTAGCAACTGTCATAGTGTTTAACATACTTGTGTTGGCAAAAACTCTGATAATTAGAGATAAGTTACTTTGGAAAGAAGAGTCCTTTTGTCATGTTCGCATATTCTCTTTGAGGAAACTAATTAAATCTATACCAGTAAAATCTTTGTATCAAATCACGTTTTGACCAGTACTGTTTGCCAACAAAGTTCATAATAGTTTTTCTGTGTTAGCAAGCCCTTTGAAAGGTAGATTGTGTTAGCAAGGCAAAAAATCAAGCACCACCAAGAACACCACAATTCAGATTAACTACATGGTACACAGTATGTAGTGTATATACGCTTTCAAAAAATGCTCGTTACATGCAACTATTAACAATTCTTAGGTAAATATAGAAAACAATTACGAAAGTGAAGTCTACGGTAATCTAGCTTGTGGTATACTTAAGCTTGCTCAAAATTATGATCTCACTGCTGTTTTCTTTAATATTTTGTGTGTATTATGAGCTAATTTAAATCTAATTGGGGTTTCTAATAGTTGGACAAAATGACGGAAGAACTGGAGAAGAAGAAGAATGAATATGAACTAAAAATGAAGCAAATAGATTGCTTTGTGGACGCATCTTCAGTAATGTTTCCTCAGGTATGGCATTTGTGAGGAACGTTTTCATTGTAATGACTTAAAACTCACTGAAAGAGACTAATAAACTTTACTGCATGACTTCAGGCTGGGATTAGAAATGACAACATATCAAGAATTGTCAAATCCCGTTCACCTTGTTTGTAACTTAAACGTATTATTGATTTGTCTGCCAGGAATTTATTAATATATGTCTCTAAGTATTAAAACATGTAACCAATACATAGAGGAAACTGTTGTTTACTAATAGTTTGTGGGTTTTATTTCTTTTAACTTGCCAGTGTCCAAAAACCCCCCCTAATTTCGATGTGAATTTGGCAAAGCTCTTGGAAACCCATGAGCAAGAAATAGCTGATCGGAGGGCGTCTGCAATAAATCTGGAGCACCTTGTACATGAACTGAATGAAGAACGAAGAGCTAAAAATGATGAAATTCTAAGGCTGAAGGTACTATGAGTTAATATCTACAGGCAAATTGTAAGGCTAAAATAAAACAGAATAAGACAGAGTCCAGATTTTTAGTGAGCTATGTTTAGTAGTCTGTCCATTAAAGCAGGAAGGCAGCTCTTGGTCTTCTCTTTACCTAGGCTGGTAACAAATGGTGACAACTTGCTTGAAATGCCCATATGTCTTGTTTTCCCAAGGACTGAGTTGTTTCGTGTTCATGAATATCAAATGGTACCATCATTTTTGCTGGTGAAACTGTAGACTTATTCTAAATCAAGTTTCTGTGAAACTGTAAATGGAACAGTGATGCAGATCTTTGCCAGAGAACTGTGCTTGTTTTCTGAGAAATAGTTTTGTCTTCTATTTTACTCAAAACCAAGTTCAACTGGAAATGAAAACAGGAATTGCAATTTGGTCTTCAAATAAAATGTTTCCACTCTCTCTTGCTTAGGAACAATTAAATGAGTTGGAGAATTTGCGCCTGGAAATGCAGATATTGGTGGAGAATAACAGGAATTTACAGAGCCTTGTAGAAGCTCAGAGACTAAGCAAGAACAGGTAAAGTAAAGCAAACCAATAAAAACCTGTCTTAACTTGAAGCAATTAAGATAAACAAATATACAGTTTTTTGAAATACAATCTTATGTATTGTTCGTATAATTAGAGATTGACTCAGCCTTTTCTATGAAAATTGTTTACTGGCTTGTAAACTTTATTGCCTTTAAATCACAAGCTCTTAAATGTAACAAAGTTTTTATACAGGAAATGGAAGTAGAATGTAAAATAATTACATGCATAGCCATTTCTGTGTATTATATCTTGCCATATCACTTGTGCTGTTATGGATTCATTAGATAGAAAATATCCAAATGAATTCAACACAAGTTTTAACATGGGTATAAATGGAACCAGTTCTCCATCTTGTGTTTTTGAGGGTAAGGAATGAACTTCTGAAAAGATGGTACACTGCCATACACCTCAGATTGGAGATATCCTGAGGATTGGTTTGAACTGTAAACTGTACACCTTAGTTTTGGACATAAAAATATTTTATTTCACGGCTTACCTTTTTTGTTTTAATTTGTTTTCAGTTTGTAAATAATTAAATAATCTGCTGGTTTACATCTTGTGAAAAGAAATCTGAACTGGCAGCAAGCAATTCTATTGATAATTAATGACAATTTTTAAGGGGCAATTTAGTAAGCAGTAACTTAATGGTAGGTAGGAGTTTAATCTTTTTTTTGCCTATTAAATATTTTCCAGAACTTTTATCCCTATTCAATGAAGTATCAGTGTTGTCAGTTTTAGAACTGACTTTTTAGTAAGATAGGTATTTAATGTAAAAGAAGATTATTAAATTTGCAAAATTAAATATTGCAATTAGAACATGCTGTAATTGCAGGTGTCTGTGCAACTCAAGTTTGTCCTTGTGTTATATGTATTATACAGTAATCTTCAGTTATGAAGCGATTCATTTGTGGAAAATATTCTGTGCACAAGGTGGGACAGATCAGGTGGGATATTGAAGGTTGTCTCTAGGGCCTTCTGCTTAGTTTGCAACAGACATTTGAAACTGTGCATGAATTGAAATGGGAATCACAAAAAACAAGCAGTGGTTACCTTGCTTTTCGCACAGTTTATGGAATAGGTTACTTGGAGCCAGGTTTTCCACAGAGAAGCATTACTTTTAATGCTCCTCATTTGCTCTATTCCTGACTTGAGACCCTGGGATATCATTTCGATAAGCATTAACAATTTTCAGCTGTTGTTATTTGATAGGAGTTGTGGTCTGAACAGACCAAAGACTAATAGTATATTGCATGGTCTCTGAAAAATCAGGTTTAGATATCTCAGGTGGGGATATTCACAGCAGACATGCCTTGTATGTTATGGGAGCAGCTGATAGCAGCAGCAGGTAGTTACCTTTTGTGGGGCCCAGCATTAGAGAGAGATGATTTGATCATTGGTGTCACATGTGACAAAGTAATGAGATGTGACAACTTGGACTGCACTGGAGGATGATTGGGAATACAAAATGAGACCAAGTGCCTGCTGTCTTTTAGTATTTAGTGTTAGGGCAGGAAGAGCAAGCTGTACAGGAAAGGTCAGCCTTCACCGGTCAGCCTTCACCTCTGTAATGCTAAGCTGGAGCAGGAACAGTTTGCTACTTTGGAGCTGGTACAGGCTGACAAGTACTAGAATTTGAAAGGCACAAGCCTAACCAATGATTCTAAACTTGGAGGTTTTAAAGTTCATGTAAGTATCCACAAAGAATAAGTAAACAGTGTATTGCAGTTTTGTCCAACCGTTTATTAGCTGGATGAATTTGGGTGGATTTTGGAAGTGGGTGGTACCAAAATTAAACAAGGAAAATATATGATTTTTATTTTAGTTCTCAGAAGTTGTTAGACTTTTTAAGCTGGCATTTAATTAACGTGAACAAAAAACACCCACACATACACACACTTACTGTCTCAGACTGAGGCTATTTATACCAGATATGAAAAATAAATCACCCTAGCTAGGTATGTTGACAAAGACTAAGTTTTCTGAAAATAGCAGTCTTTTATAACTGCATCAAATTACAATAACTGTTAATCAATGAAGTTCTTCCCTTATGGCACACTACAAGAATGAAGTGGTCTCAATGGTTTGTTGGTTTGGGGGTTATTTTAATTTTATAGTGTTTGCTTACTTCTATCCAGTGTCATGTTTATTGGAAACTTTCTATTTTGTTAGTTTTTAAGCCTTCTGAATACAAAAATCTTTTACCTTCTGAACTTGGCAAGACCACTGAGCAACTTGTAGGAAAGAGTTGCTTTCTGCAGTCTATATGCACGTGAATATCATGAACTAATAAAACATTTACCTCAGTCCCGAAGCTGTCTAACATACGATTGCATAGTTGTTACATTTTAATTGTTTTCATTAAAAGATTAGTTTCTCTACATTATAACAGACGAAAATGTGATATTCTTGGAATATAAAAGTTTAAACCCTTCCAGACTTGTTTCATGATGTTCAGTATTCTGATTACAAATGTGCCAAGACAGCTAGACATGTTTTTCTGGTTTAATCTGGATAAGATGTTGTTTTTAGAACTTGTTTCCTCTGTTTATGAGAAACTTTCTGCATTCTTGGATTTCCTAGTGAGCAGAAACATCCTGATGTTCAGTACCTCAAAGAGAAAGAGGAAGAGATTGCTGAAGAACGGCTTGCCAAGGTATGTCACCTTTCTCATTTCAGTTGCTGTTTTCCTGCTGTGAAATATTAACATTAACTTCTCTTTCATGGCAGTGAAACAAACTCTGATTTCTAGTGAATTCAAACAGACATGGAGCCGGATTCTTATCTCTTAAGGTTTCTGTCTTGGTCCAACACCAATGAACCAAGTGTCAGATTGCACAATAAGCGAAAACAGATTCAGGTCACTAAATCTGACTAATGTCCACAGACTTGGAAAGTGAAGATTGTGCCACTTGCTAATGTCAAGACCCTTGCCAAAAGGAAGTTACTGTTCCAGCAGAGGTTGCCACAGATGTCCCAGACAGAAGAACCCTTTGTTAGAGCAGAATGTTAGAACATTCACCCTGCTCTATGTGAATGGGCAGAGATATTGCTGTGGGTCATTTGTGCTGGCATGAAATTGGAAATATGTGCATATAGCAGAGATGAACTTACAGTGAATATTAGAGGTGTCAGTTACTGGGCAGTAGGATGATTTTGGTAGCATCTGGAATGAGATAATGTAGCATGAGTTAAGTGACAAATAATTTTAAATATGCATATTAAACATTAAGAATTTAATATTTTTGAACTTTTACAGAATAAAGTGATGGAGGAGATGCTGAAAATCAAAGCAGAGTAAGTTTACATACTGTTCATTGAAATAGAGACTTGCATTTACTCATTAATACAAAAAAGATATATTTAAGCAATAGAAGTTCAAGATCTGAAACTATAAAAGATGTAACTTGGAAATATATATATTATATATATATAAAAAAATAAAAGATAATTCTGCAAGACACATTGTGTTCTTACTCCTTCTCATCAGTAGGTGGTAGTAGCACCTATTACTACATTCTCTAAAAGGGTAGCATTGTATCAGGAAAATACTCTGAAATAAGCAGAACTGTAGAAAAACTTAAATTGGGAGAGACATTTTGAATTGTTTAAATATATCTGGTTTTAATTCTTTGAGGTGAATTCTAAGCACATTTATTTTCAAATTAAATGGAAATACTGTTCATTTCTTTATTAATATTGTAAATATTTTATAATTTTAAACTTGGAATCTAATTCTTTGCTTTTTTATGCTATTTGTTTTATTTTTTGCACTTTGGCTTGAATAATGAAAATTGTTTATTGTTGGAGGATTCCTAGATTGTGTGTGCACTGTTGTGCAACTAGTCCTTGAAATTCAAGTGGTTTGCACCTTGGATGGACAGTAGTCAAGAAATAAAACACTGAATTAGTAGATAAAAAATATTTTGAAAATGTTGCTCCTGTTATTCTTTTCCTAATCTGTATTGCTTCAGGATTCCTAGTGGCTGAATCTCCTAATATGTGAGTTACTTACATAGAAAGCATTCCATTAAATGTAATTAACTTCTAAGGATGAAGATAGTTTTTACGCACATGGTCATTTCTAAAGTAATTTATATCATGTTTTCCAGAAACCCTAGTTTTGATTAGGGGTTATTTTGCTATTCAATGCATTGTTTCTTCATACCTGTCTGGTCTCTGAAATACGCTTTATAACAATGCTACAATGTCTCATACAAACAATGTACAAAGAAGAAAGATTCTTTTGTCAGCAGGAAAATGTCTTGAGAAATGCTGCAAGTAAATACTGTTTTCATACAATAGGTCTTAAACACCAGGCTTCAGTCAAACAAAACTGATGACAAATATTTTAATTTATGCAATATTTGAATAGACATGCACAATTACTAAAGTTCATATAATCAGTAGACAGGCTGCTAAGTTTGGTGGCATGGTTTAATATTCTGTGAGCCTAATAGATTTAAAACATTTTCAGCATACAAGATGTTTATCCAAAGTGGTGGTCCTGTTACCAGGCCTAACAAGCTCAGGTCATCTCTGAGCTGTTCAGAGGTGTTTCTGAGCAACAGGGCTGTTGGGGAAAAGCCATCTACAAACAAGCAACTTAAGGAAAACTTCAAGAGCAGCAGAGTTCATCTGGCAAATTTACATGCCTTAGATGAATTCTTAGTATTCTTGTGGGTGAAGCTTCTGGTTTCTTTCATGAGTGGACTTGTATGGAAACGACATACTTCCCCAAAAAAAGAGCAACTCCAAAACACCAACTAGTTAAGAGATTCTATCAAAATCAAGAGCTGTGAAGTACAATGTAATTTTTCCTTCTGTTAGCACCGAGTTCTAGGAAAAATAAGTTGTCTTAAAAGGATGTTTTTAGAAGAGGCTGCCTATGTATCCAAGGAGGGTTTACTAATTCAGTTGTATGCCATTTATGTTGTTTTTTAATATTCTTTGATGCTTTTATATTGGCAGATTAGAAGAGACCAAAAATACCCTCAAAATCAAAGAGAATACTTGTCTTGAAATGACTCTGGAGATGGAACGAACAAGAGCTTTGGAGCTGAAAGCATTTCATGAAAAAGAAGATATTAGATCAAAACTGGAGGAAATGTATGAAGAGAGAGACAGAATTGCAAAGGTTTCATATGTGTAATTTTTTTTGTTGTCTTTACAATACATCTTATTCAGCAGAGGTAGAGCTGTTGCTAATTGGGCAATATTCTGAATTAATTAGCACTCAGAGTGCCTCTGAAAACGTTTTGTCTTGCAGTTTGGTTATATTTTAATGCTGTTTCCTGCACTAGTGGAACTCTGAGTACAGAAATCACTGTTGCAGTTCATAATACAAATCCAATGGTGCTTTTGCCCTTTAGAGGAGACCCAATGTAGTACCTAAGGAGATGTGAGACAAATATATGTTTCCTGAATGAACCAACTCTTGCATCATATGTTCCAACAAACTTAAATGTTAGCATGTCAGTAGTATTAAAGAAGCTATGTGTTCTGAAAAGAGGAGGAGAGGCTACAGTTAAGAGGTACACAATGTATTTATTAATTACAGGAAATGGACTTGCTGAGGAAGCGAGTTGACTCTCTTGCTGAGGAGAACGGGAAATTACTTGGTCATCAAAACCTAAACCAGAAGATTCAGTATCTTGTGAAACTGAAGAAAGATTACGCCAAACTTACTGAGGTAAGTTGCAGGGTAGAATACAGATGAAGTAATGGCCTGACGTAGAAGAGAGCTAAGCTTTGGGAATGACAGCTGAAGTTCTTGCTCTTTTCTTGGACATGATAACCTCTCCTGTTCTGCAGTTGTGTAGGTCACGGCTGGTCTGTCCCCTCACAGACCCCAGACAAGAATCGCTGCGTTTTATTTCCTCCAGTACACAGTGTATGAAACACTTGAACAAGTGTAGATACCACTTATTTAAAAATATGAAAGAAGCACGTTCATTTCCTTAATACACCCATGTTTTTTTCTGTCTTACAGGAGGCTGAAAAACTACGCGTTGAAAATGCTTTTTTGAAAGAATCGAAAAAATGTGACATATGTAGACACCATGATCAGTTATAATGACACAAACAAAACTGCAGAGCCTTATTTTTAAAGTGTACGGAAAATAAGCAAAAGGCAGTTGTCAAACCTGACTTTTGCTGTGGTCCTGGAATAATCAAGTATTTTGGTTCCTGGATTTTTGCTGGTAGTAACTTTTAGTGAAGAATTTTATTCCAGCTAAGTGGGCAGCTTTTTAATGTTTTATTAACACCTTCCTATAATTTTTGAAAATGAATTTTGTATAGGTGCTAGAAGATACTTCCTTGAAACTTTTGTACCTTGCCAAGGAAAAGCTTTCTCACTAGGAACACACCTGGAAATTTGTTTCCTTTTGTGCTTTTATTCAGGTTCTTACCTCTTTTTAAATGCTGTGCTTTCCACCAGAGCCAAATTTTAAAAAGCACAATTTCTTTGTGAGATTTTATTATTTTATTAGTTTTTTTAGCTAAACATCAGGTGTTTTTACTGGATTGCTTAAAAGTAATTTTCATGTTGAAGTTGGTTCAATAAAGCATGAATGTGAATTTAGTAATAGACTTGTAAATAGTACTATAAATATCTTTTGGCTTTGTATTCTTTTCTTTCTCTATTTGAAATGAAAATGTTTTTTAAACCTTTTTTTTCCCCCAGTATAAACTTACAGCATACTTCTATTTAGCATTGTAGGAAATCCTTTTTAAGTATTTTGCAACCATTCTTATCAAACAAAAATTAGAAATGTTAAGAAACAAGATCTGAAAATATGCAGAACATTTTAGAAGTATAGCGTAAGTTCATTTATTGCACTTAAGATTTATTGCAAATAACAAACTTTTTTGTTAGTGAAATAAACCCATTGATTTTATATGCCAATATCAAACACTTTTTTTAATTGTCAGTAAAGTTATTGTTCTGGTTTTGGCTCCTTGGTACAGTACTACTTTTGCCCACAAGTGATGGGGCAAAAGGGAATGAAGAGAAGGATGTTTGTCAAGTAAAGGGCAGGGCACCTAGTGAGTTTCTTCAGTATTTGGCTGAGGGGAAGAAAAGTTTTCCCCCAGTTTATCTATGAATTTTAAAGTTGCCTAATCCTGCAGATTTGTTTCCACTTCGAACTTTGACGTGGAGCACAGAAGTAAAAAACTAACCTTAAACTGGGGAAGTTTCTTTTTCAGTAGACAAAGAATAGTAGAGAGCAGAAGTAACTAACAATGGTTACTAGCACTCTAGAGACCAGCCTGAGGAGTTTGTCTGGGACCACAAACCTGTTGTCTCCTGTGGTCTTTACTTGTTATTGCCGTGTTCGAGGTTTACAGATGCGCCTCCGAGCACCTGTCTGTCTCGTGTTGACTGTTTCTGGACTATTTCCAGGCAGGGTTTTCTGCCCCTCTGGAGGGGGAGGCACGGTCCCTGTTGTGCGCTTGCTTATTTCTGAGCCTTTCTCTGTTGTATGTCTGCAGTAGGACTTGTGTTGTTCTCATGCTCCATCCTTTTTTTTGTTGTTTTCTTTTTTTTAAATAAAGCCTTTGTACATAAATGAACATTGCACACGTGCGTTTTTCTCTCCCCTTCCGCAGCACAGCTCCGCCGCAGACGGCCAGCAGCCTCAGCACGGCCGCCTGCTCCGCCCGTCCCTCCCCGCCGGCCCCGGCGCAGGGGCGGTGCTGCGGCGGGGCGCGCCCCGGAAGGCGGCGGCGTCGGGCTCGCAGGGCCGCTGGGCCCCGGCATGCGGGCGGGCTCCGCGGCGGCGGCGGCTGCCGGGCTGCTGGGGGCGGCGGCGGCTGCCGCGGCGAAGCTGGCTGTGGGTCCGGCCGGGGAGGCGGCCGGAGGCTGGGTAAGGCAGGAGGAAATCCGTGTGGCGAAGCGACTTCCATGAGTTAAGGCGTTGCCGTGCGTGTGGCATCCCTTGGCAGGCGTTATTCAGCCGTCAGGGCTTCTACTGCGTCTGCCACGGGGAGGAAACACGCTGTTTCTTCCTCGTGCTCTTCCAGGCGGTGCCGCGCGCTTGCTTTCGGAGGGATGTGCTGGGAAAGCGGGCGGTCTCGGAGGGCCGAGCCGTGACTCGCCTCCCGAGGGAGCCCGCCTGGGAGCCGTGCGGGCTGACTAATGCATTGCGTAATGTAAACAGAAAGCAAGCTGATGAAGCGAGTCTGCAGGTGGGTAACAGAGAGCAAGCGTGGGACGGGAATGCCCGGAACCAAACCCACCCTGGTGGCCCGTGTGCAGTGGGCTTGTGTCAGTTTGACTTGAAAAGCAAGGTGTTGGCGTGCTTGAGTATCAAACGCTACTTCTCAGCCCACTGTTTTGCTGATAAAGTCACATTCGCCCTTCTCCCTCTCTTGTTCCGTTTCTGTTCGCTCATGACGGGCGTGGAGAGGTGGAGCAGTGGATTCCCCTTGTGCTGTTCAGCCGATGTGCTCATCTGGCCTGGCAACTCTCCCGTGGGTGTTCGTAGGGGGTGATCCTTATCTCGGTTGTGTTTCTCGAACCTCGTTGTGCTGAAGGTTACATGGGGCTGCTGACTTTTCACCTCCGAAATGCGGTGTCCTTACCTGCAGAGGTGAACTCTCGCACAGACACGGCAGAGGTGGAGACGTGCACAAGATTGTGTGTGAATGGGGAGATGCTGAGGTAGACGGCACATGCGTATCATGAAAACACATTGTGGAGACTCATTTAGGTGTAGAGCAGGGTGGTTATTCATATAGCAAATGTACATTTGGACTTGACATCTGAAGGAGAACCCACAAGAGAAACTAGGTCTGAAAAAAATCTAACCTTGCATCAGGAAGAAAGAAAAGGGACTCGTGTGATTACTAGAGATGGTTAAGGAACCAAAAACTCAGTACTTGCCAATCCTGTTGATCCTTTCCAATATATCAGATAGGGTGGCAGGAAGGAGAATCAAAAAAATTAAATCCTGATATTCTTCCCAATCCCCCCTGAAAAAGATTAAGCTCTGCACTGATAAAAAGCAGAGCATGGAATTACTGAAAATATTGACAGCAGCTTTTCTGAGTATTTTTCTTCTTTGGAATTGACAGAAATATTGCCCATTTGTTGGGTGTTTTTTGTTTTTTGTTTTTTTTTTGAAGGTGCTATGACAAAGTGTTTTGTCATTGAGGCGGAGGGTTGCCAGCAATTCGAGGGAGGTGATCCTTCTCCTCTACTCAGCACTGGTGAGGCTGCACCCGGAACACCATGTCCAGTGCTGGGCTCCTCAGTATAAAAAAAGAGATGGAGCTACTGGAGAGAGTCCAGCGAAGGGCCACAAAGATGGTGAAGGGACCAGAGCATCTTCCCTATGAGGAGAGGGTGAGAGAGCTGGGATGGTTCAGCCTGGAGCAGAGAAGGCTCAGGGGAATCTCATCAATGGGTACAAATGTATTTGAAGGAAGGCGCATACAGAACAGAGCCAGGCTCTTTCCCGTGGTGCTCAGTGACAGGACCAGAGGCGACGGGCACAAACTGAAACACGGGAGGTTCTCCCTGAACATCAGGAAACACTTTTTCACTGTGAGGGTGACTGTGCACTGGCCCAGGTTGTCCAGGGAGGTTGTGGAGTCTCCATCCTTGGCGATACTCCAAAGCCATCTGGACATGGTACTGGACAACCTGCTCTAGGAGTGGCGAGGTTGGACTAGATTATCTCCAGAGGTCCCTTCCAACCTCAACCATGCTGTGATTCTGTGGTTGTCCTTCTTTTTCCTGGACAAATTAGTTTCTTCAGTTACTTCTTTCAGGTCCATTCTAGGTGATAATTATGAACTAAATTAACCAGTTTAGCTGTTCCAAGGTTTAAGTAAATGCTGTGATCTTCCTCATAGCTTAAATTGCACAGGACCGTAGATGTCAAGTGTTTCAGAGGGCTGCCTTGGCATCCTGTGTTTTTGCTGCAAAGGCATTTCTGCAGAGCAGCCACAAGGTGAGAGAGATTCAAGGAGTGTCATGTTTGAGCTAAAACTACAGAAATCCGAACATAAGTATGAGAGCAGCCATCGCTTGTGTCGCATAGAAAGCAGGAGCAAATGTTACAAGTGTATTGATGCTTCACAGAGGTTATGACGTAGGGTAGCAGGATGCTCAATGACAGCACCGAGGTGGATTTCCCCAGCCAGAATGATGTGTTGTGATGGCCCAGCCTGAGAGTGGCCTGACCAGGAAGAGTCATTTCACTTGAACAAAAGTGTTGCTTTACTTTCCTCTCTCCCCTGCCAAGCTTCATCTAAAGTTACTTCTGCCACTTCAGGAGTGATTCTGGATTATCTGAAATGTACACTGAAGTTAATCTCCTCTCAGAAAAGCAATCAGAACAGTAATCCTTGACTCACCAAGCTGGCTTGGCTGAGCCCTTGGCGGGGGAGAAATTTATACCTCCCTCCTTCCTTGTGGGGAACACCTGGGGATGTTCCTACCTCTGCCTGCGTGCCATTGCCATGACTGCTTCTCTGCCCAGGATGCAGAGGGACCCTACCTCTCTCTGGAAGACCTTCTTTCTGGGCATATGCCACCTGCAGAGCACACTGCAGTTGATTTCCCAGGCTCCGCAATAGAAGATCAGAAGAAGAACCTGTGGGTTCGGGGTCACTTTTGAAGATAGCATAGCAGTTGTGATGGTAGGAACCAGCTTTGCTCTACCAGTGATAGACTCACAGACTAATTCAAGTTGGGTAGGACCTCCGGAGGTCTCTAGTCCAACCTCTGCTCTGCAACAGGTTGCTGATGACCTTCTCCAGTCAAGTTTTGAATACCTCCAAGGTTGGAGAGCCCATGACTTGTGTTCCAGTGTTTGATCACCTTTGGTTTTCCTTGTATCAGATCAAAATTTTGCTTCTTCCAAACTTTAATTGCTGCCTCTTGTCATATCCCAACAAACCTCAGAGAGGAGCCTGGCCTTCAATCTCTCTACACCCTTGGATGGATTGTTGAAGACAGTAACAAGATCTCTTAAGGCATTTTTTCCCCCAGCAGTGTACCTTGGTAAGCTCTTTCTGATCTGGAAATATTCTCAATTTAGATGAAACAGAGAATTGTTTTCCCCTCTTATCTCTTTACTCCCAAGTGTGCCTACCCACTAGAGGTCTGTGTGGATGCACACAACTGCCCCGAGCAAGGTAAAACTGTCTGGTCACACAGACAGAGGGTGAAGCCAGAAGGCAAATCCTCATCCCATGGTGAGCCATAACATGGCAGAAGGTTTCTTCCCCAGTGGACTGGTAGCAGCTGGGCATGGGTGTCCCTCTTACCTCTCTCCACAAGATTTGCCAGGGCAACAATGGGAAAGCAAAGTGCTTCACTGGTGGGAATCGTTTTGTATCAGTTATCATTGTTCCAGTAAAGTTGGAAACCTTTGCCACAAGTGGGGAAAAAATGACGCCAAGCACCTGAACTGTCCCTCTCTGGAATGGGGTTAGCCTCAGAGATCTTGTTTTGCCTTTCGTTTGAGCTTGATCTTGAGCAGGGATTTGCTTTACAGCCTTTCCTTTTTGACTTTGTACTTGCTACATCACTTGCTTCAGAAATCCCTGTGACCTCCCCTAGCTTACAGTTAATAATTTTTTTCTTCTGAGTGGGAGCAGAACACAGTTGGTGGCCCTCATTGAAATGGGCAGCTGGCAGGGGGTGACAGGGCAGCTGTTCCTCAGGACAGGTCCCACCTCTCAGCTGTGTTTGTTGGTGGCTTCACACCTGTGTTTGTCTGCTTCGAGATGGATCCCTCCAGGGACTGAAAGGTGACAGGCTATGAAAGTGTGATTGCTACAGGCTTAGACAAAGCCTGGCTTTCACTTGCCCTCGTGTGCTCCCTGCATGTTTGTGAGAGTTGTGGTCTGCCTGTGATCTCCTCCCTTGGTGTCTTCACGTCAAGTACATGGTACCCAGAGGCTAGAAAGATGGCTGCAGCAGCTAAAGCTATGGATGTGTGGGGAGACCGTGAATGGCGAAGGCTTTTTCGGCAAAACTGTGCCCTTTTTTCAGATGGAGGCTGTTGCATGTCTTGTCAGGATGTCTAAGGAGGGAGATCTTTCTTAAGAACCTAGAAGTCAGAGGTAGTTTTGTCCCTTTTCCATACATCTAGCCATGCGTGAAGGGTATTTCACTGCGTTGCATGTGCACCACGTCATGAGCTGGAGAGCTTGCTGGAGTTTGGCTTCTGGCATGGCAGCTGCTGGACATTGTCCTGGCACTTCTCAGCTTGTAGCTCGGGGCTGAACTCATGGCGGGACATGCCAGGGTCATGCTCCATCCAGGGCCATTTCCTTGCTTCTGTTTCCTTCTGCGATTTCATATATTCATCTTCATGTAACAGCAGCTGTAATTTAGCTTCAAAAGCCCACGCCGTTGGGTTTTTCTCCGAAGTGCCCATGAATTTGTAAGGGTGAGTGAGTGGTGAGTGAAAATACACAGTTTTTTCCCTTTCATCCTGCAGCTGCCTGTGCTGCTTCGCGTCAGCTGCGTTGGCCTGGTGTTGGCATGCAACGCGGTGATGTGGACGGTCTTTGCAAAAGCCCTGCGGCTCTCCTCCTCCTCGGCCGCTGCCTCTGTGACGACGACAGCCTCCAACTTCATCTCTTCGGTGAGTAGATCTCTTCTCAGGCACTGAAGCCTGGAGGAGCACAGCGATGTGGGAACAGTCGCACCAGATGCGACTGGTCGTAGCTGATCTCCCAGCGTGACCGGCATCGCTGGCCACAAAGCGAGAGTTACCAGCAGATGTGAAACGATTGTGTCGGGCCTCAGCTGCTCTGACAGTTGTTCACGGCAGAGGCTGTGAGACTTTTCTGGGTGGTGCAGGAGGAAGGGTGCTGCTGCCCAGCGCAGTGCCTTGCACCAGCTGTATGGTTTACTGAACTTACTCTAATTGCCAGTGAGAGTCAGAGCTGGGAGCTTTACTTTGTTTTGTTTTTCCTTTGCAACACCTCACCTGTGACAAGCCAAAGCCACCCCAGCTGGGTGTGAAGACACGTCCAAAACTCAAGTCAGTGAGGCCATTTGTTTATCGACTGGGATTGCCTAGTCGACTGGAGGTTTGGCTCCTGAGAGGTGCTGGGAAGGCAGCAAAGCACACGCACATCTGCCAAAATCCTGCTTTGGGATCGCAATATGGCTGTGCTTCCTGGCTGGATGGTAGAGGGTCATCTCTGGCATCGCCCGCAGCAGCCATTCCTGTTGCTGGCCCCAGCAGGAGTTTCCTCAAGCAGGTTTTTTCCAGGGCCTGCTCTCCCAGCAGAAGTCTTCTCAGCTCTGGCAGCACCAGGAGGCTTTGAGGCGGCTCAGCCCAGCAAAGCTTTGTCTCTGTCTTTTTTCCTTCAGGCCATCCTGGGCAAGCTTCTCTTCGGGGAGACGTGGACGCCTCTGTGGTGGATCGGCCTTGCTGTGACACTCTGTGGCCTCATGCTGCTGCACACAGCTGCTCCCCAGTTGGCGCATCTTCCAGCAGAGAAGAAGGAAGCGTGATGCCTGCCAGAGGGAGCATGGCACCATGCCACCCCTCACCAGCCTGCCTCGTGACAGTGTGCCCAGTCCTCGACCAACTCCAAATGCACCCGTCCACAGACCTGCTGACCCCTGCTTGACTGCCGATCTGCCAACATGCGAAGTCATGCCGGTCGCATTTCTCCTGCAGGCCGGCAGTGGTATGGTGGCAGTGACAGCCTTGGAGGGAGCTGGTCTGCTCTGAGTCAGTATTGTGGAGGTTGGAGCCAGGGAGCCAGAGGCTTATCGGCGGCTCCTCCTCTTCACGCCCTGTGGCTGTGGAGCTTTCCCAGTTTGAGGAACGATGAAAGTAAACATGGTGGCTGCGGAAGGTGCCCCTGCATCAGTACTTTTCCATAAAAGGACCCATCTCAAAATAGAAAAGCAATCACAAGTAGATGCTGAAGGCAACTGATATTTCTGCTCTGCTGTTCTTTACTTTCCTCTCTGCCTCTTTAAATGGCCCCATGCCTGCCGCTGCCTGTAAGGCTGTGGAGCCTTTCATTAATTCCTTCAGCTTCCCATGTCAGTCACATACACCTTTTAACTTGCCATGTGTGTCTGGTGACTATCATTTCCACTTACCCAGTCCTGACATATTACTCACTGTAAGGCTGCTGCTCTTTCCTTTTAACTCTTAACCAGGATGGGGTTTTGATCACCATTCTGTCATCTGTAGGTCCAACTGTCGTTTTGGGAGAATACAGGAAGCTACTTGTGAATGGTCTGCAGGTTTTACTGAGAGCGTCTGTGTTCAGCACTTCCTCCCCTCCCCGCTTCAGTTGGCAATTGCTTTAACATTTGGTAAAACAGAGTTTCTCAAGCAATGTTTTTTTTACACCTCTGAATGATGCTCATTCCCATTCATGCGATGTAGTCAGCCAGATCATTGGGCACATGTTACCGCTCAAATTCCAGTGAAATACACTTTTCTTTGCTAAATTTTGGGTCAGTGATGACTCTGTCTTCAGGATGAGATGCCTGTTGACACAGTGCTTGTGTCAGGAATCATCATTTCTCAGGTATTGACTTTTTTCTCTTGCCCACACATCTTGTTTTATTGAGAAATTTTTTAGTTGCAGTCCTAGAGAAATATAATGGTGTCTGTAAATG
Organism: Tauraco erythrolophus; assembly: GCF_009769465.1. NCBI lineage: Eukaryota > Metazoa > Chordata > Aves > Musophagiformes > Musophagidae > Tauraco > Tauraco erythrolophus. The sequence goes on along the minus strand of NC_141471.1, from coordinate 49,608,563 downwards.
TATGCGTCATGCTGGTGATATCACTTGTTTGCTCTGGGCTTGCCAGGTTGTCTCTGTCTTCTTGTAGCTATAGAAAATGAGTCACGGTTGTGGCATGTGCAGAAAACCTAAGGACACATTTCTGTGAGCCTGTGTATCAGAACCTGTAAGGTTTGTCCTGACTGGCAGATCTGCGCCGTGTCCAGCAGAAGTGTAAAAATAGACTTGTAGGTGGAAATGCCACTGGAGTTGGGTTTGTGCCTATTCCTTCTTTGTATCAGAAAGACAAAAAGTCAAGTGTCCCCAGAAGAGGCTGGGAGCTGTTTGCTCCAAGTCCCCTGCTTCAGGAGAGCATCCTAGCTCATCGCATCTGGCAGCTGTGTCCCAAGAGGGGCAAAGCCTTTGCCTCTCCTCTAGGTGTGCTCATAAGTCTTTCCCTCCAAAGAGGGGAGCTGTGTATGTGGTGGGGAAGAGGGCAGAGCACTTCGAGTGCCTCTCCTCTGTACCAACATGGGTCTTTGCACCTGCGGAGCTCTTCGGTTAGCAGGAGAGATAGAAAGAGTGGGACACATCTGGTTGCCCAGGAAGCGGAGATTTGATGCCATGACCTGGCATCCCTCATAGGTCCGCAGAGATGACAACCAGGAACTATGCGTTTCTAAGTACATCAAGTCACCTTAGACCTTTGTATATGATGGAGAAATAATGAAGGCTGCAAGCCTGATTTGTTTGCCCTTGTTATTAACTCTCAGCCAGCTGTAACCTCTCAGCCAGCCATGGCCACCTTTGTGCAAATGTCAGGAGAAGGACCAGGCTCTCTTCTCTCTGGTTAATTTGGCTGTTGCCTCTCTTCCTAACAAACCTATTGGAAAGTTTTTTAACATGGACTATCTCAAAACTGACATTTCTTTGTTACAGTCATTATTGGAGGTCAAGGTCTACGAGATGTTTGCATATGTGCAGAAAGTGTCGGCAGCATTTTACTTGATGCTCACTTCTAAGGCGGAAGAACATAAACTAGGGCTGTAAATTCGCTGTCGTAAATACTTGAAGGTGGGAACAGAAACGAGTTTTGCTCCAATTTCTGTGGGAGGAAAAGACTGACAAGTAGGGTGCGCTTTTTGGCATAATCCTTCTCTATGTACACAGAGTTTGGGCCACGTCTGCCAGTGTTGCTTGTCAGTGCGGGACCAGGGTGCAAGGAAGGCTGCAATCACCATACAGCAAAACCGTGCACTTCTGATAAATGATTTGTGTGTGGTCATCTAAAATGCGGCTGCAGGTGATCTCAAAAAGGGGTGCTGGCATTTCTGAATTAAAACATTGTCCAAAGCTCAGTGGCTGAAACTTAATACTTACAGATATTTTAGACCCCCCCACAAAAAAAATGATGTGAGACTAATGAGCGAGCTGTGTTTGAAGAATGAATGGTTCAAATGTGGTAGACGTGTAAGGTGGCTGAAGATCGCAGCCAGCTGTAAGACCTTGGTTTACCAAGGCTGAAGATGGGTCATCCTTATGCAGGAACTGTTAGCGTGCTTGCGTGGAGTATTTACACACTTTTGCTGAGGTATGTTTAGAGAAGAGCCTTGGGCACATGTTACCGCTCAAATTCCAGTGAAACACGCTTTTGTCTGCACATCTCCCAGGCATTGGCTGTAAGAAGTCTTTCCTGTGCCTTCCCTTCATTCTCAAACACAACCCTAATATTTCAGCATCCCATTCATCAGATTTTCCTCAAGCGGGGCTATACCTTGTCACGCTTTGGACACTAGAAGCAGCAGGTGCATGGTTAATGGCAAGGCTCATAATGTTGCTCATGAAGACTGAAGTAAGTATTTTTGAATTAATGGTGGGAAGCATTTTGAAAAATCTGTTGTATAAACAAGGTCTGAGAGTATTATATTCTAAGGTAAATAATACCTTGTGTACCTCTACAAGGAACAAAGCCAAATGAAATTATAGTTGCAGGTGAACCTTAAAGCATAGTTTGACTGATTAGATAAGGTACTATACATAAAACCTGAGAAATGTCCCTGTTGTTGTTGAGAAGGAGCCACTGAAACTTGGAAGGTTTGTACAACATCTCAAGTTACAGCATATATCTAAATAACTTGAAGGATGGTACGTTCGCTTGGGTTATAAATAGTAGAAGTAGATGCAATAAAGACTGGTAGATTTTTCTGCCGAGTTTGATATATTTAAAATTTTCAAGGAATTCGATTCAGTGCTGACGCTTCAGAGACTTTAAATACTGACCACATTGCAACGGCGTCACGCACATGCTTAATTCCACTGAAATATTGCAAATGGTGGGGTGTTTTCGAAGAAAGAAGTCATGGTGCCTCAACAGGCCAGAAGAGCGGTGCTGTGGCCCTGACCTGAACTGACAGAGAAAAACCATGCAGTTACAATAAATGGGTGCTAATCCTGATGTTCTTGTGATGCCAGCAGCAAGCCTTTGTCCTGGGGGTCCGTGAGCTGGAGAAGGGAGTTACACTCATCCACAGCAAACGCTGCGGTGCCTGCAGCTCACGCAGTCTCGGAGAAAAATCTGAGGTGAGCTCCAAGCAGTGGTAAAAGCCTTCCCAGAAGAGCCGGGGGTTTGCCTCTAAAAATCAAGTGTGTGGGGTGTTGTGCCACACCTCTTTTTAAAGGAAAGGGTGGCAAGAAGACAGCATTTCTGAAAATGTGGTTCTGAGGAAGAAACAAAGTATTTTAGACTGTAAAGCAACACTTTCTAGGTTCAGGCAGCAGATAGTGGTTGGGCTAGGTTCTTCAGTCCCCTTTCTTAGGCAAGACTATTTCTAGATACTTTAACACCAAAAAAAAGGTCAGCGGCTCGCCTCTCATTGACGTAGTCGATGGCAGTACCCAGGGTGTTGCTTCCAGTGCTGGACCCCTCCAGTTTGAGAGGGATGTGGAGAAGCACGTCTAGCAGAAGGATACCAAGATGGCAGGGTCCTACGAGGAGAGGCTGAGGGATGTGGGCTTGTTGAAGATAGGGAGGCTCAGGCTGACCTGATAGCAGCCAACACGCGCTTGGGGAGGAGTTATAGAGGCAACGGAGCTGAGCTCTGCTCCGTAGCAATGACCAGAACAAGAAGAGACAACAGGCACGAGTTATGTCTTGAGAGTTTCAAGCCAGCCGTTGAGGAAAAAGACGTCCCAAGAGGTTGGTTGCCCAGAGAGGCAGCAGAGTCTCCACCTGTGAAGGTTTTTGAGGCTTGGCTAGCCAAGACCTCAGCTGACCCAGTCTGGTGTTGGTGACCATCCTATTTGGGCAGATGGTTGAACTTCCTACGATCTGCAGGTGGATTTTATGGGAAACACCATCTGTAACTGAAGCTGGTTTACCCTTTTGTAAGGGCAAACACTGCGAGTGTGGCAGTTCCCATTAAATACGGCTGTTCTGTAGAAAGGAGCTTCTTCCTTGAAGACACCATACAGACCATGGCTCCCAGGGCAGGGTAAGGCTGACCAGCTGCAGCAGCCCAGCGCGGTGTCACCAAAGGACAGGGACACCCGGAACTTGCAGTGCTCCATCCTGCAGCTGTGTGCACCACCACAGTGACCTGTGTCCGGTAACAGCACTTGACATACACAGGACGCTTTTTACCCTGCTGAGCAACCAACCAGCCACTCTGTTCACTCTCCAAGGAAACCTTTTGGTTTCTGACTGTTCAATAACCTTCTTTGTTGTTTTCATTTTTCCTGGGGGTTTAAGGAAAAGTGGCTATGAACAGCTGTGCTAATTGCCAGGACTTCCGAAGCAGCTCCCAGTGCTGCTGCACACCCTTGAAATCCTGAAGGGATTGATGGTGTTGGTTTAATGCCTGGGGAGCTCCTGGGTTGGGCCTTCCATTCCCATTTTGCCAGGGGGAGGTGATGCACACCCCGCTCACCCCTGTGCCGGTCTTGCACAGCACTGAGGCTCCCCTGCGACAGTGGAAATAGGTGGGATGGGAGGGCTGGAAAGAGCTTTAGCAAGTGGGGTGTGGTGGCAGATGGTACCACCGCTTTTTGGAGGCACGTACCTTTTGAACCCGTTGCTCAATCCCGCTTGGCTCAGAGGCCCCTACAGACTGGGGTTTTGTCCCAACTCTGGGAGTTGCGGCTGAGGCTTGGCCGCGTGAGCAACTCGCCTCCTCCCCTGACACAAGTGGAGCCTCTTCATTTTTGCAGCAAGAGATGAGTTGAGCAACTCTGCTTGGCACCCTGACCTGCTCTTGGTGCATTTGCACAGTCTGAACATCAGCCAGGGCTTCCAAACTAATTGCTTTCAGTCAGTTAAGGCAACAGGTAGAGAGAAATGAGCAGTGCCCCAGGGAAGGACGAGGCATTACAAATGCCACATCTCCTGACAAGCTATGGTTTCCTCATCCGAAGAGGAAGTATTTTGAATGACTCGTTCTCTTCAGGACGCTCCTGAGTTAAGCAACTCAAGGCTCTGCCAGGAACCAGGGGTGCATGAAAATGCCTTCTAAGAAACCCTGGTGGGCATGGTCCAGCTGCCCACCAAGGTGAGAGCATCTTGTGCTGCTGGGAAGGACAACAGCCTGGACACTGGAAAAGAGGGGTAAGCATGCTGGCTTGATTGCTTTTCAGGACAAACAGCCACAGATCTCTCCCCTCAGTCAGTCCCACCATACCAAGGAGACTACCGCATGTGACATCCACATGTCCAGGGGTGGGCCAAAGTCTTTGCACCCACCGTGCTTTGGGTCTGCTCCCATATGACATGTAAGCTGGATCTCCAGCACTGCGCAGGACCATCTCCTTCCTGCAAATCCTCCTGGTCTAGGCAGGTTCTCCCTTAACACCACGTAGTGATTTCAGTCACACTGCTGGCTGGTGGGGATGTGGCATGGCATGATCTGACCTGTAGTCTGTAGACCATGTACATCTATATGTATTTAGACACATGCACCCCCACACAGACAGGTGGGAGAAGGTGTGACACCACCCCTGCAGAAAGAAATGTTACTTGAAGACACTGGCATGCAAGTTTCTGTTTTCTCACCTAGACGTGTGCAACCAAACACATATCCTGTAGGTGGGAAGGTATTCTGTCAGTATTTTCCTTGTTCTCTGAAGCAGTTTTTAATATATGAATAAACTATTTCATCCCTGATTCAATATTTGCGCTATTGATTTGCTTGCCCTTACCATTTATTTTCTGCAGCCCTCATTTGCTTTATTTTTTCTTGTACCTTTTCATATTGTTTGCTTTAGGTGTAGTCTGTGGCTGTGTGTCCACACTGCAGTCAGTCAGTGTGGTCACACATGGGCCCTCAAAGCTAGCTCATGGGTCCGTGACAGCAGGGTGGATACGGCCCTGGAGTCACTGCACCCGCCCCGTTGGACCCTTTCCAAGCACACGCTGCGGGATCGCATGGTGTGGGGGGTCCTTCTACCCATCTCGGGTCTCTTGATAGGGTGTGATGAAGGTGTGAGGAGCGAGTTAGCAGGCTAGGACTGTTCAGTGCGGAAAAGAGGCAGTGGTGGTTCATAACAGGAACTGAGAAGACCGTGAGTTGCATGGAGAAAGTAAGCTGGCATAGCTGTTGGCTGTCTCCTCTACCACAAGGACGAGGACTGCAAGGGAAGCTAGCAAGCCACTGCTTCAAAGCCAGAGGAGCTTCGTTTTCCTACAGTGTGTCATTCAGCTGAGGAACTCCTGACCGCAGGACGCAGCAGACACTGGTAAGTTCCTCAGGTTCAAAAAGGAGGCAATTTTATTTAAGAAAAAAAGCTGCTGTCTGGAAGAAGTGACACAATGGAGATCTTCTTTTGTCATTTCTTGCACAAAATTTGAAGGAAGTGTTTTGCCGAGAAGCAGAAGTACCTTGTCCTGAGTCATTTAATCCAATACATAACATAATCTTCTCAGCACTGGAGCATGGCTATTTTGGTGTTTCCAGTGCAACAGCTGTACCAGAGTTGAAGGTCAAACAGTCATAGTACTGACATCCCAAGTTCAACCTTTACATGTAGTTGCTTCCCTGTATCTAGGCTGATTTTGCAATTTTGTCTCTTGCATCTCAGCCAGGGAAGGAGAAAAGGGGGCTTAAAAAATAACCAGAAAAGATATTTTAACATTATGATGCTTCGAGTTGCTCTTAAAGCAGCTCTGTATTTTTCCAAGATGACCTGGCCTAAAACCTCAATTTCCTGTGATGGCCACAGGACTTCTCTTCCAGGGCAGGGAAAGTGCTACGTAAGAGCATTTTGCCTGAGTAGGGACCGGAAGGCCATAAGCCCACTTTTGGTATATCTGTTTTATCTTTGTCTTTGCCTTCTTCAGGAGCAGACTCCCTGAGTGGTGCTGGCTCCGGCACAGAGCAATATGGCTTTCATTTCTTCTGGAGGTAAATGCCCAAAGCTAGTCACCTACATCCTTTACTTTAGGTCCAAAAACCTTTCAAGGCTCAGTGAGAAGGAAACAATGGAATTTCTGTAATGATTTTATTGGCTTCAATCATTTCTCTGGTATTTGCCTGTGAAAAACTCATTACCAGGTAGCTGGGGCCAGATGACTTGGAATCAGTTAAGATCTGGGCTTGGCAAACTTGCATCAACTCCTGACACCGATTACCTGCCACAAGTTGGCTCATGCAAGATTAGAAGAGAATCTGCCTGGTGGGAACACAGGATGGCTTCAGGCCATAGCTGACAGGCCACTGCCTGGGCCCATAGTTGGTGTACATGAGTGAGAAGCGATGAGATCAACGCTCCTTTCAGAGTAACTGGAGCACAACATGTCCAGATCATTACATGGATGAGATGCATCTGACTACTCTGAAATTCTTAATGACCAAGATACAAGTGTAATGAAATGATGAGGGGAAGACTAACATAGCACCTCGAATAAGGTCCAGCTCAAAAGAGATGAACCAGACCCTCAGCTGTTGTCCATCTGTGAGGTGTTTTTTTTTTCTTTTTATCCCCCCAAGATTTTTCATTACTTACCATTACCTAGGCCGTGATTCAGGAAGGACTCAACACATACTAGATGTTACATGTGGGAGCTGTCCTGCTGTGGTCAATGGAAGGCACCTTCTCGCCGTGGTGCCCCTCAGGACCCCGACGTGGTCTGTATGTATGTGTACCTTGGTGGATGCATCACTCATTCCTTGGCGCCTTGGAGCAACGTTGCAGGGTAACTGGAAGGATTAGTCCACCTTTCCAGAGTGCCGAAAAGGAAACCTGTGGTGCTTTTGATCTGTATTTTGAGTGTTACTCTGACTGGATGTATTAAAAAAAAAAAAAAAAGACAAAACAAACAATGTGAAGACTTAGATGGTTATAAAACATGTAGGTCAGTACCCTACTGTTATAAAAGGCAACTTCTCCATAACTAGATATGGGGTCGCAAGTGAGTAAAACCGTAAAGCTAAGGATTGGGTTGCGCTTCATGTCCTTCCTAGTTGGCATCAGTATCTGTGTCATGCTCTGGAACTTTGACTTGTTCTTGTCATTTTGATACACAAAATAAACAAAACCTAAGACAAAGGGCAAGCTTGTAAATAGGGGAGCAGCCACTTGGGAATTCTGATTTTATTTGTTTGCATTTTGTTACCTTCTTATGCCAGCTAATAAGGTGACTTACCTTGCAGCATACAGATGCAGATAAGGCTGATAGCCTCTGGTGTCTGATTTTGCAAGCTGGGAAGTGAGTTGCTGAAGTTACTGCTAATAGGCTGGAGATTGCCTGTGAAAAAGATAACATCTCCTGTTTCTTTTGATTAGAAGAGTATACTTTTATGAGATGGATTGAAGTGATTAACTGTTGAAACTGTTTGGGGAAAAAAAAAAAATCAAACGGGCTGGTATTTTTCGTAGCTTTCCAAAGGAGGAAGAAAAAAAGCCACACTGCTGAACCACAGCCAGCCACTCTGGCCACTCTAGCCAGCAAAGACAAAAGGAGATTTGCCTGCAGGCAGGACAGAGATCACCTGCTGACATCATGAAACAAGCTAAACCCATGGTGATGCAAAACATTCCTGCAGTTTTAGGTTGAAATCCCTTTTCTTAGACCTTGCCAACAAGGCAACCCTTGTCCTGGAGGGTGTTACAGTTCAATGGCCTTTCCTGGCAGGGCGAGCTTGTACGAGGCAGGGGAGGAAGCTCTTGTAGGGCTGTTGTATCATATGCCAAGTTTAGTGCGGTTGAATTGAAATACTACCAGTGCATAGGAAAACATAATGGGAGCAGGCAAGACCAGCAGCTGTGCGAGGTGAAAGGAGAACTGAAAGCTAGATGCTGTCTGCTGGCATAAACCAAAAAATCCTGTAGACAGTGAAAAGGTCAGCCACCTTCCAAGATGGACGAGGTTCATGGCAGGGCAGAAGGTTCACCCTGTAGAACTTCTACACTCTTGAACTCTGAGGTTCGAAGTCAGGGTCAGAACATGCACACTGTTGAAATCAGCCTTTTGCAAAACCCTATAGGACTGGAAACGTGACTGTTCCTGGTGAGCACACACCCTGCCTCCTCTGCTGACCCTCCAGCATGCATCTACGTAAATTTTTTCAGGAGCAAAGCATTACCGACATCAACCCATTCCTCTTTGCAAAAATCTGTAGTTTTTACTGTAGGACTGTAGTGTCAACACAAAGTAAGCTGCCTCCAACCAAGCATGGAATGATACATCTATATAACAGGTTGAGACTAGATTAGAAAGCTACTGTCAGTGACTTTAGGTGAAGTGGATTACTCAGTTGCTGCAATGAAGTGGAAACCAGTAATATACATCGTAAATGTTCAGATTACATGTATTATTGGTTATGTGATTGTACCAACATTCTATGTATACTTTACTTCACCTCATGCTGGTTCTAAACAATAATGTCTTTCACCCTCCAGGACGAAAGAAATGCAGAGTGAAAGCAACACTGAAAGGTAAATTGGGGTTGTCGTGGTTTGGTCAATAGTGAAATATGTAATTGCCAGCACATTGTCCAGTGCTGAATGGTGAGTGATGCTCTGTCTGCTAAGAACATTGGCAGTTCAGATGTTCATACAGATGTCCTGTGAGATTATAGATGTGTACTGACCCCTCAGTGCCCTGGGATGTGCCAGTCATGCTCTCGAGTAAGGACATCTGACATACCCCTGCTGGCAAGCACTGACATGCTCGAAGGGTGGGATCTGCTAACTCGGCACCCAGCTTGCGCTGACGTTTCAGCACCAAATGAAACAGTCCTAAAGTAAATACCTAGCTACCTGAATTGAGGGAGGAAAGTCAGTGCCTTTGAACGCTTCCACAGGGACATCTTGTTTAGGGAAATCCTCCATTTAGACTCACCAGTCTTGCAGACTGAACCCTACCTTGCTGGACCCTGGGCTGCTGCCGTGAAGGAATGTGCCGGGGCCTGAGGCTGCTCCCACAGCTGAGCCACCTCTTCACTTCTGAGTATCTGGGGACATGTTTCTGTCTCTTTCTGGCCACTGTGCTTGTGTTGCTGTTGGCCTGTGTGCCACCAGCACTCCCCTCTGTGAGGTAGACTTATCTCTCCATCTTTGGTCACCTTGAGGATGGCAGTGGAGTATGTGGGGTCCAGCCATCTCCTGGGCAGAGACCTTTGGTGCAGCTGTCAGCAAAGAGCAGCCAGCAAACAGCTCCTGATCCACCCTGTTTCTTGCTCCTCCTGGACATGGCTTGTTTCTCCTCTTTCCCACCCGGTGCTTCCAGTGGGCTATCCCCCCTGGCATGCGCCTGACCCCAAGGGGAGTGGGCCGGTGCCAGGGTCCTTGGGCTTTCCAACCCACACACGTAAATGCTGGATTTTAGCCCACAGCTTCAAGTACTGCTGAATCAAATGCGATGACAAAAATCTCATTAACTTCAAAGAAAGTTAGACTGGTCCTAATGGGAAAGTGTCTTCCTAAGGATTAAATGTTTGTGGGCTGCCTTGTAAAGTTAGCCCTCCAGTTGCAGTCCCAGTAACCTGGATCTTAGGGCCCAGGTACATTCTTGTTACTCATCTAGCCCATGATTTTACAGTTTGTCAGTGAAGGGTCTGTCCACTTGTCATCTGATTGTGCAAATCCACCTTCCATGTGAGTCGGGATTTAAGTTTCGCTGTTTTTCAGAGTCTGACTATGTGCAGAGGGAGTTCTAGTCATTTTTTTTTTTTCCACAGGAACTTCCTTTCTCTAAACACCACCCCTTGGCAGTGGACCTGCTGACACCTCAGAGCGAGACACTGATAAAAAGGGCAGTCTCCCTTCCTTCTCCACTCTCAGAAGCAAGTGGCAAAGGCTACTCAGGAGCTCAGAAGCTGCTGGCATCGCAGGCACCTCGGGACGCAACGCTGACAAGAACCATGGGCGATAACGCTGGTAAGTTTTTAAAGCTCGACACGATAGCCTGTGTTAGTTTGGCAGCACTCCTGTGGGGAGGATGGCAGCGGAGTTGGAGGGTTTCTCACACCTCTGACTGCCGTGGGTGACACCATGGCCCGTGAGGGTAAGTTTGCTCTGGATATGTGAATTCAGGTTTTGATGGATCGGTAAACCAAATGAAAAATGTAACTCACTTTCATCAACCTGTAGACATCTGGCTCTGTCAGTGATAATGAGAAAGAAATGCAGCTTTTCTAAACTTGTTCTGTGTTAAGGTGAAAGGAATTTTTTTCTTTCTAGCTACTTAATTGTGTAGATTATTGCTTTTTAGTGATGGCTGATACCATCTGACAGAAGTGTCGAAATAACTGAAAAGGGGATTTATTTGGACTTGAACTCCATCCCACGGCCATCCTGCCTGCCCTTTTGTCAGGCAATGCCACACGTACCTAGAAAGGTGTCTGAGTCACTCCTGTAGCAGCTGCTGAACCACCGCTGCTGGCTGTACTCCTGAGGCCAGCCTAACCTCAAGGATACCCAAAACCCCTGGGGTTTGGGGTGTAGCTGAGCAGCTGGATGGTGCCTGCAGCAGAGTCAGGAGCAAGTCTCTACAGCCATCAGCAGGGGAAGAGTGTCCTTCGACATTGCTCCGAGCCCTTCCATTTCACACCTCTGTGCTCTGGGTGTGGATGAGCTGAAATTTTCCGGGAAGTTTGAACAGCAGCATCTTTGGGATGTGATCTCATGTCTCTAGGATGTGAGAGAGTGTTTGCTGGAGGTTGGGTAAGGATGAGGAGTAAATGCAGGTGTCCAAATTTTGCTCTCTGCAGAACTACAGTTCCCATCTCACTTCCCTCTTGTCGTTCTGAGCAGCACTTGTTCCCACTGAAGTCAGGCACACTATAAATGCTCTGCTCCATATTAATATATTTTTTTAAACACCATCACCTCATCCTCATGGAAAAAAGGCCCCAGATCCTTACCAGTGCAAAGTAACTGTATGTTATCATGTCCCCATTTTTGTTCTGGATGATCGCTGTGCTCTCAAAGCTCTGATTGTCTTCCCATTGAGGTTGGAAGCGATGGGGCCACTGGGTTAGTGTAGGAAGGAGCTCTAGAAGGGATAAATCATGGAACTAGGAGATAAAAATAAAAATACTGTCTTGAAATTTCTTCTAAAAAAAAAAAGGAAAAAGTTATCTGGCAGGACTTGGGTTTGTTTCTGGCCTGCCCCAAGAGCAAGCGCAGCCAGGGCTGCCTCTTGCACCTCGAGCCTCCGTCCCGCGGGTGGACACGTTCTTGGCATGCTCAGCGCTGCTATAAATCGTAACTGACGGGCGGCGCTGCGTGGGGACAGGTCTTTGGCACCATGCTCTGCACTGTCAGGGCACATTCCAAGGCAGGTGTTTTCTGCGGTTTTTCTCTCTGCATCCTCAACATCAGTGATGTCCAGAAATAGGGGATGGAGATGCAGTCCCTGAGCTAAGGAATGCCAGAAGGATGCATTCCACAGGGCCCTTTCCCACAGCCATCCTATGCATTCAGCTCCCGCATCCCTCCATAGCCGTCTTCCATCAGCAGGGCTGTTTTCTGGTAGCTTCTCAGCCCAGCTCCAGGGTTTCTGTAAGGAACAAGGTTGAGCTGCTTTGGTGGCTGGAGATTTGTTAATGCTGACAAAGACGTGCTTCCCTTCATCCTTCTCAAGAGGCTTAAGCAATTTCAGCTGAAATTTTTTGGCATATACCCACGCACAAACCCCATTGCGCAAAACATCAGCCTGAGGTTGGCATCTGGCAGGCAGCAAGCAAACAAAAAGTGCTCAAAAGTGAAATCAGTTGATGAAAGGTTATGGTCAATTTTAAGTCTATTTGCTGTACCACTGATAACTGTTATGTAATACGTGATTAAGATGAATACTGTTTATATAGTTACGAAGAAGAAATACACTCAGGTAGTAACCTGGTGGGGATCCTTGGGCGGTCAGGTCAGTTTACTCAACGACCCGCGCTGCCCTTCACAGGTCACAACGGGAGGCATGCCACCAAATTCAGCCTGCCCTGGCTCCAGCCCTGCCTGCGGCATCTCATACCACAGCAGCTACCAGCAGATTTCAGCCTCTTTGATGTTAGGGATGGCTCTTGTTGATACTCAAGTTAGCACGGTTGCGTGGTACCGCAGGAATCTGTCAAGATATTTTGCAAACTAATCCCTTGAACCATTATGCCTTTGACTTGCTAATTTCTGAGTTACCATAAGCAGTTTTAAATTTCCTGACTCTCCCATATCTTCATCTGAATCACTCGTGAGCCAAGTGCTTTTGTGGTATTGTTACTCCCTACTCTTTACATGGAGTTTATCCTTTAAGGATATTTAATAGGCAGGTACAAGACAGGTTAGACACTTTGGAAGAAATATAGCTTGGTCATGTTCTGGCATGCTCCAGCTTTCCCCGTCACACCTGGCCAGCCTGCCAAAGCCTGACACAGTAACCCCCAAATCCCCGTCTTCATTGAAAGCTGAGGGCTTTCTCTTTGCTTAGGTGTATCACCGGGTTGTGCCTCTCAGAGTTCCACTCCTACGCCCAGCCCCAAGCCGTGAGCCACAGGGCACAGAGGTGCCAGGGCTTTTCCCAGCCCTGCTCCTATCCGAAGTTGCAGGAGCAGAGAGCAGCCCGGGAGTCGGTGATTTTAAATGCCATGTCTTACAAAATCAGCTGCTGTGTTGGGAATGAATGGGAGTGAGGCATCTGGCAGGGGCTCTTGCTGGAGTCCAAAACTGCTGAAGTCAAATGGTAAAAGCACCAGTTGGCATGAAGGGGGACAGTGCTCTGTGGTGAGCGTGCTGCACCCAGAGCAGGGACGAGCACTTGCCTCAAATCAAATCGTATCATATCGTATTATATCATTTATATTTCACTACATTACATTACATTATATTATATTACAGTACAATATGATATGATATGATATTATACTGTACTGTACTATACTATACTACACTATACTATATTATACTATACTTTATAGTGCTCTGCTCTCCACATTTAGCATCCCCCCCAGACAGGCAGCACCTCTACAGCACAGCCGGCTCCCAGCCCGAGACGTGCCTTTGGTTACGTGGGTTGTTTTATCCCAAGCCCTTGGGATAAAAAAAACAAAAAAAAAACAAAAAAAAACAAAACCACAAAAAAACCCCACCACAAAACTTGCAAAGATTCACATATGCAGATTTCCATAAGCAGTCCATTAATGAGAGTTGTGATATTATTTGGGACTAATTTTTGAGGGGAAAATACAAAGAATCATCCTCAGAGTCCTGAAGAGTTCCATGTTCCAGACTCACAGCATCCCAGAGACTGAGGATCTCAGCAACCGAGAGGAGCCAAATTTTGGCATATTCAGTTCACTTCCAGCTTGACTATGTGTGCTACATCTTGCAAGGAGCAATTAAAGCTACTGTTCGTTATTATTCAATAATCATGAAGGATGTGTTCAATGCTAATATAAGGCTAGTCTTTGATCAGAGGGAAATAAACTGAGATAAAATACCAACAGTGAGGTTTAATTTTTAAGCTGCTGTGCCAGGTGGGGACTGCTTGGGAATGTCACCTCTGAACGTGCCTTGGCAAGCAATGCTTTCTTCACCTGTCCATATTACTACTACTAGGACTACTACTGTTACTACTACTGTTATTTTAATACCTGCAAGACTGCAGAAACATTTGTAATACTCAAGGAGCTGATGCATGATGCGCTTGGCAAGGCACAGGCATGCAACAAACGGGAGGTGCTGTCACAGCCTTGGCTTGGATGAGGTGCCACCAGCAAAGCAGCTGAGCAGATGGGGGCAAGGAGGAGAGGGCTTAGAGACGTGGCAGGACCATGGGCACTGCCCACGGGGATGTTGTGGTGGTCAGGACCTTTGGTGGGCTCCCGTGCCCCGCAGCAGCTGTGGGGATGGGATGTGGATGCACTATCCCCACTCCACTTTCAAGGGAGAAGCAAGACTTTTGCAGAAGCAAGACTTTCAGTATTGCAACAAAACTTTCAGCCATGCCATCTCCCTGGCCCGTGGCATGCTGTGGAGCTGGCTCCCAGCTGCCGGTCCCCACGGCCAAATGGCAGCGTGCAAGGGCAGGCAGTGGGCCAGCAGACGTGGATTTCCAAAGCAGTGAGATCCCATTCGAAGCCTTTTGGCTGCTGAGGAAGCAGCCCCAGGGGAGCGCCGTGGGCAGCTCTGATGCCTGGAGGGGCTGGATTGCCAGCTGGGTGCCCAGCTGCCAGCAGAGGCTGAAATCCTCATGCTATGTCTCCTATCACTATGACAGTCCTCAAGCTGCTCATTCCCCACTCACACAAGGCCACCTCAGAGCTCAAACATCCCTCAGACTCCCTTGGCAGCAAAAGAGGGAGGCAGAGGCACGCCCCAGCCACTCAGGCAGGAGCTCGTCCCTGCTCCGGGTGGATCGCTGCAGCATGCTCACCACCACCAGCCTCTGTAACCCAGCCCAGCAACATGACTGTCTCTATATCTCTGTATACATATGCTAAGTGTTTATGTTATGTTATGTTATATTATATTACACTACATTACATTATATAATGTTCTATTATATGATACCATACTATACTATATTATATTTTTATATATAGAATCATAGAATGGTTTGGGTTGGAAGGGATCTTAAAGATCATCTAGTTCCAAACCCCCTGCCATGGGCAGGGACACCTTCCACTACATCGGGTTGCTCAAAGCCTCATCCAGCCTGGCTTTGAACATGTTCAGGGATGGGGCATCCACAACTTCTTTGGGCAACCTGTTCCAGTGCCTCACCACCCTCACAATGAAGAATTTCTTCCTCGTATCTAATCAAAATCTCCCCTCTTTCAGTTTAAAGCCACTGCCCTTTGTCCTATCACTACACGCCCTTGTAAAAAGTCCATATATAGCTAGTGTAGTTGTATAGCATATGTGTATATACGTATAGTGTTTATATATACATATAGTTAGTATAGTATAGTATTGTGTGTGTTTGTATATATATACACATATATATATAAAAACAGTTGTACAATTCAGTAGCTCTGGTAATCTTTGGTGTGATTCCTTGTGCTAGACCACTGAACGCTTTGATGTTTTGATGACACACAGGGCTCCATTAAGAAGAAGCAATTTACCATCAACTCCATTCTCTTTTTTCTCTCTCCATCTCTGCTAACAACTTTCCAGGGACTGATCTGAAGGTCACTGGGATTGACTTTCTCAAGAGCCAGAACTGCCGCTTGCACCACACGGATGCGTACAACATCAAGAAGCTGGTGGTGCGGCGCGGACAAGCCTTTAATATCCAGCTTGCCTTCAGCAGGGAGCTGATGGCCACTGACAAGCTGACGCTGCGTTTCGGCATCGGTGAGTCCCCCTTCTGTGGCCATCAGGCAAAGCGGGAGAGCACCAGCAGCCTCCGGCTGCCTGTTCCTGCCACCCGATGCTGTGCAGTTGTTGCAAACCTGTGCGACCCTCCTGCATCTCATGTTGGGTTTGTTTCCAGGTGAAAAGCCGATGAAAATCAGGGGGACCCTGATGTCGCTGAACCCGAGGCGTGAGCCAGACCTCAGCGGGTGGCAAATCTCCATTGTCAAGCACAGCGGCAAAGAGGTAGAGCCTGTGGGCTGTGCTCCCGCACCGGGCAATGGTTGAGGGCGGCAACACTGAGCCCATTGGGAGCAATAGAACAAGTCCTCATAACTCCACTCTGCTTTCCCTCAGCCCTGTAATTTTCAGTGGGCAGCAGCCTTGCCCTGTTAAATTCATTGCTCTCCCACGGCACACGCAGTGTGCGCACCATCCCTCTTCCCCCACGTGCACTCCCGTGGCCACCACCTTCCATGCTCGTGCTGTACTTGTGCTGTGCCTGTGGCCACGGTGGAGGGTCCATCATGCTGTCTCTTCTGTCGCCTCCCCAGTGCCTGCTGTCTGTCACCAGCTCGCCCTGGGCCCCAGTGGGAAAATACACCCTGAACGTGAAGACTGGGACTAACATTTACAAGCCCGAAGACGGTGCCGTCTACCTTTTGTTCAATCCTTGGTGCGAAGGTGAGTGGTCCAGCAGACAGGGGTGATAATTACTGCTGCCAGGGATTGTCCTTGGGAGGGCTTCTTCTCACGTTTTTCCTCCTCTCTTTCCCACATACCTTGCTTTTTCTCCCTAGAACACCACAAGCAGTGTTCTCACGGAGCCAGTGGAAGTTAGACAATAGCAATAAGCCAACTCCTTGCTGAGGAGTTCTCCATGGCCGGTTAAGGGACATCATTGTCTCTGTCACCTCCGTTTGCACCTCTGTGGCACCCACTCTGTTTTCCCGGGCCAGCACAAAGGTTACCTGAGAGGACTGGGTTGGCTTAAAATCCAGGAAAAAAAATAACCAGACAAAAAAAACTATTTATTGTTGGTTGGCATCAGCCCCCCAGTTCTCACTGCTGTCTACCTAGTCCACTAAAGTGTTTGTTCAGAAAGAAGCATTTAGCTAAAATAAAACAATGGTTATATAGCAGTAGTCAGTCCTACAGGGGTAAAATAAAGAGTAACCTTATAGGAAATTCTTCCACTATAGAGAAACAAGTGAGTGCTGCACAGTCATCATTTGATATGAATGTTGCAGACCACCAGCTCCCCGAGTTTAACTTTCCAGGGAAAATTTTGTATAGCGTGTGTGCAGACCACCTAACATCTCAGGGCTTTTTTTCTCCAGGTGATAGCGTCTTCCTGGCTGATGAGGCACAGAGAAACGAGTACGTGCTCAACGATACAGGCTACATCTATGTTGGGTCTGCATACAGCATATACAATAGACCCTGGAATTTCGGGCAGGTAAAACACAGCTGTCTTGTTGGTGTTATTACGCTCTTTCTCCCTTAGGCGTTCGTTTCCATGAATCAGGCCTATAAACAATTCAAGCTTGTGAGTAGCTCAAAGCACTCAAATAATCCTGCCAGCTTCACTGGGAGAACTCACCTGCTTGGAGTAATGTGCATCTGCATGCTTAAGTATTTTCCCCAGCCATAGCATGAGAACGGGGTTTAACGGCACGTAGTGAGACCCCTGGCAAAGGATATGGAAATTGGGGATGGAGCATTTCTGGTTGAAAAGACTCCGGTAAGGAGTCCTCCCCGCTGCCATGCAACAGCAGCAGCTGTCAGTAACCAGCTCATGAACTGTGGAGAGAGGGTTGAAAAATCTGATGATCTGCCTGTTGCATCATGATTGGGAAAATATAGAGGAAAAGTCCTGGCAGAGGTTGTCATTGTTCAAGCAGTGCCCTCACGGACTGCGAGGCGAGCTGCTGGGTGCAAGGCACCATCAGCCCGCGCGCTCAGGAAGGGTGTTCCTCTCTGCTGCCTCTGAGATAACTCCAGCGGAGTGGAACGACAAACTTGATAGGCTGGAGATAAGAGGTGGATGCCAGAGCAGGTTTATTTGTGCCCGGTACAAAGCACACAGGCACCCAAACAGAGCATCCCGCACCCTATCCAGACAGACTTCCCCACTAAGAAATGTTGGAGTCTGGGTGGTTTTTTTCTTTTTTTTTTTTCTTTCTCTTTTGTTTTATGCCTGCCATTTCAAGCTGCAAGATGGAGATAGCCCAGCAAAAGTGCTTGTGCTGATGCCCTTTCCATGACGGGGCCAAATGGCATTGTCCATAGGGCTGTTCCTATCCTAATATTTATCCTGCCATTAAGCAATGAGAATTGATATTGATATTCTGCCAAGATTCATCGGATCAGATGTTTGACATCTCTGTGAATTGGACCTAAGGGAGCTTTATCGATAATTGCTAATTAGAAATCTTTTTGCTGTAATAATCTGCATTTATGTTCCTTATTTTTTTCCCAGGGTTCATTTTGTACCTATGTCAATAGAACTGAGTATCTGTAGCACTCTTAAATTTTCATTACTTTTGTGAGTAATTTGCAAAGCTACAGGGAGAGGACATAGGTGACTTAGGACTACTCAGAGGAGTCAAGATTGCTGGGTCAGGTTCCAGCTGTGTTTGCATGACACGTGAGACAGACTTTTTTCTACCAAGGTGGGTTTTTGTTTAAGCCCTTCTTTGGAGAGAACAGCTTTGGGAAGCCCTGTAGGCTTGAAAATTCAATATCATGAGGAAAGTTTAGAAGTTAGGACTAGTCAGACAGTTTCCTCCAAGTACGTAGGTAGACTTTGTAGTGATTGAGCTAATTCTGTTTTAGAGTGGTACCTAAAATGTCTCCACTTTCTCTCCAAAACAGTTTGAGGAATTAATTTTGGACACTTGCATGGATCTGCTGGACAAAAGTAAACTCAAGCTGAGCAACAGAAAGGATCCTGTGATGGTGTCCAGAGCCATGTCTGCTTTGGTATGCCTCTCTCAGAGAGGGCTTTGCCCCTCCAGCTTTCTCTTCTACTTCTTACTTGCTCTTCTTTCCTTGGGGCCTTGAACACCATTTCAGGATGCATCTGAAATGGATTCCTTTGGGAAACTGCAAGGAAAGAGCCAGAGGCATTTTGGGTGAAGGGGAGAGGCAAGTGAAATGCAGCATCTCTTCATCTCCAAAACCTGCAGTTGCCCTGGCGGTTGTCCTTCCCCAGGGTTGTGTTTTGGGGAGGGCAACTGCTCTCTGCAGTAGGGCCGTCCTGGGAGTTCTGGGTTTTAGGATACAAGATGCAGAATGTATTATGGCTGCCCCGAGTAGCAGTGCCACCTCTCCTGAGATATCCAGGTGGAGGGTTTCCAACGAGGGGCGCCGCCAGCCAGCACCAGCAGCCTTGCTGGGTGCCACAGGGCTGTGAAGCACCTGGGGAGCCACAGGGTGGGCAGAGACCCCAGGGTTTAAGCCTCATTCAGCCTCATCCCCTTACTTTTCTCCTTTGCCTGTGTGTGTGGCCACAGGTTAATGCCAATGATGACAGCGGTGTCCTGCTGGGGAACTGGTCAGGGAATTACATCAACGGGACCTCCCCTATGGATTGGATCGGGAGCGTCGCGATTCTGCAGCAGTATTACAAAACGAAGAAGCCAGTCTTTTATGGTCAATGTTGGGTCTTTGCAGGAGTCCTCACTACAGGTAAACAGTGAACTGTCTCCCTTCTCTGATATCCTATTTACCGCACCAATAAGCCAAATTGCCGTGCCTCAGCGCTCCGGAGGTGGCAGGGTCTGTTGTGTAAGGAGAGGCTGAGGGAGCTGGGACTGCCCAACCTGGAGAAGAGACAGCTCAGGGAATCTTATCCATGTGCATAAATACCCAACGGGAGGAAATGGTGCTAACAAAGCCAGGCTCTTCTCAGTGGTGCCCAGTGACAGGACCAGAGGTGATGGGCACAGCCTGAAACATGGAAGGTTCAGTCTGAGCATGGGAAAAAAGCTTTTGTTACTGTGAGGGTGATGGAGCACTGGCACAGGTTGCCCAGAGAGATGATGGAGTCTCCATCCTTGGGGATATTCAAAAGCCATTTGGACAGTCTTGGGCACCTGCTTTAGAGGACCCTGGGTGGGCAGAGGAGGGGTTGGATGAGACGATCCCCAGAGGTGCCCACCAACCTGAGTGATTTTGTGCCTGTGTTTTGTCTGTCTGTGCTGCAGTCATGCGCTGCTTGGGGATCCCATCCCGGTGTGTCAGTAACTTTGACTCGGCACACGATACGAATGACAACCTGACAGTCGACATTTACATGAACGAATTTGGAGAAAAGCTGAACTCGCTGTCCTTCGACTCTATCTGGTACTGCCAAAGGGGGCCAATTCTTCCTACCCGCCACGCTGCTCCGCAGCACTGCGTTTCCCAGCCCCAGGAGCCTTTCCCTTGAGAATTTCCCTACTGCTTCGGGTTTGCTGCCCAGGAGAGAGAGAAAGCCTGGGGTTTCATAGGGTTAAATGCAAATCCCCATTAAACCTGCCCTTACTTAAGGATTAAGAAAGGAGATCGTGACTTTCTGGCTGTAACACCTCACTCCTTTTCTTTCCAACCCAAATGCACACAGGAACTTCCACGTGTGGAACGACGTCTGGATGAAGCGGACGGACCTGCCGGCAGGGTTTGATGGCTGGCAGGCAATCGATGCAACCCCTCAGGAGCAAAGTCAAGGTAGGATTTGCCTAGAAAGGCTCTTCTGCAATTCACAGGGGAGGCAGGGATATTTTGTATGGAAACCACAGTCCCCAGTCAGCAAAGCACCTACTCCCCATGCACACCTTCATGCACTTGGACAGTGACATCCTAAAGCCGGAAGTCTTACTCCTGCCATTTCAGCCCAGGACAGCAGGAATGGTGTTTCTCAGCAGGCAGAAAACCAACCTTGTAGGATGCTGTGGGGACACAAATGTAATTTTAGAGGTTAGAGTGCACAGCTGGAAATCAGAGCTAATTTCTCTTTCCACCATCCTCTGATTTCTTTGGTGAAGTTGAGGACTCAAAGCAGCCTGTAGTAAGAGGTGCCACAGCTTTCCCCAGTAAAGATGCTTTCTTTAGAGCTTTCCTGAGGAAGTCACAAGTCCGTTCATTGGTAAATGAGAGCAGTGACTGCCCAAATCAGTGACTATCCTTCCTGCACAGATGCAGGGAATTCAGAGGCGGGACAAAAAACGTGAATCCTCAAGGCTGTGCAGAAAGTGGGGTATTGCCAGGAATTCAAACACAGGTGGCTGGACTAGGTTGACTCCATCACTGAGCCATGACTTTCAAACCTTAAAATTATTTAAGTCAGGGGAAACACATAAAAGCTCTTACCATACCTTGATCATCTATAAGAAAGCCCAAAAGCTAAGGGATAAATGGGGCTTTTGGAGTTCACCACTGGGTTGGAGGAATATTTACTACTAAGAGTCAAATACCATGGCCACAGAGTCCTGCTTCGGTGGGTTTGAGGGTGGAAAAAAAATTGGAGTCTCTGCTGATATTTGGAAAAGCAAATGGTGTTGAATGCATTTTCTAGGTATTTTCCAGTGTGGTCCATGCCCGGTGAAGGGTGTCCGAGAAGGGGATGTGTATTTGCCCTTCGACAGCAAGTTTGTGTATGCGGAAGTGAACGCTGACAAAGTCTATTGGCTCGTCAAGAAGGTGAACGGCAAGGATAAGCACTTCAAGATTAGCACGGAGACCCAAGGCGTTGGCGTGAACATCAGCACAAAAGCCGTGGGGCAGGACAAGCGGGAAGACATCACCTCGCAGTACAAGTTCCCTGAAGGTGACTGACCCCATCCTCTAAAGTAGTGCCAAAGAGAAGACCCCTGGCCGTGTAGATCACCCCACAACACGTGTTTTTTTCAGGAGAAAACCAGACCGGTAGCTGCGGTGGCAAACCCCGGATCAGGCCTGGAGACCTGGGGGAGGCAGCTCTGCCCCTGGGCATCTGCATGCCCGTAGTGACACCTATAGACTGCTCTATAGGGACAGATGTGAGCAAGCTTGCAGGCAGTGAAAGACACAGGCTGAGTGACCAACCTAGTGGTGTGACTGACTGTTGCTTCATTTCTTCATTCTCGTTCTTTTTGTCTTTCCATTCCCCAGACCATACTGGAAACAAAAAAACCCCGAAACATTACCTTCCCATGGTTCTGCCTGCCTCAGATCCAGCTGTGTTGTGCGAGACTGTTAAACTCTTCCCAGTGAGGAGCAGGAAAATCTCAGGCTGAAAAATTTTAGAGTATCTCTTTCAGGAAATTCTTCCCATTCAAAATGCTACAGTTAGATCTGATGGTATCATAAACCGAGAGGGTCTCCTGAGCTGAGGCTGGAGGCAGTTGGTGCCCTGACAGCCCCTCTGCCCAGCAGCAAAAGCATAAGTAGAAGGAAGGTGGCTCTGGGTAGGAGACTGAGATACAACTATCACCTATCTTTTTTTTCATCCAGGCTCCAAAGAGGAAAGGGAGTCGGTACGGAGAGCTTCCTCCTTCCTACACCCTTTAGGAATAGTACCTCGTGCACGCTTCAGTTCAACTGTGCCCATGGATGCCGGCTACCCCAAGCCTGGGGTCTCACAGGAGACAGTCTCCAAGAGTGGGCTCCAGATTGAGATAACCAATAAAGAAGCCTTGTGTCCTGGCAATCCCCTTGAACTGGCCATCACAGTGAAGACCTCTACTCCTGGGAACTGGACCATCAATCTTGCTGGCTCCTGCCAGCTGCAGTCCTATACTGGGAAAGTTGAGGCCAGCCTTGGACATGTCAAGGAGACCATCAAGCTTGATGGCAAATCTGGTAGGCACGGAAAGGCTTGCTGTGTTCTATGGGCTATTTACCGTGGCAGTCTGGTGTTTCACTTGAGCTGGCGCGTAATAGCTCCGATGTAGGTCAGTGCCTGGCTTTTACAGCACGAAGAGCAGAAATCGTCTGCCTGTTACCTGCTTCTCTTGTTACTGCATTTGGGAGTCGTAGTTCTAGACTGGAAATCCACTGTAGCAGGGCCCAAAACATGAAGGCTTTAGCCCTGCTGCAGCTTCAGCGAGGTGGTTAGAAATACATCAGCGTGGGCAGGCAGACGTGTTCACAGCACGAGCGAGGTGTGCTGGAGCGTCTGTCCGCCGTCCTCACTGTGTGAGCATCCAAGACGCCGCTGCAGGCTTTGGTGCCTCTGTATGAGTCAGATCCCTCACAAGATTTAGATGGCTGGAAATTTCAGCCTTTTTTTTGTTCTTTTTTTCTTGTGCTCACTGCTCTAATGTTGATCAGCTGGTGGTGATGCTGGTGAGTGTTATTTTCTGAATTCTCCACCCAAGCAAATTTCAATCTCAGGGCTGCCTGCCTGGATGATCCCCAGAGCTGTATGCTGTTCATGGCATATCTTTGAGTGACCTGAGTTGCATTTCTGATCCCCAGTAATGTATGACTGAAATTTGCTAAACAAGAGAACTAATGAGTGATGAATAATTAACAGCACTTGCTTATTCCAAGACTGAGTCACACATGCCAAAAAAAAAAAATCTTTGCTGCTGGTGATGGCTGAGTGTTTTCACACTGTGGCTGTCAGAAAGCAGCAGGATAGGACACAAAGGTAGCTACACACATTTAGAGATAAGGACAGGCTTTTTTTTTTTAGCCAGGAAGCCTTGCGGCTAAAGCAACATTCAAGATCCCACGCTGCTGATTCCAGGGCTTTCCTGATCCACTGGATGTTTGTCCAGGCAATTAAAGATAAAATCTGAAGTGAAAGGAAAGCAGCTAATTTTATAGCAAGTAGTGCCTCAGAGAAACCCCAGGGGACATGGGCTTAAATGTACCCAACCTTACGCTCCTCTGCCTCCTCCTGAGCTCCAGGGCAGCCGGGGACAATGGCTGCCGAGATGCTGGGTATGAGCCCAAGCCAGCACTCAGCCTGGTGGGGGGATGCTGTGGGCTCAGCCACCCTTCCCGTGGGCTGCGTGTGCCGGGTACCACCCACCGAGGTGGGGGCCTCACCCCGCAGGACTCCCAGGTCTGCCCAAAAGCAGGATGGTCTCAGCAAATATGCCTCATCCTGCACCCTGAGGCACCAGCCACCGGAGCCAAATTTGCTGTCCAGGTGGTGGAGATGTGATGAAGCACTAAATTGTGTTTTCTCTCTCACAGAGACACAGGTCCCTCTGAAAATTGCAGCTGACACGTACATGAAGACACTGGCCTCGGTGGAAGACGAAGTGCTCATCCACATCACCGGCATTGCCGAGATCCAGGACACGAATGACAAACTCACCAAGGAGACGACGATGAGATTTGAGTACCCCCCCATCACTATCCAGGTGAGGCAGCCGCCAGCCCGGCTCCTCAGGGATGGGGATTAAAGCCCTGCTCACAGTAACACCATGGTGGTGTCAGCATTTGCCGGGGGGATCTCCCATACAGCTGCCTCCTGAGACGCCTCGGCGTTTTATTTGGCTATTCAACCTTTGAAGGTTGAAAGCAGCCATAAAATGAAGATTTTATTGCTCCATATAAAAGGGGCAGGCAAGGGCTGCTGGAGGGAAGGGGATGGAAAAGGACAGTTTGTACAGGGCCCATCTCCAATCCCACAGCTCTACCTTCTGAAAGAAAAACGTGATGAGAAACCACAGAAGAGCTGGGAAAACAGCCGGCAGGGTAGAGCACACGGTGCTGTGGGAGGGTGGGAAGGATATAACGGGTTGTCCCCCACCATGCTGGTGGTGAGGAGCAAACTGCCAGCAGCTCTGGCATCTTTATTACCTCTCTGATCCCCAGCATTTGGGTTTGTTTCTCTCTTCTCTCCTCTCCTAGATGCCAGAAACGGCCAAACTGAACAAGGAGTTCACCTGTGCCTTCATCTTCAAGAACAAGCTGAATGTGCCCCTGGACAACTGCAAGCTGCTGGTGGAAGGCTTGGGCATATTTAAGATGGCAACGTTTGATGAGGGGTAAGGCAGTGAGCCCAGTATGAAAGGAGAATTCTGTTTTGTTTCTTTTTTTTTATTTCCCCTGAAGAAGCAATCAGGGGATTTGTAGTAACACAGTCCTTTGAAAGCCACGTTCGAGACTGCGCCACATTTGGGCTCAGTCCCGGCGGCAGAAAGACCTGCGCAGAGTTTGGCGTGCTCAGGGAATTCAGGCACGATGGGGGCTCTCCCTCCATTCCTGCTGTGATGCCGGGCACAGACTGGCCAGCGTGAACACAGCTGCTTCCTTCAGAGCTGAATTTACTGTTTCAGCAGTATGGGACGGTTTGGGAGGGGTTCCAGGGAGCACCGGGACCACCAGCCAGCATTGCCATGCCAAACCCTGCTTGCTGCATGCTGGGCATCGGAGAAGGGAAACACCCTAAACACAGGCAGCGGCTATTTCTTTAAGCAAAATTATTCAAAAGCAGCAAATAAGAACCATTAATTCATGCTGGGACTGTTTTTTTCTTTCTCCTTAGGGATGTAAAGCCTGGTAGGATCATTAAATCTGAAATAATATGCACGCCGACAAGATTAGGAGAGAAGAAGATGGTAGCCAAGCTGACTTCAACCCAGGTCAAAGGGATCTCTGCGGAGAAGGCCATCACCATCGTTGAGTAGGATCGGTGCCTTGGCAACGTGTAAATGGAGGCCTCACTAAACACGGAGCACAGCTGCGTGTCTCCAGCCCTTCTTGCCTCCTTGATTACTGGAAAGTACTCTCAAAGTAAAGAGCAAAAATCCCGATAAGCTACGGGAATTAAACTGACTTGAAGGGCGCAGTTGCGTTGATTGCCATTAACTGTGATTCAATAAACATTGTTAAAATCGACCGTGTGGCTGGGCTGTAAGGTGTCGCCTGGTTGGGATGGCTCTGTGCCCAAAGAGGGATGTTCCCACCCCAGGCTGGGGATCGGAGCTCATGAAGGTGCCAGCTTTGGCCGGCAAAGGGTGCGAGCTCGGGAGGTGTTTTGCAGGTGCATGGCCCCCTGGGCTGGCAGCACCATGGTCCTACATGTGAGGCCACCCAAGGACCCCACCGCACCACAGGCTGCTGTGCAGCTTAAGGAACACTTTAAGCAAATCCATCCCAGGCAATTCCCTCTCCCTCCCAGCTGGGGAACGTACTGGCAGGCACCTTTTTTGGCTTTAGACAACAAAAAGAGCAAAGCTGCCTCAGTCTCCCCAAACACCATTTTTCATACATCTTCCTTCCCTCCCACCCCATTTCTTTTGAGGGTTTTCAGGCATTTCTGGAAGAAGTACCATCTCCAGCACCATTAGCAGTGCTTCCCTAGAAACGTATAACCTCTATCCTTCCCCTTCCACCCTGAACGCTGCTGGATTAAACACAGGACCTTGATGATGGTGTACATCTGGAGCTCTTCCAGCCATAGTTGCGTCGAAGGGGACAACAGCTGTGCCCAGCTGGAGACCACCCAGCCCCGCTGCCAAGCTGCACACCCCAGCACCTCCCCAGCCCACTCGCAGCAAGGGACAGCAGCTGCCAGGCACTGGGCTGCCCCGTGCTTCTGCCAGGACAGGGGAAATGGAGCCACAGTGTAGGGCAGGGGTTTATCGCTTTGCTTATTTAAAAGGCGAGTGCTCAAGCGTGGCACCCGCAGGGAAGGGAGGAGCAGGCAGCCTCAGCGAATGAAGAATTAGTTCTTTAATAAGTACAATAGCGACCGGAGGCATAAAAAGGAGTTACAAACAGCAAAATATATCTTTTTCCAACAGATGCAAATTCTTGACTTGCATAGAAAACCTGCTATGGAAGACACGGGGTAGGGAACACGCAAACACTTTCCACGTCTGCCACGACCTCGTCCGTCACGTAGTAACACTTTGTGCTGGAGCAGCGGTGAGATCTCCAGCGGGTTGCAAGCACACGGAGCACTCTCACAGAGAGCCTTCCCCACAGTCTGGCAAGGCAGCCGGGACCGCAGCAGCACGGCCTGATGATGAAGGCACAACTTAACAGAGGGCAAGGGGCGCGTGGAGGGAAGGAAGGAAGGGCAGGAAAACAGGGGGTTTGGTTTCAATGCCATGAAAATCACGTTTGGTCTCAAGCTACTAGGTAGTCATTAAAGAAGGAGGTTTCTGCCAGAGCTGTGCATAAAACAGACTTTTTCCAGCTCTTGAAGGCTTTTGCGGTTTCTGACAGTTGCCACACTACACCGAGACAGAGAAGATGCACCGAGGGGTTCAGGGATGTTGCAGGGGAGGAAGAAGAGGGGGAACGAGGGGACCAACGGCCAAGAGACACCAGAACAACCAACATGCTGGACATCGCAAGTCACCCCATCAGGTGCCGGGGGGCACCAGAGCTGGGGCTGGGCTGGCTCCCCATGGCTCTGCATAGGGCACAGGAACACGTCCCTGTCTCTCACTTGGACTGTAACTGCACAGTGGGAGGAGGGGAGACATCTGTTCTGGCTCTCAGTCTCTTCTTCACACTGCTTTTCTGTTTCAGCTATTAAAAACAAAAAGGCCCAGAAATGCCAGCACCCGAGGAACAACATGAGAGGTGGGAAACAAATGCCTGTTCTCATGATGAGGTGAATCAGGTTTGAGAGTGGAGGAGGAAACATGCTGCCTCTGTCCATGTCCACCCAAAGCCATGTAAGCAGGGTCCGTGTCCCGAGAGGCATCCCCAAAACGCAGGGCAAGGGAGTCTCACCCAAGCTGATGCCCCCATGCACTTGCCTCAAGGCAATTTTAACCATCAACTAGTTTCTCCCCCCAGGACCTGGTAGCACTGTTCCCACTCTGCAGCCATGGTGCTGGAGGCAGGGATGTGAACTGGATGCAGAGGCCTAGCAGCAAGCCAAAATTAGAAAACATGAGCTAAAAAAGGCACTCTTGCTTCTCCTCCTTCAACATCCCTGTTGTTCCCTATAGGAAATCCCTTACAGATCTACATATGTCCCTGATGCCCCTTTCCTGGGGGATGCCGACAGGGAGGGACACAGGCTGGTGCAGAGGCAGAAGAGCTGCCTCCCTCACTGCCGTGCTGCTGCACAGAGCGCAGACATTGAAAACTCCACGTCTAAACGACGTGAGAGGACACCTCAGTTCCCCCCAGATGCGGAGTGTTTCCCTTTACCAAAAAGGTTTTTATAAATACACAAGTCTGACTGATTTCTTTTC
Organism: Tauraco erythrolophus; assembly: GCF_009769465.1. Classification (NCBI taxonomy): domain Eukaryota; kingdom Metazoa; phylum Chordata; class Aves; order Musophagiformes; family Musophagidae; genus Tauraco; species Tauraco erythrolophus. Next base: position 49,580,679 of record NC_141471.1, on the reverse strand, counting down.
TAAATCTATTCTTCATCGACAAAGAAGAGACAACCAGAGGGGATGGGACAACTGCTTGGAAACATCCCCTGGGTTTTAGTCAAGCTGTGCTCCTAGCAGTCACGGCACTCCATTTGTTTCTAGCCCCTTTGCCAGAAAAAGGGACTGCTGTGGCAGAGGATAAGTCCAGGCGAGAATCTCATCCTTCCACAGTAGCCCTGAATGTCACATCGTTAACACAAATTAAGATGCTTTTTGGGGCGGGGAAAAGAAAAAAGAAAATCTTGCACTAATTCCATTTGGTATTGCTTCTATAAATAACAAAAACTTCATGTAGGTCTTTCACAATACCATGTTTTCATCCCCCAAACTCCTTTCTTCTGCTTTCTAAAGGGAGCAACTCTCTTTGGTCCACGTTACAGAGAAGGGGGAGATAAAATCAAGCGTGTCCTGTGGGGGAAAACCAGGAGCGTGTCTTTAATAACCCGGAAAATTTACTGACAATTAAGCTAAGGGAGACAATGGGAAATAAAAAAAAACAATTGAGAAGCAGTCTAAATTAAAACAACACTGACATCTGGAGCATGCCAAGTTTTGTAGCGTATTTGAACACAGCAGTCAGCATCACCTCTGCATGATTTTGCTGCAGCTATTGCCACCTGCAGTGATGCCTTCCTCAAGCGATGCGTGTTCCTTCTGCAAGTTCATCAACGTTCACCAGGAGCTGGCTGCAAAATTAGTGTAAGAAAATCCTGGCGAATGGCCAGTATGAATAGGACAATGTTAAACACCAGTAAGATTAAGAGGCAACATTCATTCTCAACCAACTCTGGCTATCAAGAAGAAAAAAAAAAAAGAAGAGACTTCTAAATTAGATAAGTCAAAGAGAAAGAGCCAGTACCTCCATCAGCAGGGAGCTCATGCCTCCCTCTCTTCCTTGACCACAGAAAACAGTCCCAGCTGCCTGCTTTCCAGGCTGCAGTTTGGCCAGGCAGTTCCCACAATGAACCACAGCCCCTGGGTGAAAGCTTCTCCCCCCCAGCAGCTGGACGACCTGGCCAATACTTGCCTGCTTTTGGCTGGCCCCGGCACCACTCAAGCCAAGCCCCACCAGTCTTGGGCAGCCCCACGAGCACAGAGAGTTAGAATTTACCCCTGGAGATATTTTGATGCTGAAAAGGAATTACACCTAGGGCGAGCTCACACATCTGCTGCAGCTGTAGCCTGGTATCCCACCTCTGCTAAGTCCTGAGCACCAGCAGCTTTCACAATCCAGAGGCAACATCCATGGAATGAGCTAAAAAGGATGTGTTTTTCAAGAAAATCTTTAGAGCCGGGCTGATCTGGCCATTGCACAGAGCTTATTGTTTAGCCCTCCAAAAGGCTGCAAGAAAAAAACATTTACCAAACTCCTTAGGATGACACATGTCTGGGAGCTGGGACCGATCTATCCAACAATTATAAACTTTCCTTAAAGGCCAAGTAAGAAAAGCTCAATAAAGCAGTTGTCACAGGTCCAAAAAGGAGCTTATGAATCTCATCACTTATAAAGCTTTCTCTGGAGTTTGCATTGCTTCTGCCAGTGCTGCATCTTGTTCCTGAATTTTTTAAGGCACCCAAAGTATGTTAAAAACACAGCCCTTAAACCTCCAGCACACGCAGTTATTTAAAAAACCAAAAACCTGAAAGCTTCTCTTGACATCTTGGAGGATGCTTTGCTTACTCATGTAACACTTGGACAGCAACATCTTCAGCGAGAAACTGTTCGATTTCTTCTTGGGTCATTATTGCAGAGGCAGGAGCTGCTGCCGCTGCTTCGGTCGGTGCCGGGCTCTCACAGTTCAGGTTCGAAAAGGGATTGAACCAAACCAAGGAGAAGGCACCGCCGAACGCCATCTTCATCCCCTCCCAGCCACTGATCTTCTCCCAGGTCGGCTTCTGATTTTTAAGACGCTCGATACCCTGCAAGGAGAGAAAAGTTTGGGGTCGTCTCATGTTTATAGCAGGTACAACCGCTGTAGCACGTGCAAAACTGCCCATCTACAGCCAGGGCGTTGTTCAGGTCTTCAGTAACAACGAAGACAGACGTCCTGCGTTACCGAGAGCGTCATAACGAAACCTTAAACCAGCACCAAATTCATGGACAGTCTGAATCTGAGTGACTGACTTCAGTACGAGTTGCTATTGATTTTTACAGTCAAGAGACGTCTTCTAAAAAGCCATCCCTTTCAGAAACTTGGATTTCTTCTCTTGATGCTTTTTTAATCCCTCCAAGTGGCAAAAAAAATACAATTACAACTTAAAATTTCACCTCATTTGGGCATTTTTACAACAGTTCAGAGACAGGCAAAATACTGCAACTTTTTCCAGTGATCAGGAATCTACCACAGCCATATAATGGCTCGTCACTACAAGGTGACATTAGAACAAGTTCACTCTGTACCAATTAAGAGCAAGTATTTAACACAATTCACATTTAAAACTGTCAAAGACAAATCACAACACAAGCCAGACATCTGCTGGGACGTGAGGAAATCTGTACAGGTGGAAGAGGAGGTCTCAAGCAGGACCGGAGCCTTGGTCAGTCGCTATTCTGATTCATCCTCCTTCTGAAAGCATCACTTTTAGTAACGCAAATGTTTTGATTGCATTTAAATAACAGGTCCTTCAAATTTGGGCAGCAACATTTTTTTCTAGTAGTCTTCTCTGTGTAGAAATAAGGAACTAAGAAATTATTATTATTTTAGGTAAGGCTACCACTATGTGAAATAGGGCACAAGTTTTTATGCTCATCTTCTGTATCACATAAGAGTCAGATCTACCGCTGTGTATGATATGCTCATGATGACATGCAAGTGACCACGTATAAACTCTGTTCTTAGAGAAGCAAGAATACTGGATCCAAGTTTTGAGACACTCAAGGTAAGGAAAACTGAGCAAATTCAGTTAAAACTATTTAAAGAGCAGTTTTAGAAGAGCTGGATGAAAAATACACTCGTCACATTCTAATTCTGCAGATTTTTCCCTAATGACTCACAAAACACTTCAAAGCTTTGTAGTGGGGGAAATGAATACATGGCACAGCTCAGTGGCACCACAGCTGCACTCAGGGTAAGCCTTATAAATAACACATTTTAATACAGCAGCGCCTTGGTCTTGCACTAACATTGAGTCTGCACGAGCAGGCCTGGAAGAAAACACATCATAAACGGAAGAATTATGTGCAAAGCTTCTGTGAGCTTCATTCACGCCCCGTTTCTCGTGCTGACTTAGGAGAAATCCAGCAGTGAACGTACAGAAAGAAATGACGCAATACCAGAGCTGAAGTCTTCACGGCTGCAACTTCAGGAGAAATTCAAGCCCTGAAGCACAAATGTGCATCTTGCAGTGCTCAGCACGGGTGCATGTCCCTTCGCACTGCTCCCAAGCACGCAAACACGCCGTTTCGACTGTTCCAGGGAAAAATCCCTTGCAACCTCTGGCCCCTTGGGACGAGGCACTCAGTGGGTGCTGCCATAGCTCGTGCTCATCCTCACCTCCCTGTGAGCAAGCCGGGAGAGGGCCAGCACTCGTGCATGGCAGAGCAGAGCCTTGGCACAGCGTTTTAGCACTACTGTGCCCTTTTCCTCCAGGATACTCGCAGCCAGGAGGCAGACACTTTTGTGGCTTAAAGCAGAGGAAGGACCTTCGGCCATCGGCTGCTCTTTAGCAAACTGCAGAGGTTTCGACTGCGTTAGTAGCAAACCGTCACTGTGTCTGCAGCATTTATGGCACGAGTATCTAGAGAGAAGGAAAACAAGTAGCACGTGGCAGGAGGAGACACCAAGCATTTAAACTCTTCCCCGGCAGCACAAGCTTTAGTCCTGCCCTCCATCACATGCATAATCCGGTTTAATCCATGCTTCCATCTAAATCAGGAACAAGGATCTTGAAGACTTCTGGGCAGCAGCCCCTCTCTTCCCTCCAGCCAAAAAAAACGTCGTTCACCTGCTCTGAACTGTATCTGCTAACCAAGGCAATAAACAAGGTCAGGCTGAGGTGGTACTAATGCCAGATTAGGCAGCAGTTAATCAGCAGGCAGGGGCATACTTTCTCTCTCTTAGCCCGACCTCACTAATCCCTTCAGGGCACATATTAAAAATTAGCAGAAGTTTTAAAAATCGTATCCTAGGCTAATTTTGGCTGCCTGCCTCACAGTCAGTAGGACGTGAGGTTTTGCCTTGGGACAAAAAAAATAAATTAAGGGGGAAGGAAGGAATGCAGAACTGTTGAAGATGTTTCATGACTGTTTAATGAAACTTATTTTTTTAATATATTTACCCCAAATCTCTCACCGTTATTTTAGAAAGTGAGAATTTTGTATTTCAAATTAAATCAACAGTTGTTTCTCTTCCCCATCGCGCAGCTATTCCACTTAAAAAAAAAAAGCTCAGAAAGCACCACCCATCACTATTCCAAATTACGTAATTTTGAACAAATACTGAAAAGAGAACATATACATAGAGAAATATAAAATACCAGACACTCCTGTTTCAGTAAGAGGTACAGCGTTGCAAACGCCGGGACAGTAAGGCAAGGTTGACCCATTACCAGTGCGATGCTGTAGGACATACCCCGTTTCTCCCACTATTGCCCTCAGTATCTTCGCCTGCGCAGTGCCAGGGGACGATGCTGAGCTGCGTTGCCCGACCCAGAAGCGATCTGCAGGACAGCTCTCGTGTGTTAGAAGAAATGCATGAACTCTTTTTAATATACTTTTAAAATCCAAACGGAAAGAGTGAACAGAAGAGGCAAGCATTGTAACCATTTGTCCATTAAGAGCACAGGAAGCGCTGCCATCAGAAATCATGACTGAAGCAGACTCGCCCTACAGCAGTTCCTTGCACTCATTTCTGCTGGCAGCACAGCTCAGCTTTTCAAAAACAAAGTACCCCGCCTCTGAACAAATTTGTCCTTCAGTTTTTCTGGGCCACGCTAAAACAGAACTAGCAGCTAAAATCAGGTAGTCCTTCCCGAGAAAATACTTTCCATCAGAAAAATCAATAAGTCTGCCTTTCCCATATTAATACTGACACACGTTTAGTATCCATCAAATTGCACCACCAGGTCCTACAGCACAAGTAAAACTGAGGACCCCGGTTACTGAGACATACACACGACAGGTACCGATGGACATTTCTGCAAGCCATGATGATGCCTCATTGAAAACAAAAACAGTTTGACTGAAAATATCATAGAATCATTTAGGTTGGAAGAAACCTTGAAGATCATAGAGTCCAACCTTTAACCTAGCACTGCAAAGTCCCTAAGCACCACATCTACACACCTTTTAAATACCTCCAGGGATGGTGACTCTATCATCATAGTACTTAAATTAACATAACACACAGTATCAATCATATAGTAATATATCAGTACTATATAATGCTGTTTAACAATTTGCATTTGTTTGAAAAAAGAAAAACTGAGTAATTACACATTTTTTTTCACAATGGTCAAAATGTCAGAACAATGTAACCAATCTTCCTCCAAAATGCACAGTGAATAAGGGTAATAAATAAAACAAACCAAAACTGGAATGTGCACCAGTGGAATTTATAATCAAAACAATTTTTAAAGCAATGAACTGCACAGAAAGATGCATTCATTTGTTAATTGCCTAGGTGACTAAATCCTGTCCCCCCAATACATTTGATTTTTCTTCAAGACAGCTTTAGGGCCAGATTCTCTACCAGTTCAAGTTACCACTTGCACGTGTCTCACCGGCTGAACTGATTCCGACCAAAGATCTAGCCCTTAACTATTAACCTGGGAGCATTCTCTGAAAAACACCATTGCATACTAAAATCACAGCTATGTATTTATTTACAATAGCTTTCCACTATCAGCAGTGTCAGCACTATAAAAACAAAACCTAAACTTTTCTCCATTAAGGAAACGTGGAGGTACGCCAAAGCCACATTTCCTTCACAGAATCTTCCCACCGAGGCACAAGTGCAGCCTGCGGCTCCCTCCATGCAGTCCCGCAGCAGAGATTGCAACACACTCCTAATGACCTAACCCTGAGCAAGCAGGACTGCAGAAACAGCCTGTTCACACAGAAGAGCAGTTACTGACAGTCTCTTCCAAGTGATGCAATAACACCAGTGATTAACAGATCAGTATATTACTGATGAACTCATTTTTAAACTTGGAAGATGAAAACTCAGTTAACCTTTACGTGCTTCTGCCTGCTTGAGTATTGAAGTGAAAGTTCAGAAAGCCATTACAGATTTTCCCCAACTTTTAAAGTGAAGAAAGAAAATAAGAACAGCAAACAAGTTTTTGGAAAAGTTTTATTGCATTTGTTTTCCATATGGAAGCATTGACAGATTGAAAAGATGCAGCATTCACATTACTTCCAAAATGAGACATCCATCAAATTTCTCCTTGCCCAGTTTCCCTCCCTTCCCCATGGCTTTAAAGCAGTCTAAACAGGTCATTTTCAAAAAAAAATACCATTTTATTTTAAACCAAGGAAAGAAAAGATTCCTTGGAAATCATGGACACAGCTGATTTGTATTTTTCCTTTGTTTGCAATCACTTGACAGCCCGTGGGAGTCATGATCCAAAAACATAACAAAATTCCTGCCTGAACACAAGATGTCAGTTCTAGTTATGAATGGTTTAGCTCTACCCGTTTTTGGAATGCCTTCTGTCCCTCCCACTTTCATCATCACACAGTTCAGAACAGTATGCATGATCCTTACCTTCAGTATTTCCCAATTTAAAATACTTACACATATATGTGTGTGTGTTTACACACATACACATCAATGCATAAATATGAAAAAAGACTTACAAAGCTCTAAACCAGGGCAACCCTAAGAATATGGAATCAATCACCCTGGTACACTTACACATCCCATCAATATTAGTCTTTATAGTAATCTGGGCATTCCTGTCAGTTTTTCCACGTTAACACTGTTTAGCAGGCATTGCTCTAACAAGTCATTTACCAAGACAAACACACACAAACAAGATGCTTCTGCTATTCTAAACACTTGAAAATTAGATTTCTTTCTTTCCTGCAAGTGTAAGGCATTTGATAATCCAAAGACTCTTCTAAATCTGCCACAGTTACCCTAAGAGGGCAACAATTTCCTGCACACAAGGGAGGGAACAGACAAAACAATGCCAGAAAGATGGAATCAGTTCTGTGGCTGGAAGGAAAAAGGAGGGTGAGGTGGGAATTGGTGTTGGCAACATTTGTTTTAAGTACTTTAACTGCATGTAATCACCAGGTCAACTGGCTCTCTTGCTGTGTTGCGTTCTTGTCTTGCACCTTTCGGTAAGTGAAGTGTCTGCTTCCCCGTTCAAGTTCACTTATGAAAGAGCAATGTGCTCCTCCAGGAAGTCCAAAGGTGTCTGTGTAGGGCTGTTGGCACTCATATGTCTTCCACAGAGCTCATCACAGTCAGGAGATGGCATGAGAATCTACTCAGAAGAGGTGGGTCACAACAGAGAAAGAGGATCTCCTTCACATTAGTTATGCCATACAGAAAGCAGAGAGAAACAAAGGCCAGTAAAGTTAACAAGATTAAAAAAAAAAAGAAAGAAACAACCAAAAAAGAAAAAAAAAAAAAAAGAAAAGCAGCAGCAGTTTCAGCCAGAGATAGAGTTATCTAAAACTGTGGAATACAGGGCTTTTTTTTCTCTGCAATTATCAGCCATTTAATAGACATAAAAAAGTTTGTTTGCTTTTTGTTTTGAACATTCATGGAAAATTTGTAACAGTAGTGCTGTAATATGTTTCTATTTTAGTGGAAATGCTGGTCAAGAATTCCTCAGACCACATACTGGTATGGGTCTGCTTTTCCTTGGTCTGGTGTTGCGAATGGGCTAAGCCATGCTATAGAGAACGGATGGCCAAATACTGCTTTCATGTTCATCCATTTTGTTTTTTTAGCCCATCTTCTCTCTTCCTTTTTCAACTGTTCTATTCCCTGAAAACAGAAATATCACATTTTCAGTCAAACACTCAGATTTTGTAGTTCTGGATTTGGGGAAAGGTCTACTCTCAGTTACCCCTTATCCAAAGGATGGAGTAAGAAAATAAAACTGCATCTATACTGCCTTTCCTTTTCTTCTCATTGTTTTATACTAAATAGAGATAGAAAATACTACTTGGAAATAAAACTACTTTCATTTTGTTCAGGCCTAGATATCTCAAACCTTTTAAGACCTGCCCTCCAATTGCCTCTGATGTCAATTAAAAAAAACCCCACCACCTGAAACCAAACGAAAAGTATGTCCTTTAATGGCTGAAAACATCATGTCCTAACCAGATGGAAAAGTTTTAGAGGAAAACATTATAAGCTTGCAGACAGAAAAAAAACCAACCCACAAACCCAAAGATAATCTCTACAACACTCCTTGATTCACCAAGCAAGTTCAGGAAGTGCCCATGGCTCAGTGTAGCTCAGTCTACCTGGTGCCTCACCATGTTTCATTCGAATCACTGCTAAAACATGCACGGGCTGACAGCAGGGAGAAAGGGTTAAACAAGATACCGATTTGAGAGAAGTCATTGGCATTGTTTAGTAAAGGTTAGAGGGAGAACAAAAATAAGCCACCAAGCAATCAGCTGAAACATTCACTAGTCAATCATTAAGAAAAAAAAAAAAACCTGTATCATGTCTAAAACCCACAAAGTGAATTTGGTCTTTCAGGAAAGATACGCCTGGCTGTCATGGAAGCAAAACGAACGAGTGCAGCCACTGGAGAGCATTACTCTTCCACAGGTAGCAGCAACAGGCAGATCGTTCTGTTCTTTAACTTCAGATCTTTTGCAAGGTAGGCTTCTCCTGACCTACATGTCTCTCCCGTGCTACTGATTAATGCACTGTAATACATCTGTGTGTCTCCAATGATCGATTCTGGGAGCTCTGCAGAACACAACATGGGTCAACTGCAAGACTCGTGCTGATCCCTGGTAAATGTCACCTTCAGAGACAATAGCAAAATACTAGGGTTCTGGGTCCCTTCAGGCAGAAAGGAACCATCCCGGTGGGACAGCATACACAAGATGGGGAATTAGGTCTCCCAGTGGTTGGAAGAGGAAGGCAAGAAAGGGCAAGACACAGCTCTGCCTCTAAAACGTGAAGTAAAACACTGCAAGAGACTACACCAGGAAGAATTTCACCTGGAAATACTCCTCTGCTCAAAACAGATTGCTTGCCAGACACAGCTAGCTCAATGCTAGCAAATCAACAATGAGACATTCCACAGAGCAAAATCCTTCCCGGTACACATTAAAAAAGAAAACAAAAATGAAAACCCACAACCCAACAGGGGAGATCGTACTTCATTTTTTATTTTACATTGTGGCATTGTTCCTTTAACATATATGAGTTCCCAGAATTTGAGGGGAAGGGAAAATCAGAGGACTTATTTGGGTGCCCAGCTGGTAGGAAGCAGCTTCTAAAAATTCTTGACAGGTTTCAAAGATTGAGAAATTCAGATGATGATTTCACAGGCAGTAGTGCTAATACACACATTTATTGATAAACTCAAGCTCAGCAGCATCTTGTGTTGTATGGCACTGTACTTATTCCTGGGTCTCTCCTCAGCAGAAAGAACAGCTGAAGTCTTCCTCTGAACACAGAGGAGCCACAGTGTGAACATCAGCCTCTTGCAGAAGCCAAGCATTAAAAAAGTACTGCAAAAAAAGACTCGGGAGCAATGGGCTCTTACAGTCTATAATGCCAGTCACAGCTCTCCAACAGGCAGCAAATATACCCATTCTAGCTTCAACTGGCCATGGGCAAACAAGTAAAGGGAATGAAAACTAGAGGCAGGAGAGGAAGTAAGAGTTGCCACTCTTTTAAGACTATCACTTCTCTTCAACCACTCCAGTTAATTGAGATATCTGAGCATGCTTGGTGAAGGCTGGCAGTATTCCTAAGTGTGGGAACATCCCCAGGACTCACCAGCTCCATCTTTACAGAAGTGGGCAAATGCAGGGATGTATGATGGACTGCAACACTGCTACGTAACCTCTGCTATGCCATCTTTGAATTGGGGATGATATGGTGGCTTTGCAGCAGACTGTACCCAGCAGGCTTCCATGAGACTACTCCAATCCCTTTTCTTTTTCCCTCTGGCAAGAGTTTTCGAACTGTTTAACAAGCAGCTAAAACTGGAAATCTTCTAGACTATAAGAAGTCTATGTGTGTGTGTGTATACACCTATATATCTCTCTCTCTATCTCTCTCCCACCTACTCAACTTGGCTTTCCGGCACATACAGCTGTCAATAGTGACACCAGGGGGCACACGGCTGAATTTCAGACAACATCAATGCAAAAGCACTTCATTAAAGGAAAAAGGTTCTCAAATCCACAGTGACAAATACTCTCTACAGAGTAATCCCAGTTACCAATGCCTGCCTTACAGAGGTACTGTCAACACAGCAACCCAGCCAATAAACAGGTGTACACTACTTCTCACAGTCACCTTCAGAGAGCACAATCCAGCACTGTGCTAGCTCAGTTTATTACACTGGGTCTTTCCTCGAAGGGTACACATACATGAACTCCCTGTGCAATGAGGTAAAACACTGTAGCCCTTCACTCTACAAACAGTGAGAGAGACAGGGTAAAGGAGAGAGCATGTGAGACACTCACCGTTTCATCAGTGCAGATGGAGTGTACTTGGGTCCCAAACATAACTGAGGTGAAGATAAGAAACAGGAGAGCCTCGAAACACAAGAGAATGAGGAGAATCACTGTAGTTGGCGGAGAGAAGGAACTGCATTCTGTGAAGATAAAACAATGGATTTGGAAGGGGAGACATCAGGTAAAGCAGCCATGAGTTTTCCGTGCTCAAACTGCCAACATAAATTATGTGATCACCATTCTCAAAAAGGTGCACAGGGAAGCTCTGACATTCTTGAGGATATTCAACAACAAAATGATCACTCCTTCAAGTTTAAAACAAAACCAAACCCTGTAACACCTCAAGAAGGCGACTTTCTTTTCCACTTAAGTGTTTCTCCAGTACACTGGCTAAGAGTCCCCTCTACTCCATTTCACCTATAGCTTCTCTCTTAAACCTTAATCTTAACACATTTTCCACAGTGATAAAGCCTCGTTAGAAATCTCAAGCTGGTGGTGAGGACACAAAGGTAATTATTTCTGTAGCATCAACGTAAAACCAGAGTACGCTTCCTTTCATAACTGCTCTAAGTCATAACCTGAGGAAGGGCAGTGTAAGACAAATTCTTTTCTTCCTTGTAACTCTATTGTGCAAACTCAGGCAAGAGTTGAAAAAAATCTGAGAAGGTAACTATAAAAGAGGAACGGAAGAATGGAAGAGGAAGGAAAATACTATAGGGCAAAAATTACAGTGTTGAGTTGAGTGTTGTAAATGTCAGAGTATCTCCAGATTTTTCTGAAATCCAAGAATGAGTACCACCAAAACTCCCTATTTTTCTCATGAGATGTTAACCTTTAAGAGACACACCATAATCAGGGGCTAACACAATCAGTACAAATCCAAGGCAGCTAGAACAACAGATCCATCTCTCATAACTGCTCTGTTCTGCCACCTAAACCCAGGACAGGTGGGAAAGTGCTTCCCCCACAGACACAGGCTCTGAGAACATGGGTAAAGGAAACTATCTTTTGATATGTATCCTTCCCCTACGGCCCTGGCCACTGTAGTCAAATCCAAACATTCTAGGTGACAGCTGGAAGCTGTTTACAAAGTTATTAACTGCAGAACAATCTTGTGGAATTCAGTTCATATGCGTAAATGTATCCACCCTTTGCAATATTATGAACTAAAACAGGTCATTATATTGAATGACACAACTGAAATGCCAAGAAAAATGAAGCTAATGCTCTTCCAAAACAATCCACGAGCAGCTCATGCATCTGCACACACATTCTTTGCCAGCTTGCTGTTTGACTCAGCATTATCTAGAGGATTCCCTATATCCATTTGTGTTTTTAAAAACACATCTCAACTGACTTTGTGAAAATTTACTCACGGGCTGCTCCAGAGTGAGGCTGGATATTTTTGTTTGTTTGTTTGGGCTGTTCTGGGGTTTTTTTTTTGTGGAAAGGAATTGTTTGTTCTTGTGAGGGTGGATTTTTGGATCTGACTTAGCGTGTTTTCCTGGCAGTCTTGCAAGAATGATTCACATTACCCTTTTTAAAAAAGCATACACATTCTTCTTATCTTGTGTTGGCATTCAGGAAATCAGTGCTGTGTTCACATCAACAGTAGATTATTGCACAGATACTATCTAGGTGTCTTTATATCTCAGCTTCTCCCTAGGCAGTATCAGGCTTAAGTTGAAATAGGACTTCTCAAGACAGAGATCCCAGCAGGTCAGAAAGAATTATGAATTTCCAGGATCAGCAGAGCCCTGAAAGCATTCGTCTGAAACCAGTATAAAAGGGGTTGCCTTACAAGCAAACTACATTATAAGGTCTTATTCTTAGGCTAATCTGGTACTTCAATGAAATACTTTGCTAGTACTCACTTGTCCAGTCTTCTTCAAAGCAATACAAGAAGTGAAATCCCACCATGACTAGAGCATGCAGGGAAATCAGTGCTATATACATCTGAAAAATAAAGATGTAATATAAGTATCAGGTAAGTTTAAAGACCAAAATGCTAAATCTTTCAAACACTTCAAATAAAGAGAAGTGTTAAGACTTCAAAAAAAACCCAAACCACTCCAAAAACCACCAAGCCCTCCTATCCCCCCCAAACAAGCACTCTGAAGCTGGCAAATGCCAAGACTACAGAGACTCATTCTGGCCTTACTAACAGCTTTGAGTGCACAGGAGGGAGATGGTGAATTCAAAGCCAGCCGGACACAAAACCCAGCCTCTTACATCCCAGCAAGGCCTTCCACACAGCTCACTCTCCTTATCTCTAATGAGTACAGCGCAAGGCTCAGGGAACAGCAACACTCTGACATCGAGGTATCATGTTGTCAAAGGTTACATCCTTGCTCTTGAGAGCACTATAGTTTCCCAGAGGAACAACAGCTAATTTGTTTTAACCACAAAAAGCACTATATCTATTTTCCAGCATGAGTTTCAGAAAAATGATAATTTTTTTTTTAAAATAAGTACTTTTCCCTGAGGCAGACACTGGCATGGAAATTTTCTCTCAAGCTTTAATACTTTGTACTTAATCCTTTTTGTATTAAATTAGGTCTTAGCTTTGTAACGAAAAGCTTTAAACTATATGCAATGCTACACATGCACTACAATTCACAAAGACAGGACTAAAAAGATGACTCTCCTGAACCTACAGACTCTGACGAAGGTCAGCAGATATTGGAAGTGAGAGAGATTTTGTCACAAGAAACCCCTGTGGAAGCAGTAAAAGGTGATAGGAGAGTACTTTGTTTTCCCTTGCAAGTTGAGCATGCTGCCATTCTTTCAACTCTCCAGGTCTCAAAAAGAATAACCAAGAACAAAACCAGCAACCCTTACTTTGTTTCTCTCTCAAGTACATTAAGTGTTTAATATAGCCTGTTTGAAAGTAGATGTCAGTTTTAACAGAAATAGAAATCCTTTTGATAGGATGAAAACACCTAGCTCACTCCTCATGGTGAAAAAACCTTGCTCAAGGGAAAGAAATGGGATTTGTTTTGTTCTGCAATCCACACCCCATCAAACCACACCACGGAACAGAAATTTAGCAGTAAGCCTTTCTCCCCCTTTTTACTTGGTAATATGAGAACACTATTCCTTGAACCTACAGACGTCTCAAAAGATTTATTAATAAAACAGAGCATCACTGAAACTCAGCCTTGTAATGTTCATGCTACTCCCACGAGATATTTGCAGTTGGCTTTGATGAAACAGATTTCAACCCTTCCATAAATATGTAGTATTCAAGTTTGCACTCCTGTCTTCTTACTTATGATGCAACAGATATAGCACACCCCCTTGGTTTTCAAGTCTGAAAATAAACCACTTGCAAATAAAAGGTGGATAATTCTTGCCAAAGGGGATGCAGTCTTCCCACTCCTCGCTTAAGATGTGGCAACAGCTCTTATTATATGATCCCACACAGGTACTCGTACAACTACAACATTTAGGAACCCTACATATGGCCTGGGACCCTAACAGCCACAGTACGGTGTAAAAGGACTGCCCACGTCTCAAACAGCTCAACGCCACAATAAGCCCCTTGCATTACAAAATAGCAGGCTGAACAACTGACAACACAAACCTCACAAACCCCTGGCAAATACTTCCCCTGATGGCTTTTCCCCGTTGTTGCGTTGTGTGTGTTCCCTAATTAGCAAAACAAAAGTCTGCAACTGTTCCTTCTAAAGTTCTTCTGAAACAAGGAGAAAAAAAAAAAAAAAAAAGCCAGCCAGCCTTCGGAGCTGCTTCACAGACAACACACAGCATTTCATCCCTGCCCACTGGACAACCTCAAACATCACTTGCAAAATACTTACTGTAAACAGTACAAAGTACTTCTGGTTATTCTCGCCTACACAGTTATTGACCCACGGGCAGTGATGGTCCATTTTCCGAATACACCTCTTGCAAACACTGAAAGAATACAGGTCTTTATTTATAGCACGTTTCATTCCAGGAATACAAGATTTCACAGGGTTTGGGGTACACAGAAATTAAAGGAAAGAATCAGAGATGAAATTTGAACCTAAATACATTTACTGGCCACCATATTTATATTTGCGGTTTGCTCACTTGACTGCATCTGTTCAAAACGAACCATCCAAATTATCATTGTAAAAAATTAACGCCAAGTAAGATACATTAGCATAATACTCACATCAGTGGTTCTGCCAAAATATGGTTTGAACAATACATTCAGGCAGATGGAAAAAATTGTGATTTAGTTTAGTTTTAACCTATTTGGTCTGTGAAAAGGTCCACAGATTAAAAATGAACAAAAACCAGGAAGAGATGAAAAGCAGTAATGCATAAAGATATTTTTCAGAGTTGCTAATAACAGACTAACGTTTATTTACTAACATTAGCTGGTAGCAGGAACTTGCAAAAAAGAAAATGAAATAAAGCATTAGAAAACATTCTTGACATCAAGGTAAGCCACGTGGTTTACTAGCATAAAACAGCTGTGGCAGTCAGTCAGGAAGATGGTAGCACAACATACATTCAAGGTAAAATTAGATGTTAAAGCACTTCACCAAACCAGACTAGTAAAATCAAAATTCAAATTCTTGCCAGCATGCACATTGCGGCCAGAAGTGAAATAATTAAAGATTATTATTTTTATTACTTTGTCTGAACATTATTCGCTTGCTTAGTCAGTAACTGCTTCAACTCCCATAATAAAGGAAGTCTTTTTCTCTGCTGCTTCCTCATCCGATAGGAGACGAAAGGCAGTCTCCTGATACCACATTGCACAAACAAGTACAGAAATCAAATATGAAAAAACACAAAACCCCAAAACAAACAAACAATAGACCCAGAGAGGAAACTGTCATTCCAGAACAATTCTGGCAGCACTGAAACAGAAAGAATCGAGGGCTCTGCTAATTTTATTTTTCTTGTTAGAACAAAAAAAATATTTTGACCTTAATACAAACAATAAACATCAACACTCAAATGCTTAAGGGAAACTCAAACAAAAACATAAACTCGTTCTTCTGAGCACATATGAATAAATAATAGAAAACCTCTCTGTCAGAACAGCCTTGCGCTCACTCTACACGGTGGAAGGGGGTAATCCCCAAGGATACATGCCATGCTTGAAAAACAAATGAGTTGCTATAGCCCTGATCCTAAATGAAAGGTTGGTCAGACAGGCCCCAGCCTCCCAGCATGGGGCCATATCAGGAGCTGCTTCTCCTCAGGCAGGCACGGGCACCCCATTACCTGCCAGCCCCAGCTGCAGTGGAAAACAGGAAAAGCCTCGTTTTGTCGGAATAAGCAGCTTGATATGATTTTCGAGCTACACAGGGACTAAAATCAGCTGGCACAGTAAAAACAATTTATCTGCCAGAAGAGTTGGGGCTGTTCAGCCTGGAGAAGAGGAGGCTCTGGGGTGACCTTATAGCGGTCTTCCAGTACCTCAAGGGGGCCTACAAGAAAGATGGGGAGAGGCTGTTCAGGAGGGCCAGTTGTGATAGGACAAGGGGTAATGGTTTTAAAATAGAGGGAGGTAGATTCAGGTTGGATATTAGGAAAAAATTTTTTACCATGAGAGTTGTAGAACACTGGAACAGGTTGCCCAGAGAGGTGGTGGATGCTCCATCCCTGGAGACGTTCAAGGCCCGGTTGGATGACGCCCTGAGCAACCTGATCTAGTTGGAGATATCCCTGTTCCTTGCAGGGGGGTTGGACTAGATGACCTTTGAAGGTCCCTTCCAGCCCTAACGATTCTATGATTCTATGATGTCACACTTCATATGACAAGTATCATTTACTGTTTTTTCTGGTTTTGTTTTTGTTTTTTAGTAAAGTAGGGGGAGGGAGGAAAGGCAGGGCAGGTGGTGTAAAGCAGGAGGATGCCTCCCTGCAGTCTAATTTACTGCGTGCAGACTTCCCTTGGGCTCTGAAACAAGTAACTACCCGAGGAACCTCTTCAATTGCTCCTAGGTCCTGGTTCGGCAAAGGGACAACCTGAAGCAGCCAAGCCAAAGACAACCACGAATGAGGTAGCAAAGGCTGAGAGGAAAGTTTTTATTTCATGCTTACATACCAAAAGCAGTTGGATGAGAGGCAGAACTTGAAACTAGCCAGTGGAAAAGGAAACTCAGAAGCCAAGACTGAAAACTATAGGCAGCAGGGATCGCCAGTACGCAGACACTCCCCCTGCTCAATCACGTAGCTTCCAAATGCTGGCAGGAGTAGTTTGCTGGGCATAGGGGACTTGCAAAACAGTGTAAGAATCAAAAACGTCCTGGTCCCTCAGGCATACAGCTAGCAGTACCTCCTGCTGATGCATATGCACAACCTTGATGTGCGCAAGTCCAATAAATCCCCCTACTCCACCAAAAAAGTGTTTGATTGAAGATTCGAAACAGCATCAGTGCTCAGTGGATCAGATTCTCAAATCTTAA
This sequence comes from Tauraco erythrolophus, assembly GCF_009769465.1. Classification (NCBI taxonomy): domain Eukaryota; kingdom Metazoa; phylum Chordata; class Aves; order Musophagiformes; family Musophagidae; genus Tauraco; species Tauraco erythrolophus. The sequence continues at coordinate 49,563,627 of NC_141471.1, read as the reverse complement.
TGTCTATAAAGTTATCTTAAAGCATAGAAATAAGGACCATGGAGATGAGGTTTTGTGTTTAGCCAAAGAATCTTTTTCATTTACCTACACTGTGAGTCATCAGCAAGACGGCATCTTAGATGCAAAGTTTCATTCATAATTGAAGAAGTGTCAGAGGGGATTTTACAGTAGCATTAATAAGTGATAGGCACGATCACATTGCTTCTGCTGAATAACCAACTACTGATTTTGATTAAAATAAAAAAAAACCAAGAAAAGAAAAATATTTGCAAACTAAAGGTCTGAAAATAAATATGAAAAAAGCAAACAGCAGAACAAGTTTGTTCAGCTCAGTACCATGTATTCCTCTCCCCACAGGACTCCTGCATGAATCAGCAGTGATATGAGCTCTCACAGTATGTACCGTTTTTTGAGTAGGTAAGGAAGGGACACCAGTGCAAACTCAGTAACTCCTTATGGGAAAGCAGGTTCATTTGTTTTAAAAGCAGAAGATAATTTTAGGAAGTAGTTATTCTTTTGCTCACTGCCTTTAGTACTAAAAAGCTCACCACCAGTTGCTTTCTTCAGGGAAGCTTATCTCACCAGAAAAGGAAGGACACGACAGATCGGTAGACATACTGATCTATTACAAAGCACAAAGCAAAGTCACAGTTCTCAATGAAAATGTGGAAGCTGGAACCCTCAAAAAATATATATAGTTACCTGAACTTTAGTTTTCATTTAAATACCACTTCTAAATAGAATCTACAATTAGATGAATAGGCCTGTGAATAATAACAAAACCAGAAAAGACACTGACCTTTTGAGAGACATCACATTTAATGGATTTCTATGCAATCTGGCATATAACATCTCTCTTTAAGTCACGCTTGCATGAATACTTATGGAATGTCAATTACAGGTCTGGAGTCAAGGCAGCATTATTTTAAGCATTTCTCACTTTGCAAGAAGTGGCTCCAGCCTGCTATAGAGGAAAACTTGTCGGAAAAGGCCTGAGATTTTTTCAGAGATGCTTGATGTGTCTGGCACTATGGGCAACAGAATTCGGATGCCAATCTCTCAATTTAACCACTCCAGTATCAGGCTCCAACAACAATTTAGATCAAGGCACACTGGACAATCCTTGAGGTCTTGGTAAAAGAGCGATCCTCCGAAAAGACTTTACCTGCAGTGATGTGCTCTGTCAGGTTTGATACTACAACACTTTGGGCACTTGTAAACCACCTGTCCTGGCTTTAGCTGTAAACTCTCGATGAACTCCTTTGTGGCATTACCTTTGGGTACAGCACCCTGCAGAAAAACACAAAACAAAATATTAACCTATGGACATTACGAATGCTAAGAACAATAGGATGACTTAAAACTATGGGAGGGGAGGGAAGAGAAAGTAATAAAAACTTCCCTAAGATCAATATAGTTTCAGGAAGAACAAAAAGATTCAGAAAAGAAATTAAAATGAAGTCCTAATATCTGGAACCACATACTTAAACATATTTTTGGTAATTTTTGTATTTTTAAACATCAGTAAATCCTCGCTTAAACAATTAGTCTTTCGTAACCCCACAGTAACCTGAAGACATTTAAGAATCATCATTGCTCTCTTCACATCTATCAATAAATTTATCATACCAGTGTTTCATATCACAAACTGGAAACTGCAGATGTTTTATTGCAGCAGAAGCAGCTACTTCTGAACTATCATTGTGCACACTAAGAGTTGTTAGTAAACACCTCGTGTATTTATCGCTATGCTTCCATTGTGTATTTGTTATTTAAATTTGAGTTTAACATTCAGTGAACACCAAGAATCCTCCCATCTGAATAAGACTAGGTAAAATATTCTCGGCTGTGCGATTCCCACTTTAAAATATGTGTCTTTAAAAAGGTAACATATTGCTTCTGTAGGAGCCTGAGTTCAAGAGTTTCCAGTCTTTCTAGGGCCATAAATTTGTTCAAAAAAAAAAAAAAAGAAAAAAGGTCATGAAACGTGCTGTATGAAATCAGTGCTGGTACACTAGCACAAATGGCAGATGTATGGTTTTTATACAGAAATAAAACCAGAGATGTAATATTTCAGATTTCTGATGGAACAGTCTCTTTTTAACCCATCTATGCAAGCTCCCAACAACAATAAATGAGGAGCAATACACATCAACGAGAGAACTGCACGTTAAACTAGCACCATAAAGCTTTTTTGAGCAGTCTTTGGGTTTTTCCACTGAAACCTCCCAACACGCCTGACCAATTTAAAAATTACCAATTTCCACAAAACACTACAACCGATGTTCTCTCTTTCGTACGCTGCAAACCTTAAAACCTTAGGAATATTTTTAATAAGAACCCACAGGAAGCAGTTCCTGAAAAGCATGACACATGCTATAAGTTCTGAAGAATTCACATTTTCATTTATTTATAATAAGACTTCCTATTTGTTTGCCTCAGCGGTGCTTTCTGTTTCATTCTGATCCTAGACGTGCCCCTGATTCTCCATGTCCCAACAGCTTCATTCAACCCTGACTCACATTGTCTGTCAGATGTTGCTGTACCCCTTCATTTTATCTTCCCTCTTCCATTTTATTTATCTGATTTCCTCATAAAAAGCTCTACAAAGAATAAAACAAAATCCCACTGGCTCTCACCATTCACACACAAAAAACCCACCACACACTAGGAGTTAACATATCTTTTCCCAATTACTCTGCATAGAGATTGTATCTGTTTCTCCAACACTGCTTGCCCAGTCTGCTTTAGAAAAAAGCTTTTGTTTCAAGAGTTCCTTCTAACTCTGCACAATAATTCCAATGACCTGAAGGTCCCTAGGCATTAAAGCCACACAACATCCAATAATTAACAACAACAAGGAGAAAGCCCTAGGATATAAACTATATAACAAATTGCTGCAACTCCGTATTCCTGAGTCCAATGACCAGAAGCTTCAGAGCCTCAGCTACTGCTCACCCTTCTGCCCAGCAGCAATACTGTGCAATGTGTCAGATACCAACTGTGAAATTACCCCAAATCAAGGCATTTATGCAGTGCTGTGGCTTCTGGAAGAGCTGGAAACTAAAACACAAATGTTACACTGAAGTTTCAATGGGACCTAACAAGGTTTCAAGTAGGAAATAACATTTGGAAGGAATAATTAGAGTATCAGAGGCACACTGATATTTCCAACAGCAACAAGAACACTCAGAAGGAAGGGGCCAAGAGGAATCTAAGTTTGTTTTTCCTTCCACTGACCAGTGGAGATGGGGTGCTGAACTGAACCTACTGTTCAGAGATTATTAAGCAAAATAAACTATCATAGGCCACTCAGAATAAGCATCATGGCGCTAAACTGTATCTTCTCACTGGCTGAAAGGCAAGGAAGCAGTAGACCAGATCTTTCTCGAAGCATTGTCCTATGGAGACATACACAGGGGTCTTACAACTCTGATGCTTTCCACCTGCCTAAGAACAGTCAGCTCTTAACATGCTCACGTAGTATGTATTTCACGATGGTTCACTAAACTCAACTAAATCACTAGTATGAGAGATGGTAACATGGCTTTTCAAAACAACACACGTTCTGCTTTGTTCTGCTGAAGCAATACTTGCCAAGGCAGACAACCAAAACCAGCTTTTCCAGGTCTCCTGTTTGTCAAGACACGACAAGCCACAAACACGAGATCTGCCACTGGGGAGAAAACAGCAACAGAGAGAAACGCTCTCCTTCCCAGTGCAAAAAGAGGAGCTGCTCACACAATGGGAATCTAAAGTTGGGTCCTTGACTTTGCACTGACTTGAGTGGGATGAGAAATTAGCATACCACATCAGCAGCCTCACTCGGCAGGCTTACACAAAAGTTATTTAAATCTGCCACTCACTCGGCAACTAAGTTACCCAACATCTAGCAGACAAGAAAAACACCGCCTGTTTCTTTCCCAGACACACAAAGAGAGAGATACTTACTGGATCTGTCAGCATAGCACGAAAATGTGAAGCCAAAGCGAGGAAAGCCAAGGTGTTGAACAGTGTGCCATTGATGACACTATAAACATAATCTCTCGATGGAACTAGCATGACAAGAAGGACTACAAAGTCGGCATAGAACACCAGCATCCAGGTAACGACAGCACATGCAATACCACAGCCATCTCGAATAAACCACATTGTTCCCAGGGAAGCTCGGCTAGGAGGTGGAACACACTTTTCTGGCTGGAGGTATTCAGGTTTCCTTTCAATATCTCTGAAGCGGTGGACTGGAGTAATCATCATAGGCTATTATGTCCATACTTGTATCTGAAAGAAAGTCACAAACAGCATTAACTGCTTTGCAAGACATCCAGACCTCCGTTCGTTTGCACACTGGCATGGAGACCGCGTGGGGAGTTCCAAATTGCAGAAAGTGAGTTGAAACGGAAAAAAAGGTAAATAAATCAAACACAAAATAACGGATTTGGAAACCAGTTTCTTGCACCTATCAAAACACTTCTTACTCAGAAGACTCTCTAAGTGCTTTTAAGACTTGCTTAATTACATATTAAATCCACTGGTGTGCCACCTCCACCTCCCCCAGAGGAAAGGCAACAAGTGTTTTAAAGAAGAGAACAGCGATCACGTAGGTACCAACCGGAGCTGCCACAGCAGGAACTGAACTGAAACAAGAACTGGACACTGTCACATAAAAAAAGTAAAGACCTGGCACAGCTGGCAGGGTCTCTTTTTGCTGCATCAGACTCGGGGAAGAGTTTCTCCCACAGATACTGGAAAGTTTAGCAAGTGGAAGAGGTTTCCTTTCTCCTTATCCATTGACTTATAGCTTTGGGGTAAAACTGCAAAACCAAACCACTGCAAATTTATAGTGGCAGGAACTGCTGAAGAAGTAGACCAGGCAAAGATCCTGATGGAATTTCTAGCCTTGCCCTGAGGATGCTCTTCCCGAACAACAGTTGTCTCTCACTCTCACCTCCTTGTTTGGTATTAAATCCCTCATAAGTCTTCTGCTTTGCCATGCTTCTCCCACCACCTTTGCTCCCTCCCTCGATGGCGTTTGTTCTACCTCCCCTTTGGCATTCCCAGCCAAGTCCGTTCCACTGCAATAAGGGTGCTAACATGACATTTGCTGCCGTTGCCCTGTCCTCTCCGTCTCTGCAGGCACCTTGTCCATCTTGGAGCCAGGAACTCTACTACTCCAGGTATGCACAGCACTTACTGTAGCCTCAGTGTAACTCTCACCAAATGTAGGTGTTTGAGAAAATACAAAAGGTGCTCATAAGACTTTGGCAGGGGATCAATCAATCTGCACTGTGAATGCCACTCAATGTTAGAGCACACCTGGAATGCTACACTTTGAAAGTGGCTCTTTATACACCCATCAACTTCTTCCAAAATATTTCTTAATAGAGTATTTGCACAATACTGTAAATGCTCAAAACCACTATAACCTCTGCATAAAGACCCACCTTCTACAAAAAAGGATACAACAATTTTACTACCAAATACACTGAATTGCATATACCTGAAAAGAAGAGTTCAATCTCCTTGTATTTGAACATGTAAGGATTATTCTCACTGCCTGGCAAAAAAATAGAGTGCATTTTTCCATTTCAATTCAGAAAAAGGGAGACAACATTCACCATTAATTACGTTTTCTGCCAAAAATTTGATCCTGAAACTATATTTGAGTATAAGTGTTAAAAAAGTGACACTGTTGCCTAGACAAAATGGATACATTTTATAGAGAAGATAGTGAGAGGATCACAAAAGTACATAGGACCTTCAACTTCTCTCAAAACTTTTATGGCTAGGTTCTGCCAAGTACAAGGGGAAAGCTCTATTTTGAGTAACGCTGACCTAAATGGAGACACTATTGTCCCCTTCTAGGTCTTTCCTGTCTAGATAGATGGGAAAGGAGATGGTAGCTTGCATTCTAGTTGTTATTTCAAGAGGACCAAATTCATAAAGGACAATTAGTGTTTCACAGCCAAAGATTAAGCTTATTAGTAAGTAGAATGATTAATTACATCCAAGCACAGAAGTGATGAGCTTGTGCACATTAGTGCAAGTGACATGGAAGAGAGGTGACTGGAACTGCTTTTGCCACAGTGAGAGTCAAAAGACAGGAGCGCAAAGCTTCTGCTTTGAGCACTTAGTATGCCACCAAGTAAGAGTTTAAGATGTTTTATGAATCTGAAGAAAGTCACATGGATTAATGTTAAAGTGTATCAGACTTCTATTTATACATATACCATACAGAACAGAAAAATCAAGATTAAAATGTGCACATGCAGATCTCGTTTACTTTGGTGAGAAACAAAATTCACATACCACATTGTAATTACTCTGTATTTTAACCACAGCTATAATTTAGCCTCATGACTCCTGATACTTAGGGAGACAAGCTATATAATTTTCATAAATAGTGATTACACAAGCAACCTGTTCGTCTAAATTCAGACGAATCTACATCTACTAGTAAATCCATACCTTTTCCCCAGTTTTTCACAATTTCTGTAAGGATGCTTACGTATTCACACAGACTTAAGTATTTTAAAGACTCGATCCCTCTCCTCCCCCAAGGAAACAGGTTAATCTTCACTGTATTATCTAATAATCTTATTAAAATTGTTATGCTGGTTTGCCAGCTCAAAACGAAGTCTATATAATTGAAGACTCACGCGTGACAGCAACGTTTAGTTGACAGTGACATCATATTGCATTAAAAAGTAAGAAAGAAAACAGTAATTTAGGTGTTCGGTTTTCAAACAAAAGTCTTAGACTTGACACATCAGGTGCAGTAACAAATTGGGATAGTCCTGAACACAGACTTTCAGGATTTTTTGCCTAGACTTTGAGCTTACCCCCCTCCCCGAGGTTTTGTTCCCCAAAGCAAACGAATGAAACAGTCACTGGAAAAGCAAACTCCTATTTAACAGAGGAATTAGTTTGACAAGTCACCTTAAGGTCAGTATTAGTAGAAACTTATTGAAAGCTAGACAAATACATAGTGATTAAAACTGTGGTTTAGTCCTGAACAGCACACTTCAGTAGTCAACTAAAAATTAATCTCTCTTCAAACGCAGGAAGTGGTTTCACTCCAGTAAGAGTTCTACATCTCTCTCTCAGAAATACTATTGAGCTAAACTGAAAATAAAAGGAGAAAAAAAAAAGAAGCTATCACTCTGGAAGTGTCTAAGGAGAAACTGGAAGGAGCCTTGAGGCACCTCAGTCTGAAAGTCTCAGGACTCATTTCTGCAAGTGCAGCACAGAAGCAGTTAAGAGGATATAGCTCAGCCTTCCAATTCTGACTTCTGACTGGAGGACAAATTTATTATTTCATGCACTTTGTTACTTAATGCTTGCTTTAGAGGCATGATCAGGTGACAAAAAGAAAAATCAGTAATGAGTACATAACCACCATTCATTATTTGAGAAATACATATGTGTTTTAGTGTACATTAACTTAGAGTCAAGTTACAGGAGCTTGGAGTTTCAGCTTCTCCTCTACATGACTTGGTTTGCTGGGTTTTCTTAATTACTTGTTCTTACATACACAAACTTCTGGGTTTTTTTTATGTTGTCCAACCTGGTATTTTCACATAAACAATATTCCCCAAAAAAAATCATAGCGGGGAGGAAGTAATAACTTGCTCTAACTGGCCTGCCCTTGAATCAAGCTGCATATGAACTTAATTTATAACACACAGATGGAATCTGTCAGTCCCTCCTGCTCTGGAGCAAACAACACGTAAACAATGAAGGCAAAGGGCTTAAGGACTTAATCCTGGTGTCAGGCTACAAGAGAGGCCACTAGGTAAGTGTGAGACACAATGACAACACATACATCAATTTAGCTTAAGGACATGTCAGAGCAAAGACTTTTTCTTCTTTTTTATCTAGAAGGCATTTGGCATAATAATAAATACCCCATGTAATATACACATTAGAAATGTAAATAAAACAAATTAAAATCCACTTCCTGCTACAATAAGCACTTAAAACATGCTATTACACTCTATATACATGAAGTAACTGCCCTTTGACCTGCCATAAGCCATGTCAAAAATCTACTTTTTAATGGCATGGGATGGCCAAAGAACGCGTTAAGAACGCACTAACGAATGCTGTGGGCCTTCACCCAATGCACACCTGAAAGCTACCTGAGGTTCTGATGTTATAAAAATTACACCAAGGTTAACACCATCATCGTCATCACCCAGCTGATTATCATGTAATTACTCATACTCAGTGAAGTCAAGCACATGGGGACGACTTGCAAAACTACACTATCACTATGTACATTGCAACCATTTCCTCTGTTAGAAGTCCATTAACATTAAAGTTTGGGAGAGGTTACATTTTGTCATATGAACCAAGTGAATTTCAAGTTCAGTCAAATACAGGAAAAGAATTCTGAAAACAAAAACAAAAAACAAACAGAAAAAAAAAAAAAAGAGACCAGGGCACATCATGTGCATTTTTTGAGGTTTTTCTATTTGGGTTTTTATATACTTTAAAGAGATACTTCAGAACAGCTTTTATTACACACAAAACCAGAGTTCATCGACAGTATTTTGAGAGCTGACAAACACCACTGAGGTTAACTTTTTACCATCATCAAAAGGAAGCAAACACACATTATCAGTCATGTTATATTCCTGACAGCTAAACTAGGCGATCTAGATCCACAGGACAGGACGTCTCTTTAAATAAAACCAACAAAACCTAGACAGATAGATAGACAGAAACTGCAAGAGAGTTCATTTTAAAGTTTAATTCATTTTTTTTCTGTACATAAAACTGCATTGATTAAAACATTGCACATTTAATCTTCCATTGCAACAGAAATGAAAGTGTGTTTTCTAACTGGATATTTACCTATGCTTCTCCCCCCACACTTTCATTCAGCCCAAATCTAACAACAAGCCTGCCCAAACATGCCAAAACAAGTTCTAGCAGGGATAATAAGGACATATCAGTATTCCTATGTTTTTTCTTAATGGCTTCTGCAAGGCCTAAAAAGCTTTATCCGATCAGGAGTGGAACAGAACAGCCTAGCTATGCTGGGAATTTTTGGCAGCCTCCTGCAGATTCATCCAGATATCCATCAGTACAGCAGTTTCCAACCTCTGGTTTACAAAACCCTGGAGGGTCAATGGGACATTTCTAACAGGTCTGTGAAAGGCAACTAAAAAAAGCAAACCTATTATTAGCAGGCTTAAATTTGCTAGAGACTGCTGTACTTCCATCAGAATATTTTTGGGACTCCACACATGGTTTGGAAAAAAAAAAAAAAAGGAAAAAAACTCCAACAACAAACAAAACAAACCCAACCCCAATTCAAAACCCCAAACAGGTCAAAACCTACTCCTCTCGGGTTAAAATGGCAAAAGCAATAGGGAAGGATCAGGCACACAGCTCTTCACACGGCGCTGGCCGGACACCCGATGACTCATATCAAAATGTCACAGGGCAAAGTCAGTATTGTCAGTCCTGCTCCAGCCACCCCAGGAGCAGATCATTTTTCATTTTTCTTCTGGAAATTCAGGCCATATTAAGTGGTACATTTCAGCCTAAGTAGTATATTACCAGCTACACATTTGCTCTTAGCAAGAGGCTCACAAGCATCTCAGATTCCCCCGAAACCTTTGGCTACTGAAGTCATGCAATTTCCACAGTTTCAGTTCCCATACTGAAGAAAAAGGGCATAAAGAAATCAAAATATGAATTATATTAAATCCATTAAAATAATCTTCAAAAAATTACAAAGCTTAATTGTGTTTTCTAAGGCTAAATGCACAGGTTTGGATTACCTGCTTTGGAAAGGGGGAAAGAGAACACACAAAACCAGACAGTAACCCAGTTATAACATTTTTCTATATGTGAAGGGACTAAGTGACTATATTACAATGTTGCTTTATAGTCACAGTTTATAAAACTGTTTGCATCATTATCTATTTTGATGAATCACAATTTATTAATTTTCATTTTTAATTTATTTATTATGTTGAAGAGGCCATGCATGAACAAGACCTGAATAGAAATGGATCACAATAAAATCACACTTTTTAAATTTTTATTACAAGCATCTTATTAGAGGGGAAGATTTAACTGAAGTCATGCATTTCTGAAAAATATATTTGAACAGGAGTATGAATACGTAGAGGGAACCTCTCCCTTAGGAGAGCAGGGGAGTTGGAAATTACCTCAAAGACATCTGTCAGATGTAGAAACTCCACCGCGAGGGCCTGGGTCGGGCTGAGACTGACGAGCTCAAAAGAGACGCAGCCACATAAGGCACAAACCCCACAATTCTCTCATTTACACCAGCACAAAGAAGCAGCAACTTCAGCAGTGCCACAGGAATTCCATTAGTAGAACTGTAAGGAAAATAAGGCCATGTTTTCTCAATTAAAACCATGGTTTTCTCCTATGCTAATGTCTGTGGCACATAATCTCTCAGGACAGATGATAACAGGTTCCTGGTTAATGTCTGTATCATTTCTGTTTAACTAATGGATATGTATTGTATAAATAAATCATAATGCAATAAAGACTGACTTAAGAGTCTGAGTTATCCGGTGAGTGATTGCACTCCCACCTACAATGCCTGTCAGCTCTTACCCTGAGCAAAGGAGAGGAGACAAAGACACTGTCCAAGGTACAGAGATGCTGGACCATTACGGATGACTGACAAAATTGGAGCAAGATCCAGGAACAGGACACCAGTCACAAGGGCAACAGAGACTAAGGTCAGGCTTGGATCTGACCTGGTCTGATCACAAGGTTAGCATCTCAATAAGCTTTTGATCAAAAAGCCACAGAGATGGAAGTTACATGAAACTGCCATTAAGTACAAACCACTACTAAATAACTTACAGTTATCAGAGCTGCAAGGGCAACAGAGAAATTCTGTCACTTCAATCTTGCAGTTTCCTGATAGACTCGATACACACGAACTAGTTAACCTCTGTAAAAAGAGAAATATTAATCCTGAACATATAAATACAAACCAGCTTTGTGGCATTGCCACATATCTGGAGTAAGCGTCAGAAGGAAAGAGCAATCTGGCAGAAGGCACTGCACTAGGAAACAGGAAACAACAAATGGGGGTGTCATGCTTTCCCACAGCATTGCAGTTCTCCTGAATAGACAGCCTTATGAGACACAAAACAGGAGAAGCTGTCCTGGTCTTCTAGACAGCTTTGCAATTTTGATGCTGACTCAGGACTTAAAACAGCAAGCCGCTGGATTAAGGGAATTTAAATTCTGAGTTTGCCTTGTATCCACATTTTTTTTTTTTTTTAAAAAAAGAGGAAAGACAAAAATTAAAGGGGGAAGGTTTGTCTATACAACTGGTGTTATTTTTAGCATCTATTTTAAAAACTAAACTGCTCTCATGGCATAAGGAATATATTTTCCAGAGAAGCAGAAAAGAGTTGCAGCTTTAAAGTTTTAATCATAATAACAGGCTGGCAGAATCATTCTAGTCTAAAGAAATATTCTGCATATTATCTTTCAAGGCAGAAAGAACATCTTAACTATCAGACACAGCTTTTCACTCAGACGGTCTAATCCAGGATTTGGCTCTCACCTGCTTCTGCTACAGCCCCCCCTTCACACAAGCATGAACAGTTACTCAGTCTCTCTGTATTTTATTCCTCCACTAGTAGCCTACACTTCTTCCCTACCATACAGGGGTAGGGAAGATATAGGTATGAAGGCAGTAAGGCATTTAGATTTTAAATCTAAATGCTACATCTAGGCAGGTATCTAAATCAAATACAGAAAGACACAGGGCATACATTAAAATAGTGTATGAATAAAACAGGGACCAAAAAGTTATCACTTCTGTCCTGAAAAGGCCTAAAGTTAAATATCACAATTGTCATGATCCACCTTTGTGATGGTAAGAGCTAGCCTAAAAGAAACCTACGCTGCTACTTCAGAGCACTGGAAAAACCTGCAAGTTTAAAGTTGCTGTATGTTAAAGCTTTTGACACATAGTAAAGAACTCCTGAGCTGGCAAACTATTTCTTATTTTGCTCACTGTTGCATTAGCGAGCACAAGTGATCCTTGTCTCCATAATTTCTGTGTGTAAACATTAATTTGGTTATACTTTGAAATACTGAGAGCTGGAGAGACTGCGATACACAGTATATACACACACTAACTGCAATACACAGTATATCTCTTATCTCTTCTATGCTACATTGGACATCAGTGATTCAAGCAGTCATTGCAAAGAACAAAGATGTATATCACATTCCTATCTCCCTCTATCACCTGCTACAGCCCTCTGATCTCTCTGTATCTATGGTATGGTACTACCGCCTTCCCACTGCGACTGTAAATGTTTCACTGTCTTTTTTTTTAAAAAAAAAAAAACAAACAGCATAGTACTTCATATTACCTTTATTCACTCTTACTGTTTCAACTTGAGCCCGTTTGATTTAACTTCTGTATGCTGCACCACATTTAAGATTGGTCGCCCCTGTCAGCTGTGCATTATTGCAAAACTCACAGCTGAACTTCACAAACACGCCATCCACCACCAGGCTAGCAGCAAAAACATCAACAAGGGCCTTGCATTTCCTCCCATTCAACATTCCTCTCTTGTCCAAGGGTATTAACACTGAGTTTTCTGTGTCCTCGTTTTACTTGCTAGTACAGCTTCTGAAACAGCTATTCCCAACATTTTTCTAGCTGAGCCCTGCTGCTGTAGACTTCCTTCTCAGTTCCTTACTTTCCTAACCCTATCCTCTGCTTTTTTTTTTTCCCCTCCTTGCACTGCTACTCCTTCTCCTGTAACAGCACCAGTTCTGTATGGTCAGCTTGTAACCCAGTGGGGTGAAGAGATATGAGGTATAAACCTAGACAAACCTCTCTTCAGTCTCCAGAAGCACTCTCAAGCACCCCCACCCTGGAGGCATGGCCAGAAGCAGATGAAAGGAGTTAACCTTCCAGTGTTCGTGTGGGCTAAGAGCCAGTATCCAGCTGCACCTCGCCTGTAACACCTTGCACCTCACTAGCTGGGAACTACTGCTGTATGAGGAGCCCTCTGGCACCCACAGCCTGCAGAGGCAAGCTGGCTCGCTCTTTTGGACTCCCTCTCAAAAAGACGATGTGCAAAGTGTCACTGGCAGACTTGCTGCACTGCAGCTCCAGTCAAGTTACAGGCTTTTTTTCTTATTGTCTGCAAAACCCAGGAAATAAGCAGCTCTAATTAGGAAATCTTTAACTTCTCATTTTCTCTAAGGTAACCTTAAGCTTCAGATTGGTTACATGCACGAGCCAAATACAATGTTCCGAGTACCATCGTTCACACCTCATTTGCTGTAACCAGCTAAGCAGAGGACAGGGAAAATAGAAACTGACAACAAGCTTTTCTACTTTGTCATATTTAACATTACCTGCTGTCTTCTCTCAGGAAGGCAGAAACACTGTATTACAGAACATCACCCTAAGTAAAAGGTCATGTCTACACCGCAGAGGGACCAGAGAAAACCATAAGCTCAGTCAATTAACATCTGCAGAGAATGGCTGAGCTACAGCCAAGCCCTTTTCAGACTGACACCACTGTGGGGTGGCCATCACCGACCCTGTGGTCTCCTCTACAGGACAGAGATTCCCCATTGTAGATGTATGGGAAATGTCTACACAAGCAAAGCTTCATGACTGCATGAGCGACTTTCCCTGAAATAACACAACACATGAGTTTGAACTACATGACTACGTGACACTGCTAGCTTCTATTCTGTTTGAGATGCACAGCAACCCATCCATCAAGAAAAGTAAATTCGTATTAGACAAGAAAAAGAGATTCGAAGCTGAGTTAGCACTGCCCAGGCTTCAGACATACTGTCAGACCATCAGTTGCTCCCCTTTGCTGACACAAAAGAAACTGCCCAGAAATGACACATAACTAATTGTGCACAGCAGACTGGCATCTGCTAAGGAATGAAACGTTCATCTTCCTGCAACCTACTCCCAACAGCTGCATTAAATTACATTTTGACATTTTTCTCTACTACCAAACAAGCAATTTCAAATAGAAATACACATCCTGTCTATAAGTACAACACTTAAAATGAAAACTAAAAAGGAAGTAGAAATGTAAATAAAAATACCCAGGAGGTGTTAAATGTTGCAACGAATATTTTAGCTTTTAGGCAGACCTTACATTTGTCCTTTTATAAACATGTAACCGCACAGAACTTCTGGTCGCACCTTCTCCATCTCAGTGAGCATTTAGTCAAACACAACTTACTTCCACAAGCAGCTCCCATTGGTATGACAAACACTATTGCATCAGTGAGACAGCACTCAGCTGCGCTGACAGAGTTGTACTGTGCAAAGGACTGGATCTTTATTGCACATGGGGCTGCATTTTCAAAGATACATGAATTAATGCATGGCTCCCCTTATAATGACTCTTCTCACTGAAACGCCTATAACACTATGCAAAAGACTTATTTTATTTGTTGCTTTCACTAAGCAAAAAAAAAAACCCTCAGTACTCACTAAAGCTTTGCTATCTACACCACCAAGCATTGGAGGCAGTCACTCACTGCACCCCGTCAGCCCCTTCTCTGTGACTTCCCTGTATCAGAACAATCATCCGAGTCTGGACGCCTTTGCTACTGATCTGACATCACGCACCTTTGCTGGGTCAGGAGTCTGGCATACAATCTCTCTCTTGCATGCCGAAAAAAATAGTTTATCTTTTCTGAATCAGGATCAAAGGAAAGAAATCTAAACGAGCTCCGGTGTCCACTTGGGATCCCTCACTGGCATGCAGGCAGCGGGAGAGCACATCAGAGACGAGACTGCTGCCTCCTCCCCCGTGCCCATGTTTTCTTGAAGATTTTTTTCTAATAAGCCATTGTGAGTGCTCGCTTCTTCCTAAAAATTACTTTTCAGAAGTACTCCAGTAATACTTAGAAGCTGCTGTTTAAAAACAGTCCAGATTACTTCCTATTAGCATATAACTCACCGTCCACTCCGACCAACCCCGCCACAGTACCGCGCCACGCGTTCAAGACAGGTAACCACCGATGCTGGAGGCGCAACTGCCCTGCGGTCCCACCGGCCGGCCGCAGCCCAAGGCCGGGCGACCGCGGCCACCTCTGAAGCCAGAGGGTCTGCTCCACCGTCCAGCCGCTCGCTGAGGGACACGTTTCATCGCTGCAACTCACTAACGGATTACAGGACCTCGTTTCATCACTGCGATCCAGGAATGGATCACAGAACCCCGACAAGCTGGAGGCTCCGATTTTAAATTTCCTGCCGAGGGGACGCGACGCTGCTCCGAGCGGCCTCCCGAGCAGTCCTGACCCACGTATTTAGCTCAGTGTTATTCAACACATTTAGCCTGGCAGCATCCAAAGCCCAGCGCTGGAAGCCGGCAGATGAGGAGGAGGCAAGGGACCGGCGGGAGCCCACCTCCCCTTTTCCGACCGGTGCCAACAGCTCCAGAAGACGCCGCTGCGCGACGCGATCCGCCGCCCCACACGCCCAGCCCCTGCCCGGGGCCCCGGCGGAGGGCAGCGGGGCACCAAGCGGCCCTCGCCCGTCCGCACCCCCCCCCCCACCACCGCCGCGCCCGCACCGCACCGCAAAGGGGCTTAGGGAGGAAGCCGGCGCCGGGCGCACCGGCAGGGCCGGGGGGCGCTTGGCCGCGCGGCGCGGGCGGCGGGCGCGGCCCCCGCCTCAGCCCCAGCGGCGGGATGGCCGCACCGCGCCCCGCCGCGCCGCTACCCTCGGGCGGAGTACGGCGGCCCGCTCCCGCCCCGCTCCGCCAGCGCTCACCTGCCCGCGCGGGCGCGGCGTGACGGGCCGCCCCCCCTCCGCTGTCAGTCGCACCACCTACCCCACAGGCCGCCGCCGCCGCCGCGCCGGTCCGGCGCGCGCCCCGCCGCCGCCGCCGCCCCCGCGCCGCGCGCGCGAGCGCACGCCGCCACGCAGCGCCGCGCCGCGCCCCGCCGGCCGAGGCTGCCCCGCGCGGCGCCGCGCCCCATCCGCCCCGCCGCACCGGGGAGCCCGCGCGCGGCAGCAGCACCGCGTCCCCCCCTCCTCCCGCCCCCACCGCCCCTTACGCTGGCTCGGCGAGGAGGTGGGGCGAGCCGGGAGGAACCAGGAAGTGAGCGGCGGCGGGAGGCAGCGCACCTCCCTGCCCTTCCCCGCCCCGCCGCCGGGCGCGGCGCGGGGGGCTCGCCGGCCCACGGGCGGGCACCGGCGCCGCGCCCGGCGGGGTTCAGCCCAGCCGCCGAGGCGCCGCAGGACCCCGTGTGGCCGGGGCGGGCCTGTGCCCAATGCGCGCTTACGTCTCTGGAGGGGAGGGGGGGCGGAAGAGAGAAATGCGGGTTTGGGGAGCGAAAAATAACCTTTTTTTTTACATGGGAAACAGATGGGCTTCACCGCGCACCTCTGGGCCCCAGACGAGTTCGAGTATTTTTGTTTTGCAGGTATCCAAAATCCTGTGGCTCCAAGAGGACAGCGCGTACCGCTGCAGGTGTCACCGCGTCCGGGCGCCCGCTGGTCAGCGGACAGAGCGGTGGTTCAGTTTGCTTGGCGCTCTCCCTCTGGAGCCACCGTTTCCAGCGTTTCCGGACTCGACAGGCATTAATCACGGGGCGCGAATTTTCACATTCCAAGCGGTTTCCTCGGGCTGGCTTTGCTTCAGCCAACGCGTGTCATCCATTTACCGTGGGGTTAGAGGAAAAGACATTGCTTTGCCCTTGTTAAAAAATAACAGCTGGCTTCCTTTTTGTCTGATAACCTTCACTGTTGCCTTGCGTTGGAGAAGGGAATTTGAATGCACTAGGAAGTGCTCTGTAGAGGAAAGAGATGCCTTCTGCCATCCTGGAGAAAAAAGGAGCCAGATCTGGGCTTCTCCAGCCTTTGGAAAACTGCTATGGGCATGTACACAAGATTTGCTAGCTGAGCCTCTGGGCTATGCAAGAATTTGACGCACATTAAGTATGCTCCAGGCTGGGATGGCAGGGGGGCATAAATCACTTTTTCCTTGCAATTGGAACTGTTAGCTGCCATGGGCTAAGCCATGAGACAGGCAGGATGGAGCCAGAAGATCATCTCCCCATGCTCTCACTGGAAATCATAGCGTCCATCTGCATTAATGCTTTATTTCAGATCAGGAATTCTCTTCTACAAGGGAGTTTCTAATTTCTCCTTAGTAGAATTTGGCTCACACTGTGGAATGTGAGGACACAAGAATCACACTGCGAGGTCGGATGAAGGGTCCATCTGTGCTGGACGGAAGCACTGGCAGGTGCTATTTAGGGAACACATATGAATCAGGCCCCATTTCTGCATGGGCGCTGCCTTTGCCTGGCACTCCCCTGGCCCGGGAAGGAGGCCTGGCTCTGCTCACCTCCGCAGGGTCAGCAGGGAGGGCCTTGGCTCCCAGCTCAGTCAGGCTCCACCGCTGGGAAGCAGTCAGCAATCCCCACGCAACAATCTGGATGTGCAGAAACTTGACTCCTTTTGGATGCAGGTAAGCCATGGGATGCGTCCCAGAACTGCATCCACTCTGCTCTGACTGCTACTGAATGTGCAGTCTGCTAACAGGACCAGACCAGCGCTAATCCAAAGTAAAACCTTCAGAACATCTCTCACTTTTCAGGTTTGCTCCCATCGCACTGTGCCGCCTGATTGAGTAGGCACAGCCAGAAACGCTCTGTATGTTTGATTGAGCTCAAACTCCTCTGTATGTTTGAGGAGTCACGGAGAGGAGAGCTGGCGACACTTGGAGAAACTCCGTCAGCGTGTTATCCTTGTACGCCATGGGTCATTCTCACCCAAGTAATCATCAGCGTGAAGCCAGATAGCAACTTTTACAATAAATTTAAAGTTATACACAAGAGCTTTTCCAAAAAGCGTGCAACTTACATTAACCACTGTTATGAAACTTTCAATTAAGGCTGTCAAAAAAAACCAACCCTTAATTATTGTTTTAATATATAGCTTGAGTTTTTAATTACATTCCGCATGCTGCTTTCCCAGGGATATCTGGCACAGGACCAACCGCACTCTCCTAATGAGAGCACTTTGTTTCTTCCCTGCTTCTGCACCAGCTTGCCCCGTGCACTGCACCCTGCTCGGACCTTTCTCTGAGGTAAAAAAAATATCCTCTGCGTTTCTTCATTTTTCTTGCGGGGTTCATCACTATGCGAGCCCTCCCCGGGCACTCGGGTATTTTCGCAGCCTCCTTCATCAGCTTTTCCTTTGGCACGGGGCGGACACAGAGCGGGCGCTGCCCCGGTAGTTTACCGTGTCTATCAGCTTCTTGGACGGGGCGTTTTTCGGGACGCGGGACACTCAGCTGCACAGCAGCTATGGCTGCGCGAGCGCTTTCCCGCCTCAGGCGCGGGGCAGCGCGGTAGCGCGCAGGCGCAGGCTCCGCCCCCAGCACCGGGCCCGCCCACCGCCTGGCGTCACGCGCTGCCGGAGCGGCGCGCGCCTCCCCGTTCCCGCCCCCTCTCCGCGGCGTAGAGGCGGCCGTTGCCAGGAGCCGCGGCCGCGTGCGGGCGCCGGAAGCGGAAGAGCGGCGGCATCTGGCGGCGGGGGGCATGGCGTCCGTGGTGCTGAGCGAGGCGGAGAAGCTCTACATCGTGCACGGCGTCCAGGTAGCGGCGGCAGCGGGCGCCTCGCGGGAGGCGCCGCTAGCCCGGGGCGGCGTGGAGGCGGGAGCGGGGAGTCGTTCGGGCCAGCTCGGCCGTGCCCCTGGCCAGCGGTAGCGTTGACCTGTGGGGCGTGGGGCAGGGCCCTTCCCTACCCCTCCAGGCTTGCTCCCGGTGAGCCCGTGTGGGGCGGGAACGAGTTACAGGGTAGGTCGGGAAGGAGGGAGGGAGCTTTCCGTTACTTGGTGCCTGAGGGGAATATCTCTGCGGTAACAATCATCCAAGCACACCGAGGACAGAGCATCGGAACGGAAGGCAGGCTGAGAGCAGGACATGGGTTTGCTTTTTCAGTTCTTGTCCTCCTCGTCCCCCTCTTCCCTAGCACTTTCTCAAGTTTTTGCCGTTGCATGGAGTTTTAGCCTGTCACCAAGCAAAGGAACAGTGAGTGGACCGAGGTGGAAGAGTCAAGAATGCGTAGGGAGAAATGCCAAAGACAAAAGGACGGTACTTTGCAAAGTACAAAAACTGTATTTCACGGCAAAGAAAGCTACTTTTGTGGGGATCAGCTGTATAGTATCTGAGGGCGCGTGATATACAAACATGAAAGCATTTGGAAGGCTGGTGGGTTGTTTTTGTCTGCTGGATCCTAGTTACATATATAATACAGAACTTGAGCATCCGAGGAAAGACCCGTGTTGTGTTAGGTAAAATACCTTTTAAAGCCAAGACCTTTGTGCTTTTGTAGTCTGAAGCTTTCTGTTGAAACAGGGTGGAAGTAGTGCAGGAGTTCAGGTCTGTCTGCAAAGAGCTCGTTGCAGGCTCTAGATACAAGAGGTGAATGGAAAAGTACAGTTGGTTCTGTTGTACTCTTAAGTGAAAGTGATGAAACTAGGAGCTGCTGCTTTTATATTAATTTTACTGTTGTGTTTGGCATGGAAAAAGGAAACTTTAAAATCACAGATTCTTTTCTACTTTTCATTACTGATTCCCTTAAGCACAATATATTGACTGTCATACTTAGGAGGACCTTCGTGTAGATGGTCGTGGCTGTGAAGACTACAGATGTGCAGAAGTAGAAACAGATGTTGTCTCAAATACAAGTGGATCTGCAAGAGTAAAACTGGTAGGTAAATTTCTTAGGGATTGTATACCTTGCTGGTGAAACTTCTGGCTTATGTGACTAGTTTTAAGATAAGCTGAGGCTATCTGTAGATAGGTTTGTGTGTGTAATAAAATGTTTGTATCTATAGCACAAACAGAAACGATGGGTCAAGGAAATAGTGACGGGCTATATAATTCATTCAGATTGGCTTAACCTACTTGAGATAGATTTACTGTGAAGCACCTGAAAAGCCTTCGATCTGAACTAATCTACCATTTAATCTCGAAAAAATGAAACTGCTGTTGTGCCTAATTACTGGAAAAAAATAATTCTGTTCCTTTAGAGTGAAGCAAAACTAATTCTGGCATGTGTTGATTGTGAAGAAGATAAATATACTGTGCACTGTGGTAAAGATTCTGCAGATACAGCTGTTTCCAGAACCAAAACGATAGAAAAAGACATGGATATGAAGAGTGTCTTTTTCACCTAGAGAAAGCTAGTATGTATGGTAATTATTTGAAGAAACTTCTTAGGCTTAACATTATTATTCCAAAGCCTTTCCTTTTTGAGAAATAAACTATTGTGATTTTAAGTTCATTCTGATAGAATGATGGATGCAGATAACTGAAAGGTAGAAATGTTAGTCTACTGCAGACATTTAAGTTAAACAAGTAGTTTTGTGAATATAATTCTAGTTATGTGATATGTTTTTGTTTTAACAGGGACACACTGATATCTTGGTAGGCGTAAAAGCTGAAATGGGGACACCAAAGTTGGAGAAACCAGATGAAGGGTACCTGGAATTCTTTGTTGACTGGTTAGTATACTAGAAGAGAAGGAAATAGATCTAATATTTGGAATAAATGACTAATCAGATCTTCTTCTGAAGTTTATACTTTCATTCCACTAACCTTCCATGAGGATCTGAGTAATAGAAACAAGTTATTCTACTGTTTCAATAGTGGTGAATGTTCAGAAACTTTCTGCTGGTTCTTCAGACCCAAAATAAGTAAAAAAAAATAATAGTTAAAGAATGAAATCAGGTTAAAAAAAAATCCCAAATTGCATAGCATCACTGCAGCTGGAAAAGAATAATGGTTCAATTGCACATGCATTTAACATGACTTCATGACTGCAAGGTCAATTATCTTTTATGTAATGATAGAATAGAAAAAAAACTCTTTAAAAAATAAGTATTCCAGAAGAAAAGAATTGACCGATACCGATTGTACGTTACATAAAGGATTTTGCTTACTTGGTTTTTGAAAGCAGTGGAAAAAGTTTGCAGCGGGTTTTGTACAAAACCGTTTGTTTAAAAAAACCCCATCCTCACTGTAAGCTTTGGATGCAAAAGTTAATTAGAAAATTATCATATTTATCGGTGAATCAGTATTTCGTTAACTCAAATGGTATTTATTTTTAATCATATTTCTGGCTTTGTGCTACAAATGGACTATTGCTTATCCTTACAGTCTTCGTAGTGCTTGAATTGTGAAGGAAGCTAGAAGAAAACTGAGAGCTCTTGTTTTCAGTTTGCTCTGAAATAGGGTAGTGACACCTTGACATTATTCCAGACTGTCTGCTCTCTGAAACTACAGTGTTCATATCTTGCAGACTTCCTAGAACTGTTCTTTAGGAGATAACATGCTTTGAGAACCTCTCATAAAGCCTTGGCACCGTTAAGTTAGCTGTTTTGCATGTGACCTTTGTTTTTTAATCAAAAAATGTTGCCACTATGACATTAAACCAATATACTGTTAGTAAAGCTAAAGTATGAGAACTACTAAGTGTATATCCAATAATCTTTCTGACCTAACTGGCTATATCTGCCTTAACATTTGTGTCTCTCTTACATTATGCAGCTTTCTCTAAGACTGCCTCTGTACATCAGAATGTACTAGTTAACTGTGGAAAGTTAGGGTTTGTGGAGGGCAGGACTCACCTATGAATTAAGGATTTGTCTATGATTACTGTTCAAAAAATATCAGACAGGAAGATGGTCTTCTCAAATGTGGTCCTGCTGTGGTCAAGCTGAGCTTGACTACTTTATACAACTCGTGTACGAAATATCCCAAATAGTACCTGCTTTGTTCTGGTGATTTCTGTATGAAGAAAGTCCAGCGACAGCAGGGACATTTCCTTATTAAAACAAGTGGTCTGTGGGGATGTTGCAATTCTGTGACACTTCTTCCATGTGTAAATAAGTGTTAGAAAAACTTTAACTCATTAGATTAATGTTAGGTTATATTTTCTAACTGTTAATCCCTGCCTCATAAGAAGATGGGAGGAAGATGTGCAGCAATATTGTGCAAGATAGATCTTATCACTTCTAGAAAGAGGTAACTATTGCTTTCTGTGACAACACAGACCAAAAGCCTAAATTTTAGAGAAGGGTAGTCACTTCTTGCGTGCTTGTGCTGCCAGAGAAAGGTGACCTCTAGCTTCCAGAAAGATCCGTAAGACAGAATGTGAAGTGGGAGCAGCTTGTTCTCTGCAAAGGAAAATGGAGGGGTCCCTGAGTGGGTCGCGTGGATCCAGGGCACGGCAGCGGAGCACTCCGAGCAAGAGCTACTGGAGGCGCTGCTGCTGTTCCACTTGGCCTTCATGGGCACAAACAAGACGCAGCGGTTTACTGCTGTCAGATAGAAGGCATGCTGCAATTCCCCGTTCCCAGAAGATTGAGACCAAACACCAAGAAGAAGGAAGAAAGAAAAAAAAGAAGAATTAATACACTTTTAAGATGTTTCCTATCAGAAATGTCCTGACATCGCCACTTAATCCACCTTCCACTTGCCCGGACGAGCCAGCCCAGGCCCCACCTTGTGGAAGCTGAAGAGCAAAATGCAAAATCGTTTAGGGGAACCAGATTTAGTTTTTTGGCACGAATGAGATGTCTTCATCCTCTCTGAAAAATTACTGGTTTGCTATCGTCAAACTCAGAGCATAACAGCAGAATCTGGTCAGTGGAGTGGTTATGTTGCCAAGATAAGACAAAGAAGAAGGACTGGAAACTGCAGACTTTGGGAAGCCAACGACTGGCTCTCACCATCCACTTGACCCTTTGCTGTGAATCCCCGAGACATCTGCCAATACGGCCCTTCCCAAATAAACCTTGGAAGCAGCAGCAGTGGATCGGATGAGGTGAAACCCTGGTGCTGCCCAGCCGACGGTTAGTTCCTCTCTTCCTTCCTCCAAGGAAATCTGTGTGTCTGCTTTGCTTTCCCCACGACCTGCCTTGGGCCTTACCTCTGCTGTAGGACATGGCTGCGGTACAGGTCTGGGCTGGGTGAGCTCCGCTTGACTCAGCTCCTTGGCACTTTGAATCTAAAACAAATACATAAAAATTGATTTCCTGTTTCCATATCACTGGTGTGATAACCAGTTTCCAATTTTGTCTCCAGAGAAAAGAATGACCACAAACTTAGGAGAGTTATGGAAGGATGGCAGGATCAGCATTCTATGAGCCTTCCTCTCAAAAGAAGAAAAAAAGGAAAGAACCCCCCCCCCTCCTCCTCTAGAACAAACAGGTGTCCTGGAACCTGCTCTAGAACCAACAAGCGAGCCAGAACATGCTCTGGAACCAAGTAGTGAGCTAGACTGCAATCCAAAACAAAACAAGTGTCTTGACCCAACCAGTGAGCTAGAAGTTCAAGACCATCTTCCTGAACATGAAATTGAGTATATAACCATCAGGAACCGGTAAGCAAATTGAATCCCAAACTAGTTACATAACAATCAGGAACCAAACCAAACCCCAATCTAGAAACCAACAAGCAAGCTAGAATGTGATCTAGAACCTCCTCTAGCAAAAAAACACCCCACAACAAACCACACGAGCTAGAACGTGATCTTGAACCTGCTCCAGAACCAACAAGTGAGCTAGAACCCTGTCTAGAGCCAAAATTAAACTTTGGAGTCCCCAGCGCAAGATATGGAGCTGCTGGAGTGAATCCAGAGGAGGACCACGAAGATGATCCAAGGGCTGGAACACCTCTCCTATGAAGACAGGCTGAGGGAGTTGGGGCTGTTCAGCCTGGAGAAGAGAAGGCTCCGGGGTGATCTTATTGCAGCCTTCCAGTACCTAAAGGGGACCTACAGGAAAGCTGGAGAGGGACTTTTTACGAGGGCATGTAGTGATAGGACAAGGGGCAATGGCTTTAAACTGAAAGAGGGGAGATTTAGATTAGATCTAAGGAAGAAATTCTTCACTCTGAGGGTGGTGAGGCACTGGAACAGGTTGCCCAGAGGAGCTGTGAATGCCTCATCCCTGGAAGTGTTCAAGGCCAGGTTGGATGAGGCTTTAGGCAACCTGATCTAGTGGAAGGTATCTCTGCCCATGGCAGGGGGGTTGGAACCAGATGATCTTTGAGGTCCTTTCCAACCCAGACCATTCTGTGATCCTGTGAATTGCTGTCAGTACTCCGATGCTTTTCCAGGCTACCACTGGGTGGGAGTAACTGAGTATAGTTTGATATGCTGCATCTCGTGATGAAGTTTCTGTATGTTTTACTTGGCTTTTACATTGTTAAAACTAATAATAAAAATTCAGACTGCAGTGTTAGCTATTTTAAAATGCTTATTTCCCAAAACTTTCATGGTTTCTTGTACTGCTGAAAATAGTCACTTGTTGGATCATATATATAGTTCTCTGCCCCAAAATTCCGTTTCTTTTCATTCCGCTCTGAGTCTTTATCCTGAAATCCAAGAAGCACCTTTAGTCCCATTTTGAGACAGACTTTAATGCTGGTCTCTGGAAGAGATGATTTTTGGGGCACTGATTTGTGATACTAGAGATTAGTTATCGTAGAGTAAGTCCATGTCCTATGGGATATCCTTGCTTCCCATTGGCGCTGGAGGAGACAGTAAACCTGATCATTGATGGTGAAAGACTGCTGTGTCTGCTTTTCTCATGTTTGAGTTTTGGGACTTTTCTAATACTGACTTGTTAGAGCTTTTTTGGTTTTAGTTTTTTGACTGAAGCAAAGATTTATAATTTTTGAACTGTAAGAAATAAATAAAAAAAAGCAGACAAATCTGACTTCTTTGAACACATCAGATTTTGTTTGTGGAATTAGGGAAGTAAGGAATATATTTGTCCAAGTCTGGCCGTCTGTTGAATTGCAGACATGCTTCTGTTCCAGCTGTCAGAGTGGACCTGTTTCATTGATGCCTGCGTGGAAGACTGGATCAGATATGATCTTAAATATTATAGGAGGAAAGCAGTTCTCCAAATCATAAGAGATGACAGTATTGCAGAACAACCACATCAGCATTCTCTTAGGTGATCCTCAGATACTGTTCTATTGGGTTTTGTGGACAAAATGTTAACTTAAAACAAATTCCAGTGCAATTACTAAAGGTATCACTTGAATGGTGGCCGAGGAAAAGGAAGCTTTCATCCCCCTCGCTCCCCTACGGTAAACCCGTTATCATGGCAACTGCTCTTTGCAGAGGTGAGAGGCAAACTAATGAATTTTGAAAGAATGAAACGGTACAATTTTTTACGGTACTTCCTCTATTAAAGACTGTCTGTAGTGGATTTAGCTCAGTTTCAGAGAGGAGCACCATCTGATGCTTGAGTAAAAACTGTTTCAAACTGTTTAAGCAGATGTTCCTTTTGGATGTGAAGTGCAGTGACAGTGCCTGTCCAGGCAAAGACCTGAATCAGTAGATCCATATTGGTAGAGTTACCAGTTTGACTAGACTAAATCCAGACCCTTGTTAGCCCAGTTCTTTGTAGGATCATGAGCTTGAATATTATTGTAATCATATTAACACAGTTGAACAGCATCTGAACCGGAATTCAGATCTATTTATTTCTGGGACTGCCTTGGCAGTCTGGGTGTGTCATAAACGTGATGTCTTCTGACTGCTCTCTGGGAGAGAGGAACGTTAGTGAGGTGATTAACTTCCTGCTGATTCTAAAACAGTGAATCTGCCTTCTTGTTTTAAATGATTGTATGTTTCTTTTGGTGCAAGAATAGAAATCTGATGTTGCTTGCTTGAAGTAAATACAGCTTTAAGTGAAGAATATCCTCTGCGTAATGGAGCCCTTGTATACCAGGAAAATAGCTGTAAGCTTTTGTTTAATTAACTGTTTTATCTCTTTTTATAGTTACTTACGTTTTAGATTATAGTATATTAATGGCCTGAGCAAATGGCTGGATGGGAAGTGCTTAGCTACTGTGACAGAAAGGTTTTGACTGGTAACAGCAAGAAAGCAGGAATCTGGTAGGAGCCTCATTGTGCTTTGGGAGTCTTGATTGTTATGCAATGTGACACTGAAATGGTTTTGAAAGTCTTTAAAATTACACTCTGTTCAGGAGTGGAAATCTGTGCTCCACTTGCCCACCACTGAGTTCTTTCTGTGCTCCATAAAACAAGCTTTTTAGCATTTTCTTTCGTTAGTGTGCTAGACAACCCTTTTTCAAATTGTGCACAGTGTAAATTACTGCAATAGTCCGTAAGCATTGGGTGGCAGTATTTACCATATAGTTGTTATAATAGTACCCTTCTCACATTACTTTTAATTTCACTTTGATTGCAAGGAATTGAAGTGCTAAAATAATAATGGAATTGAGGTGCAGTGAAACTTGCAAGAATATTCCAATTGAATCTTATGTTCTTAACTCTCTGTCAAAGAGGCCATTTATAACTAAAAACTACAACGTTTGATAAAACTACATGTTTAGAAATAATAACGAGATATGGACTGATGTTTGTATACTTATCAACTTAAGATAGGAATCATAATGCTTGCATAACCATACTTTAAATAGAATGATCTACTTAACTCGTGTGAAAGCTGCTTCCATGGATAAGTGCTTGTTTAGTACAAGCTAAAGGCCTGACTCAGCATATTTCCAGAATTAAGTTATACTCAGATATGGTCGTATCTTATAAAAGCGGTGTCTAATGTTAACACAACTGCAAATAATATTATGTCACGCTTGTAGTGCTTCTTCATGTGGCAAGTGTAGTTTGGAAGCATAGATTAGTGCTTGATTGGCGTTTATTTATTTTTTTAAGCATGTATAGTGCTGTCTGGTTACAGAAGCAGCAAGTAACTTGTATAAAATTCAGTAGTTTGCTGAGTTTTCATCAGTTCTGCAAAAGAACAAGTTGGGAGAATTACTGTGAGGTAAGGATTTCCCTTACAGCGCTACAGTCTTGTTGATACAGCTCATTTGATGGTTTAAATCATACCTAGATAATGTAGTTCTTTAGTTGTTGTTTTTTTTTAAAGGTGAAGAGGTTATATTCCAAGAATTTGTTTTCTGCTGTATGTTTGCATTCCTGTGGTGTTCCTGTTCAAGAGCAAAGAGTTTGTATCATCCTACAAACACAAAACATACATGAGAAATTGGCACTGTAAGGTGCCCAGCCAGGAGAATGCAAGGCTTTGCTTTTATAGATTTTGCACATATCAGACTACTTCGTGGAACCACCGCCTTTCTTATGTTCTATAATGAGAAATTAATTTGGGTGAGGTCTGACTAGTTCATTTAAGAACAAGATCTGCAATGGGTCCACTGCTTAGAATGCTCTTGCCCTCTCTATAAACCAGAGGTTGAGTTTGAAATATTTGTTTGTTATTTTGCTGTGTATGCATCTCTGGACATTTCTGCTCTATTTTATCGTGACTCGGAGGTGGAGGTTGGTTGGTTTGTTTGTGAGTTGGTGGTTTTTTTAGGCTTGTTTTCTTTTATTGTTAGAATTTTGTTCTTAGCTGTGTACAAGGCCTCAGCACCTAAGGACTTTCTTGCATGACTGCTAATAAACAAAGTTTGCTGTTTGGAATTGAGGAAGTGAAGACCACACGTTTTTGTCAGATCTCTTTTGGAAAAATGTTCTTGGGTTGCTGCTCTCCATAAGCTGCAGTTGCTGAAAATAATGAGCTGCTGTCTCTAAGTGGCTTGGTAGCAGAGAGTACGCTCAGTAAAGGAATTACCAATTAAGGTCAGATTGTCATGTCACTTTAAAAAAAATTCCATATTCTACTTGTCAGATCATCACATCTTTCTCTTCTTAGCCACTCTCTTATCTTATTAATTTAACGTTCAACTCTAACAGGCTGTCTTGTTAGCTGTTCGGAACTTAGTACAGATTTCTCTCACTTTTTTATTTTTGAAAGGGTTGAGATGATAGAAGATGAGTGCTTAAGAAATAATCCCTGAGAGAATTCACCAACTTTAATATTGTAATTTGGGAACTGAAGACAGCAGTGGAATTTACTTAGTGTCAGAGTTTGTAGCAAAATGTAGGTATGTTATCTGCATCAAGACGTTTTCTTATTCAAAATGGAAATAATTTCTTTACAGATAGGATGCTATTCTTGTACAAATAAATCCTTAGATATTGCTAATCCTTTATATTTAAGAAATGTTCTTTGGTTATTGGCTGCTTCAGAAGTGAAAGTGTTTTTTCTTTCTTTATTTAGTTCTGCAAATGCTACTCCTGAATTTGAAGGCCGGGGAGGAGAAGAACTTGGCATGGAGATAGCGAATACACTCTACAGAGTATTTAGCAGCGAGAGCAGTGTAGACTTGAAATCACTTTGTATTAATCCCAGAGAGCACTGCTGGGTTCTCTATGTTGATATATTGGTAAGTAAGGAAATGAAAACTAAGATTCAAGGAGGTTTTTCAAGGTGCTGACTGTCTTTGCGTAACCATGTGTATTTTCATATGAAAAAAGCTTCTCATAATGTGATATAGTGCTTCACAGCATGGACGGCCATTTTCTTGTGAAAATATCTACCTATAATAGTTAATCACTACTTCCAGCTTGCTCTTTTTCTAGTCGTCTTGATGCCTGTGCTCTGCTGGAGAGCTAATAAAATACTGCATACTCCAAATCTGTCTCAGATAAAAATCAGTGACCTTATACTGACAAGGAAATTGCCACTAAAGAAGGCAAGCTTTTTTCCAAGATAGATTTAACAGCAAGTATATCATTCTCATAAATGTAAGTTAGCATGGGGGCATGTTAGTCCTAACACAACTACCCATCCTGTGTTCCTCTTTGTGCTATTAGCAGTACTAATTCAGAAAGTAAAATAGAAACTTTTCTGGCAAAAATTCCGTTTGGCCTAGGCACTTTTTGATGAAAGTTGTATACCTGTATTGGATGTAGATGAGAAACTGAATGTTTGTTCCCATTAAAAAATGGAAACCGAATTTTATGCATATAAATCTTACGCACGCAGCAGCTCTATTTCCAAACTATGTTGTATTTAGAGCACTCTGTCATGGGAATTTAATAGAATTATGCAAGTCAGACTCTTCTGGGCATTATTTCCAATTCTTACTGATCTAAAGTTGAGTTTGTGTTCGTCAAATTTGTAACTGAAAATATATTGAGGAATCCTACTCGCAGGAATCCATTAATGTCTATGAAATGATTTGCAAACTGTTAAACTATATTGCCAAAAAAAATAAATACAAGAAAACCTTGTAAGGTTTTGTTAAGCAAAACAGGAACATTCAGACTAAGACCTAAATAAATGTGAAAATTAGTCCATTAGGTGTTTAAAAAGCACTAGCATGAGCCTAATTATAGTAGATATGGTACATACTGTGACTTAGTCTGCATACAGAATGATCCAACATGTACCACTGCTGAGTGCTTTAACAGTCCTAGTCACCAGCTTATTGGAGCTTGGCATAGGTTAATAGAGAATGAAGTGTTAGTTCTGAGAAATCACGCTGGGGCCTTTAGTTACTAAGTAATTACAAGCAGAGGTACAGAATATTAAATGTTGTGCTTATTTAGGCAATGTACTGCTTCACATTGCATAAACACTGCATAAACAAAGACTTTCATAAAGCTGATTGCTGCAGAAGTAGTTCTGTATAGCTTTTGTATGAGGTATAACTGCTCATTATTTGATTCTTCCTGGACAATTTTGTTGATTGTCCACAGCTACAGAATAAAACAGCCTTGTTTTTTTAATGCTACTGGTGGTATCAGAATTATGAATGTCAAGACCAATGTTATGTGATGAATTATACATTTAGCTTTGTTTACAGTGCCAGTAAAGAATTCGTTGTTCATTCGTAATTAGGACTCTAAACTTTACGAGTATTTTGATGTCATATTCTGCAGGGATTTTGTGTGTGAGCCATTGAAGAGCTGCTGGTGTAATTAGAACAAGATGCTGTTAACGTTTGTCTCTTATTCTGTTCCCCATTCCCCCTTTTTTTTTTTCCACCCCAGGCCTCTGTATTTTCACGTTGTTGAGATATTTGTATTATTTCCTCTTCTAAATAGAAGACGTATATCACATGTGATTATACTTGATGCAGGTGTTTGATACCTACAAGTTTTCCTGAAGCTGCTGTTGCTGATTCATTCCTGTAGAGCTCCGTTTTAATAGTACATGGTAGAAGTATGACTCTTGTGCTAGTATAAGGCATTACAAGTCGTATTATTCATCATTTGAGGGAGGCAGATTCTAAATATAATAACAATGCTTATTGAGAGGCCTTTGTATGATGTTTTCCTTCAGAATTCCTGGAAATCGTTCAGATTAGTGGTTGTGTTGCATCGTTAAGTTGGAGGGAAAATAAGCCTTAAATCTGTTGAAAGCCTGAAAACACTGGTACCTTGTGCTCAGGTGGAAGGTACTTGTTTTCAAGTCTCTCATTCCAAAAGACAAAAACCCAGAAAGACTGTTATGAACCTGGAGATACTCCATTGCTATGTAACTTAGCCATGTGCACTTTGATCAAAGCATCTGTATTCAGCTCCTGTGTGTTAACCAACTTTGACATATGCAACCTCAAAAGAGAAAACAGTATGTTTTGCATAGTCATGCAGCTTATCGATTAAGAACATCTCCCAAACATTTTCTAGTGGTCAGTGAACTTGGGAGGTGCTATAATTGTGTACAGTCAGATTAGAAAGGAAATAACTTCAAGTATACTCACAACAAAGATGCAGACATATGGACACATATGTCAGAAGTAAGCTTGAGGGTGTTTTTGATACATGTATAGTATTCTGCACATGATTTTCCCCAGCAGCCTGCAGTGCTGAGCAAGGAGAATAAAGTGTGCAATCTCTTTTCATTCCCTACCAAATCACAGTACATTGTGTGTTTGAGGGGGTGCACTAGGTTCTGTTGAAACTTTAGCGATTCACTACTGAGCATCCCTCACAGGATATCCTCATCTTTTCTCTTCCCCACAGTTTGGGGGTGGGGGGGAAACCACTTTGGAAACCTGTCCGTTTAGAAGAAAAACTTATTTGAATAAGGCAAAGTCTACAATGTTTTCCTTTTTTTTCCACTCTCAATAACTTTTTAATTTGTATACCAGTAAACTAAAAGCAGTCTTTTTGAAAGACTTTGCTTTCCACAACTCATGGTTGTGCAGACTTGCTTAGTCCTTAACAAAAAAAAAAAAAAAAAAAAAAAAAAGGAAGTGCCCAGTGCTTCAGCTGAGAAGAGAGTGTTCATTTCTTCTTGGAGAAATTGTACCATGCTTGTTACAGGCTGTGTTCCTAGCCTGTAGGCGCCACTGCAATACAGATAAGGCTTTAGAACAGCAACTAGCGACAGTACAGGCACATCCCATTATTGTGTTTTAATGACAAAGATATTGTGAGGCTTATTGTGTTACCTGGTAAAATCCAATAATGACTGAAAGTGGCAAGTTAACCTCTCTGTATCCAGCAGCTGTTTGCAAAGAAATAATTTGATCCCCTTTGTATTTAGCTTACTATCCCAAGCTTTTGTCATTCTTTTTACACAATTCTGTCTGTCTTCATAAAAATAAACTGTCTTTCCAGAATATCTGATTTATGATTTGCTCCCAGTGCAGGAGTTTATCTCGTTCTTAAATAGATTTTGAAGAACAATCAATGCAATCAGTGTTGCAAAACTTGTTTTGCTCTCAGCATACAGCATAGATTGATGTAATGGAGAAGCGTCCATATGTTCTTGCTGAAGTAGTTTCAAGTGTTTGCTGGGGATGTGAGTGCTTGTAGAACTGGCAGCTCAGAGTGGAGCTGGTCAGAGAATTAACACTAGACTGTGGCCAAATACATCTCTGTGTTGTCTGTCAGCCTATAGAAGGTATTAGCGGTTATGGGAGCCCTGCCTTTTTAGATAGTGTGCAGTGGTGTTGTTCTACTGATCTTCTTTGAAAAAGGCTCCTTTTTGAAAAAGTATAGAAAATGGATTGGCTTGGTTTGATGTTAAAGAATGAATATGGTGAGTTTATAAAAAGTGTTCTGGTCATAGTCTAGTTCAGAGCCTTAGCACAAGACGAGTAAGAACAGCAATGGTTTCATTTCAGCAGCTATTTTTAAATTTTATCATTAATTTTATTATGAAGTGTGTTAACTCTTATGTTTGGCATGTGTAATACAGTTAGATGAAATCTTAATTTCCTATCTGTTGTTTATTTTCATAGATAGACTTTAAAGACAACTTTATTTTTTTAAAGCCTGTTCTGATTCTTAATTTTGTGCGGTTTCAAGTAGGTTTAAGTAAAATAAAGGCTTGTTTTAAAGGCACTAGCCTGATTTACTTTTAAAGAGATTTTTTTTTTTTATCTCCCCAGTTATTGGAATGTGGTGGGAACCTCTTTGATGCAATCTCTATTGCAGTGAAGGCAGCTCTCTTTAACACAAGGTAAAGCACAGATCTCATTTCATGTGAGTGGAAGCGGCATGGGAAGAGAAAGAGAAGTACTCTCTGTGAGCAAAGTATTTTTAATGCTTAATTATTTAAATAAGAAATACCCAAGGCGACTTGCATTCAGATACAAGGCAGTCCATTTGCGTGCAAGTAATATGAACTAATGACCTTGATTATTAGAAACCGAATTAAGTGTCATATTGCAGTGTGTGCACAATCAGGCTCATGATATAACTTTTGTTCTGTAGCCAGATCCTGAAAAAAATTGTCTCGACCATATGGTTTTGTTGCAAGTAGTTGGAGGCCTTTGTGTTGATGCCTTGTGGGTTTAAAATAAGAAGTATTTACCGATATGTGATGCTCCTAAATAAGAAGCCCTCTGTCAGTGTAACTATTGATTTGTAACTAGCCCTGTTTTCTCACTTCTGATGTTCTTTCTCATTAGCTGCTAGTCTAGAGTTCTTTTTAAGATTAAGAGGAAAAGATAGTGGTGAGAGATTGTGGGGAGAGGGAAATTGTGTCTTTAAAAGAACTTTGCCCCATGCATTTTAATTCAAAGAACAGAAAAACAAAATCTATTAGAATGAAGGATACAAGTGCTCTCCTCTCTGTGTTTTAATGATAACAATCAATAATATTTTTTCTGATTCTTTTATCTTCTTTATCTGTAGATGAAAGACAATACAGACTTTTGTAGCACCTTTGAGAAGGAAACTAGTGAATGGCTTTGCTAAAAAAACTTCTGTAGCAAAAGTAGCTGGAAGAAGTGCAAAAGTTAGACTCTTAGAGGCATAAGTGTTTTAGAAATGGATCTGAAATTGTTCTTCAGCTATAAATAAGAGATCTGCTAAAGTCACTGGCATAGTTCAGGCTTATTCATCAGGCAGTCAGCACACAGTACTAGAGCTGGAAAAGTACATGCAAGAAGAAGAAAATCTGCTTTTGAAGAGAGGCAGTATATCAGGACATCAACACTATAAAAGGGGATAAAGGGAGAATCCATCTGAGACTACAACTTGTATATATTGCTGAGAAATTTCTCATTTTAATCACGTTCTCAACAGTAACTTAACAGTAGATTGTTTTTGTAGCATGAAGAAATACTGTCACAAATGTACTGGCTCACAAAAGAGTTGACAGTACGCTAAAGGGAAGAAATACCTGTGTCTTGTGTGAGCTGCCAGGTTACGAAAGTCAGAGAGTTAAAACAGTTGTTCCCATGTGATTTGTTTTGCAGATCCGAGACAGATACTTTATTTACAAGATAACCAGATCTCTTTTCTTATTTCAACCAAAATACTAGTTCTGACTAAAGAGAGAAGATCATATAAAAAGTAATTAAAATCATAGAATCATAGAATGGTTAGGGTTGGAAGGGACCTTAAAGATCATCTAGTTCCAACCCCCCTGCCATGGGCAGAGAAATCCTCCACTAGACCAGGTTGCCCAAAGCCTCATCCAACCTGGCCTTGAACGCTTCTAGGGATGGGGCATCCACAACTTCTCTGGGCAACCTGTTCCACTGCCTCGTCACCCTCAATGTAAAAAAATTCTTCCTTATATCTAATCTAAATCTGCCCTTTTTCAGTTTGAATCCATTGCCCTTTGTCCTATCACTACACGCCCTTGTAAAAAGTCCCTCTCCAGCTTTCCTGTAGGCCCCAGGAAAAATTTCCTTTTATTTAAATAAATAAAAGGAAATCTGTTGGTTTGGGAACACGGAAAGTATAATTGTTTTAATTATTCTGCTTTATTTTTATTCTTCTGAAAACGGGATCTTTCATATAATCTTTAATCTGTGGGCAAGCATCCACAGTCTTGTGGAAGACAGTTATCAAATCAAAATGTGGTACAGTAGGACATAATGCAGAGCCTGCTGATTTTTGGCCTGTGAAAACCCTGTCTTTTGGTTTGAGCAGGGAATGCTAGTATGTCTAATCTCGTGAGAGCTCAGAAAGTCAAGAGGTGAAATTCAAAGTGAAAACCTGTTGTCTTCATTAACTGTTCTTCTCCCTTTCCTTTGGTACCTACTAAGTTTTCTTTGGATTGACACAAGGTTGTTTAGAGTAGCTGCCCACGCTCCATAAAATAGTATTGTCCCAGCAAGACAAGATGTCAGTTTGAAGATCACTTCAGATTAAGTGTTCTGAACTTCGCTTGACATGTGTGTCCCTCTTTGAGTCTTACTTGCCTTTCATAATCTGTTTACAACCAGGTTTTTGTTATAAGTGTTTTCAGATCTTTGTCCACCTTGGAAGCAAGCGCAGGAAGCTCAAGCTGCTGGTTTTTTCTTTGAAGCTAGAAATTTTTAGATGTTCAGATAGGCTTTTGAAAACTTCAGCTTCATCCTTAAAATCTTACTCTAACCGTTTTTATAATAGCTACAGACATATTTTTCTTTATGACTAAGTAGATGCAAAATCGTAACTTCAGAAATTTTGTGCAAGAGTTACGGGATTCAAATCCTTTGAATGTCTGACCTGACTCATCGTATCCCCTTCAGGCACAGAACAATGACAGTATGACTGGTTTAGGGGGAACATTTACTCCTTGGAATTTTGTATTGTTCATTATGTTCTAAAAACTCTGTCAAGATCATGTGCAAAAGATAGCAGATAGCGAACTTTCCTCTTATCTGTGTCTCCAGGGTGCTTAAGGCTGGATTTATCCATGGTCAAAGTAGGTATTGTAAAATGTGCAAGTAGCTACTGCATCAGGACTTAGCATTAAACTTGATCCTGTGGAATGTGCCTGTTTGCAACCCAGGCAACAGAAACTAGGCAAGTTACAAAAGCTACAGAGTTTATAACAAAATAGCCTTGCAGATGTTGTGGTTTTTTGCTGGGCAGCATGGCAGAGGCAGAACTGATGCTTGCTTGCAAGGGTAGGACTGGTTTTGCACTTGTGAAATCTGGGTCTGCAGCATACAGAAAAGAGCATTGTTCGTCACGTGACTAAGTCCTGCTGCACAGATTTCTGCCCTGATTAGTTGCAGGAATCAAAACAGAAAAATAAAAATTGCAAATTAGACACGTACAGCCAGTTCTCAAGATAAATCTTCACAAGCTGGGGGAGGAAATATTCAGTTTTTTAGAAGTACTTTGTGTTACACTCTCTTTGCCTAGTTTTTGTGTGTATATACCCCCTTTTTATGCAACTATGCTGCTTGTTCTTATGCTTTTTGCCTCTTCAGCAGTTCTAATTTATACCTCTCTCATCTATTCTTGACCAAAACAGCTCCTTACAGGCATTTTTCAGATATTAATTCTGACAACTTTTTCTTGCAGACCAAACATTGCTCTGATTTCATAGCTATTTTAGGATGGAGTTAAAATTGCTTAATCTCACGGATTTTCTTGAAATCTTCCTTGTGCTCTGGCACATACAATTCTTGACTAGGCTGTTGTCCGGTGTTGTCCCTTGTCCTGTGTAGCTTGAGGGTTGTGACTTTGTTCCATCAAATTTAATGGAATGTTTTAAATCTCAAAATAGGCTTTGATGC
Organism: Tauraco erythrolophus; assembly: GCF_009769465.1. Classification (NCBI taxonomy): domain Eukaryota; kingdom Metazoa; phylum Chordata; class Aves; order Musophagiformes; family Musophagidae; genus Tauraco; species Tauraco erythrolophus. The sequence continues at coordinate 49,527,753 of NC_141471.1, read as the reverse complement.
ATTTCCAGTGAGTTGTTACGTAACTTTGCAAAGCGTTTTGAGTTTAACTTCAGGAAAAAGTACACATCACAGTCGTTCTGCTTACTCAAAGTTTTAGTTTTAGCTTGGCTCATGCTGATGTTCTTGTAGGGAATTTGTTCTCACTAAAGCCAGGGTTAGCTGTTGTGAAGTACCTCTAGGTCCCTTAGCCACGAGTAACTAAAATACTCTTCCAGGGAACAACAAAAATCACTTTGCGTAGGTGGGGGAAAAGTTCACTAAATCAGTCCCTATCTCCTCCTCTTTGAAAAGAGATTTCGTACAGAACATGTAAAAGAATGTAACCTCCAGAGTCTAGTTATAAAACACAATGCTACTGTAAAAGTACCGATATAAAAACAGATTGTGGTTACATTCCACGTGGTTAGTGAAGTTAGCTTTCTAGGGACGTCTTGAAATATTTTATGTTTTCATGTGTAAAAGTGAGAGCAGTATGGTTGAGCTGTGTGTGGGTTTTACTGGCCAGTAAAGCAAAGTCTCTCAGTCAGTACTGCGTCCTAGTGGGCAGCTGGATGAATGAGGCTATATAAGACACTGAGGTTCTTGGCTTCTTGAGATACCATCTTCTACTAAATTGTTTTAAATTACTTTATTAATTGTGCTAAGAAAGCTGCATTAAATCGTCTTGTAAAGCTCCCATTAAATGGCTGTAACAAATACAATATGCATATCACTGATAAGGAACCTGTCTAGCTCATCTGAGAGAGCGCTTGTCACTCACAAGTGAGAAGAAAGCATTTCTTGGATTTCTGCTTGGGTTTTATCCCTGGTCGTTGCTTTTGTAGATCTGTCCTTAGAACAGTAGAGTCTTCTCGGTTTCTTAATGAATGAGAACATTTTGCCAATCTTCCCGTCTTGCGAAAGAGGAAGGATTTTGCTAATGTCGTCTTTTCCCTTTAACCCAACTGTCCTTAGTTAGTGTCATTCTTTCCTGAACAGCTTTACTACTTGTATTTGCTACTGATGTCACAGCTTTGCCAAGCAATGCAATTGCTGTAATTCTGACAATTTTACTGTTGTCTACAAGGTTGGGGAACTACGGTACAAAAGCAGTCAGTCTTGGTAATGTCTTTCCTGTAATTCCAGGCAGACATACAAAGAATTGTTCAAAATCGCATGGTGCAAATTCTCAAAGAATCTCTCCCCATATATCAGTGTAAAAAAAAAAACAAATTCTAGTGGTTTGAATGATGTAAATATGATTACCTTATTGTAAGTGGGAAGAAATTCAGGATGCTTTCTTCCTAGTGTCAGTCAGTGAGTTGTTAATACTTTGATAACGTTCTTGATTTTTTTCTTAACATTTAGCCTCATTTAGAGGAAAGGGCACTTCCTGGAGCTGAGACTGTATGACACCTGTATGTGTTATCTGTTCTGGCAATGATTTTGCACGTTTTGTTTCCACAGAATACCCAAAGTGCATGTTCTGGAGGATAAAGAAGGCTCTAAAGAGATTGAGCTGTCCAATGACCCTTATGATTGTATTCGACTTAGCGTGGATGATGTGCCCTGCATCGTCACACTAAGCAAAGTAAGCCTGACAAATTTCTGACCTTCTACCTAGAAATTTCAGTTTCTATTAAGTTCACCTGCCGTTTACTTTTTCCCTAAAGATAAAACTTGTTTTACAGAAATGGTCAGTGTCCACTATGTATATATTGATTGATTCCAGGTCTCCTAATTAAGAAAAACTTTTACCAAATTAAGGGGTTTTTTTCCACCTCTGACTCGCAGGTTTGCATTTGATGCATTCTTAAAATGCATCTTCTTGCATGTAGAAGAGATATTATTTTTCATCTACTCCTCGCTCAACAACCAGAGCAGCAGATACTTCAGTATGTTAAAACAAATGGGTATTGTTGGAAGGCACAGAGGTTGTGTGATCTGCCTGGAGTTACACAATGAGCATTTGTTGCTGGGGATAGAACTGTTTTCATGGGTGCATGCAATACTGTCCTTTCCTTTCAACAGATTTTTGCTTTCCTTTTCTTTTTCCATATATAGCCCACAACTAATGCAGTTGATTTGCTGGATGCTGCATTTTCCAATGCAAGAGTTAGTGATTTGCTTAGTTACCTGGAATTTTCTCTGACATATCTTTTAAGCAAGTTTCATAAATAGTAGAAAAGCCACCACTGAAGTGGGGGCTCACCTGAGTCCTGGGATGTGTAATTTTCACCTATCAGGGAGGAAAGTCCATGCTTGGTGTTGAGGGGAGAGGGGAATCTGGAGTTTCATATAGATAAAAGGATGGTTAGAGAGGAAAACTGTGTGAAATAGTGACGTGCTTATCTCATCTCTGTTATGTATGTACACATAATTTGGAGTCAGAGGCTGTTTAAGTACTGTGCAGTCAGGCGATGTTAGGATAGGAGGCTGTAGATAGCCAACAGACCTACTACTCACAATTTAACTTCTTAATAAAGAGCTTAGACAACTGTAAACTAATATGTTGTTTTGTCCCTGACTTACAGATTGGATACAGGCATGTGGTGGATGCTACCCTTGAGGAAGAAGCCTGTTCTTTGGCCAGCCTGCTTATTTCTGTGACCAGTAAAGGTGCCCTCACTTCTATGAAGAAAATGGGGAAAGGTAGCCTTGATCCTGAGAGTATTTTTGAAATGATGGAGGTAAGGAGTTGTGAGCAGTTAACTGATCATACTGAATGATACTGATGAACTGGAATTTGAGTATATGAAAAGCTACAGTAAAGAACAGAGATCCTGGTGCTTTTATTAGGTGCACAAGGGACTTGCTGAAGATTACAGACAGTTCATTTGAAACAGTTTAATATGCATGGAAGTTACCTAAAATGTTTAGATGCCTGAAATGTATGGTGCTTACAGTTGTTTCAGTCAAGTACCTCACAGCAGTAAGACTGTAAAGCTTAAGTTGATCAACTTTGAGAGTCTTTTTAGAGAACCTGTTCCCTTTCTCATTATTTCTGAATTAAAGACTGAAAGAGCAATACTTCTAACATGGTAAAGTCCCTATAGAAGTAGATATGGTACTTCGAATTGCCAGTGCACAGTGTTCTCTTCTAGTGCAACTCATTCTGTTTGTGGTAAGGTTACTGTTTTCATTTTACTATAGTTTTTTTTTGCTCCTTTATTTGATTTCTGATCTGCCCCTGCTCCGTGAAAACACTAGTATCTGGATGTTGTTCACATCCACATAAGAATTCAATTTTAAACCTTTCTTCAAGCTTTTCTTAAAACTGTCTCCCAGTAAAAACTCTATGCCTGGGTTTGGCCTTGAGCTGGCCAAACTGGCTCTGTTTCCTAGAGATCCAGAACTAATTTCAGCATGGCTGTAGTGAGGAATGCAGAACTTGGGGCCAAGTTTGAAAACAGCTGGTCTCAAGTGGAAATTACATGCTGAGTGTATGTGGCACTTCACTGTTTCACCATGTGCATCCAGAGTGCTAATCTTGGTAGTACTGGTGAGCTTTTTATTTGCATCCAGACAGGTCACTTATCCACCTTATCATCTGCACAGATATGCAGAGGGAGGTTATCTCTAACTTGGCATCCTAAAGATCCTAAAGAAACCAAACTTCCCATGGATGTCTGATGTGTCTTCCTTGATGGATTTTGAGTCCAATTCTAACTAAATGTCATAGAAGACTTGAGATTTTGAGTGTAGGGCTGCTACAAAGCGATGGATCCTTAAGATAGATGCAGGTTTGTGGCAGAAACTGGCCCACATGCAAATTATCTGCGGAAAGCTTTGATTGGAGCCTCTATTTTGATCACAGATTTCACTCTACATTGAGCGCTAAATAGGAAATGAACTTCTGCAGTTCCATTGTATAGCCTAGCCCCAAAGTCTATCCTTGGGATTATATAATGTTCATCTAAACGCTGATCAGTGATGCATATGGTAGGTAAGCATGGGAAATCTTCAAACTGTCCTACTGGGCTTAAGAGCTTTAGTGAACTTGTCCCTACTTGTTGGTGCAAGGAGTTAAAAGCTTCAGCTGATGACCCAGTGAGCTGTGCTGTCTCTCACTTGCTGTGGAAGAAGTCTTCCCTCCTGGGTGGTGAGCAGTTTGAAAGAGTGAGGGATAAAGCTGATGAGAAGAAACCAAGATGTTTTCTGGGAGGTTAGAGATTATCTGTTTGGACCTGCCTCAAACTCAGCAGCCTGACTAGGATACCGAGAAAAACAAAAGGCCTGGGAATGTCCAGTGGAGGAGCTGCATAACCCTTGCTTGATGCCTCCATTGCCTAATGATTTGGCTGCAGGTCAGAGAGTGTTCAGCTTTCCCTGCCTGGTAGGGAACAGATGATCCTAGGACGTATCTCTTAGGAAGGCAGCTTCTTGGAAAGGTTTTGGGAAGCTGGCAACGTTAGGCTTTTTTTCTAAGTTTATGATCTGATCTATAAGAGAGGCAAGCAGGAATAAGATGGCAACAGGGTTGCGTGTTCTGTCAGTGCCAAAGCTCTGTATAGTTCCTATTTACTTTGACCTGATGTGAATGATGATGTCCTACGTTTGAGGAGAAGAATGCGCAAAGTGTATCACCCCTCAGGACTCCAGATTGCTGCTGTGATCTTTGTCCCAGAACAGAGCTGTAAAAAATTCCTATGTGTGCCTCCCTTTTTTTAGCATGACTCATACTGTCTAGGATTGACAGCTGCCTTGCTGCATCAAAGTTCTTCCCCAATTTCCTTTCGTACTATGAGCCATGTTCTGTCACCCGGTTCTTCGATTAGAAATGTACCTCATTTTAAGGTTTGTGCACCCACAGTGTTGGCAATTGTCATCAACACGTGAAAAAGAGCTTTGTGGTCAGCTGTATGGCAGACACAGGCTTCGTTGCATAGATCGGGAGCTAATAAATTTGGTTTAATATAATCTGTCTTTGGCTCATTAAGGACAGGTAGGCTCTCTATGTCTCTGTATGGAGCCAGTATTTCAGGTCAGTTAGAGAAACCCTGGCAAAGTTCTAACAGGCACCGCTACCTTAAGATCTTTATTTCAGCATTGCCCACTATTTCCCTGTCCTGCAGCTTCCATAGTACAATTGTGCATGTGGGAAGAGCAGAGGCTGGTTTCAGAGCTAATCCTGGTGGTTTTCCTCTGTTGGAGTTTATTTCTGTAAAGAAAACCTTCTGTTAACTCCTTTAAGGTCCTTGGACAGTGCAGAATTGCACATCATAATGAAGAATCTGCCCACAGACTGATTGGTTGGTGCAGCCAGTGTGCATTTTGGGCTTCTGTGGCCACATGACAGGGTGTTGAGCTGGTCTAAATTCAGTCTGCTGATTCTGAGCATGTTCGGAAGAGTTTACTGAAGGTTGTATTAGTAGGCTGCTTTGCTGGTCAGGTATCTCTTGTCCCCTGGCAGCTAGCATATGGCCTCATATTGCGTGTGCTGGCTAATTTGGATGTGTGCTTATGCCTGATGTGAATTTAATTTGTATTGCTGGGTGATCCAGCAGTGCACAGATCTGGTGTTAATGATCATGGAGTACTTCTCTGATGAATGGGAGCACTGCCTTTATGTGTACATTTTTCCAAAACTTAATTAAAATGCAACTTCCACCACTTTTATTTTTCTTAATTAAAAGTATGTTTTTCTTATACCAGCTGGTGTATATTAATCATTAGAGTGAAAATATTTGTCAAAAGGAAGTGTTCCGTGAGAGTTATCTTCCTGAGACATAAGCATATGTCTCAGATTTATTTTGTTTTCTTTGCATTGCAGACTGGAAAAAGAGTAGGAAAGTCATTGCACATAGCCCTTCAGAAGACTTTGGATGAAGAAGAGAGTTTGGGGACCTCACGGCAGAAAGTTGGATTTCTAGGATGAGTTTTTATTAAATGTTCAGAACTGTTTTTAATTGTTTGTGCAATCTTGTCAGTTTGTATATAGAAAAAGGATATTTTTTTCTTCCGGTTCCTTTATCCTTCTGGCTAAGAGGCTATTAAAATGTTACTAAGCATAAAGAAAGCTACAGTTAAATGCAAATAAGCAAATTCGAGATGCTTTCCATATGGGTAACTGTCCGCACCTAGGAAGCACATCAGCAGCAATTGATGCAGTTGCCTGGGAAGTGTTTGAGTCTGTTTTCAAGAGTGACTGGTGTAGGTTCCACTTAATTCTGTTTGCCTGAGTTCCTCTTCTGCAGTCCAGCCGCTGTGTTCTAGAGCGTATATGGGGGTGTCCGTAGTACAGCACAAGCCAGGTTTTGGGCCTCTTGAAATTTTTTTGGTTTTGTTCACCAGCCAGATGAGAACAGCACTTTGTGGAGGTCTTCCTTCAAATTATGTTACTTTTCTTTGAATAAAATATTAGATTTTACTATAAATACAACATGGTCCAAAGTTTCTAATTCATATTTTAAACCAAGATTTCTTTGCTTACTAGAGCTCTGCCACCTAGCCAAAGCCTCTCGTGGCGGCTAAGGAGAAGGGACATGGCTAAGGCAGAAGGGAAAATTAGTTATTTTTTTAGGAGTTTGGTAATTCAGATGGAGAAGCATAGTGGCTGTCAGTAATGATCCTTTACAAGGACAGACAGAAGATGGCAGATAAGGTATGGAATCAGGATGTATCATCAGGTCTTCAAAACAGTGCGTTCCCTCCCTACATCAATTGGCTCGCCCAGCAAAGGATAACAGCTGTTTATTGGGCAGGACAGGAAGAGACAACAGATGGAAGAAGTCGAAGGAAAAAGTTAATTTTTCAAGAAGTTAATGTTTCAGCTGCAAGTGTTAGAAGGATCATTTTCAGCAAACATTATGGCAAAAGTTACTACAATAATCTAGGAATCATTTGGCTCTTACTCAAGCAGTGTTTTCTGAATTTCCTGTTTTCATTTCCTAATATCGATTAAAAACGTTCTTTTGTCTGGAATGTGTTTGGTGGGGAGAAGGGGAAGGTTTTTGCTGAAGGAAAGCTGTAGATATAGAACAAAACATATTACAGCTCAAATTAATAATCATGATCACATTAAAATATATGGTGTACTTAAGGTCCCCACAGCCCTTTTCCTAGAGCTCACTTGCATAATTATTTAAGGTGCCTGGAGTACTACTGTATATTTCAGATATGTGTAGCCACTACTATAATGAGCAGGCAAGTTAAAAATAAAAAATAAATTGTCCTACAGAATTTGCCTAAGATGTCTGTTTGGAAGAGGTGGAATTTTTTTCAGTATCTTAAGTCATAGTTTAGGTAGGTTATGATAGTGCTATGTAGTAATACAGGCAAGAAGTGACAATGATTATCTGTATCATCTTTAATCATCCCAGTAGAGTTATTCTATGTGAAGTGAAGACTGACCTGACATCAGCTTTACAGTAGCTGTGATCCAGTCCTTGTCACCAAAGCAGCTTGTAAGAATGTTGAAAGAAAGAAAACCGAAGGGAGAAAAACTATTTACAGTACCTTAGACTTACCACGGACAGTTTTGTTTGGTCGTGTATTGTTTAATGTTTCTGAAAATGGTTAATCTAAATGAGGATTGCAAGTCTTAAACCACAGCCATCCTCTGAATAGCTGTTGCCTGTTTTATTACAGATTTGTGGTTGGATACCAAAAGGCTGCCTAGAGTTACTTCCAGGGTGATTTTTGTAACATGGTAATAACAGCGTATTTCTACATAGCCTTCCAGCTGAAGGATCTCCAAGCGTTTTGCAAGTTACATCATTTAAGATGTTTCTTGTCTCCTGTCCAGATCCTTTCAATTTTAAATTGATTGTTATGAGAACTGAGGGAGGGCCAGAGGGGGAAGGAAAAAGAAACCTCACTGTGTTTCAAGTATGTTAACTGACATCTCTGTGGAGGTGAATACATTTATGTTCCCTCTCCACTTCTTACAAAGGATTGCAAATATTTAACCTGTCTGAGATCCAGGCTATGTGCTCAAGGCAGCTAAAGAACAAACTCTTGCTACCTGAGCATCTGAGTCTGCTTCTAGCACAGGGAAACCTGTGGAGCAGCTGTATATACAAAAATGGCTACCCTGTCACAAAGTACTGGGTACCAAGCACTTCCTGAGCATAAGTATAAATCAACATGGTGCAAGCATCTGCAGTGCCTCCTCTAATCATGCATGTCCTTCCCCCAGGGCTTCTGTAGCTGTGTAAGCAGGCACAGAACAAATTGTGAGTCTTCAAGGGGTCCTATTCCATCCACACCCGCTGCCTCCCATCTGTTGGCATTGAAAAGCAACAGGGTGGAGTGTGGCCCCGGTTCAGACTGGGGCTGCTTCTACTCCTGAGATATAAATAATGAGCCTGGCCAAAAGTATTACACAGCTGCTAGTTGGTCTCAGCTGTCCCTGGAGGTTTGCTGCTACCAACTCATATCCCAAATGGATAAACAAAGCTCTGACGGGTAAAAGGGCCTACAGCTCTCTCAGTTGATACATCATCTGCCAAGAAATCTTTGAGGCTGTGGTTCTCAGGCATGCTAAGGGCTATGCTGCCCATTTCTGTTTTCTTAGCTCTTTTTAACCCCTCCCTTCCATCCCAAACAAAAGTAACAGATTTTTAATAGAGGTTTCGACTAGGACTGCTCCTGTTCCCATCTGGGCTGGTGGAAAGTTCCATGTGTTGCTGTGCAGATACTGCCACGTTTTCATTGACTCCAGTCCAGTAGAACTAAGAGGAAACATCTGCGGAGCAGGATAGCTCTCTGTTTGTCCCAGAAATTAATTGCTTCTGCTGGGAGTGTCGAGAGGCTGAAAGCTGTGTACTAAAGATGAGGAGTCTGGCAACTCCTGCTAGGTTTCTACTTGTGTTGCCTAAAAGACACACAGTGGCAATTTACCTTCCTGCCCCACTCCCCTCCATGTATCCCAGCCTAAAGGTCTCTTTGACAGGGACATTCACCTTGAAGCAGGAGAGCGCAAGGCTGTAGGTCAGTGGACCTGGCTGATTTGCTTCTTGTGTTCCTCCAGATCTGTGTTTACGCTCAGGGTGATGCACAGCCGATTTACCAAGCCCAGGAATCCCATCAGCCAACGTTTTGCAACTACAGTAATGGTTCAACATTGCAATTGTGTGGTTTGGGGAGGAGAGGGCAGCTCGCTTTGCCCTGGGGGTGGGGGCTGAGGGGCTATGCCACCCACAGTTGGGCTTTATAAAACTTGCTTCAGCACAGCCTGTCGTAAAGACAGGTTAGTGGGAGTTAGAGCGCACTCGTGGGTTCCAGGAGACTGGAGTATGCACATCTCTTTTTGAGGGACTCAGCACCTTGATTTGATGTAGATAATATCTCATGGAGTTTCTGCATTTTCTCTGTAAATAGGAATTAATTGGGATTTACCGCCTTCTGCTAGGACTGCCTCTAACTTTTCTTTTAAATTTCAACGGGTGCCATTGCCCTCCTCAGCAGCGGGATGTTCTCCAGCCCTGCTGTGGCACTGGTTTACTTTACCTGTTAATAAGCAGCCATGGAGCCCTGGAGCCAGGGGAAGAAGTCAGCATGACTTGGTAAGACCTAAGAGAAGAGCGCTCCAGTCCGTACCCCAGAGCCATGTTCCCTCCTTCCCTTTAGCACGCTTGAGCAAAGTGGAAGAGCAGGCCTGCAGCTGGGACTGAAGCTCTCCAGCCATCAGGCTCCATGCTGTTGTTCCTGCCTGCTGTCAGGGATGCAGCTGCCAGGGGCTGGTTTCAGGCTGATGCTTTAAATGCCCGATCCCTCGCTCCTTTTCCTTTGGTGAAGTCCCAGGCTCCCAGTGATAGTGCTTGGCCACAGCAGGGCACTTTGGGTACCCGTCTCCCCACAGAGACTGCGGTGCTTTGGGTTTTGCTTGGATTGGCTATATTTCTAACTATCCAGTAACAAAAAATCTCCTTGCTGTTCTGCAAAAACGTTAGGATCTCAAACGTGCTGCTGTTAATGACTCCCTGGTGATGGTTTCAACCTCAATTTCATCAGCTGGAACACTTTTTAATAAGGCTGCGGTTACCTTACGAGCTCTGTGAACATCTCTGTTGCTGTCCTGTTCTCAAGATGAGGTTAAGAGCAGCCTGAGTTTTCACATCACCATTTGCAGATCAGATTTGATATCCCTGATTTAGACTGAGAAGATCATAGTTACTGCGGCCCCTTAGCTAATACCTTGGGAGGGGAAAAGAAAATGAAATCTCAGCCACTTTTTGAGGTAAGAGGCCCTCCTCCACCCAGCTGGCATGGTAGAGACCACAGCCCAGCCTGTTGTGCTTGGGCGTTGGAGGCAGTCGGAGCCACCAGCCTGCAGGCCCTCCCTTCGGAGGAGCTCTCTCACCATGTGTTCTCACTGTGTTTTGGCAAATGGTAAGTTTTGATATTTCCAGGGTTGGAAACCTATGGGTTGAAAAGTCATGATTTAAGTCCTACTTCTGTCCTTTCTTCCCAGAGAGAGACCAACTTTAATCTGACGAGGCTTTTCAAGGGCATGGATTGCGTTCTTCCTGCTGTCTGATCGTGCAACCTTTTCTCTAAATTGAAAAAATTAGGAAATTTATAAGGCCGATGCTGAAATTCTCTTACATTTCCTAATTCAGCATCCAGAGCCATATGAAAGCAAACCAATGGCTCAAAGGTGAGAACGACATGCAACAAGATCATAAACTGGCAGAACCACTGTCTGCCTGCCAGTCCTAAAATACTGAGTTTAATTTTAATGGTGACTTCACTTGAGCTGATGCCGAAACAGACGGTTTCGTGCAGCCTGCTCAGAGATCCTACACAATTAGGAATTTCTCCAGAGTTTTGATGTTAGATTTAGACACTCGACTACAGTTTTCCCTTGGCTGGTTGGACTTTGGGACATGGATGATGGGTAGAAAAGCAAAGCAGTGAAGAGAGCCAGATTTGCCCCAGCCCACAGGAGCTGCATGCCCCAAACGGAAAGAAGGGTGCAGCTTTGGTGCAACTCCTTTTGGAAACAGGAAGATTTTAAGCAGCTGATAGCACTTGAACTCAAATTCTCCACATTTGGGTCCTATTTAAGGCCTAGGGATCTCCTTTAGCACATTTCCTTCTGTCCTGTGACCCGTGGTAAACATGGGGTAGGGATGTGAGCCGTGCTTGCCATGGGATGTGATGGGAAGGCTCCCTCCTTAGGCTCAGAGCCAGTCTCCTAAAGTTAGTGTTGAGGATAATGTTTTGGCAAAGTGCTGACTCCTTGGTTTTCCCCATCATTGTCCTTATAAAAACCGCCCTTTCCTGAACTATTATTGCATTTCTTCTCGATTGGTAGCAAAAACAATGATCCATAGATTTGGCTCTTTCCATTTTAACCTGTTCTGATATTGTTTACTCTGGTGGAAAATGGGAACCATGCCAGCACGAGTTTAGGCAGTGGCTAATTAATATCAGAGATTTTTTTCTGTTAGCCCCACTTCCTTGCAGCATGTTTTTTACTGCCCACCGCTATTTCTCTCCTATTCCTCTGCAGGGTTACTGCAGTGCCACTGAGGCACGGATCCTCCCCTTACAGAGTGAGTTCGGTGAAGGCAGCAGAGGTAGGAAACCCTGCCTGCTGCCCCAGCTGTGGGTCAAGCCCCTGAGCTGCACAGCCCCATGCTTTTGGGTCTCCCCTTTGCGTTCCTGCTGTCAGCGCTGGCAGGGGAAGTAGGAGCCTTCCCAAAGAAGGGGCTTGCAGGCAAAGAGCAAGAATCTTTTGGCATTGTAGTGGCCTGCCTTTGAACCGGTAACTTAGCCTTGAAAAACCAGAGCTGGTAATTGCCTATCTTGATAATAACCATGTGAATGCTGTTATCTAGTCCACCCTTCCACTTTCCAGCCATTGTGCGGTGGCGCTGCCTCATTCCTTGGCTTGGCGATACCTGCACATTTCCTAGGAACCGAATCAAAATAGTCTCTTGATCTCGCTGCCCATTTCCTTGCCTGGCTGGGCATGAAATCACAGGTCTGCATCATTGCCAGGAGCATCCAGCTTCCTTTCATGGATTTATTCCAGCCACTGTTTTGCTAACTGAAAGCCTTCCAAATTCAGCATCATAGCCTACTTACTGGGTTTCCCAAAGCCACGTAAACTCTTCTAACTGCTTCCCTGCGGCCTTGGGACAGTTTCCATAAGCATATGTTCTCTGCCCTCTTTTTTCATCTCAAATCGGTTTCCTTACAGCTAACAGGAGCTACTGTCTGTCTGATGGGAGACGGGGCTTTAAACTAGGGAGTAAAGTGCTTTTAGTGGGAAGTAAAATCCATAATTGTACAGATTTAAAAGATTGTGGACAAAAACCTAGTTTCTTGGCATAATTATAGCCTTTTTCCTTCTCATTAACCCTTCCATGAATCAGCTGTCACTCTCTTTCCCCCAGTGCCTGCTCCCTTGCTCTCCATGAGCTATGCGCACCTAATGAGCCTCCCGGCTGTTGCTGTTCTGCTGTGATACTTGCTGTTTCCTTTTCAAGCCCCGAAGGGGAAGGGTTCATATGGCCAAAACCTCTCTGCCGTCTTCCAGTTCTATTAGTTCATCTAATAAAAAGGATTACCTCTACCCACCTCCCACTCCTCCCTTACATAAGAAGCATGAATCATCAGGATCTCAAAAGCATAGTATCTGCCCAAAGAGCCAACTTACAAAGGACCATTGATAGCCCCATTATTTATTGGAACCACAGCCTCAGGCTTCAGCAGGAGCCCGGGCAGGGAGTAGGCTCAGTATGGGCAAGGGCCTTCCAGCTTTTAGGTGGCCCTTCCCCATAGCATCCCCATTCTGAACCCATTGCAGCAACACTTCAGCTTGCTCCTTTCAGGTGGATTCACAGGATTTTATGAGCTTGTATAATGTCAAGAATTTATTTTTCTCAGTCTACGTAGGGCAGAATTGGAGCAAAGCTCCCTGTGAATAGGTGTTGCAGTCAGAGACAAGTTTTTTAAGTCTACTTCTTTTAATTTTTCTCTTTTTTCAAGAAAATGATGGTGGCATTCAGCACTGGATGTGCTGGCAGACACAGGGAGAGTCCCCCTCGGTTGCAGATTTGTCCTTCAGGGGCTAATGGAAAGCCGCTCTGCCCTTCTGGTTTCAGCTGGGGAATCAGAGAAATAACCATGCTCCAGTAAGTCCCAGCCACCCAGAAACCTGTGGTTAGGGATTGCTGTCACACTCCACATCAGAGCACACAAAGCAAAGACAGCATTTCATTTTTTCCCCAGCATGGCAGGACATGAATCAAAGCAAAGGCAGGCGAGCAAATCTGGGCCAAGGAAAACTGGGAGGTGCTGAATTACCAAAAGTACTTTGGATAGGTCACTGCTACTCAAGTGTCAAGAGAAGGGAACATGTATGTGTATGTAGGTGTCTGGCATCTCTTGGGCTCCATCCTATTTTGGGATAGCCCAGGCAGGAGAACGGTAAATCCCCAAAATACATATTCTCTGTCTTAAATTTGAGTGAGATTGAGTGTGTGTGGTGAAGGAGAGTGAAAATCAAACCCATTTCTCCTTGGCTTCAAAAGCTTGGACTGCAAGGGAGCTCTATTCAGGTAGGATATGAGGGCAGGGTTTTCCTTATTCAGCAAAAGTTCCAGGCAGGGTAACACAGTTGTGCCAAGCTAAATCAATGGCAGCTCTTTTTCCAGCCACATCTCTGTTTATCTCGGACCTTTTATGCTCCTATGACTCCAGTGGTTCACATTGTGCTGGGTGGCACTTGGCCTTAATTTTTCAGAAAAGATTTAAGGTTAATGGCTAATGTGCAGAGCACTTTGTTCTCCAAAATGCCTGTCCATCCTCTCCTCTCTCTACACAAATCTCCTCCGCTTGCTCAAAGGCTTCTTTTCCTCCTATGGGATGTGTTCTCCCCCATCTCAAGTCCAGCTCATCCTGGTTGTCTTTTACAGCTTTGTTATATTTAGAAGCCTGAATCTACCTAAACTGAGTGAAGACCCAAATTTCAAGGTATTTTTGGTCACCTAACCACTCGGGTGGCGCCGGCGCAGACCCCCCCATGTGCTCAGCCTGACTCTAGGGGTGGTGGGTGTGAAGCATCAACCAGCTTTTCAGAGTGGCCATGCCATATGAAGTGTCTGGGTGCTTTGACAGACACGACCATGAGATACTTTGGATTATTGACCCTGGCACGTGCCAGGTTTCTGAGATGCAAAGAGCACCTGTAGATTTTGACACTCAAAGGTGCCAAAGGAGGAGGGGAAGCGGTCCAGTGTCAGGCCAATGCAGGGCAGCCTTCCTCTCAGCAGGACGTCTGCAGTAGCAGGTTGAACATCTTCCTAGCTTTCTCCATCCCTGCTTTTTGCCCAGGCTGCTGAAACACAGCCCCCTTTCAGGTCGCTTTCAGGACAAAGATGCAGGCACAGAGGCTGCCCGGTGGAGTGAGGCAGAGCCAAAACACTTCCAGCTCCCAGCCAGGGCAATGGAAAGGCTTAAGGAGCAACAAGATGAGCAGCCCCCTGGTTTGGTTAAAACTTCTAGAGCTGTTTGGTTTCCTAGCTTAAAGAACTAGAAGTGGTTTTGAAAGACAAAAAGCACATGAAGCCACCACATGGTCTGTTGGTGGGGATACGTTTGCTGCTGAAGGAGTCTTGCTCCCCTGGACAATGCTACCCAGGCGTCTCCGAGGTCTCAGTGTGATGCTGCTGCCAGGCAGCCTCACAGCACTGACCACCTTGACCTTGTAAAATTGCCATAGAAGTAGGGGCCAGCACGGCCAGCGCAGCTGTCCCCACCCCTGAGGATGGGACTCGCCAAGAGGAGAGTGACTTGTGCTGGAACTGCCCCAGAACTGGCGATTCAAGCCCAGGGCTGGGAGCCACCCTCCATCCCCAGCCATCGGTGCAAGGAGAAGCAGCAACAAATGCCAGGTCAGCCCCTGCTGCCTCCCAGCCCCGGGGAGGGGACTGCCACTGCGCCACTCTGCGTGGGCACGGCCCAACGTCATATCCTGCAACCTGAATTTGGGAGCTGGGTGAGAGCAATGGTACAGCCACATGCGTCTCAGGGCTGCTGTGCACAGCATCCCCCTTTTGGCGGGGGAGAGGCCAGAAGTACAGATCTAAACCTATCACACTGGAAGTTGCCCTCAACCTGTGGCTGTCTAAGGGCAAGTGAGAAATCATCACAGAGGGGATTAAACATGTGGCTCTCGTGGGGCAACCTGCAGGGAGCTGGGAAACAAGTGTCCCCACAGCAAGGGTTGTCCTCTGGAGGGGACCCTGTGCAGAGCTGGGAAGAAGCGGGCATGAGGTGCCAGTTTTATCTCTCATGGAAGAGCAGTGGCAGCAAGACAACCCTGCCAAGGCCACAGCGGAGCTGGTTTTTTGAGGGGTAAGAGCTGTCCTTCGCTTTGAGCAATGACTACTGTAGAAAATAAAAAACAGCCATCTGCCCCCCTGCAGCTGCATGGGGCTGGGGGATCACAGCAGCCTCTTGCAGGGGGAGAAAACAGGAATCTCCATGCATCGTGCCATGGGGGGGGGAGGGGGACAGGGTGTTTGGGCACCCCCCATACTTCCTCTGCTGCTGCCGGCACTCACAGCATTCCTTGAGCTGGCTGGCCCCCCTCTACTCCCTGGGCCACCCAAACTCCGTTTCACACCTCGTGCCATTGTTGCCATCACTGACACACAAGATCAAACTCGTGGCGTTTTGGTAAAATCCATAGGAAATCATTCCACAGCCTTTCCTTCTGTTTAGCTTAGCAGACTTCCAGTAGATTCATTTCCTTTTTTTTTTTCTCTCCCCCTTTTAACAAAAACAAGCAGCGTGCTAAGAAACGCAAACCCGCTGAGATGTTTTCAGCCTTGGCCAGAGCCGCCTGAACCCCCCCCGGGGCCGGGAGGCTGCCTCTGGCCGGGGCTCAGCAGGCGGCTTTCTGGGACAGCCATTTCTGCAGGATTCAAGTCGGTGTTGAGTCGGCTGTCTGAGGGCAGAGCGGGAGCCGCTCCACCTCCACTCGGCACTGGACGGCAGCGGCATGGCGCTCCGGGGAGCCTGCCTGCTCCTCTGCCTCCTCTCCCTCGCCCACGTCTCCAGCCAGCAAAATGGCAAAGTCCGGCAAAAGCCAGCGGCTTCCAAGAAAGGTAAGGAGCAATGGCATCTTCCTGGTGAGGAAACCTGGCGGGGCTTGGGGGGGATGCAAATAGCCCGGTTGTTTGTGCATTTAGCAGTGCTTTAATGAAACTTTTTAAAAAGCATCTGAAAACTTAATGAAGGGTCTATTTTTTTTCTCCCTGTGGGAATGCTTGCATAGCCCTTCTGTAAAATAGCAAGGAAATGGAAATGTTTTTGGCAGGTTTCTACCTTAAAAAATCATAGAATGATTTGGGTTGGAAGAGACCTTAAAGATCATTTAGTTCCAATCCCCCTTGAATAGACTCGATGGGACAGCTCAGTCTGAACTTCAGAGGGCAACATGTTTTCCATGTTATCTCTAAGGTTCATCCCAAACTTTTCCTCTACTAAAATCTCTCTTTCTATGACCCCTACCCCTCCTCATTCATTTTTTCAGAAGCAAGTAAGTGGCAGATGATAGACTGCTCTTGTAGATTTGGAGACAAGAGTAGGCAAATAATATTCAATCCATTAAATATTAACACGGACCATTTTCAAACACTTGCCCTGAGTGTATGTCAAGCCATACACAAGCTCAGACTACTCAGGCTTACCAGAGGGCAACGCACACAAAAAGATGCCTGAGTTTTCTTTTCCCTAGTGTTTTTTGTTTGTTTGGGTTTTTTTTTCTCCTATTTTGCTACCGTCCCATCCTTTCTCCCTCTGACTCAATGCACGATAACTATAGGAGAGGGCAGGTAAGGCAGCAGCTCGCATCGCAGCCCGGCAGCATGTGAGCCTGCCTCGTGTGTCCGACTGCAGTCGTGTGGGCTTGGACCCATTCTGGTGGGCGCTTTCCTGCTTGGAACAAAGCATCTCAGGAATTCACTTGGCCCGGCTGCTCTCTGCGCTTGCCCAGTGGCTATTTTCATCAGATCCCATCCTTGAGAAATTTCTCCTTTTTCTCCCATTAGATCTTTCTATGAAATCTCTGTGTATCTGCTTATTCCACACTTCTGGTCCTTGGCTGTTTTCTAGAGCAAAAATCCCCGCTTGGACTGGCGTAAGGTACATACGTGCATTGCGCTTGCTAGATATTCCAGGAGAGAGAGATGACTTTCTTAGAGAAATTTTATTTTTCTTTCCATATCACTGGAACCACTGTTTGTAACCCATTGGTGACAAGCAGGTGGGAGAAAAATCACCTTTTTGTCAGGAAAATTGGGATCTGATTTAAACATGTTTTTCAGAGTGGGGGGTTTTCAACATTTTTTTTCCAAAAATCAAACTACATCTGAAACAGCTGGTGGCAATTTTTCCTGAGAGCTTTGGTTTGTTGGGTTTTTTTTAGGAGAGGTTAAGTTTTCTGTGGGGAAAAGAAAAACAACCCCAAACTTTGCATTTTTTGGCCAGCGGCATCCAGCCCCACAGCAGGTCAGCTGCCATGCCTTTATTGGAAACTTCCAGCATTTCTTGGTTAACATTTTTCTGATTTTTATCAATGCTGGGGGTGGGGAAAGAGAGAAAAAGCTCTAAAAATCCCTGTGAGGCTCCTCTTTTCCCTCAGCCCCTCATCATGCCCAAGCCTGCCCACCTGCCCGCCGCAGGGGCCGGGGCTCCCCCACTCCTGCCCTGAGCGAGGGCAGGATGGCCCCATCCCATCCACATCCCATTCCCATCGCAGGCCCCCAGCACCCACCCATCCTCACTCACCCCCTGCCCTTCACCAGGGAGGGTCGGGCAGGGTGAAACCACTGGAGGGTTGGAGTGTTTGGCTGGATTTATTTTTTCTTAATATGCACAGCCAAACCACAAACGTTAAAGAAAATGATGCTTCGAGCCAAGCCTTTTCTCTTTTTTCCTCTTTATTTTTTTCTTTTGCTTTGTTTTTTTCTTCTTTTCTGTAATTATTGCTTACATTTGGATCTGCTTCAGAACAAAAATGGTGCTGTTTCAATGTTAAAAAGACAAAGTAAACCATTTAGAAAATGCTGAGGCAGCACATTCGCTTTGCCTGCTGTGGGGTTTTTTCTCCCCTCAAATTGCTCCCCAGTGATTTTTCCCAGATGCAGTGGTTCAGCAGACTCCTCCCAAACCCCAGTGTCTTGGGGGGCAGATGGGATTTGGCCCAGGAGGGTGCCCAAGGGAGGTGGGAGCCACCGTGGGCAATGGCACCCCTGCCCAGGGATTGATGGCACCCCCCTGGCTCAGGGGTCCAGTCTGGGGACCCACCAGTCCTGGGGGGGGCTCCCCTTGGTCACAGCCATGGTGGAGTGCTGGGGGCACAAGAGGGAGCATCCTTGCGTAGCTCTCATGTATTTTTAAGATAATTGGAGCTGGTCATCAGAGTCAGTGGGTAGGGGCTAATGTGGGCATTGCTCCCAAGGCTGCCCAAAATTCCCGTGTGATCTTGAAGTCTGGGTGCTCTTCCCAGAAAATGCCTGTGAACATTAACATTGATATAAACCCAGTGCAGGTGTGTTTTGATTCAGGGACAGACTGCAATATGGGATGACTTTTCCAGCTGGGACATTCAGGGAAACACCTGATGTCAGAAGAAATATCTATGGCCGGGGCAGTTTGATGACAGGCATTGTGATCCAGAGTGATGCTCACCCCACCGGGGGACCGAAGCCTGTTTGGACGGGAACAAACTGGATGATGCCTGCCCTGAGCAACCCAGATAGAGATCCAAATTTCATATAGGGACAGTTAAATAATCAAAGTGAAATACAGAGGGATTTGGGTTTTATTCAGCATATAATTAGAACAAGGGAAAACGTGCGTGAGCTCCTATTTGCATCATCAAACACATCCCTGGCTGAGCTTTCAAACCAACAGGCTATTGCAACTCACATCCTTCTGTGAGTCTCCTTTTCATCTTGCCCCTGCCCGCGCTTAATCCCACTGCTCACGGTCAGGCGCACAAGGACCCGATCCAGCTCCCCTGGGCAGCATTGGCAGCCTCGCGCTGCCTTGGGTTGTAGCAAAGCCAAGCTCTAATAGCCTTCATCATGGGCTTCAGGAGGCGAGCCTTGAGATGACAGCTCGGAGACAAAAAACCTCTGGCAATAAATACGTTTGTTGATGTAGCCATGGTATTTGCTTTGTAGCCGAAGTGCAAATTAACTGATCCCAGTTCTCACTGTGATGTTCGGGTGAACATATTCCTGTAGGAACATCTTGTGGCCCAGGGCTCGGAAATGAGGTGGTGAAAAGGGACAGGGCACTTAGGTAGTTATCAAGGAGATGTGTCACCTCGCATGGCAGGGACCCCCTAGATGGGAACCCACCAGCACATCCACCTGGAACCATGTAAGGAGCTGCCCCAGCGAGACGCATTCGTGGCATCCTACCATGGCCTTTGGATGTTACTTACACCTAAGGGACATTTGTTCTGCTGTAAAACAGGCTTGTATGGAAAAAAACCCAACAACCCAGCGTTAATTAGCTGTTTCCCACGAAGCGTTTTCATCAAAGGCAGCAAAATAATAACTAGTAGTGCCTCAGTGTTAAGTGAACCCATTAAAGTTAATTGAGCAATGAGTAAAGCAGCTTAATGCCCTCCTCCTGATGTGTCTGGCTTCTCATATTCATGGCACCATGTAACCTTCGGGCTGGTGGTTTTCATGCACATTGAAGCTGCTTCACCGCTTACCTGTCTCAGTACCTCCACCTCCCACCTTCTTGACCCTCGTGGAAGCCTGTCCTACTGCGTTCCTGGGCAAATTGTCCCCTTTTCTTTCACCCCATGAGGACTACCAGATGCTTATGCCAGATGAAGTAAAGCAGTAGGAGCAGCAGAGACACCTCGATGTACAATTTCCCACCACCTTCAATGCACAATGGTACTTTTGCTCCTAGACAGGAGAAATCCAAGTATCAATTAATAGAGCTGGTGCAGAGGTGGCACACCTAGCAAGATGTAGGCTTTAGTAGGAGGCTACAACCAATTCTCCAGCCAAGAAGGTGTCTTCTCATGGCAGGAGAGCAGCTCTGGCCAGTTTTTGGATACCTGCACTGGGGATGCTAAAGGCAGAGGTGAGGCAGAGGCAGTTGTGATCACCTGAGGGATGATGCGGTTGGTGGGCTGAGGGATGGGGTGGCTGGTGGTGCAGGGACAGATCTAGTGGGGGGTACTGCCGCCTTTCCAGCTGAGTGCCAGCCTGCCAACGCGCCCACGAGAACAGGCTAACGCAGAGGCATGGCAAGGAGTCCATACGGAGGAAATCGTGCATTAGGGTGTTTAAGGAAAGCCAGGAGGGTGTGCTGTGGAGAAAGAGGGAGAGAGGGCATTTTTTTGAGGCGTTTTAAAAAACAATAAATCCTATTCAGCAGCAGCTTTTTGAGTTCCCCCCAAAACACTTGTGTGCGGCAGGATTCCTGCTCAGGAAGGGCAGCATCAGGTGGTGCCCTCCTGCCTTTTGGGAGCTTGACCCCAGTGCAGCACCACCCCAGGCGAGTGCCCTACGTAGGGGCTCCAGAGATGAGCCTGCACCTTGCGAGGCTCGTGCATGTGACCCCTCTTCCACAAAGCCCCATGAGGTGCAAAGCCCAAAAACTCAAACTGGGAAAACTGGGCTGCTAGTGGAACCAGGCTAGTGAGGAAACGCTTGCTCTGATGGATGTGCAAGGGGACAGGGGACTTCGCTGATCTCTTTTGTTTGTCTTTCTCTGAGGGCAGAGAAATAGGGAATTTTGGTGATAGGAACAGCTTTGGCTGCCTCTCCAGGGGATGAGGCTGATGTTCATGCTCCGCCCTTGGTTTCTCCAACAGATGGTGTGAGCCTCAAAATGATTGAAGACCTGAAGGCCATGATTGACAACATCTCTCAGGAGGTTGCTCTACTGAAGGAAAAGCAAGCACTCCAGACAGGTAGAGGACTCGCTGAAGAAGGCATGGCTTTTGCTTTGGGAGAGGAGCTGTTCATAAAGCAGCTACAACTGCTCCACACGCTTTAAGGTTGGGGGAATCAAAGCAAAGCGTGGGTTTGCTGCAGTTCCTGCAGACAGATGAAGCTTCTCAAGCAATTAATGACATGAGTTGTGCAACGTGTGCCTCCCCTCTCCTTTATGTGTTAGAGCTTCCTATTTGTAAAGCTGTGGATATTTCTACAACACTAAGCCAGATGTTCATTTTCCTTTATGAATCAGAGGGATGGGTAATGGATTATTCTTTACTTTACTCAAATGTAGCTTACTCTTTTGTCTGAACCCCAGTGAAATGGTGACCTGGTCTCATACATACCACAGTATTGCCCAGGGAACCTTGTGGAGGTCAGTCCCATCATGCTTCATTGAGCACATACAGAGGACAGCCCTAAAATGTCCGTCTTCCAGCCATGCTCCACGGTTGTTCTGTGCAAACTCCATCGACATTGATTAGGACAGGGATTTGCAGAACATGAGACAAATTAGATGAAAGTGCAAGTTAAGAATTTTCTCCTTAAAAGAAAAGGAACACAAGCAAAATCAAGGCTTTAGTTCCAAGCTCACATTCATTGGTTTGGATATTAATGCGTGGCTCTGATTAGTTATTGTTTGGCTACAGCACCCTGCACTCTCAGGGTTTAGAGCTTAAAAAAAATAAATAAATTGCTGTTCTTGACAATAAAATCAGAGGCAAGTAGAAATTTCCTCTGAAGACCTCAAGCTATGCAAGCACAACCCTTCCGATCAAAGCCTATTAAAAAAGGCCATTTTCCTCATGCTTGCATAATTAAGACGATTGAATTGAAATCGCAGATTTTTCTCTGAAACGCTCCAACACCCGGCAGTGCACATCGCAAACTTTGCCTCCCACCAGCGTATCAGAGGAAGAGTGGCTGCAGCTGGGGAGGAGCGAGGCCTGGGTGTCCCGGTTTAGGCTGGCAACTAAACCCCACACAGCCGCTCCCTTATCCTCCCTCACCCCCAGGGAATGGGGAAGAGAATAAAAGGGGAAAAGGGAAAGAGACCCGTGGGTTGAGATAAGAACAGTTTAATGCTACTACTAATAATATATGAATATATATACGTACAATGATAAATATATATGCAAACAAGTGATGCACAGTGTAACTGCTCATCACCTTGATCAAGGCCTGGCCCATCCCGGACTAACGCTCCTGAAACAGATAAGTCCTGACACCACAATTCCGGATGAGCGAGAGGCCTGAAAAGAGAGAGAGAGGGAGAGCTAGCACTCCAAAAGGGAGAGCCCTTGGAAAAGCAAAGGCCCTTCTTTCTGGTCAGCTCTCATTTTATACTGGGCATGACGTTGCATGATATGGAATACTCCATTCTCCAATTTAGCCCTCAATCCTAAGTCTAAGTTCAAATCACAAGGGGACTTGTGGACCCTTTGTCCTGGCCATGCCCCCCAGCCTGTTGTGCTCTTGCACACCGGCAAGAACACGGGAAGCTGGAAGGTCCTAGCTGTCTCAGTGCCAACTATAAACATCGGTGCGCTATCAACATTCTTCTTATAACAAATCCCAGACTAAAACCAAAACCCAGAGCTCTTCTAGGTGCTAAAATGAAGAACTAACTCTGTCCCAGCTGAAGCCAGGACCTAGGGGAAGGTGCTGGGGGACCACGCTGTGCCTCTACTCTGACAGTGGCAGAGCCCAGGAGGGTGGCGGGGACACCCCGAGGACCATTTTTCCCAACGGTTTGCAGACAGGAGGGAACATCCCCACAGCCGTGCCCTACGTAGGAGGGGGAGGGCCCCAGGACCCGCGTGCTGCTGAGGGCAGCACCACAGGTCGCTGCACACCATAAGAAATAGAGTTTGTAGTTTGGCCGCTGCATTTGCTGCTGCTGCTGCCACCTTTTCTTGGGCGCTGCGTTTAAAACCAATTCCCTTTCTGTCTTTTTGTTCTGTTCATGTGGTAACGTCTCAGTTTGCCTGAAAGGCACCAAAATTCACCTAAAATGCTTCCTTGCATTCTCGGAGACCAAGACGTACCACGAGGCCAGCGAAAACTGCATCTCCCAGGGCGGTACGCTCAGCACCCCACAGAATGGGGAGGAGAACGATGCCCTCTACGACTACATGCGCAAGAGCATCGGCTCCGAGGTGGAGATCTGGCTGGGCCTCAATGACATGGCAGCGGAGGGCAGGTGGGTCGACATGACGGGTGGCCCCATCCGCTACAAGAACTGGGAGACTGAAATCACCACCCAGCCCGACGGCGGCAAGCTGGAAAACTGCGCAGCCTTGTCGGGGGCCGCCGTCGGCAAGTGGTTCGACAAGAGATGCAAAGACCAGCTGCCCTACGTCTGCCAGTTCATGATCGTGTAGTAGCGGGAGCTGCCCCCCTGCCCACCCACAATTCCATCCTACCCCTCAGCAACAGGATTAGAAAGCTATAGGCATGTGTACGTGTACATGTACGTATGCACGCACACGTTCAAGTAAAGTCACTCTTTGCAAAGAAAGTCATCACGGCTCAGTATTGGATTAGAGAGCGTTAGAGCATTTCGTTTGGCCACATCCAGCCCCGTTAGCAGCTGCATCATTCTTACTAAGGCACGGTTTATAGATATATTTTTTTACACAGGGATTTTACTAGGACAGCTTGGTTGTTTCTGCAAAGAACCAGTGCAGCAGCCCAGCCTCGCAAACAGCCACCTCAGCTGCCCAGGGCTGTTGCCCTGCAATGTCCTTTCCCATCTTGCTGAGCCTCGCTGGGACACCAGCAAATCTAGTTCCCGCTTTCTTCTCCTGTTTTGCTTCCCTGAAACCCTGGCACCAAGGCCCAAGGGATTGAGCTACTCGTCCCTCACAGAGCCCCAATTCAGGCTCCTGGGGATCGAGGTCATGTCTCGATCGAGCAGAGGGAGTTACTCCTGCTTTGCGTTGAGAGGTACAATTGGCCTTATTGGCTGAGTACCAGCTGCTCAACAGGTTGTCTGACTCGTCCAACTACGTGCATGAACGAATTAGCAAGTAACAGGCACGGGTTGACTTACTGAGGAGGGTGTCCTTTCCAGAAGCATTCCTCATTTTGTCGATCCTTTTCTCATCAGTCAGAAGCCAGTGTTTCACTGATTTCGGTGGGAGAGCTAGATCCGCTGCCAGATCTTTAGAAAAGATCTCATCGGAAGCTTTCTTTGTTCTCCAGCATCACGGAGGAAGCAGTGATGACTTACAGCATACTCAGTCAAATATATTCTTTGAAATAGAAGGTGAAAGTATTAAGTAAATAACAGAAATGTAATGCTATTAGGGAATATGCTGCCATATAAAAAACAACTGTCTGTTGAAAATGAACCCCAGGACAACCCACTTTAACAGCTTTAGGAACCATCTGACCTATTCTAGTGAAGGAAACCCAGCTAAAATACTCCAGTCTTTATTGGTCCAGTCACAGGCCTCAGCAGACATAAATCTGCCAAGTACTGCTTGTGCCAATAAAGTCATGCCCAGCGGAAGGTCTGGCCTTGGTAATTTTTTGCTAAGAAAAGGGCTAAAGAAAAAAAAAAAATTGAAATAAGCAGCAATAATGGGAAAGAAACGCAGGTCGCCCCGACAGCCTGACGAAGCTTGGCCGACGCTGATTTGCTGGCTGTTGGCTGAAAGGTATCAGCGGTTCTTTGCAGCTTGGCACTTGGCAATAACCCCTCCAGTTTGGGTCACGTCTCCTGTGCTGCCAGGCTGGGGGTGTCAAGACATGATGCTCTTGGGGAGCCCATGGGAGAGGTATTTCGATTCGCTGCTTTGTTGAAAAACAGCATGATGGTGGCTCTTCCAAGATGTCAAGCGGGAGCCAAGCTGGAGGGATTGAAACACACACACAGACACACAAATGCAGAGCGCGCACTTCTGAGGCTGTCACTATTGCCAAACTCTCCGCTGTTGAAATGACTATAAAATAAAAATATATATAGCTTGCTAAAGGAATGGAGTTGCGTCAATGTGATTGGAGTGCTTTCTTCTCCTTGCATTTATCTTCAGAGCAGCTCCAGGGACCTGTCAGAGGGTCTGAGATATCAAAGGCAGAGGGGAAAAGCAGAAAGTAAGAGCCTCCCACCCTGGGACACGGTTTATAGGATTTCCACCCCCTCTCTTATCCCAGTCACATGCTGCACGTGGGATACAGGCAGGGAATCCTTTTACAGGCAAACAAGATTTCCTTCCTCCCCTCCTCTTGCTGCTGGGAAATGTCACTCTAAAATACAAGCCAACCCAGAAGAAAGATCCTTCCTTCATTCCTGTTTGACAGCGGTAACGGCACTCGGGGAGGTGGCAGTTCAGGTCCCAGCGTGGAGCCAGCGCTTCCCAGGCTGCCTCCCACCTCCTCTGCAACAAGCAGAGCTGCAGTGGCCCCGACCATCCCTCTCCTTCCCTCAATGAGGTGGTGATGATTTCTCCCTCCTCCTCCTCAGCATCCCACGGAGGAGAGGAGACCATACCTGACAAAGCCAGTGCTTCACACCAGTCTGGGAGGTTTCAACTGCTGCAGAGCTGCACGTGAAATTAGGGCTCTTTTTTGCGTGAGAGGACAGCCCTTTGTGGAATCTGGGCCCTGATCCCGAAGGCTTCCAAGGCTCTTTGCTGTAGGTCATGGTTACACCCTACAAGCCAGCTTGTCTCTAGTTCCCTTGGCAGACGATCCTTCCATGTTTTGAGACGCACATGAACGCAAAGCAGCAAAGCCGGCAGGGCTGCTGGCTTTGATCCCGACTGGTCATAAACCACAAGGTCTTAAAATACAAATGTGTGGTCAGACAAATAAACAGAGGGCTTTCATGGGAGCCCAGGAACTGAAGAGGGGCAATGCAAAAGCCACGGACCCTGGAGGTGCTGAGCTTCCGGGAAGATGCGGGTGCCACAGCTGGACCATCTCTTTGCATGGAGCACAATTCCAGCTGTGGAGATCGATGCCAAACGATTTTCCCAGAGAGGACATCAAGGAGTCAATCTGTCAAAATCTAGATAATAACAAGTTGCTCTCAGCAGATTTCTAGCTTGTATCTCTCTCGCTCTCTATTTTCACATAGCTACACTCTTGCCAACACCATTCTTGCTCTTCTGAAGCTGGGAGGAGTGCAGGGAAGGGGTGGCTTTGCTCCTGCCCTATTTGTTGGATGCCAAATCTGACCTTGCAACTTCACGGTTGCATTTGAGAGTTTAAGATTTTTCTACGTGTTTCTTCTTACTGTACATTATGAACTATGAATTTTCCTTTAAAAGCCAAAGAAAAAGAAATTCTGGAAGAGTCCTCATCCTTGCTTGTCACAGCACTCTTTTTTCAATCGTTTGTGGCCAACCCCGTGTTTTGTGCTCACGGTGAATGCCGGGGTGGAGGGGTTGAACGGGGGACACAGGCTGCTTCCACTCCAGCATGACCCGACAGGAACTGCCCGGAGCAGATGAGGTCCATCTGCTGGGGGCTGGGACAAGCATCACTTTTTTGATCTTCCATTAAATCTTTTTCGGCACTCAAGCCAGAGAAGAACATCTGCTGTCCACAAAGCGTGGTCTCAACCAAAGGCACAGAGACTAATGGAAAGAAACCTCAGCTCTTCCCCAGGAAAAAGTAATGTGGAAGTGATCATCATGTCTGGACCAACGCACTGCGATGCCTGCGACGTCAAGTGAAACTCGTGTTATTAAAATAGGAGATGTCATGTGAGATCTCATGCTGCTGATGGTCAGCTGCCTGTGGCTCTGTAGCGCAGCAAAGGAAAGATGAAACATGAAATGTTTATATTTATATAAACAGAAGAACAAAAGTTACTGGGTGATCCCACAAAAAGCGATACTCCCGCACCGGGCCATCCGCAGCTAACTTCAATAGAGCTACGCTAACCTACCCAACTGGTTGCCCTGACCCCAGTTCACCAAGGTCCTGAAGTACGGGCAAAGGACCGAACGGTTAAAAATAAAATGTTTAACTGTAGAACAGTGAATACCTTTCTGAAGTATCCCTCCAAGCAAGGGCCAGAACAGCACACTACTGACACCTGTCAGCGCCCCGGCCAGCAGCCAGCTTGCTTTTGGCTTCAGTCAGTAAAAGGGCCAGGTAGGCAAAGGTGGGTCAGAATTTGGGAGTCACAAGCCAAAAGCTTATTCTGAGCCTTGAATGCTTTTGTGAGACTCGGTCCTTAGCAGTCCCAGGGGAATTCCAATCAAGAGAGTGGTGAAATGGGAAAAGGACCCCAAGCAGAGGGAGGGAGAAGATTACACTCAGAACAAGCAACTCAACCCCACTCCTCTGCTCCTTGTGCCAGTCCGCTCAGCCTGGGGGTTACTCAGAGCCGAGTGTCTCTCCTCATCGTCTTTTGCAAGGAACAGCTCCCAAACACTTCTCCTCCTGCCTGCCCCAGGGGGAAGGCACTTCCCACCTCTGGCTGTGGGGTGAGACCATCAGTAGGATGCACCTCAAAAGGGCAGGAGCATCTCCATCCCTGCACCAACTGAGCCTTGGTATTCCTATCGCCTTTGCTGTTTGGTCTCGCTCCCATATAAGCACTGAGCCCTATTTCAGTTCCTGACCTCTTAATCTCTCCTTTTGCAAATAAAATAAAAGATCTAAATTAAAGTTACGTTTCTCCAGCTCAGAAGCCACCATATGCAGGGAAGAAACACAGATCTGTGAGGATCAGCAAGCAAGGGTAAGCTAAACAACCACTGGGAGCATAAATATAAAACATTTGGGGATCACTACACTGATGAAAAGCATAAAAACAATCTGCTGGCGGGTAGAAAAAAAAGCAGGGGATAAGAGAGTATCAGACTATGGTGTACAGAGTGAAAAAATAGTGCTGTATTCCCTAACAACATCCAAAAGCATCTCCAGTTTAGAAGTACCCGGAGGGAATCCAAAAGGTAACAGCTGGGGACTGTTGCAAACACAGGTGAAAACAAAACCGCAAACATCTCAGAGATGACTCATGGCCACTGCTCTGCCCTGCTCGGTGCCAACAGGCCGAGGGCTGTCTGAGGTCAGGGCCACAGTATCCAGCCTCACCCCAACCTCTTGCCAATGGGGCAGTGAACAGGTCTCGAGAAGCTGGGTTTAGAAAAACACTGTTTGGGAAGTGCTACATCTTATGAAAGAAAACTCAAGAGACGAAATAAAACCTACATCACCTACTGCTTTGCAGAAATGCCCAGGGCCAGATCAGTTTCCCACTGCAGTGACAGCAATGTTTCTTATTTCCATCACACTCATCAACAGGGATCCCAAACACAAGGTTGTCTGGTGTTCAGTATCATACACCATTTCTGTGTTTCTCAGGAGCAGTGAAGCCACATCTGGAGTGCCAGGTCCAGTTTTGGGCTCCCCAGTACAGGGGGGGACATAGACTTACCGGAGCAAGTGCAGTGAAGGGCCACAAAAATGATGAAGGGATTGGGGTGGTTGTTGTGTGAGAGCAGGGACAGCTCAGCCTGGAGAAGAGAAGGCTCAGCAGATCTCATCCACATGTTTAAATGCCTGATGGTGATGAGTAGAGAAGGCAGAGCCACAGGCACAAACTGAAATGCAGGATATCTTGCTTAAAAATAAGAGAAATCTTTTTCTCTGTGAGGGTGGCCAGACACTGGCACAGGTTGCCCAGATAGGCTGCAGAGTCTCCATCCTTGGAGATACTAAAATCCCGACTGGACACGGCCCTGGACAACCTCCTCCAAGAGACCTTGCTCTGAGCAGGAGGTGGGACTAAGCGATCTCCAGAGGTCCCTGCCAACGTCAACTAGTCTGTGCCGATGCAGAGACTGAGTAATGGATCCTATCTATGTAACTGGGTCCTCTTCTACAGTCACAGGGGAGAAACAGGCATTTCAGTGGGAGATTGATGATCTCAGGCACCTGATATATGAGATGTCATCTAAAAGCCTTCCTAACAGAGAAAGGTTATCAAGAAAGCTGATAAAATAATCTCTTGTGGGATGTGATTTCTACACTGTAGTGTTGCCACAGCTCTAGATACTAGGTCTTGCTGCTCTGCCAAGTGTGATCAGAAGACATGAGCTGAAACTTCATACAGCTACTGAACCAAAAGGAAACTGAAAAAAAACTCCATCAAAGCACCACAAAGCAAGTGAGATGTACTTTTATATTAAATGATCAGTCCAAACACACAATTCACGAGTGGGTAGATGCAGTTGTGAATCAGCTCAACCACAGTGATAGATATGCTTTACTGGTAGAGCTGAATGGTCCACAGGCAGCTTGAATTTCATCCAGATACATATGCAACCTGGACACTGTTCCATCACAAGGAAGGCTTGGATCCAAACCTAAACCCACCGAGCCACACTGACATAGGGGATCCAAACCCCAGGATATGGGAGATACCTCAGGTCCCACATGCCCGTCCACCAGTGCAAAGGGTGCTGCACCACACATGCACGGAGGCTGGCTCTTGCACTTTGTTCTATAATATGTAAGAGCAGAAAGCCAAACCCTCAAGCGGGTAGAGTTGAAAGCAGTCAACTTTTGGGAAACACTCCAGAAATAGCACTGGTTATAAACACAGTTAAACAATTGGCTCCATTGAAGAGCAAGGACTTGGAAGGAGCTGGGTGGGTGGGGTGCTATGTACCTACAGCGAGTGACTGACAGTTTTCTACATAGCCTAGAAACAGAACTTGCTTTGAAAAATGAAGCAGAACAACAATCAAAGCTTTTTATTCCTAAATTAAAACATAGGCACCCTAAAGGGATGCGAATACAGTGAGTAATTGTAGCGTATCACTGGAGAAAGATAAGCAAACTTGAAAGCACAGTACTGAGGAAAAAACCCACACCTTATATATAAAATGTGGAAAGCTTGAAAACAAACAAAACTAATCATTACTGAGAATTTTTCCTTCTCTTAAACATTCACAGGAATTGTTATGCCAGCCTATACAAGTAGCCTATTTTTAAGGCTGCTCAGTCGCAGATGTAGGTAGTGGCACAGCCAGATACAAAAGCATTTCATGGCTTTTATCAAGTGATTAAAAAGAAAGCAGACAGCTCTGGAGACCAAACTGCAGCGAGCAGTGCAGGCACCCAAAAGCCAAGATTCAGCCTTTGATTCATGTGCTAATCAGGGGGCCCGGGTGACCTTGGAGGTCCAGAGAAAATCATGATCTTGAGTCTCAGGAACTTGCCGTATCAGGGGCAAGATAGTTTTCTTGCTCCCTTCCTATTTTGGGATGAACAAGAGAGGTGTCCATAAGCTGCCAGGCCCTCCTAGGATATCTACCACTTGGTTTCTTCCTTTACCAGTTCTCACATGATGGAGCAAGCTGGCCATGCCTGGAACCTTAAGGTCCAGGAACCAAGCTGTCAGATAAATTCAAGTCTTCCCAGGCAGATAAAATAGGCAGGGAACACAGCAGCCAGCCCCTCTCACCCCTGCTATCTCACATACAAGTTCCCGTCGACTCAATCCTCAGCTGCTTTTAGCAGAACTGCAGGGAAAATCCAACTTTGTCAAAGAAGAGGGAAAATTAAAAAAAGACTACCAGGTGATAACATCTATGTTGCAGCTCTTTGACACGGTCACATCCCAGAGACGTTAATGTTATTTTATTCATCAGGAAAGGCACCCAGGCTGCATGAGCATCACTGTGGGGAGCTGGTTTATAGGCACAGGCTGGGTTGAGGCAGGGCTCCTGGGCACTTGGAGACATCTGCCTTACAGCTGTGATTGTGATAGTGAAGGCACCAGAATATTATGGACATTGCAGTTATGGGACTTCAGGTTTGAATCCTGCACAATGAAAGACAACATGCACACGAAGTAAGAGAGATTAAGGCTGTAAAGCCCCAGTCCTCAAAAAAAAAAAAAAAAAAAATCAGGAAAATGTGAAAATTAAGGTCACCTGGAAACCTTGATACAGCACCCTTCTTCCTTTATATCGTCATGCATTAGCTGCACCAGTAGTTTCATAACAAGGCTAGTACATTTACTGCAAGCATGACAGCAGCAGTAACCACAGAAAATGCTATTACAGCAGCAGCTTTTTGGAAAAGGATGAAATTTAAGCATGCAGGCAGAGACATGCCTTCCTCCCTCCCTCACTTTCCCTGGCAATGACCTAGATGTGACCAGTTTCTTTGCCAAAAACCAAAGGCTGGGCTCCGGCTCTGAGGCTACTTTAGTTAGGGTCCACTATTAATATTGACAAAGGCAATATCTCGTGTTCCTACTGTTGTACAGTTATCTATTCTGCCAGCAAAGGTTAGGGCAGAACAGTGATTTAACTAAGTACCACAGCTAGGAGCAGAGACTCGATAGTCAGAGAGGTACTAACTTCAACTAAACACCATCAAAAGCAACTGCTGGCTTGGGAATGCCCAAGGGCAGCACACTCGGTCCTTGTCATCTCCAAGAGCTCAGCACAGCTTGCCTGCCCGCTTCTTCTCCAGGACATTGGCAGGAGACTTCGTTGCAATTTTTCCAGGAATAGAGAAAGTTTCGTTCACAGGTCCTGCCACAGCAAATGTGATCCTCCTCTTGCATCTGCATCCTCACAATGATGACATGAGACAATGCAAAGTTTGGCATACCTTATTAATTGTTAGCAATAAGAAATACCAAAATGAGGTGAAATCACTCCAAAAGGAAACATACAGGAAAATATTTACTCTCAGAACAAGCAACAAGTATCAGCTTAATGGTTAAAATTAAAATTGGTACCTGAGCTTTCAAGAGCAAAGGGATGTATTATTCTCATCATCTTTTTCTACTTCAAGGTAGCAGGAAGGGGAACAGCTCCTCTGTTTTGTTCCTCAGTGACAGAAAGCCATGGAGTCATCACCATTGCATCACCTAAAGCAGAGTGTGAATTAGTGAAGAATTTTTTACTATGGTAAATGTTAGTGAAGCAATTACAGATTTTGTAAAGTGTATCTTGGAAAGAGGTTACTGGTAGCGACATGATTCATTGCACTGTTCACGGACCTGGCTTATCACTCTGCACACTTCCATCTAATTTGGTGTCTAATTAGGTATTACTCATACAAGAAGTCATTTATGTCAAGAGAAGCAACAGTTTCTAGAACAATTTGAGGTTTTCCTCAGTGTATTAATGTTTTCCCAGGTACTTCTCCCGCTATTTGAGATGTGAACAACTGCTTCAAGTACTGCCACTTCATTGAATGCTAAAGCAGCTTTGTGGCAGCAAAACCTGAGGACCTTGCTGTAGCAAACCTCACCCAGCAGCTTTGCTGTAATCCAAGCAGGTTCAGGTGTGGCAAGAGTAAGAAATGTATTGTAGACAGAAGCTAAAAGTATTTCACCCCAGCATTGGCTGCTCGGTGTAAATATCAGAGAACATTCATCAAAAAAGTGGTTTCTGAAGACTTCTGTCTTGAATTTGGCTGATGGGGAACATGGGGAGAAAGGAAGACAAGACATAAAAATACAACAGTAGGAAAGGAAAGGGGAGTGATGACAAAAATCCACCTTTCAATTAGTTGTTGGAGCAACTTTGTTGACACATGGTTTAACCTCTCCAGGTTGAGCCATCTTACTTACAGCAGTGCTACCTTTCCAGCTATAACCTGGGCACAGATTCCCTAAGACTCAAGTCCCACGTGTAGTATCGGGAAATGTTGTCACAGAAATCCAGCATCGCCTTTCAGCTGAAGCTGTGTCTCGTCCCTTAACCCAGATGAGTGGTCACAAAAACCTAAGAACGTGCAGGTGTTTGACCTGCAGAACTGATCAGCCAAAAAAATCAAGTGTCAGAATATACAAGTAAATAGTAAATTGCCCGTTTTCCTCAGATGTTTAACTAGCCAGGAAAAATATTAAATTATCTTCTGGGATATTAGATATACGCATGAACCCGCATGCTTTGCTAGGCTGGTTCAAGATATTTAGAAACTTGTTCTCCGTTAATTCAAAATAAATTAGATAGGAAAATCTAATGGCTAGCTGCTTTTTTTTCTATTTTTTAATTGCTTTGAATGACTAAGCTACAAAATGTTCACCAAACAATCATACTAGAAGATTTCATTATGCCTGTTTACCTTTTAGGGTTTACCACTTACTTAATGAACTCTCATTAACTTAAGGAAACAAATGAAGGGAAAACATACAAATTTTTCCAAGCTTTTGAATGGGTAAAGCATTAAGCTGTGAAAGTAATTACCAAGTATCTAAACAGGTTTGATTTGGCAGAAAGTAGAACAGGTTAAAGTTATTGTGAAATCTACAAAGATTAAAGCTTTTGAGTTTTTGCTTCTTACTAAGATGATTACTCTTACACAAAAAAAATTATCACAGTATTTATCTTTAAAGCCCTCACTTTTGAGGGCATCAGAAGTCACACTGCTTTTCTAAGTAGCATAACTCTGAGTTCCTACAGCACAAGAAGGCATCAGTGGATGTGCAGGTCTTTGAAGCTGGAAGTTTCATGGAATCATGCCCCAAAGTGCAAACATGTTTAGTATGAACAAAACTCTTCTTAGCATCTTCAACCGTAGAGCAGTCCTTTTTGCCTTTGTAGTTAACTGAATGTTATAGAACAACATCTATGTATATTTGCTTTGGGTTACTTTTTCCAGAATCCAGCAACTAAATAAAAGAAGTGTTTTGAGAGAAAAACATACCATTAATTTACTTCTCTTTCAATTTAAAAAAAACACCCCAAACAACCCTTTTAAATAAAAAGCATTTGCAATGATGAATTTGAAGCAGATGCTAAAACAACTGAACTCAGAATGCAGTTCATATTCCTGAGACCAAGTGGTCAATCTCACTTAAGACCAGGTTCTTCTGTGCAGAAAACTAGATTTATACACACATACTCAATAGATGCCTTGCCGTGACTAATCTCATGTAGGAAGGAAGCTGTCCATATGAGCTCTGTCCATCATTTTTTAAGCCCTTTTCCCACAGTGGCAATGGCTCAGGATATCCTGATACCACCTTCAGGCAAAACCATGACTGGGGCTCCTGAGAAAGAACACTCAAACCTGTCCCTGTTTCATTTGAGGAGGTACCACCTGAATTGGAAACATCCTCTCACCTCTCCCAGCACCCACCGAAATCACCCCACCAGAGGACGTAGTGTTTCTGACTTCATCAGGCATCAGCAATAGCCTCAATGTTCAGCCACGAGCACCCATCGCTCTAAAGGCCTTCAATAAATACTGAGGAAAAGGTCAATCTGAGCGGAAAAAACCTGTAGGAGAGCTCCAACCCCCCACTCCCACTACCAGGCGGCCTATGGGCACTCAAAACTTCTGCATTTCTGAAGGAAAAAATATCATATGCAACAGCAGAGGCAATGCCCTGGCTGGCTGAGGGACATGCACGCCTCAGGGCGAAATCAGTTTCTAAGCCAGGCACCTAGGTGTAATTCAGCCAAGCACAATTTGCTGCTTTTTTTGTGGAGGGGCTGTGGCTGTGCCAGTACTGCAGTTCCCTTCAGCATGGATTTGCACCCATGTGCGTAGGGTGGACCCTCTCCTTGGCGAGCAATATACAAGTTCTGCTTTAAGCTAACAATGAAATTTTTTTTTTTTAAAAAAAACCACAACATAAATAAGAAGGAGAGTACATATTTTACACGGAATATTTTGTTTCTTCTGTATAATACTTTCTGAAGTCAAATGATTTGCAGTAAAAAAAAAACAAATAACAAAATAGTTTTGCTGCAAAGATGACAGGGCATCACCAGAACTTTCCCCTCATTTTTTTCTGAAAAAACACCTTTCAGAAAGTGAGGCCATTTTTCTAGCTTCATGTCTAAAAAGGTGCTGTGTGCTGACAGAGTGTTGCTCTGTTAGAGCATCTTTGACAGGATGCATCCTGGCACTCTGCCTACAGCTACGAGTGACTGTAGCAGTTGTACCAGGATAAAAACACATGTCTATATATAATATACACACACATACACGGCAAGAAACAAAGCAATGATGGTTATTCAGCATTTTCACTTCCTCCCTGTCCTGCAACAACATTCACATACTTAAAACATATTCTCTGTCACACTCACAGGTATCTTAGAATAGTTTCTTCAGATAACATGATTTCCCCCCTGCCCCCCCAAGGTCAAGGAGGAAGTCTCAATATTAGTCTGGAGTCAACAGCAACAAAACCAACTTTTTCATTTCTTACTGGTACTCTACTACAAATTTTGCTGTAATTCGGAGAGTAGTAACTTAGCTGTTGATTTATCTGGAAATTGCACTAGACTATTCACAACGTGCTTAAAACAAAGCAATTACAGAGTGTTTTGATAGATTGAGATTGTCCAAACCCCACAGATTCAAGCCCAACAAGTAAGACGTATCTTTTCAGCTTTGCTGCTTTGGGCAACAAACCCCTCCACTTCTCTTTGCTCTTCAAAAGCAAATTACATTCTGGCCAGGAGTTTCTGAACTGCTGTCCTCTTACGGAGCCCCACCTTTCAATTAATGGTTAAACAGACTCAGAAAATTTCATTTTTAGATAAAGACCACTGCACAGGAACTACTCCAGGATGGCACAGTCTCAGTGAAGATCCAAATGATAAGTACTTTCATTGACATTAGTGTTAAGTGGCAACTTCGGAGAGGGCCGAGGGACTGGTTGATCCATGCTGAGTTTCCTATGCCTTCCAAGAGTAGATCTGACTAATTTAGCCCAGGATCCATTCCCAGGAATTACTGGGATGCTCAGTAGTAAGGCTTTCAAACATGATTTTTTATGTGCATTAAACTTGCCTCAAAATAAATAAAAAATACATCAAGAAAGAAGTCAGTATGTACTGATTTCATGCACTTTAATTCAGAAAAAAAAAGCTTCAGACATTTTCATAAGGGTCTCTTCTGGGCTGAAGGACTAGTCAAAGTGTACTTTTATGCTATTATCCTTGAAAAGAAATTAATTTGGAATCCAACTGTATGTGTCAGTTGGGCATGAATAAATTACAAACTTCATGACCCTACTGAGAAGCCTCTGAACTGCTTCTATACTGAAAGCTTCAAATATTTTATAGCCCTTCTTCCCACCAATCTAAACACACGCCTTTAAAAGCAGCAATTAATAGCATTATCACTGGCTATGCAAGAAAAAAAGAGACACACACAGAGTTAGTAGTATATTATCCCTGCAAACTGGGTTCTCTAGAAACCCGTTTCTATCATCTAGGGTGATGGCATAGCTACCGACAGTCAGACATCAAAATACTCGAGGCTGAGCTCACACACACATGAGAAAGACAGACTAGTTACTGCAGCTGGTAGTATAATTTTATTTTATTTATTTTTTTTAAAAAAATGTCACAACTTTCTCTTAATGAAAAGCGAACTGGAATTTGTGCCTGAACTCTCACTATAAACATGACAAATTAAGCATAATGAAAGCCAACCTTAGACTGGAAACAACTGGAAACTAAGGTTTATATTGCCATACCAAAAGCTGAGTTAAAATATAACAAATAAAAATAACCATCAACAAGCATCATATTCTTCCTTCAAAGATCAAGAGGTTGTGAACAAAACCCTGACCTCCATTACATTTTCTTCAGTTGGTCACAAAGAACACAAACTAAAAAGTTTCATCTAAGCAATTGCAGAAACTGAGCGGAAGGATGAGATAGCCTTGAACTTCTCTTACAGACTTCTCCTTTTCAATAAAAGACAAGTGAGAAACATTGACCAGATGAATGCACAACTGGACTACTTCGATAAAAAGGAATTGTGGCAATTCAGTTACCTGAGAAAAAACAGATATCAGTATTGCATAAATCTTTAAGTTCTCAAATGACATTAAAATGACCCAGTACACTTTGAAATGTGTGATCCCAGTGACCAGCCAAAGATGTAGGAATACACATCTGTACTAAATTAATTTCTGTATTAAAAGCAATAAACGTAAGCAGGAAAATACCCAAAGCAATTAAAAAGCACTTTTAGATGGCACATGTATTGCTATATGCTACAGAAAACTGAGTCAGATATGACATTATACTGAATTATAGTGGTTCAATATAATGGTATACACTGTTAAATGCACACACTTAACTGTATAAATAGGCAATTTGCAATGTCATCATAGCTCTCACAGGAAGAAATCCACATTCTTTTTTGAAGTAAACAGTAAGGTTTCTAGTAAAGACATTTATGTTTTAGACATTATTATATGTTAAACATTATTGCATGCAACACTGTCTAAAAGTTTTATGGCACCTCTGTGTATCCTTAGGCAAGAAACAGTCACGATAAGACATTTGGAGAGAAATTCTCAAGTCGTCGGGTCTAGTGCTGTATGCAAAATTGCAAACATCCTCAGTAACTGCACATCTGGACAAGACAGATGTTTGTATATAAAAGGCAACTTTATTCATGTACTCATAGTCCTCTGCATGAAGAGCTGACCCTCAAGTTCTAAAATGCACAGAAACTGGAGGGGCATGCTAACTACAGCACTTAAAAATGAGACCTACTATTTACCTGATTTCAAGGGATAGCTTACAAAGGCAGCTAGATGACTGAAGTGTAAGTTCAGCTCCAAATCAAGAGCTGTTCCCACCATCATTTCAACACAGTTGTTAAACTCAGATTGATGAAAAAAAAGCATCTAGGCTTTCCTTATGGATTCACTCTCATACTTTACCTTTCAGAGAAATCACCTGTTGGAAATACTGTGTTCTTTACTACTTTTTTTGATCCTTATTAAGTAATCTCTAACATGTGAAGTGAAATGCATTACTAAACAGCTGGATGACTACATCATTATGCTTTCACTGAATCTTTACTCTTACTTGAGCCAAAAGCACAAGGTATTACTAAATTGTGAATGCTACAGGCATCTGAACAGAAGCGCAAATTGTTTTAGACTTTTGAAGTTATTTTTGTAAAAAAGCAAAGAAAACAGTCTTTGGTGTAGGCTCACACAGTGCTAAGTATTATAACATCAGTCAAATTAGAGAAAACCCGTAACTTTACTTTCAATCTAGAAGAGCCCAAGCTCAGGCATTCACACCGATTCACACACATGGAGCACTTCCAAGGGGGCACACATGGCCTTTCACTACACTTACACAGCCACCAGTATGCTAAATACGATGAACTTTCAAGCAGCAAGTGGTGGAAATGACAGTGTCCTCGCCTTTGCTCAGATATTAACAGATTGCTTAGACATCTGTGCAACCTGGAGCTGCCTTGAGATGTGCCTTCAAGGAGTCACCAACCAACACTCAGGAACAAATGACTTGTCCAGAATGTCCTCCTCTCTCACAAAACACTCTTCCCACTCTAAGCTGGCAGTTAGGAATTCATTTTCCTGATGTCTTTGTAATAAAAAGCAGGAGCGTACCTTTGCCACCTGTTTCACAAGCAGAAGAGCACGGAGTCCTGGCATGTCTCAACTGTTTCTGAGTTTGCTAGATGTTCACTCTAAAACTGAAAGCTATCAATAGCTGAAGCTTAAAAAAAAAAACAAAACAACAAACCAAAGACACACACACAAAACAAAACATCAAAACACATTTAAAAATAACACTCTTCAGTTTTTATCCCTAGACCTTTGTCCTTACAGGTCGCTTGTATTTCCACGGGAAACTGCTATACGTGGTGTAAAATTACTCCACTAAACCGTCCTGTTCCTTATTTTCCAGCAAGGACATGCTCATATCTCCATTATTTTTTTCATTTGTATCTCCATTGTCCTCTGATTGCCCTGATTTCTGATGAGCAAATGTGTAAGTGTCATGGTCTGTGTCCATCAGAGGTGGAGGTTCCTCAGTGTTAGAAGAGTGTTTAATGTCTTTTCTGAAGGAGAATGGAGGTGGAGAAGGTGGCAAGCTACCAACAGGTCCATCAAAAGGCCTGTACACATCAACTTCTGGAGTGATTGAGCCATTGGATTCCTTCAGCAAGTGCCCATAGACCATAGCATCATCAATAACTGCATAGACATGAGACTCATTGTTTTTCCTCCCTTTTGTGAATAAACCTTGTTTTCCAGGCAGCTGGGTATTCACATTAGCATTGTACACTCCCACCATGGGATTTTGGCTTTTCTTCTTCCTGTTACAAAGTTGAAATTGTTAACAGGTCAGAAACAACACATGGCGTGTGAACTCAGTAACAGCAGCTTCTTTTTACCTATCCCGGCTATGCAGGGTCGGGCAGCCTATCTGGACTGAAGGCTCTACTTGCAATCTTAGGAGAAATCACTCTTGAGTCTAGACACGCTTTTTTGGCAGAGCAGAAAATAACTTCATGCTATTTGGTTACCTATTGCTGCTCTGCTGACCCTCAAGTTTGCAAAACTCCAACAGCCTCAAAGTATGGGGGTTCCAGCTGTGCAGTGTACTGAGTCTCCCAACATCCACAGACAGTAACAGGACCCAGAGGCCATCAGATCCTCACAAAACAAGGCTGAGCGTTGCTAAAGACTAGTAAGATAATGGGTCCTCTGTGAAAGTTGAATGAACTTTTCTTGATTGCGCTTTCTGGAGTGACTGTCCCCACAGTAGGAAGACCAAAGGCTGAACTGAAGATTTTTAAGCCTGTATTTGTAAAGTCTTTCCTGTGTGGCAGAGAAGTACACTCATAACCGCTCTAGCCATCATATTGCACAAATTCATTACAGCCCTACAGCTTCAGTACCCAATCCCCCTGCCAGCACTGAGCACACATGACTATCCATGACTTCAGACTCTGCTTGCATGAGTGAGGCTATGCATGTTTGCTTTGCACAACCTAGTCATGCCCAGGGGCTCATCTCATCGAAAAATGCTCCCGCTTGACGTGCAAACTCCAGAAGTTGCTGGAGGTCGTCTAGATGAAAGGTAGCTCTTAGTATACCTGAGCAAATTTACAGCTTGTCTGAACAAAGCCACAGGCACGGCAGCCACGTTCACTGTGATTTCATTTCACGGGATTTGCTGATGAAGTCCTACCAATACCTCACTTAGAGTACAGCCAGAAGCCTGTGCTCAGTAAGGCCACGGTAGGCAATGCACTGAGGGAGGAAGTAATGCAACTTAAGGAGTGGTGCTCTACTCTTAAAGTCAATCAATTTAGAGTAAAGCAGCATTCTTGGAGACACGCTACTTCAACTGCCAGCACGCCGCCTACCTCATGCTTCAGACCCTTGTTCAAGAGATCTATATCAACACCTGAATCAGAGGCCCCAGCAGCTCTCCTGAAATGCCTTCTTGAACTGCTAAGTTACACATGCGAAATTACGAACTTACTTCTTCTTAACACAGCACACAGTGAGTCCAATAGCCATGAGAACTCCAGCCCCAGCCACCACAGCAAGTATCACTCCCAGGTCTGCAAACAGACAAGGTACAAGGACACTGAGCAAAAGAGAGGAAACATTCAGCTTTCTCCTAAAAGCCAGCTGGGTTTGAACCTCCTGCAGAGTTTCTAAGTGTACCAGCTGCCTGCAGAGCAGAAGTTTCCAAGCCATGCTCACTGTGGGGCGACATAAGTCGTCTCCAAGAGGCTGGCGGCCAAATTCCTGCTGCTAGCAGTGGGGCACAGCCAAAAACCCCAACCAACTCACCACCCCACCTCCAAGAATTCAATACAGCTCATGGGCTGCTAAACTTACCTGCAACGTCTCACATGCCTCTGGCTGAACAGGTAGGGAAGAGAAGAAAGTGCAGAGAGAGACAGGGATTCAGCAAAGGAAACAGTGACATTTCACCACCTTCCCCTCAGTACAATCCTCTTCTCTGAAATACACAAATTGTACTGACCTGGGGTTTTCTAAGAGTCAAAACTGATCAGGGAAGTCCATGTGTAAGCAAAGAAAAATGCTACGTGTTTTAAAAGAAATACACATTACAAAAAAAGAAAAAAAGAGGAAAAAATCAGAAATTAGTTTGATGCCGTTTCGGTTCTAGACGGTGTAGCCAATACTTCTACAGACAGCAGTCTCCCACAAATAAAAGGAAGTGAAAATGTGAAACAAGTTTATGTGAGCAAAGCCTACCCTAAAAATGCCTTTTTTAACAATGATTTATGTTTCAGGGAGATAAAAGACACCAAGAATGCAGGTTTTGCTGTTAGTAGTCAGAGAACTCTCCACAAAATGGTCAGACCTGCCCCAGGGATGATTTCTTGCTCATGTGAACATGGAGACTAATTGAACTGCTAACGTGAAGTAAAGACTACTTGGATGACTACATTTGCATAATAATATTCCAAGTTGTCCACTGAGACTGTGGCCTTGGGAGGGAAAAAACATCACTTGGATGATCTTATACCTTCTGGCTGTGATCTCCAATTTAAAAAGCTACATTAAATAAAGAAAGTAAAATCCAATCTTACTCCCCCTAAGCCCTGCAATCTCCTGTCTCATAAAAAAACCACAAACCAAAATCAACCACATTAAAACCCCTCCTTTCTCCCCAGCCACTACAAGTACCCAGCTGTAACTGGTTTTTAAGGGACAAGTATTTCCGAAGGCAGGGATCTCAAAACCCACATCCAAGGTGGACTAGCATCCATTACAGTTCCCCCAAGGGAAAGCAAGGAAAGAAGCGGAAAGCAAACCACCACAACCTTATGGGACTCACCTATCTGCTTGTCAGCAAAAGTCACCCAAAACTGCAACGTCAGCTGTGTCTTATCCGCAGGTTTACAGTTGGAGATGTTTACCCAGAAGTTGTGATACATATTTCGGGGCTTGGGCAGAAGCTCATCCTCACGACGCACGGTTTCCTCTGCCCCCAGTGTCTCCTCCTTTATGTTGACATAGGCACGGCCCGTCTCGCAAGTGATGCCCATGCGGTCCTTGGAGAACCCGAGGCGAGCAACTTGCTTGCTGGGCACGGTGATGTACCAGGACATGGAGACATAAGGAGGTAGACCGTATGGCCAGTCAGGAGTCTGCAAGTAAACTTTAGCTTTTGGATCTGGACTCACAGTGAAAGTACACTCATCTGTGGTAAAGGAATGGAACAAAGGAAAGAAAACTTAGTTTTGATACTTTTTTTTTAAATCTTTCTCTTTCAGCATGTAAAATTATCTGGTCTTTCTTCTCCATAACAAAAAAGCATCACTTATACCTGTGACCAGCAAATTTTTACAGTCACCTGCATTTCAGTACCAGCAATACAACTCACCTACCATCCCTTTCGCATTAGTAATTATACCAATTAGCACAGATATATCTTCAGATTTTCCCATAACCAACTATCCACTACCTGGAGTACAAAGTTTCTTCTGTCTTCCAGTAATATGCCACCTCACTGATTCAGATAAAAATTGATCCAAGCAACAGCTTCAGGACCAGACTGTAGAAATAAGAGTTCACTTCTCCATTTATTCATATGCACTCTAACAAGTGTATTGAGAGATCCAACACTGTACAGCAAAGCAGTACAAGCCACTACCTTACCTTTAATATGTGGCACAAAAGACATTTTCAGATCCTGATGGTTTGACTCATTGAGGAATCCTTTACCAAATGTTTTTAAGGATATGGTGATATTATTTCTCATCTGAATCTTTTCAATGGATCCACCAGGACAGAATACACCAACATTCAACTCTGTCTCTGGGGCAGCACTAACAATGCTGTAACTGTAGCTGGTGTTGCACCTCTGCTCTGGGACGTGTTGCTGAAGTTTTAAGGACGGAGACATAACTTCTATGCTGATTGGATCAGGAGCCAAGAGCTTCCACATAAACTTCTGCAGTCGAATTGGCAATTGGGTAATAGCCTTGGGCACCAAAAGGGAATAGATCTTCCTCTGACACCACCGAAGATCGACACAGCCTAAAA
Organism: Tauraco erythrolophus; assembly: GCF_009769465.1. Classification (NCBI taxonomy): domain Eukaryota; kingdom Metazoa; phylum Chordata; class Aves; order Musophagiformes; family Musophagidae; genus Tauraco; species Tauraco erythrolophus. Next base: position 49,485,057 of record NC_141471.1, on the reverse strand, counting down.
CCACAAGAACAAGTCTCAAGGATTGTATTTTCCTTGCAGAGGTAATATCTAGGAAACGCAGCTTTTCCTGCATACCAGAGTACACATACCCAGAGTAATGTCAGTCTTGTGTCACAGACCCAGATAAGCATTTACCTAAGAAAATACCTTCTCTTACTACCTTTACCCAAACATGTTTAATTTGTAGTTAGAGCTTTCCTTAAAAGGGTGCAAGACACCAGAGAAACCAATACAGACAAACATATTTAAAATCCCTCACTCAAGATATTACTTTTGCTATATCACAAGCTGACTGGGCCACAGCGGCAGACTAGCCAACATCCACATATCTACTTTAAAACACTCTCTCTACTGGTAGTTGAAAGCATTTGGGAAAACGATACACCAAGTGGACATGCAAGCGGCGCAAGATGCATTCCTTACGGCTGCCTTGGACCTGCATTTTCATGGGCGGATTTGTGGCACTACTGTTCTGTTTCCTTATTTTACAGTTTTCAGCAAGAGGACTGTTAGGTGCCTTCTGTCCTTTCTCTTCTAGGAATAGCTACACGGTTTCTATTTTTAAAGGCAGAATGACGTAGTGAACAACAAGGTCATCTCCAGATTCCTTGTACCCATCTCCCAGCTGGCCAACGCCTGGTTTCCAACCTCACTCTATTTAAAGCCCCAAGTGAGACAGAGAAGGTTTGGATGACTGCTGGGGAAAAGCACGCCAAAGTATTCCCTAGGGAACAATGTTAGGCCACTTTTGTCATACTTATGCCTTTTTCAGCTGTGATCCTCAGACGAGACAAGTCTTTGCACAGAAAGGAGATCTTGTAGACGGCGCCAGACACTAAAGTCAAGACGCGGTCGCAGGTGCGAGGATCCTTACAGATGAGGCATATCGGTTCGGACATGAGTGGGATTCGGTTGGGCCACCCTTCAAAGTGTATTGTCACAGTCGTGTTCCACTCTTTGCTCAGGTCGACCAAATGGGTGACATCTGCAATGAAAAACACCCCAGAGCAATTAGTGGCAAGAAGCGCGGTGTGAAGCAGAACTTCCTCCATCTCTTCTCACCCCATTATATGAACAGCTGTTATAGCTGTTTCTCTATTAGCTAAGAAAACATTATTTACTACTTTCCATCAGTGTAATACAAACTGAAGCAGTATTGTATCACTCTTCTAATTTAGAAGTTTGAGCCTTTCCACACACCTTTTTCCCCACCACTTTCCAGCTATAACAGGGCAACATGCTTGGTAGCCTCTTTTGAACAGGTTAAGCTATAGTGTAAGGAACTCAGCCAATTACCTTCGATTTGTTTTCTCTAAGAGGTTTCTTGTATTTCTTTTAAAGTCAGTTCTACTGATCACACAACAGTCGATCAGAAAAAAAGTTTCCAACTCTCAAATTTCTTATTTATTGCAAGATTGCCATCTCAGCTAACTTTTTGTTAGTTTAGGTTTTTCAGAGCCAAGCTGAAGAAAATTGTCCAAAGTCAGTAATTAAGCACATCTGGTTGTCTGGAGTCAGTTAAAGACTAAGCTAATTTAAATGCAAGTATCAATATGGTTCAAAAGGAAAAAAAAAGTGCAAAGTACTGCACTTCAGCAGAAGTGCTGGCAGTCATCATGAAGGTCACTGGAGCCTTTAAAGATGCTTTGTAAAAGCCTCTTCTGTTTGGCAGTTAAAAACTTAGAGATGTCACAAATTATCAGAGCCTGTCACCACACCAGCGGGTGGGCTGAGGACCAAACATTGCTAGACTGCTTGGTTTCCTTCAAAAGCATGACTGACTACCACACTGCCCTTTCACTGAATTGCTCAAAATCATACTTCCAGAAATATTTAATGACTTGCTGTAAAGAACAAACCTGAGAGTTGGTAGAGGCAACCCTGAAAAGTAAAGAGCACCTTCCTCTTCCTCAACACTAGCCACCACTTCTCTTGCAGTCCAACTCTCTCCCTGTGCCCCACTGCACACCAGCTGCTGGGGGAAGCCCTGTAACATCCTCCAAGCTCGCTGGACCCGAGGTGGCCAAGTACACACAGTGACCTTCATCCTTGGCAGCATCCTTCAAACAGCAAGATTCAACTCAAAGATCTGCTTAAGGAGGCATGTACTGAGGTCAAAACTGTTTAATGTTTTCACTAGTGGGACAGAGCACGTCCTCATCATGTTTGCAAGAGTGGGGCTGGAAAGCAGCTTTGCAGAAAGACCTGGTGGACACCAAGTGGAATACAAGTCATCGATGTGCTGCTGAGACAAAGGTAGCCAACAGCCTCCTAGGCTATGCTAGAAAGCATCCACAGCAGGTTGAGCAAGGCGAGTCTTCCCCTCTGCTAAAACACTAGTGAGACATTTGCAGTGCTGGGTCAAGCTCTGGGCTCCCCAGCACAATAGAGACATGAACGTACTGAAGTAAGGTCAAAAAGCCACAGAGATGCTTAAGGGGCTGGAGCACCTCCCACAGGAGAAGAGATTGAGACAGGTGGAACTGTTTAGCTGAAGAAGGTGGCTCACGGGGATGTGTGCACGTGTGTAAATGATACAGTGCCAGACTCTTCTCAGTGGTGCCCAGTGACAGGCCAGGAGGCACAAATCAAACACAGGAAATTCTGCTTAAACTTTATTAAAAAAAAATAATGCAAAGGTGGTCAAACACTGAAACAGGTTACCCAGAGAAGCTGTGAAGTCTTTGGAGATACTCAAAACCCAACCGGACATAGTCCTTGGCAACCTGTTCTATCTCACCCTACTTGAGCAGAGGGCTGGAACTAGATGATCTCCAGAGGTCCCTGCCAACCTTAGCCATTCTGCAAGTCTGTGATATCCTAGATGACTTGTCACAGCAAGTCAGAACAACAGGGACAACAAATGCCTTCTCCCACACAAGCTAATGGCAGTTGCAAATACTCAGAACATTTGGAAGGGGGACAGGAAAGGAAAGAGGGGAAAAAAAAAAAAATTGAAGATTATGGCTGTAGCCTAGTTCACAAAGATTAACTATCATGTGCAAAGATAGAGATTGGATGCACAGAGCATCCTTATGCAGTTTACAAGGCACACATCTCTGACGTCAAAGAAAGCAACCTGATCTAGGGGAAGGTGTCCCTTCCCATGGCAGGGCAGTTGGAACTAGATGGTATTTAAGGTCCTTTCCAACCCAAACCACTTTGTCTGTTATAGGATCATAGAATCACAGATTCAAATATATATATATATATATATATATATATATGCACACACATTATTACTACTCTGAATTTTATGCTTTTAATTACAGATCTCAAACGTCTAAACAGAAGGTGAACAAAATAGCTTTCTCCTATGTGAGAAATCAGACACACAAAGAGGCTGGAGATAGGTGCCAATCTCCAAGTCATTGCCACAACCAAGCACAGAATCTAGGGCTTCCACCTACAAGGTTATCCATTCTTCAGAGGTTTGGTTTTTTTTTTGTGGCAGCTAAACACAGAGAGGGTTAGATCAAGAAACTATTTTTATTCGAAAGAGCTATATTTTCCTCTTATTTAATGACAAGCACCACAAACAACTGTGGAAACACAAACGTTTCGGAAGCTTCGAGACTATGCAGATACCAATGCATTTTTAACAAGAGCCATGTTTAACTTGTATACTGCAGACTGCATTTTTTGGTTTTCTTTTTTTTTTTTTTAAATAAAAGTTTCAATACTGTCTTGAAGGCTGAATTTGAATCTTTGATGGAGCTTATATAACTACAGAATCACTCATGAAATCCTACGAAATCCCTAGAGAAACCACTGTTGTCTCTTAAATCCAAGAGGCTTATTACTTGCATCTCATTCAATAAATGACAACCTAGTTTTTATTTTTTAGGTGATTATCATCTCATCTACTGGCCCTAAATATATTAAAATTCCTCTTTGATTTCCAAAGTAGAAGTAAGATAAAGCTGATTAACTCTATACAATGTTTTCACTCTGTCTGGCTTCCCAGGTGCAACACACACTAAATGTATGCAAACATTTGTTTTGTATGCAAACCAATGATTTGGTTAACAACAATTTCAGAAGGATTTGCTGTTCACAAATGGAGCCAGACTAGACAAAGAACTGAAGATTGCAGTGGTGAGATGCTACAGACCCTTTCTGGATACATGACTTCAAGGTACTGGCTATTCAAACTTCATTCCCTCTAAAATGACTTAAAAAGCCCTTAAGTAGCTCTTACTGCAGTGGTAGTCTGGACTGTGGACCTCTCTCTGTCTGCTCCTCTACAGTGAGGGCAGCTTGACTATTAACCTCCACCATTAACTGATATCAGTGCTAGGAAGCCAGAGCATAAATCACTTATTTCATAGCTCATTACTTAGCCAGACCTTTTATTTCTGTTTTTAGATAGATGCTGTGGTATTACACGTCGTTGTGTTAAGCCTGTCTGAATTTGGGGCTAGAAAACAGAAAAAATAATATTTTTGTAGCAATAAGCAACAAGAAACCTAAGAACATCCAAATGTGTTTGGAGTTTATCACTGGAGTATCTTATTGACGCTTTCCATGTCTAGTGTGACTTCTTCACACTAGACGATGTTCAGGCTTCCCTAAGAAGCAAAATAAATCTCCAAGGAAGGAAAGAAATGCCTATTGATGCCATCAGTATGAAAACAATTTTACGTCTCCAGTTTCACCAGTTCATGCTATGGATCATGACCAGCTGTGACAGCAGGTTTCACCTGGCTAAGCATGAATGCTTATGTACAGAGCAGAAGCCTGGGCTCACATTTTAAGAATTATCTTTAAAATGTTGAATCTTATAGCTGAAAATAAAACTGACTGAATAAGCTTGAATTTGATTTCTGTATTGGAGAACCAGCAGTGACACATGAGCCTGGATAATTCCGATCAAGCAGTTACAGTCCTTGCCCGATGGCTGGATCAGGCCCCCGGAGGGAACACAGTTACCAGGAAAAGTTAACTTTGTTTATACAACATGCAACACCTAATACCACAGGTGTTAAAGGCATTTTTCAATTACATGATGCAGGTGTTGGAATAGTAAAGGAATCTCCTTTCATAAGCTACAGTGTAAAATCTACAATGGAGCTTTATACTCCATCACAAACTGCAAATTCTAGCACCACCGCCTGCCTTGCTGGTACCACAGCCAGTGGTACCCACGGCGGCAAAACAAGTTTCAGCATTGCTTGGCAACCCACCTCCTTAAACTCAAGGAGAGTCGTTCCAAAGTTCAAGAAAAATGACAGAAAAGCCCAGTATTTCTCCTTCTTGTCTACAAGCAAAAGCAGAGGAAGAGACAGTCAGGTACTTACTCTCATCCACCTGTGGGTGCTGAATGACGACTTGGAAGAGCAAGCGGAGGATGCCCGGGTTCTGGGCATCCTGATCACAGCCCTGTAGGGACAGGTTGAAGCTGCCAGCAATATTGGCCGGCTGGCTGTCGCTCAGCTTGAACACCTCAGGGTTGCTGGGGGAGCCGGGGATGTAGTACTCCACTCTCTCCTCTTTCCTTTCGCAGTTGGAAAGGCTGTAGTTGTGGAAAAACACACTTGCTCTCATGTTGGAAGGAACCACAAACTGCCACGTCATGAGCTCGTCTTCTGGAAAGCCCAGCGGGTAGTTTGGAGACATCAGGGTGACTGAAGACTCTCTGTTCAAAATGGATTCAATAATGCATAACCCTAAAACAGGGGGGAAAAAAACCCATACAGAACAAGCTGCCATTAATGAAGACACGCTGGCGTATCTAGCACCCCAGTAGCAGAGTATTTTTACTATGACAGTGAGATCACCCACTTCAGCTACAGGCTAGGTCATTACAAAACCCACAGACTAAAACATATACTTGTATTTGTCTTCAATTACAGAAAATGTTAGGGTTATATTAATGCTGCATTTTCAGTTTAGTGGCTTCACCTTTCAACCCCGTGGACAGAGGTGCCTCTAATTTGCAGAAAGATCCTAGTTCCTACTTCTGCTCCTGGCTTTACAAGACCAAACACGCAGCCTGACAACTGCTTCTGCTTCACTGGGCTTTGCGAAACAAAAGATGTGAACTTTTATACCAGCATGGAGCTCTCCATTCAAAAAATTCACAGCAAAACTCACTGCATGCCAGCAAAGAGCCTCAAATACGCATCACAAAACATAAGCGCAAACCATGGAGGCTTTGTAAGACACTTTATGCTTGGATGACTCTTGGCAGCCTGATGGGTACACAAGAGATCATGGTCCCACTCTAGGACACCAGTGACATCATGCAACTGCAAAGAGCGCCAGGAGCTACAAAATCTTGCATTCTAGAAGCCTGAACCTGGATCAAGTCCCTTCTACAACTGATGGCAACAACTGCAGAACTCAAATAAAGAGCAAGAAAATCTTCAAAAGAGGGTTTGTCATGAGATCAAAGTAACTCACTGACTGCTATATAATATTTCAGGTATTTTAAGAAGATTATTACACAACCTTTTATATTACTCTGCAGGTCGAAACAGACAGCTGTATTTGAGCAGGCTCATGTGCCTTCCAGGCACCGCTTCCCCTTTTCCCACCTTCCTCTCCTGAAGAGAGGCACTGGTTTGAGGCTCCAGCAAGTTAAGGAAGTTTCATTTAAAAATAAACAAACCCAACTACACACTACAGCCAGTAAATAACAGTTGGCTCATTCCAGTTATGCTATCTAGTCTCACCTAGCTGAAAACATAAAAACAACAGAGCAGGTATGCTTAAGTTGTAGGAAGTTTAAAGAGACTGAAAACAAGTAATGTGCACCAAAAGCAGCATCACAACAGCTTTCATAATTATTAACCAACCAAGATATTTTGACCCCAGAAGAGCACCAGCTACCAAACTAAAAACCACACAACAACAGTTTTTAGAAAAGATGAAGTCGAAGGTCCTTAGAGAGAACACCACTAAAACTAGAAGGTCACCTGAGAAGTAAGGTTTAAATAATTTTGCTGCTATCTGTACAAGGCGATTACAGGTAAGGAAACGCTACTCCATACTTACGTTTTATGGAAGCCCTGTTAGCTATGCTGAAGCCCGAGGTGGTGAGAGGCGAGTTCCACGGGAGGTGCAGGGACATGACAACTCCTCCCAGCAGCTTGACGCGAGACACTGAGCCGTTCCTGCAGAAGGTGCCAATGTTGACAGTGGCTGTATCGATACAGCTGTTGATGTCGTAGCTAACGAAATCTGGGCACGTCTCTCCTGGTTCAATCTGTCTTAGCCACGGAGTAGAAAATTTCAATTCAAGTCCAGCCTTTGTACTCGCCTTCACATCCCAGATGAAAGTCTTGTTAAGGCGAGGCAGCCCCAGCGGGTAAAGATGAACATCTCCAAAGGGACACGGGCCTGACACACAGTCTAAATGCAGAGAAAGAACAGCCATGATACACTCTGAAAAGTATTCAAGTAAATGAGGAATTTGACACTTCCATTGCTATTTTCGCAATTTTTAGGTTGCACTTAACTTCTCTTCTACATGCATTAAGACACTCCTATAACATGGTCACATGCTATCTCTAAACAGGACTCTTAGCCCACAGAGCAGACAGGATAAACCTGCTTTAGTCAGGCCGACTAACAGAAGGGATTAATTGTAGTATTCCTCCCGTCTTGTTTGCTGAAGAATTTAGAAGATATTCAGTGAATAGGGTAGAGAGCTGAAGGGGCAAAAGGGAGAAATGCAGCATCACGAGAGCTGGAAGTCATGGATCTAGAGGACTGATTTTATCCCATCTCGCTCATCTTTGAATTTTCCGCTGCTTGCCAGGAACTGTACTTTCTTTTTTCTGAAAGATCCAGACTATTGGTATTTCAAGCCAGACACTAAAAATAAGCATGCTTTAATCTATTTCTAGGCTCTAACTTAAAAGATGAAATATCAACAAATGTATCTTACAAATATATCATGAAATATTGTGAACATTACTATTTGCAGAAACTATATGAATAAAACTCCAAAATGTGAAGAGAATCATCCTTGAGCACCACTCCAAAAATACCAAAGATGTAACCAAAGACTGAATGCCCAATGAAGTTTGGGATCTTGTTGAGAAGTAGCATGTGCTTATGCCATTAAAGAGTATGTTAACATACATACAACAGGGATAACATTCAAAGCAAATGAAGGTTTAGTTCCAACACTTCGAAATTTTCAGTTTCTTGACTTCAAGTAACGTTCATTAAATACAAGGAAACATGTGCATGTCTTCAACGTTTCTGTTGCCCTTACAGACACAATCGAGCTGTTCAATGAATAATGTGGGTAATATCATTAACAGTGCTCAGAGGCTTTGCAAAGGAAAAAAAGATTATTTGATGGGTTTATAAACTGTGGGAGAGGGGAAGGCAGCAATGAATTGATGCAACAAACTATCATTTAACTGTTTATGAAACAGCCAAGTTAACATTCATTCTGCCAGCTATAATACAGACTTCTTTAACTTGCATAGTTTCAGTAATTAAAAGTTATCTTCAGTGACTTCTGAAGATTTATCAAAGATTTCTTCTTATCCAAGACTGTAGGACACCTGAATGCAGTAACAGGAAAAAAGGTACATGGTTTTACTGGAGGAAAACTACCACTGAGGGAAAAATTAAAAACCTGTATCTTACCAATATTTTTCTGAATTTCCATGATGAAATATTTCTCTGGAGTACTACAAGTGAAGGTAAAAGTCACATTCTCCCCAGGCTTTATCTTGAGTTCAGACCTGATTAAATTCTTCAAACGAATTTGACAGCCCACTGAAACACCAGGTCTCAGTTTAATCGTAACTGTGATGTTGTCCACCGTACGAAGAGGAATTGTAAAGGAAGCTAAGAAAGAAAAATTAAAATAAATAGAGGTGTTTTGTCACTAGCATATACAAGTATCTCCAGCCTCTCCACACATCCCCAGAGATGCCACATTGTCAGAAAGAATATTTGCATCCATGTTCTCTAAAGACTCTGTTGTTGGACCTACAGAAAATTCCTCGGCTCTTCCAACCCAGCACAGACAATAAAGAAATCTGCTTGCTGCGTGCGCCCAGAGAGAGGTATACATGGAATTTGTAGGAACAGTTCTGTTCCAGGTTACCTTCACAAGTGTTATTTATTTCACACTCAAAAAGTAGCTCAGCTATTCCTTTCAAATTTCTGTCACCAGACTTTAGTTTTCAGTTTGTTATACCCATTGTAGAGCCAGCTTCATTTCTGAAGGCACCCATGAAGCTGTGACTCAATTGAGAAATTTTATTCAGCAGCCAAACAACAACGTGACTCTCAACTTCAACTGCACTCGACAGTAACAGGTCAATCTCTGAGTATGCCCCAACATAACTGCAGATCAGACTAGGTAGGCCAGCAATACCAACAGCACATACCAACAGACACTCACGCACATGATCATGGCCCTCTCCCACCCTCCCCACCTTTTACAGCTCATTCCCTGAAGGTACAGGACGTCCACGCAACACAGAAGGCATCTGTGGCCTGGGATGGACCATGTGTGTTTGAATAGCTCTTCTCTATCCCTGAAAGGCCATCATAAACTTATAGCTTTTGGGGAATACATAAAAGCTTGAGCAGACTTCACATATTTCAACCCATCCTCAAGCACTACCAGGAGCCGCTCTCACAGAAAATACTGAAGCCACAGAGTAAACTGGTTGTTGAATAATCTTCTCATATTGAACGGGTAACGGTTGATCAACAAATGGAACAAACCTGACTGTATTCTAAAAACGTACACGCAATATAAGACATGAAAGACCACCAGTTGGACATTCAAAAAGACCAGAAGAGTTATTAGCATTATTTTGACAATTAGCACAGATTGAGCCCAGCCCTGGCTGAAGTGAGCAAAGTTTGCATTGAAGTCAACCGTATGTCAGCACCAGGTGAAAATCTGAGGACAAGTCAGCTGGCAAGTCTTCTGCCACTTGTTTTCACTACTCTCTTCCTTATTTCACTGTACAGAAGATACAATCACAGCGTCTACAGCTCTTGTGTTTGTAGCGTTTTTGGGGAAAAAAAATAATTTATGTGTGTATATATATATTAAAAAAAGATATCCACAAATAAGAGTACCACAAGTTCTGTTCAAAAAGGTCTATTCCTTGTTCCATGGGACATCATGCCAGGCTGCATGACAAAGCTCTGCTCATAGACTAGGTTGGGAATCCTCTTGCTCATTAACCTCAATAGAGAGAGATTTACCCCAGCAAACCCAGCATTGCAGCACCCTGGGAGAGCCCCTGCAGCCGTTCCCATTGCCAGGCAGGTGTGAGAGAACAGCTGGCTCAAAAATGCACATCTGAAGGGCACCCCAGGCTCTACCCAATCACTCACCATCCCTTGAGCACCTAAACATCCAGCCTGGTCCATGCCAGCTGCTCTTACCGTGGTGGTGGTGATGGTAAAGAGGGTGGCCGAAGCCCAGAGACCTGGGCTCACCTGGGGAGGGTTGTAGGGAGCGGGGCTGAGCACGCCATGGGAACCCTTGATCAGCAGAGCCATCTCGTGGCAGATGAGCCCAGCAGAGACCCTCAGCCGACCAACCCACCCAACCCAAAACTTCAGCCGTCGCAGCTGCAGAGAGAAGCATACAGCATTAGCAACCAAGTTCCCACAAAACCCACCTGCCCTATGTTTGAACCTCCCTTTCACAGTCTCTTGATTTTTACAGCAATCTCATGGTTTTGCAGGGCCTGACTTTCATTGTAATGTTTTGTCAAAGCCCTGGGGATGGATCAGTCAGCACTGGCTGCCATCCTTCCCCACCACCGGGAACATCGTAGCTGCAGGTTTGCACACATCAGGCATCAGAATCTCACTGATGGGGGGAGTAGGGCAGAAGAGAGTCCTCAAAGAGAAAACCCATCCTGCTTTTATTCGAGTTTTGTCGGTCTTGAGCCTTTTTCCAGACTTTCCAGCTTTTCTACACAATCTCGAAGTCAAGAGGCTTAATGAGCCCTTGAAACCACCTCACCTATTTGCCACCAGGATCAAAGGCTTTAAATGAATATTTCAAACACCATGAGGCTTGCCAAATTTCTGCACATACTTGTAATGATAAGCTTACTAATCCTCTATATCATTAGTAAGAATCTGGTCACTTAGTAACTTTCCTATATCTTTTAAGTGGCAGAACAGCCCTCTGCCCTGAGTGTCTACACTGAATTCCCTCAACTCTTCCAACGGCCCTATTCGATGTCTGCATTTCTGCTTTAGAAATGCTCTCACAGAGGTTTTCAACCTGGATTTCCTCAAGAGAGGGGAAAGAAGGGGGAGAAAAAAAAAACAAAACAAAACACAATACAACCATACAGACTAACAACTACCGTACGCGACAATCTTCCAGGCATACAGGGGACCATCACAGGGGCAACATCAACGGGGTGGGGAAAAAAAAAAAAAAAAAAAGAAAAAAAAGAGTAAAGCAAAGCCAGCAACTAGAGCTGCTCCTCATGCTTCAGGAGGAAGCAATTTTCAGAAAAGAAAGTGAAACAACTACTTGCAGCCTAGCCCAGAATTTTGTTTTCCATACCACTGAGTGCTTTTGGGTTTTATGGCATGGTTTTTTATTATTTATCATTCTTAGTGCGCAAAATATCCTTTTACCCTGATAGTCATCATTCTTCTGATGTCTGTCATCCAGATATGAAGTGTAATAGCATAAGACCAATAATTAATAGCCACAAACAAAAGAGACTTCTTTCTTGCATATGGTAATTGCCACACTCATCTACAGTTTATAAGTAATGACTGAAAAGCCTGTTCTCCACTTTCTTGTCAAACAGTTATCACTGTTCCTTTTCCCATCCCTGAGACAGCACAACCACATGGCCAACCTGGCAGGATGGAGAAACACACCAGGGCCACTAACCGCCAGCACTTCTGCACCAAACACTTGGGCACAGCTCTAAGACCATTTTTAGTCATGAGGATTAAGTTTAAACATAACCTTAAACACATGATCACTTTTAAAACAAAACAAATACGTGCCCTGAGCTGAAACTGAGGAACTGACGTTTTGAAATAAGTGAATAAATGCTTCCTTCAAGGGTCAAAACAAAGCATCGTCTTCCCCAGCGCTTGAAAGACTTGACTTCTACTGGCTGGGTTTTTTGCTTTCCAGACTTCATGACCATGTAGTCATTCATTTGATCTCCTTGCAAGAAAGATGACGTTGGACAATGGCGGGTGAGACGAAGCTCCTGCCTGAGGTGGTGGGTGCACACAGCACATAGGAGAGATCGACCTTGCTCTCAGCTGCAAGGAAAAGGCATATGGATATGGACAAAATAAAGCAGTGTTGTCTCTAGTTTTCATGAAGCCAGCCTCATGAAACTCCACAGATAAACATTTTGGTCAAAGAAATAAAAGCCAATTCCAGCTGCTAGAGATGTGCTATCAAATCTTGTTTTCGTAGGAAAAATGGAAAAAAAGAATCATGCAGAAAAAATATCCAGTGATCTCACAGTCACTAAAAATGACTAAATGGCTAAATCCCCCAAACTATAGCCACATACATGCAGCACAATAGAGAGACTACTTAAAATCACCTTTATTGGAAAGCTTTTATAAACACAAGTGAGCCAAAGAGACTCACGCTGATCTGTCATTGTCTATGATTCCCACCACATGCCTTTTTATGAAGATTACCAGTAACTCAACACATTTCTTGTAAAGAAGGAACTTCCATGCCTCGTTAACATTGCATAGTGATGACACACAGGATATCCAAACCAACAAGAGGAAGCATTGCCAAGCTGGATCTAGTCTCTGTCTACACAACAATGAAATTGTTGGGCTGGAAGATGTCAGAGGTCCTGAGCTGGTTCACAGGCTGACGTAGACATCTGACGACACCCTGATTTTTTTTCCTCTAAGCAATTAGAGTTTTGCAGCCTCCCTTGGCCATTTCTTCAACTGGCCCAATCTCAACCTGCACCTTCCCTGCCACGACTGGATTTTGCTATTGCTCATCCTTGTTTAAGACTGCTCCTTCACAACAGCTGTCTCATCACAGCACCCCTTTATCACTCAGTAATGCTCCTCTCTGCAAAGGCACCTTGGCTAACTTTTTCTCAACAGTATGATTTTCCAAACCTTTCATCAATTTTATTGCTCAGAGCTCTCCAACTTGAGTTAGAAACAAACTGCATAGCGTAAAACAAGTTGGATTACACCTCGGAGTTCAGCCTAAATTTATCTACTGTGGTTGCATCTGGCACTAATCCCCTAGTATTTTTTAATATGTATATATAAACGTCAAAAGGACACTTTTCCTGTTCAAGAGGGAGGTGCAATGTAGAAGACAGTTGGAGGGACAGAGAGCATGCGTATGTACATACAAGGAAAGGATTTGGCAGGACAGCAATTTTTATGGCTATGAATGGTGTCTTGCTAAACAAAGCTGGAGTGAGGACAGAGTCCAACTAGTTCTGGTGAGAGGGCTGCACTTTATTGCAGCAATTTATCCATAAGGATCTATGGATTGTTTCATGACCTCACTGGATGGATTAAAACAATCAAAAACACTCCAGACAGACCAAGAAACCAAAGCCCACCAGAGTCCCTGACAAAAACCCCTAGATGTTAATTTATCCCAAAGTAACATACAAAAAATGTGGGCTTGCTCATTCTGGTTAAATTGTGGGCTTGTTCCACTTCAGCCATTTTTAATAAAAACCAGTCAGATGAGGCTGACTCAGACACCATTCACAAGCTGGCAGCAGCTGGAGGAGACGAGCAGCTCCACAAGACGAGTAGCAGCAATGCTCGCTCCGGATATGAAGTACCTGGATCCAACGCCTGTTCTGCCTGAGGGGAATCTGAACCCACACAACCAACACCTCTCTGGAGAACGGGCTCATCCACCCCAGCACTTTGTGCCACAGCCTCAGGACAGAGAGCGCCACAGCCTCAGGACAGAGAGCGCCACAGCCTCAGGACAGAGAGCGCCACAGCCTCAGGACAGAGAGCGCCACAGCGCTATTTGCCTCTACAGCTCAGCAGGCTCTCCTGCAAAGCTCATCACCTCTTCTGAGCCCTTGCAGAGATGCTGGCCCACAGGTACGCTTGTAGCCTTCTGAGGTTGTTCCATTACACATCATCTACAGCTAAGGTCACAGCAAGACAGTAGGAAGCAAGGAGTACAACTCAATAACGATTTCAGTTTCAAGCCATGTGAACTCCTGTTGCTGATCTAATGGACAGCCTCGGTGCAGGATACAGCAGCACTGGTAGGACATGTTCAGAGCGATCCATCCAAAACACCCCTTGCCTAGTAAAAGGACCTCAAGGCTGTCTCCTGTGTGATGGGGACTGCAGGCTCCAGCTCCTGCATCCTGAGCAAATGCCCCGATGGCTCAGCTAAAAGAGATGCACCAACGCTACACCTGGTCATGCATTTCCCCATCACCTCCAACACAATTTGTTGCACAGTTGACTTGAATTTGCCAAGAACAGCTCAAAGAATATTCCAAACAGTAAAGGTCTCCCTACTTTGCTGACTCTTAATGTCTTGTACATCCCTTATTGAATCTTTCTTTGTCAGTTTGAGTCCAACTCTCCGGTTTAACTACAGCACTCGACTGCCCAAGCAGCATCTGCTCCTCCAGTTCCACCTGCAATGACCATCCAGGTAATTGCCTTCACATTCTTCAAGCCCTTAGCAAAGTTAGTCAGGGACCTACACAACGTTTATACTCTTCTCACCTACTAAACGGTGCTGTGAGCAGCAAACAGACCCCAAGCACAACCTCAAATTGCAGCCAACTCTGCTTGCTGCAAGCTGCTGAAATTCTGTTGGACTTTATAAAGCAAACAGGTTTTCTGTTTACATTTACAATGTAAACTAAACACTCTCTACATTGCTGAATGATCTCCTTATGTTTGAACCTGTCTTGCAACACCACGCTTGCTCGGGATACGAGGTCTTTATTTTGTGAAAGGATTACTTTCAGGGAATCACCCAGAGAATTGAAGCTTACAATCTTCAAAGCTTGTAAACACTTACAGATAGACACTGCCAGTGACTATTACGCCAGGGTAATCGCCCACATCTCAGAAGAGGGCACCTGGAGGAGAACAGCCCTTCCTCAGCCACCCCAGTACAGCCTCCTAATCTTCACTGATGGTTGAAACTGATAGGACCAGGATGTGAAGCAGGAGAGATGCTACACACCCTGTTCTCCTCCTCATCAGGGAAGAAGGATGGATACTTCTCTGGTAGTGATGTTACAAGCCATCCCAGTGCAATTCACCTGAGAAGGTCTGTCAGTACCCCCGGCCAACAAGGTTCCTCGTTCAAAAGTTAATTCATTAAGCTAACTTGTAATGCCTCAAAGGAATAAAGTACCCCCAGTTTAACAATAACTTTAAAAAAAGCCCTAATTATAAATTCCAGTACTACTTCTACTTTCTCTGGAACCTTTTTAGAAGAATAATTAAGACACTACCATAACTCACATGTAAGAGACATTTTTAAAAGAAGCTTTTTCACCAAAAGTGGGGAAAAAAACACTTTGGGACTGACTCAGCAAGTTTAGCTGTAATTACAGAAGAGAGAATGTTGATTCTGGGCTGCCTTTTTTATTTTGTTATTTTACAGATACAAAGTTTTGATGCTTCTGTAGAAGCGAGATGCAGAGCTCAGTGAATGCTGTCTGCAAGCTGACGGCCAACTCGCGTACAACATACAAAACGTTAAGATAGATGGGTCTGTGCAAGAAAACGTCGCACTGGCAGCAGGAACACTAAGGCACCACGCAAGTCGCTGCAGGAACCTCCCTTGATTAAAGGGGTGTTCGCTTGCACATTTTATCCCTACCTTGATGTAAACCAGTAAGAGGACAGCATCTTAGAGCATGTCTGAGCAGCTCTTGGCTCTGGTTGACGAAGGTGGAAAAGCGCGTTTCACAATCAGTGGTCCCTCCCATGCCAAATATCCTGCTCACAGCTCTTTGTTTCTCGCTTCTAAGGCACTTTAGATTATCCTTTTTCACCCCTCGCAGTTTGCTGCCTCTGTACACTAATCTCTCAGCTCCACCCACGGACCCAGCAAAGCCAGGGCCAACTCCGAAATGCCAGCATCGTTGTATCTCTCAAAACAAGCGTTTGCTCCAACAGCAAGTAACTACACTCACTTTGTTCCCCAAGAAATCAAAAAGCACAGCTCGAAGTGGGTTGTCCCATGACACCCTTGAGGATGGTTGTTAGAAGATATCCAGTGGAACAGGCACAGATGAGACTTCTCCCTCCATTATATGAGAGAGGTAAAAAAAAAAAATAATCTGTCTTCCCACAGTACCGGCAGCCAGAGGACCCAGAAGCAGACAAGACCCTACTAACATATGTGAAATGCACATCTATCAGACGTTATGGCACGATTCTTCAGCTGGCTCTTCCTCAAGGTCTTCCAGGAGGTCCCATCGATACTATGAGGCTGCACCTAGAATATTGTGTCCAGTTTTGGGCCCCTCGCTTTAAGAGAGATATTGAGCTCCTGGAGCAGGTCCAGAGAAGGGCGACTAAACTGGTCAAGGGGCTGGAAAATAAAACTTATGGGGAGTGGCTGAGGGAGTTGGGGCTGTTTAGCCTGGAGAAGAGGAGGCTGAGGGGAGACCTGATTACGGCCTATAAATACTTGAGAAGGGATGGTGGGGAGGTGGGGGAAGGGCTCTTTACATTAGTGATGGGTGACAGGACAAGAGGAAATGGGTATAAGCTTAGTCAGGGGAGGTACAGGTTGGATGTTAGAAAGAATTTCTTCTCTGAAAGGGTTGTCAGCCACTGGAACAGGCTGCCCAGGAAGTGGTTGAGTCCTCATCCCTGGATGTGCTTAAGAAAAGGGTGGATGAACTACTTAGGGGCATGGTTTAATGGGAGATTAGGGACAGTTGGACTGGATGATCTCTAAGGTCTTTTCCAACCTAGAAATCTATGAATCTATCTACACTAGGCAGGTTCAGCTACAGGCAGTGAACCCTCGCCTCTGTGACCAGCTAATACAGAAAAAGAAGATTTTGCTCCGACGTAACAGCCAGCAGACAATAGTTTACTATGTGCAGCACAAGCCATGTCCTCTCCTTCATGCCCTGGTGGCACAAGCAGATGTGAACATGCAGATTCCTCTTGCTCAACATCTCTGTCAGATTAGAGAAGTTTGAGTTGAGGGACAATGACCAGGGTCTATTGGCTGAACCCTATTAAAACGCCACCAAAAGTCACCAGGTGCTCCATAGGAATTGGTTAAGGATTGGGTTCCAACAAATCAATGCAGCAGCTGTGTTGCTTGCTCCAGAGCTGAGGATTCACAGGGATATCCAAACAGCCTCAGTAAGACAGCTAATGTCCCAGAAACTGCTGGAAGTGCTCTGTTCAGGTAACATCTTTAGGTTTTCCTCCAGTCAGGCAAAGGTTTACAAATTACAAAAACTATTAAAGATGTATAATTGTAAAAAGATTTTGACAGAAACTTAAGAAAAGCAGTATTATTTATAGATAAGATTAATTCCTATGAGTTCAAGACTGAACACAACTGACCCAAAGGATACCTGGTACCAGGGAGGGGAAAGGTTCTTCCCTTACTTCATAAAGCAAGCCCTGATTTCTGTCTAGAAACTCCCATTACCGTGTAGGAAGATAATGCACACAAGTCAGAATAAAAATGAGAGGAGGGCAATCTTCTAGCTAAAGAACAATTTCCTCCACACCACAGGTCCAGCATGGTTCACAGGACATGAGCTTCAGCAGCCTCCAACCCCTCCACCCCGTTTCTCCCTCGCGTCTTGAGCCAAAGCCAAAAAATTATCCATTATAGCCGGCTCCGCCATCATTATTTTTTGGCGGATAAGCCACCACAGCTCATCAAATGACAGCCCCAGGCACAAAAGACTTGCCAGCCACCTAAGGAGCCAGCCTCAGGAGCTGGCCCACCACATCACGTTTCTTCTCTCCTGGGCCACTTAGCCAAACAGCTGCTGTTTGTTGGTGTTTTCGGTTTTGTGTACAAGTAATCCCATGACCAAGAGTATGGCTATTGGAGAAACTTCATTCACACATGACTCCAGAGACCAGGACCTAACTGAGGATCTCTGGTGGAGGCACTCAAGTTGGTGGTATTTTGTGCTGCTATGGATGATGAGTTCAATTCAGTGTATTAATTTCTCAAATATTTTCATGTTCCCACCACCTCACATTCCCACTTGGGCCATCACATTATTTCTGTATCCTTTCAGACTTAAAGGCAAACAAATGAAAACCACATACAGAAAAAGCTCAGCTGTTAAAACCAAACATCTCAAATTCCCCCAAAACCTAGAATTGATAAAAAAAAAGCTTATTTTCTGGTGGAAAACTTAAGGTAGTAGCACCAGAACTGGGACATGCAATAAATAAGTAATTTACTAGACACAAGTTATATTCTATAGAGTAAAAACTAAGAACTCTAGATTGACAATGGCATGAGGCAAAGCAAAAAAAAAAAAAGAATACTTATGCACATTACTTGTGGTCTTAAAAGGAGAGGTCTCAATCGAGTGAGCAAACAGCAATTCAGAATGGAAATAATCCAGCTTCCATCGACTTTCAGAGGAGCACAAACAGGCCAGTTATTTATATTCTGTCAGAACACCAGAAAGACCCTGCTAACAGCTTGGGGTATTTTTTACCTTATTAAAAGCAGCAGATTTATGTGTTAAGAATGATGCGTGACTCAAATCAGCCAGTTGCCAAGAAAAAGTTAACTGGAGGGTAGATCAAGAAACAACATGGCATTATCTGCAAATTCACGTATTATAACAATGACATCTTAAAGACAAACCCCAAATACACATGCAGATTTTATCACATAAGGATACTTCAAATCTGAAATATTTGTTCAGGTTTCATAGACATCATAAAAGACTGATTAACTTCATTACTGGCATTTCAATGAAACATGTTTTTAGTCAGAAAACACATTTTCACAGGTCAGATAGGTAATATTTTGTTTACATGCCCACATCTATGCACAACTATTCCACCAAATACTTCTTTATGTAGTTTTCCACCTACAAGTTAACCAATATTTCATTTGATAATTTATGTTATGCATAAAGTTGCATCTGAAGAAAAAACATAAGCTCCTCTGAAGGCAATGTAACCGGCCACGTTTGATCCACACGTTCCTACAGGAAAGTAAGGACAATGCTATAATACTGTACCTGCTGGGAAAGGGTGGAAGGAGAAGGCGAGAGAAGACAAGACTTCATCAAGGGTGACAAGAGACAGCTTTAGCGATAGGCGCACCACTGTACCACCAGAGCATCACCAGTCCCCAAGAAGAGGCACATGTACCTCATGGCCATCTCCTGCGTGGTTCTGCATACCCAGCCTCAACCTGTCCTCACTCAAAGGGAGATTGCTGCAACTTGAGGCCAAAGCATGGAACAGCAGAGCCAGTACCAACATCAGCACCAGGGCAAAGGGAACTCCTTAAAATTTACAAACTACATAGGGGTATGGGGGAAAGTCTTAACTTGAACTACCCTGGGTTTTCAGGACAAGCCTTTGGGAAACATTTTTAGTTGGAAGTGTTTCAACTACAGTTTCGATTGTGCAATAACAAAAGCAACTCCCACAGGGACGAAGGAGGCACCAGGCACATGAGATCTGCCAACAAACCTAGGAAGGCATCATTCTCGTCCCTGGTCCTGCTCACACCATCGCAACCTTCAGCCTGCCAAACTATGTCACTAACACAGCTGAAGCCAAGCTACTTCTTTTTTTGGGAGGCTGGGGATCCACAAAAAGGAGGACGGCACTGAGTTACAGAGTTTGATGGGATGACAGAGGAGCAGTGGTGCCTGTGCAGGAGAGGAAGAAGCAGGCAGAAGCATGCGGTTGGAAAGGAAGGGACTGAGGGAGATAGGAAGAGGGACCACCAACAGCAGCAGCAAACCGTCAGGTGTACCAGTGGTGTTTCATGCTACCTCACTGTTGCTAATTTTGCTTTACAGAGCAACTCCACTGTTTGCCCAAGGGCAGGGTCACTGGCTGGTGAAAATTCTCTCCCCAGTTCCTCTAGATGAAGCCACAAAAGCCCCAGACCACAGCTCTACATCTTGTGTGTAGAGCAGGTTTACACCATGAGGATAGACTAGACATTCTTCGTCAGACTTGCCATCTTCCTTCCGAGTTCCTGCACCTTCCTACCTGATCTGGTTTTGCCACCTTCATGACAAGAGGCATTACAACCACACTCAAAGTGGACTTGTTTTGGCTCTCCAGAGACACAGCCTTTACCCACTGCCACCACACAGCTGGTATACTGCTTGCTACTACACCCAACCAAGCTAACGGTGGGGGCTCAACCTCATATGAAGCAGGTATAAACTACTACTTTTTTTAATGCCAATGCAAATGCATAATTTGTTTGGATATTTTAAACATGAGGGGAAGGAACTGGAGCAGACGATGACAACAAGCAAAACTCAAAGACATTGGCTCAAGAAGAGCTGTACTGTGCCTCAAAAGCAAGCCCACGAAGTTTAATGTGAGGCATCAAGATTTATGGGGGAAAATAAAAGAAATAAAGGATTTTGATAACACAGCTTGACCAGAGGGTGAGAAATAATGCATGTAGGTACAATTAACAGGCTGCTGCATCTCCCAGTAAAGATCTAGACCTATGTATGACAAAAGACACAACTAAGGATTTTTTCATTTGCTACTTCAACAATACAAGATCTTTAGAAAGTCTAGCTCCTCTCCTTCTAGCACTGACCCATCTAAGGCTTTAAAAGTTTGCTTTCTTCAAAAACAACACACAGTTAATCACAGTATAATATTCTTTTTCCTTTGAAAAGGCTCAGGGAGAGGCAAATAGCTGTCATTCACTTGACTCAGAGGCAATACATTAAAGGCAAATATTTTATTTAAAAGACTGCATAGCTTGAAACCTAAACCTCAGTGCTAGCCAATTTCACAGTCAACATTTAGACTGTATTGTTTATAATAACCATGGCCTTGAGCCACACTTCAGCATAACCAGTGCTGTTAAAGATAATGCAAACGTTAAAAAGGCATGAATTTCACATCAGACGCTTTACATTGTTCATAGTCACTGAAAATAACTCAGCAGTTATTTTATATAGAAGGTCTCATACTTCAAGAGTCTTTAACAGGACTTACAGCTATAAACCAGACTGTTTAGATTTGAGATAGGCATTTTTTGCAATCAAGCATCTTTGGAAATTGATGAAAACCCCACATGCTGTCTCTGCATTTGTAACCGGAATTCTTTTGGGGTCACAAACAGGTTTTAAGAAAATCATTCATGAGTTATATACACAGGATTACATCAAGCATCCGGTAATTTCAGGAGACAGAGAGTTCGTAGTGAACAGTGGTCTCCCATTTAAACTCTCTGACCCGGCTGGGCACACAAACCATTTTGTTTCCCTGCACGTACAGTTCACCCATTGCTCTACATCAATAACATCATTCTCTTTGCTTTAAAGCTTACGCAACTGCACAGTCTGATACAGAGCCCGATCCTGCCAACTCCTGCTCCTTACAGATAACCCAGCCATCTCTCTGGCATCCAGGGAAAATGATTTCATGAAGTCACTTCCCTAATCGATACTCAACCAAATGCGGATGCAAAGAACAAGTAACTTACCTTGTTCGTATTTATTTCACAGAGAAAGACAAAGGAACGTTCAAACGAGAGGTGCTGAAAGTAGCTACCCCTATTTCGACATTATTTTTAGGCGATGCCCGAGCACCCCGGCACAGCAGGGCGCCTTTGCCGGACGCCTCCCGCCCGCCCGGGACGAGGAGCCGGGCAGAGCCGCAGTGAACTTTCACTCCGGGAAGGAGACCGAGCGCCCGGGGCTCTCCCCCGCCCGCCGGCACAAGACGGCCCGCAGACGCTCCCCCGGGGGGCCAGGGCTGCCCTAAAGCTCCGTATGAACAACACTACAGACGCGATTCGACCCTTTTCCCCCCTTTAATAACTAACAGCTATTAAACGAGCCGCAGCACACGGACATAAGTCACCGGTCTCTCGCCTATGGTGCGGCCAAAGCCAGGCAGGGCTCGGCCAAACACCGGGCGGGTCCCCCCTGCCCGGACAGTCCCACCGGGCGAGCCAGGGCTGACGGGGAGCCCCCGCCGCCCCGCCGCCGCCTTCCGTACCTTACCTACCTTCCTGCTGGAGGAGCTGCGCCGAGGCGGCGAGGAGCGCGGCCAGGAGCGCGGCCAGCGCCCGGCCCGCCGCCATCTCCCCGCATGGGCCCGGCGCCGAGGCGGGCGCGGGTCCCCTCCGGCGCCGCCGCTGCCGCCGCCGCTTCCTGCTCTACCTCGCACCTGGCGGGGCGGGACGGGAGGGGGCAGGTGAAATCCCTCCTCTTTCTCCCGGCTGGCAGGGCTGGGCTGGGGGCGGCCCCGGGCGCTGCCACCGCCCCGGCGCGGCCGGGTGGAGCCGGCTTGGCGGGGGCGTGGGAGCGGGAGATGCGGGTCGTAGTCAAAGAGGGGGACGGTGCTGGGGCCGCTGCTGCCGCGGGGCTATTTCTGCTGTTACACCTTGCTCTGACGCGTTCCCCTCCCCGTTTCCGACGTTTTTAACTGCTACTGAAAGACTTCTGAATTTTTTACGACGATGGCGGTGAAACACTGGGAGAAGTTGCCCAGGTAAGTGGTAGATGCCCCATCCCTGGAAACATTCAAGGCCAGGTTCGACGGGGCTCTGAGCAACCTGGTCTAATTGAAGATGTCCCTGCTCACTGCAGGGGAGTTGGACTAGATGACCTTTGAAGGTCACTTCCAAGCCAAAACCATTCCATGATTCTGTGTTTGGGAATGCTGCATTTCATACAGAATTAGGTTCCTTCCAGTGAACAACGGTTTGTATCCTAATTGTTAAACGCTTGGGGACTTTACAGTAAAAAACTCTGAGCAGAAACCACCGTGGAGTAGTCGGGAGTAGATGTTTGCCCAGCTTACTAATGTGGGACAGCTCATCTCCTTGCAATTCTATACCATTGCTTTGGAGCGTTTGTTTCTTTGGCAATATTGTTGCAAAAAAAAACAGTACATCTATACTATCCCGCAACAGCACTTGGCTATTGGAAAAATGTACACAGGAATATTCATGTTCGAAGAAGGATAAAAGTCAAAATGGTGTCAGAAGTTCAAGACCTTTAACAGATTTAAGACCAGGCTTTAGAGAAGACTGAAGACCCTTTGCTCTTGCTGATTTCAGCTGGCAAAAACACACTCTGCTCTCCTGGGAGATCTTTACACCTCTTTTGTAAATAAATCTATTGTTCAGCAATCTTCTGCATAGTACAGCTTTTTACTCATGTTCCTGAAGAATATGCAATAAAAAGAAATGTGAATGAAAAAAAAAAATCAATTTTTAGAAATGGACACTTTTATAAGAAAGTAACTGGTTACGTGACTGCAGAGTAATGAATGTATAGGAGCTTTACAGCCATAGGAGGAGGAATAGAATGATTTCTTAGGGGCTCAAATCAGTTCCAATGTTGCTTCACGAACATGAGGAAATAAGGAAGGGCTAGGGTTTTTATTTTCTCCTGCTGGAGAAATAGGAAGGCTTTTGACCAACTTTCAGGTTTTAATTTATGTTAGTTGTGTCTTATCCAGTTTCACATCTTCATAAAGTTCAGTACTTTCCTACTGAAGGTAATTCTTATGTCAGCTTTATATTTCCTTCAGTTCCTTTTGTCTGTTTTCCAGATCAAAACACAGAAAAAACATGGTAGACTTGCCAAAATCGATGTGGGTTGATGTTTATTGTATTTCTTAACACTATTCTGTCACTTGTAATTCTGATGTAGGAACACAAAATCAGAAATCACTTGCCGTCTGGCTGCTCTTATGTTCTCCTCAGTCACCCCTGTGGTCACCAGTATTTCCAAACAAGCACATCATCATCTGATTCCCGTTGTAATCTCCACAAACATTAGCTAGCCATTATAACACCACCCCTATGAGACCACTAAGTTCAATTCCCTCTGATTGCAGATGATGGACCAAGGGACAGACAGCCCTTACGACTTCCCCAGTGTGACAGGAGAGTAAGTGCTCCTCCGTAGGGTTGAGAGGGCTGTGTAGTGTCAGAATGCCTAGTTATAAGAGTCACTTCCTAGTGACATCTACTGTTGCATAAACAGTGTAGATGGCTGGATTAAGATGCTTAAAATATTTGACATGTGAAAGCATGCCAAAATGACCACTTGAAGTCAAAAACCATTGACTGTACACATAACTCTATGGGAAAAAACTCACCAACACAAAGTGAAGGCATTTTCTGTTGACTTCATTAAGGTTTGTAGAGCTAACACACTTCCTTATGGCGGTAGCAGTCCTTGTTGCTGTAGTATCAGCTGCAGTGAAGGATGGAAGTTGACCTCCATCAATACCTTTTGTCTATACATGCCACAATGCTATAGTCGAGTTCCAGGAGTTGGCAGGGTTAAAGTTAAAGACTTGTTCCACATGTCTACCCCAAAACACCCTGACCCTCAAAGTACAGCACAGACTGGGGTCTACCACT
This sequence comes from Tauraco erythrolophus, assembly GCF_009769465.1. Lineage (NCBI taxonomy): Eukaryota > Metazoa > Chordata > Aves > Musophagiformes > Musophagidae > Tauraco > Tauraco erythrolophus. The sequence continues at coordinate 49,460,504 of NC_141471.1, read as the reverse complement.
CTCCGTGATGATGCTTCAGCATCCAGGAGGTAAGAAAGCATGCTCTGAAGGTGAGTGCTGTTAAATAGGTACGCTGCTAAAATCAGTCTTTTCTCCTTCTGTCAGCAAAGAGTGAGAACCAGAGGTGAAGGAATGTCACTCTAGTTACTAGAGTTGATCTGCTAACCATAAAAGTAACTTAATGTGCTTTGCTATGACTTTAATTGCTTCAGCTTTGTTTTTAAAATCGAGAAGAAGGAAAACAGGAGGAAGAGTAAGAACCCTCCTCCTTTCACACATTGTTTTCCCAAAATTTCCTTTGACATAGCTATCGACTTTCACTTCAGTGTATTTTCTTGAAAAGGTCAATACTCTTGTGATACTGTCACTTTGTCCATGTGTCTATTTTGCTATTTTGGCTGATGCAGCTGATGAACAATTACCTCAGTCAGTCTTTTAATTGAAAGCAGAGAATTTTTTTTTTTTTTTAATTGTCCCATCTTTATTTTTTGTGTGTGCTTAAGACATTTCTGATTTTCCGCTCTTTTTGGTTATGATTACATATTGACAGTGACAGGAAGGATCCTGATTTGGTCCAAGTGTGCGTTAAATGTGAAAGCGTCTGTAAGCAGACCTACCATCCCACAGGCAGCTCTCGCCTCTGTCTCAGGCTGGAGGCCATCAGGATCAGTGTGTACCATTTTACACACTGAAAAGACAGTGCTCCTCCTTGCTCTACAGTCATTTCCTCAGAAAGGAGCAAAAGTCAGCTGGGTCAGATTTGGGGGCCAGCCTTGCTGGATCAGCTTAATGTGGTATGCGAGTCTACGGATTGAAGCTCCCAGGGATTGAGAAATAATTGCATCTGCAGTCAGAGTGTGCCCACACACAATGAAAGCTCCATCAAAACTGGCTAATTTGTCTTTCACCTCTCATTAGCTTAATGCACAGTGCCCTGGTCCAGCTGGAAATGGTGTAGAAATTCAGAGGGTTTAATCCTTGTTAACCTTATTTGTAGTTTTTATAGCATTCTTCTTCACAAGACTGGAAGTGCTTGGGAGCAGCCATTTCACATGGGCCATGTATTGTTGTTCAGTGGTGAGCTTTACTGGCCGCTGACCACAGTAATGTCAATACGCTTCTGAGGAAGAGCTAGGATTAATCATCTTGGAAATGTGAATTTAGCAAGGGAAGCCAGGGAAGAGATAAAAATAGGATTAAAAAACATTCATGTGCTGTTTATCCAAAACTATTCCTCTCATTTGTCTACGGGAATCATATCCTTTGCCTGGAAATGCCCTATTAATTACACAGAGCAAGTTGCAAGAAAACACAGAAAAGCTATGTATGGAAGCACATGGATTCTAAACCATGCCACTTTTGAGGAGCAAATCTCCCACTTCAGCTTCCTTATCCCCACAGTGTGTGTGACATTGATAAATGAACACATCAAAGATTGAAGCAATGTTGTTCTTACCAATAGTTGTCAATGAAAGATTCCACTCCCTACTTTTTTTCACCTAAAATGAAATCATTAAATTAATAACTGTACAGGCACATGGGCACAGAAACCCACAGTCAGCTTGGGGAAAAATCTGCTGAGAAAATGTCCTTATAACCTCACACCAGGAAAGACACACATAAATGTGCTCTTGTCCTAATGAGAGAAAGTTCACACGAGTAATTTGTAGGCTGATCGTTTCTAATGTGTTCTGACTCTCAACAGCAGAACAAGCTCAGTGAACCCTGAACTGATGGGATGTGTATTTAGTGCAGATTTCCATGAGGCAGGTGGTAGAAGAGCTGATGCGGCCTCAAAGAGAGTCATCAAGATGCAGTTCATCATGTTTGAAAGACAGCTGCTGTATGAGGTAGCATTTGCTTTCCCTGTGTAAACTAGAGCCGATTTCAGCCAGCTATGTGACGCTCATCCAGCAGCCCGAAGACCACCAGACGAGTACCCTGTGCTGGTGAGAAGTAGGGTGCTCACTGGGTGTCGTAGCTGAATTTCCAAATATTTCATCTCTTTGTTATTGAAAAGATCAGATTGAGCAGCTGCTTTATGACTATATACTGTGGTGATGCCTAAAGACCATACCCAACACAGACAGCTTCACCCTCAGCACCATGCCAATGCTGAGAGCAAGCCTTGCTCCACAGAGCTTGCAAATACATAAGCAAAAGGTGGCAGAAGCCTGTAACACAGAAGAGGATGCGTTAGAGGGAGCAGAACCTGGGGCTGTTGGTGTCTGTACACACCGGAGAGGGGTGAGTACAGCTCTGCTTTACTGGGAGCTGATGTTCCAGGATAATTGCTATGCGCTGGCTCTCCATTTTTGCTGCAGTTGAGAACAGCAGTGATGCATGGCATCTGCTTCCTTCTGCTGGAAGCTCTGCTCTGTCTGGCAGGAGAATGGTACGAAGTACAGCATCTCTTGCAAGAGCACAGGAAATACGGCATTTTTCAACCCTAGCAGATTCGAGGCGTATTTTTTTCACTATCTGAAGCTTATTACTGGAATATATGGAATGTGCTACCTCATGACTCACGTAGGCATGGAAATAACTAATAGCACATTTATTTTTTAAGCTGGCTTTACTTACTGTGTTTTATGAAAGTGATCTACTTCCCTTGTACAGTAGTTGCATCATCCTTGCAGGCTAACTATGACAGAGCAGGTTAATATTAAGGAAAGACCAAAGAACTTTCTATGTTCCCTTGTCTCTATTCAAGAGAAGCAAAGTCACTGTTACCTTTCCTGCAATCCTACCAGGAACATCCATCTACAATAATATGGCATATCCATCGTGGTACATGGGATGCGACACCTCTCTGCTGTTTGTGGCAGCTGCCTGGAGAAGAAGTTGGAGTCTCATGACTGCCTCAAGAAATATGGAAGGAGATGGGATATTTATTGCCTGTCAGGCATACAGCCCCACGCGGTCTTCCGCACGTTTGAGAAAATGCGAGCCCTATAAGCTCATTTCCATTCCTTTGATAACTTTTTAAAGTAATTCTCCTCCTAAAGTAGTTCTTCTACTAAAGTGATTCCACAGGGTAAGTCTGCCTCAGTGCCCCTAACCAGGTCTGGTGAGTCACTTCTCAGGAGGAGCAAGAGAAGGGAGCAAACATAAATGCCAAGATGCATTAAAGTTAAGGCCCTTCTGATAAAGGCAGGTCTGTACTTAGATAATTTTGTAATCAGCATGATCAATGTCATACTGACATGGGCTCTAGTTCACTCAACCCTCTGGACACAGGATTAGGTCCATCTCTGCAGGATAGAATAGAATTTCCCACAATAAAATACAAGCATTTGCATGCACTTATATGCCATTGCTTTAAAGTCAGGCACTTGCTTAAGGCTGTTCTAGAAATAGAGTTTCCTGAGTTGAAGTATATCTGTGCTACCACTGTAAAACACCTATTTGCTGTCTTTGAGAGTCACTCTATTACATTATTTAACAAGGATATATATGATGTTAAATAAGCAATAGAGCTTTGCATGATCTGTCCTAATGTTTACATTATTGATTGTATAAAATGGAGGCAAGAACTAGGCCCAGCTATAATAATGATGCATGGAATATTTTGGAGTCAACAAATCAGTCTTCCATAGGCTGAAGTCATGCAGCATATAATTCTGGTCAAAAGCTTAATTATTTCCAAGTTATTCATGGTGGTTAGATTAATTGTAGGAAGCATAGGGACTGCTTGCAGCATTTGAATACAGATTCTGATTAGTTTTTGAATATGAGTGAGATCCAGCGATGCTTGACTGCAGGGCTTTGAACCAAGGCTTGTTACGTGAAAACACACCCACAAAGCACCCCAATAGCTTAAAGAAAGTTTTCTCTCACCAAAACATTTTAAATGCTCTTGTCAGTATCTCTGATTTGACTCTGCAGGTATATGGCACAGTGAGTGCAGAAATATTTGTTACAGCTTGTTTGATGATTTTATGATGCAAAAGAAACAGCCTCCGCTCTGAGTGGAGTTACCCTTCAGTCGATTAGTTAGCACGGGGCTTTTTTCTCATTATAGTGGTGAGGCAATTCTGAAATGCACCCTGGTTATTAGACAAACAGGCTTACCTTAAAGATTGGAAATGATGTGTTCAAGGTCTTATCCTACAATCTTTTGCCCTTTGCCTGAGACTTCACAAGCAGGGCTGGATGGAGGCGGCAAAGCGGAGGGGGGACCCGAAAAGCTGCGCCCTGAGCAAAGGAGGAGGTGGGTCACAAACTGCGTGGTAAATCTGCCCTTGGCTAAATTGCTTATTCAAATAAGGGTTACTCATTCACCTCAAGAAGACGAACAGGATTTATCCCCGAGCTTGCTTCAATAAACAGATAGCTTGCAATTTTCCTGTGAAACTGGGTGTGAAGAATGTGGTGCTGTTACAGTAGCATGGGAAAGAAATTGCTGCCTCTGGCACATTTCATTTCTCTTTGGTATAAAGTTATTGTTTTCTTCTTGCTCATATTTCAGAGGGAGTTTACTCAGGAAAAGAAATAGAAGCAGGACTTCATGAGGGGCTGCCTGCCCCGCTTCTACTTTGTGCTATGCAAAACACGGGAAGAAAATGTATCAGCACACGAGAATGGGTATTTGGCTGTTTTGTATTTGTCTGCTTCCAAATGGTGGTCAGGGGTCGTTCAGCATTAAAATATATTGCCTTACCATGTGAGACATCACGGCCTGAAAGGAATAACCTGCTTGCGTAGGAAGGGAGCGCTTGTCGTATATCACACAGACAGGCGAAGGAGACAGCAGAGAGTCTTGAGGCTGAGGCATTTCTGAGCCTCTGGGAAGAAACCCAATTTTTTGTCAGAGAGAAGTCATATTCCATCATCTTTATCTGTCGCTAAGTGAAATCATAACAAACCAGCTTAACAGCAGGAACATTCCTCGACGCTTAAGGATTTATTGCATACTGTTTGTATCTGTTTGTCAGTTTATACAGACATCTCTGGTACAGATGCTCAAGCTCTGATAACAAAAGATATAAATAGTACGTGTGGTAAACAACTTGTAGAATAGGATGCCACTACCAAATACCACGTATGCCTGTATGTACACTTAGCAGAGACAGGATGAGTCACGTAAGGGACTCCATGGAGAGATCAGCATTTCCCATGGCTCTCATGCTGACACATATGTGAAGGATCCTTTATACATGGGAACTATAGGTGATATGCCTGCACTATTAGCTATTCTGGTAAAAACAGTAAATTTGGAAACAGCTTGGGACATTGAGGTTTCTTTCCTGGGTTGTGCATGTGGTCTGACATTCTCATGCCTTTGTAAAGGTCTATGGCTTCATTAGGAAAGGGAATCAGGTGCCTACTGCATAATACTCTGCCTTTAAACAGGTTGCATTAGATACTGAAATAATCCCACTCACAGAGACACCAGTTGTGCCTGGCACTGACAGTCTTTCCATCACAGATTTATAAAACTCCCAAGCAGGGGGGGTGGATTCTAGGATTTTCTCTTGTCACTTATACTCGGTCCCATTCTGGCAAAATATTTGCCATCTCAGGTGGACAAGGGAAAAAAAAGGTCTAGGTCAGTAATTAAAGACAATTGTGGATTTTAATGAGATTTTACGGTGAGGTTCTAGGTGCAATTGCAGCAGGTTGTCCAGGAAACTGAAGCTAAAGTTCTTGTTCCACATGTAAAGCTGCTAAAACTTTCCTGGAAATGTTTAATGAGGAAGAAGCGAGCATATGCCGAAGCTATTTTAACATATACAGAATGTATCAGAAAAGTAAGATTCTGCTCAACAAGATAACGGGAAGTGTCAAAGTTTTTTTTTGTTTTAGCTGAAAAGTTTGTGGTTAGATCTAGTTGCCACCAAAGCCCAGGAGAGTTGGACGTGATGCTCCAATGATGTTGCATTTACTCTTCGACTGTTACGCGGCTCCTGAAGCTACCGTAACGATTTCTGCAGGCTACAGGGCGCTAAGCTAAGAAACTCACATCTACATTTGATTTCAGCGTTCCAGGAATCTGTGGCGGGTAGCTCCAGCATCCTAACTTAGGTCTGTAGGAAGAAAGCATGATATTAAGAAGCCTGCTTGGGGATGGGAGCACAGCAGTCAGCCCTTACACTTGGCAGAAATTAGACATCTGCCCATCATTTCCCACCCGCCCTCGCCATGGGGTCCCCTCACTAGCCCCGCTTTGCCAGGCTTCCCAGCAGAGTGGGTTAAATAGGCAGAGAACTTACTGGGCTGTACTGGGTTTTGCGTCACCCTCTTTAGATCTTGCTGTGCATCCTACTGATGTGTTTTTAGCCTCTGTGTGCCTCAGTTGCCTAAGGCTTAACAAGGGAAAATAGCAACACCTTTGTCGTCAGTGCTGGAAAGATTAAATGCATTCAGAAGTGGGGGTGGTGGAGTGTTCTCTGATGCCATGGCCATGGAAGTTGTATAAGTGCAAGGAATTTTACTGGCAGTTGAAGTTACGGACTTCAGTGGGTCTCTTGTTTTCAAAAGCAGCTGGAGAAGAGGCTTCTTTGCCCTCTGGGGAGAGGAGTTGGGTGTTGGAAGAGCTGAACCCATTCCCTCTCCACAGAAGACAGATAGCCTGGATGCTGAAAGGGCATAGATCAGCAGAAACTTTCTGTAAAACATGTTAATACCAAGAACATACAGTCCTGGGGCAAGGTCTAGCTCTATTTTCATGTTCACAGATCATCCGCTGCTCTTTTGGGTACTAACTTCATAACACATGCTGCTGTACTTCTGCCACAGAGACGATACATTCACAAATCCCCAGGCTTGTAGATTAAAGACCAAGACTCAGGTGAAAGGTACAGTAGTGGTCATTACTAGAAAATCAGCATTTCTCAGAAGATAATTGCCACACATTGCCTATGGTGATTATACATATACTGTGGGATCTGCAAATCAGAATGCATTTATCTGGCACAGATGCGGGCTTTTCCAAGAACAAATAATGTTTCCAGTAAAGAGAACTTCTCTCCTAGGATTTTAGAGCTGGACTTCAGAAAACATCTACTTTATACTAAAAAGACTTATCAAACCCCTAGGAGTAACACACTCTAGGTGAAAAATTGCTTTACAAATACCCAATTTATTGGACAAGGAGAAGGCACTGGTGACGGCAGGCAATGTAAGATCCTTCTGCCTGAAAAGGCTCAACATCTTTTTCTTTCCTGATCACTGCCTGTGCATTCAAGCTCAGCAGAGGGCACCGAGCCCTCTCAAATGAGTCCTTACAGACTCAGCCTGCTACCTTCTTCCTAACAAAGACGTACATAAAACAGGAGGAGAGACAAGGTATTTTCTAGGACACTGCATCTGCACCACAGATTAACTATAAAAATCAGTTGGCTCTAACTCCACATTTATCAAAACACAAATTCACATCTTCCGTCTCAGAGAAATATTTTGAGAAAAGTATGTGCAGAATGTCTCCATTCACTTCTGTAATAGGAATAACCTAAGCCCTTGGTGTATGTTTTAAATTATCTTCTTTCCCTGCTTGATTTCATTTGACTTTTCCTTTGTGCTGTCAAATACTCCTGCTGTTCTGCCCAGGTGGAGCCAGCCGAACGCAAATGTCACCGCTGCCGAGAGATCATGCACAAATCTATCCCCTGCTGGAACTTTGAGCCCTGTCAGCTTTTTACATCAGGGAATTTGCATTCATGGAATAAAGTAGGGGCAGATCCTGGCATGATATTTATACCTATCCCCTGCTTAGGTGCTTAAAATTTCTCGACTTCAATTTTCACACATTTGATTCTGCAACCCATTCAAAACAGAGGTTACGGCCGAAGTTCTGTGGGGCTAACACAGCTGACATGCACACAGAAAGATCAGCACAAGGAGGTGTTGCATCCTTGAGTCCCCAGAGAGAACAACAGGGTTCAGGAGAGGCCTTTGGTGCAGGTTCATGGGGACAAACAAGGAGGTGAGACACCTTTGCTGTCTCCTTCTTCCCAGCAGTATGCAGCAAATGTGAAAAAACTCCCTAGGTTTAGAGCTGGAATGCAAAGTCATCTGAAAATCCTAGTGAGTGTTTCCAAAGCTTAGCCACTTGGGAGCATTCAGTACACAGATGCTAATTGCCTCCCAAAATATTCAATATCTTTGTGCTGTCAGATGGCTTTTTTTTTTTTGTGAGCTACGCAAGATGTCGCAGCTTACAACATCCTTTGATGTTAGTGGTGCCTCCTGATCACGCAGTGATTCCTCATACACTGTCCCCAGGAAATTGGTGAGGCCAGCAGGTTTCCTGGAAGGGAACAGAGACTGTCAGGGTGATTCCGACTGATTGCTCTGCCAAATGTTCACTGTGTGGGGGCTGAGTGCCCCTCAAGTTATTTCAGCAGAGCAATAACTTATGTAAAGTGATGGCTAGTTCATTCTGGAGGGACATTCTGCTAAATGGAAAGCCAGTTTCTCATTTTTCACTAGACAACGGCTGCAAGTAGAAAAAATTAGTAGTGCCCAGCAGTTCACTGAGACGTATGTTCCTTTGCAGAAGTCAAAAGTATTATACAGGTAGTAGAAATTAATGCTGGATCTGCCAAGGGCATACTTCTTGCACAGAGGAATAGTGCTTCTTTAACAAAAGTCTCTGCTGAATATGTACAGCAAGGAAATAACAATAATAATCATCATCATCATCCTCCAAGGAAACAGCTCTATACTATAGGAGGTACCCATAATAGCATAGATGGCATTTAATGAGGTATATGATAATCACCCATTATAGATTGGGAATGGCAGGTCTGGTTAAGATTGTCTGATGCTTCCCTCTCTCAAATTGTTTTAGATTGCTTGCAAGCTTATCATACTCTCTGTGCTGAAACTTTTTATGCCAACTATCTACTTCAACCTGAATTCTTTGAGTACATTCTAGCCAAATTGATTTAACTGATTCAATAAACTCATCATTTTATTACCTATAAAAAAATATGGTGAGAATTTTTTCTCTGAAAAGCCCTGCTGTTCACATGCTTTGGAGCACGAACTAGAAATAGTGTGGGGGTGGTATGTCTATCTGGGGTTTTCCAAGATTTCTATCAGTCTGAAAGCTCCTTGGCTTCTCTTGCTGATGCCGTGTAGTTTTCAGGTGTCCCAGTTTGCTGAGCCAACAAGCTTATGGCAATAAGCTCTCAAAGTGATGTGAGAAAGGGAACAAGGGAGAAGACAGGACAGCGTTGTCCTAAGTCAAGGTAAGGTGTTTCTAACAGTGTCCCAGGCTAAAGCAGCAGAACAAACCCTTTTGGCAAAAGTTTGTCTTACCTAAAAATTTCATCCAGCTGGATCTCAAAGCAAATACCAGAGAAAATCCCAGGAGGAGATCTGCAGCTCTGTCTTCAGAATAGTGTTCAGTGAGGAAGCTCACAGCTTTGCCCGTCCCAGCGGGGAGAAAGCAGGAGAAAGATCTGCAGGCACTTACACAAGCACCGTCCCTGCTGCCCTCTGCATTCAACACCCACTCCAGGAAAGATGTTTCAGGAGCTCAGGGACCAGCACCACGTCAGCAGCTATGGAAAGCTGCAGGTTACACCTTGAGAAGTAGAAAAACCTTGATTTATTTTTACTGCACGCTCATGGATCCCCAAAGCACACAATGTTTCTACTTGTGCATTGTTGAGGATCAGAACGGCTCACCAGGCTGCTGCAAGTTTGATTTGCAGCTGCGCATACATGCACCTTCTGTAGAGAGTCTATTTGCCATTTATCATCTAACCTTTCCACGGATCAAAGCCTGCTTTACTTTGTGTAAGTCTTCTTCCAACTGGCATTTTAATTAGTCAAGTTTTCAGAAAACATGTCTGTTAGGAAGACTTGCTAGTGCTACATGCAAGGGCAGAAAGAAGACAAAGAAGAAAAACAATGGACAAGATCTCCCCAATGCACTTAAAAAGCTCCCAGACTTTTCAGTTTGTTCCCTAGTTTTGTTTACTTTGTCATTGTAAGGAGAATAAACAAAATTTGTTTGTCATCATTCTTCCTTCCCCGAGACAGAATATTATCAATACTTACTGCATCCGAGCAAATAATTAAAAATGAATAATTTATACAATTAATGCAGTCTTTTCTCCCATTTATATAATAACTGCCAGAGGATCACAAATTTCTTTTTTGAATTTATTCCTTAATTAAGTTTATTTGATACATCTTAATGATCCTACTGCTTTGTAGATTGAATATTAATTGGAAGTAATTATTCAGATTTGTTAATAAGCACATTGTTTTCTAGTGGCTGGTCAAATAAATCAAGTGATGTCATTTTCATTCCCTGGCTGAATAAATCTGCAGTCACTTCCAGTACAAACTTTCATAAACATGAATAATAGTCAGATGCATAAACTTTGAAAATTCTCTTCTGAGTTTATTTGAACTTAGAAACCGTGATTTCCCTCATATCTGGAAGCAAAAGAACACAAAAGGTGTGACGGCACGTCTAGAGTGGATGTATTTAAAATTCAAATGGATATTGGCTTGTGGCTTGTTTATTTGTACGTCTTTTTCCAATCCTTCAAGTGCAGCTGATGCATGCAGACCTCTGCATCAGACTCCTATATAAAAGACATTATTCCCTCCAAATTCTGACATCTTCCTCCCTCTAACGCATTCCCAGCAGATAAATAACATCCTTTTGTACTGCTGATGGGCATTTAAGAGCTTCTTTAGCCAGTCCCCAGCAGCAAAAAGTACGTAAGGAGAAATAAAAATTACTTTCCTGATATTGTGTGGCCAGACCACAATGGCCTGCTTTAATGTGAGCTTTTCTTTTGACTTCATTGGCAGATGGATCTAGTCCTGGCTCCTTTTAGCAGGTGGTTACTTTGCTCAGAAAATCAACATTTCTTTAGCAGCAGTGTGCAGCTTGTATCAGAGGGAGAAGGGCACCCACCTTCCCAAGGTCTCTGCTGTCTTTAAGAGGCAGTAGCTTTTTAGTATTGTATCAGTCCTCAATAAAAATCCCTTCTCATCGTGGCACAAGGCTCCTGGGAATGTCATAGCAGCAACAGTGCCTTGAAACCTAAGGGTAAGCATTTCCTAAAAGCTGAAGCATCATTGCTACCACTAACCTTTGTTCTTTGTGAGAATTTCAAGTGTGATTTTAAATCATTTAGATGCTTAATGTTGCTAAAACCAAAAAAGTATTTTAAAAAATACAATACAATAATATGACAACAATGCAACCAATATAATGTAATCTAATCTAATATAATGAAATCCAAAAAACTATACCACCAAAAAACTATTTTGGTGTGAAATCTGCAGGTATTGTCCATCTGTGGATGGAGAAAGCCCTCCCTCTACATGCCAAAAAACTCTTTGCCTGAGAAGCGTCTCCTCAAAAGTGTGTGCAGAGCAATGCCGCTCATCAACCTGTTGTGAGCGCTGGGTGTTACAGATGTGATGGGAGGCTTTGCTACTCCGAAAGATCTAGGACAGCCACAAAATTATTTCAATTTCATTGATTTACAGGTGTGGGCTTGAGGACAGCTGGAACAGGTTGTAGCAGAGGAGCAATACACCGAGAGGGGCTCCACTGGCAGGCAGGCACGTAAAGAGCGGTGATTTTAGCCCTGATTCATGGGTTGCCATGGTTAGTGCAATCTTCTGCTCAAAATGACTGGCTCCATGGTGTGCAGGCACTTTGTGCTCGAGCCAGGATTTTGAGCAAGGGCCACGGAGTGCTGAACTCTCGCCCTGACTTCAGCTTCTCGTTCCCTACTGGCACAGAGCTCTCTCCTGGCTTCGTCCCTATCTTTCATTCTTTGCAGATTTTCGTTTTGCCACAGATATTACTCACCTGCCCAGCCTTTGTTTTCTCTTCTGTTTCACACACACTCAAATATCTGCTCGATAAAGCATTTTCCCTCTGATTCCACCTCCTCCAACTGTTGTTCACTTTGTTCTGCCTTTCCAATAGTAACTGAGGTGCCTCCTGGGATTAATCATGGGAGATAAGCAGCACAGCCTTGTGAGGCTCTTCATCATCTCCTTTGCAAGTCTGACTGTCCTGCTGTTTTTTGTCCTTTTTTTTTTTCATTTTGGCTCATTATTATTTTTGCTTTCATTGTTGTGAGTGCCAAAGCTCTGTCAAGAAAGGCTTAATACTTGTTTAAGTAGATAAACTAAAAGAGGTTTGTGTGATAATATTCAGGTATCGATTGGTTTAACGATCCACTTGGCAGCTGAGACAGACCAGCAGTGACCCAGTCCAGAGAGAGGACAAACCTCCGTGGTAACCTAGGCAGGCTGAGCCCAAGGTAGAGTCTCCAAGCAGCTGGAGACAAAGCTAGGGCTCAGTCCCTCCCCTGCTCATAGCAAGCCAGGTCTGCTCCTAGGCTGAACGGGTCTCTTTTACCATGCATATGACAACAGCTGTAGCAACAAGTTTGTGAAGAAGTTTGAGGATAAAGTGTGTTGATACAAATTATTCTCTAAAAATCAAGATTACTCAGATGAATATAAGATTATAAATATCATAAAAGTCGGTATTATAGGGGAATCATTTGAGGAGCTCAGGAAAAATTCACTTGAAATACCAGAGATACTTCTTGTCCATGTACAAAATGAGTAAACATCCTTAAGGAGAAAGTAAATAACTTTAAAAAAAAAAAAAGTGAAAACACCACAGTAAATATTCTGCTTTGTACAAATACATAGCATAGATTTATACATAGACATCCATCTCGCTGTCTTTGGAAATGTACGTTTGGGATTGGTTTAGATAAAACTTCTGTTTAGTTAAAAAGAAATGAAAGAGGCTATTGGACACAGAGGTAATCTTTCCCCCAATGTTTTTAAACAAGCAGGATTTGCACTAGTAAGGAATCCTTGTCCAAAGCACTTAGCTTGCATTTTCTCATCTGGGGGCGGGAAGCGTTGCTTTCACATGAGTGCATCAGTGCACCAGCAAGACAGACCGATCGTACTCTGAAACAGACCACTATGGTCTTTATTTTTTTCTGAAGAGGGCCCATTTGCTGAGGGAACAGTTATAGGGTTAGCAGGACTCTAGATAATGATCCTGAAGGAAGCTTTTAGCAGAATAGATTTCCCGTTATTGTAACACACCTATTCCACTGTTGTAATTGTTCCAGATGGATCCAGTGCTTTCCATTATGTATCGCTCAGATTGCTTTGATAAACAAAGCATTTGCTCATGTTCATTGTAAAGTGAGAAGGAAACTCACACCCTAATCCAATTTAAAATATAGCCAGGAGGTGGATGTTGATTACAGTGTGAATACAACCACCATCACATCAGCATAAACCCAGTCGCTGGATTAGAGACCAGGCAGCTTTGTACCTGCAGCACTGTGGGAAAGGAGCAGTGCCCACTCCCAGTACCCCTGAGAGTCTTGTTTTCCTTAATCTCCCTTCCTTACCTACTAGAAACGTGGGATGGGAAAAAAAAAATTGGGTTAAAACTTGAGCACAGAGCAGGAGTCGCAGTCTGTGAAAGAAAGGTGTGATTTTACCAGTTAGCTTTGCTTTGAAAAAACCCTCAGAACTGAAGCATGGAAGAAAAGAAAAGAAAAGCAGGAGCAGTGGAAGAGAAATAGCGAATTGAGGAGCAAAGGGGAAAATGGAGAGAAGCAAAAGACAAGGGAAGGCATTATTGGGGAGCAGTATGAACCTTAATGGGAAGTGATAATCTTAACTCCACAGAGAAGTAGGATTCATATCCATAGATCAAACCTGTTAGAAATAAACAGACTCTCCTCTTTGTTCAGTGGTTTTCACTAAGACAAAGGAGCAGGTGGCCTCAGTTCGTTTCAGGTCTCGTTGCAGTTTCCACATCAAAAAGCCACCTACACCAGTGGCCTTTTTGTTACCAGCATAGGCACAGATGTCAGGAGCTGCAAGATCAGAGAGCTTTCCTCTTCCTGCAGGCTCTTGCCCGGCCCCTACCCCTGTAGTGCCTGGGCAGAGCAATAATCCCATCTGACAGATGGGGAATGGAGGCAAAGTGATGCTCGACATCAACGGGCAGCCTCTGTGAGAGCAGGGATCGATTATCCCCAGCCCAAGTCTAGCCCTCCTTTCAGCCCTCCCTTCTTGGTGAAGTACACAGGCACTGTAGCCTCTGTGCCTTCTCCTGAAGAAAACAGGGCTGGTCTCTCTCATAGAGCAGCAAGGCATCAGGAAAAGACTCTTGTTTTCTGTTTTTCTAATGGAGTTTTACTCAGAAGAAGAGTTGGTTTTGTGTAGCTGGATTACTGCAGACGTTATGAACTTCAGGTTAAGGGAACTGCCTTTGTTTTCCTTAAGAAATAGTTTTTTAAAACTGTGTAGATAAGATCCCATGAGACCTACTGGCTTGACTGCAGGCCAGCTTCAACTCTCAGCTGGTATAAATGGAGCCCTGGCAGTGACTCACAGGTGAAGGATAACCACCTTATCCTTGCGTGTATCCTCGCAGGTTGCAGGACAGAGCAGAGCTGAGCACGCCATTAGATCCGGGGGCAAACCTCGTGATGTTTTGCAGCATCCTTCTTTCACGCAGCCAGCAATGCACCCCTCCCTGCACAAGGACCACCCTGCTGCTAGGGACTGGCAGGGAAGCTGTGCTCCGGTAGCCAGCGAAATGCCAGAGCTCATGACCTACAAGCCAGCCTCCTTGGCCTAAGGTTGTATTAGGAGAGCCAGCCTGCACTGATGGCTCACTTTGTGGGCTGCTCAGAAGCCACTGTTGCCACACAACTGCATTCTCTGGTTTCTCAATCCCAGTGGTTATTAAAGCACCCCGACCTGGTGATCGTTGCTAGGCAAGAGGCATCCTGCAAGTGCTCCATCACCGAGGTCAATTAAGTGCTATCCTCGAACAAGCTGCTTGGAACTGAAGCCTGTGTGAAAACAAAGAGACAGGATCCTTGTTCTCTTCATTAAAGAACGATTTGAGATGTTGATAGAGACAAGCCTTAGCCACAGCTTTTAATTTCCTTAAAGTAGAACGGAGGTTTGGACAGTAATTTTCAAAACTGAGCAAGGACACTGAATACTTAAAGAGAAAGAAAATGCATCCAGCATTACGTACATCATTTGAAATAGCAACGTGGAAAGGTCTGCTCATCCTCTCCTCCTTTGTGTCACTTTTTCATCTGAAATTAGTGTCAGTGTTGAATAACACCATAGTTTATGCCCATGTCAATGGCAGGGTCCCTACTTGTACCAATGGCATGAGGCACATTTCTGTTCGTGTTTGGGATTTACTGCAAGAGAAGGAGAAACATAGGAGGGTTTGAAAGATGCTAGAAAGGTTTGATGCTAAGGTTTGAAAGAGAAAGTGAAGCAAAGAAAGCAAAATAGAGAAGTAAAAGATCATGGGTAATCTTAAAGGTAAGGATGTATTCATACTGACAGTAAATGTGCCAGGAAGGCTGAATTCATTTTAAAAGGTCGTTGGGAAAAAGTCAGATGAAAAATGTTTTGATAATTGAAATCAAAAGTTTTGTGAGTATTATTTCATCCTGGTTTTCTATCTGCTCAGCCAACCAGCGTCTGTGCCAGCAGTGCTGCAGCCTGTGGAGGAGCCTGCGTCAGAGCCAGGACCCCTGGAGCCCTGCTGCGTGCAGGTCCCCACAGCTCCGTCAGGCAGATACAGCCAGGGAAGGAGCCTTGGACTGCCCAGAAGAGTGCGATAACAGGGGGTACCACTTGCCCTGGGTTTGGGGAATATCCAGGGCTCAGCTAAAAAAGCTGGAAGTGGGATTGTGGTTAGAATTTCCCTCATTTCAAAGCCCATGGGTTTCCTTTCAGCCTAGCAGGTAGAAATTTATTTTTAAAAAGTAACACGTAATATTAAATTATTTTTTAATTTTCCTTTTTTTTTTTTGAGAAATTTCAAATCCAGAATGTTACTGTAACAGACTTTTCATGCCTCATTTAGTGCTAGTGGGTACCTAAATTAATTTTTGTAGCAAATAATTTTTTTTTGTCAGTGGGAGACATTTTAGGAGCCTCTATGCTTATTCAAGTTTCAGGTGGAATTTATCAAATAGCTCAGGCAGAAACAAATATTTAGAAAATGTCGGATCATTTTACTTCGAGTTTTTGGTGTTTCATTCTGCCGTAGCTCTCTAGAGCTAAAGCAAACAGAGGAAAACACTTGGTGGTGTCAACTCCCTCACTAGATTGGGCAGCAGCGTGAGAAAATCCACATCTTACTGCTCAGTGAACGGGAAACTGGAACCCACCTGCCCTTCGCCCGCTGAGCCTGTCACCACCAGGTTATGGAGTTGCTTGCTCAATGTAATTTCAAGTATTTGAGTGTGTTTTTAAAAAGAAGTGTTTTGAAGCTACAGCATTCACCTCAGAGATGAGAAAGTCCAACTTTGACCTCCCACATCCAGGGTGCACCCCCCAAATGATCAGCTTCTGTGGGAAGGGGGAAGAAATATCCTAACCACGTCAGTCTTCAGTATCTGGAACAAAAAGCATGATGATGTTCCTGGATATAAATAATTTGGGAAATTTTTTAAAGAAATGAGAATGTCACCTTCCCTCTTGCTCCCTCCCAGCTGTGTTCCACCTCCTCCTGCTCAGGCTTCAGCAGAAGCTGCCGAAGGCCTCTGTGAAATGCTCTATAATTTTTCTTAATTTGACCTGAGACATGGTTTCTCAGTCTTTTCTTTTGGTGTGAAAAACAATGCTTGATTTTGGGATCAGTCCAAAAGGGATATCTCTTTATTGTATTATAATCTCACAGTAATACAGAGCACTATTTGATTTCCCCTCAAACAGCTTTCCACCAGGAAAAAAATGAAATCTTTATCCTTCCTTTGATTTCTGTGCAAGCATCCTGCTGGTGATAGTAGGCAATTAGCTATTTGTTGTAGGATGGTAGCATCTTGGATGTTTATCTCAGATGGTGAACCATTTGTCTTTTGAAATCTACAGCCTGTACCCTCTGGATATAGTTGACACCCCAGCCTAACACACTGGAGTAACAGGGGCTGCCTGCAGTCATATCTGCAAATACCAAATCTGCATATCAAAATGCAGAATATTTGGATCTGTGAGCTTGGTTCTGACTCAAAAAAAGCACAGACATTTTTTCCCCAGTCCTCTTTCCCCTCTGAAGGGCCTTTCCCAGCTTGATGCAGCTGTCATGTAGAGGAGAAGGCATTCATGAATTCTTTCAACCAGATCCAGTGCCTGGAAAACCACAGCAGCGTGGCCACAGCGTACTTCTTGCAGACTTCTTGGCAACAGTTTTTTGAGGGTCTTTCCTCAGTGTGGAAGTTCCTACAGGTGACATGCCATAGGAGACCTTCAGGCTGCCTTACACAGAAGCCAGTATGAGTTTAGAGCCAGAGCCAAGACATGGTTTGCTCCCATTTCTGGGGGTGAAATCTTGCCCTAGCAGGAGGTGACAAACGTTGCCCATGAGAGGAGACTGTAGTATGTGAAAAATCGTAAGAAAACAAATGTTAGTTATGCAAGCTAAAAAAACCCCACACCCAGTGCACAGAGAAAATCACAGGCAACAGCTGAATTTTCCTGCTACTGCATCTCACTCCTTTTTACTGCTAGAGCCTCCCATAAGAAGAGTTAAGCTACTCACATATGTCGAGATTTGCCAGGGTTTTCATCTTTCCTCTGTGCCAGAGGGACCCATGGCAAAGGAGTCTAGCTTTGGTTTTATCCAGCTTTAACATGAAGTGGAACAACAGCGTTCTGGCAAGGATGCTAAATGGGGGAGTCAAGTCATCACAGCACGTAATTTCTCACTCAGCTTCCTCATACTTCCCTTTTTTCCCCCTCTGGACAAGCTACTTAACTGCAGTCATCTTTAGTTGCCTTATTTTTGTGTTAGAGACAGAAATATCTGTGCCACGTTTCCATGCCTACTCATATTTACAGAGTTTGTTCTGAAATCCTGAGCTGGAAAATCAAAGGAAAGTGCTGCTATTAATGCGACAGCAAAGCAGTATACCTCCTGCATCCCTTGTTCTGCCCTGAGTCCAATCTCCCAGGAGAACAGTTATTCAGAAAGGGAGGTCAATAAAACCCTAAACACAAGCTAACCGAAAAGTTTGTATTTCTTACAGTCTTTAATGATGTTCAATGACATGAAGTTGTTACCATGGAAACTAGTTTAACAAAGGTGTCTTATGTGCTATTTCCAAGGTTCAGACAAGGCTCCTGCCTCTACCAGTGAAGTTTGTTAGAAGAGGGGATGACTTTTCAACGTCTTCATGGGTCAAATAACAGCTATCTGAAAATCTGCAGGCCAGTAATTAGATGTTTGTCTGACTTCACGCAGATAGAACATCCATTGTTCCCAGCTCCTTCCTTTTTAAGTAATCAGTATAAATTTAAGATACTATTAGTTGAAGACTCTTCGGGAAAGGCTAGAATTAAATATAGCATGACACTGGACCTAGCAAATCAATTACTTTCTACTGCTTTGCTGCAGGCTATTTTAGAATGAAAAAGGTATGATTTGAACATTCAAGATGGAGTTTGTCACTTTTGTTGAATGCTGAGAAAACAGAATCTTTAGGGGTTTGATGATGAATCTACTTTCATTGTCAAAATACGTATTTCTGTGGAGCGTGCTTCTGAATTCCACCTGGAGTTTATAGTAAGCGATTTATTCTTCATAAATTCCTATTACATTCTATTCCTATTCTATTTTTACTAGAATTTTATTGCAGTAAATAGCATGAAGAGGGAGGGAGGGAGGAGGCCTTTGGCAGTCAAGATTGCGAGATTTGCTCGGGTACTCCAACACCAGCAGCGGCTATGAGATAGGAACAGTGGCAAGATCATCTGTTGTACCAAGACGAGCGCAGCCCAGCAGGAAGCCTACAGAGGCAGAGGTCTGCCAAATGCTAGTTGTGTCGGTTTGTTGCGCCCAAGGAGGGACTGCCACGGGAACGCCAGCCTGCTGAAGAGAGTCTTGATGACACAAACTTGAAAATTGAGAAAATAAGACCTGCAAGTAGAAATGGAAGGATGTGTGGTTGTTTAGCCAAAGACGAGAACATGGAGGAGTGATGTAGGAAGGGTCTTAAAATACTTCAAGGGTAGCTATAAGCAGGATGGGACTATTTGTTTGGGGGGCAAGGGCGGAGGTGAGAAAGACAAGGAATAATGTGTTTAAACTACACATGGCAAAGTTTAGATTTGGATTTAGGGGTGGGATTCATCTAAGCAAACATAGATATCTACCGTGTAAATACCCCATTTAGGTTTCATACATAACAGTGGAAAGAAATAGCCACTTACAAGCGCAGAGCATCTCATCCTAAAATAGCACTTTCACAGCACCTTGTGCTTCACCTCCAAAGCAATGCAAACCCATTTCTCACACCCAGCGCTTCCAAACTGGTTCCTGCTCTCACAGCCCTAAACATTCACGTTTCCGAGTCTGCCGTGTATGCAGGACTAGGTGCCAGGGGCTGCTAACCCCGCTTATCCTAGTTTGCCAAAATAAAGAGCAGCCCCAGGAGCAGGGTCTGAACTGCTACATCCAATTAGCGCAAGCCCGTATTTAGCAGTTGTAGCACATCGCTGTGAGCACTAATGGCCATGTTAGAAAGACTGCACATTATTGTGGAATATAAATGTCCCTATTTCCTGCTGTCGTGCGCTGGGAGTTGGCTCTGGGTCATGCTTCCTATGAATCCTTTCAGGAGGACGACGGGCAGAAAGGAAGAGGGAATGCCACCTTGGCAAAAGAAGGGTTTCGCTTGCAGTCCGAGCTGACTGCATGGCACAGATGTCTGTGCAGCATCATGATTTTGGAGATGTGGAGAATTAGTGTGTAGTGACGAGGTGTTATATAATAGAAGCAACATTATAGCTCAGATTGTCAGAGGGTAATAAATGAAATTATTGCATCTCCCAAAATAATACCTTCTCTTCACCATACTGAGTTCTATGCCACAGACATTCCTTCTCCTTTTTATGTAATTGTTTATTCCTATATTACCCATGCAAAAGGCCAGCAGCAAAATATTCCTCCTTGCAGTGAGCTGACATACACACGCATACAAAGGCACATGTATCTGCTCCTTGTTTCTTTTCCTTTGATAGCACCTGTAACAAAAATGCAGGGATGCTTGCCAATGGCAAACAGTAATAAGGATGCATATTTGTAAATTATTATTGTCTTTAAAGAAAAAAGCAAATCGCAACAGCTGTATCATGGGGAAAGAAAAAATCTCTCCAGCCAGAGCAAATGGAAGTGACTGTGCTGTGCCCATCTCTGTTCTAAACCACAGAACTCAAAAGGGCTAAAGGTTAGTTTTAATGATTTCTTGATGAAGTGCAACGAAGGATACTTTTACTGCCCAGAAGGTCCAATCCCACAGCACATTGTACTTACAGAAACTCTGAACGTTGAGCTGTGGTTAAGCCACCCTGCCTTTGAGACTCCGGCAAGCTTCTGTGTATTTTATCAGATACAATAAATAAATACCAACCAAAGGAACAAAAAAAACAGGCAGGGCCAATGCACAGAAATCGGGTCAGCACACTGGTACTTGCAAAGCACAGTAAACATACGTTACACCACCAGCACAGGCATTAAATCAATACATGAGAAGATGAGGTGTTATCAGGAGGCAAGCAGCTACAGATATCTTCTAGTTTAATTGTATTTCTGCACCTCTGTAAGCTATTAGAGGTGAGTGAATAAGCCAGCGTCAAGGCTTAATGATGACTTACTCTAGCGCTTTGCTAACACTTTCAATCTTCAGAGTGCCACCCGTCTGAGACATGTAGGTAAATATTAACCGTGCTCTACAGCTGACTTATTTATCAGCTATCAGCAGGCAGGTTATGCTGGCGGGCTGTGGAGACTCATTTATGGCTCAGCCCTGAGGAGTCTCTTGGTTTGTCTGCACCTCAGACCAGCTCCACACTGTCACTGCTCCTTCTTCAGCCTGTGGATGGATTTCTCCTTGTCGGCCAGCTCCTGTGATGGGACAATAATGGATGGATGGCTGCAGGATCCCCACCAGTCTCCGCTCCTCTGGATTTCATGGCCAGCCCCAGGCTGCTTAGGTCCAGTCTGCTGGGCCAATTTTTCTCCCCGGCTTCTTAGCAGTCTCTAGGGACAGCCAGGGGCACTTTGTTTTACCTTTGGGAGAGCCTTCTCTTACTTGCCAGAGGAAAAGAAGGTCTTGACCTCATATTCTCAAGTGTAAATCCGAAGAAACAATGCTGAGCACACTGGGGTTGCAGCATTAGGGCCAGAGCAGTCACAAGGGAATCAATTCCTTACTATTTATTGATCACGCAGAGGATCTGATTCTTGCTGCACTACGAAGAGTCAACCAGAGAAGAAAGGACATTTCATTAAGGAAATAAATGTTTAGTGTGGACTGTTCTAGAGGCTAGGAGACTGCATAACAAATGATTTATAGCCACTTTTAACATCTTCCCTGGTAGACTAATAGCACTGTAACACACTCACAACATCTATCATTTCCTAACTCACTATAACCAGTTAAAAAGCAGGTCTTTAAAGGCAAATAGATTATACTTTCTGGACAATGGCTTATTGGCACAACAGTTCTTGCTGTCTTGGAAATGAGATGCCACTGGTGATCACGGATAGGTATGTGAGGTCTGGGAGGCAGACAGCATGCAGCACAACCACATGCCGGGCGCTGCCATGGGCAGCCCGGCTGTGCGGAGTGGGAAGCAGTCGGAAGAGCACGGTGGGACACAGTTCTGCTCCTAGCAGGGGAAGGGCCAGCACTGTGGTTTGGTTTGCAGGCTAAAGCACGCACATCCCGAAGTAATAAAAGTGATTTGGTTAAGTCTATTTAGCCTGTACTGAGATGTTAATGGTGCTTTATGGCACTGTGCATTAATGGAACGGCTGGCAAATGCACATTTTCATTCCCTTTCTGCTATTTAACTTGCCAGTGAGTCACTTCTGCTCATTGCATAGGCTAGTATTTGATAGCATCATTAGACAGTGTGATTACATCATAAATCACACTGCTGTTGAAGCAAATCCCCAACTCCGTAGAACAAACATAGATGTGCCTTGTGAATAGGTGTGTCTGTGAGTCTCTGTCTTCCCTGACAGAACAGGTTATATTCGGTTCCATTCTTCTCCAATGTACTTTACCCTAAGAGAAATCACTCATTTTAGTTGCAGTGGCTACCTCCACTTTTCGTTTGCTCCTTTTAACTTGGTGAATTACTTACATTCAAAATGAATCACTATTACGAGTCATGATGAGGTTGAGAAAAGCTATCTGCACTAAAGGAACAAGTCCTTCCATCTTCCAAGTCTCCCGTCTGAAAAACTTACTCGAGTCCCAGGAGTCAAATCCAGGGCATGGTACAGCCAGGAAGCCAGTCCTTACTAAACGGTAGTGAAGGATGCAGTCAGAGATGAAGCAAGATGAAGTGAAGCAGCTAAGAACAGAGAAGCAGGTCGAAGCTAAGGGGTTCAGAGGCAGGAGGAGCACACAGACCCAAAATCGGGAGACTGAAGCAACAACTAGGAGCAAGAATCTGGAGCATAACAGCAGCCCAGAGTCAGACCAAGCACAGTCAGGGCATCCTGGCAGTCCCCCAGGGACAGTCTAGGGGCTGGTGAGTGACTGTAGCTCAACTGCCTGGGACCCACAAGTTGCGTTCAGAAAGCCCTCAACATTTTGGCTGGTCAAAAGTCTTTGGAGAGAGAGGAGTGAAGAGCCAGTCGGAGACCTCCAGCAGAGCATCGCAGCAATGGCACCACGACTCTTACATTGCACTGTGGTAAGCTAGAAGTGTGCAAAAGAGCTGAAAACTCAGTGGGGTTCCTGTGAGCAAGCATGATGGTGCTACGTGCTGGGTATGCTGCTGGGCCATGGCCTTTGGTGTTGACTTGTGCCTGCAGCATGTCAGAATGGGCTTGCTGAAATTTGCACAAAGGGGTGCTCGTGCCAGTATTCGCAAAGTCTGTGGTAAAGTCGTACACTGCCTACACTCTCTCATGGTTATGGTCAATTCTGCGTGAATCATGTTACCATTCAGACACTGCGTAGTTCATCACAGAGGCCCAGTTTTCACTAATCCTGCCTCCAATTATTATTCAAACACATGCTTTTACTATCCATCTCATACATTTTTTTATTAATTTTTTTTTGCATTTCTTAATATGCAGAAGGTAATCTGGTTACAACTTTGACCTTTGAGACAAGGCATAGCTTGTTTTTTAAATGCCATTTTTCATATAACATACACATAAGCATAACCTTATTAGACACAATTTCTGGTTATTAATGACATGAAGCATAAATGTCCATGCACAGAGACTATAACCAAACCCACTGCTGAATTAAAATACCAGTCATGTTAGCGCTAATCACTCAGACCTTTGGGCACAAGCAACTCTCACATCGCAGCGTTAGAGCCACAACTAAGTTGCAGTATTGGTCAGGAACGGATTCCTCTGTGAGAATAAGAGTGGTAGTTGGTTTATCTTGCCTTTATCTTCCAACAGGAGCTCGGAGAAAAGAAAATTCAGGATATGCAACAAAATACACAACACGAATATACTCTTATTCAAAACCATCATGCACGGAGTATTCTGATATGTGAGTGAGTGAAGAGGAAAGCATCAAAGTTGTGGTGGGTCTGGAGGTTAAACCGTCAATGTGGAAAAATAACCTAGGGAAGGAAGTGTGAGACCTTGAAAACGCAAGAAGCCCAGAGCACTGGAACAGGCAACGTCAACAAAAATGCCCTTCAGTCATTTGGATTCTATTTGCACAGCACCTTAAGGTGCAAACAACTGCAGAAAATCTTACTCAATTGAAATGATTTTTAAAAATTCAGGCTGCCACAAGTAGCTAACAATCTGAAAACTTAGCTTTAGTGATTAATATTTGCTGAACACCCAAGGCACTCCCTAGGCAGCTGCCTTCAAGAGTGGAAAACAGCAAAAGTCAAGAAAGCATGACTGAGCACATGCAAACTGCAGTCAGTCAGAGCAGCTCTAAGCGCCTCTTTAGACCAGCCTAAATGGCGATTTTGTGCCTTTTTCTGAAGCAGCGCTCACATCAAGCCATGCCAGCATGGCGCACTACCTCTCATCACGCAGCCACAAGAGGAAAGCTGCTTCTCAAATCTGCCCCAGGTATTTGATCCATGGACACTTGCCCTTGGCCTTCCTGCTCCTAGGGGTTTCACCCTCCTCCCCATCAGAGAGAAGACTCGGCTATTTTGGTGTAGTATGGTTAATTGGTATGTACTGCAGTGCAGTGGGGTGAGTCAATATGTGGTACTTACGCAAAGCTGCGCTGCTGTGCGGTACTTCCCGTCAGAAGTGCTCTTCACGTAATCTGTTCTTTCAGTATATATATTTTGTATACTTCCTCTGAAGCCACTCAAACCCCTACGTTTCAGTTCTCTGAAGTAACTCAAAATCCTACAGGGATGTAGAAACGTACAACCCCTAACATGTTTATTTAATAAATTCATTAAATTCTAGCAACCGCCAAATCTTAAATTAAAAACAGAGGAGCTGATACATCCTCCTTTCATGGAATCATAGAATCATCTAGGTTGGAAAAGACCCTTAAGATCAAGTCCAACTATAAACCGTCCTTATGCTTTGTCCAGACTGTGACTTCTCAGTGCTTTGAACTGATTAATAAAGATCAATTTCTTAAAATCATTGCAGTGAACATTGATTTTATTCTTTTCTGAAGTCGTGCTCCACACTTTACAACAAGCAGTGCAAGGAAACCTCAAGCACTCTCTGTTCTTCTGCTAACTCCACGCCTAGAAAGATCAGTATTGCCTGTAGCAAGTTTTTTGCTGAATTCCTCACATATTCCATTGCTTCCTAAATACACAACTATAAACATGCTGAGCAAAACCAGACAGTACAGCAGGTGTAGGAAATAAAGGCAAGAAAATGAAGACGATCAAAGGGAAAGAACATTTTGAACCTTTTAAACCCTAATATTCAAGACAGGCTTACAGATAGATGAAGTATGCTTGTATTATTGACGAACTCAGAGTAGTAGTTTGAAAACATATTATGCGCATTGTCATGAGTAATTGGTTTTGCTGTGAATGTGGGATTGGAAGATATTAGGAAGTAGCTAAGTGTAACTATTATTTGCCAAGTAATAGCAGACAACACATGCTTGTGAACTTGCTGTGAAAGCTTTCTGTTGCTACAGCCAATCTGTAGTCCTTAACACCAAGGATTTTGATATGTCAAATATATTAAAGAAATGTATTGACTCTTTGATGTTTTCCAGTTTACGAGTTCTCTGAATATTTTTGTTAGTAGGATTTAACTGGGATTTCAAGCAGTTTTTCAGTCAGACGTCATTAACTTTTACATTCATCATCATAGGTTTCTCACTATCTTTTTATATGCAACAGAAGAAAGATAGCAACAGAGACGACTTGATAGCCATGAAGATACTAAAGATACTGCAGTTATCAGCTGAATCACACAAAATTTGATGAAATTAATTGGGAAATTTTCAAAAAGTGATCCTACTCCTGTTACTATGGTAAAAGACCTTCCAATCACACTGTTGCGCTGTGGCTGTTCCGTTCTCATGGCAATCAGCAGGAGTTACATCCACAGAAAACAGTTCTTGGTTTTGTTTTCAAAGAACTGGATCACTCAGCATCTGTGCTTCAGGGGGTTTGTTTTTCTTGCACGGGCAAAGTCACTGATTTCTGCTTCACTGTGCCCTGCACATGCAGGAAAACAGATTAGCCAAGGTTGTTTTCTTTCTGTACTTTGTGCGTGGGAGGAGAGTAAATCTCTCTGACCCGTTCCACCCACGGCACTTCAGTTAGCATTGGGCAGCACCATTATCAATCTCACCGGCCAAATTCAGGGAACTCAAACTTGTCACAGGCATGAAACATTCCAGATGTAGGAGGAAAATAAGAGTTGTCTTCCTCTGTCTTAACCCAGCATGGGTTAGCGTTACAATGGCAGTCTCATGGGAGAGGATACAAGCCTGCATTTCAGAACTGGAGATAAGTGAGTGACATTTTGGAGGATTAGTTTTGTCATGGGCAATCCACTCTCACACCGGGGTAGCTAGAGCAAAGCCTATGGAATGACACTTTATATGCATAGGAAAGGGGTGTTCCCAAGGCAGTATCTACAACAATTTCTAGTCAGACTCTGAAAAAAAATAACTAAGCAAACCAAAAAGGCCTGCAAAACTCTCAGTATACATTAAAGACGTCAGTACCTGGCTCACAGAGCGCACAGACACTCCTGAATAGCTCTGCTAAAGATCTTTTTTTCTGCTCAAAATGGCTTTCAGGCTAAAGTCTTGTTCATTTCCTAAATCGTGAATGTGGTTTCCCTCAGCTGCTCCACATGGACATATGAAGAAGTCATAGCTATGGAGTGCTCCACTGGCACAGACTGCTGTCAACTGAGGGCAAGAGGAACAAGGGGTCTGCTGGCAGTGGTCCTCTCCAAAAACTGTTACCAGTAAAGCTGTATTAATTTTAGTGAGAAACTGCCACTTGCATGGGCCTGCCGTAAATTTATTCCCACCATAATTGTGCTTCCAGGAAAGAGAGAAAGATGATACATGGCTGGGGTAGAGCACAGAGGCATAAGGCCTGTGTTTTCATGGCTCTGGCCCCTGAATGATCCTGCAACTAGACAGTGGGCGTTGGGGTGCCATGGGAAATCCCTGTCTTGGGGAAGGGAAGTAGGGGTGTTGCAAGGCCACACTGGACACACTGTGAGGTAAGCATCATGCCTCAAAAGGGGGTTTCTCTGGATTAAGAAAATGATGTGACCCTGCATTGTTAAGTGCTTTACATGTCATGGAGGTAATGAAAAAATCTCAAGAATTCATGGTAAGTATTGCCTGAAGAAAGTAGTTTCTAGCTTCCATTTGGGAGTGACTACATTGCTGGCATAATTAGGCACAGCTCACATTCCCCAGAGAAAATGTGATGAAACATGCAGTGCAAGAAAAGAAATGAAATAGCCCCATGATTAAATCTCCACTAGCTACCTTCACACCAATTTTTTCATATATTCACCTCCTAGAAAGTATTTCTTACACCTTGGGGGATTCTTTCATATACTTCTGGATTAATGAGAATCTCTTCCAGTATCATTTATCACTTAGTAATGATTTGTTTTTAATATATCAGCTCACAGCAGCACCCTTCAATGGGAAAAGCGTTTCCAGACTACAGCTATTGCCTGGCTAAATTGTGGACAAAATTGTGCAGAATACCTTAATTTAACAACACAAAACTCAAACCATGCCCTTAAGTGAGAAAAAGAACAGAGAAGAAATAAAATCATGTTCGTGTTTTGCATTTTTATTGTGTGTCACACACTCAAAACACCATACGGGATTTAGCTCGTTAATCCTTTCACTACCAGTACAAGAAGAGTAAATATTATTTCCTCCACAGCTAGACATGTTGTTTTCAGAAAGCTTGAGCACTCACAGACTCCAGCATGAGCTGCACATATTTGTCATCTGATAGAGGCAGGGCTGCAGTGAGTTGGCCTGGCCTCTCAGTCAGTTACTAGTGAAGCCAGAAGGCTACTAGACCAGCACTTGGAAAACCTGCCAGGGCCCCTCTGCCCGTTTAACTTTTCCATGTGCCATCATCCAGGTCTTCAATTTCTGCAGAATCCAAGGTATAATAGAAAAGTAATGTTTTTGACCCTGTAGTTGCATACCTGAGCTGAGTGTAACTTGAAACGCTGATCCATTCCTAAGTGAGATCACTGCTTCTTTGGCTGTGCAGAGCTTTGCCAAGGTGTGAGACACCTACCTTCAGCTAAGACCAGAAGGCAGTGTGACACATGTCCTGACACTGCAGTTAAGGATATGTGGGAAAGGTGGCACGTGAGGGCTCCCACGATTCATGAGATGAGGTTTTGGGCAGGTACATGAGTAGAGGGTTATTCAGAGAAAGGACTTTGAGGAATTAAGGTGGAAGGAAGCTCTTCAAATGGGTCCATTTCTCGTTTACTAGAAGAAGAGACAATAACTTAGGGCCACATCTTAGGGTCTAGGGTAGAAGCGTGGAAGAAGTCCTGTGACCACAGAACTGGTGGGAGAGACAACTTTGCACTTGGGTTTTGCCCTCAACACAAGGTTTCCTGTTCACCTTTGTCTTGTAGGTGTCACAGACCAAAGGCATGAGAGATACAGTCCAAATGGGTGGGAAGCAGAGTGGAAAAGCAGAAGAAACTGATAGCACAGTTTCCTGGGGTACTTTCTGACAGCTTCATAAAAAAAGACATACTTGTGGGAAAGACAGGTGAGAAATCTGAAGACAGAAAATGTCAAGATAAAAACATGGTATGGAAAGGAAGAAGGGAAGAGACAGATACTAAGTAAGAAAGAACAAATCTTAGGAATTATTCATTTCAATGACAGAAGACAAATGGAGTGAAGCTTGGGGACAACGAAGATAGGGACAAAAAAAGGAAGATTAAGTTCGCAGTTTAAAATGTATGAGTGAGAAAGTATTGGCAATATAGATCAGAATGCTGTTTATAAACAGCATATCAGCACGTAGTCTTGTCAACAGCAGTGGCCCAGCCTGGGCAATACGGTCACACCAGCATTACTTCAGTTCAGGTGAAAAGCTTTAATACAGTTCTGATGAACATTCTTGTGCTGAGCAATGAGAAACATATATTTGACATCGATCAAAGCGAGATATGATGAAAGAACCATATCCATTCCATAAAACCAACTTTTAGCATATTTTCCTTACAACCTCAGAGAACATCTGAAGCTAAACTAGAGTAGATAGTATATGCAAGAGAGCACCTTGCCATTTTGTTGTTTGGTTTCCAGCAATATGTAGTGATTTATTTACACTTTTTATTTATGGTATGGTGGTTCCACTCCTATTTTTTCTTGAGCCCCCCATTTCTTCGCAGGATCTTACTCTCTTTTGCCATTACTTTTGCTATTTGGGGCCAAAACTGCAATCAACTATTCAAGCAAAACACTGAAAATGTTTATTGAATGTGAAATACAGAATCGAGTTCCTGATTCATCTTATGTCAGCTTTCTTTTTTCTCTATGATCTTAATTGCTGTCTTTTTCGCAGTTGATACTTCACAACTTCTTTGCAGAACATGCTGGCACATTTACTCTTTTTTATGCTTTTGCTATGTCTTTTTTTTTTTCCTTTATTCCTTTACGCTCTTCTCTGTATCTCCATTTTAACCACTTCATGTTGCTTAGCAACACCCAGAATAACACCAACAAGGTAAGGTCCCACTGCTTCTAGCAAGTCTCACCTTACAAGGAACATAATTTAACTTCACACTCCCAGTGAATTCTCTTCCTCAGAACGGCACTGATCTTGAATTCACGTCCCACTAATCAGATGCTTTTCTACAAAAGCTAAGAACAAGGCAAACACAGTGAAACACACACCGTTTCATAGCATATTTGGATCTTCCAGTTTTGCTCTGAGATTGTTAACTTGTTGAGATAATAAGAAAACTAGAATAAGAGAGAATGTTTTAGAATCCTGGGTTTCTCAACGTGCAGATCCAGAGACTCCTCTGTCACAGAGATGATCAAACTGCTACACCCAGTGATGAATCCAAACTTCATAAAAGTTGGAAGATGTTTGGATTGTGAGACTTAGTATGGCCACAAATCTAATTAAACACTATCCAGACATTTCCAGTAAACTTCTTTAATATCCCAAATTTTATACCAGGCTGCTTTCTTTCTTGGCATAGTAGAATACAAACCAAACAAATGGACTACGCTACTTTTTTTTTTTTTTAATTTAAAATTCTTTTGAACAACTTTTTAAACCAGAACTATTACAAAGGAGGGACAAGAAATGTAGTTCCTTAACTGCCAGAAGCTGTGATCAATTCCAAATCACAGAAGAGAACACTATTCTTGGAATACGACTATGTATCATGCAAAAAATAGCATTAAAAAGGGTTTTTTCCCCACAAAATCACTTTTGCAAGGTAAAACACTCATATGCACTTCTGTTATTCATTGAAATGTTCTACTTTTCAGGAGGAAAATGGAAACCAGTGTTTCACACTAGAGAAAATCCTGGCTTTGGATTTATAAAGTATGTGTATAAGAACCAGAGAGGAACAAGAACACAATATCTACTCTTATATCTAGATATGTATCTTTAAAATAGATTCTTTGATTTTTAGTCATATAAAACTTCAATTAACTTTTTAATTTCACTGGGCTCTTGCTCAGCCCCTGAGACCACGTAGTATCAGCCCTGGAGACACTTTTATTCAGCAAGCGGAGGTTACTCAGCTAAGTAAGGCTTTTAATTCGTTTTTTTTAGGGCCTGGTACACTAACCCTTACTCATATAGAGTAACATTGACTGCACAAATAGTACTGCTATTACAGTCGTATTAATCATCAAATGCACTGGTGAACTAAGCCCTGAATAAGTAACAAATCTCATGTTTATCCAAGTATGGCAATTTTGCCCCAAATACCCACGTACCCCCCGATACACAAAACTGCTCTTGATTACTGATAACCTATTGAACAACAGTATGCTTACATACTATAAAATTATTATTATACTGTACTACATTTTTATATTTTTATTATGGGAATCAATGTGGCACTAAGTAACAGCAAAACTGTGTTCATGCTAAAACTACATATTCATCTGCATACTTGTTCTAATATATCTATAAAACATAACTAAGCACATACGCAAGGGAGAGAGAGATTCAATTCTGAGGTCTGAATATACAGCAAAAAATTTACTAGTCCAACACCGGCATACTAGCCTAGTACCTTCTAATGCTAAATCTCTCTCTGGAGAGAGTTCCTGGTTCCTGGGATGAAAAAAATCTATAATATAATTGGATTACATAAAAAGGAATTCAAGAAATTATCTCTGTTTCTAGGTATCCCTTGCTTTCCAACAAACACATATGTACATAAATAAAGTCAGGATAACCTACTAGGAAACATGATCCAACAAATAGTTAGTGAACAAAAACCAGTATTACTTGTTCAATACTATTTGTTTCTCATCATCCTTTCTCTCCCTTTTGTTTTGACTTTCTGTTGTACACAGTAAGTCCTCATGTATAGATGTATGTATATGTATGCATATATATGCCCTCTCTGAGTACATGCAGGATTATATATGGTGACTAATCCCACTCCTGGGCTGACCCTGCTACCAACTGGTTTTAAAAATAAATCCAAATGAATAAAAATGGCCTAGAATCATCCCCAGTAAAGAGACAATAAAAATCCATTGCCAGTGAAAAAGAAAATAAATACACATTTTGGTGTCTCAAATTGAAATGTGAAACTAGCTGGTGTGGAGATGTATCATTTTATATTGCTCTGGGCTTGACTCTTCTGGGTTTAATTCAGATTAAATTCCCATGGGTGCGGGTAAAAGTTGTATGTGCCTTCTGTTACTCAAAATTATCAGCTACTTAGAGTCATAGTAGCAGCCACAGCTATGGGAGCAGGGTTATTGGTGTTAGATTTAACAGTGACTGAAGAAAGCTCATGGTCTGCATAATGCGTTTCCATACCGACACCCTGTGAAAGCTGTTAAGCCATCCAGAATAGCTGCGTACACCAAAGTTTGCAACTCTGTTCTTTACAGGAGAAATCCTACTGCCACCTCATCAAAACCCAAAGGTTCAGGGAGCCAGGTCCAGGCTAAAGCCTCCACATTGAGTAAGCTTTGTGCCCGCCACAGTGCCTCAAAGTACTCTTCAAGGCATGGAAACATGGACCATCTTCTCTCTACAAAGGGAACATGCTTACCTTGATGGTTACTGTGGTCTAAGGAAACACCTTACCTAGCTGGGAAATGCTCTTTGCATTTTGTATCTGAGATCAGTACTCCCTGAAAATGTTGTGGGTTTTTGTATTCTGGACAAGATTTGCCTTTTGGGGTTTGTTTTGGGTTTTTTTTAAAGCCATGCCTGTTTTTTAAACGTTTCACATTTTAGCAGATTTTTAATAGCAGCTCCACTTCCAAGTGTATTTATAGAAGAACTATAAGCAAATCCCTCTTTTCTATCACGCTTTTTAAGTGAAGCAACAAAATATTCTGAGTATGGCAATCTGTTCACAAGGTTTGTATTCAAGCTGACATTGGTAGAAGTTAGAAGACAACCCCAAAACCATTCTGTACCAGCTTTACTGTTCTTGGTAAGTGTCTGTAAGAACTGCAAACAAAAAAACAACTGAAGCTGCCTGTTTCAGATAGTAATGCCATTATCTTGCTCACGTTGATGCAATCAAAAAAAACCCAAAACCAATAGCACGTCACCGTTGAAACTAGGATAAGCAAAAAAAGATTCCAACCTTGAGTTCAAGCACAGGCTCCCTGGATCACAGGGAGTACTATGCACCGTACACTACAAAGCCAGCAAAACTTCCAACAAAAGTTGTTAACTCTCTGCTTGCATGTATCTCATGCAAAAAAAGAAACTCTCTGCCTAAATGTATCTTCACTTACGAGAAGAAATTCTTTCCTTGCATGGCAACTCTTCTGAGGTTTATTCTGTATATAAAGCATTTCTCTTCCACAAGGGTGTTATTACCTTTGTGTTCTCCTGCCAGCTTTGCCTTTCAGTATGAAGAGGCTTCTCCGTCACACAGGGCATTATAAGCAAAAAGCTGATCTCTAGCGTGTTGCATATCTCTGCACAAAAGAATTTGCAAAAGGTGGAAACCACACTATGTTTTTCACATCAAGAAAATAAAAGCAAGGCTCTGTAAATTAAGCATATGGGGGAAGGTGTCCTTCAGATCAACAAATCAAATGAACATTTCTCACAGTGACTGGATCCTCTACTTTCCGAACACAACACTGCTGCAATGTTTACTCAAGTGATGTGCCCATTAAGATCAATAGGAGAAACAGTGGGTGTAGAGGTAGCCCAGTAACATGGAACATTTTAAAATCTTGATTTATTTCTGCTGTTTGTCAATCTTTTTCTCTCTGCATTTTTTTCCAGATAGCATATACATAGAGCATGCATTTATTTTATTTTGTTCTCAATTAAAAAAATAGGAATCCTAAGAATTTAATCCCTCCAGACTTTTCATCCAGTCATTTCCACCAAACCATAATTAAGAAAACATTACAAATACACCACATTAGCCCCGAGTGAGTTTATGAGTTCCTAACAAATTAAATACATTGATGTTGACAAAGGAATGAGAATTCCTATCGCAAATCTTTCTCACTTAGTTCATATTTTGGTTTTAGAAACTTCAGCTGGACTAACCATGTCTCAGGCAAATAAAACAACTTTTTATAAGCCTAAACAGTTGGAAGTATACAACAAATGATATTTCAGGCTATGCAACTGTCTGCTTGAACAAGAAAGAAGAAATCTTGCAAATCTTTTGTCTTTGAATGCTTGCACAGAGGCAGCTGTAATCTCACTCTGGACCACCAGCTCCTGCCTTCTCTCCACCCCACAGGCTTTCTGTGAGCAACCCTGGGGACTGGTAGATGAAAAAGAGGTACGATATTACCATGCCTTCAAGAAATGTACTACATCTGAGTTGTTTTTGAGGAATGCACTTTGTGGAAGTCAGAGACGTGCCCCCATGCTGCTTTTAACACATCTCAAAGAGTGGGATTCATCTTCCCAGGACCGAAACTGCCCAACCGCAAACCGTGGAGAAAGTCATCGTCTGTGGAGCTGTGCTAAGTAAATTGCTTTATAAGATTTCTGGCAAAGGTATGTTCCCCATCCCACCCCACCCTGATGTAGGTATAGAGACCTAAACGGACTGTACGGATAAGGCAAACACCATTCTGAAAGGGTTTGGGATTCCCCTTTTTCCACCACCAACCCTGGTAACATCATCTCATGGGGAAAGAGGAGCTTTGTGGCTGGTTTGCAGATGGGGAAATCGGATGAACCCTCTGTTCCACCCTGGTGAAAACAGACCGACAAAAGGCTACGGTGGCTCAGAAAGAAAACCTCTGTATTAAAAGCCAAATAACGCAGAGCTACAATAATGAGTACACACTATCTCAACTAGGAAATACAGTGAAAAAGGTTCATTAAAGTTCAGCTGCAGCAATAACTATATATATATATATATATACCGCTTCAGTTCTCGATCCTGCCAAAAAGAGACTTCCCTTTCTGTAAATAAAGAAAAAACCCGCTCGAACTGTATTTCATATACAAAAAAAGCTACTCCGACTACAACAAACGCGGTAGAATGGGAGGGTCTTTTATTTCCCGTGTTGGTTTTCCGGGGGCTTTTTCTTTTTTCCTTCTTTTTTACTAAAAGGTTCGTTTAAAACGGGTATTAAAGATACAAAACGAGCACAGAGGATTTGGTCGTCTCTGGCGGCGACGGGGCCGCTCCTCTCGGAGCGGGCCGGGCACCGCGGCGGGCACCTGCGGGACGCTTCGAACAAGAAAAACACGGCAGAGCGCGGCCCGGCGGGGGGCGGCCGCCCCGCGTCCCTCCACACCACACGACGAAGAGAAGGGAGGGGGAATCACCGGGAGAGGCTACTTGGCGGCGGCGGCGGTGGTGGTGGTGGTGGCGGCGGCGGCGGTGCTGCGGCGCTGCTCCATGCCGTTGGGCAAGAAGCCGGCGATGATGGGCACCGGCCAGATGAGGGCGGCCACGCTCCACACGATGATGACCAGAGTCATGAAACAAGCCACCAAGGTAGACTCGATGGGCTTACGGTTCATCCGCCAGCCCGGCTCACCCTTCAGCTCCTCCAGGCTGAAATCCAGGCAGCAGAAATTCAGCGGCTCCCCTTGCAGCCAGTACTGGCTGGGCTCCGCCGCCGGCGGATAGGAGAGCGAGGAGGAGGAGGAGGAGGAGGCGGCGGCAGCAGCAGCAGCGGCCTGGGGCGCGGCGCCCCGCAGGCGCCCGACCCTCCGGCCCCGCACCCAGCTGCAGCCCACGCAGAGGCGCAAGTCCTGCTGGGCGCCGCCGGCCGCCAGCCCCAGGTGCTCGATGAGCAGCGGCGGCCCCACGCGGTGGAAGGCGGCGGAGAAGAAGGCCCGCCCGTGGCTGTTGGTGGAGAAGAGCAGGAGGTCGCACTGGATGCCCAGCGGGCGGCTCCAGCGCACCAGCAGCGAGCTCAGCATCTGGCGCTGCACGCTGATATTGCAGTGCGGGTCCTCGGCGGGCTGCGGCTGGGGACGCTGCTGTTGCTGTTGCTGCTGCTGCTGCTGCCCGGAGGAGGTGGGAGCGGAAGGGAAAGGCTCTTGGCTAGGGGCAGCCGGCGTGCCCGGGCTGGTGGTGCTGCCTTCCTCCTTGCTTGCTGCCCCGTCGAGGTCCATCTCGAAACTGGCCAAGGAGCGGGAGGAGGAGTTGACGGGGGGCAAGAAGAGCTCTTGCTCCGGCTCCTCCTGCCCGCTGGCAGCCGCCGAGGGGCTCCAGCCCTGGCAGGGCGGCAGGCAGGCGGCCAGCAGTGCCGGGAGGAGCAGCGGCAGCATGGCATTGACTTAGAGCCGGAGAGGAGGGAGAGGAGGAGGAGGAACGGGAGGCTGCATGGCGCTGCCGGCTGCCATCTGGGAAGGGAGGCACACTGCTCTCGCCGAGAGAGCGAAAGAAAAGGAAGGAGGGTGGGGGCAGGCGAGGGGGTGGGAGCGGGGCTGGGGCTGCCGCGGCGGCGAGGCGAGCGAGCCGGGAGCCTCGGTGACGGCAGCGGCTCCCCGCTTCCCCGCCTCCTCCGCCCCCGGCCCGGCCCGGCAGCGTCCCGGCGGGAGGAGCCGTGCGCCCGGCCGGCCCCGCTGCCGCGCCCCGACGTGCCAGCCGGGCTCCCGCCGGGCTCCCGCGTCCCGCGGCGGGGCAGCTGCCCTCCCCGGACAGGCAGCGCTTCCCTCCCCTGGGGCATCCGCAGGCAGAGGCGGCCTCTTTCCCCTTAGGCGGGGACCGCTCTCCCGTGCCGCCCGCTGCCAGCGCGCCGGCTGCCCCCCGGCTCCTCCTCCGCGGGGG
Organism: Tauraco erythrolophus; assembly: GCF_009769465.1. Classification (NCBI taxonomy): domain Eukaryota; kingdom Metazoa; phylum Chordata; class Aves; order Musophagiformes; family Musophagidae; genus Tauraco; species Tauraco erythrolophus. The sequence goes on along the minus strand of NC_141471.1, from coordinate 49,424,572 downwards.
AGATCTGAGACCCCTCAGCTCCGCCGCCGGTTGCTGCGGCAGGGGCGAGAGGTTCCGCGCCGCCTGGGGAAGGGAGCGGCGGGTGCCACAGGCGGGCGGTGCCGCGGCGGGCAGCGCCCGCTGCCCTGGGTCCGCTGGGTCCCTCCCTTCCCGCCGCGGGAGCCGCCGTGGCAGTCGCCTCCCTCCCTCCCTCCCTCCTTCCCTCCTCGGGGGACAGGGGCAAGGGAAAGGGGCTGGGTGCGGGCAGTGCCCGCCCGCCGGCGCCTGGGGCTGGGGTCGGGGGCGCAGGTGGAAGTGCGTCCGGGAACCGAGTGCGCGCACTTTCATGTCGACTTTATAGGAAGGGAAAGGGACGAGGGAGACGGGGAGGAAAGGAGTTTAAACTGTCAGGTAGGGTGCAATGGCTGGGCTCTTCCAGCGGTGCTCTGCAAGCCCAGGCTCAGCCCCAGGAGCTGCTCCCGCGGCTGGGCGACCACAGCCTGGCTGGGCTGAGCATCTCACAGACGGGCACAGACGGTCCCTGTAGCAAAGATTTAAACCTGAAAGGTTGTTACAAGGAGGGGAAAGCTCCCAAGTGTGGTAGCTGTGAGACTTGGCTGGGTTTTTCTAAAGGCTGCTTTATAAGCATGATAGCTTATAATCAAGCTAGATACTCCAGCTTGTTTCATGACCCTGTGCTGACTATGGTATTACTCTTGACACAGGCTGAGGCTTGCTGTGTTGCAGTTTGACACTTGGAGCCTCGGGGAGGGACAGAACTGGATGACAAATGATGAACATTTCATAGCCTTTACCTTGGGCAGAGTGGGATAGAGTTACATTTTCCTGGCAAGCATCCAGAACTGGGACTTTTCTTTGCCTTTGCAGCCTTTTTTTTTTTGACAAATACAGACACAAAAGGGAGACGCAAATACAAAAGCTAGGCTTTCCCAAGTACATATGGGACAATTTATATAAATGATAGAACTGAACTCCGTCAGGCACTCCTTTGAGGTTGGCATTAGTCCCATGTCAGACAGTCCCACGTCAAAGTGACACACAGACGCATTTTCACTTGGAGAATGAGTTACTGTAATACCACTCTGGAGTCCTTTCAGATGAGTGAGGGTAGTGAACAAGGGTAGGGAGTAAATTTTAGATTTGCTATAATTCAACATGAATGAAGGTAGTGAATCAGTTTTCTTTCAAAACCTTGCCTAAATATATCATGAAAAACCCAGAGTTGCTTGCTATCTATTCAAAAGAGACCTGAGCACCAAAATGGGCTTGTGTTTGATCCCAAATTAGCCCATAGGGTGTTGTCTACTGGATGTCTATAGTTTGGCTACGTTTTTAGTTTGGCTTATTACAGAGAAATGTGCCCAATGAAGTGTTCAAAGCAAGCTGTCTGGTTCCAGTTCTGGGTTTTTGCTCAGATGTTACAATACAGTTGATACAAATTTCAGTGCTGTTCTGTCTCTGAAACTTTTTATTGTCCCCTGAATATGTGTCTATGTGCATCTCCTGATGTCCTTTGTCCTAACCACAGTCTCATGCTTTTGTGTGGCTGTAAGTTTTCCTGTTGTAGGATGTCTATAGACCCAAAACCAGATTAAGAGAGGGTTTGTGTGTAGCAAATAATGCCCAAACTGTGTGACTATTCAGGTGCACAAATTACATTGCATTGGGATTTTGGCACCAAGGACTGGAGATGAAACTAAACCTCATAAATAAGATTTAGCTAGTGAAGACTGTTGCAGTATGTGGGTGGCAAATGTTCTCAGGCAGAGATTCAATTCTTTAGGTCTCAACTCCCAGCACCCAGCTGAATGCAGTCAGGGGTTTTTGCGAAGAAGTTTGAGGAGTGAGAGCTGAGCTAAGTTTATTTTCTTGCAAGGAAAGGGTACATGCCACAGGAAGGTTAAATGCATTTAGCATCATTTGGACTACCATGGCAAAGAACTAAAAGAAGGCAATTTATTTCAAGTCGGAGATGCATGGGTGCCTCATATCTCTTCATTAAGGAATAACTGAGCAACTGGGTAGAAGAACCAGAAAATATGGTAGATCATTGGTTGATAGCCACTGTCCAGCAGGGCCCTTTACAGATATTTCATTTATAGGTCTATCAGACAGTCTTCACTGGCAAGAGCTCCAGTGGCACAGCCCAAGTCACAGAAGGCAAAGGCAGGGACTGCGAGAGTGAAGAACCGCCCACTGTAGGAGAAGATCAGGTCCAAGACCATCTAAAGAACCTGAAGATGGACAAGTCCATGGGACCAGATGAGGTGCATCCGCGGGTCCTGAGGGAACTGGCAGATGAAGTTGCTAAGCCACTATCCATTATATTTCAGAAGTCGTGGCAATCTGGTGAAGTTCCCAATCACTGGAAGAGGGGAAACATAGCCCCCATCTTTAAAAGGGGAAAAAAGAAGACCCAGGGAACTACAGGCCAGTCAGTTTCACCTCTGTGTCCAGCAAGATCATGGAGCAGAGCCTCTTGGCGACTATGCTAAGGCACATAGAAAATAAGGAGGTGATTGGTGACAGCCAACATGGCTTCACTAAGGGCAAATCCTGCCTGACTAATTTGGTGGCCTTCTATGATGAGGTTACAGCATTGATGGATAGGGGAAGAGCAACTGACATCATCTACCTGGACTTATCCAAAGCATTTGATACTGTCCCACACGACATCCTTTTCTCTAAACTGGAAAGACATGGTTTTGATGGACGGACCACTCGGTGGATAAGGAATTGGCTGGATGGTCGCACTCAAAGAGTTGTGGTCAACGGTTCAATGTCCATGTGGAGGCCTGTGACGAGTGGTGTTCCTCAGGGGTCAGTACTGGGACCAGTGCTATTTAACATCTTTGTTGGAGACATGGACAGTGGGATCGAGTGCACCCTCAGCAAGTTTGCAGATGACACCAAGTCGTGTGGTGTTGTGGACACGCTGGAGGGAAGGGATGCCATCCAGAGGGACCTTGACAGGCTGGAGAGGTGGGCGTGTGAGAACCTCATGAAGTTCAACAAGGCCAAGTACAAGGTTCTGCACGTGGGTCGGGGCAATCCCATGCACAAATATAGGCTGGGCGGAGAATGGATTGAGAGCAGCCCTGAGGAAAAGGACTTGGGAAGCCGGCAATGTGCGCTGGCAGCCCAGAAAGCAAATCATATCCTGTATCAAAAGGCTGTATCAAAAGGAGCGTGGCCAGCAGGTCAAGGGAAGTGATTCTGCCCCTCTACTCAGCTCTCATGAGACCTCACCTAGAATACTGTGTTCAGCTCTGGAGTCCCCAACACAAGAAGGACATGGAGCTACTGGAGTGAGTCCAGAGGAGGGCCATGAAGATGATCCGAGGGCTGGAGCACCTCTGCTATGAAGACAGGCTGAGAGAGTTGGGGCTGTTCAGCCTGGAGAAGAGAAGGCCCCGGGGTGATCTTATAGCAGCTTTCCAGTACCTAAAGGGGGCCTACAGGAAAGCTGGAGAGGGACTTTTTACAAGGGCGTGTAGTGATAGGACAAGGGGCAATGGATTTAAACTGAAAGAGGGGAGATTTAGATTAGATATAAGGAAGAAATTTTTTACATTGAGGGTGGTGAGGCTCTGGAACAGGTTGCCCAGAGGAGTTGTGGATGCCCCATCCCTGGAAGTGTTCAAGGCCAGGTTGGATGACGCTTTGGGCAACCTGGTGTAGTGGAGGATTTCTCTGCCCATGGCAGGGGGGTTGGAACTAGATGATCTTTAAGGTCCCTTCCAACCCTAACCATTCTATGATTCTATGATTCTATATCATTAATCTCTGCATGGATTCAGTCATTCAGAGAGGTTGCAGCAAACTTGGAAAACTCTTTATAAGTAGTATTAATATATAGTTCTCTTCTGTGGTTTTCAGCCATAAATCTCAAAGAACAATGTAGTTTTATGGCTGGGGAAGCTATAGCATAAAGAAATCAGGGGCCAGCCAAAGGTGACCCACAAGTCACAGGCAGATCAACATGTAGATTTTGCAGGTTTAATTCTCTAGATATAACTAGAACTGTAATGTGCACCATAGGTCACAGTAGCATTTGTCAGTGTGGTAGAGGAGGTGTGAAGTGGGCTATAATGACAAAATTTTAGAAAGGAATAATGAGGTAAGAAGACAGTAGGAGTTTCATGAGACAGACTGCAGAGATGTTGGGAGGATGAAGACTAATGGTAAAGCACAATCAGAATCTTTGAGAGTTGTTTTAATGACATTTTAACTAAATATTTTTAGTAAAGTATCACTTGTGAAATACTTTAAGTAAGATGAAGTCAAGAATAAGTATTTCTGCCCAAGTGCCATTAAAATTGCATCTCATGCGGGTGCTGTTTTAGAGCCTGACATCTCACTGCAGCTAGAGGAAATTGACCCTAAGCAGGTACAGATACCATAAGGAAATCCATAATTGCATTCAAGTCAAAAGCTTGTGATCCTCAGGCAGTGTTTGTCAATTTGGCAACGTTGATCTGCCCTGAGGAAAGGGAAAAACTGTGGAACTTCTCTTGACAGAGGATGTGCTTTTGAGGTTGTCATTTCTGAAAGGAGATACATGTGGGAGAGGAAATGGGAAAGTAGCAGAGTAAAGGATTGGAGATGCAGCTATAACATCACAGATATGTTTTTCTGTGGAAAGACACCTACTGTCAATTACAGGAAAAAAGATGTTAGGAGCAAGTAAGTATAGCAATGCGTTACCGATCTCTATAAAAGTGCCAGGTAAATAAGGAGAATTTCACAGTCAACAGCTGAAGAGGGAGACAGGGTCAGGAGAAAGTAGTTGGTACTTGACTCCTCTCAGAAAAGAGCAGTTTCAGTTCTGTGAAAGGAGTAGGATCCAATCATCCTGGGGATTGTTCTGTGAGAGATACTTATTTCCAGCTCAGGAAAAATGTTTCTGTAATATAATTTAGAAGGTTTGGTTGGCTAATGGTTTCACAGCTGCTGTGGGGAGAGAATCTCAGAGTAACATAAGGAAGTGAGCTGATTTTATGATGGCTGTGGAATATGCCCCTTGAAGAGTCATTGATAATCAAGTGGTTTGCTGGTTAAGGAAGGAGCTAAGGGATGTTTCATACTGCCCACTGACATATTGCTTTGATTCTGAGCACAGTGATCAGAACCTTTCCTCTCCTCCTCTTTGCTTTGTATTCTTTTGGATTTGCCAGAAATTGTGATGAAACACTTAAAGGCCACCAAAGCTTCTGAAGCGGATAATAGAAGCTGGTTGGACTAAGCAGCTTGCACTGCTACATCATGTTAGAAAGATTTATCTGCAGAAAACACAGATCATGCACTGCACGGAACAAGCCAGGGTTTTGTACCACTCTTTACATGAATATCAGAAGTCCAGACAAAGGGAACAGCCAGTTGGCAAGCAGACTGAGAACAAGGGCATAATCTCTCCAGAGAAGTCAACACACCTATCTCAGCAAAGACACTAAGCTCGTCATTTGACATGCATTTCTGACAGCAGCGGATATTGCTTCCACATCACCCTCTCAGTTATACAAACACAGATGTCCCTGAAGTCATAAATGACCCATGTCAAAGAGCTGCAGCAGATGACTGCTATTTTTAAATACCTTTGACATATATGCCTTTTTTCATTAAAATATTGTAAACATTTTCAGCCCAATCTTTAACCCCTTATGCAGATCACCACACACTCTTGCAAAAAGCTATACCTGCGTAGCTGAGGGAGCGAGGCAAGGCGGCAGGGAAGGTGGCAGGGTTTGAGCAGTGAGGGTCAGACTAGGTTATTTAGCCACTGCCTGTCAAGACGGGCTCTAGTGGGGCTCCCACGATCTGCAAACCGCACAGCTGATGGAGTGTGGACCAAGAGAAAGCAACTGCCATCAGGAATCCAAAAGAAGTACTGAAGGAGTTATCCATGGCAATTAGTGCAAAGTCTAATCCAGATGCAAATACAATTGCTAGAAATCAGGAAAACATTGCTCAGAGCATCAGGTGGTATCAGTAAGATAAAGGGCCTGCAGGATGAGAGCTCTGTGAGCTTTGAGGAGTACTTAGGAGTTCATGTCCAGAACTCTATTAGACTGTATGTTACACTAGCACAGACTAAAATGACTGCTTCAAATCTAAAGATAAATATGAAATGCTAAATTTCTAAATGCTAAGAATGCTAAAGGGAATATATTAATAGACTTTCAGAGCTTTTTTGTAGCGTGCTTTACATAGGTTGAGGCTTTTAGGCAAAGATCAAGAAGAAATGACATGAAAAGAAGAATTGGTGGAAGTGCGTGTAAGATGTAAGAGAGAAGTGGTCCAAAGAACGAACTTTCTATCTCCACAGCTGAAGGTGATCTTAGAACAAGACCAGATTGGCCTGAGGTAATCGCAAAATAGAAAAACTATAATATAGGTTGGATAGATCTAGTTGGCCTACAAAGAGTGACAAATACAGTGCTTCCATGTATCCTGTTTATGCAATGAAGTTTTTAAAGATGGGGTTTGACCTGAAGCAGTGTTCTAGGAAGACTGGGCTCAGTTTTTTGCCTAGGTTCCCACTTGCAGGTTGAGTAACTCATGGGAGACTTCTTCACAACTGAACTTCTAAAGTTCAGGCAGGATTCAGCCCTGGACTATTTTATTTTGTCTTGTAACTACCATACTTGCTTATTTTAAATTTTATTGCCGGGAGCCTGACTATAACTATAACCTATTTTCCCTCATATTTATTTCAGCAGAAAACCTATCCAGTGTTGGAGCTTGGCTGAAACTGGCAAATTTAGGATCTGGTATGTTGGTAAAGATAATGCATCCAAATTAAATGACCTGTGCAGGAGAGACTGGCAATCTGAGTAATTTTTAAGAAACCTCAGATAGGGTTAAAGGGCAATATAACACCTGTGTTCCCACGAGAATATACACATTGGAGGACTCGGGACTACTTTCTGCTGGGTTGCTAAAGGCCATTGTAGGGTGGGTTTGACCAGGTGTCAAGCTTTGTGTGTTCATGCAGCACAGATGTTCTGAACATCTGAGTGATCCTTGGGGTTCTGGTTAAACCCTGTCCTGTCACAGCCGTTCTTGAAGGAAAAGAGATGTCAGCTAAAGCAGTAGTTGTTTAATGCTGATGCCGTGGAGATACTGGGAATGTGGAAACATTTTGTGTGATTACATATTAAATTGTTCTGCAAAATATTTGTACATAAAATAGCATTCCTTAATTACTGTTTTATGAGTTTGTCTTTGGAAAATCTAAACATTTACTACAACAATACATTGAAAAATAGCTCCCTGGAAAGCATTTAGTTCTGCAAATACTTGGAGTGTTTCTCAGCCTGTTCTGAGCATGGCCCTAGGGCTTGCCTTCACTGTTATTTATCTCTGTATAGAAAAGGGAGACAGGTGCAGAAGTCTGGTATTAGTCTGCACTAAGCAGACGTGGGTTTGGCACTCCCATGAGCTTCCAGTGTGGCCTCAGTCTCAATGTGGCTTTAAAACCCAGCTATAAAATATAAAATCCTGCTTCCCTAGGAAGATGCAAGAGACTTGGACTGTGAAGCAATCCTGTTCTACAGAAGAGGAAGACAAGCTACTTCACAGGTCATTTAAGAGTTGTTTTGCCATACTGCACAGAAGAAACACAAACACAAGATGTTGTCAATGACAGTCTGTATTCTAAAGAATTTTTCCAGAAAACAAGTGGATGAGATCAGAGTTCAAAGGAGAGGGTGTGGTACAGATTCTATGTGCAGCTCCTTAGCCAGCCTGCAATCCTGATCATCCTCTGCCTTGCTGTTATTAGCCAGTGCTTCAATGCTACGTGATACATGACAGACATTGTAAAGGAGTCTACAGCAGAGACTACTGGTTTCACTTCAGGTTTTTGTCCTCAGTCATGAAGGGAAGTGTTAGAATTGAGAAGCAAAAATGGAGGTTGCAATCGACAAAGCAAGGGTCTGTGGAAAGATAACAGATACCAGGATGGGTATGAGGCAGAAGTGAATTGTGAAGGGCTTTGAAAGCAAGAACAAGGAGTTTGTATTTGGAGCAGCGGAAGAGGGGAAATGACAGAGAACTGTGGAAAAATCAGTTATGTGCCCAAATGAATGAACTTGAGACGGTTCCAGGTGCTCTAGCCAGAGAGGAGATTACAATAGGGAAGATGCACAGGCCTTGGCTAGGACTTTTGGCAGAGCAAGCTGAGATGAATTGTGATACTTTGAAGATGCTTCATGAAACAAATCAGTGACATTTAAAGCACAGCAATATCAACATCATCAATAAGATCAGCAGTAAAAAATAAACTCCTCTCAGCCTCCAGACTGTGCATCAGCACCTTAGCCTGGAGCTCCCAGAGCTGGTGTAGCTGTTGGTTTGCAGACACAGAGACCCTTAAGTTCTCAAGCAGCGCTTGGGTACCACTTGTGGTGGTCTGCATACTAGTCATTTGCATACTCCTGTTTGGGAACCCTTGCCTGCTGTCCCTTCTCCAGTGAGACACTTCTGCTGTATATCAAAATGGAAAAAGAGATTCATCTGCCTCCGTGAGTCAGCAGAACCACATTAACTCTTTCTGGAAGTGTCAAGGCTACTGAGTGGGGCTGAGTCATCCAAGCAGACACAGCTAGCCTGATGCCCACCCATTTCTTCACCTGGGAAGCAGTCCTAAGGTGTCAAAGAGAAGGTGATTACATTTCCTATTCCACTCATCAGTTCAGCATCATAATTATTTGCAAAACAGCAAAACAGACAGTCTGAGTTTCAACTGGCAGGTTCAAAAAACTGTCAGCTGTTTCTGGGTTAGACATAAAACGGATTGAAAAGGAAACAAAATGTTCTTATTTCTAGGGAACTCGCTAGTTCATACAACTTATTTTCCCAGCAATGGCCACAATTGGTGTGACATTGCAAAAATTGTCTTAGCCATAATTAGGCACTCAAAACCCAAGACTAGTGCTCAGACATCTCTGTTATACTTTTGCTAAGTGGGAGTAGCTTCATGAAAGTCAAGGGAGTCAGAGCTTCAATTCTAACTTCTAAAGCACTCTTGTCCTAATCCAGCAAAGTCAACACATGAACAAGGCAACCAATTGCTTTCAGCAGAACCGTTGCACTCATAAGTGCTATTCTGCATGATACCAAGGACTGAGTCCATAAGACAGGGTACACGATTAAGAACAGATGCAGGTTTCAGCCTTTAAACCTGGCGTGTTAAAGAAGCCGCAGAGGAACACAGGCTCCTCAGAAACAAAGATTTTCTATTTTCATGCAAATGTTCCCAATGTTCTGAAGCAGAAGGAGATGCTTAGAAAATATATGCAGTACCAACGGCTCACTGTCTAAGAGATCGATATTCACTCAGCATTACCTACTCTTCCCATGAACTAATAATCACAAAACAAGTGGGGAATATAGCCTCTGATGTTATATGCCTGGTTCTTCACTGAACTGACCAGGTTTCAAAGATGTGTCTGGGTTTTTACTACATTTTGGCTTGATTCTGCAAATAAAGAGGGACATCTCTCAACCTTAAGATGAATATCTTAAATTTAGCTGTGGTATCTCTTGCTCAGACCATCACATCAAATGCTACTGTTTCTAATATTATATGTGAATCCATCACCCACGTCATTGCATTCGCCCTTGGCCCTTTTTAGTGTGTCACTGTAGAGCACCCAGAGCTGACAATTGTCTTTGTATCTTCTCAGAAAGACTGGTAGGTGGTAATCTGTCATAACCATATTCAGGCTTCTCTTCTGAAGTTCTAGCTATGAATGAAGCCATTGTTTCTCTTCTCACCTATACCCATATGCTGTGGTTTATGCAGACTAATCCTGCTACTGTCAACAAACTGTGCTGGTAGAAATGCCATGGTCCCCTGATTTCCAGGCTTTGGTATACAAGTCCCAAACCTTATAGGAAGATTCAGTTATGAGAAGGTGACATAGGCATGTTTGTCCTTTTGGTCACATCTTATCCATTGTAGCTAGATAAAACTGTAGAGGTAGAAATAGGATTTAAAATAATCCCCTGTATTCTTATTGCAAGTCAGGAAAATTTAGTTGGTCGCTATGGGATTTCCATGTGCAGTGACAGTCACGGATGCTGACACCAGTGGACCACTAGAATAAAGAGGATAATCTGACAGAGACTTTATAATACTTCAATTAGCTTAATGCCTTACGAGAATATGATTTCTATTGTATTGTCTGCATATCTGAATATTGAATTAGCTTTCATCCCTGCTATAAAATACTCACTGGCTACATTTTCTTCCTCATACCAGATCAATAGCATCTGCAAGCAGCAGGTTGGATGAGAATCTGTTTTCCCAGCTTTGCTGAATATGTACAAGTACAATGCCAGAAGAGAAAGGAATATCTTCTTCTCTCAGCACAGGGAAGCAGTTTGCTCAGAAATCTGTAGGATTACCTAAATATCCTGATTTAGAAGTTCTTCAGGTTCCTTTCCATTAACTTTTGGTTACGCTTTTGCCATTTGATTTTTGTTTGTATCTCGACACTGATGTCTGCTGATACGCGTATTCCTGCCTACAGTTAATCAAACAGATGGCTTCTCTGTGCTACAAAGTGACAGATGCTAATCCACTGATCGTGGCTTTTGAGGTATCTTTGAATAGATGTTGGAACCTTAAGTTTTATGTACAGTGCCATGTAATATATGCAATATAACAATATAACTTTACAAAAAACCATCATTAATCTTGGACTTTCATCTCCGTTTTCTACTTCGCTCTGTTACCATTCCTGTACAGTTTTTGTTTTCTGCTATATGTTGATGTCAAATCCTTGCTCAGAAGGCTGGACTTTGACTCGCATGTTTAGAGGTTACAGAACTTTCCCCAGGCAGTATGGGTTTTCTGCCTGCCCTATCTGAACCAGAACTCCCAGTCCTCCTCTTCTATGATTTGTACCTACCAGTTCTGAAACAGTGTAACTGGGACTCCAAGTTAGACTATGTAAAATGACCAGTATAGTTGATTTTCACTTTCCACCAGCAACTCTGCTTAAGTGAACATACTGGATGGCTGGTCCCAGGAGACAAGGAGCACAGTTTCAGTTTAGGGACATTTTTATCTCACTTCTATTCTCCCTGCTTCTAGCCTACATATAGGAAGACAGATTTGCTATGTCGGTGGTGATAGGAAGGAAGCCGCAGAAATGTAGAGTGAAGGTAGTTGCTCATTAAACTGGTAATTGCGTAAGAGGAAATATAGAGCTTAGTGTCACATGTTAACCAAAAAAAAAAAAAAAAGCCAAGATATTTGTGTCTTACAGAGAAAATCATGTTACAGGGACAAAATTAGGAAGAAGTATGGAGCATAAGCCTTAGTGAGTCTGCCAGAATTTTTGGTTTTTATGTGGTTTGAGGAGGTGGGTATTAGACTCTCCAGCTGTTCTCCCTGTTGTCAAGTACACCAGTAGCTGGTTTCCTCTAGAGATTTTACAAATGCTGATGCTATTTTTGTTCCATAATTTTATACACTTGAGCATACACATAAGGAACAAAAATGAGTTTAATAAACAGGACTCACTGAGGCTCTGCTGATTAGTGAAGATGAATATGGTTAATTATTTAGCATTATTTTCTTATTCAAAATAGTGTCTTTAGCATCAAACATTGATATGATACGCTATAAAGATTTCCCCAGTGGTAAAATCAAATTATATCATTTAAGCAAAATTGTCCACGTAACTCAAATCTGACGCTTAACAAACACAGTGACAGTCCTTTGTACTGGAAGGAACTTTGACATGAAAGCAGAACTGGGATTTCTTGTGTCACTATTGAAAAGAGAAGCTTGAGTTATGCTTGAAAACGACATCTTTAAAGGCAAAGTCCAAAAACAGTTTTAAGGCAGTGGATCTTCTTTTGTGAAAATTCTTGTTTACTATATTCAGAACTGGTTTTGACTGAGGCCTCTTCCACAGGCAATTCTGACATTAAATAAATTAATACAAGATCATTCTGAAGTAGAACTGCAAAGTGAAATTCCCCAGGAAATTAAAATTCTGAACAAATTTGTTTCCAAGCTATTATTGTATGGATTTTAAAGAGTTGGCTTGCTACTATCATGTCAATAACAAAAACTGCTTTGTGCCAACTGTACTAGCTTGATTAATTTTGCTTAGACTTTTTATCAAATTAATGTCTCAAATGTTACATGTCTGCAATATTATGTTTATATATTATCTAATATTATTTAATACAAAGTACGGAAGATAATACATACAAAAGGCAGTATCAAGCAATAACATCGAAAGCAGTTGTATTTTATTAAACTAAGCATTTCTACAAGATCACAACAAAACTGAAAGTGTGAGAGGGTTGCATCATTGAAAACTGAACTGGAAGGTGATGAGTTGCCACAGAATGGTTTGATCTCAACAAAGCTATGTTTTGTGCCAACTTTGCAGACCAGGCCTTTGGCTCATTTACACACCTAACACTGCTCTGATTATTAGCATCGTTAGAAAAATCCTTTGTAGAGATTTTACTCTTGCTCACTCACAGATGGTCAGATTCTTCTAGCCCTTCTAATGTATTATTTCCAATGTACCAGGGCTACAAGAGGTATGGATATGAATGCTAAACAATTTATTCAGAAGGCTAGGTTTTCCTCTGAATACAGGATTTACATCAACATCATCCTGTTGATTTTAACAGAGTTATTTCTGATTATGACTCATAAGAATGGAGAGGCTGGAGACCATAAATTGGATTGCCATACGGCCAGGTACCTGCTGAAATGCTGATGTTCATGGTTTTGGTAGTAATTTTGGGGGTTGGATTTTTCAGCTACTAGAAATTGCTTTTGAAGTCAAATCCATTGCAAAAGTGTTTGCTTCACAGAAAGTATTTCTCCTGAGTCCCACAGGGACTGTCAGCATTGAATGAACAGCTCCAAGAGCTCAGCACTGAAGACTATCGTTGTTTGTGTAAACAGTGTACCTGTAGTATTACTGCACCTGGATCCATTCAGTTTGCTGCAAAGAAGTTACAAAGGCACTAGAAAAAATTATGGATGATAACTCTGGCAGTGCTCTTATATATAGGTAGTCCACAAAACTATGCCAAGAGTTGAAAGCCTATACCTGGGGCAGGATAATCCCATATATACATATTACGTATAGGTAATGTTATGTTCACATGAAAACTTCTCTTTCATTTTCCCATTGAGTTTTCTGTAAAAGCCAGACTCAGGCATGTACTGAGCAATGTTGAAGCCCATTTTAACAACTGAGCTCTAACAGGAGGCAGTTTCTGGCATGGTCTAGTGGATGGGCCATCAGAAGAGGCCTAATTCTTTGATTAACCTGTTCTTTGATAGAACAGTGTGATTCTCTCTGCCACTGCTTCTTCCAACTTCAACCTGTGACTGTAAGCACCTGGGAAAATGTCCTGCATTTCACTCTATGTAAAGGTACAAAAGCACAGAATAGTTTGAGTTAGAAGGGACCATTGGACTACTCTGTCCCACTCTCCTGCGCTAATCTGGGTCAACTGGAGCAGGTTGTTCAGGACCATGTCAGGCTGGGTTTTGAATATCTCCAAGGATGGAGACTCCACAACCTCTCTGGGCAACCAACCTGTGCCAGTCTTTGACCACTCATATTTAAATGATATTTCCTGTATTTCGATGTGTGCCTATTGCCTCTTGTTCTTTAACCAGATAACACTGAGCTACAACTCAGTGGATGGCACTACAGCACCTAGCATAATGAGAACTAGTCTTAGTGGTGCCTGTAGGTGCCCATGTAGTCCCAAAAAAGTGTAAAGAAATAACAGTGGCATTCATGCAGGATTTCTCTCCCCAGCATTCCCAGAGGCATCCAGTACTTCTTAATTAAATTGAATAAATAATTCATTTAACACCACAGACATTTGTCAAGATGAGCTCAGTGTTGATGGAGTGGGAACTTGGAGCATCACCACACAGGAATGGTGTGAACCTCCTTGGTTGCTGGAGCTCCTTCTGTGCAGCCAGAGGGGAGGCAGGGAGAGAAGGACAAAGTGAGCCTCGGCACATGGGGCAGGAGACCTTCTGCTGGACTCTAGCAGCCTGCTTTGGGAGCGGGGGGCTCTGGAGGAGTGGGTGGGCTCAGTATTCCTCTCTCTCCATCCTTTTCCTGAAGTTTGCCATAAAGGTGAAACTGAGCCTTACTTGTCAGGAAAGAATGAAATGATCCCTAAGGTTAGCAAAGCACTCAGAGACCCTTTGGGAAGAAAAGTGCTATGTAAATAGAAGCTGATTCCTACTGGTTATTAATAGATGTATCTGCAAAAGTAATGTGCAAACTACAAAGGAAGGATCATTCTGAATTAAATTAGCATAATTTTTTTCATTGCTGTCTCTTTTCAGGGGACCTGGATAATACTGCTAACAATGACAGGTTGAATAAGAGACAGGGTTTGTGTGGGCCAGAGGTGGGAACAGAGAAGGAGACTAATTATATCTTTTTTAACCTTTGCATGCAGCTGGGCAGGATAAAAATGAATTATGCAACCGGCAACTGAGCTGTTCTCCCAGTGGAGGCTGCAAGATGGTGCGCAGGTTATCCATGCTGATCTAAGCTGTCCCATTTCTTCTGGATCTAACTACCTTAAAAATCATTAAATAAAATGTGTAATTTTTGCATGCTTCACCTAAGGCTCATGTAATTATCCTATGGACAAGCCAAAACAGGTTTATCTTACTTGCTCTTACCTCAACAATGCAGAGGATGAAGGGCAAGCACTGATGTGGCATGGCAGAGCTAGGAGTAGCATTCTTCAGTGTACCTTTTGAAACCTCCTGAGTTTAATAGGTTAAAGATGATGGCACTGCTTTTACAGTCACACAGATGTACAATTTGAACACTTTATTGCGTGGTATTTATTCCACTTTTAATGTGTGTTGCAACATGAATCTTTGTTCAAAGGTCGGAGCCGGATGGGCAGGCGTGGAGGGGCCTTTAATACCTGTATTGCTCAGCAAAGTAGCAGGTATCTAACCTGAAAGGGAAAGAGCCTCTTTGCAGGCAGCAATTATGGAGAAATGGAGGAATACGTTCCCATGAAATAAGAACTCTTTTCTCTCTGCTCCTTTACTTTCTTCCTCGAAATTCAATTCAAACTACAATTTAAGCTATGGGGTCTATTACTGATATCTTATATCTCCGCTACTTTAAAGGGTTTTGGCACAAATTGGAGTCATATCACAAGCAAAGAATTTGACCCTTCAGCCTTGAATTTTTTCAAACTCTATTCCCACCATTTTGCAGTGTCATCTGTGCCCCACACGAAATTAAAGCTGTCTGTATCATACAAAGGGCTTGTTATGAACAGATATGTTTATGTTGCTCTGTAACGTGTCAGCCAGTTAGTCCTTTCCTGGCTGAGCTTATCAGAATTGAACTCTGGAGGCTGAAAAAGTGTCTTTGAGAATCCGAACCCAAACTTTGCTCAGTTCCCTATCTCTCATTTGGTCCCGTACAGTATTTAATAACTGAGTGACCCAGGACATTAAAAAGCTTTAAAACTTGCAGCCTGAGCCAATTTACCTAATTCAAGAATTTTGCCTGCTGCTTTTTATTTTCACTCTTCGTTCTCTCAAGGAAATATCATCAATTATGTCTGTGTTTTGAAAAGAGGGTACGGAATATGTTGTATTTGGTTGCTATTGACTTGTAGAATAGAAAGAAGCAATATTTCACTGGAATAGCTGTGCCTGATGGAGTATAAAAGACTCTGTTAGGTTAAATCTTCTTGTGGATAACCTGGTACCTCAAAGATGAGTACATGCCATTTCTTTGTCTTAAGTAGTATAAAAAGCCAGAAAATTAAGTGGAAATACTGTACTGAGTAAGATGCAAGACAAATTCTGTCCCTGGAAGGTCACATTTGACTGAATTGAGATTTGCCCCCATTCTTCTCTTTTATAATCTGTAGCACCTTCTGTATTTACAGTCAAGAACTTGTGATTTTGTAATTATTTAAACACTACATGCTAGGTAACCTACTGCCACCTGAGTGACTAAATGCATCCTCACTAGGCTGCTAATAATGACCCAATTAAGCAGTGGTCTGTGCCAGTATCTGTAAGAAGGCCAAGTCAGTTTTTGTAAGACATCCCAATGTAACAGATCGGACGATAATTGGGATACAGTGTGAAACATTAATGCTTGTGTTAAGAATTTACCAGTCCTAATATCACTGTTGCTTCTCTAGAGGTATCCGTCATCCACTTGCTGACAGGTCTTCAGAAGACAGCCCTTTCTGGAGCCCTCATCAGTACACACAAGCATCCATGACAGTGGAGAACAGTCTCAGGTACCCGTGTCACCTGCATTTGGCCTTAGGCCACATAGTTTGTCTTCCTGGCATGTTTAGTACAGTGAGCTGAATGTGAATGAAAATCCTGAGCTCGTGAAGATCCAGCAGATTAAATACCTATTGCTTACTTGTCAGACCAAGCAAGTGAATACAGTCCAATGCCACACTCACTTATGACACCTCATCAGAAGAGAAGTGAGGTCAACATTTTAGTTCCTCATTTTTGAAACAACCTTGATTCCTTCTGTGGTGGCAATGTTCTGCTGGATGTGAAACTAGTAAGCCTCAAGGGATGGGAGGACTTGTGAATGCAATTGTCTTCTCATGACGTGAGGGATTTGCAGTTATGTGTTGCACATCTATGGCCACTAATGCATACATTCCTAGGCAAAGGAAGAACCAAGGCAATAAGCGTTCTTTTCACAAACATAATCACTACTGCCCATGGGGAGCACACTATTAAGGATATAGGCAGAGGGAATCAATCTAGGAATCAGCATCATGTCTTCAATGCCCTGAAAGGTGACCAGCAACCCTGCCCCAGTAGAGAGGAGCTGTGACTGTTTGCATTATCTGTGAAGAAACAGATGATAGCAGCAAAGCAGATTTAGGACAGAAATCACTGAAAACTTTTTGAGGCACTAAGGAATCAGAAATGCATTTGACATTCTTGAAGGGAAAAAATTAGCAGTTGTTGCTTCACATATTTATTTAATTTCTTCATGGGTCTTTTAGATGACAGTGCTGTTGGTTCTACTAAACCAGCACTCACGGTGAGCAGGACTGTGCTGCCCATTCTCCATTCCCAGATGGATGCTTGTACTACCCAGAAATGTCATGTTTGTAAGCAAAGAAAATGATCCCCAAATCAACACAAATTAACACAATACATACATTGCACATGACTTGAGCAGGGAGTTGCACTGAAATGAAATCACCGGGTGATGTAGGGGCTGCATCTGGACCAGCGCTGCTTCTCCTAGCACCTGAAACACCCACCATAGCTGACAGACAGTTCATGAGCTCCTTGTTTTTTTAACAAGTGGTGGGTTTTTTTTCTGAATGGGAGGCACAATCCTGAATTTCTCCTTAAAAGTAAACAAATAAATATATTTCCAGTTTATTTTTCCAAATCAAGACAGAGAAAGCAATACATAGGCTACAAGTGCATAGCTGTCCTTCAAGGAGAAAGACCTCCATTCTGGGCAACAACAGCCTTTGCACTTCAGCCATCTTCCCAGGCAGCATTTTTAATTGAAGTTGTAACTTATCCCAAGGAAGAATCCAGAAAATATTTGGATCTTTTCTTCCTTTCATCAATCCTCTGCCCTAGGCAAGGTGATAATGAACTAGTCACTTCAAAATAGTACTCACCATGAGCTAATTTATTCTGTCATATTTTGGAGCTCCGGGGTTAGTACAGACTGGGGATTTCTCCCAGAAATTACAATATTTTGAGCTGAGTGGAAAGGCAAGCTTGTTTTCTTCAACTATTTAGTTCTTAACTGGAAAGAAAGGCATCGGGAGCATTGTAGCGTTTAGTCAATATATGTTGACTCTTTCAAGAGCTGGATGGAAAATGCAGAGCTGCAGCTGTGGTGAGCAGCATCAGCATGATGTGTGCTCCCTCCTTGCTGCAAGTGGACCTCCTTATCAAAGTAGCAATGAGTTGCAACACGTGTGCTCTGCGTGAGCAGGTGAACAGGCTTCTCTTGCAGGCACCTAACGGGAGACATGGGAAGCAGAAATACATGTGGCTGTGCTAATCTTTCTCTCCTTGCTTGGCTACTTTCCAACCGTTCAGGAGTAATTATCATCCCCACACAGCCTGTTATGGTGCAGAATTTTAAATCCTATCAAATTGTTCCCCCTGTCAAATTATTTCTCACTCCTAAACTTCCTCATCAGCTCTCATGATCTAAATTAGTTCCCACTGTTTCGTTTTGTTTGATAACTTTGCTACTGCAGAGGGGTCAGATGAAAACATCTGGGGAAAGGGCAATGGAGCTGAAGAACCTCCTATATCTTGGCCTGTTAAGAGAGTTATTGAGGGCCTGAGACTTGCAGACTTTCAGTGGGCACTAAGCTGTGGCTGAGGCTGCTTCCCATTTCTAGGAAATCATAAAAGGAACAGAAGACTGAGGGGGCTGAGGAGGTAAGAAGTAAACCAGCTCACACTGTTGCCAGTTACTATATGTGCTTCGACTAGATCTTCTCCACTTCTAAGTCAGGTGTGGCACCAGTAGGCATCCTCGTGTCATGCTGTTGGCATGAGAGGAGGAAGTTGGTAACAGCATATAATTCTGTCCCTGCTCAAAATAAAAGACCTGGTGGGTGATTTCCAAGGATTTTTTAAATCCTTGTGGTCTCCTGCTGCATGTCTGATATTCTGCAGCTCAGCTTTCCTCTTGTTAAGACAACAGATGCAGCTAGACCTGCCCTGCCCAGATGCAGATGCTCAGAGCATCAGGAGGGCACACGGGGCTGGAGGCACGCCTGCTGCCACAGGACAAGGTGCTACAGCTGTGCAAGCACTGGGTCAGGGGTGGCTTCCTGAGCACGAATTGAGGCCAGAAATAGGCACCGATGGAGAACAAGGCTCATGGTTGGAACAGCTTGTCTTGTCACCAGGGCCGAGAGAGATGGCCCTGGAGACCAGGGTTTATTTCCAGTTGATGATTCAGAACTTCTGCTGCTGAAATTAGGAGGGTTCATAGAAGAGAGAGGGTTGTAATATGACGCTGCTCAGTACACAACCTTAGCAGAAAGCAGACTGTGAAGCCTAAATTCGGGTTCAGGAACTTCTTCAAATTTCACTGCTTCTGTGGCTGATCTTTTTTCAGGTGGCTTCCATTTGTATTTTTCACATGAAATTCAAAGGTATTAAGCCCCCAATTTAGCAAGGTGGATGAACGCTTTTCTGGTACGACTTGCAGAGCACTGGTTGAGTGCTTAGAGTTACCTACCCAGTTAAGTGATCATGCTGATTTGAGACCTCAGTGGCTTTAGTTTCCTGCCTGCTTGAAGCCTTTCTTCCTCCTGGAGAAACAAGTGCACGGAGTCACTGCCAAGGGTGCTGCAGTATTGATTGCATTAGAGGCACACGCAGAGACACCAAGTCACGTGAGTGATGTGTTGGTCCATGGGATGACAACAGTCACAGCACTACAGCTGGGTCGTGTATGTTTTAGCAAGGCTCCTAGAGGCATGAAGCCCCACCAAAAAGCTCCTGGTGCATATGGAACACTGCTACTGTATTTCTCTCAGCCCAGGATGTCAGAGCAGCTCTTCTGCTGAGCTATAGCAAAGCCAACCTGGGCATGCGGTACAGGGTATCACAAAGATGGAGTTGTGATTGTCATTGCTGTGCAGATGGGGTAATATCTGAGCCCTGGGCAGAGAAGGAGGAAGACATTGCATGAGGATTGACAGGTCTGGAGCAAAGAAAAGGAGATGGAAGTAATCTCTTGTAGGGTAAGGACTGTGACCTCATCTCAGATCTATTTTGCTTGAAATTATTCTTATAGATGAACTAAATAGAAATCTGTTTTCTTTGGAAACTCATCTCAAGTTTAACTCCAGATTTACAGGCAGCAGGGGACCTTTCTGCTAATCAGAATCTAGCATCAGGTGGGACTCACAGAATTTCTAGGCAAGATCTTTTAAGGAAAGCAGATCTTTTAAAGAAATCCTGTACTACATCTGTGCCATTTTTACTGGCTAAATTTTTTGTGTGTTATTTGAAAATCTGTGAAACTCAAAGGGTGAAAGTAAACAGCAGGTGTCATCTGTGATCAGTTCACATCATTTTTTTAGACTTAGGCACTTCTGAAGCTGAAACTCCAAGTAATGCTCATAACAGGATGTAGTCAAAGATGTATAAATGCTTGTAGGAATCTCATGAAAAAATGGCTTTACGAAGTCTCAATTTTTGGTCTTGGAACATGGAGAGAGTTTGTGAAACCTAAAACAGTCTTCACTGTACTGACATTGAAGTTAAACTTCATAATGAATTAAGGCTCTCATTTCCAATCATTGATATTTTTCTTTAGATCCACTCCTAAACTTTAATTCCTTTCTTCACAGGAGGAGACAACATGTATACGAAGCACAAATTCCTATCTGCTGTTGGACACACCTTCTTGTATCCCATCAGAACCGGACACAAAGAAATAATCTAATTCTATATTTAGATTTATCTAATCTAATGTCTATATTTGTGCATTTCTTCATGAGCTTATCTAGATTTTCCTACATTGTGATTCTCTTGTGTGTTTATATCACCCTGTGGAGTTCCCATTAACACCACCAACATTCAACCTTGAGCAGTTACAGTAACTTCACAGGACACAGCAAGGAAATCTCTCTATTTATAGTTTAGTAATCGGAAAACTACATGATAACACACGTTGTAATTCAACCGCGGATTTAAAAAAATGCAAACAGCAAACCGGAGGAATCAAATCTAAAATTACATTGATTTTGGTTGAAGGGAAAATATGAAAGGTTAGGGAAGTCTGTGAAAGCCTGTCTGTTTACTGTAGGTGACCTTAGTTTTGAAAAAAACATGTCAATAATTATATGGCATGCTTTTTCTGAATGGAGTATCCTACCAGATATTGCCCTTTTTATTCAGAACCAGTGCTGAGGTGAACACAAGTTCACTGTCTCTGTTCATAGAGAGAGCAGCAGTTTGATTTAATAGACCACTACAAATGCTCCAGGCCTGACTTGAAAAAGTTTTCCAAACAAGGTCATTACTGTTGGGTGGTCAAGATGCTGCCAACTGTACAGGAATCTCACAGTTGTCTTCTATATCAAGGAGACCAATATCTGCCCATGTTCTGTGTAGATGTTCTCTCCTGACTCCAACAAAGCCACCTGAGGACAAGATTGATTCTGCTCGTGGCTCTCCAAGGGCTCACAGCTGCCCGCCACCTGAGGGTGTTGGTTTGTCTGCCCACCACTCTGCTGTGTCAGCTCTACCTGCTCTGCTCTGTGACTATTTGCTCATATTCATCCTTAAAAGCAAGATGACTCCACCAACATTTTTTTTCTGAAGCAAGAGAGGGAGCATTCATGAGGTCCATTCCATTGCCAGAGCTGGGGCAGTGGTAACCTCCAACACAGGTGTGGTGACAGGCAGCTGGGAATGGTACAGCTCTTTGCAAACTGAATGTCTGTGTACATATATATGTGTGTATGTATGTATATATGTATATTTTATGGCCTGGGTATTTCTCCTTTAGAAGGACCCACAGCCTACAGTGAGCAGACTCACCTCCATTACCTAGTAAAGTGGCTGTTTCTGCCACAGTCAGGGGAACACAATGGCCCTTTTTTTAAAGAAGACCACTTTGAAATCAGTCCACCATGACTATGAAGAAGGGTTAAGGAGCTTATTCTGTTTTTCTAACCCAAGACAAAGACTTCCCTGTATGAATGACACTCCCCTCCCAAATGTCATTCTTACAGGATGTCTAAAGAATGAAAGGAGGATTGAGTTATTATTTTTAGCCTACCCATTTCTTCTGGCTGTGCTATGAGTTGAAAAACTTCGTGATTTCAGTGCTGTAGGGTAACTAGTTCCCTATAATTCTCCAAAAGAGAGAGATTTGCAGTCATACCATATTACATGTTTATGACTATACTTGGGAAAATTTACATGACCCAGAAACATTTGCCAATATTTAAGGGGATTTGCTGAACATTGAATGGATCTCCATCACAATTTTGAAATGATTTTCTGCAGTCCGTATACTGTTTTTTATGCTGATTCTTGTAATAAGACATCTCTTCCTGCTTTTGCCTCTTCTGTGGTGTGAATAAACACTGATTTAGGGTGCATGTTACCAATTACTTTGTTTTTACTCAATTATTAAATTGTTAAGTTGGATGAGTTCAGCAATATCTCATTTTACCATCAGATTAAGTCCTGCTTTAATTTTTATTCTCCATTCTAAGAGTACTTGATACACTTATTTTTGGCAGTACACTGAAACCTAAGTCAGTGTTACTTAATTTATAACATATCCTGGATATATTCTGGTCCATTAAACAAAGGAGTGTCTTCACAACCTCTTCCGTAGACAAATTATAGCACTATTTGAGTGTCTGCATTTGAAACATTTTTTAGCTCTAGCCCACGTAGGACATTCAGTTCCTCTGATCACACTTCCATGTGGGATCTGGTTAGCTACTCCACAACGGTTCATCCTGTGGATGAAAAGCTTCCTTTATGGAATAAGCTTGATTTTGAACTTTAACAAACGAAAGGTGCTAATCTTTTCCTGTGTTTACTATCATGATCTTTGGCTTGCAAAAGGAGAAACAATCACAAAATGCCAAAAGCAGGGAAATTTGCTGGATGCCAAATGTATTACTGCCAAGAACCCAAATTTGTAAAATCCAGACAATTGGGTAGTCAAGGACATCTTTTCATAGCTCCAAAAAAACAAATTATTTCAAATGTGTTAATTTTCCTATTATTAGGAGCTTGGTTTGTGTAAAATAGTGTAAGAGATGAAAATGTTGTTGCTACTCAACAACTATGGGACAGAGGTAAAGATAAAAAAATCTTATTATTTTGATAAGAATGTGTAATCATAGAATCATTTAGTTTGGAAAAGACCCTTAAGATCATTGAGTCCAACTGTAAACCTGACACTACCAAGTCTACCACTAAACCATGTCCCTAAGTACCATATCTACAGGTCTTTTAAGTCCCTTTAGGGATGGTTACTCCACCAATTCCCTCGGCAGCCTGTTCCAATGCTGGACAACCCTTTTGGTGAAGAAATTTTTCCTAATATCCAATTTAAACCTCCTCTGGCACAACTTGAGGCTGTTTCCTCTTGTCCTATAATATCCACAGCTATATATTGATATAAATATGTCCTTATTATATATAGAAGGAAACTTAGCTTTTACTAGCTGCTGGGCATTTCATTCTATTGCCATTCCTTTTCTAACAAACATACATTTTATTATTCAGTGCAGGCAAGTTGCATTAACATCCTTGTCAGAGGTCTACTTCCTCAAAGGCATTTAGGCAACTTCGATGTCAAAGGGAATTTGTTACCTAAAATATCACAGAGGAGCTGGGCATAAACTTCTCACAAAACATACAGGATGAAGCCATGTAGCCATGCTTCAACAGCATGATTTGGTCTGATAACAATTTGCATAGTTAGCATAAAAAGAGGAGGGGGAAAAAAAAAAAGCAAGCAGGGGTCGGGGAAAGCAGAGAACAAGAGCAGGGAGTCCTGGAATTCCAGAGAAAAGGAGAATCGAGGAGGACTGGAGAAAGCTAAAGAAGAAGGAGCAGGAAGAAACCCAGACATGGTCAAAGAAAAGTCCCTACAAGAATAAAGCTGGAAAATAAAATTTAAAATGTTAGCAATTACTTTCAAGATGTTATCAGCCATCGCTAGTGTGTTGTCATGGGGAGAAAAAGGCGTTACAGCATCAAAGGAAACAAGGAATGTAATGAAGAAAGAAATTAGAGGAGTAATTTGCATCTATTTGGTGGTACAGTCTTCAGAGGTGCTTTCCTTAATTAGCAGGTTCGGGCTGTACCTATTAGAGTACTGAGAGACTGGTGGAAGTCTCCAGAGATGTTTCGAGGCAGCAATTTAGATGCTCACAGAACATTTCTATAGCCTCGCAATTTATCAGCAAAATGAGTTATTTTTCATTCATCCCTTGAAACTTGACAGTCAGAAGGGAAAGAGACCAGCTTCTTGGAAGAGCTCGTTTCTGTGAGCAAGCATAATACTGAAAAGCTCATCTTTTCTTCCAGAATTTTTGATAAGATGATGGTAAGGGCATACTCTCTCTGTTCGCTGGGGTGTGACTACATTTGAGTGTACCCAGTCTTAGTTGTGACCATTTATTCTTCTCTTGTGTTGTGGGTTTTATTCCTTTTTTATTATACTTTTGTGGGTGTTTAGAGGTCTAGATATCTGTTCTGAAATAAGTAAATACATTTAAAAATACATAAAGGGACAGAGAGAGTAATTCCCTGCTCCACTGAAGTCAATGGAAACAGAACAGCAAACAAATTTAGCACACTTTTTGGCAGTGTTTATCATTTCAGATGTTACTTAGGTGGATTTTTTTTTTTATCATTAGCATCTAAAATTTCCAATGACAAAAGCTGAGCACTTAAGTCCATGCATTTTATGAATCTGAAAAAAGTATTTTGAGTTTTAGAGACTTCTTTACATGTGTTAGTTCCTCTGAAGCTGAGGTTTGAGTGAAACCTAATTTGTTTTTCTATATATTTCTTTTTTTTTAACCACAGACAGAACTTTTCATCCCTTCTACAGAGACTTCCCCGGTCCGAATTGTTTTTCCTTCCTTTCTATCTTTTATTTCCTTCATCTGGGACCTTCTCTGGTCCCTAGGTTCTCCTTTCCCCTGGCATGTCTCCTACTTCAGAATATACCATGTCCCTGCCACTTCCCTGTGTGCCCAGCTCCATTCATTAGGTGGATAACTGCCTACAACCATTTCACCTGAAAACAATACTTTCTTCTAGTTCAGTCTCTTATCCCTGCTGCAGTCAAATTGAGTCACGGGGTCTAAAATTATCCCTAAGGACAACTCCAAAGAGGTAAATACAGTGGATTTAACTTTGTTTTCC
The DNA here is from genome assembly GCF_009769465.1 of Tauraco erythrolophus. NCBI lineage: Eukaryota > Metazoa > Chordata > Aves > Musophagiformes > Musophagidae > Tauraco > Tauraco erythrolophus. The sequence continues at coordinate 49,399,608 of NC_141471.1, read as the reverse complement.
TTATATTTCAAAGATGATTTTTTAAAAATTTGAGCCTAAACATGTATGTTTTGAAAACATATTGTCACTGAAATGTATGAAGGGAAGAGTTTGTTCATTCCCTTTGAGTAATACCTATTCTTTTAACACAGCAGCTGTACCAAGTACAAAAATGGGTTTTTTTCAGTCAAAACAAGCAGGCTGCTTTCACAGCTTACTTGCTTTTCCCCTCATTACCGATCTTTTGCTGTAACCATGGATCTATCTACAATGCCATGTTTTGTGCGTAGTAAACTTTGTGTTGCTGAAAAAACTCTGACGGAACTTGCCTGGGAGTCTCAGCTGAATATCATTTAAAGGACGTGGCTGAAACAGAGGTGTTTCCACCATTCCGTAAATAAACCCTCCTAAGTGTAAAATGTGACCGTTCCTCTCTCCATCTGAACACTTCAGGCTTTTCCGAAAGCTGCTTTTATGTAAGATTAGAGAGCTGTCTCCATGACATGATGCTCTGCTTCTCTTCACCATTAGTTGGGCGTTAGTTGTTCTGGCTGTAAATAGACAGGCACAGATGGTACCACGACTCTCCGAGCCTCCACACATCTTGCACTGCAGGGATTTTTGTTATTCTTGTTATCTCTCTAGCAGCTCCTACTCTTTCCTAACAGTTTGTTGAGAAAAAAAAAAGGAAGACTAAAGAACAATCAGTCCCTTTCCTCTCTAGGATTGCTGAAGGCTTTAGACAGGACAGCAGCGTTCGTCCTGACTTTTTTCTTTGCTAGGGGAACCCAGCCATGGGCTCGTCAATGAAGCAAAATTTCTGCCAGCCTCACCAGATGAAGTCAGTCCTCCCTGAGACAGCTGAGCAGAACTAGGTGACCCCAACGGCATTAAACTGTGAGACTGGCACATCCTCCCTTGCTGCCCTGCAGCTCTGACCACCACACTGAAGGAACCATGACAGACAAAAGAGAAGACGGCATCTTGAAAGACTGCCTTAGTGCACAGGAATAGTGTTTGCAGGAAAACGGGCTGGAACAATTAGCAACACTGAATCTGGACAGGGCATGGATAAGAAGGACGTGACAGAGTCATATTCCCCCCCTCCCTATACACATCATGGAGAAAGTAAAATGGGTCCTGCTTGTTAGTCTTTCATATAACACAAGAACAAGATGTTAACTTAAAGGCAACAAATTGAAATCTGATAAAAGGAAGTCAATTTTATAGAGAGTACAGTTAACCTCCTACAATAACCATTGAAGCCAAGAACTTAGCAAGGCTATAAAAAGAATTAGATGTTTGTATAAATTATTGAAGTATTCATTTAGTATTTTGTCTATCCTGTCTAATTTAAGGTAATAAGCTTCTGTGTCTCTAGAGAAGTCAAGTTACTAGTAGTAAGTAGTTTCCCTTCCCTGCCAGCAGGCAAATCTCCTATTTGTTTACTGTTTGGCTTTTCATCATCTTCCTCTACAGTCTTGGCAAGTGGCAGAATCAGTGACATGGTCACAGGTGGACTGTTCACCTGCTCCTTGACAGCATTTCCTGCATTTTCACCTATGAAGCTACTAATGAGAAGAAAACTGATAAAGTTTAGCCAGTGTATTCATGAATAGCTCACCTCACTCCTGGGCCTCAGACTGTTTTTATAAACCTGTGTAATATTTTTTTGGGGGACTACACTTTTTCAGATAGACTAATGCCACAGCAGTAGACAGAGGAGTAACATCTATAGATGCAGAGCAAATCCTCTTCTTTTTTTTTTCCCCCAAAGAAAGACCTTGAAATAGCAGCAATGCAGCTGTGAGCTGGCCGTGGTTAAATACAAATCCAATTCTCTGGGTTTCATGGTCAGGGAATGGTTTCCTTCCTCTTCATCCACATCTTTTGTATGACTCCAAGCTCATTCACCAGAGCCAAGTAATGATACAGCTTATCATTGTCACGGGGCAATCCCAAGCACAAGTACAGGCTGGGTGGAGAATGGATCGAGAGCAGCCCTGAGGAAAAGGACTTGGGAGTGCTGGTGAATGAGAAGCTCAACATGAGCCGGCAATGTGCACTGGCAGCCCAGAAAGCAAATCGTATCCTGGGCTGCATCAAAAGAAGTGTGGCCAGCAGGTCAAGGGAAGTGATTCTGCCCCTCTACTCAGCTCTCATGAGACCTCACCTAGAATACTGTGTTCAGCTCTGGAGTCCCCAACATAAGAAGGACATGGAGCTACTGGAACGAGTCCAGAGGAGGGCCACGAAGATGATTCAAGGGCTGGAGCACCTCTGCTATGAAGACAGGCTGAGAGAGTTGGGGCTGTTCAGCCTGGAGAAGAGAAGGCTCCAGGGTGATCTTATAGCAGCTTTCCAGTACCTAAAGGGGGCCTACAGGAAAGCTGGAGAGGGACTTTTTACAAGGGTGTGTAGTGATAGGACAAAGGGCAATGGATTTAAACTGAAAGAGGGGAGATTTAGATTAGATATAAGGAAGAAATTTTTTACATTGAGAGTGGTGAGGCAGTGGAACAGGTTGCCCAGAGAAGTTGTGGATGCTCCATCCCTGGAAGTGTTCAAGGCCAGGTTAGATGACGCTTTGGGCAACCTGGTGTAGTGGAGGATTTCTCTGCCCATGGCAGGGGGGTTGGAACTAGATGATCTTTAAGGTCCCTTCCAACCCTAACCATTCTACGATTCTGTGATTCTATGATTATCTTCATGCAGTTACTGCTGCAAAACAAAAAAAAGGCCTCCTCTTACAGGGAAGTATACACATGTACGCCAGCCATGGGTGGTCCCCAGAGACCTATGGGCAAGCAGGAGCATTGTCAGCAGATGCCCCCAGTAGGCCCAGACCGCCATACAGAGGGCTCCTCTTCCATGCTGCTCTCTGAGTTTATCTACATCTGTATTTATCACCCCATCACAGGCCTTATCTTAATCAAGACTGCAATATCCTGTAACAGAGGACAGGCTTGCAGGAGAGGAGAGTGTGATGAAAATATTGTGAGCAAGAACATCATGGCTCACCTCTTTTTTAATGAAAGGATTGACCGAGAACAGTCCATCAAAAAGGCTAGACACCTAAGGGATAGATGAATTTCCTAGAATTGCAGTGTTTCAACAGGAGAAATGAAAAGCACCTTAATAGTAAATAGAAGCTGTGTCTGTCATGTAGAAATAAATCTATGACAATCTGAAGAGGAAGCAACTGAAGACACAAAAACTTTGATGAGATTATAGATAATACATATTGCATTACACCATGCTCACGCAATTTGTGTTTTCTCAGCTACTCAGTATAGGCTGCTATCAGTTCACTCCTTATCTGCTGCAGACTTTGGCTATCTCTTAGCTCTCCCATAAATGAGACATGGGTTGGAAAAGGCAAGTAGAGATGCAGTTCTTTGCAAATGTGAAAACAAATAAATATATAATTCACTTGACTGAGTCAGTGGCAACGGCTTTGAAGCCTTTTGAGCGCTTGTGCCAGTAGTTGCTTTGCTCAGGCTTTTCCGCACCATTTTTCCTGATGACTCTGTGTAGCCGCTCCCAGGGAAGCTCATAGATACCCTGCTGCAGAATGTGAGAGACAGTCAATTCCATCTTGGTGCCCTCCAATTAAAACCAGCTGTTTTCCTAGAACGTGTGTGCTAGCTGGACACAAGAAATCAGGAACAATACAGAATTGCAGAGCGAAATCTGTGGACAGTGACATCCAGTGTTATCTAAAAGCAACCCTTGCAGGTCTATAAGACACTCACTGTCCTCTCTTGCTTACCTGTTTGTCTCACCAGTGTCTCCTAGCCTGCCTTTCAGAGTGGACTCTGTTGGAGAAAAAGCCAGTCATCTACCGTGCAGTACCACAACAGGGCAAGCCCCAAAGAAGTCAGCTTTGGAGGCTGCAATGGAGGTCTTTAATAACAGTCACAGCTTTTTTCTGATCTCTGCCACTGAACATGGGGTTCTGCCGATGAATAGAGCAGGGCTTTAGAGCCAGGTACGCGTCCGCCACTTAAACCCTAATGTTTTGCAGCTGAAGTGAGATACTTGCAGGGGTTGCTAGGTAACCATAACCTGCTCATAGCTTATGCGAGCAAGCGAGATACTTCTGATGATGTCATGCTTCAGACTCGTATTTCATCTCTTAAAAGAGTTTTCTCTCTGTTTATACAGGAACAGGTGCGTGGGGGAGTTATTCAGTGAGGCAGAATTTCCCTGCTCCATCATGCTTATGCAGCTTAATTTCAGTCTTGCAAAACCCTATAATAAAGCAAAATTGGCCAGGGCTTCTGAAAGTGTGATTTTAGGGGAGAACTTAGAGCTGTTCAGGCCTCTTTTCTCTTCTAGGCACCAATTCAAATGCTAACTCCTTGGAAACAGACATCTTCATTGGCTACTCCACTGTCTGCGTCTGAAGAAAATGATGGCTTGCTTAGTAGAAAGATAATGGGAGTTTTGTTTCATGATTATGCTTTTCAAGAACACAAAAATCCAAATATTATATGCCAGAAAGGGACTGAAGCTGGGAGTTATGCCCCTTTCAATACTAGCTACATACCTAACTTTAATATTACAGGGAAGCAGGTGGAGCAGGAAACCCCCTTGGCTTAACTGCGAGCTTCTGAGTCTGATTGAAACCGAAAGAAAAGCATACAAGAGATGGAAAAGTGGATGAATATCCATTGAGAACTACAAGGGCATTGCCAGGGTGTGCAGAGATGCAGTTAGAAAAGCAAAAGCTCAGCTCAAACTGAAATTGGACAGAGATGTCAAAACCTACAAGAAAACGTTCTTCAGATATGTAAAAAACAAGCAGAAACAGAAGGAAAATATTGGTCCACTGTTAAACAGGAGTGGTGAATTAGTCACCATCGCTGCAAAGGCAGAGGTTCTCAGCACTTCCTTCACCTCTGTCTTTACTAGCACTGTTGGGCCTCAGGCCTTGGGAACAAAAATCCAGGTTTATGCAAACCCAGACACACCATCAGTGAAGGAAGAATTGGTATGTGAACTACTGCAGGAGCTCAACCCCTACAAATAGATGGGCCCTGAAAATATCCACCCAAGGGTAAGACAGCTGGCTAATGTTGCAAGGCTGCTCTCCGTAATCTTTGAGAAGTTGTGGAGTTCAGGGGACATGCCAGAAACTGGAAGAAGGCTAATGTCACCCCTATCTACAAGAAGGGCTTAAAGAAGGATCCATGAAGTTACAGGCCCATCAGTCTTACTTCAGTCCCTGGGAAAGTTATGGAACAAATCCTCCCTGGGGGCTATCACAAGTCAAATGAAGCACGTGATTGGGAAAAGCCTGCATGGATTCACCAAGGGCAAATCATGCTTGACAAACATGATGGCCTTCTATGACAAAATAACCTGCTTAATTGATGTGGAACGAGTGGTGGACATTGTCTACCTGGATTTCTCCAAGGCTTTTGATATAGTTTCTTACAGCCTCCTCCTAGAGAAATGGATGCGGTCTAGGCAAGAGGTCTGTGCGGTGGATAGGGAACTGGCTGACAGGCTACACTGAGAGGGTGGTGGTAAATAGCTCCTTTTCAAACTGGCAACCTGTCACAAGCAGGGTCCCCCAGGGATCGGTTCTGGGCCCAACACTCTTTAATATATTTTGTAAGAGATCTGGATGATGGGATCAAGTGTACCCTGATGAAGTTTGCTGATGATACCAAACTGAACGGGGAAGCGAACACTTTGGAAGCGAGAGCCGCTCTGCAAGAAAACCTGGATAGGCTGGAAGAGTGGGCTAGCAAGAACCTTAATGAAGTTCAACAGACAAATGTAAGGTCTTGCACCTCGGAAAACAATTCAAGAGTGCGGCATACGCTGGGATTTCCCGGCTGGGGGGCAGCTACATGGAAAGAGACCTGGAGGTCCTGGTGGACAAGCTCAATATGAGTGAACAGTGTGCTGCGGTGGGAAAGAAAGACAACAGGATGCTGGGATGCATCAACAAGGGCATCACCAGCAGAGATAAAGAAGTCATTATCCCACTCTACTCAGCGCTTGTCAGGCCACACCTGGAATAGTGTTCAGTTTTGATCCACGCTATGCCAAAAAAGTTGTGAACAGGCTGGAGAGGGTCCAGAGAAGGGCCACAAAGATGATCAAAGGACTGGGAAGCCTGTCATATGAGGAATGGCTGAGAGAACTGGGTTTGTTCAGCCTTCAGAAAAGAAGGCTTAAGGGACACCTTATCACCATGTTCCAGTATTTAAAGGATGACTACAAAGAAGCTGGAGACTCCCTTTCTACAAGGAGTCACATGGAAAAGATGTGATGGGTACATGTTACTCCTGGGGACATTCCAATTGGGCTCAAGAAAAAAATGTTTCACATTGAGAACAATCAGCTATTGGAATAATCTCCCCAGGGAAGTGGTGGATTCCTCTACATTGGACACTTTTAAGATTCATCTGGACAGGGTGCTGGGCTGTCTTGTCTAGACCATGCTTTTGCCAAGAAAGGTTGGACCAGATGATCCTTGAGGTCCCTTCCAACCTGATATTCTATGATTCAATGATTCTATGATTTATTAGTGAGATTCTAGTTATGCCAATGTGTGACATTACGAGTGTGTGTAGCACATCTTTGACAAAGCAGATGAGAAAAGCATCTCAAACAAAATGCTTTGAACATGCTATGGTGAGTATGGGATGCATGATCAGGAAATCACAGAGTCATGGGAGATCTAGATCTAGCCAGCCTGGTCTCAAGAGACTTCAGCCCAGGTTTAGGGCTGAACAAAACCTACAAGGTGTGTGGGTCCTGATTCCTGAGCCCAGAGGGAATGCGTACTCATAACATGGTGTGTCTCAAGGCTTTCCAGATAGCTCTCTGCCCATATGGGAAGGCAGGGCATGAAGGTAGGTGACTGTCCATGGCTGTATGTACAGGTTTGACTCCGAGTCTCTGCAGATGTATTTGTCATTTTTCCTGGTTTCTTCCCCCAGCCTGACCTATCTTCTTCTTGCTGAAAGCCATCATTTTGTTTGGAGGTCCTCTTTTGGGTCAGAGGGTGTGCTGTGATCATGAACAGGCTGGTCTGGTCATCTCCTGGTCTTTATCTTCAGTGGCCACTGTGCACAATGGCACTGGCAGGAGCATCACACTGCAGCAGTAGCTCGTGCAAGCAGCGTTCAGAATGGAGAAATCAAACCCTCTGTCTCCTGTCCTCCAGCCTGTAATACTCATGGATTCTCTGGGAGCCACTGCCTTCATCCCTGACACTCCTAACTCTATCTACTGGTTGTTTTCTCCCTGTTTGCCTCCCCGGTTTGATTTTCTTTTTCTTTATCACTGTCTCTCACTGTCCTTCTCCCCCGGACTCTTCCCTGCATGTGCGAATTCCTAATCAGTGCAGAGCGCAGGTCCCAGGCGTGTGCTGTGCCAGGCTGCCGTGGCAATTAGCTAACGTTTGGAGAGTGCTGAGCAGCACAGTCTCCAGCATGCTATTTTAAGATGCGCAGTCTTGATCACATTTACCGATCTACCTGACAGGAAAGGAACTGAGGCAGAGCATACAGCTGTTGTTCCCTAGGCTCTGGAAGAGTGCCGGTGTTAAAAGCACTGTTTAGCACAGGGAAGACCATTTTCTGCAGAGAGAGAGCACGTAGGCACTCATTAGGACAGGCGTAGTCCAGTGGGCAAGTTGATATGCCCCACTGTCAGCAGATGCCTTGGTGTCTTCACCTATTCAGGGTGATTAGACAAGAACCCCCCTCCCTGCAAGATGAACTATAGGAAACCTTTCTGCTTTGTGTCACTTCCACAGAAATCATCAGGACTATTTGCATAAATATGCAAGTGGTAATCAAGCCTGGGGAGTTCAGCTGGTTCATGGTACGTTTTTTCTGTACATGCTGTACATACAAAGCAAATAGATTTTTCACTCTGTTTAAACTGCACAAGGTCATTGAATTGAGCAGGGACCAAAGTAATGGAAGGCACATTTTGATCCCCTGCTTCTTGGTATGGTACCTCTCCCGGAACATAATACAGTTACTGTCATGGCCAAAGAATGCAGCAGATCTGCTGGTCCTCTAGCAACAGTCCTGTTCTTCTGCCTGTAGTTCTCTAACTGGTTGAAAGCAGTAAGTAAATGAGGACAATTACAATTGCTGATCCCGTTAGGAGACTTTCCTTTCATGTATATTTTACATACCAAGACACTCTGCTAAATCTAATTTATGAGCAAGAAAGAGTCTATGAAGAATTAAGTGACTGAGATTCCTCACTCTTGACATTTTCATTTTGTTTTCTGCTTGATTCCCTGCTTGTTCTGATGTTCAGATGAGACATTAACACACACTCCACAAAGCTTCCCAGCATTTCATAGAAAGTACTTGAGGTTTTTGTGCAGCTGTCCAACAACAGCAGAGCAGAGGGCTCCAGAGCTTTACAGAATGATCAAATGCATAATTTCAGCCATGTCAGTTCATGTATCGTTAAAACTGGGAACTAGAGATTTGATGATTTTTCAAAAGTGAAGTAAATGAAGGCCAGCATAAGAACTGAACCAAAAGGAGGATTTAAGTCTTATTCTCTATGACACAATCCTGACGTTTTGTTTTAATGAATTACTTAAGTGCTGGCCAAAAGAAAGTCAATGACGTAGAAATCTGGTAATCATTTATTGAGTTGTCTTAAAAAAACAGCACTCCCCAGTTACACAGTGAAATATTTATGACTTACAACTAGTGGTGATACATTCTTAAGACAGATGATCAGATTGTACGTAAAACAAATCAGGCATTGTTAGTATAGAAAGGTGTCATTAAAGTCTACAGTTTTGAGGGTCTTGAAACTTTCTGATGCAGTCACTTCGGGGAATTAAGTTTTTCGTTGTTTAGTCCCTTCCTGAAGATGATTCTTTTTAGATATTTATAACCATTCTAGCTTCATATCTAAGCTTGAAGAACACATTGCATCAGCGTACTGTTTTGTATGATTAACGGTGGTATCTGCTGATGAAAGAAGTGTGGTGATACAGGCTAAGGGGTAGAATTAAGAGGGTACATGTAACTCAACATCTCAAACACTGAGGGCCAACAATAAATGCTTCACTGTGCAACTTGATGAGAGTCTGATATATTCACAAAGGGAAAACATTTTTCATTGAAGACAAATTTTTAAGCCATGTTGATTTGAATAATCTGTTTTTTCTAAACAAATGACATGTTAATAATTGCTTAATAAAATACTGCAGAAATTATAAGCAGTGTTTAAGAGTGCCCTCTCTTGGGATTAAGGTTTTGAAACTTTTCACCCAAGTTTTATATTTTGTTCTCATCTCTTTGTACAGAGACAGCTTGTAGAAACATGATTTATTATGGTCTAAAGAAAACAGCTTACTCGGATGAAGGCATACTAGGATCCACTGGTTTTTAATAGTTTGCTTTGTGTTTGCACTGTGACAGTTAGTTACATTTTTGTTTTTGTAGGAGAAGCCATGTCTGCACTGGCTCATACAGCACGATTTTCAGCATTTCCGTGGTGACTGTCCACCGGCACTGTGGAATAGGATGAGATCACCTTGGGTGCGAAGCAGTTTGGCCCCACTCTGTTCGCCTCCAACAAGGAGCCTGGAAGCAAGATGAAAGATGCTTCTCCCTAGCCTGCAAGTTACATGGATGCTTCTCACTACAGGAAAATAATGCTGTGAAATTAAGACAAAAGCAAGCGCCTTTCATCCCAGCTGCAAACATTGTTCACAGCTGTTTATTCAACAGTAAAGCTCTTCCAAACAAAGCATTTCCGTAAGGCCAGCTGTCCTCCCCAATGCACGTCCCTCCAAGGAGCTGCAAAGCAGTGGCAACTGGGAGGCTCCCCTGAAGACACCAGCAGCCACCGTGCAGGGGTGAGGGACGCGCTCCCAAGCACCCTCCGCAAAGGCAACACGGGCACACCATAATCCTGCCACTGCTGCTCGAGGCAAGAGCTGCTGCTCAAGTTGGCTACAGCCTCCAAGGAAAGGGATGATCTGTTGCATTTTATTTTTATACCCTGAGTTTTCATCTTTACACTGATAAAGGAACAGCTGCCTCTAATCTCGCTTCTAAATCCCAGGCCTGGTATGGCGACCTCTCTGGCATCGTGGATGGTATCCTTAACTGGCCAATGAGACTCAAATGCCAACTATTATCCTTATGGCAACTATGTGTGGCATTACTCCTGTTTCTTTTTTGCTGCCTGTTTAATTTTCACAGGAGCAGTTGGGGCTCAGGAGTCAGAGAAAAGCTCTGCAGTCACTCCTCTGGCTAAACATTTGGGTTCATTCTCCAGAGGTGTGAGGAGGGCTGTTCGAGGCTGCTTTGACGCTAAAGGTTTCATTTCCAGAGACTGTCACACAGTGATGCAAACTACCAGGGGAATTTAAGCATGGATGATTAATGCATAGTAAGGTAACCTGTTGACTAGCTGAGCTGCTATTGCCACAGAAGGAGCGCCTTGTAATATCTCATTTATGCAAGAGCAATGAGACACCTTGGCCTCAGAAGTGCCATGGGTTGAATTCACTGTTTCCATAAAATACATGAGGGCATAGGATTCTCAGCAGCATGGACAAAATGCAGACCTTCCGTCATGGATGACACTCGGCAGAGGCTGCGGAGGTGAGGCTGTGGGAAGGTGGTCTGCTCTGCCTATACGTAGATCTGATCCAGCAAAGAAAATAGTGTCTCCATACATATCAGCCAGTTGGTGTATTTCTGCCTTTTGGAAAGTAAAGAGGCAACCTCTTTATCCCAAATGACTGTAAGAACATGGAAAATGATCTGTCGTATGTGGATAGAGGAAGAGTTCAATGCAGGTGAAAGAAAAATTATTTGTCTTCCCTGAGATTGGTAGGTAAGTATGAAAAGGCATTCGCCCTTCTTTTCACTAACTTTTACCAGAAGTGATGAATTCCTTCTTAAAACTTTCCTGCCACACAGTTCTGTGTGGGTCAGTGGTGGCAACTCTGAGTAAAGCCAACTCATTTGGAGGATGAATGAATGCCTGGGAAAGAGGCAGGGAGAAGGTATAGAGCAAGTACGATACGAGAGACTGGAAAGAGGTCATTTGCTCTTTTTGTCATGAAGAAGAGTTTTATAAAGGGCTTTGCAGTTAGTGCTTGTGTCCAGATAAGATTTAATACATATTCTTTCTGATGGTGATGAATTGCATTGATCAGAACAGATCCTTTTCCACATATGCAATACAGAAGGCTTGGATGGAATTTTTTCTGTTAAAGTGACTGAAGTAGTACTAAAGGTGTAAGCTGACAGCATGCTTTCAGAGCTAGTGGTTGTTGACTTAATATTCCTCTTCCAGGAAAGCCAGTGAGACGAACAAAGATCAGGCATCCTTCATGTTCCTGGCTGTGGGCTGTGGTTTGCTCAGGCCCCGAGGGATTATTCTCATGTGTCCCCTTGCCCAGCCGTCACCTCACAGAGAATACAGTATGTTAAAATGTGAGATATCCTAGTGATAGAAAACATTGAGAAGAGAGATTAATTCTTAAAAATATGAATTCTTTTCCTGACTTAGATTCAGCAGCCTTCTAGTCTGAGCCCGTAGACAGAACTGCTGAACACCAAGCAATTCATTTGAAGAAGGTTCTTTTATATAAACAAATATATGCACAGATGTACACAGGGAGACATCTACAAATGTTTGCAATTCACTGTAGTGACAGAGGACATAACTCAAACAGTATGAGGGATGTTGAATTTATTTTTCATAGGAAGGTGCAATAACTTCAGTCTCATACAATTCCTACATATTCCACATGGCCTGTTGTTGTTTAGAAAGTCGTAATATTAATAATTTTAAATAGTTGTAAAAAAAGCTGTTTATCTCCTTTATCAAACTAGGTAACAAAAATGATAGCAGCTTCTATCCCATGCACAAGCAAGGCACCACTGCATTCCTGGCAGTGCAGCTCTAAGGTCTGCTTTCCCTCAGGGCCATGCTCCAGTGATTCATCCACCATGTTCAGTCTATCCTAGCTCCCTTCTCTCCCAGAGTCATTAGTCTTTCTGCTCTATCACAAGCACAGATGAACCTTCCACCCACCTACGCTAATCCTAAAAAAGCCAAAAGAGTCTTTTGGTCATGTATTATCTGTGCTGTATATACTGATTTGCATAAATATATACGTTTTATTTCATCTGCCAGCAGATTGTACTGCCAAAAGTTTTTAATGTTTATCATGGAATGGACCTGCTCACCCAAACACCTCTCGCTTTCCAGATGGGAAAGGATACAGAGAAGAGCAACTCAGAAATATCTCAGGCCCCTTCCGCTAAATGGAGGCTGGATCAAAAGGGGAGACACCCAATCTGCTTAGATGGAGACAGGAAAAGAAGTGAAGCTTTCCTTCTGTCACCTTGTGCTGAGTTCTGTAAGGGAAAAGGTCTCAGTGCTTCCTGGCAGAGTTTTGGGGCTTCTGTCTTGACCTTTGTTTTATCAGTATATGCAAATTATTTTTCTTTAGACTTAAAGAGAGAGGGAGGGTGGAAGGGCAGATGGAGAGATAAAAAAGAAGAAAAAAAGAAGAAAAGAGGCAAAAAAAAATTAATGAGTTTTATTATTCTTTGCTCATGAGCTTTGTCTGTATTCTAGAATCGCCTTAGGATTGAACCTCTTTAGAGATATGAAGAATATATACCTCAGACATAGTTTAATCCTTTTTCCCTTTTTATTGTATTAGTAAATCCCCCCACATACCTTCCACTGAAAAACAGATCACTTTGAAAGCATTTCCTGGGCTAATACTTTGTTTTCAAATGCACTGGTCATGCTTGGGGTACTCTTGGTTCTTACTCTCCAGGAGTTCGTAGTTATCAAACAAGATAAAAAGGTAAACATGAAAGCCTTTTTACACCAGCGTTATAGTCCTGATCTCTCAGGACAGTCAAAACCTCATTTTATTTCTCTGCTGCTTTTTTTTTTTCTGAACTTTTTTGTACATTTTTTTTTTCCTACAATATTCTTACATAGCAAAGGCTAATCTGAAAGACTTTTGTTCATCAGACATTGCCTTTCACTAATAATCATGTCCTATAGAGCTGTAGTGTTTCTCTCTGGGTGTTTGATTGCCTATCTATGAAAGCCCGTAGCTGGTCCACTCAGCTTGAACAAGAAGAAAGTTGACAGGAGGCTCTTCAAGACCCTGTTCTTCTGTTCACTGGCTTGCAAGCTACTTCTAAGCTAGTAATGCCCCCTCAAAAGTAATAGTTTTTATTTTGTCTCATTATTATAGTGGTTCAAGAAGGGAAAGAAACCAGAGGGCATCTAGCTGTGCCAGTGAAGAAACATCTCTGTGATTAGTGAGTGACTTTTTGATTGATTCCAAGTTCAAAAGAATATTTTCTTTACCCTGTTTAGCTTCTGCAGCCACAACTAGCTTGAGAAAGATTGAGCTGTTTATGTGCAACTTAAAATGGATGTCCAAGACATTGCTTTTTTAAATAATTGTTTTGTATTGCTGACTGATTTTCTACTAAACAGGCACAGTTACTTAAACGACAGTGTGATATTCACACTTTGTCTTCTGTTCAATTCCAGGAAATTTGTCTCATGAGGATTAGACATGCTGCCATCTGCAATACAGACATTTCTATCAGCGGATATGACCAGGAAAACCTACCGTTTGCGAGTAATTTTTTCTAAAAATAAGCATTGTCTCTTGAAAGTGAAACGGCAGAGTGACATGTAGCTTTAAAACTATTATTCTAGTTAGTAGCAGAAAATAACACACGTCTGTGACTATTTTGCAGGCAAATACCATGGGAATGGAGCAGGATGCTAATCTCCTCCCAGCCCAAACGTGGCTTTTGAACCTCAGTCCCACAACAGTGCTGAGACCATCAGCTGATGGATCTTCCTCAAGGGTCTCCAGCCGATGGTCCCAGCTCCCTTTACCTCTGTGGGGTGTGAACCTCTCTTTTGTTCACTCGCTGGAGAGGAGCTGCATTAGCAAAGGGCAGGGGAGTGATACAGACACCAAAGCTACTGAGATGGGAAAGGAAAGCTAGCATGGGTCAGGTCAGGGGTCAAGATTAGATCCTCTCCTTATCCTGTAGGACCAACCTGGGCAAGTACTGAAGCATCTGTATGTCCTCTGAATGGCACAGCAGCCTTTCTTTTGTAAACTGCTATCCAAGGGAGTAAATTAGAGCTTATCATCAGTAAAGTAACGTTCAACAGCTCTTCTTGTCTCTCTCTCAGCACTAGGATTTCTCTGCTGCCAAGACACAAATTGACACCAACTTCCTAGTATTCATGCTCTAATGACAGGACTTTTGTCACTCCCAGCTGCACCTCTGCTTTACCTTCAGACAGGGCTGTTACTTTTGTAAATTGTGCTCAGGCAGTCATACATTAGGTACAAACAGTAACTGTCAGTTATTATCCCTACCCACAAACCCACAAGAGGAGGAGATTTTTGTCCACTCTGTTAAGAGATAGGCCATAAAAAAGATAGCCAATTCAGTCTTTGGCACAACTGAGAGGGCAGAGACCTGTGGCCAAGAGGCAGGGAGCAGAAATGGGGTGGGAACCCCTTAGAAAGGCAGTAAAAATGTCAAATAGGTATAATTTGTTACAACGATAACCGGTAAGTAGTTCACCATTTAACCTCCTACTTCTACTGTCATACTTAGTCATTAAGTCTCAGTGTGACAAATGAAATCCTCCATTTGCAGAAGTGCCTAGTTTCTGGTTTGTTTGAGGGAAAAAAAACTTGAGAGGTTTTTTTAAGACTCCTGTTTGGTTTTAAGGCTGGGCCAACCTTGTCTCTAAAAATTACAGCTTTCTAATTGGGGCACCCAAAACATCTGGCAACTTGGACTTCCAGATCAGAGAAATAATCACTACCGGCACTGAAAACAAATAAAACATTTTCCTGTGCCCTACGTCTCTCTGTACCATTAGCAAGAGCTCAAGGATGGTCCATTATCCACCTTTGGTCAGGAATTAGTGGGCATTTCTGAAGTCTTGTACTTCACAAAGTCCATGGAGAAAAAATAATCTTCTTGTAGTCTTAGCTAATGGAGTGAACACAATGTGAAGCATTCCTCTGCTTTCTGAGAGCAGGACACATATAGACCAAATCAACTGCTGTCTTCCAAGTTGTCATTCTCAACCGTAAGCATCTCCTAGTGCCAATCTAGTAAACAAAAGAGGGAAACAAAAATTTTCACACCTGAGCAAAGCAGAGGGGAGTCTGGGGGCAATTGCAGAGCCAGCTGAGGGGCACTGCCCTGGTGCACCACGTGTGCTCTGCTCTGGGCATAGCATACTCTGTCCATCAATTCTGCTGATGAATGTGCTTCAGGGGCACTTTTTGTTGGGTATGAGCATGAGACGGCAGAATCTGAGCTTTTAAATTAGTCTAGTTTCACACAGTTTTGGTCTGTGCTGTTTTTTGTGACTTCCCCAAGCTACAAAAGGTGTGAAAGCAACAGAAACTTAGCTGCTGGCATAGTCTGGAGAGCACATGCATGATGCAGTATGGGAAAGAGTTGGGAGGAATTTGTGGAAATTTAGCAGAAGAAAAAGATGAGCAGTTGTCAAAAAGAATTTCTTCACGAAGTGATGATCTAATCAAAGAAAGTGGTAAGAAATCCTGGCCACTTGGACAACTACAGTTACTCTGGGTGAAGATAAAAACAGTTTGCATTGGCCTGACCTGTCCTTCCTCCTCGCAAAACCCAGCGCTCTGAGGCAGCTCTTTCATCAATATTTTACGGCATAGCTCACTAGGCAGCCTGCAGGCTGAGGCCAGTTGTGTGGCCATTTCTGTCCCCAGTGGCCTGCTCCACTACAGCCCATGTAAATCAGTGGGAAGTATTCTCACGGGAAACTGGGGTCTTGAAAAAAGCCCTGAAGTATAGCAGACAGATCAGCAGCAGTGTTGGCATTGCATAAAGGGCAGGCTGAATAATAATAGCAACGAAGAACTCAGAGCATCCAGAAAGCACAGCAGAGGTTAGGCGAAGAACTCAGAGCATCCAGAAAGCACAGCAGAGGTTAGGCTCTGCCACCAAGACAGTTGTTCAGGACAGATTTGAATGTTTTGAAGGAAGGCTCAGCAGGGCAATTGCAGGAGGAGCTACTAAAAGGCTCTGTTTCAGCCACAGCTCCTGGGTGCTGGGCGCTGCCTGAGGATGCTGCCACAGAGCACGGCGTTTTCAGCACTTCTCCATGTGTTTCCAAGTATGCACGTCCCATAGTCCACCACCTTACTGCAGGTGGTTCAGTCCATACTGGCAGGCTGTGAAAACTGAAGCCAGCTCATCAGCAGCCTGTTAAAAGGTGCCTCCAGCAACCTGCGCTCCGGCCAGCTCCTGCTCTCCTCTCCCACAGCCACCTTGGCCATTTTCAGCTCAGTGAGTGGCTCCTATTCCTAGAGAAATTCAAGGCTGGTGCTGGAAGCTGCCACCGTCCAACCTCACCCTCCATGCTCCCGTTGCAGTGCATTGCCAGAACTTTCCTTGCAGACCTCAGCCACATTCCCACTAGCCATTGCATTCCCAGCAAATTCTCCCTGTATCCCTTCGGGGAAGCCTTAGGGAAGAATATTACCACAGCTTATCTTCACTGTGCACTGTCTCTTTGGAGTCTGGACAGAGTGCAATATTCTCAAATGTGTCTGTTCTTCAATGGATTATTTTTTAATTTCTTCAACAATTAATTCTCGGTCTGTACCCTGACTCACTGTGTGCTGTACCTCTCAAGTAATGCATGCTAATGATCATCTGCTCTGGATTTTGTAGCTAGTAGTGGTGAAAGATGAAAGCCCAATAGCACCTATTATACTGAGGCTAGAGTCAGATATTAAAAAAAATAACCTCCAAGATGACATCTGTTGTAGCCAAAGTTCATATATTCCATCATGAAAATTCAACTATATTAAAAAAAAAAAAAAGCTTTGCAATAGATGGAGGATGATTCATGCTTAAATATACAGCTGAATGCCACTCAAAATTCTTTCTTTTCCCTAGTCTTTGCTGTTTTGTGAGTCCAGCCAGGGAGGAACTATAATCAGTGCTAAAAAATCTCCATTTTCTCACCTTGGCCTTCAACATTTCATCAGAGGTAACAGTAAAATCTGGTGCTCTTTTGACATCACACAAATAGCATTCCCTGGCTCTCCTCTCTCTACTTTGCTTTATCTTTCACTGCTCAGCAAATCTTCACATGAAGCTAATGCTTAGCTGCAAAAATGAAGTGTATGGAGGATATGCATGACTACAGAAAGTAGCAGGACTGTCACCGAATGGCCCTTTTTGGAGAAACTGGCCCCATTTCACTGGTTAGTGAACAGCTGACTCCTAGCTGAGATTTATCAGCTAAAGACAAGGTGATACAAAATCTAGCAAAAGCAATAGAGAGCTGTTAAAATTGGAGGGCTTCTTTCTGGCTGTACTCTGGAATTGCCTGAGGCTGGGCATTTACATCCCAGAGAAGGATGCCCAGATGTGTATGAGTATCAGACCCGCTCCCAGCAGCTTGCTCTGGGAAGAAACAGGCCCCTGCAGTGAAGGGATGATGCTGCTGAGTGCCAACTAGTAGAAAGCAAAGCTGAAGCCCTGAGACAAGCGCCCAGACTGATGTCTGGCACAGTCTCCCGTATCTCTGAGCTGCAGAAGTAGGTCAGAAAGTTAAGAGAGAGATTGTAGCATTTCTATCCAAGTAGCAAGTGCTTCCTTGGACGATCCCTGATTTATAGCTGCTGAGTGTATTCCCATTTCTCTTGGTCACTTCAGTCCCTTGGTCACTTTGACTAACATCCAAAGCCAAACTGGGTCTCCTGCTCCACCTGTGCAATGACACAGGCTGGGCTGGAAGCTGGAAAGATGTGCTGGACCATGGGAGAAGGGAGGATGCTACTGCAGCAGCAAAGTGAGGTGGGATGATCCTTCCATGGACTCCTGTCTCCATTACGTGTTTCTGAGGACTACAACTTGCTGTAATTCAGAATTAAGGTATTGCAGTTTTGTGGGGGGAGATTAGCTTGCTAAGACACCAGCGTACCTCTGAGGCAGCCACAGCTGGATTGTTGATGAGTTGGTGGTGTGTGAAACCAGGTTGCAGGAATGAGACAGGGAATGTGACACCCGTGTAGGTATCCTATAGAAACCATGGAAGAAAAAAAATGGGGCTGGGACCCCACAGACAGGAGAGCTGGTGGAGAGACGCACAGACACTGAAACTATCCCTTGTTGCCCAGGGGCATCTGGGGCTGAGCTGTGTTTTGTGCAATACAAACTTTTAACATCTCCCTTATATTACCAGTTAAACTGGGAGTTTTGTCTGCCAGGAGCAAAGCAGAACTACAAAATGCCTATTTTTTTCATTATTATTATATCATTCAGATTCCATGTACCCGTGAGTTCCACAGTAGAGCTGAATCCTCGGAGAGGATACCTGAGCAGGGTCCTGCGAGGCTCCAGCCTGGAACCACAGCAGTGAAGGAGGCCATGCCA
This sequence comes from Tauraco erythrolophus, assembly GCF_009769465.1. Lineage (NCBI taxonomy): Eukaryota > Metazoa > Chordata > Aves > Musophagiformes > Musophagidae > Tauraco > Tauraco erythrolophus. The sequence continues at coordinate 49,381,144 of NC_141471.1, read as the reverse complement.
AGTACGCCACACCAGGCAAGGGAAGCAGGATGCCAGCCAGGAACTGTGAAGATTACTTTGAAGTTAAGTCCTTTTTTTTTTTTTTTTTTTTTGTCCTTCTTTCATGTCTCAGGATGTTGTGACTTCTGAGGTTTTTATGGTTGCTCTGGTAATTGAATGATTCTCTGTGGGAATGAAAATGTTATTTACAAAAATTCCTTATGAAAAAGTGACAATTAACTGCCAGCAATTTTTGAAATGCACACTGCAATCAGAGATACCAGAGCGCTGATTAAAACCAAGGGCCACTCCTGCAGATACATGGGGAAAATCACTCACGGTCTCTTGCAAATTGCAATTTCGCATGCTGGCAACCCACCAAAGTGCCCTGGCTCACTCCTGGCCAATAAAAGCACAGGAACATGTTTTTCAGATGTTTCTGCACTAAGGTTCAGTGTTAATGGAACAGGATGTTCCAATAACCTTTTAAAAGGTTAGACTAATTCAGTTGTTTGGGTTTGCGAGAGCTGAGCTGCATTTGTCCAGTTATTGGGTAATAAGCGAAGGGTGGCAGCGTAGAGGGGGGTGAGGCGGTGTTTTAAGGTGTTTTCCTGTGGCAGTTGGTATAAATAGACAGATGAGCTGGCCGGTGGGCAATTCAGCTTTCTGACAAGGCACCATGGGGACAAATGGCCACAAGGTTGTTGTCTCTCCTTGGCATCACCAGTCCCTAAGCTTGGCTGCACCTGCACAGCCCCGGTACTACCATCCTGGGATGAGGGGGATACATGGGGATGAATAATTCAGCTGCATATCAGCTCTCCGACTGCATAGATTTTTTTTTCTGGGTTTCTATTTTTGATTTAGATACTCCCACATTTGTGTTTGGTGGATTAGAGACATATGAGAAATAGGAGAAGGTGGCTGACGCAGGCAGGTAGCAGAGCCTGGGGCTGGTGGAGGTTGAACCAGAGCTGGCCTGAAGCAGGACTGGTACTGCCTTCCTGCCAAGGGCAGCATGAGGCTGAGCACCTCTGAGTCCTACTTACTTTGGTGGGAGCTGAAAGTGCTCAGCACTGCTTGCTTGGATTTATACCCGTGTTGGCAATCGCAAAGAAAAAGTGGAGGTTGCCTGTACGGTTATAGCTGGGGCTGGATGTCAGGGAATCTAGGTTCAATTTTGAGGTCTGCTACTTATCTCCTCTGTGCAAACCTTGGAAATCCTCTCTCTTGTAGTTTCAGATTCATTAGTGGGAAAAACATTACCGTGGCTTCCTTTGGTCTGCCTCACCTAGTTACAATCTTTCGGGAAGAAATCATCGCTGCTTGTTTATAGCTGCAGAGGATAACTCAAGGTGGAGCCTCTTCTGTTGTAAGGTGGCGCCTCTTCTGTCGTAAGGTGGCATCTTCGTATCATGTTTTTTAATCATGAACATCAGAGACAGACAGTTGTCAAAACGGTTTAAGAGGAGAAAGGTTTTAGCTGCAGCAGCCCAATAAGGAGATGATGGACTGTAGGAAACAATAGGACAGAAAAGCTGCCAATTTGGGCAAAAGCAAAACTATCATTACATGCTCATCTTTGTGAGCATCCAGATTTTGAGAAGAGACTGGTTGGCATGTTGATTTGTACACTAGTTCCTATAGGTTATAAAACCAAAGATCAAAGCATAAAGGAAATCCTGTCATGTCTGAGAATCTTTTATTTTTCTCCTTGCTGTATATACAGCGCTTTCCAATAAATTACTTCAGATGAGACCTAATACTAATAATAACTGCTTTTACAAAGTCTAGACTGCTTTTGCAAATCCCAGGCTGGTAAAGGCATTCATATGCTCCTACGGACTCAAGGAAAGCTTTGAAATTTAAAGTAGTTCATTCTCTTCTTGCTAAGTTATACAAAGTCTAAATTCTTCAGCTGTAAGAATAGGATTGGATATGGAGACCATCTTAAAAACGAGGTAATAAGAGGGATGCAAGTATTTGAAACCCAAAAGTGAAATAACTAATGTGAGATCATCCCATAGACTACTGCTAGGTTGGTGCAAGCATCCATGTTTCTGAGGCATGGTGTACTGTGCTACCCCTTCTCAGCATCTAAATAAAGAGCTTTAGAAAAGCTCTTTACTTCTTTCTCTAATTCTTGATCTTTGTGATCAAGAAAATCCTGGACTATTGCTTAACTGCTTGAGTCCAAATCAGGAAAATCTACTGCTGCTCCCAAATTTTTGAGGAAAAGAAGGGAAATGAAAAAGGAATCTGTAGTGATGAAGAGGCCAACATTCTTCACAACAGAAATTTGATGACTACAGTTTCACAAAGTGTGGTGGTCAGTTTTAACCATGTGATATCCAGGAGACTGGAACAAAAAGCACTCTCAGTTACACTCAGTTCAGAAAGCAGGTCATTCCCCAGCCAGCTAAATGTCTAATAAGGTCTGTTTATCATGTACCTTTGGCCTCCTGACTTCTCCTGGGAAAACAACAAGCACCAACAAGTACATACCACGTGGTGGCTTCTCACACCAACATTTTACAAAGAGCACCTACAATTTTAAAACACAAAACAACGTGCCAGACATACAAAGGTTTATTTTTCTTTCCTAAAACGTGAATTTAATCTCCAAAAACTACACTTGCCTGCAGCTCCCAAACAGCAAGTCTACAGCACTGAAACTGAGCTTGGCTCAAGACAGGAACTCTTGGAGGCATTGAGGCAGGAATGGATTGCTTTATATCGTTAGGAAGCCAAGACTGTCTGCTATCCTAGGGGATATAAAGCATTCAGTTTGCAGCTGGTACTTCACAAGAAACTGAGCCATAGCACTGCCCTAGAATTAGCTATTGCACTGCATTAGGAAGATGTTTTGGAGACATCGCTCAACACCCTTCGTCAGCATCACTCCGGCTCATAGAATGCTCTCAATACACTAATGTATGTTTGTGACACCGGATGTACAGAGGTACCACCACTTGTGAGGGCAGTGTCACTGCTCCCCAGCGTGCTGTGAGTCCTGCAGTCCAGAAACTGCTGCTGAATGATTGTCCACAGTGTCCTGTGGGAAGTGTCCTGTGTTGGATTAACACCTCAGCCGCAAGCAGGCAAGTGTGGGAGAAGCCCTTGGTTTAGAATGAAGAGAAGTGAGGAGTACTTCAATGGAAGGCTGAAAGTGAGTGAGAAATACTCCTCAATTTTTCTATCTTTCTTTATACAAATGGTGGGGCATTTTATTTCTACATGCAGCAAAACACTTAATAAAGAACAAGGACTAAAAATCTTGGACAGACCTAAAGAAATCTTAGTGTTGCTTTTACGTAAAAGCAGTGCTAATGTGGGCTGGGGATTCTAGGTGTCAAGCTGCCTGCTAATCTTAACTCCTCTAGTGGGCTTTTGAATGTTAAAGAGTAGAAAATATTTAAATTAGCATAAGGTTAACCATGTAAGTATTGGGTTTGCAAATCACACGTAAAAACTGCAAACATTACATGCATTACATGAGCTCTGCTCAGATTTGGGAATGTTAACAGGAAAAAAATACGTGAAAAAAAACCCGTTAGAAGTAAGAATCAAACGTAGTAATCTGACTGCATGGGCTGTATATACAGATTACCTGAATGGTGTTTTGCTATTTTGTTCAGTTCATGCAAATTATTTTTCACAAGTTCAAGCTGAACTAAAAAAAAAAAAAAAGTAGAATTTGGCTGCTGAAGCTCACGTAGAACATGACAGGACACACAGACATGGCGTCTCAGCATCCCTGTGGGTCTGCATAGCTAGAAGAAAATCTCGCCTTGAATTCCAGAGTTTAACTTGGCATTGTTGAGTTTATTTATGGCAACAGAATCTAAAATGAGCCATACTCTCCAAAGAGACACTCTCAACCGTTAAGAAAAGTTGCACTCATGTAAAAAGTCTTACACTGTTGAAATATAACTACTTAAAATTTAAAATGTATTTTCTTTTTTTAGATATATCTTATAAATCTGAAACATCTTCTATTAAAAAGCAATATACTCCACTTTCTTATACAGTTTTTGTGACATCTTTTCCTATAATTTCAGCTACAAAGAGAAAATGAGTGGCAGGTTTTATAACACCAAATCCTGAAAATGAGGTGCTAATTGGTATTTAGAAATTGCAGTCCAGAGCATTCAATCCTCCTACTAGTTATCGAATCACTGGAATGCGGAAGGATTTCTATCTAGTACCAATGGATTTGAACAGCATATGCATTATAGCTAACAACCAAGACCGTTCTATCTAATGGACTTACTATCTCCATAGTCTATGTGACATTAACTATATCTGTTTGATACTCACATTAATAAACTAATTAAAATAGCAAAAAAAAGGACAAAACATAGTAGATGATCATTACGAAAGACGATGATGACTTCAGACAGCATCCACGATGCTTTACCAATCCTGTTTTGCTTCCTTTCCAAAGAAAATTAAATTAAAAATTCCTTTAACAGGACTCAGAGCTGCAAATAGTGCTAATGAAGAACATAAGGTATTTGCAATTACATGAGAGAGCAGGGGATTGTAATAGCATCATAACTTTCCCAGCTGTAATATATGCAATATCCTAAAGCAGCACAATAGTCTTTCTGCTGGACTGTGAGCAGGTGTCCGTCCTCCTTCCCCTGTGCATAACGTCCCTGACAGAGTGGCTTGCTGAGTCCAGTACCTAGTTGTGCTTGTGCTGGTCCTGCTTGGACTCTCCCAACTGAATAGCCTTCACCATTCCCAGATCTGGTCTGAACTCTTCCTGGGACTTGGGGCTCCTAGGCCAACCTCTTTCCCTGTTCTGCTTCGTTATTGGGCTGAGAGTCTGACTTCTGACAGCACTTTATTAGCAACTTCACTCCTCCTAGGATTTTCCCATTTTTCATCTCTTGTGTTTGCTGATGATGGAGTCCTTATTGTATCAGCAGAGCGCGGCACACAGACTGGGACAAAACAACACACTCAATTTTTCATGAAATTTCTCACACTCAATTTATCATGCTGCTCTTGTGCACTGTTGGCTTCTCTGCAGATTTTCCTCCTTGTCCCGGCATCACGAGAAGCAGCAGATTGGTAAAGGAACATAAAATATTAATTTTAAAATGCAGAGATGTCTTGCAGCCTTCACGTCTTTACAACAGTCCACCATGCCCAGAGGGCACAGCTGAGCAAGGTGTGACAAAAGCTGTCCTTAGGGGAGGCCAGCTGCCTGCTTCGGCTCCTTCTGTAGTCAACAGAGAGAGCAGGGGTCTGGCTTAGGTACCCTGTACTGCCACTGGATGAACCTCCTCCCTTAGCGCAAAGCCTTCCTCCGCTAAAATAGGCCCTGGCAAACACTACTCAGCCCTGTGCCTGAGGTGGGCTCCACAGGGCCCTAGGTGGGGTTCCCACATGCAGCTCCTCACTGGCCCAGGGACAAAGTGACCTACACAATCTGGCTACCTTAGGTATAAAATGGGCACAATGTCCTGGGACAAGAAAACAGTTCATTTCTCCTTTGTAGCACTACCTGCTTTATCATCCCAACAGCAAGGAGCTGCCATGGTTCAAATGTGAAAAAATGCTGCTAGGGAACAGCGTTGAGTCACCGTCCATGACCATCATTCCTGATCTTACATCGTTCTTGAGTGAACAAGTGATTTTCTTACATCAGTAAAGTATGAATCAAGGTATATCCTGTGCTGAAATTGCATGTCCTTTGCTTGAATCTGCTTTTTGGGCCAGGAAGGCATGGAACATCCTCTCCTGCCTTTCTCTAGCAAGTCATTTCAATGGGAGTAAGGAATGCTGAGTGAGCTTATCCAGTACATCTGGGACGCCTGGAAGCCATGCAGGCAGTTTTGCTGAAAAACGTGCAAAAGAATCTTCCCCTATCGAAACTTAAATTTTCATTTTTATTAAAGTGTAATGAGTTTTAAAGGGGGAGCAGAAAGTGATTTACAGAAATGCCAACTTTGCATTACATCAAGGCTCCCATTTTAAATGTTACTTCACAAGGTAACTTAAAAGTTTTTCAGGAAAATAAGGACTTGAGTGACTAGTTACAGTATGCCAAGGGGCCACCTGCATTACCAAACCTAGACCAGACCTTGGCTCTCCACAGGGATCATGAGACATCATCTTTTCTGTTAATAGGCTGACTTTCATCCTAAAAGTTGGTAGTTATTGGAGGACCTCTCTGATCTGATAGTGAGAATCTGCTCTTTCTCTCCAGTCTAAGTGTAATACAGTTACTTGGTTTTGTTTTGTTTTTTTTTCCTTAAATAGCTCTTCTCTGTTCCCGATATTAGGCCAACCAATACATTCTTAAAAAGAAATCAGTATCCTATCATAGATTTTATTTTTTAGACTAAGCAGCACTTTATGTCATCTCTCATATGACATGCTTTGTGGTACCTCTGCACTGGTTGCAGATTAATTCATCCTTCTTACAGAAAGGTGACAGCAGTTGTGTTGCACATGTGCGTTCATCCTTGGCTTCTGCAATGAAACTTTCTCTTTCTGCTGGAAATACCTTTACTGTTGTATGCTATGAGCATGTACACCTTCTTCATGTCTTCATCCTGTGGTCTTCCCATAGTCACCCTGTGATCATCTATGACACCCAGAGTTCTCTCCACCTGAGTCATCTCTTACCTTCCTTAAAGAAATTCCTCATTAACCCTGAAGTACACACCCTGACATTCTGCTCTAATCAAACACTTCTTCCCATTTATCTACCTGTCAGAGTCAGAAAGGTTTTAATATGATAAGTCTTCTTCCATGTTAGCAATGTCTCTTCATTTTCAGATTTCAAGAGCACACTGATTTCATATGCTAATGCAGTTGATGAAAATATTACCAGCACTGGTTCTAATATTGACCTTTGAAGACCTCACAGTAACTTGCTTCTTTTCTCTTTTCTTCCTTTTTCCTCTGCCCTTTTCCATCAGTCAGTTCTTCCCCACCTTTTATGTCCTCTGTTAACCTCCATCTTTTTTCACTTCATTAGTGTTTTCCCATTTAGGAGTGTATCAAGTGCTTTGCTAAGGTCCGAATGAGATTCACCACATTTTCTATTTTGGAAAATCCATTATGTCATTTAAGGAAAGCTATCAGATTATTCTGGCACCACGTTCCCTTGGTAAACCCAGGCTCCTTTCATCTTGTTTTCTGTTTAACTAGAAAGAATAATTTAATCATTATTTTGCCTTTGGTAATTAGCCTGTGTGTAGAAATACAGAAAAAAAAATCGAGGTGGATCACATTTACTTCCATCTGGGACATATTTATATGTATATAAATAGACAATACACATCTACGTATGCGTAAGTGCATATGTGTGTTATGTGTTTATACATATATACACAGACAACATATATACATACATGTAAAAGTGTGTATACAACAGCTTCCAAGCAGCACTGAGCTTTTTAATAAATATTAGCATTTTAACTTTTCCATACAATAAAGATCAATTAACGTGCATTAATTTTAAGATTTGCAGATATTTTCCTCCTATTCTACTCCATTTCTTCTTCTGGAGCCAGCTGACAGCCAAGGAGACAAACCCAGTGGGCAGGATGATTTTACCCAGCACTCAGAACTGTTTCCTGCTGTCAGATATCATTACAAAGTTTAAGTGCAATCTAATTGTTGAATAATTGCAATGATGAAGTTTGGCCGTCACAGCATAAAAAGCTGTTTCAATAGTCACAGTGAATGGAAAATGTTCATTCACCACCTGTTTTAAATATGAGGGCCTGGTTCCTAATGAAAAAGAGCATGAAAACCCAGGTTTCCAAAATTTACATTCCTATCTATAACAAGGAGACCTCATGCTCCCAGATGCACCTGAGTTGTTGATAACTTAATGACAATATGGTATCACCAGAACCAGAGTGCCCCGTGATTCTAAATTCAAAACTTTAAATAGCCTTACAAACAGCTTTTTTCCAGATTAAAAGAAACATAGAGCTTTGAGTGCTGCAAAGGGGTAATTTTTCTCAACACTGTGTATAACTAGCTCCAAACAACAGCAAAATTGTGCTAGTGAATTAGAAGAAGATGGCAAAGATGAAAATACAGCAGAGATTACTTTGCTTGAAAACTGGACTCTTGATGAAAGACAAAAAAGCAAAAGTGCATTGAATTTCATAACTTCTTCCCACCTACATGCACACACCTAAGTCTCACAAACTTTAGTCTGAATCAGTAAGAAGCTGTTAACTGTCACAGTCACAGACACTGCTCACAGACACTGGTCTGACACTTTTGCAGGGAGCATCGAGGATGTGCATTTTGGCTTACATGCACCCCTCTGCAAACACCCAACAAAATACAGGTGCTGCACCAAATCCCCTCAGAATAAGGCTTACCTGGGACTCAAAACGGACCCAGCCCCATGTCCCAGCTCCAGCCTTAGGGGTCAATGTCAGCCTGCTAAAACAATGCAGGTAAATACAATTCCGCTAAGTCTGGTTCTTACATATTTTCAAAATCCTTTCATGTCATTCAGTGGTTTAATGAGTGGCTCAGGGACAGGCACGGATTCATGGATTTTCCAACCAGACAAGGCCATCCTGGTCACCGAGCGCAGACCCTTGGATGGGGCAAGGGATGTTGTTGACTTCTTATGTAGCTGATCTCTTCTACCATTGACACATTGTGTAAATTCTTCTTCATTTTGCAAAATCATGAACCTATGTTGGTTTTGGATGAAGAGAACCTCCTCTGTTATCAAGGCCAGTCCCTGGCTGGAGTGGACATCAATTGTATCATATAATACCTGTTATGAGCAGGTTAAGCTTCACACCTAGTAATGTGATTGGTCTTGCTCAAATTCATTCCTTTCTATCCCAAAAGTATAACTGTACCTCTTCTATCTGTTTCTAATCTGTTGCATTACCACAATATTTCAGCGCTTTTAAAAATAAAATCTATTGCAAAAATAAAGCTTCTATTGATACACATGGGATCACTGAGAATTCTTCCCTTTGAGTTCTAGGCTCAGATGATGGACATAGCTTTCAGAGGTTATTTAATTTAATTTAGTCTTTTAATTTCTTGCTTTTTTATATTCTCAAGTGCTATTCTTCACATCCCTGCAATCCAATCACCTGCATTTTTGATCTTACCTTGTGTTTTAAAGCAAAAACACTAAATACATGTGAATGTAAACACAGGCAAAAAGAAACTCAGAAGCAAAAGCCACTCTCAACGAGTTTAATGGAAAAAAAAACTTTAAACAAACTCGTTAATTACATGAAATGGGCTTAGGATTTGAAGTATGCAGGCAATAAAAATGATTTTGTATTCCAAACGCTGCTTTTTAATCCTCTTTTTGTAAGAGGCTGGAAAAATACTAGTCATGTTGTTGTAGCAGCAAAAGAGCAATGCCAGGAAACACAAGCATCAATTCTGGAAACTATCAGCAAAGGCAAAATTATACTTGTACGGAAATCTGGGAAGCATGTCTATTTAAGTGACAGACAACTGGGGCACTTCTGCACATTTCCCATACAGGAACTAATTAATTACCTAACTACTTAATCATCTCCAGGCTTTGTGTTGATCAACAAAAATGCTAACAAACAAGTTACTGTAAAGCCTAAAAAAGAAAAAAGGGGAATATCAGCTTTACAGAAAATAGTTTACTACCAAGGTTTTTATTAAGGCAAATACAAATGTCATTATATCATTAATTTCCCATAATGAAGGAGACTGAGCGAACAGGTTAACAAGCAGTACCCACATGGGGAAGGTGGAGATCATGGGAGTGTGGGGTAGGTCCTCTGTTTGGAAAAGTCTGAGGATCTCTTGTGTATTTACTGTTACAATAGACCCCACCATTTGTGGGGTTCATAGTTTGGTATTTTGTCTTGAGCCCCTGGCACACCTGGACGCTCTTGAATGTAGCAAGGTATTTGGTATAAACGCTGCTGCTTAATTTATTCAACTCACAGAAACTAAAGACAAAGCAGTTCCCTGTAAGCTCCCTGTATCTTTCAGTGCTATCTCAGTCTTCCTCTCATTTAGAAACAGAATAATTGCCCCTGGTCATTTTCTCCGACTCTTTTTGTGTTTGTCATACATATAGCAGGTGAATTACCTTCCTTTCACAACTTGGCCAACCTTTCACCCATCCGAACACACAGACAGGGCATGACAGACAGGAAAATCTACCTGACCGCCCATTGCTGGATGAGGAAGATATCTCAGAGAGGTTAGCAGACTTGGATGAGACCACAGAAAAAGTCAGTACCAGATTTTGGAGGAAAGCTTTTGTGTGCTTCTTGCTGTCCTTTCCAGACCGTGGGACAATCATCCATTGCCACTTCTCACACTTCTTACAGACGGTGGAGCTCAGTATTTGTAAAACAGTGAACGGTATTTTTAAAATGGTATTAGTGCTTAAAATGTAGAGAACTCACTGCTACTCTTACCATAAATACGCCACTGAACAAGCCCAAATGCCAAACTGTGTATCTGCACGTTTTTTGATCTTCCTAGATTATCACACTACTCAAAACACGTTTGCTCTTCTTTCTGTGTATACTTCTAGTTGGTATCAGTTTTTCTCATCTAGTTTTAATTTCTGTTTACAGATAATCTTGCACCTTGTTTAGCTCCATCTGATATTGGCTATCTATCTTCATCGCTATCAGAATCCAGTCAGCAGAATGAGCTTCAATAAAACAGCAAACTGACACAAATGAAAATTTCGATATATTCTTGGAGTAAGTTCCCAGTAGTATCTTGACAGAAGTCAACTTCTACATGTCCTGAAGTAACACACAATTCAAACCTGTGTTGAATGTGCTTGGCTTGTTTTTGTTAGCAGCTAATCAGAATCATACCAGCAAGTCCTCCCAGAAGAAGATAAAGAATAACAGAAAACTATATTCTTCATTTTTTATTTTTCTCCAATTTATATTTCAGAAACAGAGGGTGCCAAGTGGCACCTATAGCCGAGTACAATACTGGTACAATACTGTGGTTCTAAGCAAACTTTCACTCATTTATAATCCCCTCTGGCAGTACCTGTTTTAGCAGTATCAAGTGCTACGTCTGACTGTGACCCAAACCCAGTTTGAGTTGCTGCATAATTCCCTGAGCAACCTGATCTAGTTGGAGATATCCCTGTTCCTTGCAGGGGGGTTGGACTAGATGACCTTTGAAGGTCCCTTCCAGCCCTAACCATTCTATGATTCTATGATTCTATAATCTGGTGAACAGAGAAGTGCTGGAGGCTTCACATGGGTCAAACCTAAATGTTTCCAAGTTACAGCAGGTCTGCATTTCTGTATAGCATCCATCTAACTTCTTTGGAGGCATTTAAGATTTTGATTAGTTTAGTATTAATCTAAACAGATTATCCTCAGCTTCAAGCAAATGAAATACATAAGTAGATTGTCAGGATGAGAAAGCAATATTTTAGTGAAATGAACGGATTAAAAAAGATAAGACAAAGGTCTGAGTACTCAATCAGCTATAATCTTGATGGCAGGCCTTGAGAAATATAGGTCAATATGTTTAACATCAGATACTTCAACATCCCAGAGATCTAAATGTATTTTAAAAATCATAATTCTAAATTTGAGACAGTGATTGGACTTTCAAAATGTTTTCAAGACAACATAAAATAATTCTCTCATTATTTTGCTACCTCCACTCACTCTGAGCTCTACCATGTTGTCCTCAGTCAAGGTGAAAGGCAATAAACACGCAAAGTAAAGAGGTTTTCATTTGCAAACAAGGAGAGCCAGCTCTTCCATGTGAGGTCCCTTCTCTTTGGAATTGGGAACCTCTCAGGTGCCTGAGCTGAATCCAACAGGGATCACAAATCAGAGCTGTGAGCTGCCATAGCTTACAGCCCACCATAGGAATGAAAATAATTCAACAAATGTTCATCTTAATAGGCCGGCAGGGGCTGGATACACTGCGTGCTCATCTGTCTCTTTACCAGGCAGTAACCCCTGCAGAGGGGAGGGCAGGGAGCGAGCGGGGACGCAAGCCCTCAAATGGCCCCACATGAATCGGGAGAGCTCAAGGATTAGGGCTGGGGTGAGGGAAACCATCCTTCCACATGAAAACATGTCCCAGCTGGGGAGAGCTCTCATTTATCCTGGGGCAGGGTCTCAGCCGAGGACTGCACTGCCTGTTCCTCCCACACTGCAAAATGTGGTCCTCCTCCAGCCCAGAAGCTCACACAGCAGCAAATTCTGAGAGAGGTTTGGGATGGGAAGGTCTGCTAGACCAAAGTCACCGTCACTTGCTGAAGGGGAGATCGACAGGAAAACAAAGCAAAATTATGCACAGTCCTGGTGAAACTCTACTAGTTTATAAGCGGTGTCAGCATCAGAGCTGCTCTCTGTTTTTGTCTTGAAAAGGTTATAGTTTAAGCATACTTGACAGGGACACACAAGCAGAAAACTTAGACTCAGTAAATACTTATTTTTAGTCATATAAGAAGCCCCTATCTCTAGAGTACCAAAAGGTTCACCTTACTGTAGGCATTGCATTGCATAAACAGAATGTGTTGGTTTAAACTCTGTTGGAAACACGATGGTGAAGAAAAAGGTTTAAAAAATAAAAGAATCAACAGTTGCCAGCAGCAAAAGGGCATAATCCATAGGAAAAAAAAAAATTCTTGTTACTTGGAGGCTACAAGCAGATACTTGCAGTAATTAAAACCAACTCTACACTGTACAGTGTTGACAACTGGGTAAGATGTTGTTTTCCAGCCAGAGGTAGAATTAATTATGCTGCTCTAGATTCTCTTTATTGACTACTGCTTTTTTTTTTCTCATTAGTCAAAATGACATCACAAAACAACTATTGGCTTTATTTCAGAATCTGTCTCAAAAAAAAAAATACAGAAGGGAAATAAAAACATTAAAGACAAAATGCTACTGAGATCTAGCCCTAAACTGTACCATCACTTTACAAAGTATCTGCACATGCTGTGGAGGTGAGCAAAATTAATCAAACACTGTGCAACTTATACATAGATTCAATCCCAATTTTTATTTTTTCTATTTACTGTTAATTCCCTAGGTTTGCATGTTAAATACAAAGATACAGTGAAAAATTCAGCCTCATGGTACCCAGCAGAAGATCCTTCAGACCCTTTGGAGTGCTCTTATGTGTTACTCAGGTGAGTAGCCTGCTCTCCTCCTCTGTTCTCCTCGCCAAACACCTCCCGAAATGTTTGCAGGATTGAGGGGCTGAGGACTTCAGAGCTACCAGGCCACCATTCATTCCCAAGGCAAAGACTGCAATCTTGGTAGGCTCTTGTGATCTTGTAAATGCAGGGTACGTCCTGTCTGAGCTGGGGTGCTGTTTGGTCCTGTAAAACGCACAGCTGCACCTAAATGGCTGCTAGCTTTAGTAGGTTACTAATCGTCTCTCACTGTTGAAATTAAAGTTCTGCCTTAAATTTTGCAGGGCAAGTTTTAAACGCAGGCTTGTAGCAAATACCGCGTAAGCAGGCACCGCATGGTTCCGGGGGGCCATGCTTCCCTCCCATGGGGCCTCCTTTGAGGCCCAGGACTTAGGGAGATCTCCTGCAGAGTTTTCCGCTTTCAGACTGTTTGGTCCGAACACGGCACGGCACGGCACGGCACGGCACGGCACGGCACGGCACGGCACGGCACGGCACGGCACGGCACGGCACGGCACCATTCCGCTCGGCTCGGCACGGCCCGGTACTGCACGGCTCTACCCCTCCACAGAGGCCCCGCCTCCGCCGGGGGCTGCACCCTGCGCGCATGCGCGAGAGGCCGTGCGGAGGTTGCGCAGGCGCTGTGCCGGCCGCCCGCGTCAATAAACGAGACCAAGATGGCGGCGCCCAGGGCGAGGAACGGCAGCTGAGGGTATGCGAGGCGCAGCGCCGGGCTCCTGCGCGCAGGTAATGGTTCCCTGGCGGCGGGCGCGAGGCTCGCCTCCTGTCAGCCCAGTGGCTCTAACTGTTGCTTGCCTCTGCTTTTCCTCACGTTCCCCGCCGGGCGGCCCTTGCCTCCGGTGCCTGCAACCATGCGCGCCTCCTCTCGCCCGCTCCGTGCGCCTCGCTGCCCGCGCCGTGCCGCTGCCGGCGGGACAGCCCCTCGCAGCAGGCTCTCCCCGTACCCCGCAGCACTCCTCCGCGAGTCTCCCGTCCCGCCGTCACTTGCTCTTTCCCTCTGCGGGAGCGGGAGCTGCCGGCTCCCATCTCTGTTTCTCCCGCAGCAGGCCACCCCCGCAGGCCTTTTGCTGATAAGCTGCATGGGAGGGAAAGTGTAGAGAGATTTTTATTTTCTTTTTTAATTCAAATTTGAGTAGCAGGGAAAAGGAAGGAGTTTGACGGCCTGCTTCGCTTGCAGGGTGAGTGAAATGTGCTGGCCCTTAGCAAGCATTTTCCAGTGCCTTGGTTTAGTAAAGGCCTCTGCTGCTTGTTGCATTCCTGCAGAGCAGGGTCTCAACCTTGGCTTGTCTGTCAGCCCGGCACCTTCCTCCCTTCTTGGCACACCTGAGCTGGACAGTTTTGACTAGTAACCTGCTTCTTCGAAGACCCACAGCGCACTGGGCTAGGGTGGCCGTAACTGGGGTGGAGAGTGGCATCCTTCTTGTCCAAGTGCCATGCACACAAGCATGGAAAGGCAAAACTGCTTTGGGCGATGTCTGGTATGTTTGGTCATCCTAATGTGCTACATGTCCTTGCCCGGCCCAATGTGTGACTTCCTGATCATCCACGTTTTGTGCTTGAGGGGGTCTGGGAGCAGGAAAGGGACTGCAGATCTCTTTCTCCTTCTGGAATTCTGTGTGTTTAAATGAGCTTTGCTGTGTGAGCCAGGCTGTGGCCCCTTTCCCACTTGCATCCACTGCTCTGACCCTGCTCTTATGACCTGTAGGATCTGGGCTTGTTCAGCCTGGAGAAGAGCAGGCTCTGGGGAGATGTTATTGCAGCCTTCCAGTACTTAAAGGGGCCTACAGGAAAGCTGGAGAGGGACTTTTTACAAGGGTGTGTAGTGATAAGACAAGGGACAATGGCTTTAAACTGAAAGAGAGGAGATTTCGATTAGATATAAGGAAGAAATTCTTCACTCTGAGGGTGGTGAGGCACTGGAACAGGTTGCCCAGAGAAGTTGTGGATGCCCCATCCCTGGAAGTGTTCAAGGCCAGGTTGGATGAGGCTTTGGGCAACCTGGTCTAGGGGAAGGTGTCCCTGCCCATGGCAGGGGGCTTGGAACTAGATGATTTTTAAGGTCCCTGCCAACCCAAACCGTTCTATGATTCTAAATGTGCCCTGGCAGACATGACAGTGGCAGGTAGGATTCTCTTGTGCTGTGCACAGGTGTGGGGTCTAGCTTGTGTCTCTTCTCAATGAAGAATTCACATGCGTATAACTGTTGTGGTTTAAAATACATGTTTTGTAAATCAGCAACACTGAAAGTGGCCTGCCATAAGGAAGTGCTCCTTTCTGTTGTAAAATAAATTAAAGTAATAGAAATAAGACAAAAGTAATAAGGAAATAATTAATAAAAATAAGCAAAACAGTTAAATACTGAAATATTCTTGCTAATTTTGAGCTGAGTGAATAGGATTATGGAGGGGAGAAATTAGGTATCTCCTGAATAACTGGTGGGCATCTGCACTGGGAATCCTGAGCTCAGCCCTGGATTTGTTATTATTACAAATGAGAGAGATTTTAGAGGTTAGCAATAAAAAATTCAAAGCACCAGTGTGACTTATGTAAGTGTAAATGAAAAAATGTTTAAAACAGCCTGCTTGATAAGCAGGATAGAAAAGATGCAGTTCCGTAGGTATGTATTGATACAGACAATGAGGGCTTGTGTGCACGTATGTGGTGAATGTTAAAGAAGTGTTAACTCCTACTAGCTATACTGTGGACCTAATTTAGGTAGTATAGCAATTATTTCTACTGGTAATGTTGCTATCGTATGGGAAATAAATCAAACTTTCTTATGCAGAGTTTCTCTACACAGAGATGTAACTCTGCAAGAAAAATTATGAACTGACTGAAATAGCTAGCTTGGTTCAACAGTCAAGTGTATAGGCCGTTATTTAAAAAAAAAAAAAACCACAAAATGACCAAAGCCACAGAGGATAGGAAATATTGTTATAAATAAGCAAACTAGATTTAAAAAAAAAACTAAATAGGGGTGAAGATAGGGAAGAAATCTTCTCAAAATTATGTTTTTTCTAATGTCATATTTCGTACTGTAGGATGTAAAATCAGTAAATATCTTGCCAAGTCTGATACCAAACTTGCAGAGTATTTAATCTTTTTCACATCTGAGTAGTTTTATTTCAGAAGACTCACTTGAAAGCATATGAGGAGTTCTTTTAACTGGATTTTTAGTTGAAAGCAAACTGGATTGCTTTACCTGCTTGACTTGTTAAATTATATCTTTTCTGAACAGTGTAAGTTCCTCTTGTAGTTCTTGCAGGAAACTATACTGATGAGGAAGCCCTTAGCAAAACAGTCAGTTTAGAATATCTAGTTGAAATCGACTTATTATAGTCATCCTCCCCCATCTCCTTTCAGTGATGACAAATTCAGTACTTTTACAGGATGATTTCATCCAACTTCCTCTTCTCCCTATTTCATTCTAAATTTTTGCTAACCCCCTGTTAGCCATCATCTTCTGTTCAGTCAGCTGAGTTTCTTGAACCTTCTGTTGACTGATCCTGCTTTTGTTGGAGTCTGAATGCAAGAATTCTATCTTATTGGAGAAGAAACCTAACAGAACAGTTTTGTTCTGTACTATGGTCACAGCTAGTTCTCTTGGCTAAAAAATAAATGCTTTCATAATTCAAACATATGGGATAAAACGCAAGTAGCATGGAAAACAGCCAACTAATCTGAATCAAGCTAAAATATTTCATAGCTACCGAATTTCTGTATAATAGTAATAACCGCTGAATTCCTGTTGTATATTGTAGACTGAAATACTAATTTTTGTCTTTTTCAGATATCATAAGAATGCAGTTGGTTTTTCAGAGCGTTGGCTCTTGTTCCTCATGTTTGAAGAGACAACTAAGTGGCTTCCTGGGATTAATTAAATGGCAGAGAAGACTGGTTCCTGCTTGTGTCAGAACTATTTACAGTGAGACGGGGAAGTGGGAAAAAAACTATGGGTTGGAGACAAGAAAAAGAGTTCAAAATTGGTGGCTCCCAAGAATAAAGGATCAGTTCTGCAAAATTTCAGAAACTGATGTAAGCATTATGAGAAATTTGGAAATTACATGTTTGATATTTTTGTTTTCTCAGAATGAAATTAATTGAAAATTACTTAGTAGAATTGGCTTATAGTGATGAGATGTATATTACATTTCAGGGGAAAATAATTTCATATGATAGTAAATTATTAAAACAGTTGATGAAATAAGTGGAAAAATAATAATAATAAAATTTTGAGGAAAAACAATCAGCGAGGTACAAGCTTGTAAATTTAGGAAGTGTTTGAGTAATCAATTATTTCTTTGTATATTATACCACATTTAAGAATTAATTATTTAGAGTATTAAAAGAAGCATCTTCTACATTGATAACTTTTGTAACAAAACAATTAGTTTTCTAAAGATTTTGCTCCCAATGGTTATGACAAATCTATTACATTACACACCGTAACTCCTTAAAATCTACATTAAGAGAAGGTGATTTTTTTAAAAAATATTTTCTGGTTTACAGTGTCCTAGGAGTAATGAGTGACTTGCAGAAAAAAAAAGTTTTCCCATGCAATAAAAGATCTTGAAAACAATTGTAGTCTCGGTGTCTGACTCTTTTTGCCTTCGCAATTATGCTCAGTCACATAGGTATAAAACCATTTTTGTGCCCCTTCATGTTTGTTTGTTCTTCTTTCCTAAAATGTGTCCCCTCTCCAACAAAAAAAAATGATTCTATCAAAGTGTTGAAGAGAGAAGAGGGGCTTGCTTTTTCTGAGGAAGAAAACTGAGATTAAGATGGTGTGTATGCATACGTGTAGCAGGGAAAGCATTAATTTAAGCTTGTGTTTTTCATATCTGGCAATGCATGTGTACATAGGTATCATATATGTATCATACATATGTGAACTTCTAAATTGCATTTTTAATGATATTTTGATTTTATCCTTACATTTGAAGCAAATTTAATAACATCTCGTATTAAGAGGCAAATAGTGTATAGTGCTGCAATGAAGTATTCAGATTATTTCTAATTTTGCTATTATTGGACAAAAGCAATGAAGAAGTAATATTTGATAAATATGAATAGTTTGATTCAGAATAGTAAAAGCTGCTCCTAAAATTTTTTTTGCATTATCAACATAAGAAAAATAATGTAGGAACTTACCAAGCATGTATCAATGATAAATTCAGTGGTAAACAAGATGTATTAGAAATAATTTGTATGAGAGATATAATGTTTGATTTCTTCGTAACTTTTGTCGATTTACTCAAACCTAACTAAATGTAATTTTTACATTCTTTTCACTGTGCAAGATACTGCTTGTAAGGTGTCTTCGAGAATATGTTGTGGAACTGAACAGTTTCACTTCAGTGGATGTTCATGCAATTGCAAACAAGTTAGTCACTCAGTGAGTTACTGCAGTTCAGCTGACAAAAAGCTACTGGCCCTGAGTGAGCTCCGTGCTTGTTGTAAATAAAAAGTAAAACACTTATTTAACTGTTAAGAGGATAATTTAATCTGCTGTGTTTTCATTTTTTTGCGGGACCAATTAGGAGCGCACAGATAGTCAGTGACATGCTATGGTAGGGAATGGTGATTTGTTAAGCTGCAGTTACGTTAATATATCTTTTTGTTGAGTAAAAGTTGATTAAAAACTATTTTCAAGTGTCATATAAATACCAGTATAAATTGATGAGATGGCAGCAAAGTCTAGTAAAACAGAGTAGTTCTGGTAAAAAGAATTTGGTCCTAGGAACTTTGTCAGTGCTCACTTGGATCAGTTCCAGCAGAACCTTGTCTTTTCATCGCACAGTGTGGTTTATAATATGTGCATGTATTTATTTGAGTGAAATGCTAACTCATGTAGTTACAACTTTCTAAAAATTTCTTTCTAGAAATCAAGACCAAAATTTTATGTGCTTTCTATGTTCCCATATCCTTCTGGAAAGCTTCACATGGGCCATGTTCGTGTCTACACCATCAGTGATGCAGTAGCTCGGTTCCAGAAAATGAGAGGGATGCAGGTAAGAAAAGATTGTGGTGTTTTAATATCACAGTTGGTAAGGAAATTAGTATTTTCCAGAATCCATGAAGGTGAAGACTTAGTTGGAATATATGCTACTGTTAGAGAAAATTCCTTGTCCTAGGTTTCCTGCAGCAGTCTCAGACATCAGATTCCAGGGGGAAAATAAACAATTTAATTTTGAGTGGTACAGCAGTAGGAGCAACTTGAGCTGTGTGCTTCTGGAGAGGGACCCTGCACAAAAAATCCCTGGGCATTTATACCCTTACAGACTGCGCACACGCTGTTCATGTGCTTTTTGGTCCAACGGTCTTTTTTTGGTCTGGGGTGGTCTTGTTTCTTACTGGATTCTTTCTCTGTCTTTCCAGGTGGGCCATTAGCTTTTCTTATTTGGATGGGTAGTGGCTTCTGACGGTTGTAGATTCCTTATCTTCCAGCTTGCACTGGTCTCGGGGCCTCCCTTTATCTAACTAGGCAACAGTTCAAGATAAGTTCAACTTTCCTATGTGAAAGTTGGCAGCTTGTGGCCTAAGGCCTCACCAAACTTAGCTACTAATGCTAAGCAAGACTTTTAATCCTACTGATTCTTAACAGTGCTAAGCAAGACTGTTCAGTCAAAAGAATTCAATTAACTAAACTGGATCTGGAACACTGCAGAGGCACAGATAATGACCTGTGGAGCTTTCAATATCGAAATTTGAGAATTTTTAAGAGCAGGTGGTGTTCAGAACTCAAGGTTGATAATAAATCATTAGAAACTTTCTCAAATGATACAGCTGATACTGTGTCAGCTACCTGAATCTATTGATGTACAGTACAGTGTCGATGAGGAAAAAATGAGACACCACAGAAATTGACTCCTTTCGCCTCTTCTGCTCCTGAAAAAAGGTTGATGTCATTTATCAGACTTGGAGGGATGTCCAGGTCCTCTGTGCCACCTTGGAGGTAAACCCTTTCTCATGACTGCTGTAAGTCGGATGGATGGGGTCACATCACGCATCACCTCACCTGGGTATAACTAGAAGTTTCTCTTCTGTAGTGGCTGACAGCTTGGCTTGCCTACTTTAGCCTTGCTCATACATACGAGATCCTGTCTTCTGAGAGTGTAGGTCTATGAGGTAGGCTAAGGCTTAACTACTTACTGTATCTGCAAGGAGAAATGGCACTTTCCCTTCTGCGTTCCTGTTTCCTGGTGTGCTCCATGCCTGCTGTCATTTCTCCCTCGCTCCTTTCTCTCCCTCCAGTAGGTAGAAGGTGTAGCTGAGAGCCTAATCCCTGCAGTCTGCAGATGGGATCCTCATTGATGTTCTGCAGTAAAGACTGATGGTTAAAATTTGGAGGATGTAAGGAAGGTGTGAAAGAACTGGCCTGAGTGGCAGCCATATTAACGGGGAAGAAGACATTTGGTAGGGGAAAAATGTTAAGAATCTGTGTAACTGGGAAGGAGGAATATGGAAAGAGACTACCCAATTTGGGAGTAGGGAACAAGAGGAAAGAAATAGCTGTAGGCAAGAATCTAGGATGAGACTTAGAAAGGAGTTCTCTTTAATGTACAAGAGAGAAAGAGCAGCTCAAGAATATAGGAATCTTACCCACAAAAGAGTACAAAGAAGATGAAATGGAGAAAAAATTGTTAGTTGCTGGTTGTGGAGCTAAGTGCAATTTCCTTGCTACAAGTGCTGCAGAAGCGTATCCTTTCCTGAATTTAGCACCATCCATGAGACTCTTAAAGGTATTGCCAGTGAATTATTCAGTGTGCTGTCTTTCCAAATACTATGTATTTTATGCCAATGATGAACATACCATGCACTGAATATTTGTTGCTTCTTTACAGGAATGCGTTCTCATGCTTTTAAAATTACAGGAAAAAGAAATAGCTACCTTAGACTTTAAAGGAGAAAAAACAACCAATGTCTGTTCTCACACTAATCTTTCGTGACTCCTCTGAATCACTAGAACTTAGATCTCACTAAAAAAAATGAGCCGTCTGGGCTCTTGAAGGGACTTTTGATTCTTGCTCGATTTTAAGACCACTGGAGACATCATTTCAGGGCATAGCTCGTCTCTCATCAATAACAGTGGAGATATCCACTAAATTTCTATTCAGAAAGATGAAAGCTTGCTTCCTTTTGTACTGGCTAAAATAAAGTGAAAATAATTGTCTACATCCAGCAGGATGCTGTAGGTGTTAGCTTTTGAATACAAGGGAAGTAAGCGCCTTTAATAGAAACATTTGGGGGAAAAAAAAATATTATTGCAGTGAAATACAAGAGCCACTGTGAAAGCAAGTTTTTATTTCCACAATTGTCTATTTTTTCCCAGAAAAAGTTTTGAAAGTCTTTTAAAGTTTTTAAGTCTTGCATTTCAGCTTCTTTTAATGTTTCATGTAAAAATGACTTTGAAGGATATTAGAGTGCCTGTAGAACATGCTGAATTTCTATAAATACGTTTATCTTCTGTTGTGTTAACTACTTTGAACATCTATTTATGACTGAAGGTGGGCAGCCAAAGAATTTAACCTTCATCTATGATTAAGAGACATTAAAGATCTCTCAAATGATTTTCTGAGTATGTCAGACTAAGAGCTGTTGTGTTAGTGATGTACATTAACTTGCTGGAAGTTATGTTTACCTTAAAGAAACTTCTTTATTAGCCATGCTAATTTCTCCATCATTTCAAATTAAAGTTTTTGTAATTGATTTCTCCTTGCAATGAATTTATCAGCCTCTAGATGTTTTCTCTGGTCTTTGTCACAGTTGTCCAATCTGGTAAATATTTATTTATTTTGATAGGTGTAGGCTATGACATGGTTATATATCATACATAAAATTTAATATATCCAAGAAAGATATTTTTCCCTGTATCCAGGGATTTACTGGAATTCTTCAGTACCTATAAAAAAGAATGTTTTAGAAACAAAAAATATGAGTATGCATAATTTTAAAGTTATTCTATTGATTTTTAAATTATTTTCTTTTCCTTCTAGAAATTCAGCTTTAATAGTGCATGTTTGAAAGTTCAGAGACTGCTAATTTTTTCCAAGTCAATATTCTAAGTAGAAGTGAATGCATTTCAGGTATTCAGGCAAATTTAGGATAAGATTTCTGAATAGTAATTGCTCCCACCATTTCCAAACTAAAAAAAAGGAAGAATCATTGAAAATAATATTAGGAACTATATCTCTACATATAGATGTAGAGCTGGGCTTGGTTAGCAAGTCATAGAACTGTGCTAGAAGCAGTGCAGGTGGGTTGAAAGTGTTTGTAAGGCAATGAGAAATGATGGGCTGTTACCATGAAAAATAGAGGCAGAAACATTCAGACTTAAAGTTCCCAGGGAAAACTTCAGACTACAATGTGTGTTTATCGTCTAATAAACAGTGAGGGGAAATACCAGGGAAAGTATATATGGTTTGTAAGTAGTTGACTAGAATATGTGATTGAGTAAGAGAGTAATGTATGTTGAATAGGGTAGAGGTTTTTCTTAGAGAATGCCTTCATAAGAAAATAGTAAATTACTTTCCTATGGATTTAATCTGAACAGGCAAGAATTGGTTTATTTGTTATAATGCTCAGTAAGGATAAGCTTGAATGCCTTTACAAAGGGATTAGAGCTGCTTTAGTAAATCAGAACCCTTATTTGGAATTCATTTGCGTATATTGGAGATAGTTTGAAATCTTAACTGTGAAAGTGTTAAATCATTTGGATGCTGATTTTCTGTTTTTCTAGAATGGAATGTTAGTATTTAATTTTTCTAGCTGGATAG
This sequence comes from Tauraco erythrolophus, assembly GCF_009769465.1. Lineage (NCBI taxonomy): Eukaryota > Metazoa > Chordata > Aves > Musophagiformes > Musophagidae > Tauraco > Tauraco erythrolophus. Next base: position 49,358,215 of record NC_141471.1, on the reverse strand, counting down.
GATCTGATTTCGTTTCAATTAAAATATGCTAGAGAGGTAATACGTGCTGAAATCTACTGATATTTCCTAGAAACCTGTACTTCACCAGCATTTTAAGTGGAAAAATAAATATTTGTTGTTCTTTTTTTCCCCCTCTGTTTTTGGAAGAAATCCTGCTTCAGCATAAAGCTGTAGATGATATTGGTGACTAATGACACTGAAAATGGGCAATCAAACAAATCTCCTAATGAGCATCAGCCTTTTCTGCAATATGTGACCGGCTGGTCATTTATTAAATGGTTGCAAGGATGGGATTTAATGCAAACGTAACATCGCAATAGACAGTAATTTTTTCAATGTGCTGATGAGTGATAAACTTCTCAGTGTTTTTGGCAGAGTCTGAGGGGTGATGAATTCCCCTTTGTTTTACCTGGAGATCTGACCAGTGAATCGTTGTCTTGTGCCAGTGCTCCTCGAGTACCTGTAGGCAGTGCAAGGGAAACAAACTCTGTCGTGTGCTCGGATTAGGTTGCTGGGTGAATGATTTGTAGAGTGCATCTGGTGCAAGATAACTTGTTTACGTTTTAATTACCGAAGGTGAAGTTTGAAGTCTTTGTGTGGGAACTGTAAATGATACAGATTACTTAGCATGAATGCAGTGAGCTAGTCTCTTTCCAAAATGTGTTAAGGATAACATTTTTCTTGAAAGGCAATTAAAGCAATTTTTGAGTATGGCGAGTTCTAGTCACAGATCTTTTTACAAACATATTTCTTTAACAATGCTATGAGAAAGTAAGTTATGTATTTTAGATTACGAATTTGTGTCTACTAATAAACCAGTCCAGAGCTATTATGTGTAGTTTCTGGTGACGTTTGCTCCATGAATTTACATACATGTTGTGAACTCAAATGTAGGAGTTTTGTAAGAAGTTCAGAGATTTCATATTCATTGTTTGAGAGTGCAATGTACAAATTAGAGATATTCATGATGATTTTCACTATGGCAGATTTCCAGTCTGCTGCTGCTCGGGGAAAAAGTATTTACCATTGCTTTATCATGCTATCATTATCATGTCTTTGATAAATTCCAAAGTGGATAATTTGTGCCTCTCAGAGGACTGAGAATAATTCCCTTAGCAATCGTTAAACAGAGTGATTCAGTTCAATAGTTTCTGTGATATCTTTATTAATAAAATTTTGAGTTGAAATTGGTACCACAGCAAGGCTGTCATATGTGTGAGTTGTGCAGAAATTAGAAGGATCGTTGGACAGTTCAGAGTGAAATTCCTGTTCACTGGGATCAGATTTCTTAATTTATACTTAAACTGCTCCTGATAGGTGGGATTGGAATATTGTCAGTGATATTTCCACAAAAATCCCAAATTAAAGAGTGTTTTTGTTTTATCCAGAACAGCCTTTTTTAAAATTGGATATATTTTCATTAATTGTTTTCCTTTCAGCAGTAAACCTTAATACTATCGAAATTGCAAAAGAGAATGATATTGAAGAAAGATAGGCAAGTTTAATTAAAACTTTATAATGAATTCATCAGTAGGATGAATTATTTCAATGCAGTTCCATTTCCTGATCATCAGCAGCTACTATTCTCCACCATTGTTGTGTGTGAGGCTGTTGTGTCCTTTTGCTAGGTTATTTTCTGCAGTATAAACCAAGTGGAAAGTATCACAAGTATCCTATGTGAATCGAATCTTACTTAAATTTAGTTTTCCAGTGGCAAGTATTGAAGATGTTAATGAGCTGCTCCATTTCATTTTGAAAAAAAACAAGATATTATTTTAAATGCAATTATGTTAGACGAGAACATGAGATTAAGGAGACGAGAGACACTTCTGTTTTCTAAATGTTGTGGTAGTGTGTGGACGTAGAATAATTTCTCATATTTTGTATCTTGTGAGAACAAGAAATAAATGAGAGCATTTTATGAGCAGAGTTATGTTTTGATAGAAATCTGTGTGGGTTGATTATTTTTTAATTTGAAAGTGCCTTATCAGAATACTAATATGCAACATTCTGTTGCAGAGAAGCATTGAAGTAGTCCTTGCTAGAATGTACAAACTAGTAAAAAATTCATTGTTTTAATTTATTTCCAGGTGTGTCTTGTCTGCTTGGAGGTTTTTTTTTCTTTGGTGGTGGTAATTTTTTAGCTGTTGTGTAACTGCGTTTATTACCTAGTAACACTCAAAAGACGATCTGGCTTCATTCAGGTGGACGTCTTGTATTTAAGAGGCTTTGTATCTGTAATCTGTCAATTTTCAAATCAGATTTTCAACATGTTCAGCCTAATTGTAGGCAGCCAGTGGAAGGAGCAGCTGTCCTCTCCTTTCCCCTCTCCAACCGTGCGTCCTCACTGTCTCACATGTGTGTTGTTGCACGATTATTAGATCAAGTGCAAGGAGAATGGCAAAGTTGCTGCTGGAGCCAGGGTTGTTTTCTGACAGCTGGAACTCGTGACCATGGATCACCCATTTTGTCAGCATTTTGTGGTTAGTTCACGTCCAGCGTGTCATGGGGTACAACCAGAGACAGGAATGCGGACTTTGCTGTACTGATTCAAATCACTGGTCTGTCAGTGAGCCTCTTTGTTTTAATTTTTGGTTGTCTTGTCTTGTTGCACATTCTCTGAAATAAATACATTTATTTACAGGCATTTTTGACACTGATTCTGCTGTCTGTCTTAAAATTCAGAATGCATCGATCTGGATGTAAGAAAGGTATATCAACTACATGGTCATAGCTTTGAGACATACTGAGAACATCAGGAGAGCAAACAAGTTCTTTGTTTCCTTACAAGCATTGAGGAAAATTCACTGAATCGTCTGTCCTAGTTATCTTGATGGAGTGTTATGAGATCATTGTCAGTTTAGTGTTACATAGTACCTGCTGATCTCGCCTACTAATGTCAGTGTGATGGGCTGATTGTTACGGCAGTAAATAGATGAAAATCCTCTGAAAGGAAGAGCTGAGATCTCAGAAATGAGACTGTCTTCCCCTGCTTCATCCCACAGTCACATTAAGAGCTCTAGCCATCATTGACAACAGAATTTTGACCATGCTGTGAAATGAATCTTACAGTGATGCTTCAAGCTAATATGAAGTCAGAGTCTTTGGGATCTAAAATATTTCAAGATGCATGTTTTCCTTTTTAATAATCTGCTCCTGAAAAGACCTCTCAGCGTGGTAGTTACCAAGCACTTTGTTTCCTACACACTAATAAATCACTTTCTTGCACCTTCATGTTCGTGCACAAAACATAGTGTGTTGAGTGGTAGAAAATGCTAGTCTTTCACAGTTGATCCTGCCAGATCATGTGAACTTCTGAGAGCTTAAGCCCTCTGTGTTCAAGACTAACTTAGTAGTTTTAACCAGGAAGAGTTTACCTGTCTACTTCATTGTGAAGACCAGAAACACACAGCTGCCTTTGGAGATAGTACTGGCTTCTGCTGTCTTAAAATGACTGAAACTATAGCCTGCCTTCTTTTACCAGGTGTAGACATCCTCGGACTTATGCAGGCCTCCTCTCTCTAGAAGATACATTCATTATTTGTTTTTCTTTCTTCTTGCAGCTTAGAGAAAATACTGTCTGTACAGAGAAGTGATACTTGAAAGAATGGTTGCTCTAGTGAGCAGAATTGATCCCTGAGTTGCATAACGTTTAGAAACTGCTGTCAGAAGCAATCAAGTCAGCATTCAAAGTGGATGACTTTGTTTCTTTTTCTTCTGCTTGTCTGTGATGCTGGAGGGACCAGCCATGTTTTCTGCTAGTTAGAGCCTATGACCAACCCATCAAGGAGCTACAAGGAATACCCTTTGGTCTTCAAAATTGCTTTACTCCTATTTTTTCTTTGTTTTGAACAGTTGGAACTGTTCCTTTATTCTTTGTGCCAACTTCTGACATGTTAGTAGTATATTTTCTTCTCCCCTTCTATGTCTCTTGAGATTTTTGATGCTTTTCAGCACTATATATTTAATCTTAGCTGTGTGGTTTATGTTGGCTGAGTAAAGACATAATGCCAAGTGCTGCATGGAGAGTGTGGCATTTTAACTGTAGCTTCATAACACACATTCCAGCCAGAAGCAGCTGACCTCTTGTTTAGACAAATGCATTTCACAAACCTTTCAAATCCATTCACGGTAGAAAAGTAAAAGAGACAATAAACTTGAAATAATTTTCAAAACCACTGTGCATGTTACGTTCATCTCTATAGCAACTACATAAATAGATCTATCCTGGAGATTAATTTGAGGATATTTTTAATGTCTCTTTAAATTCAGGTTTCTGATTGAAACTTGCATTAGTGTATTTCTTCAGCCCTTTAACTTGAGGAATGCTATTGGTTGTTAAATTGAACTGTCTTTTGAATGTGGTAAGTGAATACACTGTGTGATATTTTTAATATACATGCTAGAATTGGGAAGATCTGTGCAAGCAGATAACTCCTGCTAGCACTGATGGTACAGTGATAAAATGTCTGCACATTAGCTGTCTAGAGCATCAGTCAGCCCTTTTGGGGAGGCTGTAGCCGGTAGTGAAGCTATTCTTCCCACATCCTTTTGCTCCTGAGCGTGAGAAATGAGATTGTGCCTTGCTTTTGGCTGCCTATCTATATCCAGGAGATCTTTGGAAGGCAAATTTTACAAAAATTCATCAAGAGTAGTTTTTTTAATCGCACTTAATGTGCATCAACTTACAGCAAAAGATGATGCTTGTAAGGATGCAAGTGTAGGGCATTTGTCTTAAGAAATGGTGTTTAAATAAGAGAAAATGTGTTCTACATGGGAAAAAAGGTAAATCTGGTTTATTTGATCATTTTTGTGCAGAGCTAGGTGGTCAGCACTAATAATGATCAAAAAGAGCTGAGCTGGAGAAACTAATTTTTAATGTGTCCTTAGAAAAAAAATCTATTGAGATTTGTAATTTACATTAAGTTTACCTTTCTTTTTTCTCTTTCATACAAATAGTTTTGATTACTGGCAGGGAGAGGGCGAGAAGAACGGCTGGGGAGAGGTGTGCTTCAATGGGCATTGACTCAATGTTTAGGCTCGAATGAGATTTTCCGTGTAAAGCTTATAATGTGAGGAAGTGGAGAGTTAGGAAATCTGACTCTTGTATTTTCTGATACTGTGATGTGAAGAATAATGATCTGTCTGATAATGGGGAAAACTTGTATCACAGAATAGCATTCCAATTTCTATTAGACTTATACATCAAAAACATACTGCGCATGACCCTTGCTGTCCTGGCTTGAATCACAGCTGGATCACAGGTCACCTTTGGTTTTGTTGCTGCGGCAGCAGAGTAATGATATACAGCAGGTTTAGTTTTAACTCAGTATTGAAAACGAGAATGCTGAAGAGTCACATCTGTTAAATCCTGTTGTTTTTACACCGAGTTGGTGCCTAGGGCACCTTTATAAACAGTTCTATAAAATACTTTTTATTAAATAATCCATTGAAGTCAGAGGATTTGAAGGTTGTGGCAATGAAGAATAAAAATAATTCAAGCCAGTGACAGAAGTAGCTCTTATGCTTTGAAAATGAACAGATTTTTATCATGGAGATAGCTTATGAGATTAGCATTGCAGGGCTTGCTTTCTTATTGCTTGTTTGCTTACATGCCGCTAAAGAACAAGTTCTTTATATAAATACATATTTTAAGAGGTAAAAATTTTGATTTCTTAAAACCTTTAAAATGTTACTTGATCATGTTTTGCTATTGTTAAACTTGTGTAATTTTAATGATTATTATTGAATTTATAGCACATTCCTAGATCTCTTCACATGAGAAATTAGATTGGTTTTATCAGGTACTCAATATGTAAAGGTGTTTAATCACAGCATCTTAAGTAGTGGCCATTTTTTCCCAGGTTATTAAACAATTTTTTTCGAATACTTACTGTGTTGCTAGATTATTTTTCTAAATAATTTACATATTAATAGGGAAGATATATATCTACTTCAAAGAAATTCTGTTATGTTTTGTAGTAAACGTTTTTTTTCCATCTTTATTTATTTGAGGTCTTGAAATACATTGTGTCAGTCTGCAGTCTATATTTACAAAAGACTTTTTAGTATTTAGTAAAATTTGACTAAAACATTTTTTCCCCAGCCTCTTCTTTTTATCTGTTGGATTTAAGATTATCATAGGGTATTTTTAATTTTTTTCTATGATGAAAGGAAAAAAAGAAGTAGGCTACAGTTACATATAACTATCTGATACACTTACAAAACCGTTGGTTTAAGTAGTTTTACTTGCTTTCTTCTTCTCTTTCTTTAGTATGAATATTTGATTCTGTTTAGCAGTAGCATCAACTGCTAATTTTGACCACCACATAAATTTGCAAAGGACTGACTTTTGTCATTGTTAACCTGGTATTGAGGATTTATTGCATAATACTTTAAGCTTCCTCTCGCATCGTGTTGTAGATAGCAAGTATGCTTCATATTTGTCTTTTAAAACAGATGTAGACATAGTGGGAATGTTTTGAAGAGATTCAGTTCAGACAAAGCAGGTGCTGAAATGCAAAACGTCATTCATTATTTGGATGCAAAACACCGTTTGTTATTTGGAGACCTGTGCGTGTTGCTGATGCCATTCCCGAAAGTTACGTAAGATTGTGTTTTTCCTTTTTGCTGACAGGTGATAAATCCAATGGGATGGGATGCATTTGGCTTACCAGCAGAAAATGCTGCAGTTGAACATGGGCTTCACCCTGCAAGCTGGACACAAAGGTAGTTTTTAATGAATTTATGCAATATGAAGTTTCCACTTGTGAATACCTGTATGTGGCCCTCATAAACCAAGAAAAGAGAGCAAAACCAGTGTGAAGAAAGGCAATACAGAACAGGATTACTTGCTGATGTTTTATGGGACTGTGCAGGTGGTTCAATTTTGAAAAATAAATGTATAGGGATGATTTTCAAGGTTTTCATCTCGATTAGTTTTAACTTGTAAAAAGGTAGAATATTGAAAGGGTGACATTTCCCAAACACCCAAATCAGTGAGTAAGAAATAAATCAGAATTTCGTTATGGTGAGTTAAATCTTAGTATAGAATACATAGCCGGATATTATGAGCCTTGTGATTAGATTTAATAGCAGTTTTCAGTGCCATGAGAAAGAGGAAGATAGTTTTTTTTCATTTGAGACTGAGTCTTGGAAAGTTATAAGCAGTCATTATTGCTGCTGATTTCTGTGAAAGTTTTTGGCTTCAGGCTGTAGAATTGGTGTTATGTTCCCATAATATTCTTTAAAATGTGTAGAAAGTTATATAAGTAAACAACTTCTATAAATGACTCTGAAGCCAGTCTTCTAAGTGAAGCTGTTTGTTGTGCTATGGGTGCAGTAATCTAGCTGTGGTATTTTATTGGACCTTTATCCATTTCCTTCTTTGATAATGCTGTTTAAGATTTTTTCATGCTTCTGATCCCATGTTAAGGTGCTTGGTACTTTTCCAACCAAAACGTGATGCCAACTGACTTCACTTAGGGAGAATGCATGAGTGCACTACACAAAAATTTTCAATTATTTATGCTCATTTTAAAAAACTTCCTTCATGTATGGTTTAGATGAGAATATGTGTGAGAAGCGGTTACCGTCAAGACACAAAATCCTGGTTTTGTTCTTTTGAGAGTCTGAAACATCACTGTGCAGTGTGTTGTGGGCTATTAATTATGTTATAACATGGTCAGTGAATTGGTGGTTTCTGGTTTCTTTCAATAATTCTACTGAAGCTCTGCTGTGAAACAAATCTATGTATCTGTTTTATCTGAGCGCCTCATTTTTAACTCTATTATCTGGATGGAACCTTCACCAGATAGAGGGCTACTGTGATCCTTACCTACATGATTAAGTGAGACACAAAGAAGTGAAGGTTGCAGTTTCGAGACAAGGAGACTGACATTAAGTACTTGTGACTACAAAAGGGTCAGTGTTTTCCCCTCCTCTCTACTAAATGGTCCCTCCTCACCACTTGTGCTACCTTTGGCACTGGTAGGACATCTTGTTGAACTGACTCAGCTTGCCAACTCAGAAGAAAGCCATTCTGCCAGCTGACTGAGTTGAAATGGCTCAACAGAAAAGTGGTGAGCATGTGGGGCAGAGACTCTGCGACAGCAAAGTGCTGTATCAGCTTGGCCTGGCTCCTCTAAGCGGTTCGTCTGAGTTGCGTCAAAAAGCGTGTGGCAGGGCACAGCCTGAGCTGATTCTCTTCTGCTGCTTTCTGTGCTGTTCTGTTTTACTCTTTTCTCATAAATAGGTGCATATTGTTCCGTACACTTAGAGCAGCTCAGCTAGTAATTACAAGTACAACATGTTTTATACTGGAAGAAAATTTTTGCTTTGAAAATTTCCTTAGTACTGAAAAGTGTGGTTGTCTAGTTTTAAGAGTTAAATAACAATGTTATAACAACAAACTGAGACAAGTTAGCACATCATTATTGAGACTGATTATAATAACATCCAAATAGGAAAATTATTTGCTTACCTAACTATTTTGAGTATGCTAAGGAAGGGAGTTAGCTCGTCATACAGGCAGTTTAAATTCAGACCACTGAAGTAATTGCTGTCTCCCATTTTGTTCATTCTCCCTCTCTTGAATGTTTCTCCTGCCTGCAGCAGGGACGACTGGACTGTGCATGGAGCTATGATGGTGTGATAGCACCCTGATGTGTTTTAGTCATCCTGGAGCAGAGCCAGTCACCCTTGTAAAAAGGAGCACGCTGTAAGCATTTCAGCTTACTTGGTTTAGGAGCGCGGATTACGGAGTAATTGCCCTGTTCCATGGTGCGTGCCATGCAGAAGCTCAGGTGTAATTGTTAATGCTCACTTCTGGCCTTGAAATCTGTGGCAGAATGCGTTTTGTCATGTGCTGGGCTTTATCTCCACCAGTTGGTTTGTCCTTCCTCTTAAGGTAAAGTAGGGTGTTTTCAAACCAGACAGATAAATCCAAGTGGTGATCGTTATCTTGTACTGCTAGAGAAATATAAATTTGTGTGATCTGCCCACCCAATCTGATGATGTTTGCAAATGATCCTTGTGCTACGTTCCTTTCACCACAGCTAGTGGAGGCAGCAGAGTTTTGATATTGAGGCTGATTTCCCTGCACTGATTTCGCTAGTCTTGCTAGGTTTCAGTTTTTACAGCTTCTTGTCGTTGGCAAGGAGGAAGTTCCCTTCAAGCCATGCACTTCCAGCGCTTCCCTTGATTCAGCTACAGTGCTCGGCTCATCACACAGTAAGGCAGTTCAACTTGCTTTGATGGAAACAAATACAATTAAAATCTTTTTGTCTTGGTTCAGTGAGTTGTAGTCACTCACCGCGTGTGATCAGACAAGTGTCAGTGCAAGCAGAAGAAGTTGGTGGTAGGAGAATGCCGTGGCTGGGAGCAGGGCACGCCTAGACCGAGTCCTCCCCTTATGGAGGACTGCTGTACAGCTGCTGTACAGCTCGGTTGTGGCATGAACCTGCACCCTTGGAGGTCTTCTGTGCGGTCCCTCGGAGAGGCGGCATTGCTGGAGACAGGAGGGAGAATGTGCAGTTTTGCCTCCTGAATAAAAGAGGCATTGTGGGAGTTCTCTGCAGTGAAAAGTGATTTCTGCAAACCACTTGAATTTTGGGACCTGATTTTTTTTTTTTACACTTTTTCCCTGGCAATCGTCTATGAATGGGCACTTTCCTGTGAATAGCCAGAAAGTTCACTGAGTTATCTCCAAATTCTTCCTTGAATTCTGTCACTCAGAGGAGAGATTAGGGAGAGGAATTATGTTTACGGCTGTTTTCTCAAGCCATGGCTCTGCAACTGTTAATACTGGATACTTGCATTACTCAGTTATTCAGCTGTGCAAGTTTGTTCTGGATTAGAATTAAATGCTTGGTTTCATGACTGTCAAATTAGCCACTGTAGGAGGATAGATGATACTTTAGCTGATGTAACGCATTTCAGTAGAAAGTCAGAAGTCCTTTGCTTTTCAGTTATGCTGAAATTAAGAGAAGAAAAATCGTTGTCTTGTATACACAGCCATTGAAATCGAACCACAATACATTAGGCATTTTTAAAATTATTATTTAAGATGAGTATTCTGACAGTTCCTTGAGTTTGACTGCTAGTGTGATAATAGTATTTAGAGGTTAGCTACTGCTTTTGATTTCTCAGAACTTTATAAGCACCTATTTTAAATATGATCACATTATAGAAATATTTTAAATAATTTAATTTTTTTTTGCAGTAATATTCAACACATGAGGGAACAGTTCGATGCACTAGGCCTGTCTTTTACGTGGGAAAGGGTAAGATTTTCTTTTTTAAGGAAAGCCACTTTATTTTGTTGTATGATGAAACATTGAGAAACATGGAATTTCACCATTTTATTTATGACAATATAGAAGTCTTTCAAAGTGACCAGTTTAAGTTGTTAAACTATAAAATCAAGCTTCTCTCAAGCTTTTTCAAATTTCTCTCACTTTTGACATACTGATATCATCTGATAATCTCAAGGTTTGGGAGAATCTCTTCTTTAAAGTGATTTCAGTTCTACATTTGGATTTTTCTCTCTGCTTTTTCAGCTCTTTCAAAGTAGCAATTATCTGTGTTAGAAGTTAGGCAATAATCTAAGTAGATGTTTATGAAACAGCATGCCTTTGTGTTAAGGTATGTAAGTTTTGAGGAGGGCTTTTTTCAATGTGTATGTTTTTATAATATACTCCAGGGTTTAAAGCTAGTAACTTGAAATGACAGTTTGGTTATGTTATTCTAAATTTGATGCATAAGCCTGCATTTTCATAGGTGTTCGTATCATGACTGTTTTGAAAAATAGAAATTTTATTTAAAATGCTAATGCTTGAGAATCAGATGTTCACCTTAAAAACCTTACCAGCAAAGTCAGGCATAAGATAATGTCATTTTCAAGATAAAAAAGAAATTAATTTTAGAAGCAATTGTAAGGTTATGGCATTTACCAGTTAATCAAAGTCAGTCACTGCCTTTATATTGTCAGCAATAACCGTTGCTTATCATCTTAATATGATTTTGAATAGAGTGATGGAGATGGTAATCTTGGATTTTTATAGCAGCATGGTAGATCTGAAAAGGAAAAGAATTAGTTTTCTGGCAGTCTGAGACCTGCCATCTGTTTTCTTTAGTCTTGAAGGTGAAGTTGTTTATCTATATGTCTTACATCTAAAAAACCATATTTTGTCATGTCATATATATGGCAAAATTTTTCAGTGTTAAGCCTTTTGAGTAAGATTTTAGTTTTCTTGATAGTCAAAAAGTTGCTCTGAAAATAAAAGGTTTGTTGTGGAACGTTTACTGCACACATCATTGACAATTATTTTCTTAAATTTAAAACTGTTGTTATCTCAGAAATTTTCTGTATGTGTAATACAGCAATACTTCAAAATAGTGAAATCGTATGTGTAGGCTGTATTATGGAACATGCCAGAGTTGGATGTTGCAGAGTGCCTTTCAAGAAAATTGAGAAAATTCACCTCTGTATATAGACTTCTGTTTAACCCTTCCATTCTGAAAAAGACATGGAGAACTGGCAGTACTGAAAACCATGGCAGGAAGTATAACAGGGGAAAGTAATTTCTCATCTCTATGCCTGTTGTTTGAGGCTTACTTTCACTTTTCTAGTAAACTATGCTTTGGTTAATGAACTTTCAGAAGTCTCCGAATACTTGTGGAAAGGGCTTTGATGCTGTGCAATTAAGTTTGAACAATTGTGTAATTAAAGTAATTTAGAATGCTCTAGGGACACATAGTTTGTGGTTTTGAAAGGTAAGATTTTAGAATAGCTAAAAAGCATTTCCCGAAACACAATGAACTGTGGAGTTTTCACTCCGTAGCTTATTAGTTAAGTTTTGTTTTACCTAGAAAGCCTGCCGTATTAATTGGAGTAAGAGTGACCCAAATGGTAACCATTAGAAAAAGGTATGTTTATTCATTGTAAAAATTGTATGGTGCCTGAAATATATCTGTTACATGATCACCAAATGCACAGATATTTGAGCTAGCCGTGAAAGAACTACCTTTGGAAGTGGAACAGCTAAGCTGTGGCAGAGTGTGTTTTCCAGGCTGATAAAGCCTGCTTCTGTGCAAGGCTAATTAGGCTGGGCAGAGCATCTTACTGCCTCAGCTGCACTGCTTCTGGGCTAACTCGAGCATCTTTGCACAGCAATGCACTGCACTGTGCAGGTACTTATCTTAAAAGTGAGCTCTTTGAGGTAAGGAATATCTTGGGTTTTTAATTATTATTCTGCACTTGTATGGCCACTAAATCAGTGGCTTACAAAATTCTGTGACTATGCAAACAAACCCACTAGTGTTAGTGACTCTTATGAAAAATGCAAGAAAAACACTTTTTATGTGAGTTAGTATAATTAACCAAGACTATTTTACAAAACAGGAGTTTGTTTTTAATTTAGTTTCAGTGGTGTGGCTTAAATGTGGTCATTCATTGTGCTAAAGCATAGTACCTAGCAAATATATACTGGAGGGAACACATTCCCTTACCTTAGATCCCTATTTTAGTGTGTGGTGAATTGTCTTTTTAAAGTGCGAACATTTTATGTTAACTGTCTCTGTCCTCTGGGGCCAGCTTAGAGTATATGCCTCGATAATGTGAAGGAAACATAAGTAAATGTTACCATTTTACAAATGTTAAAAGGGGAAAAAAAGTGGGAAAGTAATAAAAAGTACATTTTGAATACCTTGTGCATATAGCTGTGCTGAAGAAGCTGACTGCTTATAAAGTCATGTCTGGTGTTCAAGAAAGTCCTGTCCAGGAATATGAAGACTAGTTGTAGTTTTATTGCTTGGTAAAATTATTATGGACAAATCCCAGTGCACTTGGCACACTAACATTTTTTCGTTGTTCTGTCTTACAAATCAAAATGTAAAACTATTTTCATGTTGTAGCAGCCAGTGAAATTACTTAACAGTAAGGCACCACAAATAAGGCATTATTAAAAGCTAATTAGATTATTTCAGAAAGCCAGATTACAAAGACACTTAAAAATTATTCTCCTAAACAGAAAATATAAGCAAACTAAAAAAGGTACTAAACGCATAAAATAGCTCTGTAATACTCTTTGCCTTAGAGTAGTTTTGAATACTTAGAACGATCTGATATTTTTTCCCTAAAACAAGCAAGTATTTTAAGTGCCTCAAGTAATAAATGTTATGCTCTTTAATCACTTTGAAAATTGTGTGAATTTGGGGAGAGATTTGAAGAAAATAATAAATGAGAGAACATTTCTATTCTGCACGTTTGTTTGTCAGATCCAGGGTTAAAAAGCTGCGGTTTGAGGATGAAAGAAGTGTCTCTGAGAGACATTAAAAACGCTTGGAAAATTAAAAAAAAAAAAACATTGTGGTTATGTGTTGGTTTTAAAATAACAACAATTTGGGCATTCTTGGTGATCAGATTTCTCCAAATACCGTCTTAGACAGTGTAGCAAACTGCCTGCCACTTCGTTTAAACATGTTTTTCAGCAGAATGAGGGAATATAATTTTCAAAGATTCATATCATCAGCAAGAAGGCATGGAGAGTGTACGTTTTTCCTTTCTTTTGCTCAGAAGTGCTGTCAGACTGAATACATGTTCCCAGTAAGCCATCAGTTCACCACTGTATTTATCAATCTGTAACTTTCTTCTAGAAGGTAGCTCGTTCTGCCAACATTTTTTAGTCTTTTCAGTTCCTACCTTCCAACTGACATAATTTTTTGCACAGAAGTAATATTCTCCTTCTGCTCTGTACATAAAAAAAGATGAAATCTTTGGTAGATTTTTCTTCGTGCAGATGTTTTTCTGTTTAGTTTTGAAGTTGTCATTCTTGTGCACTGCCTGAGCATGCATAAAATTGCAATAGTAGATAGAGCATTACCTATTAGATTTTCTTTTTATTCACATATCACCGATAATCAGTCACCCTGCTTGTAATTAAATAAAAAAGGAAACCTTTGATACAGGGCTGCTTTTTTGCAGGAAAGTTATTCATACTCTAAGATGTAGGCACTGCATGACGTTCGTATTTGTAGCTAATAATGCATGAAACGAAAGGCCTTTGAAATACAAATATTCAAATGAATTTAGAAATGTAGTTTGGTCTAGGTCTAAACCTCTGAACATCAAATAATTATACTTGCAGATTAGGTGGTACATGCCCTTAAATACCAAAATAGGCAAATGGTAGATTAAAGACTATTTAAAACTGTTTAGACTTTTTCTCCTTATCACCTTTTTAGTAAGTATCAAGTGCAACATGTCTGTTGTCAGGATAGCCTAAAGCTGGGCTAGAAATAAAATGGTTAGTAAACTAGGAAATTAACTTCTCTCTAGTCTAGTTACATGTTATTCACAAAGCCTGGTGGGTCTTACAATAAATAAACACTTTTATACAGTCTGTAAATATTACTTTATTTAAAAAAAAAAATAGCCATGAAAGTAGCTTGAGGATGTAACCTTTTCAAAAAAACAAACAAAACCAAACCAGTTTCAAGGTCAGAGCTACATAATAGAAAGTTGTAAGAATGGAGCAGTTCTTAGTGCTTAACCAATTATAAAGATGCATTTTGGTGACAGTATCAGATACTCTTTTTAACTAGCAAGCTGACAAAAGGAAAAGGGAAAATGAGTGGGGGGAAGAGGCAGATGCTGTCTCTCAAATTTCATACTACCTTCTGAAATGCTGGGGTGGTGGGTTATCACTGAATCTGTCACAGAGCACTGAAGAGCGTATGCAGTGGACAGCTGAGCAGCATATTTCATGTTTGTGAAAAGCGTTCTGATTTTTAGTATGACTTTCATCTGTGGAGAAAATACGGTAATATCTTGTTTATATGTATTTGCTGAACTGCTTTATGATACAGGGTCGTGCATGTACGCTGTTAGGCTAGTGCTCAGCTCACGAATGAGAAGAAGAAAATTATGCTTTTTGACAGGGTGGAAGGGCTCCTTTTGCAAAAAATTTTGCTGTTTTGCAAACCCTCTTTAAAAACCCTTCTCTGTGTTTCTGAGTTAAGTCAGTTCTTTTAATGCACTGCAAATCTTTGTCAGGCTCATAAAGTATAAATAGAAACATTAACATTCACCTTAATTTAAGCATGATAGCAGTCTAATGGAAACTTTTTACCAGACGGTATTTAATCAAGTTTAGTAACTGGAGTACATGGAAAATTATTTTTTAACATTAGTCTTAATGTGCTAAACGGTAGGACAAAAAGCAAAAAACATTTTGAGATTGTCAAGAGGTTGCTGGCTTGTCATCAGCAGCTCATTTCACTTGGTAGTGATGTCATTTCTTGTTCTTCGTTAACTTCAAATGTTACTTCAAACCTTCATGGTTATAAAGTGAAATGATGAGCTTGAGTGATCTTTTTACAGCTCAATGACCACACAGCAAATTTGCTTCAATGATACGATCTGCTGTATTTCTTTCTAAAAACTGTCAATTTACAGCTTCTGAAAGAGCATGTACAAGGGATTCTGTTCCCAGGAGTTAGCTTGTGTCTCATAGCCCAAACTTGTGTAGCTTGTAGCTCAATCTAAACATACTTGTTTAGATCGAGAAATGTTGTCTTTTTTGTTTCAGTTTACACGTCTGCCGTTCAGGACCAAAAGGACAAATCTCAGTCCATTTTACTATTTTTATTTCACAACTCCCTTCAGTTGTCTTACCTGTTTGTCTGTTGCTCACATAGTCCCTTTAGTAACAAAAAAGATTCTCTATTTTCTTTTGTGTCTCTGATATTAGTGATAAATCTCCGTTGCCTGTAGTGGCATCACACTGGCAGAAGAACTGATGTCACTCTCTAGAGAAGCAGGGGGGAAAAAAAAAGAATGATTAAATGGCTGTGGTTTAATTGGAGAGATGGAAATCAGACTTATCAAGTGTTTTTTTCCAGTGCAAAGCACAGGGATTTAATCAAGCAACTGTTTTTCATTACTAAGTCTTCACATGCTGTGCTGAAAACTTGCCACTAAATATCTCTTTCTGGTCTTGAAAGCCTCTTATACACACTTTTGAGGCATATCTATTCACAGGTCATATTAATTGTTCAGGCATTTTAACACTGGAATATTAAGATGTAGAAAAAGAATAAAATTTTTATGCTAGAGTGTTTCAGATGTCATTTGAGTAGCAGATGATATTGCTGATGTCATGTGTAGTGGGAAACTTAGATGATAGGAAAGCCTGGGTGAAAGACATTTCACATTTGGAGCTATTTCAGATAGTCGGTGACTATTTGCAAATGGAATAAATTTTGTGAGTGGCTTACCTGTAAGTAAGCCACCTTACAGTGTCAACCCTGTAACTCTAAAATCAAGATGTTCTTGCTGCTTTGAAGTTCAGCATAGGAGTCATCTTCCACTTCAATATGTACAAATGTGGTCAAACAAAGTTTGTGGAAATGTTTCTTCTTTAAACAAGTGCAAGTTAAACAGGAAAGCTATTGAGGAGGGGAATGTCATCTGTTTATTGTTACATATTTATGATGTAATCAGAGCTTAAATATTGATTTACACAATTGTTTTCACTTTGGCAAACTTTAAAATACGTGGCTGAAAGAGTATGTGTATCCATTGTGCCTGTAAAACACTGTGTGTGTGTAGCGAAAATTTGGAGTCTATAATCATGTAATCCTGTAGTCATCCTTACATATTGAGATGTTTATTTGAAATGCAGCTTGGGTTTTCTAAGAACAAACATTTAAAATATGGAACTTCTTAAGCAGGTGATAAGTAGATTGGGTTTTAATTATTAGAGTTCACTGAAAGCTTATAAAATGTTTGTAAGTTTTAAAAAAGCTATCCATTACATTATCTGCTGTTCTCTTAACACCCATTCCTCCTTCTTATGTTGTCTTTTATTTTTATCTGTCTTTATTTCCCTCTTAACAATCACCCTCATTTGTGACTTCTTTCACTACCCTATCTTTTTCTCCACACATTAACCCAGAGAATTCTTCTGCCTTGAGACAGGCTTGCCTTTTAAAATGGTCACTTATGTGAGATATCCTTTGCAAGTCTTTCACCTTCAAGTTTAGAGTTTTACCCCATACCCGCTCCTGTCTGCCCCACATGTTCTGTCTGCCAGCAGCCTCTGTTCCTCGGTGGGACTGTGCCATCCTTCTGCACCCACAGCTTCAGCTGCAGGCTCCTCCAGCCTGCTGCTCTGCAGCCACCTCCCAGCTGCCTCTGAGTAGTTGACGGTCTCTGTTCCTCCTTTTCATTGCTGAGCAACAGAGGCAAAGGCGACGTGGCTAAGATGACTCTTTTGATAGAGTTCTAGTTTTGCTGTTTCCCTGTCAGGCATCTGTGGTCATTTCCATTCAACTTCTGTTCTTATATCTATCAGCATTGATTTTACAGGGTTCTTGTATTCCATGTTAACTGGGGAACTCCTCTTTGCACATCAAACCCACAGAAAGCCCATGTTTTCTGGTTTTGTGCATAGGTGAATATCACTCATTATAAACATTACCCAAAATTGCATTTATGCTTTCTCTGTGGCACATATTATACACTCCTGAGTTAATTGTTTGAGTTAAAACAATTAAGAAAATACTAAGTATAGCTTCAGGAATTTTTACTTTATTTCATTTCTGCAGGAAATAACCACATGCTTACCGGAGTACTACAAATGGACACAGTATCTCTTTCTTAAGCTTTTTGAAGCTGGGATAGTGTATCAAAAAGAGGTAGGTACAAACTCGGACTTTCAATATTTTGCACGTGCACTAACTCAAGTCACTCATGTCAGTGGCACATTTCTGGATTGTCCATTCAAATTCATTAAGTGAATAGGTATTTATTGTGCTCTGTTCATTTCAAATCACTGCAAAATGTAATGAATTTTATATATAGCTTTATTTTATGTATAGGTAAATTTTATGTGTTACTAACATGATGGATACTGTAGCAAGCCAAATCAGAAATGTTTATTGTTCGTGATTTACATTGAAGTACAGGATCAGAATATAGCTACTATTACTTTATTTCATGGCTTTAATATAAAATTTTCTAGGTCTTAACTTCCCTCTCACGAAAACATATAAGATAATGTGGTCATGAGTAATCTCTTCAGCAGCAAGATTATTTAACTGTATAACATTACTGTGGTGCTGTCTCAGAACTGATAGGATTGGATAGGATAGTTGGAGATTATGTGCCTAACTGTCCAATTCGTGAACCCTGTTTGGTATCTCTAAAATATTACAAAAATATTACATGCTGTAAGACTGTCACAGCTGTTTTTCTGTTAGAGTACGTTAAGAAAATACTGACATTATAGAAGGGGTGATGATATACAGAACATATTTTGCATGCAGGCTCCCAGCACTGTCAGATCCCGGTGGTGTTTGGGTACCAGTGTTTGGACCTGCTCCCCCTTAAGAGTTAAGGATCAGATTGAGGGCTTAAATCAATCAGCATCTGTCAACCTGTAGAGAATGTAAGCTCTGGTGGATACAAACCACTTGCTTTTTGGCAGCAAACAGATGGCAGAGATAGCCCATAACCCTGAGTCCCTTCAAACAGTCCTGTATACTTAAAGCATATGTTATGCCATGTCTTAAGCCTACCTGCAATATATGTTAGGCAGTACTTTTGCACAGCTTGAAGTCCCCTGTCTTACAGTTTCATTTTGAGTACAAGGAGATAGTTCATAGCCTTACTGTGACAATAAGAATAATGTATGTATAGTATTAATCTAGTTAACACTGTTTCAGGAGTATGTGTGTCTGGCCAGAAATTACCCTGGTAGGGAGACACAGACTCAGTATGTCTGGGAGCTGGAATTAGTGAGAATTAACAATGCCTGTCTTTATTCACCGTAGCAAAAGCCTCTCTCTTCTTCCTTCAGTACTGATCTAGTCAATGTACTGTAGAGGTTATTGACCTGGCCAGATGTGGGTGTCTTATGCAGGTTGAGATTAATTTCTGCCTAGACTCTATTGATTATGTTGATTAGGTATCTGTAGGCTGTAGTGGAACCATAGATACCAAACCTGGAGATAAATACTTATGCTATAGATAGCTGAAGTTAGATGAGATAACTCCTGTCTTAAAAGCATATGGTCTGTACTAGTGTATTGAGGAGATCTAAATAATTTGTGGTCTCTGTACACTTGCACTGTGCTCTCTTTGTGTAGATGACATTTAGCAGCTTCCCAAGGCCATAGTTTCAGAGGCTGTCATAGTCAAGAAGTTGCCTATGTGAGGTGCAAGTAGGAACTAAGGATTTAATTTAATATCCAGGTTCTGGATATTAGTCAAAAGTCTGTGAAGGATGGAAAGAACAAAATGCAACTCTAAAAATTCACAGACAAGACCTTTCAGCTACGCATTTCTTAAATGTGTATTTCCTTTGGTTTACATGATTTATTCAGATAAATCTTGCTGTTATGAACCATGAGACTATGTTATGCTAAATAATTATACTCAGTTCAGTTACCTTCTAAAATCTTCATAGATTTGATCCAATATAATCAAAACAGTATTTTTTTTCCCACTTTGAGTCAAGCATGTGCTAATACTGCAACTGACATTTTATTACTTCTTAATATTATCTGATTTATCTCTCTTTAGCTGTTACTTTAACTTTGTAGTGGTGTGGGGTTTTTTCAGAACTTATAAATGAAATATTATTACTTTGGACCCAACTTCATAAGGTGTTGTATCATTACTGAAGAAGCTGTGTGTTCTGAAAGTCTAGAAAAATAGATCTATAATAGTGGAATATATTGTTGGCTTTTAATTTCCCAGTGAATTTTCAGAAGCCTTTTATGAAAACCAGTGTGGTGTTATTGGTAGGTAACAGATAAAAGGTAGGCAAACTATAAAAAGTTTAAATTCCAGTGACAAACTGAATTCACACAAGCTTCATTTGAAAGTGAGTTTGTTTTTATCAAAGAATGACTTTCATTCATTTAATTATAATAAATTTTGTATAAATCAATGACGGTAATCAGACTTTCTGCACACACGCATGTGCACATGGACCACACGCTGATAACAAAACCAGCAACAGTATTCCTGAGGAGGAGGATCCGTGCATCTGTCTTTCTGCTGTCCTCACTATAAGATTTGTAAAATGGTTGTGGTATTTACTACCTCTAAGAATATGTAGCATGTTTAAAACTAAGCAATACCAGTTGTTTGGAAACCATTTCAGAAGTTGATCAGTGATAAATAAAATTTAAAGTGAGTAATATGAGACAGTGATTAGTTTTTAAATAGATACCAAGTCCTCTCCACACACAAAGAATGCATTTGAAATTTTCAAATAATGTTTAATGTATTAGAATGCTATGGAGCTGGAGCTACTGTTTTTCAGACAGGCTGATTTAACTTTGATTTAGCTCAAATACTGAATAACACTCCAAATAATGGATTACTCTTCTTCGTAGCTTTGTTGGTTTTTTTCCTTTTCTTTCTGTTCATTTTTTCAAGTTAATGCCTAGCATTGAATACCACGTCTGGAATGACTGTTAAGATTCTTTTGTGGTCTTAAATCTTTTATGATAAATGATCAGCTACATTGTTCAACGTTGAATTTGATTTTGCTCCCCCTCCAGTATGTTATGTCTGGTATTTCAGTTAGCACTCAAAAAACAAGGTTTGCAGAGTTGAACAACATTTATTTTGCTTAATTTTTTTTGAATGTATTTGTTTTGATAAGGAAAAATGATTCACACAGTTGACAGAAGTTATGTGGAAAAAATATCGACTTTTTCACTTGTAATATAGTTAACCACTATAGTATTTCATTGTGATTCTGTCCTCTCAAGTTGGAGATCCTTGGTTATTCATCTCCCTCAGTCTGACTAAACGCTTTTGGACTAGTGGTGGACAGCTTGTAAGCATCAGACTATGTAGTTTGCAGTATAGTTGATCGGAACACTTACCTATTTAATACTCAAGTGTCAGCCTGTCTTGCTGGCATGATCAATCAAGACAAATGCTGCCAACTGCATTCTTGGGTTTTTTGAGTTCTGAGAAGATGAACATTCAAAACATCTTCAGTTGAGTCCATATCGCTGATTCAAATGGATGTTATAAAAACACAGAAAACTCAGAGGCCCAAGGAATGTTTCTGGATAATTCTTTTGGTGTCCAAAAAATAAGATTCTGGTTTTGAAATAGCTGCTGAAAATATTTTTTCTTCCTGTAACTCATTTTAGGCCTTGGTTAATTGGGATCCAGTGGACCAGACTGTTCTAGCTAATGAACAGGTGGATGACAATGGTTGCTCATGGCGTTCAGGAGCAAAAGTGGAACAGAAATACCTCAAACAGTGGTTTATCAAAACTACTGCTTATGCAAAGGTATGAGAATACAGTTTTTGGAAATTATAGTATCACTTAAGAGGTGACTTTTCATCCAGAAATATTTGTCAAGCGGAATATGGTCTTTCATGTATGCGTATTTGTGTAATGTATAATTATATAATAATATACATCATCTATGGCTGTGTATGTGTGTATATAAAAATTATTATCCCTGAAGTCTTTCTGTTCACATCTTTAAGAATTCTAAGTAATTGATGTGGGATTCAGTTTTGAAGAAATCAAAAAGTGTAAATTAGAAGTGAATGAATTAATTCTGCATTCACATGTTGTCATCCTACATTTACCATCAAGTGCTTTTCTGCATATTTTGAGTGTACAGCTGCTTAATCTTTTGAACTAGAAACTTGTTTGCCTAGTCAACCTGTTGGACTTATGGGCATGGTATGGGCGATGGAGTACAGCCTGTCACCTAGTGTTCATTTCCACAGGTGTCTGAACTAGAGTTCTTTATGATTAATTGCTCTTTATTGAGGATCATCTGGACCTTGTATTATACTTCATACTCTACTCTATTTGATTTTCTCAATTTTGTTGCGGTTTAACCTGACTGGCCACTAAACACCACACAGCTGCTTGCTTACCCTCCCCTGCCAGTGGGGAATGGGGAAGAGAATCGAAGGGGAAAAAGGGAAGGAGACTCAGGAGGTGAGATAAGAACAATTTAATAGTTGAAATAAAGTAAAGTTAAAAGTAATAATTGTAAAAATAATAATAAAATCATAATAATATATGACAATATATAAAAATGGTAATAACATATAAAACCAGTGATGCACAGTGTAATTCGTCACCACCTGGTGACCAATGCCTGGCCCATCCGCAGCTAGTGATCTTGAAGACAGGTCCTGAAACTGTAATCCTGGAAGAGCAAGTGCCCCAAAAAGAAATCCAAAGAGAGAGCACTTCCCAGCTAACCCTCGTCTATATACTGAGTATGATGTTGCATGATATGGAATATTCCATTGGCCAATTTGGGCCTCAATCTTAAATCTAAGCTCAAATCCTAAACTAGGAGTTGGGGGTCTGTTGCTCCAGCTATGCTCCCTCCCAGCTTGTGCACCTGCACACTGGCAAAACCTGGGAAGCTGAAAAAGTCCTTAATGTCTTAGCAACAACTATAAACATCAGTATATTATCAACATATAATGATAATTATATCATTATATTATATTATATATCATTAATATAATGATATCATTATCATTATATTATATTATCAGGTCGTGCCTGACCAACTTGGTGGCCTTTTATGATGGGGTGACAACATCGGTGGACAAGGGTCGACCAATGGATATCATCTACCTGGACTTGTGCAAAGCTTTTGACACTGTCCCGCACGACATTCTTCTCTCTAAACTAGAGAGGCATGGGTTTGATGGATGGACCCCTCGGTGGATAAGGAATTGGCTCAATGGCCGCACTCAGAGAGTAGTGGTCAACGGCTCGATGTCCAAGTGGAGACCGGTCACGAGTGGCGTCCCTCAGGGGTCCGTGTTGGGCCCGGCCCTCTTCAACATCTTTGTCGGTGACGTGGACAGTGGCATGGAGTGCACCCTCAGCAAGTTCGCCGATGACACCAAGCTGTGTGGTGCCGTCGACACGCTGGAAGGGAGGGATGCCATCCAGAGGGACCTTGACAGGCTGGAGAGGTGGGCCCGTACCAACCTCATGAAGTTCAACCAGGCCAAATGCAAGGTCCTACATCTGGGTCGTGGCAATCCCAGGCACAAATACAGACTGGGCGGAGAATGGATCGAGAGCAGCCCTGAGGAGAAGGACTTGGGAGTACTGGTGGACGAGAAGCTCAATATGAGCCGGCAATGTGCTCTTGCGGCCCAGAAGGCCAACCGCGTCCTGGGCTGCATCAAGAGGATTGTGGCCAGCAGGTCGAGAGAGGTGATTCTCCCCCTCTACTCTGCCCTCGTGAGACCTCACTTGGAGTACTGCGTCCAGTTCTGGAGCCCCCAACATAAGAAGGACATGGACCAGTTGGAGAGGGTCCAGAGGAGGGCCACGAAGATGATAAGAGGGCTGGAGCACCTTTCCTATGAGGACAGGCTGAAAGAGTTGGGGCTGTTCAGCCTGGAGAAGAGGAGGCTCCGGGGTGACCTTATAGCGGTCTTCCAGTACCTCAAGGGGGCCTACAAGAAAGATGGGGAGAGGCTATTCAGGAGGGCCAGTTGTGATAGGACAAGGGGTAATGGTTTTAAAATAGAGGGAGGTAGATTCAGGTTGGATATTAGGAAAAAATTTTTTACCATGAGAGTTGTAGAACACTGGAACAGGTTGCCCAGAGAGGTGGTGGATGCTCCATCCCTGGAGATGTTCAAGGCCAGGTTGGACGAGGCCCTGAGCAACCTGATCTAGTTGGAGATATCCCTGTTCCTTGCAGGGGGGTTGGACTAGATGACCTTTGAAGGTCCCTTCCAGCCCTAACCATTCTATGATTCTATGATTCTAACATTCTTCTTATACCAAAAGCCATACTAAATCCAAAACACAGTGCTATTCTAGCTACTGAGAAGACGACTAACTCTGTCCCAGCTGAAACATGGACAAATTTAAAAAAATACTTTCAAGTTATTTGAATATCCTTTTTTATTATGAGCTCAGATTTTGATTGTGATGGGACAGTATAGCTTCCAAACCTAGGAATTCTTCAGCAAATTTTTGACTTTATGCTCTCTGAGATGAAAATATCAACTTCCTGTTTTGTCTGGGTGAAGTTTTTATTCCATCCAAGTGTTCTCTGTATTGAGACTTCAAGTACAGATTGAGAAAGTTATTTTTGAGAAAATATTAAAAATTCATCTTTGACCCTTTTCCTATGCCTCAGATTCAAGAGGCAAACTTCCACGATCAACCAGGGAAAAGAAATCCAGATCTTGCTCTAGGTCCATTCACAATAAAGAGGCAAAACCTTAGATATCCTTCCTGATGCTTTGATTCCTCACACAGAGAGAGGGTACTTGAGATGCATGTTTTCTGATTGTGCTGTCTGTTCTGGCAGTGAGGAGGGAACATGTGCTATAGCTGAAGGAAAAATGGAGCATGTCTGCACAATCACAAAACGATCACAACATTCTGAGCTTTTTTCTTGGTGCTCTTGTCACCAGATTTCATTATCACCTTTGTGATATTTCAGGGTCTTCCCCAGCTCACTGTTTCTCTCAATTTGAGCTGGAGCTTCACTAGAGTTTCTACCTTTTGTCTATTGTCTATATAGACATTGTAGGAAATAATGACTGGTATTTCTGGGCTATAGCCGTGCTTTCACCAAATTGCTGTTTACTTATCTCCCTCTAAGAGGAGTGAATCAACCTTGAATTTTTACTGATAAGGAGTAAAAGACAAGACTGAGGAGCTTTTCAGTAACCTCAGACACCGTTGGTTTACAGGATTATTACTTCTTACTCAATATCCACCCTCCTCTGGGGATGAGGATTTACCTTTTTTCTTTGGTCTCTGACCTAAGAAATGTCATTACAGGAAAAGCATCAGCTCTTGGGATGATCACATCTCCCACATGTCATTCTCCAGTAAGCAGGCTCAGCTGATGACAAGAAGGAACTTCTGCCTCCAGAGCACCCCCTATTCTTCTCCCTAAAGATGTCACCTCAGGAGACTACCATATCCCCTACCTGCATGAAGGACAAAGGTGCAAACAAACTCTTGTTCTTAACATATTAGTGGCATCGTGAATGATAGCTGCTTCTACTTTCTTTTGGGGATGAACATTTATATCAACCTCTACAAACCCTTTAAGCATTACTGCAGAGGACAGCTGAGTACTCTACAGATCTCTGTAAAGATTTCCCGAAATTTTATTCTGTGTATGACTGATACTCTGAAGAGTCTGTGCTAGCTGATACAGTCAGGTCCATGAATGATGCCATTATTGCTCCCAGCTCAAGTGCTTTGGCAAGCATTGCCTTCATGTGCTCCCACTTCTTGTACAGTGACAGATGCTACCAAGTATCAGCAGGTGGTTTGGATTTTCCTTTTTACTCACCCTACACTGACTCCCATTTTCGTTGCTGTGGTTCTGGCACATTCTGAACAGTCTCACTCTGCTTCTTTTGGCAAGAGCATTAAACATTTGGTTGTAGAGGGGGGAAAAAATACTTTTTTTCCCCAAAACTTTCAAATAAGAATAGCAGATTACCAGGCTCTGCTATTCTAAGTCCAATATCTGATATTAGATGGATTTCATGCTTTAGAAGATTAAGATAAATAAAATCCATTTTTTGGTACTTATTTTTTTCTTTCAAGTTGCAAGAGGCTAGATAACATCACATGTTGTGTCTTACTTTCTGAAGAAGACTGTTTTGGCCATGCAGCTCTGAGTGACTCATGAACTGCAAGCTGCAATTGAAGGTTGTCCATCGGAGAGAGACTGTCTCTGAACTAACACTGGACAAGTGCTTCAGTCTCTTAGAGACTGTGCCCACACTGACATAACCAGGAAGCTTCATAATGGCGTTTTGACAGAAGCTAAATCACAGATCTTAAACGCTACAACTTTGGCTCCTCTTTCTGAATATCTTGTCTAATTATCCTCAAAACTCAACTTTGCACACATTTCTTCATTTTTTTCAGTAGTCATCCCAGTACTTTTCAAGGAGTTGTAAGAGACATAAGTCCTCCATCTAAATCTGTTTCTTTTGTATACTTCTTCTTTGGATTCAAGCTGTTGACAGTTGATCTGAATCCGTATCATCCTAAATAGCATAATGTTGAACACCATGGTTACAGCAATCACTCTTCCTAGCCTATTCCTCAAGCCTTCTTCCCTATCTCTTTTGAAAAGCTCTTACCAGGAGACTGGGCTTTACTGAGAGACATTAATTTACCTTTATCATTTATAGAGCCTTTCATCTTGGAGCAGAGGGCCCAGATTTTACAGATTTAGTCCTAATAGATGTCTTCTTTAAGAAGCTGAAGATCTTTAATCACTAATATGATTTTACAATGATAACAGTATTGCGATAATATCGTCACTTCAGCAGGAGGGATTATTTCATGTCTCTTGATCTTGAATATGCTGATTTCCATCAAGATATTTTCCTGGCTCACATCATGGACCAGAACCACTGCCAGTACAATTTCCTTTTCTTGAAAGTCTTTGCTATTCAGAGACTTCAGATATTTGTCATTCTAATGATAAATAAGTACAACAATTAGGTTTTTTTTTTATCCTTACCTGACAGTTTGTCAACAAACATACCTCTAGAACAATACCAGGTTCTTTATGGATCTCACTTCTCTTTTACTTCAGTTGTTTAGGGCTCGCCAAGTGTATAGTACCTTCTCTGCAGTTATTCTCAGGCACCTGAAGTTTCGGAATGCTACAGTAGTAGAGAGGATTTTTATCCAAGCAGATCTTAGATGGTGAAGGTTACTTATGGTACTTCCTATGCCAGACTCCTGTAAATAAGAAATCTGAAAGGACATCATGAAGATTATCTTTAATGGAACTGGGGATTTCAAATCCATGGTCAACTTTTTTTGTGTTAAAACAAAAAACAACAGAAGTTCACCCACCCTATCTGGCCCTGAGATCTTTACTCCCTATTTCTGAGTCAATTGCCTGTTGAACATCTTTTGTCCAGTTCTGCTTCTTTTAAAGGTGTCCAGAAGGTTAAGGCAAGATGGTGCCAGATGAGTGTGGTCAAAATTATTCTGATCCGAAGACCTGCATTTTCTGGCAGTATAGAGTAACTATTAGGTCTTTGAGCCATACTGCCAGAATTCATATCAGAACTCACCTAGCCCTCTATTTCCTGTATCTCACAGCTTGGACAAGTTTGTGGGAACAGAGAAGATTTATTCCTTCTTTTTACTAGGTTTGGGAAAAGATAGAGAACTAGGTGGATCAGGCTTTTAGTGAGTTGTGTGACTAAATTTCCGTTATTCAGAAGTTTCACTGCTTTTTATTTTGAAGTTAAAAAATGGGAGGCATTAAGAGATCATCTAATAGTAATTTAATCCTTGCACCTTTTGGGGAAGATTTGAATTTTTTTCCCACTTCAACTATTTTTATACTTAGAGGGTTGGTATTCTTAAAGTGTGTTCTGCTTCTCCCGCTTATCTTTCTCCAGCGAGGCCTTAATCTGGTTTTGGTATCTCATGGAGAAAGATATTTGATTCTGGTCACCTTTTGCTTGCACCTTCCATGGTGACTATTGTTTCTTCTGAAAAGTTTACAGAAATTCAAGACCAAATGGCAGACAGCTCCACTTTCCTGGCCTGTTTTCTGCAACAAGGCTCTATGCAGATCTATTCCCTGTTCCTTCCTGAAGTTATCCCTGAGTTTTCTTTAAGTTGATGTAGTGGGAAATCATGTTGAAAAAAAGCTTTATTTCTGGTAAGTAACTCCTTTCCTGTGTGGCTTAGAGGAAAATGTAAGTTATTTCTTAACTATGCTTCATAGATAACGTTCCATTCAAAATACATATAATCAATCTGCTATCCCTTAATTCTTCATGCAAATTACTAGCTAGCAATAATGGCTGAATATTTATGCATACAACTTATTTTCTACTTGGAGCATCCACAAATTATTTTGTTGTAACTATTCAACCTATTTATACTGCATGTTGATGATCTTTCTAATCATCTATGCTCTTCTCTTTTACTTATTTATCATTTTATGTTTTCTCCTGTATCTCACAACCTTAATAAAAATAAATTCTAGTAAGGATGATCTTCATCTGCTATGCTTAAATTACTAGTCAAATAGCAACAAGGAGTTACACTGTCAGTAATGGACTGTGAAATCATTTTATGTGTTACAGGAGTGAGTGTTTCATTCCTACACACACTGTTCTTTAGATTTCTGCTGTGTCCAGAGGAATCATCTGTGGGTTTGCTTTGATTTCTCGATTGTTACTGCACCAGCTCGTAGTCCTTTCTTGAGATAAAAAATGCAAGCAAAAAAAGCAGTATTTGTTCACATGGAAGTTTACCATTGGCAATGAATTTTTTTCAAAGGGCAAAAATATTGACCATGCTTTAAACACTTAGCAGAAAGCATTTTGTTTACGTAAAGTAATAAAGTAATCATGATCCATTTTTTAAACTGTGAAGTACATGTGAAATGGTATAGCAGCTTTTATGGATTTTTAAAGAACATTTTAAGTGTCATTTTTCTTTTGACAGATTTCTTTGATAAAAGTATAATGCCTTAACTGATGGCATTATTATTCAAATTGTTGTCAGTGCATTAAAGATGTTTAAGCTAAAACATTTAGTTGCTATGGTTACCCAGCTGAATCTGTAGGCAGATTTATTGGAAAAATCTATCTGTAAATGTTAGTATTTTCTGTGCGTACCTTGAAATTGCTATTATGTTTTTTTTGTGCACAGTCAACTGAGTCCTCAAATGAAGATCTATAAGGTTAATCTTTGCATACTCCCTGTTCTTCCTAAATTAATTTTATACAATATTTTTTCGTCTTTTACTTCTCAAAAATTACCCAAATAACCGGAAAATAACCTTTTTTTTTTCAAAAAAAAAAAATAGAAGCAACTTGGAAACTTCAATTTTTGTGTTAAATCATCTCCCATTTTTTGAACAGCAACAAGATAGTATATGTATGTTTAATTTAAATACTGGCAAAAGTGACAGACCCTACAAAATTCTGTCACTCTATTTACAGTTGCCATACAGATAAGTAGTACTCCCTATTTTTTATAGTTTATTGGTTTTTTCATACTTATATTTAGAGACAAATCCTTCTCATGTTCTGTGAAGCACGGAAACTTAGAGTTTAACATGGTGTTAACTCTGTGAAGGGAAAACAACAAAAGATCTGTCACTTCTCCAGCTTTTCTCTGGGTTTGCGCTGCGTCTGACAAGCACCTTTGTCTGGTCTGGATAGAACTGGAATTGTTTTACCTAATTGTGTTTTTAATTTTCTATTTTATTTCTGAGATATTAAGCAGAATGGTAATGAAATATAATGAAACTGAAGCACTGCATTTTAGGATGCTAAGTCTTAACTATACTTTAGGTTTCATAGCATGAGGTAATGCCTCCTCATTGAGCAGAACAGAAATTCTGGCTCCTTAGATTTTTGTGCTTTATGTGTGATTTTTTTCACTTCCCACACTTGGGGTCTAGCTCATAGTTGTCTCCTTCCAACAGAATGGGCCTGATAAACCTCGCTTTGAAATTCTTCCTCTTGAGTCAGGCTGAGAGCTCTCTCCTGGACAGGGACCAAGAGCACTGTCTCCATAGCTTGCTTAGCACATCATTAAGAAGAATTACACCTGTTTTGTCAGCTTGGCAAGACAGAAAATTGTTTGTGGATATCCAGACCAGGATGATCTTTTCACCTTAGTTTATTGCTGTAGCATCAAATGAGTGCTGCATTTATGAATTTAAGTTCCTGTTGGTATAAGATTAATCAAAACAGTGAGTGCTCAGTACTACTAAAAATGATAACACGTTTTAAAGAGCTTTTTTATTTATGGAATCAGTTACTCATTTATCCCAAAGACATGCTTCATTATATCGGAAAGGGAATATCTTCTCTTTGGCAATTGCTACAATGAGAACAACTCTGGAGAGCAAATCGGGAGAACGCTGGCTTTACTTTTTACTTTTGAGGCATCATTTCTTTGCCTCAGTTCTACATAGTCAAACCAGAGATGTTTGTTGACAATTATACGATGAAGGGAGGGAAAAACTGATGGTTCAGGCATTTACAAGAAAGAATTTTAAGCACACACAGTATCTGTGTTGTTGCTCCTTTTTAGTGTATGTTTTCAGTGTGCTTCATGCATGGGAAATAAGAGTCAAGAGTGACCTACGACAGTACAAGCAGAAAGTACTGAAGATAAAACAAACAAACAAAACCACAAAACCAAGAAGAGATTAAATACCAGCAGAAGCTGTATTGCATAATCGCAGTTGGAACTATGCAGTGGCAGGCGAAATAAAACAGTGGGCAGCCTAACTTTAATTTCCTGTACTTCAGTTAATATATTAAGTTGTATTAAATGATTTCGTGTAATCTTTAGTTTGTATTTGGTTACTCTTTTGGGACCTTGATCAAATAAAGCGAAGAATTTCATTTTAAATCCAAACAGATCTTTAATATTTCTTTGCCTCTTCCTCAGAAGCAAAGTTTTTTATTTTAATTTTGTTTTAATTTAGTAGAAGACAATTTTATTTTGCTAATTAATCAAATGCTTTTGAAATGAAACCTTTTGCTGACCTTTTATTTTAGGCTTGTTATGTTGCAAATTTGTCAAACTTCATTAAAGTGTCTTCATTTAAAAAGATAAACATTTAGCTTTATAGCTTATATTTGAATTTTTCACTTTATTTCATTTACTGTCATGGAGGAATTGAAATCCTCTCATTAAGTACAAAATTAGTGACAGGCATTGATCATGCTTAAAATTTTAGTTCCTGAATTCAGAGACTGAATTTTTTAGGTGCTCAGCAGAATCTTCCCTCTTTGGACTACAAGCAGGAGAGGCACTTTTGGAGTTGAGATATTCCTGTGAAATTATAAAGCACTTTTGTTCTTGGATTTTATGTACTTTTTTCTGTCTGAAGATTGCTGAACTGAAGTTCTGTTTCTCTGTCAATCTTCAACAGACTAAACGGCTGAATGTGAGATCAGTTTTCCACTTTCAGATGCATTACTTCTAGTTTCAGACTTGATCATTGTTGTGTGTGATGAATTTTCAGCAAACTCATCTCGATTTTGTGACACTGATCATCTGAACTGGTTGACTTTCATTTTCTAGCTGTGCTGGGATTTTCTATGTGTTCTGAAAGAGTAAAGCAGTCCTGTGAAACATTAGGAGTCTTCAACTTCTCCTGCACTTAAGTCAAACTTTCCTAAAAGTGTAAGAGCCTTGAAGTTGTTCTTATCCCTGAATGTAGCTTTGATTTCTTCAGCCTTTTCCTGAGTCTATCTTTAGATCTGAAAGACTGCCAAAATATATTTATGCTTTACCTCCATATGTGTTTAATTAAGATGGGAGTAATTTCTCCTGTAATGAGATGTTTACATTTTAAGTTTTATCATCTCTTCCTGAGCCATGAAAAACGCAAGTAGAAAGACTCTGCTACCTAATGTTTCCAAGTTTCTCACTATTAAGTCATCATCAGAAATTTGAAAGTGGAATTTATTTGATAAGTTTGTCACTCTGCTTACTGGATTATAATGCTGCTTTTCTTTCTCCCTTGCAGAATCCAACATGGGTTTACTTTTGTTTGTTTGCCTTTGTGCTGGGTGTCGTCTTGTTCATTGTCTTTTCTGTGTTATCTGGTTAACAAACTTGTGGCACAGATGGCTAGGAGTTATGTACATGCCCTTAAGGGTCAGAATTTTGGTTTAATGAATCATGTCAGTAATGACGAAACAATAATTGGAGCAGAACTCATGGGGCTATTTTAATGACTCATAAAATGTTTTCGCAAACATGGCAGGGATGTTAAAAAAGAACATGGAAGCAAAATTAATGGAGTAAATATTTAACTTTTCATACATTAGCTTATAATATTCAGGAATTTCTATACTAGTGTGAGTCAGCTTCAATTAAAGAGTTTTATCTACCTAAACAGGCTATGTATAACTTTTTAAAATTAATAATAGTTTTAACATGTATTTATAGATTTATGTTTTTGCAGGGTGTAGTGCAATTGGATTTGAAATAAAAAGGTTTTTTAAAGGGTTTCTCTTAAGCAATTTTTAAAAACCTAATTTGCATGGATGAATTTTGAATGTACAATGCATTAATGTATGTAAGAATTAATGTGCTTTTCTGCTTTCCTGTTAGTATCCTAGGTTAATTTACCATCCAGAAATACTTACCAACATGCTAGCAGTATACATACTGAGTATTTTTTGCCTCTGTAACACTATGTAAAGTGTTTGTTTACATGTTGTTCATTTTCTACTTCACTTGCTATTTGTAGCCTTGACAAGAAACCAAAGTAGTGTGTTGAATGCAAAGAATAGAGTCAGAATTTCATTTTGAAAATGGAAGTTTTTTGGTTGATGCTTTTTTGTCATGCTATATTATTGTTCATGTGCATATTAAGATGTGAAGGGTTTGTGTTTGCGAAATGCAGAATAAGTTTTGTTATCCTGGTTCAGGTGAAGCCAAGTTGACTCTTACTGTTATGCTCTATACTGTAGCTGCATGAAGCAATTGCATTATCAAGAGAAGAATTGGGCTAAGTCAAACTGTAGCCTATAGCTCCTAATAAGGCCAACTAACTAGAGTTAACATCATTATCACACTGGTATTAAGGATCCTGATGTATTAGTCCTGCAGTGAAAAAACATCTAGAAAGTTTTGCTGGCAAGCAATTACAGACTGTACAGTCTCAGTAGAGCACACGCACATTTAGCTGCTTCTACCAGCAAAATGTGATGTAGATTAGGATGGATATCCAAGCAAGAGAGTTTATAAAAATCAGCTAATGAGTCCAGCCAGTTCTGTGTATTGACACAATTTCATTCTTTCTAAAATGCATAAAATTCTTACAAAGAATGTATCCAAGTATTGTCTATATATATCTCTATATCTCTATAGATCTCCAGTTGTTTGTTATTCTTTGGTAGATATATATGTACATGGATTATTCATGGCAGATAAATCTCAGTAGTTTCTGGAACACTAAAATTAATGAGAATAATGAGAATTTGGAATTCTCTGTGTTGTAGTATACTTGCAATTGTTAGCTACAACTGATTAAAGTTACAGTATGATTAAAACCCTTCCAAAACCTTACCATTCTTTTATTTATAAATCATCAGAAAATGAATTTGTTTCGTAAGGATGTAGAAAGCAATAATAATGCCAAGTGGTGGTGTAATAATATTTATGAAGGACATGCACTTTGTTGTGTATTTTGAATGATAGATATACAAGAGCAGTAACTAGAAGGTAATCTTTATAATGTCTTTTATGCATCTTACTCTGAAAATATTTAAGAATGTAGTTAAAGTGCAACAGTTGAAAAAGAATGAGTTGTATGTTTACTAACTATCTAACTACCCATTATTTAATTTGAGCAGCACATAAAAGCTACTGTCCATCCTTGCAGGTTGTTAGCAATTAATGAGATAATAAAGAGCTTGCACATTTGATGTTGGGAGTCACAGCTGAAGGAAAAATTATTCAACGTGTTACCTTATTCTTAGATTTTAACTGTAATTGTTCAGCATATCCACCATCTGTCCGAGTGACTCATGACTCTGGCTGTACTTCTGCCAAAGTAAAGATTTTGGACAGTCATGGAGTATTCATAACACAAATGTGAAGTGTTATGAAGTGAAAAATGAGATGAGCTTAGAGTTATTCATCCCTTTGTACATCTTCTCCTTTACTTTTTATAGCTTTCTTTTAATAAAAACATACTGTTCAAATGGTTTAGGAAAATATTAGTTGACTTCATGCTTCCATGCCACATCAGAAAGTACATATACAGCTATATCTCCTGCTGAATATAATTTTACATAGAAGTTACAGGTTGACTGTTGGACATTATGGCTGATGAGGGAGCCAAAACTTAATTTCTTCTCTGCTGCATAATATATTATGCTATTATATTATTATTATAATATAATTATATTTTTTGAATTTAATATGAACCCTTATTATTATGATTTGGTTTTATGATATTTTTTTTTACAGAATGATATCACCTAAAGATCCCACTCAATTTTACAGCCTGTTGTGCTAGGCAAAATGCCAATATGAAACATGAAAAATAGTTAGGCAACTGCAAACTCTGTTTTGCCATTTTAAGTCAGAGCTTGAAAATTTTAGGACATGTAAATGTCTTTTGTCTGGCTGCCATCTCCAGGCTATTGTCTAGAACAACTAGTCCAAATGCAGGTTTTGTACCTGCAAGCACATCTCTTGGGTCAGTAGTCTTGTTCACTTCATTAAGTCACTTACACTTCCCACAGTTTACACCCATTGGGAGTATTTTCTGTGTTTGTTTTCATCTAAGTGTTTTGGTTTGTGTTTAAGGTTTAGTCCATTCAAAAGGAAGGCCTCTTTTAATAACAGTAGGATCTCTGTTGGAGACATCATACCTCTGGCTTGCGCCGTGTTAATTCTATTCTCAAAAACATGAATTTGGGGCAGCCGCAGTATAAAAAACGTCTCTTCCTGTGTTTTACCGACACCTTATCATTTTGCTGTTAGTTATAATTAAACTCATAATGTTAATTCGTATGCTTACAAAAGCTGAATGTTCTAATTCTTTCTTTTATTTTATCAGGCTATGTTTGATGCTTTGTCTGATCTCCCCGAGTGGTATGGTATAAAAGAAATGCAAGCAAATTGGATAGGTGACTGTGTTGGATGCTCTCTTGACTTCTTGCTGAAGGTAAGTCAGAAACTTCAATACTGCAATCTTGATTGGGCTGACGATAACCTCTGAAATGCAGGATGAGAATGGATATTCAGATCTAAAAAGCTTGAAACCTCCTAAAAGAGATTATTATATGTTCCTGCCCAGACCAGGACAGATCCTGAAGAATACCACTTGTGGGTTGAAGAGACTCCCTGCTGCCCTCCTTAGGAAAGGGTTTGTGTGTTCTATTGCAAAATTGGATGCAAATTGGCTGTGTGTATTTGTGCCAAAATAAGTGCCAGCCGATAACCATTTCTGAGAGCCAGGACGTTTAGGGAAGCAGTACCAAGAACAGTGTCAAGTGACTCTGCAAGTCAGCTGGGATCTAGCTGGGCTTTAGCTCTGCTCTGCACAGCACCTTCTCTGTCAGACCCAAGCTGATCTCAGGAAAGCCAATTTGTTGATGTTTGTCTATTATTTCATTTTCATTATTTAATTATTATATGTAATAAACCAGACATTTAGGTACTGATGGAAGTCTGGATAGAGAGAAAGGAGAGGAAAGAAAGAGAAACCTTAAGAGAATTATAGTTATCTAGAGAAAAATGGTAAAATCTGAAGTCCTTCTGAAGAGGTGTAAAAGGCTTTTTGAATATGATAGTGACAGAAGAGATTTTCAGAGACCCTGATGGAATTTCAGCCCTTGGCCTTCCAAGCTTTATTGTGCTCATTTACCCTAGTATAACATTTTAAAAGTGACTTCTTATTTTAAAATACTGAATTTTTGGGAACCTCAAATTAAGACAGCTTAAACTTTCTTAATACCTCTGAATTGAACACTGCTAGAAGGTGTGTTTTGTATTTAAGTTCATTGTTTTTGAAAATGTGTATCAATACCTGTTGTAGAAAAATCTCCTCTAAGACCCACATACACTTCATAATTAATTGACCTATAAAGTCTGTTGATAGTGCTGGGTGATAATTGTTAAGCAGTCTTTTGAGTTCATTAGTCCCATTTTAGGTCCAATTGTTTTAATATTGTGCCACCTTTTATTATTTTACTCCTGTATGTAAGTTGCAGCATTGACTTCATCAGAGAAGTGTGGTGGAAAGCCTGGTAGCTGAGAAAATCTTAAATTCTTTTTAGATTTCAGGCATAATATCTCATTCCTGTTTCTTGGAAACAGAGCATGCATATTAAAATGGAACAGAATGATTCCGGGTTACTTAACCAGGGATTGGGTCTATCTCAGTAGCACAGTGTAATACTACAGACGATTTTAGAATAAATATTTTTATATATACTTGGATAAACTGAGGCAAGATTGTAAAGCAACTTTCTCAAGGTCTTAAAAGTAAATTTTGTCAAGATTGATTCTGAAAATTCCCTATAGTGGGAATGCATATGGCTTTGATATTCAGAATTGTGTATTTCTACAGGGTGATGTATATTTGTTAGTTGCATAAAAAGGAAGGGGAATCTAAAACCACTGCACTTGCAATGGAGAAGAAAATGAATTAATCAGGGACATATTCTGCTCTTTTTCAGGTGAATGGCAAAGTAACAGAAGAGAAGGTAGCAGCTTACACCTATACGCCTGAAGCCATTTATGGAGCTTCCCATTTATGTATTTTACCGACTCACAGACTGCTGCATGGGAATAGCAGTCTCAAGGAAGTCTTTCAGAGGGAATTCATCCCAGGGAAAGGTGACTTTTTTTCTCCTTCAGCATTCTGTTGTAGAAGAGTAAGAATTTTAGAGAAGGATCTTCAGAGAATTTGTCAAGCTGAGCATGAGCTGTTCCCATTGAGAGGGAAAAGGTCTTTCAATTCTTTCTATATGTCAAACGGTACCACATCAGCCTGTCCTGGCTTCGGATAAAGTAACAGTAGCTATGTTAGAATTCTTCCTTTTATAATGGCTGTGAAACTTCATGGTGTATAAATCAATGAAACAGATTCTCTTTTCCTCATACACCAGAAGTGAATAGTCCATCTCTGACTGTCAGCCCATTGGAAAAATCTCAACATCTATATGGTAATTTGTCATTAGCACAAAGACAGCAGAACCAACTCTTACACTAATGATGATCTCTTCACGTCATAAGGAACATAAAGAGGGCAAGAGATATTAATACATAGCGAAGTGGATCATTGACAGGTAGCAAAACAATACTCTGCTGTGCAGATCCTTAGTTAATACAAGATTCTATTGGAGTAAATTCAGAGTAGCCCTATGGCAGGTCCTGACTTGTCCAGAGGATACAGATAAGAGGTAATTCTTTAACTGGTGTTGATTGGTTTCCTCAAGGCTCCTACCACCAGTTCTGCCTTTATTTAGCATCCCTGGCCTACTATTTTTTTGTTGTTTGGAAAACGTGGAAATGATAAGACTACATACAAAGTATACTGAATATTTTTTGTTTCCACTTCAGACTGGTGTTCAATATTTACCTTTTCATCTCTGGTAAACATGTGGCTTCGTTGTCTATATAACATCCGATGCCTACAGCAATGAAGCAGGAATCTTGTGGGAAATTGTGATGGTTGAACAGAACCTGCTTTATTTTTGAGTGCTTCATTTCTATAACCTCAATAAAGTTTGCTTGCTAGCAGAAAAAAATGGACCCTGAATGTGTTGGGTATGTAGAGCCTTTGTCTCAGAGCTGAGCAAAGCTTGCAGAATTTTTATTAAGGAACAAAGGAAGAAATTTGCAGCTCTTGCACTTCAGCCGAATCAAAGCTCTAACCCCAGAAATGTGCATCCATGTACATGCCTGTATCTTTGTTGGATCTTGTACTTAAAGCCAAACCACACAGGTGCAAAACTTGTTTTTAATAGGACTACAACATATTTTTTTATATTGTTTTTACGAGAAAATACTTGAAAGGCTTTTTTTTGGTGTCTGTTAACAATAAACTTCACCTTTTAGTTGGGCTAAATTAAGAAAATCTCATCCAGAATAATTACAGCCAAAAGACCTTGAAAATGAGGCTTTAAAGTGGACACAGTTCCAGAATCATAACTCTGCTGTTGTTGTGTACTCCTGCTACTCGTAAATACGCTTACATGCATTCTTCAGTTGAAACGGGCTGATGTTTCTTTCTATTTCTTGAGCGTTTCAAAGGCATAGACTAGTATTTTTCAAAGAAGAGAAAATAAAGGAGAAGAATTTCTACATGGACTTTCAGATTTGCATTTCAGCCATGGTACATACAAAGGGCCAACAGTGGCATTTAAGTAACATTAAAATTTCTTATGGCCTTGGATAGACCATATTTTCACATTAACCAAGATTTTGTTTAAAACATTCACTAGTAACATTAAAATTTTACATTTTTTCTTTTCAGCAGAGATAGTCATAGTCTGGTACTTCTTTCTCTTCACTGTGTTCTCATTAAAAAAAATAGAAGGGTATATTTTTTTTTTTCTAGGAGAGGAAAAAAAGATTATATGACAAAGTAACTTAAAGTTCTAATACCTTTACTCTTGGAGTACGGCTCTGTATTTTAGGCTATTATTATTTAAATAGAGATGAGAAACCAGTTTTCAAACATTCTTTTTTTTAGCCTAGCAAAATTTATGTTAATTCAGAATCTGGTAAGTCTTCTAGTTTTGTCAGTGTGAGGTATCTGAGGTAAAGATTTGATCCTTACACTGTTCATTATCTCATTATAATATTATACATACATTCTTTCACATTTGTAACTGTAATATCATCTCTTTATGGCTATTATAGTAATGATGTGAGCAAATGAGCAAAAGAAAGTGTGCTTTCATAAACTGGAGTTATTACTTTGGGTTCCAGCATAAAATCAAAATTATTGTTGGGTGGGAGAGAGAAGTTATTTTTGAAGGCAGACTATCCTACCCGCTCAGCATCCTATTCTTGAGGCTTTTTGCTTAGATGCTTTTAAAGAGTGAAATGATTCTTTTTGTACATATTTTAAACAGAGGAGGAAAGACGTGTGTGGTGGTTTGAATGTGAGAAATTTTACCTAGAACATGGGTGTCTGAGAGACCTGAAATTTGAAAAAGTAATAATCAGAAATAACAAGACGGATGCGGTGTAGTAACCCTCTTCTCTAAAATGCAGTTATTTTATTTCAAGCAGATTTTATGTATAGCAATACAAGACTGAAACTTTCCTCAGCTTAGCTATGAAGATAGGGGAAAGGAAGCTCTTAGCAGTCTGTGTTTTTAATTATTTAATTACTTTAATTATCATCAACTTAAAGCTACTGAAAAAGTTAGAAACAGGTCCAAATTGAGATGTCAGGCTTGAATCCTCAGAACTTGGGAGTATTCAGGTTTGATTTTCTTCTTGTTGAGCCACCAAAGCTACTCATTGTAAATACTTTTCCGTTTATCACCCTTGATTCTTTCCTCTTCTCCCTCCCCTTCCCTATGGACATTAGGTTCCTCATCTCTAATATGAATATGAGTGTTCTGCCTGGAAATCAATTGGTTATTTAGGTTTCTTTTTTTTACACTTAATATTTCTCATGCTTTGTAGTTCTTCTGTAAGAAAGCAAATCATAAGTGTAGTATATAAGCTCCTCTTCAGTCTCATCTGAATAACTGGATTTTTTTGCTTAATTTTTTTAATGTCTTCTAGTACATAATTCAGAGCTTTCTAGAGCTAATTCAAACAAGCCTGCAGCACACAAATAATGCTAAAGGACTCACTAATTTTTTTAATTATAGTCCAAATCTTACTCCTTTTTTATTCACGTGTTTGTTATGTTTTCTAATCATGAAAATTAATCCATCAGACTTACTGAAGATTTTAACACATCTGGACTTTAGAAATGTGTTTAGGCTTTTCATTTTCTTTCTTATTTAAACAAAATTCTAATTTAAATTTTACACATGTTTAAGATAAACTGAGTTTTAATAGTAAGTCATGTTCTTAGCATATATTCTGTCATATTTTACTTACTGTGATCATTACATTTGTTTTCAGACTCGCTTACTTCAGTGACAGCTGTGAATTTGCTTACCAATCAGGAGATTCCTGTAGTCATCTCAGCAAAAAACAATTTTGAGAATTTTCTCGATACTAAAATAGGTATGTGACATTTAATATGTAAGTGAATGTGTTGGAGCACTGGATACTGTTGCAGCAAATCTTTGAACACGGTGGCTCTCTCCTGGAATTTGGAATCCTGTTCTTCATTACTGTTCTTCATTAGTGAAAAAAGAAGGGAGGAGTAACTATGTGGAATGTGTCTGGGGGAGGGATGTACAGGATAATAAATTTTAATGGAAATATAATAAAATTAGTACATTTAATGAGCTAAATTTGAGGATCTGCTTATCTTAAGAGAATTGATTACCTACAGTGCATGTGTATTTGGCTGTCTCTCATCATGC
The DNA here is from genome assembly GCF_009769465.1 of Tauraco erythrolophus. Lineage (NCBI taxonomy): Eukaryota > Metazoa > Chordata > Aves > Musophagiformes > Musophagidae > Tauraco > Tauraco erythrolophus. The sequence goes on along the minus strand of NC_141471.1, from coordinate 49,318,148 downwards.
TTAATCAAAACAGGACTGTACCATTGTTTGACATAAACATTTTGCAAACAACCCAAACTTTTAGCTAGTTTTTTGTCTTATGTTTACATAAATTATGTGCATCCATATGGAGAAACGTTTCAGACAGTAAATGTATGAAACTTCCAAGTTTGACTTTTATCTGATAATATGTGTCTTGAGATCAGTAAAATAAATTGGAATAGGTAATAAATCTGTTCAGGTAGTCTTGGGCAGTTATCTTGGACCCTTTATCTCTAAAGAAAGTGTTTCCATAATTTAGACGCCTAATTTAGAATTGAGCATACATAAACGGAGTGGAAGGATATTACTAGAGGGTACTCTGAATCATCTGGAGTGGGCTTCTCTTCTCAAAGTCATCCTATGAAGCACCTTGTCTTCCTCTTTTCCTGCATAGGGAGCCTAGCCCCTCAACTTGGGCAGTGAAGTACATACAGTTAGATGATGTGACTGTCCTAAGGGAAATTGGAAATTGTGCTAACTTTTAAAAATTATGTCCATTTTAATCTGCAGAGTGTATCTTTCTCAGTGACATCCCATCAACCTTTCTGTTGACTGTTGTGTTTTGCTGTGGTTCCATGTCAACTGCAATGAGCAGGCAATGTTCTGTGCCAGTCCTAAGAGAAAATAGTTCTCTTCTTCATCCTTTCCACTACATCCTTATCCCTTCAGTCCCTTTGTTACCTCTCTGTTGTTAATACTTCTTTCCTGCCCTGAAGTTCATTCTGTCTTCTCTACCCCACTGCCAATGTTGACTGTTCCAGCACAACAACTGAACTGAATAAAACCAGCTGACACTGCAAAAATATCTTGGATGACCCTCACAAGGCTGATAGAAATTGTTCAGTTGGGCTCTATACCTTACTTAAAACATGCTTGCATCTTACACTTTAGGAACAAATCTATTTTTGAGAACCAGAACCTCTGCTCATGTAAGAGAAGCCAAATAATTGAGATACCTAATAATATTTTTCATTAAAAGCTTCCAGCTTTCTCACTGGCATGTACCTTGGCCTTATGTCTGTTGGAAACAGCCCAGCTCTCCCTGGGAAGTTCTGGATGCCAGCTGTTGATGTACATTAATAGCATCATCTTTTTGAAAGAATGAAGACCAAAAAGTGGAGCCCACTTCTTTCCCATTTGTAGAACATATTGCGAAGCCACCTGTTGCAGGCTGCAGGGCTGACAAATTAAGATACATACATTATCCTATAACAGGGCCTTGAAATGGCAAAGCCTATGTCTGCTGGAAAGATAAAACAGCGACTCTGTATTTTGCTACTTATGAGGTTATTTGTCACAGTGCAGTTTTACTTGCTTTTCCTTAGTTATCTGCTTCCAAACTTCCATGTATTGACAGAATTAATGTACAGTAGACATTTCATTGCCTGAACAAAGATGATTGTTAAAGTGGTTTTGAATTAAGTAGTTTGTATGTTAATAATTCCAATGTACTCAGCAATATTCTAGAGGTTTTGTTTGCAGTTTTCACCAACCTAATGTTGGTGTTGGCTTGTTGGAATAAGTTTCTTTGCCTTTTAAAGATCATAGAATCATAGAATGGTTTGGGTTGGAAGAGACCTCAAAGATCATCTAGTTCCAACCCCCCTGCCATGGGCAGGGACACCTTCCCCTAGACCAGGTTGCCCAAAGCCTCATCCAACCTGGCCTTGAACACTTCCAGGGATGGGGCATCTACAACTTATCTGGGCAACCTGTTCCAGTGCCTCACCACCCTCAGAGTGAAAAATTTCTTTCTTATATCCAATCTAAATCTACCTTCTTTCTGTTTAAAGCCATTGCCCCTTGTCTTATCACTACATACCCTTGTAAAAAGTCCCTCTCCAGCTTTCCTGTAGTAAGGGAAGTAAGTCCCTCTCCAGCTTTCCCCCTTCAAGTACTGGAAGGCTGCTGTAAGATCCCCCTGGAGCCTTCTCTTCTTCAGGCTGAACAGCCCCAACTCTCTCAGCCTGTGATGACAGCAATTGTGCAAGATTGTTCAAAATACTAAATAAATTATCACTGAAAGGAAAAAAATATCCAGAAAGTTGTATCTCCCTGTGGAAATAAGTCTGTTAGTATTTCGATGTTATTTCAGAATACACATAATAACAAAGTTAAGAAATTTCTTAACTCACCCTGAAAGGTAGTCCTCCAAAGTAGAACAAAGTAGCTTTCAAAATAAATGCAGCAAAATCAGGGGGAAGATGTCATCATCTATCAATATGAGTAAGAAATATTTAATGTGTCATTTTATGGTGCTGGTAAATTGCTATAATAAAAAGAAGTCTGTGTGGCTTAGAAGAGAAACTCATATTCAAGATCTGTGACTGACCCAAATAATAAGATGCAAAGGGCAAGACAGCATCAGGGGCCTTAAATGCTGTGACTTCTATAACTGACTCAACAGCAGTAGGAAGTGCTCTCAGTAGTTATATTCCGAATAGAAAACTGGCGTTATTTGAATTGTTTTCCTGAGATTATAAACAAATCATGTCTTTCATGTTAAAGGGATAGTAATGTTAGAGACTGTTGTGTTGTGGTACATTTTAATAAACTATGAAATTAGAAAGAGATTAAATTCACTATTGAAACAAGAGGAGTATTTAGGCTGTTTGTTTGGATTTGTTTCTCATATTCGCAAGTAAAATTTAAATCTATGTTATTTAAATTTATTATATTTAGATAATATAATTGTATTGAAAAATTTATTATTTATCCAAATTTTATAGCTTTACTTTTAGGCTTTTTCTGAACCATCTAATTTTCAGCCTTTTCTGTGGTGGGACATCAATTAATACTTGGATTGAAGAGAAACTGAGAAAATGTTTGTGATTATTGCTGCTTGCATTTCACTGCTTAAAGAACATAAAAACATTTTTATTGTTCTTAGATTTTTAAGCTCCTTTGGGTAAACATAAGGAATTAGAAAGAGGATGTCATAGAAGTAAATGTTTTATCCTCAAATTGGTGATTTATATCCCTGTTAGTCGATCCCAGAACTAATTTTTTTTTTTTTTACTTCCCCCGTCACCTAGGAATACCTAGCACAAGTGCAGAAGATGCTGCAGTAGCTAAGAATCTGGGCATTTCTTTCACTGAAGTCATGGAAACATTGCCAAATGGTTTGGAGAAAGTCATTAATTCTGGAGAGGTGGGTGTACAAGCATGGAGTTCTTTCCAACTTACAATAACAATGCAAACTAAATCTGTTTTCTCGAGAGTGCCAAATAATTTGTATGTTTAAAGGCTTTTTTTCTTTTTAAGAATCAAGCCAGGCTTATGCTACCAAATTTCTAGGAATAATTTAGTGATGAAATATGTTGGCTCTTCTGTAGCAATAAAATGATTTTTTTTTTCCTTTTGTACAGGAGAAGAAGCTACAGTATTGGTCTGAGTTTTATAATGGAAACTGAATATTTGATCCTATGTTAAAAGTTGATTCTTAGTTCATCATCTCAATACATTTTTAAGCTAAATATTAATATGTTAGTCCTTTTTCTACATAGACATTGAAATGTTGTGTAAGCCTTTCTGGTAATATACCTGAAGTGATATAGAAATCTTACATTTGAATATAAAATATATATGGTGTTGTAGCTCTTGAAAAAAAGCATTTGATAGCAGACACAAAGCTCATGTTCTGTTATGTGACAGGTAGGGTCTAAGTGTTTAAGATGTATCTGAAAGCAATAGAAGAACCTCAAATGAATGCAGGAGAAAGAAAGCTGTTTCACCATCCACATTTCTCAGTCTCTACATTGTGTTGGTGATATTCTGGAAGTTTCAGTGTAACAGTTTATTAAAATATCGACGGTAAATGCAAATATCTGCCAATAAAGGCTGAAGTGGTCTACGGGGGTGTTTCTCAGCCTTATTCTATTGAGGCTATCAAGAACAGTACTCTTTGATTAAGAGAGTTTAAATGAATCAAGTGACTGATATGTGAATAGTCTTTTGGATAGAAGGATATTAAGCAGCAGGAAGGGGAACATTAATATGAGGCTTATAAACTTTGACTCTCAGAAATTGCATTTGTGACTTTTTTGTCTGTTCTTGCATTTTCACCGACAGCAAATACGTATTTTTCTTTCTTCTTCTGCTTTTCTCTTTCTTAATCAGATCACAGGCATGACTCGGCAGGAGGCTTTAAAAGCTATTACCCAGCAGGCAAAAAATAAAGGAATAGGTGGAGACCTAACGAGTGACAAATTAAGAGACTGGTTAATATCTCGACAGCGGTACTGGGGAACACCTATTCCTGTCATTCACTGCCAGACATGTGGCACTGTCCCCGTACCTTATGAAGACTTACCTGTGGTGTTGCCCAGTGTAACCACCTTCACAGGAAAGGGAGCCTCACCTTTAGAAACTGCTCCAGAATGGGTGAACTGTTCCTGTCCGAGGTAAGCCAATGTTGTATTTACCACAGACTGAGAGATAGCGTTGTACCTGCCTGTTTCTTGTGCTCTTTCCGTAAGCATTGACAACCGACAGCTCTACTGTCAGTCTACTGTCTATCTAGGCAGGATACTACTCCAGAATATTTAGTCTGACCCAGCACAGGGTTTTTTTTCTTATATACTCCATAAAACTCCCTTTTTTGCAACATAAACAACCACTGCAACTTCTTCGTAAACAAGCTGAAGCAAAGATCATTGTTTTTAAGTTGGAGGAAAGAAAAAAGGGAAAAGAGAATGATTTTCGCCCTGCCCCGCTCTCTTTTTTTAACAGTAATTCTCACTTAATTTACTACAAGAGTTTTCATTATCTTTCACCAGCAGAGTTCATATAAAGCTTCTAATGATTATTGAATTATTTCCTTTTGTTAAGGAAACTAACATCATGTTCATTTTATTAGCAATAGTCCAACAATAAAGTGTTTCTTCAGCTATGTAACTCTTTATCATGAAGAATCACATTCACTTGCATACTAGAGATGAGAGCATGTAATTAAGATTGAAGGTGATAGTAATTGTATGCATCTTGTCAGTCTTGTAATCTATTGTTTGTAGTCCAGCTGTTTAAGAAATAAAACAGCCTAAATTAAGTAGTGGGAGATACATCCTGAAAATCGGTTGTCTAGTCTTGAGGGCTGCTTAGATGATACTCTGTACACCGGAGTTTGCATACAGGTTCTGTAGAAGAACTGGTAGAACATCAGTTGTCCCAGGCAAGTTTTTCATCAGCAGTGTGAGACAATGCTGCTGCTAACAGACTGGCCAAGTAGGGAGTACATTATCAGGCTGCCAGGCAGGGAATAAATGGCATTAGGGCTCTCATTGATAATGCAGCAGTTTCATAACATCTCACTGTATTTTAACATTTGCAGGGTAGAATATGAGTGTAGCTTTCATTTCTAATTAGGTAGCTCGCGCACAGCAGTTCTGAGGTTCTCTACGAAAATGTATTTTGACCTTCGTTGATAACATATATTTTATGTAAAACACACGTTTGCTTCCATGTTTCTGCATAGAAAATTTCTTCTCAGATATGTCTATTTAAATTACACGTAGTAGTGTGTTTTAAAGTGTGACTTTTGCAGGGAAGCCTTTCTAAACAAGATCCAGAGGTTTAGTAAAATCCCCAGAAATGCCTTGGTCTACAATTACTAATTTCAACTGAAAACTTTTCCTGATGTGACTGAAAGTCACTGTCTGCAATCCTGGCTTCGTCCTGACTTTAATTCAAAAATATGTTTGCTGTCTACCAGGCAACAATATACTTCTGATGTGTGGCAAATCCTTATGGTTTCTGGATAGTTACTGTGTCTGCCCTACTTCTAAAAGTTAATCGAGGGCATTTGTTTAGTCAGAAATAAAGGCATGCAGGATTAGTTTCTTAGACTAAAATGTGATAGTTTGCTGAAATTAACTTTTTTTTTGTAATTGTCACGTTTATTTGGCTGCTTAATTCTCACGTATTTGACAGCTGTATTCAGTATTGCTCATACATATGTCTGCTACAGTGAGCTATTTTTTAATGTCTGCTATCCTGTGAACTATTGCCTTTGTGTGTGCAGCCTTCCTTGGTTTTCCTTGCTTTGAGAAGTTACATGAGTCCTTCCTTTAGCCCTTCTCTCCAGTAATAGTTTTTTTTATTAGTTGCATATAGTATCTAGAATTAATAAGGATAGTAAGACACAAAAAATTCTCAAAAGTCAGAGAGTATTTGAGTGACAATAATGTAAGCAATCCTAAATGGGAGGAGATGCCCAAGTTATTCATTGTTATACAAGTCCAGGTAATTGTGTTAGTTGTCTGAAGATCGTCTAATGAGATTACAGTGTTGTCTGTTGTATAAATTTTGAAAGATGCTCATGCTATCTGTGTCTTAGTGAGCCATGTCTAGAATACAGGCCACATCAGAGGCATGAAGCAGATGTAATTATGGTTCAATGACTGTAAAGTGTTCTTGCTTTTGACCGAAAAGCCATTCTATTTCAATATAATTAGTATTATTTTACATTGGCCAAGTGTCTGCTTATATGTACAATTTAATAAAATAGTTATTCTATGTTAAAAACAGCTAGAAGTGAAATTTATTATCTACATTATTCCCATCGAAAGAAAAACTTCCTGGTTAGAAAGGACCTGGAGCAGAGATACATTGAAGGAAAATGTTAAGTGGTGATGCTCTCCTAAACATGCCTCGGCAAGCCAAGCTGACGGATCAGGCAGAAAGGCAGATACATGTTGCAGCTCGGTTGTCAAGCTTGATCGCAGACGAAATGTGCAGCTGGAAAATATTTAATAGCCAGTGCTGTTTATTATGTATGTTTATTACACATATACATACATTTAAATTTCCATATATTTATAAATTGTATACATTTGTTACATATAGCCAGTGATATTTGTATGTCACAGGTTGCAAAGTTTTATTTATAGTAGAATAATCCCATTGCTTCAACATTAAGAGTTTTAAAGAGGGTTCATTTACAACAGATGGAAGTTTATTAAATGTGGTTATTGGGCTGTACAAACAAATACTTTATATTCAGGAAGAAACTAGAAGAAAGTAACCTGAGCTTCTAAAATTTATTTTAAGTGTTTCTTAGCGTTGCCAATAGGGCTCCAAGCAAAAATTGATTTGCTGTAATCACAAACTGAAATTGTGCTACAAGGTCTAGAAGAAATTTGCTAGATCTCAGTGAAAGCTGAAATTAAACTAAGTTCATTTTTTTTCTGGAGATGATAAATGGAATCTGCAAAGACCTTTTTGTACAGATAATCAGAGAGGGAACCACTTGCTCCTTCTGCACAATATTTATAAAATGATTTGTCTGCTGGTACCTAACGAGTATGCTATATATTCAATACCAATTAACTTTATGGCAAATACACTTCTCTGTGCTTTAAGATTTTTTCTTTTTTTTTTTTCTTTTAAAATGGCAATTCTAAAAATTCCAGGAACAATTGAAAGGGCTGTCCGGTGCAGTGCTATCTTCTGCTACCGCTTAGTGTTATAGCTGTTCAGACTTCTTTTTGTTTTTTATTCCTTTTGGTTTGGGAGGGAGAGGGAAGGAGAGCCCCCTTACTAGTGCTGGACTTTTTCTGGACATGTCACTCACTCTTCAGACTGCTCAGACTCGTTCGTTTTACAATCTGAATGTCTGCGGCCACACTATACACGGTTGGGTTTTTTTCCAAGCTTGTCACTTATCTAAAAATAGCTCTTGTCCGTCTCTCTTGCTCAGGTGTAAGGCAGCAGCACGGCGAGAAGTTGATACCATGGATACATTTGTTGATTCCGCTTGGTACTACCTGAGGTACACTGACCCTGGCAACACGGAGAGGTGAGGGCTGCAGGCACGGGGCTGCCCCACCGAACAGGAGGGAAGGAAGGAAGAGGAAAGAGGCCAAACACTCTGGTGCTTCTACCTTCTAATGGCCTTTGTGGAAGGTGGTGTAAACCCCTGTGCTGCCCTGATTTTGTGCCCATTGCTGTGGCCTGAGTGCCTGGACTAGGAATTGCTCTAAAAATGCGGCATTTGGTTGCTCTCGTGCCAGGAGATCTACAAGAGCAGGATGTGTAGACACACCTGTGTAAGCACAGGAGCCACAGGGCAAGGGGCAGAAGTTTGTGTGAAAGGGCGTTACGGGACAGGGCACAGGGGAAACGTTCAGCTGAGGAGCTGAAAATAGTTTTTAGTGGAGGATGCCATCAAGAATGACAGCCCACCAGGGCGCTCTCAGAGAGTGCAGTTCAGTTGCATGGAGTGTACTCTCCCTGGGAACACACTGAGTTGTTCAGCCTGTGGACAGAGTGCTATTCCACTGGTAAGAAGAGGAATAGTCCAGTGTAACATCCAGCTGCCAAGAAGCACTCTTATTTCTCTCCTGTTGAATTCCCATAACTCTTGCCACTTCCTCGTCCGCAGACCTAAAGTGAGGTGGCATCGCAGCACGCTCCTGCTGTGTTGGCGCTTTGGCTATATATGTAATTAATGAAAGGATATTTTTCACGTGCTGTGTGTTAGTGGCTGCAGCATGGAGAGTGTGGGAAGACAGATGTAGTTATTGAGCTGTTTTTCTGCTTCGTAGTCTCCCTGTAGTAGCACTGCTGATAGCACTGTTTTTTTCCAAAGAGGAATTAGTGGAACAGCTCTACCGTGTAGTCTGAGAAAGATAAGTTGCATTTTTTTAGGTATTGAGATGGTACGTAGGGCTGTTTGGGGATTTATTTATTTATTTGTTGTCCAGAGCAATGTCTGGGTACATACTACATACCAAGTGATTTAGTGTAGCTGGGCCAATTATATATATTATTTTTTTATATTGGCAGCACTAGTTTAGTTAAATTAAAGAAATACCTTCTTTGAACACTTCTATTTCACATTAATTTAAAATATTTTCTAGTGATACTGTGAATTCATTATGAATATTAAGTTATGCAAACTACTTCCTCTCCAGTGACAGTTTTAAAATATTTTTTGTGCATAGACAAGAGGAACTTTTCCAGAAGTTGAAGGTTAAATAGTCAGATGTAATATCCAGCTGTCAAAGTAACAGCTTAGTGTAGTTAAATCTATTTTATATTGAAATAACATTTTTGTAGACTTCTGCACTAGATCACTACCTCCATTTGATTTATTTATTTTGTTTTTCTTAGCTACGCTGGGTATACGTAAACCCTTTGTTTCCATAAGTCATGTTTTACAGAATTTGGGAGAATTACTCTGTTGATTTTAGAACACTGTGAACAAGTTAGTTTTGATTTGTTCTGCTAAAGAGATGAATTGTAGATCCACGATTTGCTTCTGGGCTCATCTGTGAATAAAAAAGTGTTGCTATTACAAAAATTATAGATGGAATAATCAAACAAGCTGACAGAACAAGTAAATTTGCTTGAACGGGGCCATAAAGCATTAAAGAACAACATACATACAAATGGTATTTTGAAGGAAGGAGTCAATTGTAGAAGACATAACAATATTTAATGAACCAGTAAGCAATGCTAGGAAACCATGCAGCTGACCTCCTACAACATAGTAAATATGCTCTAAATGACAAATTTATTGTAAATTCATAGAGCATCCTTCAGTTGGAGTACAATGACCCTTCTGACTCTTGAAAATGCTTTGCAACCTTATAGTAAACTGTTTCATTGCCCCCTAATGGCAACAGTGCAAACCTCCAACTAAAAGAAAATCAACTGGTTTTGAGTGGGCATGTCTCGTCTTTCACTGTATTTGTATGTAAAACTTGATAAATACTAAAAAATTTAAAGGCTAGCCACAGGGTATTTATGAAAAAAATCATTTAAAGAGAAAGCAATTATTTTTATCACTTTCTCAGGTCACATGTTAAATCTTAGTTGTTTCTCTGAATTAGATTAAAATAATATTTCTGTAGATCTGCTTTTCAGAGGCAATTAAAATTTTTGCGGAGAAGGGATTTGTAGAAGTACTGAGACGACTCAATATGAGTTAGCTGCAGGAAGTCTCGTTTATTGCGCAGTTCTTATTGCTTATATAGACAGTTTTTGCCAGTCATCCTGAGACCACACCTTTTCTACACCATTATTGGATGATACATATGCTTGTCATGTTTAAGAGCTTATTTCAAACAGATACCCGCCTAGCGAAGCTCTGCCCTAAGCAGACACTACTCCCTTATCATACAGCATAGTTCTCTTATCCTTAACTTCAAGGGCATTCTGCCCTTGAGGCCTAACTTTTGAGCTCCAGTCTTTATTTACACAGGGCTTTCTTCATGCAGTCTCTTCAAAGATCTGCACTCCAACAAATTTTGTCTACAATTTAATAAGCATATCAGTTATTAAAAATTAAATAGATCTGATAGCAAAATAAAAGTTTTATTGCACACATATAGCTCTCAGTAAATAGTGTTGTCTAATCAAGTATAATGAGCTATTTTAGTAGAGCTGATTTTTCTTTTCCACATTGTATTTTTTCTATAATTGTGTTTTTTCAGGCCCTTTAATAGCGACTTAGCAGACTACTGGATGCCTGTGGATTTGTACATCGGAGGAAAGGAGCATGCAGTTATGCACTTATTCTATGCGAGGTTTTTCAGCCATTTTTGCCATGACCTAAAGATGACAAAACACAAGTAAGCCTTACATATTTCTATAAAAATCCTGCATATTTCTTTTGACTAGCAAGAGTGCTAGTGAACATTGTTATGATGATAGAATGTTACATTGAATAAGCCTGAATTTACCTGCTTGTCAGTCATGGCTAACTATTTACAGTCAGTTGCATTTTCTAGATGCATACATACATAACATTTTTATTACGTGAGCATTAATTGGCTCAGAGCAAGTGATAAAATGTTGCTGTAGGTTTTCAGCCTGCAAAAGCTTGCATAAACTATTAACTTCAGGCATTCTGAGTAGTGTGCTAGTATTTCAAATTAGGTAACTTCATGCACAGTAACACCATTCATTTCAGTGGAACCATGCATATGTAGAAAAGTGAGCAGTCCTATAATTCACTGCAGCATTGGAGCTGAGCAGTTCTTGGTAAGCAAAAGCAGTAAATGTATCTGCTGTCAATTTATTTATTTAATGACTTTTATATAAATTACTTTTAACTACTCTTGCTGCTGATGCAGCTATAGCTTAATTCATTATCCTCTATTGTGGTTAGAGGTAAAGTTTGAGGCAAGAATGTGAGTCATCTGATGTTCTATTCTTTGTCCTCTCAGGTTCCCAGCTTGATGTCCCTATTTCTACTGAAATTCTACCCTTTTTTTAACCAAAATTTACTAAAATGCCATCACAGGAATGCCTCAACAGGGAGGATACTAGTGTCAGAATAGTGAAATACTGCCCCATGCTTTGTCCAGTTCTCCCATCAGCAGAGACATTTGAATAGGTTGAGTCAAAATGAGTGATCCCATGAGAACGACCGCTCAGTAATTTCTCAGCTGGCAACTTTTATGTGTTCATTCTTTACTAGTTATCCACTCTAAAAACTTGATGTAAAAGAGGAACCTACATATACATGGCACTGAACTCGCTTGCATGCAGCAGCTTTACTACAAAACTAGAACTTAAGTAGCTGTGCACCGGAAAAAGATGGACTAGTTAGTGGAGCCAGCAGAATATTTCCCTGAGTTGTTTCATAATCATGTGATGAAAACAGGTGGTGTGTTTTCATCACTTATTCTGGCCTGCAAAATGGTTTGCAGTGAAAGCTATGTCTGAGATTCTGGATGTGGATGATTTCCGCACCTGTGTTTCATGCTTCTTGTCTCCTGCTTGCACAGCTGCAGCAGGAAGGCTGTCCCTTCTCTGAGGGAGTGAGCCTTTCAAAGCAGATCCTTTCTGTCATAGGCACTATTTCTTTAAGCAGAGAATTTCAGAGCTTTTCCTGGCAAGCAATTTCAGGCTTATCAGTTCTACAAAAGACTTTACGATCCTAATCTAACAGCCATCTAGTGGAGCTGTAACACACAACAGTAAAATGTTCTTTTGCTCATCAAATTCTTCCACCTCTCAAAAAAACATTAACTATGATGGCTGAAATATTGTCACTGTGAACTGAGAACAGGAGGAAAGGGAGGTTTGCTTGCAAAGTAAGCAGTCCATTCGGGTGCTCAAGAAAATGAGGAGACATGGAAAGAAGGCAGCTTGGCTGAAAAAGGACCTCCTGAATGAGCTCAAGCACTAAAAGAGGTGCATGGAAAGCGGAAGTGAGGATGGTCTACCCTGGAAGAATGTGGAAGCATTAACTGGGTAGGCAGGGTGGAATTAGAAAAGGCCAAAGCTTATCTGGAGTTGAAACTGGTGAAGGATGTGAAGGCAGTAAGAACGGCTTCTGCAGATATATTGACAGGAACATCAAGGAAACTGTTGACCTGATACAAAATCAGACACAGACTCTAGTAACAAAAACTAATCTTTATCTTGGCTTTTGTCATCAAGGTCTGTGCTTAGTAGGAGAGTTTGGAGGAGAGGGGTACTACCCGCTGCAGAGTAGGATTGAGTTAAGGATCACTTACGTAAACCAGACATGTACAAGTCCATGGGACCAAATGGGATGTATCCAAGGCTGGTGAAGGAGCTGGCCTTTACCATTGTGAGGCTGCTGTCTATTTTTTTTTGAAAGGTCATTGTCATCAGGGAATGTCCCTGTTGACTGAAGAAAGGCAGATGCAAAACTCATCTTCAGGAACAGGCAAGAAGGACAATCCAAAGTACTTACAGGCCAGTCATCCTCACATTCATCCCCAAGAATATTTTAAAGCAAATCACCCTGGAAGTAATTTTCAGGCACAGGAAAGACAAGGTGACTGGGAGTAAACCCCATGGATTTACCAAGAGGAAATCATGCCCAACTTAATCTGCCTTCCTTCTATGGTGAGATGATTCCCTCTGTGGATGAGAAAGTGCTGTGCATGTCTTTTACTATGACTTTAGCAAGGCTTTTAACAAGTTCTCTCATGCTGTTCTTGTAGTCTGACTGGGAAGATACAAACTGAATAGGTGGATTACAGCATAGATGGAACAACTGTCTGGACCATCAGGGTCAAAGGGTCAATGTTCAAAGTCTGACTTGCAGCTGTTTGCAAGTGGTGTTCCTCAGGGGTCACTGCTGAGGCCAATTGTATTTAACATCTTCATCAACAACCTGAGCGGTGCAAAAAAGTGCACCCTTGGCAAGTGCCGAGTATAAGATGACTGTAGCAAACTCATCATCACACACAAAATTGTTTGCTTGCTTTAGCTCTACAGACTTAAAGCATTATGTGCTTTTAAGCCATGAAGTCAAATTAGGATTTTGTTTTGATGTGGAAATCTTAACTCCTTTATAAACATTACCATGTATCTTAGATATGTTTTAGCATTGGTGAGAAGCCACTTTTGCTCAGTCTTCCGTTAGGACTGCTTAAGGGCTGGTCTGAGAGATCTGCAAAGGGTGATTAGAAACAACCAGTTTGTTGTTAGGAAGCTTAAAGCCATGGTGTTGAAGCCCACAGCTCTGAGGCAAAACATTAAAATGTTAAAAAACACTGCCCTCTTGTGCATTTTCAGTCTTTCTCTAGTAGCTCAGGTTTGTTCACTGATTAAATTAGTAAAATTCTGCTACATCTGAGTTAATGAGAGCTGCCACCATTTAAAGTGTTATCTAGTATCCTGACAAATTTTTGATTCCCCTATTAATCTGTAGTAGTTTTTCATTTTGATAGGTTTTCTTCATAGAAATTGTCATTGTTTAGCTCCTATCCTCTGACCTTCAAATCATAGAATCATAGAATAATAGTTAGGGCTGGAAGGGACCTTCAAAGGTCATCTAGTCCAACCCCCCTGCAAGGAACAGGGATATCTCCAACTAGATCAGGTTGCTCAGGGCCTCGTCCAACCTGGCCTTGAACGTCTGCAGGGATGGAGCATCCACCACCTCTCTGGGCAACCTGTTCCAGTGTTCTACCACTCTCATGGTAAAAAATTTTTTCCTAATATCCAACCTGAACCTACCTCCCTCTATTTTAAAACCGTTACCCCTTGTCCTATCACAACTGGCCCTCCTGAACAGCCTCTCCCCATCTTTCTTGTAGGCAATTCATTTCAAATCCATTGAAATATTTTCTGATAGTCTTTAATTCTGTACTTGTGGCTATTAATATAATAATGAGGTTGAAAACAAAAGTTTAAAATGTCATAGTTTAGATTTTCAAAGCAATCTCTTCAAATGTGATGTATGTTATTACAATAGAAACATTATAGGCCACTCATTTACAGATGTCACACATGCTTTCATAGAAAATGCAATGTTTTTAGGCATCTAGATTTGTAAAGGTGTCAAGATAGTTTAGATATCCTCTGAAGATGGGGCATGGTCTTTTATTTTATTTTTATTTAATGCATTGAACTGGAAGTGGGGGGGAGTGCTGCTGTTTTCCTCAGTAATGACAAGGCAGAATAAGTAGCACCCTCTGGGTATTGGTACATGTGACAACAGATTAAGCCCAAATTGATGTCATTTTGTTCTAGCAATCTGGCCTGGAAAGTGTGTCGATTCTGGAATTAATTTTCACATGCCAGTCAGCCCTCCCAGCTGTGACCACTGCTGGGAGACTGGCCAGGTAGGCAGCTGGGGCCAGCAGCCTCCTCATCCATTCCAGCTTAATCCACTGTGGTGAGCGTGTGCTGACACACTTGGTTACACCTGCTCAACTGTATTATCACGAGTACAAGTTACACAGAATTTGACTCTTCCCTAGACTTTAGTAATCAGTTCTGTCTGATGAATAATTGTAAATGGAATCTAGCATGCTCTCTCTGAAGGATTATAAAGCCATAAAAAAGTTTATTGTTGCTGTTAAGTCAGCAGATTTGACTGTGATAGAGGGCAAATTCTGTTGAGTAGGAAGGCACTATTTTTACATAGCTGCATTAGAGAACAGAAGAAGATACGTGTGTCACAGAAATAGCTTTTTCTGTAAAGGAAGGATGTTAGAGCTTCTCTGTGTTCATTAGGGACTTTATCGCTACTGACAATTTTAAGTAAAAGCACTTAGCTATTGAGTATGTAAAATCTGATCGTTCGATATTGTTTCTGCCTATAATTATCAGCTCCCACATCCCCTGATCACTTCTGACCTCCTACAGGATTGCCAGATGGTTACAGATAGGTCTAACTGCAGGTTCCACAAGCACCTGAATTCAGTTGACAGTGAGTGACCCTGGTCTTGTGTTGACTCTAGGGCATAGCATCGAGCTCCCTGAGCCTTTCTGGAAGTGTGGGCTGCAAATACATGCAGTGAGCTCCCTTGCTAGAGATAGCCCTTCTCTGAGTCCACTGTTTATCGCTGTTGAAGGCTCCACAGAGTCCTTCCAGCCAGGTCATTTGTAATTGGATTGAAAGTCTCGCTAGTCACCTCGCATGGAGCAGAGCAAGGAGCCTGAGCACATGGCACTGAGCAGGAGGTCCTGATCTGTCAGTCCCACTTGCCCCTCCATCCATTGCGTGCTCCTATATAGAGAGATCGGTCTATCATAGAAATGAAACCTGTATATGAACATTACTGAAAGGAAAATAATGGATTACACACCTCATGTCTAGCACAGCTCGTTCTTCTTGCAGGTCAGGCAGACTGCACAAGTGGGCGTCCCATCTGATGTTACATACAACATGACAAAAAGCTGCACACAACTAAGGCCACAGTGCTTATATTCCAGTGTGGGCACAAACCGACTTACGGGCAGGTGAAGGTGTGTCCTGTTCCAGGATCCTGACAACTCGAAAGGTGATGGAGCATTCAAAGAAACTCAAGCCACCTCTTCACTCACTGTGCCAGAAATGTCCGTCTGTCCGAACGTGGCTCAGTTTCAGTTGTTCCTGGCAGTGTGGCTCAGGAGGTATTTATGACGCCGGGCCATAAGCAGGTGCTGCAGTGTTTAGATTGGAACTGCATCGCACGCGATGTGCTGCGGCGTCTTGGCAGTCCCCTTCCGCAGCCAAGAAACGCTCTCTTCGAAAGGGAAGGTTTTAGGTGTGTGGTTTTATTAATGTAAATGGAAGTGTAACTTTACATGTGGCCATGCGATGGAGCCACCACAACACTGGCAAAATCACTGCACATAGGAGAAGTTCAGTGCAGGGCTCAATTTATTCTGAGCTCTGTGTTTATTAGACAGGCTCTGGTTTTCTTGTTTTGGGCATGTCTCCATTCTGCTGCGGTCTCCCACTAGGAAAGCATGGGTTTTTTTCCCCATACTTGGTAATGTATTTTGTATTGCATTTTTGTAGTTTCTGTCAGCACAAACAAAAATAGGAAACGCTCATTCCTGCATTCAGCTCTTAATAACTTGGCGTATGATCTGAACTTGTTCCTTGTCATTAAAAATAAGTGTTCCTTGAAAAATCACTTCCAGTGGAGAGCCCTATCTGATTTGGATGTTCTGGCTACCTCATTAGCTTTTATTTTAGATAGCAGCAAGTGTAGCTCTTTTAATAACTGTTTGAGATCTTAGACTGAAGTACTGAATGATAGGGAGAAAAATTCTTCTTCTTTTTCCTTGGTGTAATGTCTTTAGTTTGTAGAAGAAACTTACCCTGAACAGTTATCTTCTGAAGTGTTTTTCCACCGTTTGTTGATGACAGGATTACAAGGGGTTTGTTCCCAATTTTCATCTTCTAATTCACTTGGATAATTCAAGATAATTATTTGAGATTTTTAGATAATTATGGTCTCTTATTCTTAAAATACGGTTTCTTGTACTGTCTAAATTAGACTTCAGTTCTCATCTCCTTAAATTCCTTTATGTCTAAACAACAGGATTTTTCAGGTGATCTGCGAAATATTGTCTAGAAAATATTTATAGAGATGCTTCAATTGCTCCTCTTACTTAAGGTTGTTGATAAAACCAGGTGGCATGGTAGAGACTACTGCTGCTTGGTGACTGAATGATACACCATTATGTGCCAGTATTTGCACAATATCTAGAAGTATACAAAATATGCAAGGAAGGAAACTCGTGTTCAAACATAAATATGTTGAAGATAAAGTATGAAGCCTGTCACTTTTTCTCTCCCAGTTTTAGGCTTTTCTTTCAAATGTCTCCTTACTTCAGAGTCATCAAAAGCGTTCAAAGACTAGTACTTGGATGATATCTGTTTTAAATACAGTTAAAATATAATTGTTATATAATTTAATAATGCTTTAACTAGGTTATTAAACAAATTACTGTTTTAAATAATAAGATAAATTGTCATATAATTTATATTTCCTAATGTAAAATACTAAATTAACTCCTTGAAAGTATTTTTTGTACATGTGAAGTAAAATGGGGAAGTCTGGTTTTAGTATTTCTTCTTTAGATGGATTTATTCTAGCTTTTTGATAAAAATGAAAATATGAGTAGTGCATCATTTTTACATAAGTTGTTTTGGTAGATAGGTGGAGCTTTGTTAGGTGAAAGTGTGGAGGATTCAGACTGCATAATGTTGAGCACACACGTGAGCATTAGGAGATGCAAGTCAGTAGTAACCAGCGCTGATTAGCACGTCCTCCAAAATGATGGTCACCAATGACTTTGTGTTGGAGGATCCCATGAGAAGACTTCCCAGACTGTATATGCCTTCTGGGTCTGGCTTCATACCTCCTGCCTGGCCCTTTCTGTTCTTGGGGTTGCTTTTAGGACTGCCTTACTTTCCTGGCCTATTGAGTGGGGACCAAAACCTCTGGAGATTAATTTTGTTGTCTTTTTTCGGTGTAAACCATGACAGACATCTGACTCAATGAATGAGAAGTGCAAGATCATTAAAGGAGGTGGCCACAATAACGTATCTGTCAACCAGAGTAGTGTTTTACTTAGAGTTTATTTCTTGCTGAGTGCACTCATCTGAGATGAGAGTTTACTCTTCCTGATGTAAATTTTGCTAGAAAAGTAAAGTTTTAGTGTTCAAGATGCTAAAAAAAGTGATCCTTGTCAGTGTCCAAACTGATATATGAACTTTCCAGCATTGCCATTTTTCTGGTGTACTTTTTTCGTACAGCTAGGTCTTCATGGCTAGTTCTACAAAGGGACAAGGCATGCAAGTGCTTATGTTGTAGAAACTATTATCTCCGTTGACAGAAAGAAATGAGCAGTGGGATTTTGATTTGTTCAAATACTGTAGTCCTCAGAGAGAAGCTAGCGCTAAATATTTGTAAGACAGTGATGCCAGGTACTTGAACACTTGTATACATGGGGATTTAGCTTGAAGTTAGTGAAATTGCACTGTTGGCCAAGAAACGTTGGTGTATTATCCATATGCTAATTTGAAAAGTGACGTTAGAATAACTGAATACTGAATCAGGATGCAAGAATGTGTGCAGAATACAAATAAATACTTAAATTTGCCAGCCAGCCACCATGAATAAATGCACAAAGTACTCTGTCTAAGGTGACAATCATTTATGTATAGTCGACTTGAAATTCTTGTTTCATTAAATAATTGTGCGTGATTTGCTCAACACCTCAGGCTTATCACAAAGTATGCTTTTGATTACTCTTTTCAACAAACAAGCTTCTTTTTCCTTCCATCCCTAGGGAGCCTTTCCATAAGCTCTTGGTTCAAGGTCTTATCAAGAATCAGACATTCAGACTAACAACAACAGGCCAGTGTTTGAAGAGGGAGGAGGTTGATCTCACTGGTAAGAGAGCCTGCATGGCAAAATCAACATAGGTGCATCCAGAAAGTCAGGGCCTGCTTTGGTGTGCAAGTCGCAGTGCTGGGAAAATTTGGAAGAGAAAATTAATCCTTGTCATATTTAAACTGGAGAACGACTTATTTAAGTTTTGGATTCATATGCACTGTTGAGTGCACAGAGACCCTACTAATCCAGCAGCTTTTAATTGTGTCCAAACACAGAAACAGTGCTATGGTATTATTTTGGCTCCAGCATAGTCCAAAAGATCAGAAGTCAGTTTTGTGAAGGCACTGCTTGGCAGCTTGCTGAATGGAGCTAGTAGTCCCAGCAAACAGACAACCTACGAAAACATCATGGTTAAGCTAACACAGGTGTTGGTGTATTCAGTAGGTATGAGGAATGTAAAGCATCTATAGGAAAAAGCGCTGTTTCTCAAGTTCTGTCCAATGCTTTCACTGCATAAGCTGGAGCAGCAAGTTCTGGCTTGAGGAGCTGTAGCAACAAGACTGGTTTGATCATATTTGCCTCCCTTAAGCACTCCTCTCGTGCAACCTTGTTTTCACTGTTTTTTCTCCTGCATACAAACCCCGTAAGTCAGTTAAAAAACAAACCAGCCAACCAATCCTCTTATGTTTACCACTGTCTGCTATCCTGTTTTCTTCCAGAAAAGCTAGGGTGCTTCTGTAGCAGGTGGTTTTGCTCAGTTGCACCTTTATCAGTGTAAATGCCCCTTTCCATCTCTAAATTCATGCAACAGAAGGCGCGTTCTTGTCAGGATGACTTACTTATTGAAACCTATAAATCTGGTGTTTGTAAAAGCTAAGCACAGGCCAGAATTGTAGCAAGTCAATACACCTATCTAGAAGGTTTTAAGTGTCATGATTATAACAATGCTTAAATCTCAGGGACTTTCAAGGTAGCACATAGATGAGTGCCAGATACAGCTTCCGAATGGTAGAAGGAGACCTTCTGTCATGATGTAATGGAAGCATCAGGATATTACTTGTGTTAAAACATTGAAGTAGGAAAAACTTGGGAGGGAAGAGGGTGTTTACAATGGGCATTTTTCCTCTTTAAGCTGTTCAGAAACCTAAAAACCCCACTAGAAATAGTTGTTTTTCATGTGCTCAGGGAACAAAATTAAGTGCTGTCACAAATGAGCAAAAATTGTTTTAATATTTTGCGTATGTCTTAATATTTAGGAACTGAACCAGTTCACTTAAAAACTGGTGAGAGGCTCCAAGTCGCTTGGGAAAAAATGAGTAAATCTAAGCACAATGGAATAGACCCTGAAGAATTAGTGAAGGAGTATGGCATTGACACCTTACGCCTTTACATTCTGTTTGCTGCTCCTCCAGAACAAGATATTTTGTGGGATGCTAAAAGTAAGTTGGATTGTTTCTGTTTGGGATTTTTTTCTAGTGTGTTATACTTCAAACACAAAATTAATACAGTTCTTAATGTCCAAGTTTTGGAAAAATTGAATCAAAAAAGTATGTTGTTTGTTCCTTTTAACAGAGAGGAGGTCACAAAGCTGTCATCAAGAGGCAGGCTTGCCACATTATTGCAAGCAGCTTGCCTCTTACTAGCTAAAAGCATATATGAAAAGTACTTCTTAAGTGGTATTTTCTTCTGCAAACTTAGACCTCATTCTCTTATTTTTTATTAGGTACAATTGATTGACTGAAAATGATTATTTTAAGATTATTTTCTTCATTATAAGCTGTTTTTTAAAATTGTATCAGATTACAGATAAAACTTTGCAATATTCTGTTATTTCCATTTATTTGCACATGTATGCAATGGCTTTTGTAAGATGGACTATGAAATACTTAGAAGAATCTCATTAGAAGATAATCAGTTTCTAGTAACTAATATTTGTACACGCATTACATTTGTATGAGCTTATTTCTTGAGTAAGTTAAGATTTACCCTCCTACGCACTTATTTACTGCCATCATGCAATTTGTCATACTGACAGGTCTTCATTTTTTTATCTACTGTGGTTCATACATTTTAATGTAGTCTTATGCATGCGTTCAAATCTAGCCCTCTAGTTGCATAAGGCTTTAATAAAACACTCCATGCTTGGTTTAAAAAAGTGTACTTTGTTCTTTCTTGTGTTAGCTTCTTGCTTCTTAGTTGAGCCTGCACTAAGCATTATTTCAGTTGGTGTCTGTCATCCTTTACATTCATATATGTTCATTTATATATTCTTGCACTATTGTATGTACTCAAGCAGTGGGCTTTATGACTTTTCTCAGTTGGCTTTCTGTCACCATTTAATCACAACAGTACAGAGCTAGGCATATAAAAAGATCTCTTTAAAAACCCAACCACTTGGAATCAAGCTTTAACTGCTGCGTCCCTAACAGTACACAGGTACATAATTCACTCTGAAGCAGCTAATTCAGTGATGCACAATCTTTTTGCTGTATTTTTGCATCTTGAAAGTGGACTAATTAAATTAGCGTGAGAATCATGGGTACAAAATCTTACTTGCAAAGTATACTAGAGCTTAGTGGTTAAACATTTTTTTAAGAAAGCTAAAATAAAATTTTAGAAGAAACTTCTTGATTTAAAAAAAATGTACCCATACATGTGTGTATGGATGTTTGTATTCTTGTATATATGTATGTTTGTATTCTTCCGTGAGTCTGAAAAATGAGAGCATGTAGAACTGTTTTATTAAGTCATAAAAACACGAGATGAGCATTCTAACATTGACATAACATTGCATTATTTTACAGGTTTAGCAAATATTCTTGCTGTATGTATGTTTTAAAGTCATTGCAGAAATATACTTTTTGTTTTATCTTATAGATTTCTTTCTATTAAAGCAACCCAGCATTATCTGTAAAGGAATTTTTAATTGCATTGACATTTTTCATTTAAAATACAGTTTTAAAAAAAAAATGTTTAACTCTAGTGTTCAGTTTCCTTTCTGCTTTTCTTTGAAGTTTTGGATTCATTTTTTGTAACTGAAATTTGTTTCTGCAATCTTTCATTAATCTCAGCTGATGCTATGCCAGGTGTTCAGAGATGGCAGACACGCCTCTGGGCACTTGTAACCAAAATTATTGAAGCAAGGACTTCAGGAACCATGCCCAATCCTGAGCTTCTGAATAAGAAAGAGAAGGCTGAAGCCAGAAAGATCTGGGAGCAGAAGAATCTGGTGATTTCTGAGGTTAAAAGAAACACTTACATAGTTTGTAAATGACTAAATAAGTTGCTGTTCATGCTAAAACTGTATGCTTGACTTACAGAGCCAAAAGCTTTTTCTCCAGATGAGTAGCTCATAATTTCTAAATGAATTATTCTCTGTATAAGTAATTTTATTTACCTGCAAATTCGATGGGACAGAACTTTTTTGCAAAGTACTAAGATTTGGATTGGCAAAATTTCTCTGCCGTGTGCCTCATTTAAGGGATGAAATGATATGGCATTAATATTTTACCAGTCTGCATTTCAAGTAACTCCACTTCCAATAGCAAAGCTATAGGTGAGTTATGCCAGTTATCCCTAACAAAAGCTTTTGATCTGTTTGCCTAACACCTCATTATAATGCCTGCTGTTTCATATAGAATGAAAAAAAGCTGTTGGTGAAACTATATTAGCATATCCTAAAAAAAAAATACTGAAATGATTGTCATCTCTTCTTATGTGTTGTCTCATACTGTGATTAGCGTCAATCCAATCATCCAAGATTCAGAAGAAGACATAAATACCTGCAAAATTAACTTAAAATATTTTTCTACGGATAAAAACCTTTTCTGATTATGTGGTGAGGGACCTTCCAGATCTTTTAACAGACTTTAGAATTATAATCTTGCAATCTGTAGACAAGCTTTCACCAGCAAAACTGGATTTACAAGTACGAAGGCCTCTTGTAGGGGCAAAGGAAAGATATTTTATTAAATAGAGGGTGATTACGAATACACAGTTCTCGTGATATTGATTGAAGCTTTTAAAATCCTGAAACAGAGGGGAAGCTAGTCAACTGAATTTTTATGATTATTTTCCCATACACACATCCGATTGCACATATGATGTGTTTGCATGCCAAAGTGATTTTCATGTAAGAGGTAAGAGGGCCATATTTCACAAATTAAAATTGATTATCAATAATTCTTTTTAATTTAAAAACCCAATATTCCATGTTTGAGAATTTGAAGTAATTAGTGATAGACCTTTTTTTTAATACAGGTAACAGACTACTTCACAAAGGATCATTTGTTCAATGCAGCCATTTCCCGATTGATGAGCCTCACTAACATACTCCATGTAAGTATGTGATATTAATTAAGGTATTTTTCTCTCAGAGCCTCTTTCTGTAAGCCTTTATACAAAGCAGGAGCTGCCTGAACTCTAGGTCCAGCTTTCCATAAGTCATTTACTGTCACAAACATTGCTACTAAGGTGAGAGCCAATTTGAATTATTCAGTCCAAAAGCACCACATTCCAGTATTCCTGTAATCCTGAAATACAGTTTTGCAGGAGGAGCTTGATGGTATTAGAGCCACTAGATCCTGACGTTTATGTCTGCTTCCTGTAATTTCTAAAGGATACACTTTGTTTAACTCTGTTCTCTTTTGCTTTTAACTATGTCGCATAGGTATTTAGATATAGTAGTCCTTTATGGAATTACCAAACATTCTGATTTAAAGAAAAGTGTTATTCTTTGCAAGGAAAATCACACTTAATCTTACATTCCTCAGAGACAACTTTCAACACTGAACTGTCTGCTAGTAATAGAGTTTGCAAACTCCCCTTTTTAAACCAAAATAACTTAAATCTTTAGCATGTTTTATTTAGATTATATTGTTTATCAGCCAGTGATGATAGATCAAATAAAATAAACTACTATCATTATTTTGTTACTACTCTTAAATCTAATTAAGCAATCCTTTGGGCATATAATGGTAACCTGATCTAGACTAGAAATCAAATAAAAATTTGGATTTCTCAACTTCTTTTCTGAAATATTGTTTTATAACTTATGGATTACAAGAAGATTATTGGCAAAGCCAAGGAGCTCAACAAAAAGCTAAGCGGGGCGTGTGCAAGTGCTGTAGTGAGATAACTGAAGTCTGGCATACTGTGTGGTGTTGGGAAGGTGACACAATGATTCTTCATCTCCAGCTCAGTGATTCATATGCATTGGGCTGGTGGCTGGTGATAAGTGAATGTTAAAAAAATACATAAATAAAAATCAGTGTCCTGCAGACAGCCAGATGTTCGAACACTGACGTATTTCTTGACCAAAGAAGTCAGTGCAGTATCTTTCAAGAACAAGTGCTGACACTTCTGGTCCTATTTGAAAGGAGAAAGTGGGGAGGTGGGCGAAGATTAAGTGTAAAAAACAGGTAGTAGTTACTAAAACTTAACTCAAATCTAGTTTGCACTGACCTCATCAGTATCAGTGACAAGAAGATGTCATCTGACAATATTTGTGGTCTGTGTCAAACAAATCACTGGGTTTGGGCAATTTTCTAGTAGACTGGAATGACTTTTCATCACACCCACCAAATAACTCTCATAAGCTGACGTGTATTCATAGAATCATAGAATGGCATAGGCTGGAAGGGACCTTAGAGATCATCTAATCCAACCTCTCTATCATGGGCAGGGACGCCTCTCAACTAGATCAGGCTACTCAAGGCTCCGTCCAACCTGGCCTTGAACACCACCAGAGAGGGGGCATCCACAACTTCTCTGGGCAATTTATTCCGAAGTCTTACCACCCTCGTACTGAAGAATTTCTTCCTAAGATTTAATCTAAATCTGTTCTCCTTGAACTTAAACCCATTTCCCCTTGTCCTATCAGTGGACACTGTTGTAAAAAATCCCTCCCCAGCCTTCCTGTAAGTTCCCTTCAGGTATTGGAAGGCAGCTATTAGGTCCGTCCGTCCCCCCTTCTCTTTTCAAGGCTGAACAATCCCAGCTCACGCAACCTGTCCTCGTAGCAGAGGTGCTCCAGCCCCTGGATCATCTTTGTGGCCCTCCTCTGAACACGCTCCAACAGATCTATGTCTCTCTTATGGTGGGGACACCAGAACTGGACACAGTATTCAAGGTGGGGTCTCACAAGAGCAGAGTAGAGGGGGAGAATCACCTCTCTTGACCTGCTGACCACGCTTCTCTTGATACATCCCAGGATGCGGTTGGCCTTCTGGGCCGCATGAGCGCACTGCCGGCTCATGTTGAGCTTCTCATCTATAAACACCCCCAAATCCTTCTCTCCAGGGCTACTCTCAACCCACTCTGTGCCCAGTTTGTATTTGTGCCTAGGATTGGCCCGACCCAGGTGAAGGACCTTGCATTTTGACTTGTTGAAGCTCATGCAGTTTGCACTGGCCCAATTCTCAAGCCTATCAAGGTCCCTCTGGATGGCATCTCTTCCCTCAAGTGAATCCACGGCACCACACAACTTGGTGTCATCGGCAAACTTACTGAGGATGCACTCAATGCTGTCATCCATGTCGCTGACAAAGATGTTGAACAGCACTGGAACCCAGAACAGACCCCTGAGGGACACCGCTTGACACTGGTCTCCATGTAGACATCGCACCATTGGCCACAACTCTTTGAGTGCGACCATCCAGACAGTTCTTTATCCACCGAGTGGTCCATCTGTCAAATCTGTGTCTCACCATTTTAGAGACAAGGATGTCATGTGGGACAGTGTCAAACGCCTTGCACAAGTCCAGGAAAACGACATCTGTTGCTTTACCCACGTCAACCAGCGCTGTAGCTTTGTTGTAGAAGGCCACTAAATTAGTCAGGCTCGACCTGCCCCTAGTGAAGCCATGTTGGCTGTCACCAACCACTTGGTTATTTTTTATATGCCTTAGTACAGCTCCAGGAGAATCTGTTCCATGATTTTACCTGGCACAGAGGTAAGGCTGACTGATCTGTAGTTTCCCGGGTTGTCCTTGGTCTCTTTTTTAAAGATGGGGGTTATGTTTGCCCTTTTCCAATCTGTAGGAACCTCACCAGACTGCCAGGACCTCTCAAATATGAGGGATAGTGGCCTAGGAACTTCAGCCACCAGTTCCTTCAGGACACGTGGATGTATCTCATCAGGTCCCATGGACTTGTGCACCTTCAGGTTCTCTGGGTGTTCCTGGACCTGATCTACTCCTACCCTGGGTAGTTCTTCACTCTCCCAGACCCAGCCAGCATCCTCTGTGATTTGGGTGGTGTGGTTCGAGTGGTTGCCAGTGAAGACTGAGGCAAAAAAGTTGTTGAATATTTCAGCCTTCTCCGTGTCCTCAGCAACCAGGTCACCCGTATCTTTCCGGAGGGGCCCCACATTCTCTCTCGTTTTTCTTTTTTCTCTCACATACCTATAAAATCCTTTTCTGTTATTTCTAATATCGCTGGCCAGATTTGACTCTGTCAGGGCCTTAGCTTTTCTAACCTGGTCTCTGAGTACACGAGCAACTTCCTTGTAATCATCCCAGGTTACCAGTCCCTGCTTCCATGCTTTGTGTAATCCCCTTTTGTATTTGATTTTAGCCAGGAGTTCTTTGTTTATCCATATAGGTCTCCTGGTGTTTTTGCCTGATTTCTTCCTTTTAGGGATGCAGTGCCTTTGAACTTGGAGATGATCCTTGAAAGTCAACCAGCAATCTTGGGCTCCCAGTCCTTCCAGGGCTTTATCCCATGGCACACTACCAAGGAGGTTCGTGAAGCAGCAAAAGTCAGCTCTTCTGAAATCGAGGGTTTCAAGGTTGCTGAGCTTCGCCCTCTTAGCTGCCCTTAGGATCTCAAACTCCACCATCTCATGGTCACTGCAGCCAAGGCTACCCATGAGTTCAACATTACCTACCAGCCCTTCCCTATTGACAAAAACGAGGTCTAACATGGCACCTCTCCTCGTTGGTTCCTCTATCACTTGGATAAGGAAGTTATCATTAATGCATTCCAGGAATCCCCTGGATTGCTTGTTCCCCGCTGTGTTGTTTTTCCAACTGATGTCAGGGTGGTTAAAAAACCCCATGAGGACCAGGGCTTGTGAATGAGCAGCAACTCCTATCTGCCTATGTAGGGCCTCATCCACTTGGTCTTCCTGATTGGGTGGTCTGTAGCAGACTCCCACTGTAAAGTCTCCTACCCTTCCTTTCACCCTGGCCCACAGGCACTCGGTTCTATCGTCATCACTTGCCAGGTGGAGCTCCATGCATTCTAGCTGTTTGTTGACATAGAGGGCAACACCCCCTCCTTGTCTCCCCTGCCTGTCCTTCCTGAACAGTTTATACCCCTCTAGTTCAACACACCAATCGCAGGAGTCATTCCACCATGTCTCTGTGATGCTGATCAGGTCATAGCGCTGCAGGCTCACAAGCATCTCCAGCTCCTCTTGTTTATTGCCCAAGCTGCAGGCATTCATATAGAGGCATTTGAGTTGGGTCCCTGATAAGGTACCTGGAGCCCCCTGATGATGCTCAGATGTTTCCACAGTAACCAACCCCTCAACAACCCCTGTGCTTTGTCTGCAACCTGTCATGACACCTTGATCCCTTACTAATTCACAAGACTGCGCGATCTTGCTAGTGCATTCCTCCCCCACAAGCACTGGCGTACTGCATTCCATCTCCCTTCCAGTGATCCTGATTTCACCCCCACTCCCTTTCGTACCTAGTTTAAAGCTCTATGAGCCCTGCCAATTCCCTTCCCAAAACTCTTCTCCCTCTGTGGGACAGGCTATTACCATGCCTTTCTAACAGACCTGGCCTCTTGCAGATCCAGCCACTGTCAAAAAAACCCAAACCCCTGCTGGACACACCAGGCTCAGAGCCAGGTATTAATATGTTGGTACTTCCTGCCTAATCCCTCATCATTGCCCACAGCTGGAAGGATAGAGCAGAACACAACCTGTGCTCCTGATCCCTTGGCCAGGTGCCCCAAGGCTCTGAAGTCCTTCTTCATTGTCCTTGGAGTGGTTCTTACTAATTCCTTACTGCCTACCTGAAACAACAAAAGGGGGTAATAGTCTGAGGGCCGTACTAGGGAAGGAAGCTTCTTCCTTACATCTTTAACTCTGACCCCTGGGAGGCAACAGACCTCCCTGTGCAGTGGGTCTGGTCTGCATATTGGGCCTTCTGTTCCCTTAAGCAGTGAGTCACCAATGACAATGACCCGTCTTTTATCCCTTACGGATGAGGTTTTAATGCCGACGGCAGTCTGACTAGGCTTTGGTGACACCTCAAGCAGGGAGAATCATCATATCCTCACTGTTATCCCGTTCCCCTTGCAGAGCACTGTACCTGTTACGCAAGGACAGCTGGGGAGGTGGGGGAATTGCCAGGCAGTTACGCTTGCCACTCCGAGCAGGGACCTGTGCCATTGCCCCCTGTCCCCTGATTCCTCACATTCCCTGATCCCCTCTAACCTCTCCACTTCTTTCAGCTCTGCCACAACCAGATTATGGAAGTTGTCAATTTCTCTTTCGCTTTTCCTAATTTTTCTTAACCT
The DNA here is from genome assembly GCF_009769465.1 of Tauraco erythrolophus. Lineage (NCBI taxonomy): Eukaryota > Metazoa > Chordata > Aves > Musophagiformes > Musophagidae > Tauraco > Tauraco erythrolophus. The sequence goes on along the minus strand of NC_141471.1, from coordinate 49,290,039 downwards.
ACTTACCTCCTCCCTGAGCTCCAACACTTCATCCTGGAGCTGCGCCACCCAGTTTAGCAGGTCATCAACCTGCTCGTGCCTCACACAGCCATCCTCAGGATTGCTCCCAGCTACCAGGGAAAAGGTATGACATTTCTCACAGCCTGTGACCTGAACACCAATATCCCTTCGAGTGGGTGCAGAAAGCACAATTCTCCTCCTCCGAGAAGCCACCATGACTCCCTGATAAAGTGGAGCCCTTCAACCCTGTCCAACGAGCTGTAAGCAACAGCAGTTGTCCCCTTGTTAGGCAGGAACAATAGGCTTGCTCCCACCAAATAACTCATAAGCTGACGTGTATTGACGTTTTTCTGTGCTGTTTCATTAGAGGGGCAAATTGCAAAATAAACACAGAATCTGAATACGAGATAGTAAAGCAGTCTGAACACCAAACTGTAAAAGGCTGTGCTACACTTTTCATTCCCAAACCTTCCTTCAGCTCTAAAACCTCACTTGGTCACTAAATTCAGCTTTACTTAAGCCACTCTAGGATCCCGTACAACTAATCCTTGTCCCAACAAAAACCATGCTGCATTCAGCATAGTTAGTCTCTTTTATACAAGCGCTTCACCTCTTCTCAAGTAGCACTGATTTTATCTAAGATTACACTTAGAGAAGCGGCAGCATACAAAATGTTTTTCAGGGCTACAGTTGTCCATGTGGGTCTGTGTTCAGACTCCCATACCAGAGCAGATCCCCAAGGGTTGGCATCGGCCTCTTTGGGATTAGTGGGAGAGCACTCTGTGACCAAGAGTTGCAATTTTAATTCTTCACAACTTTTCGTAGATTTCTAACTTATTATGAAATTATGCTGTCCTAAGCATAGACATTGATTTTTCTTCTTAATTAAACTACTTTCTCCCCTCACCCTAGAATATTTATATTAACAATTGATTTTCTTTTCCTTCTATCTTTTAATTTAGCAAGCTTCTCAGCCTCTTATTCTCCACAGCGTGGAATTTGAAGATGCTTTGGCTACACTTTGCATCATGGTTGCACCTATGGCTCCGCACGTTGCATCAGAGATGTGGAAAGGTATTTCTAGAAATAAACTTTTTATTGATGTTCCAGGAAAAAAGGCAAAAAGTTTGCAGAAATGTCTATAACACTGTGCATGTGTCACTTATTCCTGAATTCTGCATCTATTTTGTCACCTTTTGTCATAATTCCTAAACAAACTTGAAACTTGTGATGTTCCCAGATCTCTCTTTCTGTTTCTAGTTTCTTTACCCTTGCATACAAAGATGGATTTCTTGAGACTAGGCAGAGAAAGGGAAAAGGAAGAAAAATTCAAGACAGGACTTGCATGAGGAATTCATCTGTCAGCTGCTAACTGCTCCTGTATATGGACAGCAGTATTAAGAGCTGAACGTGAGGACAGAAGCAGCGCTTTTTCAAACAAATGTTTCAGAGTCTTTGGACTACAAATGTTTTCTTTCAGGAATTCAGACAAAGAGGACCATGTCAGAGGGCTCTGTACTAAAAAGACTAAAGGAGTGTTCAATAAAAACCCTACTCTTGTAAAATTCTCCAGAGACTGAGGGACATTATGCTGCAAATTAACCTCGCTGGGAGAATGGGAATGGTAGACAGGAAATCTGTTTTAAGATCTATCACAATTGTAAACCTTGAGGTCTGAATCCCAAGTGGGCGAAGTTGTGTGGTGCTGCTACAGTTAAAGCCTGTTTAAAGCCTGTGAAATAAGGGATGTGCATGCCAGAGCTCAGCAGTTGCTTTTACGGTTTATTGGGAGAAGTCCCAAGACGTATGTGGGAAGATAGGAATATATTCTGCATTAAGACTGGCCACAAATTGCTGTGTGGTTTTGGACCTAATGTTAGCTTTTGGATGCTGTTTTAACAGCTTTCTTTTCAACAGTCATCCTAAAACTTTGCGCATTCAAGTGTTTACTGAGCACAGCGACTTAATAGCTTATATTTCAGAGCTGTGCATGGCCCTGTAGTAATGTTAACTGCCAAAGAAAGGCTGCTCTTGTTCATAGCAATGACATAGGGGCAGAGACTCTGAAAACAGCAAGATACATTAGGGAGAGTGTTTTTTTTTTTTCTGTGTTTTCATTTCCAATGTTAATTTTCCAATAATAAGATGTCATAATAAAAGCCTAATTGTTTAGAATAAAGAGTGGCATCAGACATGATCCATCTGGAGAAAGCTACTTGTGGTCAATATTCTCTTACAATATGAAGTACTATCTAATTAAAATTAGGCTTAAATGAAAATAATTGCCACAACTTTGTTTTCCACATTGGTTGAGATGGAGGCAGAAGAGGCCCAGGCTAATTACTTAAACGTACAGTGCCTTGTGAACTTGAAATTCAAATATATGTTAGGGAATACAGAAATATCAAATATGTTTGATAAATTGACAAGACTACAATATCTTCATTAACATAACTTGTCAAATGTAAATCTTAATCCTGTAACATTTTGAATGTTAGAGAAGAAAGTCTTTTCTTACTGCTAAAATCACTGGATAATGAGAATGATAAACCTTTTCTGCAGCTCTTTTCAGTAAGCGTGAAAAGGGAGCATAATAAAAATTGGGAGTGTATTGTCCTTGACTTCTGTCTGCATTTAAAGATAAAATTTTGCTTGTGTGCTCCAAAGACTGTGCTTTGTAATTCAGTGCAACTAGCATAAAAGAACATTGTGTGGTGATTATTACCTGAAGAATTTTATGACTGAACATGAAAAACACAATCTCTTTTAGCATGGTCATCATTACATTCCATCAAAGTTATAAAACAATTTAATGAGAAGAACATATGTACATTGAACTACTGTACTGTGGTAAGAAGACTGTATTTTTTTTTAAATAGCCAATATCTAGCAATTCTGTCCTAGGATTGGAACTTCTGGTGAAAAATGTCCAACTATATTCTAGAAGCAGATTCCCCAAGTTAGTGTTCTGAATTGCACTCTGGTTCCATCAAGTCTTGTCACTCTTCTGATTTCTTAAACTTTATTATGCATAGGTGATGATGGTTTATTATTTTAAATAATAAAAATATAAAATAATAATATTAAAATAGAAAAAATAAATAATATAAAAATCAGATGTTTTAAATATTCTGTTTAGTTTTCTTTGTGCTTTAGCTCTCCATATACGCTCAAACTCTCTCTTTTTGTACATAGGCTTTGCATCTAAAAAGTAGATAGTGCTGCTTCCTCTCTCATAAATAGGCAGGAAGAGGACTTTGTATATTATTAGCTCTATAAATAGCATGTATAGCAGTGGACCCTGACACTTTGATGGAAGCCTCCGTCTGCTGTTGTAATGCCAATAATAAACAACACATGAACAATGTATTTATAATTAAATACTGACATTTCATTCTAAAATAACTTGTATGCAGCCTTTACATTTTGTTTGATTTAGTGCATAAAACAAGGAGCATTTTTCTTTCTACAGGGGAAAATGAAACTGGGAAATTTGGAAGCCCTGTACTTAATATCAAACAGATAATTCTGCAGTTGAGTAGGAATGCTGGTAGGAAGAGTGTCTTTTTGTGTTAACTCTGAACCACATTAAGCTTCCTTATGTATTTAAGCTTTCTTTTAAGAAAAAAGATTTGCTTTCTTATTAGTGTTTCTCATTAGAAACAGATATGCCTAATACTAATTTTACTACAGCCTTAAAAGAGAGAGAACAAAAGAGCATCCTCATTAATTTTGACTGTTTGCATTGTGCTTCACAGGATGAATAATACTTTTACTGTTGCATTGTAATCTTTCCTTTTAAGCTTTGCTGATCACTGATCATGATCAAGAAACACTTTAAGAAGAAATTACAATACAATATAAAACTAAATGTGAAATAATTACAACCTACAGTAAGACCCTGACTTAATGTATTGTATATTAAGTTAATTCTGCCAAAGATTTGAAGATAATTAAACCACAGAACTATAGAACTTTCAGGATAAGCACCTGGAATTAGGCTCTGTGGAGGTAATAAAATAACGTTTGGCAACTGGAAGCTCTTCTGCAGGTGCAAACAGTATTTTTTTCAGTTTAAATGACAGGTGTGCTGGAAACTGAAAAAAAAATCAACAAACTTTTTTCCTATTCTAGTTTGGGAATAAAAAGCTAGGCAAAAGAGACTAGCATCTATAAATATTAAAATCTTGAAGGATCTGATGTCCAAAAAGTCTGATACAGTTAGTTTTATTAAGTAATTACATAAAATATTCTCCTTTGCTTGAAAAAAAGCATTTAACTGCAAAACATGATATATTTTAAATAGCTAAAAAAATTTCTTAAATACTTGCATTCTGAATGCATTTATATTTAAATAGCAAAAAATGCTTTTTTACATTTTAATTTATTTCCTTTTCAATCTAAAAGCTATTTGAGACAATGAAATATATTAAAAAAAAAAAGCAAGTCAGTATTTTCTAATATAATAGCTTGTAAAAATTAAAACTTGGCTAAGTGTATAAATATTTATGTAGACATCCTCTTGGTTAGCGAAATGTTCTTTACAGCTGGATTTAACTGCAGATCAGTCCATCTTAATGATTACCAACTAATGAAAATATTAGGAAAATTACAAAAATAATTTTAGAGTGTTAAAGATATTTTTCATGGCATTTTAAGTAATGACTAGCATCAGTGGTATAAGTAGTTGTGATTGTAATAAAGCTATCCTGCTCTGTAGGAGTTGCATCAGAGTTCATTTGAAATTTTAGCTTTTTAGTCTGCTATGTTTTCTTTGTTAGTTTGTTGATAAGCTTTGCAAACTCAGAACTACAGTTTGATATCCCAAGGATGCTTCTGGGGTAATGTTCAACTTTTAGGTACACTTCAAGTAAAATTAGGTACATTCAAGATGCAGCAATTTTTGTTCTGCAGCTGAAGAATTATTCTCCCATGGGGTTTAGTTTGTATGTGACCATCTTGTTTTCATGCCTCAGGTAGGAATGAAGAGTTTGGTCCCTTTGTGAGCCAGATGAAGAGCGTACTTCAGTAATGGCAGTAAATATTTCCAGTTTGAGGGAAGGGAAAAGCTGCTTGAATGCTGTTTGATAAGTGCCTCACCTTTCAGCAGCTGAACAATAGTAACCCAGTGCTTTGGTATTTTGTGTGCAAAGGAGTATTTTCTCCTGCTTAGAGGAGGAACAGTTTTAGTATTTTCGTGTGTCAACCTAATGGTTTTAATTGTGCAGTGAATTCACTGGTTTATTGCTTAATAACATAAAAAGCGACTGTAGCCCCTCAGTGTGGGAAGAGTTCATCTGGCTGATATCTTGGCAGTTTATGAACACTAACAGGATGAGGAAATCTGTTTCCTTCCTGAAGCCTTGTATCTGAGGAATATACAGGCACCATTTGAGACGTGGGGTTTTTTTTGTTTGTAGTAGTACAGTATTTTGCTCTCCAGACAAGGATATGAAACTGCTTATTGTAAGCTGTTACATTTTTATTAGAGATAGCACATGAAAGATGTACACTGATGATAAACACATCTTAAGATCTATTGAAACATAATTATTGGAATTTGTAATGGTATAATTCTTAGTAACATTTTAACTGTCATTGCAATAGCTCTATTCAAGTATTTCTTTGTCTCATTCAGTCCTTCCTCAAAGAAGGCTTTTGTAAAGAATAGAGTTGAGTAGAAGGTAATTGATGTTGCAGATTTTAATTGAAAATCTGAATGCAGAAGTCCCCCTTCACAAATCCAAGAAGTACAATTTGGAATAAAAAAAAAAAAATTTCCTCCAAGAGTAATAACCCAAAGTGAAGGATAGTGAGTCTATACAAATGGAGGAAGGCAGATCATTTTCAGAAGGTTAAAAAGATTCACGTGGAGTTTGCTGAATTGGAAACACATTCTACAGTTAGCTTTTCATAACCTGGGCTTTTCACAACCCTCCGTGGTGCTCCACAGCTGTCACTAGGGAACATGTAAAATGAATCCCCTAGTACTGTATTGAGTAAATGTAAATTTTCCTGACTTTACCCAGTTCTGTAGTACTATATCAGTAGTATAATACATTTTTTTTCAGAGCTGTCTGTAAACAGCTGTTATTGTATTGCTATCATATCTTTGAGATTGCAGACCATTTCACATACAATTGACAGACATATTCCTCCTGGGCTGCAGAAAGGTATTCCAGATATGCAGCTTGCCTGAATCTGTCAAAAAGGAAGATTCATTAAATAGTAAAAAAGCATATCAAGAACAAAGTAACGTGGTAACAATTCTGTCCTTCAAAGAGGCTGCAGAGGCGAATAAGATACTGACCCAGAATGCATCTCCGCTTGCTGTTACGTACTCCTGCTCTGAGCTTTTTTAAAACTTTATCTGCTTGTCAGCTAGTGTGGTGGATTTTTACTTAACACAGATTTCTATTGTTTTGATTTTGCTAAAGCCAAAAGTTATCAACATTTGGATAACGCACCCTCATAGTCGCCTTATACCTCCCCCTCCGATCTTCTTATATCTCCTGTTAGAAAATCCCTAGTCCTAAACTCTGATACCGAGGTTGCTTCAGATGCCTGCATTAACTTCCATTTATTGACCATTAAGAATTCCATCCTTCTTGCCTGTTCTCCTTTGTTAACCTCTCTATGCCGGCACTCATCCCATGCCAGCTCTTACTCAGTTTACTCCACAATCACATCTTTTTCTCCTGCCTACATAATTTTGTGTCAAATTAGCTGCACTGTTGCTGGAATTTTACCGATCATTTTTTCTATTGCTTTTTTTCTGTAAGGCTAGAATTACCTTGCTGTCCTAACTTGCCTTGCTGATATACTATGGCTTCCACATCTCCCTTTTTAAATCTCTTTAAAATGAAAATCTGCTCTTCTGCCCAAATAGCACCTTAAGGGAACTATTATGTTTATGAAATACTCAGCACATGCTAATAAAACACTGCCATGAGCTGAGACATTGTTAGACTTGTCCTGTCCCCTCCTTTGCCCAGAGAGGTGGTAAACACCTCATCCCTGGAAACAATCAAGGTCAGGTTCGACAGGCCTCTGAGCAACCTCATCTAGTTGAAGACGTCCCTGCGCATTACAGGGTGGGTTGGACTAGATGACCTTCAAAGGTCCCTTCCAACCCAAACCATTCTATGATTCTCTCAACTGACTCATTTGCAGCATACATTTAACTTTAGTATTTTGACTTGGGCTCCAATGCTGTGAATTACTGGTTAGGGAAACCTTGTTTAAATATTTGCTAGTCAGTAAAAGTCCATTGAAGCAGATCCAATTCTAGGATCAGGCCTTCACATTGAGCACAAATGATGTCCTTGATCTGTCCTGAAAGATGGCTGTACATGCAAGTATATGGATTACAATAAGTAAAAACGTACTCGGTTGTCTTTCTGTCCTACATCTGCAAGAGAATGTATAGCCATAAAAGCAAAACAAGTCAAAAAATGTAAAGCAAAATGCATGTAGCTTCATAATATGCACTTTACTATGTGCCTTCCAGTACAGGTTTCTAATGTTTTCACAATAAAAGTCTATGAAATGGTCAGTTCTTAACTTCTCAAACAGCGCCATTGTGTAACGTCTCAGAATCAAGTGGGAAGGCTGGAGGAGGCTTCTGCCTGGGTCCTGACAAGTGGACTGTTGCCATTCTGGGTCATGGCAATGAAGCTTCTGGTTTTGTATGTGTTGCATTTTGAAAATGCAAACCAAATCATTGCATTTTCTGAGTTCTGCAGCTCACAAAATGTGAATTAAGGCAGGAAGCCAAACAGGCAACATAACTAAAACCTTCATTTTGATTTCCTGTCAAACTCTGTTTAATGAAACTAGTTCTGTTGACTTTTGCACTTTCTATTTTTTTTAATATGGATGAACTCATAGTTCATTTTGTAGCAAGAAAATGAACCAGAAGATGGACATTGTGCTTAGTCACACTTTATCTGCTTCAGAATATATTTTAGTTTTTTTTTTAGTAGGTTTATTAGGACTGCTAGCTTCCACAGGCATTAAAAGTGACCCTGGTTTTCCTCTCGTAGATAGAAGCTCTTGACTTCTATCAGTAAGTGGGTTTTAAATAGTTTGAAGAATCCACTTCAACAGGAAAATAAGGAGTGGCTAGTATGCATGCTTCTGCCACAAGGCATGTGATCAGTTGGAAAGAAATGAGCTCATCTGGATGTTCACAAGCCAAAAAGGGAAGAATTTAGCAGCTGTTGTCTTTAAAGTCAATGTGATAATGAATCACCAATGCAAAGATTTTCTTCTGTTTGATATTCCTATTTTTTGCTCTTTCAGTTTCTGAGCTGCTGTCGCAAGAGAAAAAAAATACACAATCCAGATCCATTAAAGTGTTTTAAACAGTTCTTTACCTAATAAGATTGTGACTTAGTTGTTATTCTTAGGAAATGTGCACGTTCTTGCTTGCCATTAGAAATAGCGTCCACCGCACTGCCCCTTTCTGAATCATTCAGCACATAGCGAGGCTGTGTGTCATTTTACCAAAGTCCTTTGTCTGAAAAAGTGCTGACAAAACTCTGGTGGATTTTTCTGGAGGAAGTTGTATTGCCTTTATGTTTCTGTTTGCTGTTATTTGCTGTATTAGTTGAAACCATGTCTGTATGTATTATGCATGGGTTGGTTTGGTCCTATGCCTGCTCTTGTACTGTGTTTTGAACAGCTTCTGGTACCTCAGTCTCAACAGTGAATCTTGTGTTGATGGGTTTTCTTTATGCTTTTGCTGGAGATTCCCTAAACCAGATGAGATTTCAAATACATTTTGCAGTTCCAAATGAAGCATGTGCTTAAAAAAAGTTTTAGTCTGTATTCTTATTCATATGCAGAGAATGTTTTTGATTTAAAAATCCTCTGGCTTTGTGAGAATCACAAGAGGAGTCATCATCAATATTGATGATATTTGACAGCCTCTTGTTAAGTGAAATCATTTTATTTTGTTCTACAGCTGGAGTAAACAGCAACCTAAATCTGATTCAGACGCTTTCATTCTGTTAAGAATGCTGCTTCAGAATGAATTGCATCCTATTCTCCTATTACTTAAACAAATCAGGAATAAATTGTCTTGGGGAGAGCAAAGCCTGTTTAATAAAAGGATATCACTGCCATTTGAAGGGGGTTTTAAAAATAAAATCAAAGGATAAAGCATTTCAGAATGTACGTATCATAAGCAGAGCAAGCTGTGCAAGGTATTCTTACGTAGCACCTTTAATTTGTGAAAAAATAGGTTCTAAAAACATCAGAAAATCTTGCAAGTAGCTTGACTTGCAAATTTAGAAACTACGCAGCATATTACAGATGGAAATAATAAGCCAAACTTATGTATCATTTTGATTGTTAGTAAAATGTTAATCAAACTAGTGGTGTTACTGGAAAAAAGTGCAGTATTTTGATTTCTAGAAGTAGAGGTCAACTTGTGTTGCAGTATTACAATTTAAAATAATAAACAGTGGTCTTCTGAGCTTTTGACAAAGTTTTGGAGTGCTAATCCAAATCTAAAATGTGCCCACAACGTTCATGTTAGCATCCCTACAGATGGTATAAAACAAGCACCTCGAAGATGTATATCTTTCTGTTTATAATGTGCTGTATGCTAATCTAAACAATGTTATTTCCTCCTAAGGGACTTACTTTTAAAGTCAACTTTATTCTGATCTTATTTATCAAACAAATTCCAAAGATCAAATGTTCTGGTTAGAGTACAGCTGAACATTTGACTGGTTTCATTTTCCAGGTTTGGGACACATGCAGAATAAACTTTGTACTCATCATCACTGGGATGTTGATGTGCTGCATCAGTCCTGGCCCAAAGTAGACCCAGAGTACCTTCAGCCATCAGATGTTGTGGAGATGTCTGTTCTGGTAAGAACACTTTCATTTATTCTCAGTGGTGGTCAATTAATCCATTATGAGCTCTGAGGATGACAAAATTTCTGCTCTTGTGGAAGTCAGTTCCCTTCTTGCGTGGCTCAGTGAAAGGTCAGATAGAATAGAAGCTGCAATTACCATTGTGCTGAGTAATTAAAATTATTTCCTAAATGAAAAAATGTAGCAAGTCTGGAAGAGAGACCATCTAAATATAAATATTTTTCAGTAACAGCATATTAGCGCAAATTTGACCAATGAACTGCTGAGGGCAAGAGTGGTACAGTGAAAACTGTGATCAAAATACAGATTCCTCCAGATTTTTGCCTGACTCTGCGTTTATGATCTTGGCCCTGTAAAAAAATGTATTAATTAGGTGGCATTTCTTGTGGTACCTGTAGTGCTATGGTTGCCTAATACCGTTTATCATAAACTGGATTAAGTTGCTGTGATTTTTGCCAAACGATGTTTCCTGTCTGCCTTGGGCTGAACATTTGGCACATTTCAGCAGAGCATACTTGCAGGAATGAGGTTGAGGAAAAACAGGTATCTTTCCTAATGTTCGAACTGCATTCCAGTTTCTCTTTCAGCTCTAACACCTTTGTGGTCTACGGAAAGAGCCGGCAGTGCAGTAGAAGAGTGGACATAAAGCTTTTAACATTTAATTAACCTGTAATTTTCCAAAACTTGTATGTGCACACGCACAGTGTAGTTTTACTGTCTTTTTTCCTATGTGTCTAATTAAGTAGTCTGTATACAGCATCATTAAGCTTTACATGGAGCACAGTAGCAGCAAGTGCCACTGCAGGCCATAGAGAGCCTGTGGGGCTTGAAGCCGGGGGTGGGATCCATGAGTAATGTCTCAGCTCTTCCATCAACTGGCTCCTGGTCAACTTAGATTCAAATGCTTCATGCTCAGGTATTATGGTAGTCTGTAATTACGTAGTTGCATACTATTAGAGCTGCAGGACTTCTGCCTTTTTCACTGCTCACCAAAGAATAACCTTTAATATAACACGCAGACATTCTAAACTTAAATATTTTAACTTAAATGTTTCATCTTAAACACTTCGTATGTTTCTGGATATTGAATGAGATGGAGCCTCTAGAAGAAATGTCATTTGGTCATGTAGAAACTGCACGCTCTGCATGTGTGTGTGTGTAAGGGAAACAGAAGCAATGCGTTTTATCTGTATTTTATCTGTTTTATTATGTTAGCTCCTTTGGGTAGGAGGAGTAAGTTCAGTTATTTTTGTTCAGCTGGGTTTTTTGAAGAGGAAAGAGACTGGCTGGATTTAGGGGAAGTTGTGCTGCTGTAGATTTCCTCAATCAAAGTATCTTTGCAAGTAATTTCATATCTTGCCAGATCTCTCAGTCACAGTTCACTTGGACAGAACAAGAAATGCTGCTAAAAACCTAATTTTTCTAATGTTCAACATACATGCTTAGCAGAGACCACAGAGTATGTCTTTTTGGAGGAAATTTTCAATTAGCAGCTTTTCCCAAACCAAGGAGGAGGTCTGAAGTGCCAGCTGGAGTTAATAGCAGACTTAGCCTAATATTCTTTCTTCCTTTCTTCCTTTCTTCCTTTCTTCCTTTCTTCCTTTCTTCCTTTCTTCCTTTCTTCCTTTCTTCCTTTCTTCCTTTCTTCCTTTCTTCCTTTCTTCCTTTCTTCCTTTCTTCCTTTCTTCCTTTCTTCCTTTCTTCCTTTCTTCCTTTCTTCCTTTCTTCCTTTCTTCCTTCCTTTCTTCCTTTCTTCCTTTCTTTCTTCCTTTCTTTCTTTCTGTCTGTCTGTCTGTCTGTCTTTCTGTCTGTCTGTCTTTCTTTCTGTCTGTCTGTCTGTCTTTCTTTCTGTCTGTCTTTCTTTCTGTCTGTCTTTCTTTCTGTCTGTCTTTCTTTCTGTCTTTCTTTCTTTCTGTCTTTCTTTCATTCTGTCTTTCTTTCTGTCTTTCTTTCTTTCTGTCTTTCTTTCTGTCTGTCTTTCTTTCTGTCTGTCTTTCTTTCTGTCTGTCTTTCTTTCTGTCTTCCTTTCTTCCTTTTCTTTCTTTCTTTGTATTTATACCAGTGAAAAGGTCTTATATCCACAAAAATCTTCACTTGGGTACAACCGCTTTGCTCGAGCTTAAAATAAACCTTCACCTTCAAGCACAGCTAACAAACATCTTACATTCCAGTGTTCAGTTTATAAGGAAGTCACAAATGAGAAATTGTGTAATTATAGAAACTTCTTTGAAACTGTGGTTAATGCAAACATGTTATTAAATATATCTTTAAAATAAGAATTTCAGCAATACAGTAAAAACTCTGAACTCAACGTTTTTAAGACTGTACAACTGAACATGAAAACGCTTAAACATTTCACTGATATTTTTCTGCTGACATTAAAACTTCCTTCTCAAAAAAAACACAAGAATAAAATTTGATTTTGATTCAACAGTCATTATGAAAATTATTTTTGTCTCTTTTCCTGTCAAAGCCATGTCCTTGTGTGGAAGTCTTATAATAAGAGAAAAAGCAACCCCTGTGCTCTCAGTGATATATTCGTGGAAGAATATGATGTATGTAAATACCTTGCTTAGTTCTGAGAAAGCAAGCGACTGGAAGACCAGAGAGACAAGTTCCTTTTCAAACTGGGAAGAATTTTTAAAAATAGTGCCTAAGGCGTGTGCCTGGCTTTCTACTGAACGAGTAAGGCAAAAGGGAAATACGAAGAGCAGGGAGAAGTCATCATAAATGTGAATATTTTAAAGTCTTGTGGACACTGTAGGTTTTTGTATGGCTGTAAAAATAAGTTGTCCTCATTAAACCAAGAAACACTCAGCATATGGAGGAACTGGTTAGTTGCAAAGAGGCAGTGTCTTTTCACAAGGCTGCACAGTCACACTGAGCCTTTGGGCCACAACCCTATTCTTCTCAAGACATCAAACTGCCTCAGGCTGCCAGGGCTTTGCCTGCTGAGACATTGTGGGTTTATTTCTCTTGACACAAAATACTTCATTATTTCCTGTCTGTGCTGGAGTTATGTCTTTCTGTATTTAACCCAAAGCAGCAAAAGCCACCAACTCGCTTCATCTTTGGCTGATACAATACAGATTGCTTACAAGAAAGATGTTTAAATTCAGTGTATATGCATGGTATCTGTTACTCTAGATGTTATTGCAAAGTTGAATATTTTTAATCATACTGTATATTGTTAATGCTGTGAAAAATCTGACCCGAATGTAGTGTGTGTGTTTCATCCTATGAACGCACTTCTGACTAGCATTCTTCACATTTTCTAGGTGGTGCAGAACTCTAAGCAGCTGTGATCTTGTAACTGATGTTTTTTAAAAAATAAAATAAAAAGATGGTGTCATTTTTCTTGCTTTGGCCTATGAGGAAGGCCTAAAAGTGCACAGATATCTATTTTCCTTTTTACTTCTCAGAAGGATTATGCATCAATGGTAAAAAAATATTTGAGTTGAACTAAAAACTCTCTGCAGCCTCTAGGTGCTTACTTTTCAGTCTTTTGTGATTTCATTTCCTCCTTCATAACCAATCTAGTTCTCTTTAGCTGCCTTTACATCTAAAATAGTCTAAAATGTCAAATGTTAAAAAAAAAAAAAAATAGAAAAGAAAAAGTGACAGCTTCCTCCCGCAGAGGAAGAAAGGACCCAAGCCTCATTTGTTTCTCCTCTTGCAGTTTGCCATGTTTTTTCAGAGAAACGACGCTGCCAGCACCCAAGTTTCTTGTGCTGGCAGTATTACCTGAAGGGTTATGCTGGTCTAGTGAGATACAGAGATGAGAGATGAAGGCATAGCAGAAGATATTTGTCCTGCTGAGAATCTAACCCCTCGACTCAAAGAACACGTGAATAGGATGCTTGTTACGCACAGTGTGTGATTAAATCTGCAGATGCTTATTTTAAGAATGCCGTTAATATGTTTGACTTTGCCTCACGATACCTATGATATAATGAAAGCCATGCTGGAAACGTGCTGAAATCACAACCAATCTGCTGTTTGATAGGATTTTCGGCCTCAGCTCACCGCGCGGTGTGGGAAGATGAGGAGGGACGCTGTGGGAAGGTACACAGTGTCAGTTTGCCTAGACTTCTCGACCTTTCTAGGAAAACACAGCCGCTAGTAGTCATTTATTTACTACGTTGATTTACACCACTTGGCTTTTCTGTTGAGAACAGCACCAAATAGGCTAGTTGTGGCAAGTTTCCCCCTGCCAACATCCATCCACTGGGACATACTAATTTGCATCCTGGAGGACAGCGAATGACATTTTAACTAAGCAGGCAAAGTTTTGAACTGCAGGCTGTGTGTCCTAGCAGTGAGCTCACAAGCTTGCTTTATATCCTCACTAAAACTGTATCCATTTGGATTTTACCTTTTTCTTTCTCCTGTGGAACGTATTTCTCCTCTGAAGTGCCATGTCAAAAAGAACTACTTGTATTTATTTTTCACAAAAGCTTTAAAAATTAACTCTTCTGTGTTTTTCAAGTGATTTACTTTGCACTAGGTGCTAAAGGCAAAGTTTAACACAGTCAGCCTTTTATGATATCAAATTATGGATGCATGTAGGAATAATAAAAGCCTACCTGCATTATCACTGCAAATTGATGTAAAATCTAGTAAAAAAAACAGAAATTACTCATACTAGCTGCATTTGAGACTTCTTCTTCCTTAAAAATCTGTCCCAACTTCCTTTCTCTGAGAATTGCACTGATTATTTTATTTTCAATAAAATACAAACTAGGTGGTCTCTCTCATTTGTGGTATGCTGCATACGTGTATCCTGGATAAAATCCTGGTGAAAACCAAGCTCTGCACATTTTTTGTCCAAGCCGTATGTATGAACATATGTTCCTTTTAGATGATGGAAAACTCATTACAACAATGTCTAAAGGTCAAAGATCTGTATGTAGTACCTGCAGCAGATTTTTATGCAAGTAATTTGATTGAACTGGATTAAAAAATTCAAAATATTTCATTTGCTAAAGTATGGGATTGATATTCTTTTCATCAATCCACTGAAAGTATTCCATGTAAATCTGAAAGCTTTTGTAATAATGAATTTTAAGCCAATTCCAGAAAGGTACTCACTAAGCTCTGTAGTCTCTGTCCTTTATCTAGTCTCACTGGATGACAGAAAAGATTTATAAGACCATTTTATAAATTAAGGTGATTCCCACTGACGGCCTTACTTAGTTTTACTTACATGCTTCTGCCCTGCTGATGCAAAACCAGCTGCTCTGAAAACCAGCCACACAGAGGAAAGCGTCACGTTATGAGCGGCTGTCGTCTTTGTGGTCATTGTTGGCTCAATGAGTCATGCGTTTAGTACAAATGAAACATGTAATGAGTTAAAGCCTATGTTTCTAAAAATGAGCAATGATGAATCTCTCATATCTTTTCAGCCACAAATATTTTTATTTTAATAAATCTTGCATTTGAATCTCTGTAAGGAATCGCTTAGCTGTAAAGAATCCAAATTGCAGCCTAGAAGTATGTACCACCCAACATTCACACCTGACAAACCATTGTGCTCACTCTCCTTATTCAGCTTGTGTAACTGTCACATTTTTAATCTTACAAGATCGCCACGTTGCATAGTCATATGCTGCTTGCTATCTTCAAAACTAAGACTTCCTGTGGCCACTTCATCAGTTTTCCTTGAGTATCGTGAGTCAGAGTTTCAGACTTTCGTTCTTTTATTTTATGGTAGAGGGACAGGAGGTATGGAGAATTTCATCTTCTACTTAGAAAGTCTGGTATTGGGGAAAAGAGAGCTTGATCCACATTTTTTCCCCACATGTAATGAGATGGATTGGATTCAGGAAATGAAACTGTGTAAATCTGTCTAGTAACTTCTGTTTTTCTTGTTTTCATGTCTCTCTTTTTCAGATCAATAACAAAGCTTGTGGCAAAGTTTTTGTGCCTCAGCAAGCAGCCCGCAATTTTGAAGAAGTCCACGAACTAGTTCTTCAAAGTGAACTTGGAGTCAAGCATCTCCAGGGACGAACCATTAAAAAGGCCTTTCTGTCTCCCAGAACTGCCCTTATCAACTTCTTAGTGCAAGAATAGCAAAGGCTCTGCTGGGCTGTAAAAGGGAACTGGAATCTTTCAAGATGAAACCAATTCAGAAGTACCAGTTATGGTTATTGAAATCTCATGTAACAGTGAGGAAGAAATGTTATTAAATTCAAGTTACTGCTAAATCTTCATTTCAGCATGAAGAAATGCGCAGAATTAAAGCTTCTTATGGGGTGGTGAGATGCTCTTTGTCCATGTTCTCTGGGAAAATGAGAAGGAAGCGCAGAAGAACTAATTATTGTAACAGAATGTAAATGATATAAAGCGCAGAGGTTTTAGTGTCAGTCTCAGGAATATTTCCTATTGGAAAGTTG
Source organism: Tauraco erythrolophus (assembly GCF_009769465.1). Taxonomy (NCBI): domain Eukaryota; kingdom Metazoa; phylum Chordata; class Aves; order Musophagiformes; family Musophagidae; genus Tauraco; species Tauraco erythrolophus. The sequence goes on along the minus strand of NC_141471.1, from coordinate 49,273,756 downwards.
GCTTGGCTAAATGCAGAGGCATAAATATCATTCCAGGACCAAACAACTGCCCAGAGCATGTGCTACACCAAATGTTAGGTGCACTGAAGTCAGTCTTTGCTCCCTGTATCTCATGTTTGGGTACCTTACTATCCACTAACATTTTAAGTTGTAAGAAAAGGTTACTACAGAGTGTTAGTTTCAAAACTGATTTGTTTAGCACTGGCCTTGGGCGCAGCAGATAGCCAGAATGTGGTGGTTTGATACATTTCACATACATTTCAGAGACAAGCCAAGAAAAAGGTCAGATTATTTAGTCAAGCCCTGCTTTATCCAGGATCCTCCTTCCTCCCTGGCACGTTTCTGTTGGCTCATACATGAGACATTCAACTTCAGCAAAGTGCTGGTAGTTGTTTCTGCACAGAACAGAATGGAAGTTACTTCTTAAGCATGATCCATCTCAGAGAGGGTTTTTTTTTGGGGGGGAGTGGGGGGGCTGCACATTCAAGAAAGGGATGAGTTGGCTGCTACAAAGGCAGCAGTGGGCAAGGCAGCATGGTTTTTGCCTAGTTCTTGTAGTGCTTAGATCGTAAAACTTGAATTGAAATTCTTTTTTCTGAGGGGTTCATTAAATGGAAATAGCCATCATGTTTCTAAAAATCAATCGGACTTTCATAAAACACAGCCATTCTCATGCCTCATTTCAACCTTTTTATTTGCACACTGTCTTGCTGTTTCATTCACATGGAAATGTTTATTGTATTTATCAAATGCTTGAAAAAGGGTTTCCAAAGAGACAATTACAGGGTTCATTGTGTAAGAATGTCTTTTTTTTAACAGCCATTAAACTAAGTAGTCCAATAAGCCAGCCCTTTATGAACATTCTGACAGTAAAGAAGTCGGCAGTAAGAACCAGCTAGGCAAATACTGCAGAGGTCTGTATTAACCCTCCAGCCCAGCCGTCATCCAGACTCTGTATTAGATTAAAAGGAAACCAACGAAAATCTCCCTCTTAGCAGTAAGTCAATCTAACAGATGCTAAGCCACTAGAATCAAGCTAGATCACGCTGCAATGTGAGTACTAGCTAAGCAATACTGATAGTCATTTTGATTCCATGCAGTTTTGGTACCAAAGACCTAGCTGCATAGCAGAGATTTCCAGGCACAGTGAGCAGATTCAATTCTAGATGTCCCTACTTCTTTAACAAAACTCAGTTCTGATTTCTGCTCCCTCCTGGAGCACGCTTGGGCAGATTTTCTCTTCGGCAGTCCTTTGACACAAGAATGACTAAGAAATGGAATATTTAGAATGAAGATACGGTCTTTGCAGTTTTAAGGCTCCAAAAATCTCAGCCACAAAGGAATGCATTCAGGCATTCAAACACAGGCCTTTAGTTGGAGTTAAAATAATTTGAATTCCAGTGTCCGCCTGACATATATGTTGTTATAAATTCATAAAACTCCTGTTCAGAAGCCCCTAAAAGGACTGTGAAAGAGATCCTTTAAAGTAAAATCTGTAGCACAGCACAGTCCTGCTTTTGTTTCTTTTCCATCTAAAAGTTTAACACACCCTGTGGAACCATTTTAACAGAGTTTTTCTTTGGAGGAAAAGGTGACGTGTTTGATGTAAATAAAAACTTCTAAAATTTACAAGGATGAAGAAAGATGTTGTAAGCCCAGCAGCCCTACAGTGCCGTTAAACAAAAGCTGTAGTCACTCCAAGGCTGAGCAGCAGCCCGCACTGTTTATTGCTGTTAGCACTGGTGGGTATTTGCTCTGGCCAGAGGAAGCGAATTGTAGATGTCACTTGGTGATGCAGGCAAAAATCAAAATAAGGAATGGACTTGTACAGGCTAAAAAAGGAAAGGCAGCGAACAGCAGTTGTACAAAAAGTGTATGGTCAGAAGTCATGCCAGCGTGTTTACAGTAAGTTGAAATTCAGTGCGGTCTAGGGGATCCAAAAAGGGTGGTGGAAAAGTGAGAGACGAAGCAAAAAGTCTAACAGAGCCTATTCCCCTGGTAAGTGTATGTTTGGAAGATGGCAGAGGTGCCAGCTGTAGAGTTGTGCAGTTGTCCTGACAGCTGCTGAAACTTCTTATAAGGTTAACCTGCTCTGAAACGTGACTGCCATTTGTCTTGCGATAGTTGTGACTCACAGGTTTGCTCTGTGCCTAAATGGGACTGATACTGATACAGAGGCTGTAGCCTGTCATAGATTCATAGATTCATAGATTTCTAGGTTGGAAAAGACCTTAGAGATCATCGAGTCCAACCATCCCTAATCCCCATTAAACCATATCCTCAAGTAGATCATCCACCCTATTCTTAAACACATCCAGGGATGGGGACTCAACCACCTCCCTGGGCAGCCTATTCCAGTGGCTGACAACCCTTTCAGAGAAGAAATACTTCCTAACATCCAACCTGAATCTCCCCTGACTAAGCTTATGCCCATTTCCTCTTGTTCTATCTCCCATCACTAATGTAAAGAGCCCTTCCCCTACCTCCCCACCATCTTTTCTCAAGTATTTATAGGCCGTAATCAGGTCTCCCCTCAGCCTCCTCTTCTCCAGGCTAAACAGCCCCAACTCCCTCAGCCGCTCCCCATAAGTTTTATTTTCCAGCCCCTTGACCAGTTTAGTCGCCCTTCTTTGGACTCGCTCCAGGAGCTCAATATCTCTCTTAAAGCGAGGGGCCCAAAACTGGACACAATATTCCAGGTGCGGCCTCACCAGTGCCGAGTACAGGGGCAGGATCACTTCCCTGCTCCTGCTGGTCACACTATTCTTGATACACGCCAGTATCCCATTGGCCTTTTTGGCCACCTGGGCACACTGCTGGCTCATATCAAGCCGGTAGTCAACCAACACCCCCAGGTCCTTCTCCGCCAGGCAGCTCTCCAGCCACTCTTCCCCGAGCCTATAGCGATGCTTGGGGTTTTTGTACCCCAAGTGAAGGACTCTGCACTTGGCCTTATTAAAGCTCATGCCATTGGCCTCAGCCCAACGATCCAGTCTGTTCAAATCCCTCTGAAGGGCCTCCCTACCCTCGAGCAGATCGACACAGCCTCCCAGCTTGGTGTCGTCCGCAAATTTACTGAGGGTACATTCAATCCCCTCATCCAGGTCATTGATAAAGATGTTAAACAGAAAGGCTGTCACCCAGCCTTTTTAAAATAACTTACTGTAGATGCCTCTCATTTATTTAACAGTCGTTACTTGTGTCACAGTACAGATGCATCTTTATGCTGAAGGTGGTATAAAGTGTTGTCACAGATCATGTGCCCTTGGAGAGTTCAGTGGCTAAATCATAGAATCACAGAATGGTTTGGGTTGGAAGGGACCTTAAAGATCATCAAGTTCCAGCCCCCCTGGGAGTTTTAAGTCTGGGAGGGGATACTTGAGAAGCAAGAAGAAAAGGTACTGATGGGCAATCAATCGAATTGCACTGCATTCCTCTTACGCATTAAAATGGGTACGGTGCCACTGTCCTTATTCCATGAAGTGATGAGCCAAAGAAGATGCGAGAGACTTGCTAAACCCAGCGGGATAGACCCAGGACAAACTAAGGAACAGATCTACGACATGGAAGGGGCACTTTCTGCATCCTGTCACAGCACTGAACCAGTCTGTATCATATTTCTATTTTAAGTAATGTAAAATTTAAAAAATAATTATTGGCACACTTTCTACCCCAAAATCATTCATGCAACTGAATTTCCAAAAAGTCCAGCCTTCAAACATTGATTCTGGAAAAATAAAAATTGGCAAAGTCCTGAAAGGTTACTAAGTACTTTTCCAATACCACTGATTTCATGAGAAGCATCTCAGATGCTAGGACAATGGAGGCACTGAAATGTCCTGGAAGATGCTATCGTGGAGAAAAATGTCTTATTACGTGTAGGTGTTCCATAGGCATCTCCAATGACTGAGATCACATGGACAAAGTGCTTTGCAGCAAGGCAATAGTGCTTTTTATGTCATGTTAAGGAACAATGTTACAGCTTAGGTCAGTAGCTAAGGCAGTTCTCTAGCCAGGTTGTCCCATCTATGCTTCGAAAAAAAACCCAACTATACAGGGGCGTTGCTGAACAAGCATGTATTTTTCCATGCCCTTCACCAGAATCTAAACATGGAGATTTGGTGCAAAATAAAATCTGTGCGCTCTCCTGGTGACTTACCAGATTAAAGTAATGCCTCAGAACTGACATCTGGTTAATGATGGCTTTTTCTGATCTGACTTTGTAAAAGCCTGTTTGTTCCTTCTGGAGGAAGAAATTCCACAGATAATGCAGGTCATACAGTCTCTCTTCTTTGTCTCTTCTTCTTCAGTGTAAAGCTTCACAGAAAGCTACTCCTCTTCTCTAAACTTTTTACAATCAACATGAACTAGGAAGAATGTTAATAGGCACTGTGCTGGTTTTTTCTTCCTAGGGAAGTTTGCAGTATATAAAGTTTTTCTAGAAGCTTGGCTATAAATGAGAAATCACAGGGAGATTTTCTCCTGAAAAACGGGGGAGAAATCACAGGGATTTTTTTTTCTAGTTTTGCAATATGTATTTATTTACATATTTAGTAAACTCCTCTAGTTTACAGAGAGGAGATTGGCTTTATTTACCAACTTAAATTTATTAGTGTATTTACTAACTGAAGAGTATATATGCTGATTTTGTTGGATGCTTTTTCTTGCTGCTTTATTTCTTCAGTCCTCTCATATTCTGATCTGAGCTGATTTTGTATCAAAGGATTGTGCTGTAAGAGAAGTGTTTAATGCGAAGCCAGGTCTATCACCAGAACTTCTACTACTTCTACAGGGCTACTTAGCCCACTGATTTCTATCAGTCCAGGTAACGTCTGCTTTTGACTTTAAAAAATGTTACTGGTATTAGAGCTGTGTTTTGTTGGGTTTTTTTTAATGGAACTGGGGTTTATGTCTCAAAGAAGAAGCATGAAGCTGATCACAGTAGATCACAGGCAGGTTTTAGCCTGTCCCAGCCATAGCAGAAGGAGAGCTGAACTGCAGCATTATCTCTGCTCAGGAGGGCACAGGCTCAGAGCTCTCATCTGCAGCCTGGATGATAAAAGAGATCTTGCCTGACATGCAGAGGAAAGGTGGGATTTTTTTTTTTTCCCCTTTCCTGAATAAAGTGACTTTCCGGTACCTTAAAGCATTCTGCAATTCACTAACCCCGTCAGTCCCAGGAGGCCCCAAGTCACACACAACCTTTGTGTCTCACGGCACTTCTCTCACTTGAGTAAGCCTTGGGTTGGATAAGTTCAGGTCTGTTTTCAGCCCTGGGGAGTTGCAAACCAGCATTGTCTTCCATATAGAATTAGGTCCAGTTTTATGTGTAGTCAAGAGAGTTCAAAGAGGTTTTCCTGGGTTTGTAAGTTGTTGGGGTCTCTGAGTGGGAGTATTTTTACCTGGGTGTAGCGACATTGCAGGGAGGAGTCCTGTTGGCTCTTGTTCTATCTGCAAGACTTTATGGCAGGCATGAGAGACTGGAAACTCAGTTGTGGTCAAGTGGATGCTTGTATTTATTGTGGGGTGAACATGGCCCAAACCTGTGAGAGATTTTGATCACGGGAACCTCATTAAAAATACCCCGCGATATTGAACATCCAGGACTTTTCCTTGGATGCTCATCTGCCTGCACCATGCCAATTTGCTCTCCATTTTAGACTGCTGATTTGCTCACTCAGCAAAGGAACACATAAATGGGAATGACTCAAGTATAATGAGCTAAATATCCATGTTCTTTCTGCTTGCACTTGTGACACTTAGCCTGGGACATTCGAGGCATAAGAAATTCTTTTATTTGAAGAGCCTGATTTTCTTCAATATAACTGTAAACCGAACGTATATGTTTAAAAGAATAGAAATGTGTGCCTTTGTGCTTGCTCTCTTAAGGTACAAGCACACTCTTTGGGCTGGTTGCAAGGGGAAGGCCCCCAGTCATATCTAAGGCTCTGGACTTCCTTATCTACTAGTAGTTTTTTCACATGTGCCAAAAGCGAGAGTAAAAGGTCCAAGGTTCTCCCAGTACACCCACCTCCCGCTGCCAGAGGAGACGCACAAGCTGCCGAGCAAGAGGACTTGCTTTCCTGTAACTGCGCTTGGTGCCAACAATTTGTGAAGTGAAATACATATAGTCGTAACAGCTGTAGGTGATCCAGTGCATGGATCAAGAATAATAAACACGGGGTGCATAACTGGGGCAGAAAAGGGAGCGATTTATTAAAGGAGCGCAACACATTGCTGGCATTGGCAGCCTGGGTTTGTTTCTGATGAAAATTAACAGAATTGGCGTAACAGGAAATTGTTTTCTGCTACAAAGGGAAATCAATTGTCTTTAAATACACAGCAGTGTAATTAGCAAATCTTACTAATTGCTGCAAAATAGAAACATGAGCATGCATTGCAGGGCTGGCTAAGCCAAGAACGTATTGTGAAAAAAACTGTAGAAGCTTTTAGAAATGAATATTTTTCTTAAGTACGTCTCCATCCCTGGGGATCCACGTAGCTGGATGAAATAGCAAGGGTGCAATAAAAATATATACTTCACAATTTTCCCATGTGAAACAGCGTTAGTCATCCCATGTTAAACATCTGTTAGTCAGAGAGGTTCTTCGCGGACATGCACGGAAGAACGGGGTGGATGCACTGACTGCATCTGGCAAGTCCACTCGAAGTCCACTGAGCCACATGAGGCCGATGATTGATGGCAGGATGTCGTCTAACCCTCGGAGCGCTTCCAGCTGAGGATTACTAAAGGCCACGTATGTTGGTTAAACAGGTCATGGTGCTGTTTGTGTTAATGCGCTGATAAAGAGGCAGGGGGAAGCAGAGCTGGAAAATTCTCCAGGCAAGTTCTTGTCCTGATAAAAAGCTGTTTCTAGTAGAAAACAGAGAAAATAAACTATTCCATATTCTTTTGAGCAGGGGTAGGAAAACCACCAAAGCCGCCTTGTGTTATTTCAGTGCAACTCTTCCGCCACCGAAAGCAAGTGTTTGGCCCAGTGGACTGACAGCAAAGGGAGACCAAGTTCTCCGCCGCTGCTGATGGCACCTGGGGATAGTGAGGAGAGGAAGGTGAAGGGCGTTCTCTGCCCCGGAGCGGCAGCCGAGCGCTTGGCAGCCAGCTCGGGCTTTCCTCGGGGAGACTGAACCACTGCAGCTTGGGCATTTGCAGCTTTTTCTCTCTCTGCTGCTTCCTGGGCTCCTGCTTGGGATCCCGGCGATTCCCCACGGCTCCTCTCACCTCCCCACGGTGTGCCCTGCCAGGTGGCCCTTCCCTGCCTCAGTTTCTCCGCTGCCGAGCAGGGCCCACACCATGCCCGCTGAACTGGGGCTGCAGGCGCAGCCATTTAAGGAACGTGACCCTGAAACCCTTTCCGTGAAGCGTCTGTCCTGCTCCAGAAAAGCAGTTTGGAAACCTGTCCCAGTGCTGCCCGGGCCCTTCTGTACCCTCAGTGTCAATTAAAACGACGCCGCGGCAGAGCTCGTGCCCCGCACCAGGCAGTCGTGCTGCAACCGAGGGAGGCAACGCATCCGCGTCCGGGCCCGCTCCTGCCCCGGCCCGGGGGGCAGCGGACCGCAGCCCCCCGCCCGCCCCTGCCCCTGCCCCTGCCGCTGCCCCGCGGGGGTTAAGCGTGCCGGCCGGGCGGGCCTCCCGGAGGGCAGGACGGGCCTCCCGGAGGAATGCGGCGGCGCCGCGGGCAGCGGCGGGGAGGATCGGGGATGCTACGGTGCGACCTCGCGAGAGACGCGTTTGCTCCTGCAAGAACCAAGCCGGGCTCCATCCTGGAAATACTTCTGCCTCATAAATTGTTCACTCTGTTTACGTTCTAGCGCTGAAGCCTTTATTGCTTTCCTGCTAAAAGACACCAGAGCATGGAATTCGGGCGTTTCAGTGGGGTGCGTAGTCCAGGCTCCTGCGGGAAATGACCTGCCTGGGACGGCTGCAGCCCCGGGGAGGCACAGGCACTGGGGATTAGACCTGGAAATGTCCACAAAGAACGTGGTGTGCTGCCAGGCCAGCCACTGGTTCCTCGTGCTGGTGTGCTTGCAGATAGTGAGTATACGATAGTTGCTTTTGGAGAGAGATCTAGCGATAAATTGTCACCCAGACACCTCTATGTCCACAATCTGTACAGCCCCGCACTGTTGTCATGCCTCAACATCTGAGGGCGTTTTCTCCCAGACAGAAAAATGAGCGGGGGCGGGGGGGCTTTCTCCGTGTTTTCTCCAGCTCTGCAACATGAGCTCAGAGCCAAACGTGGCAGCAAGAAATAAAGACAGACAAGACAGACGATCCCCTCCCTGCTCTCGTTCACAACTTCCCCGTTTACCCGGGCAGGCAGCACTTTTCCCCAGCCTGCCAGCGGCCACAGTAACAGCACCTCGCTGGCTCTGGAGGCCTGGGCCACCCCGGCACGAGGCCATGGCCATGTGCCCAACGCTGCCACCGAGATGGGGCTGAAATCGGGGAGCACCGCTTGGGGCTACTTCTCCCCAAATTCCTGTCTCCCTCTGCTCCATGGGCGGCTGCGGTTGCCACGTGGAGCAGGGCTGGGTTACAAGCTGTCAGCGTTGTTTTGCATGAATAAATGCAGTGTGTAAGCCTTGCCCACAGGAACAAAAACAGATTCAATGAGAAACGGCTTTTTTTTTGTTTCTTCAAGGGACAGGGTTTAAAATGAGTTCATTCAAATAGGCACGTAGATTTTGGTCCTGTGCTACGACAGCGATCGTGGACCCCTTCACTCCTTAATAGGCATGGGCTGTAAAACTCGCAGGAACTATAAAACCGTGGGACCATATCTAATTGCAGCGTAAGGGTCCGCAAGTCAGTGTAGTATTACATCTCCAGCCTGGTAGAAAGTTCAAGTTAATCATCCGCTTGCTTGGGAATACCCCTAACCCAAGTCTCACAGAAAGAATAAATCCGAGCATGAAACTTCAGAAGTATTTTGCTGCCTAAGGTTCGCTGAAAGCGTTGCGAATTAAACACCAACATGCCTTTGAATCGCTTGGCTGCGATTCCCCGTCGAAGGCGCTTGCCATCAAAGTGTCCGCTCATGCGTGCGGAGCCTGGAAGGAGGCCAAGACCAGCGCAACGGTTCCCTATCCAAAGGGCTTCGGCAGCCTCTTCCATGTCGTTCGTGTGAGCATTGTTCTGCAGACAGCTGACTTGATCCTTTGGCATAGGAAGGAAATGTATTTTACATCGCCAGTGAATGTCAGCAGCATCCAGAGCGGCCATTCGGCAAGAAGGCTGCCTCCCCCCTCCGCCCCCGCCCTGAGGTGGTGAGCTCCTGTGGGCCTGACTATAAAAAGACTTATAGATGTTAGATAAAAAGTAATGTCAGAAAACGTATGCATGACCCTTAAAAAAGAAAGTCAGAAAAAAACCACGACCTGAGGGAAGTTATGGATTCTTCCTGGCTGGTTTGTTGAAAGCTGAAAATAGGTATGTCTATTTCCAAATACTTCTGTTCCACCACAGAGTTTGTTTCCCAGAGGTCTGAAGAGCCTCATCTTGGTGTGTTTGCAGAAAAAAAAACAATAGACACTGGCTGAGTCTCATATGCTGAGTAGGAGCGTGCCTTCCCTTGGTTAACTTTACATCCTTTGGTGAAAAGGAGGGAAGAAGCTGTGGGAGTGATGTGTAATTTCCTTTTCCATTGCTCTTTGTCCACTAATGTTGCAGATTCCTCCTGCGAGTGAAGCGGTGGTGGGGTTCATGCTCCCCTCCTTATCTACCTGCTGCACTATCTCCTTTCTCTCAGTCTCTTGGGCATTACAAATACGGATTCAAGCAATCTTGCTCATCGGCTTTGGACGTTGTCAAAGCCAGCCTGGCATTAGCCCTTTCCAAGGATGCTCTTTAGACATTGAAATTCAGTTTTGGCTTTCGCTGCCCCGGCTGAGCTTAACCTCAGACTCAACAGTTTCAGTCAAGTCCCTCAAAGGAGGTAGTCACTCTTGCTGTTGGTCACTGGTGGCCTCAGCCTACACACACCTGGCATGAAGCAGCTGCTGGGGTCCACCATGGCCTCTCCTGGCCATGAAACAGGAGGCGAGCCCTCTCCACTCCAGCCAAAAGGGCCCCACTATTGATCCCTTAAAAACTCAGCAGGCCGTGGTTAGTGGAAGGATGTGCTGGGGTTTTCCTTCCCTGACTCCTGGGGACTGGGGGAGCTCCACTGCCCTGTGCTGAGATTCCCAGCCACCTGCCTTCCCTAGAAACCATACCATAAAACCCCTTATCTACCCCTGTGCTATGGCTGGGCTAAATTTTGCTGCTCCAAAGTTTATCAGCTCATGAGCTCAAGCTTAAGCCTAAGGCTGTCGCTGCAGGGATGAGCCTCTTGGTCCTGCTTGGAGCCTCCTTGGAGGCTCGAAACAAATTTGGAGGTTGTTTTGAGAGAAGACAGGCACCTTTTCCCAGAGCTCACAGTGCCACAATTTTTAAGCCCATGGGGCCAAAACTCGCTGGAAGAAGCAGGTTATTTTAGATCTGTCCTCAGTTGCTCAGCAGTGCTTCTGTGAGGGAACTGGTCAAAAAGAGGAGGGGATTTTTTTTCTTTCTGTCACAGCCCAAGTCACGATTATTAAAGGCAGTGAATTTCCACATTCCTTAACATCTGGCCCTACCTCCTGGAGCCTTGGGGAGAATAAAAAAACAAGTGCTGGGAACACAGGACACACGCCCGGGCCCGTAGAATCAACTGCATCCGTCAACTTACTCAGAGGCTCCCTAAAAACCGGCCGCTCCCCCTGAGCCCAGCAGAGATCCCATTGCAGCCCCCTGACCTCCGGGCACCGCCAGCTGGGTTTTGCCATGAAAATTTCACAGCTGGCCCATGCTAAGAGGAGAGAGGCTGGATGCAAAGTATAGAATCACAGTACCAAGTCTTTATTCATGCGCATGTGGTGTCCTGTTCACCTTGAGACACCCCAAATGTGGTGGTACACACGGTTCTTATACCTTTCAAGGGCTCAGGTACAATGTGGTTTGACCAATTGCTACTTAAGACGTACGTGCCACTGTCTTGCAGAGCAATTATAATTTTATGATGTCATCATAGAATCGTAGAATCATAGAATGGTTTGGGTTGGAAGGGACCGTAAAAATAATCTAGTTCCAACCTGCTTCTTTCTTGATCTAGATGTCCCCGGAGCTGGTCTTGCTACAATTACTTACCTATGATGCCAGATAAGGGAACGGTTTCACAAGCGTTTTGGAGGGATTGGGATGCTGGTGTTGTCTCCGGAGTCCAGAGGTATCCTGTTCTTCAGGATGGAGGCTGTCCTTGCAATGAGCTGGGGTCCTGTGCAGCATACAGTGTAAAATATACATATATATATATATAAAGAAAGTGTGTATATATTTTTTATATAAAGTTCATACAATTTTTCCTGCTGTAAAGATTAATTGGTACAATAATTAGGGAATAAGATTTTACTAACAGTTTTGAAGGGGGGGGACACGGACTGTTTTTTCACAACAGGTGACCGTGACTCCACGAGGGTTTTTCACGAGGGTTTCAGGGCCCATACGGCCATTCCTCAGGGGAACGCGGCAAGAAAAGGAGCGTTATCCGGAGGAGATGAAGGGAAAACACTCCCTCCTTGCACCACCCGGGCAACTCGGAATCACTGCGCGCGCCCCTTCCCGAGCTCAGCCGCGTTATGCGTCCCTTTGCCGAGCGTCACCTAGCGCCGCCCGTGCTGGCTGCAGCGCGCTTTTTGCGCGCCTTACGTCACGGCACCCGCACGTGACGTATTTCGATCGCCCCCGCACGCAACGAGCTGCTGCCTCGCGCACCGCGGGGGCGGGGCCAGGAGGCGGGGCGTGACGCGCCCGCCCGCCCCGCCTCCTGGCCCCGCCCCCGGGCCCGCCCCCGCCGGGAACGGGCGCGGCGGGAGCGAGACGGCGCGGCGGGACGGAGCGGCCGCCACGGCCGGGAGCTGCCTGAGTCCGGCGGGAAGGAGGAGGAGGTGGACGAGGAGGAAGGCGGGGGTCAGCCCGCTAAGCCGGGCGGGATGGATAAGTACGATGATCTGGGTCTGGAAGCCAGCAAGTTCATCGAAGACCTCAACATGTACGAGGCCTCCAAGGACGGTCTCTTTCGGGTGGACAAAGCTGCCAGCAACAACCCCGAGTTCGAAGAGACCAAGCGGGTCTTCGCCACCAAAATGGCCAAGATCCACCTCCAGAAGCAGCAGCAGGAGGAGATGCTGATGGCTGCCCTGAACGGAGGGGCTGCCTTCAACACCGCCCGGCCCAGCCCGCCGGCAGCACGGGGTGCCAAGCCGCCCCCCGCCGCCTCCACCGCCGAGGGGCCGCGTGCGAGGCTGTGCGATGGAGGGGAGCGCGGCTTCGGTGAGAGTGGGTCGCGTGCCGAAGCCCCAGGGAGCCAGGCTGGGCGCCGGGGCTGGGAAGCAGAGCCCGACAGGATCCCCAGAGCTGGGGGCTCGCAGCCTGGTGTGGGGCGTGCGGAGCAGCATGCTGGGCGTCCTGGCGACCCCCAGCCCAGCCGAGGCGGGCAGGAGAACGGCAGCGAGGGTAGGCGAGGTGGCGGGGACCAGAGGTCTGCCTCCTTCTCGCACACCTGGACCTCGCCAGCAGCCTCAATGGGCACAGAGGAGGGGGCACCGGGGGCCGTGCCACAGCAGAGGTCCTCTTCCTTCTCGGCCCCCTCGGTGCAGCCCACCCGGGGATTTTCAGGCCCTGCTGACCCCTGTGGTCCCAGGGCTGGAGGGGACGGCAGCCAGCTGTGGTACCAGAGTGTCCCACTGTCCTTTCCCCCCAGCTCCATGTCCGCCACCTCGAGCGCGGACTACCAGCATGGCACTGCCTACCCTGGCCCAGCTGGCCACTTTGTGGCTCACGGTCACAACCACCGGCCCAATGGCAGCAGCGTGAGCCCCGAGCCAGGCTCCTCGCACCTGGCCTTGTGTGGGCCAACAGCTCCCGATGCTCCACAGACGCCTTTCCCAGAGGCTGCAAGCGGCCCACGGTTGGACGCCAGGCACACGGAGGGCCCCAGCACGGCAAAGGTGAAGCTGCCCTGCCAGACCCTCCTTCCGCAGCCAGAGCAAGGGCCATCGGCGGCTGAGCTGAAGCTGGAGGCACTGACCCAGCGCCTGGAGCAGGAGATGGATGCTCGGCCGAAGGCCGATTACTTCGGTAAGGAGGCAGTCTGCCAGTCGGCGTGAAAAGGGTTTGTTGGGAAGTATTGCTGCAGGGTTTGCACCTGCAGGGTTGCGTGTCCCGTACACATGCTTGGTTATGCTTTTTCAGTTGCTCAGGGGTTTCTTTTGTTACTTAACTTTTATTTATCACAGGAACTGGAAGCTCTTCCTCCTCTGGTGCTTTTTTCTTTAATCTTACCTCTTCAGTTTTAAAGCAGAGATAGTGTAGCAGCTTTAGGGAGGACAGCACTGAGAAGAAGCTGGAGCAGCATCTTTTGAATTGCCCTTCGTTGCTGGCTGGGAGGCACTTAATTTTTCTTGACAGTACTCCTGGTTCTCTGTGTCTTAAAAGTATGTTGCCTGACCACGTGTGAGTGGGAAGGCTCCAGCCTGTGGAGGAGTCGCGCCTGCATTTGCTGCAGGCGCGGAGAAGGGCACTGAGCTCAAGGTAGGCAGTGGCAGGCACCCCTCGGTGGTAACCCCCACGGGGACTGCCACGGCCGGATGTGCTTGCGAGATGTCTTAAAGAGTAGTTGCTTGAGGATGGGAAGGGTGATGGTTTCCCAGACTTGCCAGGATTTCTCCCTGCCCCCAGATGGTGGTCCCCGTCAGCTCTGAAGGGATCAGTGCATCCTGAAGACAGCAGAAAAACAGGCAGTAGGCACATTCCTCCCTAATCTCGGGTCTGTGAGTAGTCCAGACTGCCACCAGACACTATTGCTGGCACATGGCAGTGGAAAAGGACCGCGAACATGTGAGGATCTCCCAATGGGAATATTAAATGTCCTGCTGGATTAAATTGATTTACTACCCCAGGATGGGAGAAGGTCAGGGGCAAATCGAGCGTTTCCTTCCTGGCCACGCCACTTTGCAGTTTAATAGGAGGTGAGATAGTTCAGGTTTTAGGAGAAGGAAACCTGGAGTTGCTGGGAAGGCTGAGAACTCCATGGTTAGTTTAACAAAGGATGGGAGCAGGTCTAGCGTACGGATTTTCCTCATGATTTTAGACCCACGGTCACAGAAGTAGAAGCAGGGACAGACTAAATTCTTCAGCCTGGTGCAGAGGAAGGGTTTGCATCTCAGGCTGCACAGGTGCTGTTGCACAGGGTCCTGTCCGGTGGGGTCAGTGGGTGGCTCAGCAGTGGTCTGTGCCCACGGGAGCAGCCCCAAGCTTCATGCCAAGCTTAAGGGACATAGCTGGAGGGACCACCGAGTGCTCCGTTGCAAATTGCACGACAAAATGCATTTTGTGGCATTGGGCAGTGGTACTGAGCCACAGAGGGCTGTGCTGGGATGGTTTATTAATCTTGATGTCTGAGGTTCCATTCAGCCCCGTGACAGGGCAGATGCATTTTTATTCTGTTGCAGAAAAGTGATGTGTCGAGTTGCTGTGCTTGGAGCATTTTGGCCTGGAAACGTGTTTGGGGGCTCTCTGTCGCGTGCAGTCAGCGTGCAGTTCGAATGAGCTCGGGAAGCCACGTCTGGGGAGGGCCGAACATGGTGACAAGGAGCTGATAAAGAAGATGGGGCTGGGACAGCAGTCTAGTGGGGAGGCGGTGCTCAGAAAATGGGAATATGTTGCTGGAGGCGGCGTTTAGCTCCACTGGAGAGGTGTCAGAAGTCTCTTTGACAGACCGTGCTGTGTGTGTCTTCTCCTCGTGGAGCAAGGTAAACCAGCCGGATCATACCTCGTCCAAAATGTGCATGGTGATGGGGTGAGAAAGCAGAGGGATGTAGTCAGTGGTTAGGCTATTTCTATGTTTTTGTCACAAAATAGGCAGTAGTGCCAGGAGGCGGCTTTCGTCCCACGGGAGCAATTCTGGCAGTGCAGAGAGTCCCGCTGGTCCGGCATCTGACTTACCGGTGAGCTCCCGGGGAGGGAGGAGAGATGGAGGCCGCCTGGTTCCCAGTGAGGTCTTTTGATGTTCTCCTGGCAGGAGGTTTTCCACCAAGGTGCATAGTGTCTGAGAAATTTGGGAAGGAGGAGAGGGAGAGGGAAAAACGAAACGCTGCCGTCATGGCAGAGGAAGAAGTAACGTTTTGTGGAGCCTCAGCTCTGTGCAGGAGGCTCGGCAGATCTGCCCTGTGGAGCACCAAGGGGCAGGAAGGGGCAAATACCATGGTATTTTAATTCTGGGCCTCTTCCCCTTTTCTTTCTCACTTTTATTTTCATTTTTTCATGGTTACCTTGCTTCCTTTGGAGGAGTAAAGAACCCAGCTGGTCTTCTCAATCTATCTTTGCTAAGCCATACTCTCAAGCTAGCAAACATTAGGATAGAAAATAAATACTTTTATGCAATAGTGATAAAAAGGATCAGCAGTTTGTTTTGTTGCCGACTTTCCCCCAGTGCAGGGAAGTTTAATGCGGCGGCTTTACTGTACATGGGAGTCAGGAAATGAAACCAGGTCTGAAGTGCAAATGACCAAAGTGTTTTGTCTCAAATGCTCTCAGCTCTCCTAATTTTGGGTGCTGCTTTTGTAACAAGGGATTTGTTTTAAGATGGAGCTGTCTGTCTTGGCAACATACAATCCTTCAGTCTGTCTCGATCTGGACCAGATATTTATCATGAATGATTAATTCTGATCGCAGTAAAGGAGCTGCTTTTTCCTTCACTATGTGAAAACAAGTGTTTGTAAATGAAAGCCTAGAAAAGGGTAAGCTAGGGAGTAGGCGTAACGTAGGTAGGATGCTCTGCTGAGGAGTAACAGACAGTCTGGTTATCTGTCAGCACCAGCTCGCTGTACAAAATCTGTTTGCCTGCTCAAAGTATGTGTAACAAGTGAAAGGAAATAAGCAAACAATGCCAAGAATTTTCTTTTTCAAATAGTGGCATATGTGCGAGCAGCATGGGCTGCATGTGCCTCTGGAGGAATTTGGTTTCTCTCAAAAGTGCTTTTGAAGTGCTGACTTGATTTATGTGGGATGGACGTAGGGAGTCTCAGGTATCACCCAGGTGTTACGCTTGGGGAGGGGAATCCTGAAATGGCTCCCTGGAGAGGCTGGTTTGGTTCCCACTGCAGCAGAGAAGGGGCCCCAGGTCGCAGAAGGCGCCGCTGAAAGCCACCCAAGTTTGTGTTCAGGTTGCTGGTGTACCGTTTCCCGGTGACATCCCAGAATCCCACTGATTTTCCAGGGCTGTCTGAACTCCCAGTGTTCCTTTGAACACACCAGCCTTCATCTCCGCTTGGTGAACGGGAAGATTAATTAAATCGGAGTGACTGGGGGGGCTGTGGCTCCTCTGCTAGCACCGCCTCACCCAGTGCAATGCAGATGTTTCGAGTTAGGTGAGGCGGCTGCATCCCGAGGACTGGTGCCGGATGAGTTTTCAGGTGAGAGCTGGGCAGGTGCACAACCCAACTGATCATTTGCCTGTGCTGCCTGGAAGTGACCGGGCAGGGGAGGGGCTGGGCTGAGAAGCCTTGGGGTCTGCAGGGAGGTTTTGCCATTCATTTTAGCAGAACCTGTGGTACTGTGCAGTTCCTTGGTCTGCAGACACAGATGGGTGGTTTTAGAGGTGTAACACATAGGATCACGTTTTTACCAGTGCTTATTTCATATAGCTAGATGGACACCTCCATCTGACGAAGACTATCTACACCCTTACCAAGAGCTTTTTTAAAAATAGGTTTTATAAATGTTTTTCTTGTAACAAATATTTACTAGATATTGGGTACTGGCTTCCTCCATTATTGTTTAGAGCAGATCTGCTAAGCTGCAGGTATTTTAGGAGGGCCCCAGGCATCTTGTTTTGCAGCAAAACACGGGAATGCTTCCCAGCAGTTGGACAGAGAAGATCTCGTAGTGAAGTCTGCAGGTTTCTTTTGCCTTTGGCAGAAGCAGAGTGGCAGCCGAGTTGCTGAAACCCCATGAAGACCTTGAACCCCAGCACCTTTGAATGGGTGTGATCAGCTCGAAGGCCAGCAGTGCTCCTTCGAAGTCTTGTGCATAGTGAAGTTAGCATTTTACTGCTGCCAAACCCACAATTCGTTTAACTCGAAGGCTGTACACAACCCGCGGGCTTCGCTGAACCCTGATGATGATGGTGCACCAGGATGCTTCAGTGGCAGCGAGGGTAATTTCAGGGCTGCCAAGTGGAGGATTTCTGGTTAAAATGAAAGTTCTTTGGGGGTTTGTTTTGTACATGGATGATGATAGCAGCATTGTTTCCACTGGGAATGAGTGGAGGCATCCCTTGCTGCCTGCTCCTGGGGGAACACTGTGGCTGGAAGGAGATGCCTGCCTGCAGCGGAGAAGAGGGGGAGGCAGGACGAGGCAGGTCCTGGTGGAACAAGGAAAGCTGGAAGGATGATGGCATGTGGAGTAGTGAGTGTGTGCAGATTGCAAAGCTTATCTCACTGCAAGGAACCAAGTAAATATGCCTGGGATACGGCTCTTCAAGATTACAGCAGTATGTGTTTCTCCTCCCTTCCTCTTGGGAGCTAAGTGGGGTTTGCAGGCTAAGGAAAAATCTACCAAAAGGAAAGAAAAAGGAGGCAGTTGAGGCAGAGGAGCAATAGGTCTGTCCTTCAGCCAGGATACTCTGGCCGTGAGAACTGAAAGGAATAAGAAGCCTCGTTCATTTGGCACTGGAGTTAACGTAATCTCCAACATTGCTATAAGGTGTTTGAAAAGTCACTGACATGAGTTTGATGGCATTTTTGTACTTTGCAGGCAGTGTGTACACAACTGTCTACAGCAAAGTCGGGCTCAAGAACATGCCATCCAGAAACATTGCAGAAAAATTGCATTTACCAATTTACCAACTCTGTGGTTCTTTGAGCAGGGAGTACCTGTACATCTTTGCTACCATTAAGTGACAACCCAGTCACCCAGTGGTGAGCGGCACCAAACGGCCAGATTTTCCAGGCACTCAATCTCACACGGGCCTCCAGATCTTCTTGAAATCAACTCTCCAGCAAGAGTGATTGCACAATAGTGGATAACAGCATAGTGAGGCACACAATGTGTCTAATTCAGAGTTTGATATACAAATGACTTGGTTAAGGGAAGCCATGCGAAGATGGAGTCAGGTTCTGGAGAAAGTCTGAAGTAAAACCTTGAAGAACTGAGCATCACATTGGGTATGACAAGGTGAAGTCTTTTTTTTTCAGCGTATGATGTTTGAAAAAGTGTGTAAGTGGAGGAATTGGTTCTCCTGGAAAAAAGAGGTGGGTTGGAAATGCAGAAGCTGTACTTTCACGAGCATCCTCTCCATCAGAGTGAGAAGAGGGAACAAGATAAGAGGAAAGCGTACAGCAGCTTTCCTCTTACCGTGTTCCTTTTCTGCTCTGATGGGGAGGACCTTCATGAAGGTACAGCTTTGCCCAGAGGCAGCAGGGTCTACTTCTGGATTAGCTGCGTGCATGTCTGGGCAGATGGGAAAGATGATACCAGAGGTATTTATGTGCAAAGGCTCTGGGGGTTTCTTCCAATGCAACTGGGAGTTCTTCAGCATAAATCCAGCCTCCTGTAGGGAGAGGTCAAAAACCAGTTATGCATGATGGAGAAGAGGTCAAGCTGATCATGGAAACGTGGATTACATGGAGTAAGTGGAAGGCGTAGGATAGACTTATTCCTCTGAGCGCTGTTTCTAGATTAGCTATGTATGCAGATCCATACCACCAAATTCCCCTCTTATCCTGCCACTATATTCCTCTTATCCAGGACCAGATTGACGTGGCAAGGAAATCTCACCACTGAAGCAGCACAGCAACACATTTGGCCCTCTAAAATTAAGTGACGGTCTTAGCAAACCCAACCAGGAGCACATGTAGGAAAGCTTGGCTGTCCTGGATGCTGCTGAGAACAAGGTTGCTGCTGGCAAAACCCATAACTTCGTTCTTGGTTTGTAGATAGATGGTGTCTGGCATGTGGAAGTAAATGATACTGACCAGTCCCAGAAAATGTTGCTGTTCAGCATGATTTGCATTGAAATTTTCATGAGTGGAATATAATAAGTAACTGAGCTCCTTCTGGTGAGCATGAAATAGCAACACATAGAGGAAAAAACATCTCTAAAGGTTTTGATTCCGGTGGTAAATGGAAGCGCATTTGTTGAACTTTGAGGGTGGGACTGACGTTTCAGACTGGGCGCCAGATTCGCTTTCATTTCTGACAGCCCTTGAGGTCTGCATCGGACCCGTTTGATCTCGTGAGCTGAGGCTGTTCCTAGTGTTCATCCTCCTTCTGGTTTGCAGGGCCGAGATGGAGTAGGGCGAGCGCTGGGACGTGGCCTACAGGGCATGTTTTCGGTCCCAGCTCTGCCCCAAAGGTCCCTTTGTTCAGGCGCTCAGCTGTAGCACAGGCGGTTACTTGCCGCATGATGCGAAAGGGAACAGAGGTTTCTTTGTTGTCCGGGGCCAGGCTGCCCTGCCGGCAGAAATTGAGCCGAAATCAGCAATTTCCATCCCTTTCCCTTTCCAAACCTGGCTACCATTCTGCCTGTGTGCTCAAGCGTGAATTTACGAGCGCTGCGCATGTGTGGTGCGTCGGTGGCAAAAGAGAAACCTTTCATTTCTCCTTAATAACATCATCTGAGGTTAAAAGCTGTAATTTTGGAGGAGATATCTGCTCAGATTGATGCTTGCATAAGTGCTCGTTACATGCGGCAAGGTAACCCAGTGCAGGAATCAGGCCTCTTGCTGAGCCATGGCTACTCAGGATCCCTCTGCTTCGAGCTGGGGACAGAAGTTTTTTGCTAAAAGCTGCTCTATGCCAAGAAAATTGCCCAGAGCTGCTGACTAGTGTCAGTGGCATGTGGGGCTGGACCGATGCTGCTGACATTTTAACTCTACGCGCTGGGTTGCAGCGAGCAGGCTCAGCAGTGTTTCGGGAAGTAGTCATCGGAGCTGGTGCGGAGCAGGGCGCGGAGCCCATTTTGTGGCAGGATGGGGTTGGATGCCGCCTGTGCTGCGCTGCCTTCCATCAGGCTGGCTTCACACACGTGTTGCCCAGCTCGGCGACCGGCCGCTGTCAGCAACAGGTATTGCTTCTTCCTTGTGTAGCCTACGCTGAAAGAACAGGATCACTGTAGCAGCAGGGAGTGAGCAGAAAGGAAAAATCAATTGAAAAAAAAAAAAATCACCTTTTTAATCCCCTTTCAGACCAGGTGGGCTAAGAGTCAGAGATAAAGGCTCGAGTATGTGGCTTAAAATACTTCAGAATATTGTATTTGGGAGAAGTAAAGACTTATTTCTAGTAGAATTTCAATTGCTACCGAGATTTAATTGGCTTTCAAGTAAGATTTAGCAGATACAAGTGAAAACATAAACACAGATTTGCCATCGTGCCATGTTTCAATTGTCAGCCTTGCTGCAGGACATCTATAAATGTTTATAGCATGGCTGGTTATTACATAGTTGGGTAATTTATTGCCTTATAGTTTTTACAAACAATGTTGTCGATTTATTTTAAAAGCTCTTTCATTCCATGACTTTATTTTCCATGTTTTAAGGTCCTAAATATTTAAAGAAGTTGATAAAAGAGTTAAGCAGGGAATGAAACGGAGTGTGTACTGAGAGATGGAGCAAGGGGGAAGGATGGTGGAGGCAGTCAAGGGGTGGGAGGTGGAGGAAGATTTGGGGAAGGGTGCAGGAGCTCAGGCAGCTCCTGCAGGATCCACCCGACTGTCTGTCCTGTTGGGGAAAACACAGGCAGTGCCTATGCTCTGAAACTTAAATGAGATGGACAGGAGACAGCAGAGGCAATTTTTGCCCAATGTGGGGTTTGTGTTAGGGTATTTTATAGTGGCTTTAGATGCCTGCCAGTGTCTTTGCCATGCTCTGTGCCTGCACGCTGCTGCTGTGCCTTCCGCCTCCTGCTTCTTCTTGATGCTCATCCATATGCAGTGTCACCTGGCTGCTTTCTGGAAAGGAGGAAATCGGAGCACACTGGCGATTTTTTTCTGGAGCAGCCGCTCATTGGCACAGAGAGGGGAAAAACGCAGCACTTGCAGTGCAATAAATACATCGGTTCTGTGGAGAGCCTGGTGAATGTCGTGGAAAGAAGGCTTTGAGCAGCAAAATCAGCAGGTTTTCTGCTCTCAAAACTTTCCTTTTGGCATCGCTGTAGTCAAGAGGGAATTTTGCAAAGTAGCTGTTAGCTCTTGCATCAGACGATTGCACGGCACCTCAGGCTGCCGCTGAATGTGTGCATTCCGGGGACAACACATCCATTTAAAAAGCCAAATTTTATCTTTGTCTTGTCTTTTCTTTTTTTTTTCCTACTTTTTTTTTTTTTGTAACGCCTGCATGATTTATCTTTTGCTTTCTTAAAATGTTTCTTTCAATAAATAACGGAGATAAATTTACTTAGTTGGAAAAGAACCAGCAAGTTTTGCTAACTTGGTGCCAGTCTGCATGCTGGGGTGGGCCGGCAGCCAAGCTAGCCTTTCAGTTCTGGTCAGGTTTGGACAAACACAGTAACTAATTATTCTCTGCAGCCTTCTCTCCAGGTTTGTGTCAGTTTGGACGCTGGCTCTGAGTGGAGTGGGGCTCGGAGCAGCACTAGGATGGCTTTCAGCATGCCGGTTGAATGCATGCAGGCAGCTGCAGCACAGAGAGCCAGGTCTGCTCTGGGAAAATGAAGGATCTGGATCTGGTTTTCAGCAGCTGCATGTGTGTTACTGCAAAGGGCTCCTGAGCAGTTTTCTCCCCATATCCCCGTAGCATAAAAACTGATGGCTGCAGCTATCAGCTGCAGGAAGAAATTGTTAACCACCCTGGGACTGCCAGCGTGGTGCTGCTGGAGTTGGGAGTTACTTTTCAGTGCTGTCGTAAGAATGTTGGGTTTCTTCCTAACTTTCACCAGACTTTTCCAATTACTCTGGAGCTTGTGGGGCTCCCAAAAAAGTGAATTTTTGTTAACCACAGCATGACTAAGGATCTCCAGCAAGATGATGCTGTCCCTCTTCTTGGTCCAGTAGGAGTGAGATGTGAGCAACAGTCCTGCCCCGAGGAATTTTAAGAGTCAGGGAGAACGGGACTGAGCAGTGGTGCAAGCAGAGGCCTGGAGGCGAAATCACATGTACATGGTCATCTTGGACCAGAGACAAAAGCACATCTGTCTGGGTAGATTCGTGTTTATTTGTTTAAACAGGGATTGAAGTTGCTCATTTAGAGGTAGTTAAAGGGTGATGCTGCTTTAAAACCGGTCTGTTGCAATCACAGGATTGTGCCTGAAGTAAGTAAACTGGCTTGATTTGTCATTTTCCTCGGATAAGGACTTTCTCTTCCCGGCCACTAATAGTGGTTTTGGACAGCCTCGCTGCATTTCTCCCTGCAAGATGGAGGAAGCAGGTCCTGCTACCAGATGCTGTCAAGGGCATGACACTCAGTTGTCACTTCTTACTCTATTAGAACAATAGTTTTATGAGGAAATGTGGTGACATTTGAGAGGCCCTAGGTGAACACACAACACCCTTTGCAAACCTCCAGTGGTAGTCTTCTCCCTGCTGTCCCTCCCCACCACCACTGTCACGCATCTGCCCCGTTGCCACCATTCCCAGCCCCGATCAGACAGATCTGTGCCTGGAGGGTCCCAGTGGCTTCCTCGCGAGGTGGAAATCCTCACCCTAGACTGTCTGCCTGGCTTGGGTTTTGGGTTGGAGCCCCACACCGGGGCAGATGCTGGTGGAAATGTGCTTGGCTGTGCTGGCAAGAGACAGCTGAACTGCTGAGCGCAGTCATCTTCTCCCTCCTTTGGAGCTCCGGAGCTCACCCTGATCTGTAGGTGATGGTGGTGGCAGGAAAGCCTGGACTTGTGTTTGGGACAGCTTATAGCCAGTAGTTGACCATGTTTCCTGGCCCTGGCTCTCCTTCACCCCATGGGCCACCTGACAGTCAACCCCCTTGACTGATGGTGCCATCACCACCAGGTATCCTCTCCTTAAAACTGACTTCTTTCTTGCCTTGTCCTGCAAGAGGCAAGAAGAACATCTGAGCAGGATATGGGTCTATATGTGGCACCTACATTGAGTCTGTCTGTTCAAATGTAGCTGACAGAGGGAAGAGAAGTAGGTGTCACGTAGTCAGTCCAACTCAGCAGACATGAGCAGGGTCTGAAATTGATTAAGATTTAAAGGGGCTAAGTGAAGAGGGGTGTTTTCCTCACATTGGTTGCAACCAACGACCTTATTCTATGCAATAAGTAGCAGAAACTATTGATCCGTGAACAGCCCTGAGCACTGCTTATTACCACCCAGGCTTTTGGGAGGGTCTTTAAGTGGTTTTAAATGTATATGAAGTTTGTGGGAATGAATGGGTGAAGGAAAGAGATGTCACTGTAGGCAAACAGGGCTGCTGTTGTCCAGTTTATTTTTTTGCAAAATGCTCTCACTGTGAAGGTTTGATGACCGTCATGACTGCTGTTGACAGCATCTCTCATGGTGAGCGATGTTGATGTCACCTATGTCTTATGGCTACAATGAACCACCTGGTCCTAAGCAGCTGAGCCACCATGCAGAATTGCAGGTGTGGTTACCCCGCCAGCAACCCCAGTCACCCCGCTGGGTCCCAATCTGACCTCTGTCTCATTCTCTCTCTTCCAGGCACCTGCGTGAAGTGCAGCAAGGGGGTGTATGGAGCGAACCAGGCTTGCCAGGCCATGGGCAACCTCTACCATGACAGCTGCTTCACCTGCGGAGCCTGCAGTGAGTACCACTGGCCTGACCTGTCACCGGTGCCACCGGGGACAAACTCTTTGTGCTTCATGTTTTTCTGGTTTAGAGAGGGGAAAAAAAGGAAGGTAGTTATTGAATTATCTGCCAGCTGGAGTCTTCTGCAGCTGTATGTCTTGGTGATGGTGGTTGCTGTTTGTTTTTGAACAGATTCTTGCAACGCATGTAGAAAAGATACTTTGGATTGTGCCGGCTGTCTGCCTTCTGGTATGGGGGATGGTTGTTTTCATTCCTCTGCCTCTCCATTACAGCTATGTTTTTTAATAGAATCATAGAATGGTTTGGGTTGGAAGAGACCTTAAAGATCATCTAGTTCCAATCTCCCTTATTTTACTTATAAGAGTGGCAGTGAATGTGCCTTGCCTGACATTTAGGGGTTTTTAATTTGTTGCGTCAGACTTTACAGCCATTCTGGCTTTTCGGTCTCCGGACCTCAGGGAGAGCTGCCGTGTGGGTGCCGTGCCGAGCGCGCAGGCAGGGTGCAGGTACCAGCCGCGGGCTCTGCGGGCACCAAGACACCTCTTCAGGCGGCCGGTCCGGTCACGGTGTTTTCACTGTGTGTGTTACCTTTACTCGCAGTAATCGTTTTGCCCTTCTGAGGGACCTCTGGCAAAGCATCTAAGTGCATGAATGACCCGAGTTACGCATCTTGCTTGTACTTTCTCCAGAGAAATGGAGCCATGCCCCGAGACAAGGAGCATGTCTCTGCCAGCTTGTTTTTTGGTTATTGCAGGGAGGGAGCTGGTTATTGTGCCAGAGGTATCAGGCTGGGAGCAGCGACCCTGTGAAATCTGACCAAGAAGTGGGGTAAATAGTTCAGCTGACCCCACTGAGTTCCCTGCTGCTTGTCAGACCCACACCTGAAGCTTGCTGGTGCGTTTAGCGTGCTGCAACATATGGATCCTCCTGAGCAGCTTTTCGAGGAGGTCCATGATGGAACTGGGCTGAGGAACAGGTGCTCCATTTCAAATCGTGGCTGTGTTTGTAAGACAGTGATGTTTCTATTTTGTTACATTTAATGCTAGGGCTAGAAGTGTATTTTTAGAAATGTGGCTGTATATGTGGCAGCAGTGAAAATAGTAATAATCCTTCTAGCACTTTTGTATGTATCGGTTTGGTTTTCCCAGATCAGCCTTAGGGTTTTTGTCCTGCATTGTATTTAAAGTTGTAAACTCATCAGGACTGCATGTGTTTTATTTGGAGCTGTAAAGTGGGAATAAATATAGAAAGATGTGTGTGCTTTTTAATAATAGCTGAACCTTGAACTCTGCTCATTTCCCAGCTGTCCAACACCAGCTGCCTTGCCTCACCTGTGTTTTCAGTGGAGCACCGTCGTCTGACTAAAGATGGAAAAACTGAAAAGAAAAAGTGGTGTTTGCACGTGGTGGCAGTTTCCTAAAGGCTCAGAAGTCAGCAGCTCACTCTTTTGTCCTCTCTTATGAATTAATTTGAAATCTTCTCTTGTGGACAGGATTCCTGGCTGCAGCTGGGGCCTTGCTTCAGGGACTTCTCTCCCTCCGTGGCCAGGCAGCGTCCAAACTGCCCTTGCACACCAAGCTCCTGTTAAAAATAATTCAACAGCAGATTCAAGCTGTCTTAAATTTCTAAAATTACTCCTGTGCAGCTGGTGCTTTGGAAAGAAACACTTTTGATCCTCCTTTTAGAACGGATTTTACCATATTTATTTGGAGACCAGTGCTAGGGAGATACATGTGGTTGCAGAGGTTTCAGTGGTTGCTTCTGTTTATGCTTGTTTGTGTTTGTTTAAAAAATAGCTTAATCCCATTTCCAGTGAGGTGGGTTGGTAAGGACTGGAAGAGAATACGCAGCAAATAGCTACTAAAAGGCTTTTCCAAAGGTTTCCAATGCAAGATGAAAAAGTTTGGGTGTCAGGTGAGACTAGAAAGATGGAAAAAACCCAAGTTTAGCAAAATTAAGATAATTTTCTCTCTTACTCAGGCTGTAACTAAGGAATCTCTTTGGAGATGTGCTGGAGCAAAGGGTTTCAAATGGAAAGTAAAAGAAAAGCTAGTAAAAATGCTAGTTAAAAATAAGAAAAAAGAAAGGAGAGGAGTAATAATAATATTTCTCTGAATAGAAAATACTGTATTTCCTTATGAGATAAAAAAGGGGAATGGAAGGCACAGGAGTGTAAGCGAGAGCCTGTTTTGGCTTCTTACGTGCAGGAGAGCGATTACTCATGAAAGCTCAAAGTCCTTCCCATTGGGGCAGCGGCCGTGCTAAGATGGGAGCTGGGCACAGCAGTGGCCGGACGGGATGGATGGAGAGGAGGGTGTGTGGTGACGTGGGACTGCTGGTACTGGAAGCAGAGGGTGCCAGAGGGAGGCCGCCTCAGTAGCGGTGTTCCGCTCACGTGTGCACACCTCCACGAGTGACGAGGCTCACAAGAAACCCTCCAGCACAGGGGCTGGTTTCCTGCCCTGCCGCTGTGGTCTGCAGGGCCCTTTGTGCCGGAGTTGTTTGCTCCAGGGGCTCGGGAGGCATGGGGAGGGTGTTTGTATTCCCCTCCGCCCCAGCAGCCGGTTTTGCTGTGCTTGCAAAGGCGTAGCTGGGCTGACTTTCCGATTCATCGGACCTCTTTGCGTTGCAGCTGCTTAACTGGTGCCTGGGCTGGAACACGCCGTCCTGCCCTGTGCTCGGGGAGGAAAAGTACCCGAGGGGAATCCCCCATTTCACAGACCGAGTTGGTTTCCTGATCCCCGGACCATCGGCCGCGAGGCGAACGAAGGGCACAGAGCTCTGTCCTTACCCAGAGGAAGCGCGTGCCTCTTCGCAGGCTTGCTGTAAGCTGTGTCGCTGCAGTAAATATGATGAGACCAGTTTTATCTGCCAGAAAAATAAATATTTGTCTGGACGGTGTTGCCTGTGTAGCTGCAAAGCATGTCTTGAGCAGCCTATGTGGAAACTCTGGTTTCCAGCTGAAAAGTAAGTAGTGCTTTTAAGGTCAAGTGGAGTTCATCTTGGACACCATCCAGTACAATCTTGTCTTTGAGAAGTCAAGGTTGCTCGTGATTTCAATCCTAAAATTTCTGCTCTGGTGGAATGCTGAATGTCTCTACTCCAATAAATAAAATACACAAAATTACCTATTAAGGTAAAGCATATTGTCCTCCAGATATTTATATCCACTGTCCTGCTGTTTTCATTTTAGTGAGGATTTCTAATTTTGTTTGTAGTTGGATTTGTGTCCAAATGTGCATTAGTTTCCCAGATACAGAAAACTGAGAGGGTCTATGGAGGGGAGGGAAGTTGATACCTCATGGTGCCAAATTTCCTACACCCTCCGTTTCCTATACACATATGTTCAGATATAAATGATAGAGCAATATGTTGAGCAGAGTTACGCATACGTTACAGGGTTCAGTTGTCAGGAAAAAAATGTACTGTTTTATTTGAGGCACTGGCACGTAATGCAGAAAATTTGGCTTAGAGGTCACAACAACAGATTTAGAATGATTACTTTGGCATAAACGTCTCCTTTATCTTGTTTGTTACAGGGCAGAGGCACAAACAGGGCAGCTTCTTGCAGAGAGGCAGAGGAAAATCTTCGAGTTCTTTCTGTGGGATTAGTAATGAATTATATTTGATTTACAGGAGGGCCATGAAAGTAGGTTAAAAAAAACCCAAGTCCTCGAAACTCATAGGCTGTATTTCCTGCAAGCTCAAGGTGTCTGTTTCCGTCTTTTTTTGTTTTCAGTTTGTTGGACAAACAGTTGCAGTTACCATATGATTTGTTACACATTAACCATTCAAGTTAAATCACCTGTTTATACCTCCTCAGAACACAAAAAATGCAGATTTGTGTGATATGTATTTCCAGATTGTTGATATGTCCAACATTTCCAGATGTTGATATGTATTATTTAGGTAGTAAAGAGACCTTATAAATTATATATATTTAACTAGATAGTATTGCTCTAACCTATTTTGGTGTTTTAGTGTTTTCTCCAGGATTCAGCCAGGCCTATACCTGACTGCTCCAGGTAGCCTGGAAAACAGACCTTTTTAGCTCTGCTGGCAGCGTAATTTAGAGCATAAGGGTCTTATACTTGAGCTGCTTGGTCCTCAGAGGAAATCTGAAAGCTAAAACAGTGCAAGGGAAGTGTCAGAGATGACTGTGAAGGAAATCAGTAGGCGAGGAAGGAAGTCAGAAAGAAAAAATTGATTGCAAGGTGGTTTGAAGGAGAGTTCGATGTTGAACTGCAGCAGGAAGGTCCAAAATGAGGACCAGATTTTGACCCCTTATTACAAAGAGGTGGAAACCTTGCATGTTTGCCAGATTACAGAATTCGACCTTTGACATGTCAACATTACTGCATTGCTTTCTTTTTCTTTTTTTATGGTAAGATCAGATTAATGTTGATATCTGTGTAAGGGTAACAGGCTGCCGTTCCAGTGGCAGAGTTTGAAATAACACGAGCTGGCTGTCTTTTGCCACCCTCCGGGGATACATATGGTGGGTCTTTTTAATATTTCACAATGTGGTTGTGTTTAGAGGTATCAAGGGTCCTTTACTAAACAAGGTAGCTAAGGTATCAAAGCAGTTTATCTGTGAGTGTAGCCCTCTGCTTAGGCTAATTAGTCTTGCTGCAGTGATTATAGAGCATGGCTACTTACAGCGATGCAGCTTTTGGTGCCTTTGGGATAATTATATTGAATAAGCATAGAATCATAGAATGGTTTGGGTTGGAAGGGACCTTAAAGATCATCTAGTTCCAACCTTCCCTGCCATGGGCAGGGACACCTTCCAGAGATCAGGTTGCTTAAAGCCTCATCCAATCTGGCCTTGAACACTTCCAGGGATGGGGCATCCACAGGTTCTCTGGGCAACCTGTTCCAGTGCTTCACCACCCTCAGAGTGAAGAATTTCTTCCTTATATCTAATCTAAATCTACCCTCTTTCAGTTTAAAGCCATTGTCCCTTGTCTTATCACCATATACCCTTGTAAAAAGTCCCTCTCCAGTTTTCCTATAGGCCCCCTTTAGGTACTGGAAGGCTGCTAGAAGGTGTCCCCAGAGCCTTGTCTTCTCCAGGCTGAACAACCCCAACTCTCAGCCTGTCTTCATAGGAGAGGTGCTCCAGCTCTTGGATCATCTTTGTGGCCCTCCTCTGGAGCCACTCCAACAGCTTCATGTCCTTCTTCTGTTGGGGACCCCAGAGCTGAACACAGTACTCCAGGGGGAGTCTCACAAGAACAGAGTAGAGGGGCAGAAATCACCTTCCTTGACCTGCTGGCCACAATTCTTTGGATGCAGCCCAGGATACATGAGTGTGTGTCCCATATTGGTATATAACCCCTGGAACAACAAGGCCATGGTTTTTATTGGTATCGCTAAATAAATCTACAAGTAGAAAGTCACCTTTCTACTATGAGTGCAACTTAATCTGAGGTTGCAGGACAGACAGCCTCACCAAGTAAATTTCGCTGTGGCACATGTATATGTATGGTTATCTTCAGATGCAGAAACTACCAGCTCTTCTAGTGGAGGCAGAATTTACTACTTGTAATTGGATATAAAACCACTATACTCATCAACATGCATGAGAAACATGTAGATGTTCAAAGCGGAGAGTGCAAAGTGCTGCTGGTAATCCTTCCTCAGCATCCCTTTAGTAAAATTACCGTGCAAGAGTCCCTGTAGTAAACAATGTATTTTTTTTTTAGCAAAAGTAATCTCAGAAAAGATTCAGCCGTGCCTGGATTTACTGACAGTTTGGGAGACAGGGAAGGCATTGATGCATGTTTCCGCTACAGCCTAAATTGCTGCTTTGTTCTTGCTGACTTTTTGCTTTCAGTCTCAGATCGCTGGTGAGAAATCCCCGCTGTTTGGCACAAGACGTGCTTGCCATAGATGAGAAACGCCAGAGCAGCTTTCACGGAAGGATGACAGTACTTGTTCCTCTTCTGGACAGATTTCAGGGCAGTATTGCGTTGGGGTTGGAGCTGAAGGGCTTTGGCATGGTCCAGGTGTCCTCAGTAGATATCCCTGCTGGAATGGTACAAGTGTTCAGCTCACACATGGTAGATGCAGTCAGGATTTTATCAATATGCTGGTGATTTGCGTCCATTGCATGTGTTTTAGTGCTGGCTGAAAGTCTGAAATTGTTAGGACAGCATGAGAAAAAAGGTTGAAACTTTTAATGGAATATATTTCCAGTCTTTCTGTTCTTTTTATTTTATAACGTCATCTTAAAAGTACTGGTTTTTGTTAAGAAGAGGCATAGTATTAATTGTTCTGTAAAGATTTTAGGGAGTTTCTGATGATGTTTTAATGGTACCTGTGAATAATTTTCTGAGTAGTGGCTCTATAAGCACTGAGGCTAGAGTGCTTGCAGAGAAATTTAAAAATCTCTGTCTCGTATCGTTTCAATGCAGAGTTACATTCACTGAGGACACAGAGATTGCCTCCCCTTCCTTCCTCCTCTGAGCCTCCGCACGTTTTGATGACAGTGGGTGACGGGGTGGGAGGCCAGCTCTGATGGCTGCCTGGTTTTGATGTGTTTTGAGGAATAGGGCAGCTGTCCCTGGAGTGATGCAGAGAGCAGCTGGGCGCTGGGTTGAAAACCAGTACCTCAGCAGGAGCTCCCCACATTGTAGTGCTGCTTTGTCCCAGGGTGACTTTATCTTACCTCTGAATTTCAAAGCTTCTAGGGGAAGAAGCTTTTTTTCTAAAAAGAAAAACTTTTGAGTATCTGCTTGCAATTGTTTGCCATCAGCAACAGAGAGGTGTTGCTCAGTTGTGTGGCTTACTGTAGTTTCACCGTGTTTCCCTCTGAGGAGCCGTTTCTGCCTTCACCTGTGGTTGCTTTGCCTTTAAGAGGTGGCTGACCTTTTCTTGCATGTGCCAGAGCCTGCTTTTGGCTGTCAGGCATCAGATCATTTTCTCAGGGTTTTTTTTTCTTCTTTTTACCACCTTAAATGTATGGTGAGAGCACGGAGGGCGTTCTTCACAACTTTACAATACAGCTGGTACAGTTGAGCGAGAGACTGAACATCTCAATGGTAATAGAGCTACTGTGTCTTAGCACAGTTTTTTCTAGAAGACATCCTGTCCTTCTGCCCACAGTTTCACAAAGGCTTTGATCTGACTTGGGGTGTTTGCTGGTTGATCACAGTCTGAGTTTACCTGATTTGGAGGATGTGCAGGCATCTAAGTGATCTTTTCATGCAGCCCAATTCAAGAGCGGATTGGAAATACCGATGCTTCTGCGTCAGACTCAGCGCTGCATCCAGCTTTAATGGCGGCCAACAGAAATAGCACAGATGGCAGAAATTAAATAGAGCTCTCCGATGCTCAGCCTAGCCTGGTGTGCATGGTAGTAGACCGTACTGCCTGTCAGCAAAGTCAGTATCTATGGAGGGCTCCATAAATGCGTGTGCTGGCCGGGCAAACCAGTGGGTCTTGTGTGTTGCTGAACTGGGGCAGCAGGGACTTCTGCACAGTGTGGGGTTGCTGAGACCTCTAGGCTCTGCCCGTGCCTCTTGTGCTGCCTGCAGGGTCTGCGTCGACCAGAGAAGGTTCTTTGATCCAAACTCCCTTGTACTTCTACATGGGGGAAATGAAAACTGGGGGAAGGACTGCAGCTTGGGCCAGAGCCGCCGAGGACTGAGGAGGAGGAGCATCTTGCTTTGATCCTTAGCAGCTAGACGGGTGGTGTTTCCAGCTTGCTGTCCCACTAGTGCATCAGAAGGTTACATCCAGTGAATCCGGAAACTGAAATCCTTTTGTATTTAACCTGCCATTAGTAATGACATGTCCAAATTTATCCAACAGCTGTGGCACTCTAAGAAGGACTGATTTTTGTAATGATGGAGGCCCAGGGTTGCCAGTGTGAGAGGGACCCAGGAGCAGCTGCCAGCCTGAAGTGATTCTCACCCGTCTGCTGTGCAGATACCGCAGGGAGCTCCAAGGTGCTTAGATGAGTGATACGTGAAGTCCACGCTGCCTCCCCAGCAATGTGAGGTCCTGGTCATGCATCTCCAGAGAGCCCTGGGATCTCTGGTGACCCTGCACCATTGCATGCATTGAGAGCAATCTCTTGTGTTTGAACATGGGTTTGTAACACCATTGTCCTTGTAATAAATAATGAAAAAGCAACTTCTAAAGAGAAAGTTAGGTCCAGCTCCCCAGCAAGCAAATGATGCATCTCCCAGCATACTCCTTGGACCATGTCAAGTCCCTAGTAAACGCTGCTCTGTATGAACTTCAAAAGGAGAGAGCTGTCATTTGGGAAAACAGTGGACAAAAGCACCAGCATCCTGGGAGTGCAGCCTGGTGGTATGCCTGTTATCAGCTGCTAAGCAAAGTACATTTGTTTTAGCACAAAGGCACTAGTGACTAAGCTTGAAATATTCTGAAATTGGTGCTTAAATGACCTCGAGGTCATCCTGAAAGTCCCATAGCTAAACAGATTAGACAGACATGTTAGGGATGAGCAGTACATAAAAAACCCACGAGGCTCAAACCTCTTGTCAGCAAGAGGAACAAGAATTCTTGTAACAACGAATGAAGACGGTAGGGCTGAAATGCCAAAGAATTTTAATTTTCTGAATTTTTTCAGGTGAGAGATTAGCTAAATTCAGGGTGAAGAAAAGTGAAATACAGTTAGGAGCCAGCAGCTTAAGACATGTACTAGAGCAATTAATCCTGAAAGCGGCAAGCCACGCATTAATACTCCTGGGTTTATAAAAGGATATCGTCTCTGTAGTCGTCATGATGCATATTTAAAGTGGTGCATATTTAAAGTAGGCAGTGATCAATATGTGTTCCTTATGTGCCATTTAAGTTCCCAGTCCTTCCTTTCAGTGAAATTACGACAGCATGCCGTTGAACTGTGCTCAGGTGAAACCTGTGCCAGCTTCTGTAGGCACACTGTCAGAAGCATTGCTTTTGAGAGGGACTTGGTTTGCTGTAAGGTGCTGTCCCATTGCAGGGAGCTCAGCGCAGGGACAGAAGCCACTGCTGCCCAGCTCTGCGCTGTGGGGCAGTCCCAGCACGGTTTGTTTTACTGATGTGGCCACAGCCAGAATGTGCATTTCCCAGCTCCACCGGGACGGTCCCCAGTGCAGCCTGGGGAAGTGAGATTTTCCTGCATCTTGCTTTCCCATGTGTATGACGTGGAGGTGCTTCCTCACCTCAAAGGGATGGTGGGAGGAGAAGTCCATCCCGATGTGGGCAGCAGAGGAAGAAATTGGCTCTGTTTGCATGTACCACTCCCACGGTGGCTGCAGGAGTAGCTAGTTATTTGCTTTTTTGGCAAATTTCCATTGTCACTTGTGCAAGGGACTGAAAGAAAGTTATGGAGAGGAGCTAAAAATAGTTAAAATGACCACTTCTTCCCTAAAGAAATTAAATCATCCTCCACCTTTCCCTCAAAATGCCCTTGGTGTCAACACCTCTTCGTCACGGGCCCATGTAACACCCAAAGCCACATTATAAATCCTCTATAAAGGAGTTCATCCCTCTGCTGAATGAGCTTGCAGCAAAGCCCAGACATAGTGCACCAGCTGTGGCACCTTCTCTGAAGGTCTGTTGCCATCAATCCTGACCTGCTAATGTCACAGGGTTAAAAATACACCGGGTGCAGAATGGCTGGTAAATGCTGGTTTTGTCACCATGGAAGAATGACGCGGTGGCAGCGATCCAACCCTCATTCCCGCTGCTGTGACGGCTGCTGCTTGCGCACCGGCCGTCATCCAAAGAAGCGTCTCCTCACTGCGTGGCTCCACCCGTATGTTTTTCCTCACTGCTGCCAGCTTGTCTTTAAGGAGAGACATTGCATACAGGTGGAAAGTCGCTTGGTCACCTGCTAAATTGGAGCCCATGCTGCTGTGTAATTTAAAATCAAAGTTAAATGCTTTTTGTTTGTATTTTTGTTTTTTAGGAGTGACAAATCCCAATGCTGTATTTAATCAGCGGGCGATTTTCAGGGGTGCTTCTTGCTGCATTAGGCTTGTTGTTAACTTGCTTAGGACCACTGTTGACAAGGGTGCTGCAAATCCCAGGTATACCTATGCCTCTCCTTCCCCTCCTCAGAAACTGGGATTCTGCGATTGCCGTCGAGCGTGCCAGCCTTACCTGTGGGCAGGCAGGCAGACAGGAGGGGTTATCATACGAATATGCACCCGGGGTTGTGGGCCACAAAGCTAACACGTCCAATATGAGATACTTTTTATTTTGGGCTCCAGGTCCTGTTTTGGTGTCAGCAGCCTTGGCAAAGCGTCAGGGTGGGTGAGAGAAATCAGAGCATGATGCTTTCGGCTTTGTATAGTTTTCTTCCGTGCCTCCTCTTAGACTTGTGTTGGTGCGAGGATGGGCTGGTGCCCTGGGTCGTCTCTGACCTCTGGGTAACGAAGTTGTCCCCAGCGGGGATTAGAGGAAGACGGAGGATAATGAGCGTGTCGAGGCAGCGTGCTTCTGGCTCCTGTGCCTCCCAGCTGAGCAACACCAGCTTAACCACGAAGCTGCTGCATATCCAAACCAAGGCTCGTTCCTGCCTGGGCAGGGCACTGAGGGCTACTGGTGAAGTGTTGATCTGTCTGAATTCACTGGCAAAACTTTAGAGCTTCACTGGAGCACCTGGGTTTCCCGAGGAGCAGCGTGAGTTATTTCCCTGCCTGGGAGTGCCCTCTGGCGTGTGCAGGAGATGGTAAAGCTCTTAATTTGTTGAAGTGGTTTTACTTGGCTTCCTCCTTTTCTTAATACCTTGCAGCCAGTGTGGTTAATCGTCGAAGGCTGCCAGGTAGGTGCATGCCATAAAGCACTGAGAGGTGAGCTCCGGACTGGTCCTGTGAGTTGTCCGCGTTTATACACCTAGCAGATGATGATAATTTTTTAATTATACACACATATCGAGCAGAAGGCTTCTGGGCCCTGGTGTCTCGGTTCTGATTTCCTTCCAGCAATGCCTGGCAGGTCTCTGAAACCAGCCTGGGGCAGGTCCTGCCCTGGCTGTGCCCGGGCAGTGCTGCTCCCCCTGCTGTGAGTGCTGCCTCCAGGAACATGCTTGAGGCTCCTTGGCCGAGCAAGCAGAGCCGCTCCAGTGTTAGGCTGCATTTCTGTCCCCTGGCTGAATAGGGAAACCCGGCTACAAGGAGGTAGGAGCAGATTTTTATAAACAAACAAAACCTAGCCCTTTCCTCCAGCAGGAAAGACAGGGCATTTAGAAGAAGAGGGTGGCAGTGTTGAGCATGCGTTGCCATAGTTACGTGGAACTGAAAAAAGACGGTGAATTGAGGCATAAACACAAAAGCTGCAGGAAATACAAATCTTCCCCATGTGTAGAGTCCTTTCTTGGAAAAACTTTGTCATCTTATCTCTGTTAGGACATGCTGGTTTGAAAAAAGTATTTTTTTTAAAAAACACTTTCAAATTTTTGTTGGCAGCTGCAATCGTGAATATGCTGGTAGGGAGCAGAGAGAAGCATGTTCGGTGCTCCGGTGTTGCACTCTGCTGGAGGCAGACTGGGTGGTCAGGTATTGCAGTGGCTTCTCTGGCAGCTGCTGGTTGGAGGCACCTTCTAGTGCAACAGCATGGGAGGCGACATTTTGAGGAACAATGTCAAGTATAGATCACCTGCATGCCCTTTTTTCTCCTTGCACCTCTCCTGAGGGGTTTTCTTGCCAGGTTATTTCATGTTGTAATCTGCCAAGAGGTGGTCCAGGCTTGCAAAGCTACCTCCTCCTGCCTGGAGGTGAGACTCTTGTCCAGATCCAGCGATTGGTGTTCATCAGCTGGTGGAAGAGGAGATGGGGTTAGTCGCGCTGGAGGCTGGGAAGACCCGTGCTAGCAGCATTGGGTGCTCTTCTCCATCTGTATGACAGCCATGCTTGGATGTCCTCGTTGTTGTTCACTTCTCAGCAGCCAGTTTTTGCTCACATTTTCTCCTTGCTCTCTGCTGACCTTTCTCTTCTCTCTCTGTTTTTTCCTCAGGTCGAAAGCTGAGGGGAAAAGCCTTTTATTTTGTCAATGGGAAGGTATTCTGTGAAGAAGATTTCCTGGTAAGCACACAACTGACCCTTGTGCTGGCACATCTTGGCCTCTTCAGCAGATGCACAGCCTTTATGCCCAGTAGCTTTGCCCATGTTTCACATGGCTCTAGTCCAACCTCCTACCTGGCCATTCTGCTCCTCCTTTACCCAGGGCCAGCCCCAGCTGTGATGGCTGCCCACACGTGGTACTGGAAGTAGCCAAATGAAAGACCATGGTTCTGCAGTGCAGAGCCTGTAGTTGAAGCCGTAGCCTCTTGCAGTGGCTCCTTCGAAGCATGTCTCTGTGGCCATGCTGTGGAGACAGGGGCGAGATGAACGGCTGCAGAAGAATCAATGGATGAATTTCCCTTTCCCATGAACTTTTTTTGTTTGGGCATCTTAATGGATATCTTTCCTTTGCCCTCAATGGAGTTTGTGTGCATGTACCTGAGTGTGAAGCAATCCCATGGTCCTCTCCTTGGCTGGTGGAGGTAAAAAGCCACGTACCCCACTGCCCTCGAGCTCTCATAGATTAAGCCTTCATTGAGACTTGAGAAAGTCATATTTGCCTGTTTCTTGGGGAAGTCTAGTGGTTTCTGTCAGAGAAAAGTGAGTTAATTTTCTTTGCTCTCATCAGTATATTCTACACAGGCTGAAAATGGAAAGATGGGTTAAATGCATCTCAAATATTTCATTTTTCCAGTTTGCATTTCCACTGTTCAGACAGCACTGAAACCTTAGACAGATGACATGTTGTGCCTGAAGTGCATGTCATGGACATGACAGGCAGTTCCTTACCGTTAGATCTTAGCAATAGCAGCAAGAAAGGTGCTCTGGGCCAAACTTGAGTCTTCTGCTATCAGAGAGCTGGGACGATACCACAGACTTCGTAGAAGCTCCAGTAGACCTGTAACGGTGTAACCAAAGCAAGAATTTGGCTTTACAAGCCTATATATATACACAGATGTTGTGATATGAATTTGTGGTAAATAAGTTCCTGCATGTAAGTCTTATGCTGTATTTGCACAAACATTTATGGTATTTACTTACATACTTAATTAAACTTAAATTTAGTTACCGGAACTTATACTCCTTCTGAACAGTGGAAGTCCAATGTTTTTATAGAATATCCTCTAGGGACCCATCCACAGCTTCATATACTGAAAAAGCACTGGAAAGTTTAGCTTATGTAAGGAGTACGGAAAAAGGCCAAGCAAATAACACCCCAGAATATGCTGTTGTTTATGCTCAACTAGCCTTGTGAAATTTTAAGCCAGTTCTTTTTTGTCCTTGCAGTATTCTGGTTTCCAGCAGTCAGCTGACAGGTGTTTCATTTGTGGTCATTTGATAATGGACATGGTAAGTGATAATTGCTTTAGGAGAAAAAAATCCCACAGCTCTTTAGAAGAATGCATCAAAGCAAAATATATTCATATCCAGTACTGTCTGTTGTCATCTGTTAGTCTGCCTAGTGTGAGATTGGTAGCAGAAAGAAAATCCACTAAGCCTTTTGTTGATTTTTGCGAGGACGTGAAGCTGGCACCCTGCTGTATGCGATGCAGAGACTTTGCTCTGCCTGTTTTCAGTGCAAATGGAAAATCGGAGCCTTCAGCTCTTTCATCCCCTTTGGGGCTTCCCTGGACAGTGTATTCATCCACTCCTGTGGATGCTTCCTGCTCAGAAGTGCTGTGGCTCTGCAGTGCTCCCTTGCTGTGGGGCATCAGTGCAGCTCTGCTGAGCCTGTCTTTCCTGTAGTCGAGCTGTGGCTTCCCACGTACCTTCAGGATGAAGCTGCCGTCTTGTTGCTGCTTGTCGTAGTTGCTGGAAGGTGTTGGACTGATACCTTGGGGAATAAGTTTGACCCAGAGTTACATGATTCAGACCTCAGTTCAGATCTGTCCAAGTCCCTGAAAACTGTTCAGTAGATGTGTGGACATCCCGCCGAAGCAGGCAGTTCTCATTAGCCTACAACAGGTACCATCTGTTCAAGATTTGGATGGAGTGGGTCATGGCTCAGGGGTCAGCTGGCCTTTAGCCAGCACCGGGCAGTGTTCAGTTGTGGGTGATCCCAGGGGAGGCATGTTCATGGTCATGTAGTTGGTGAGCTATGGCTGAGGTGAAGAAATTAGGAATTTCTGAGTGGTTAGTTCACAGCACGCCTCCCAAGATTTTCTGATGCTTATCGTTAATTATCTTTGCTTGCCTGCCTACATGGAAAGCATTAAAAGGAAAAGCTATTTTATACTCAGAAGTGGTATTCCAGGTAGTATTGCTGCCCCAAAGCCAGCAGGTGAATTGCAGCTGTTGAGTTCAATACAGTTTCCGTAGTCTGTATTAATTAGAAAGCCAGGCTAGAGAGTACAAAGCTCGTGGATATCTCAGGCATTATGAAAACCTAGCAATATTATTTGTTTCAGCCTCACATGCAGAATATAAAGATGTATTTCCTTTCTTTGGCTTGGTGCATCTTGCCTTGTGATCCTGCTAGGTGTTCTTTAGCTGTTGGCTTCAGAAAATTTTTTTTTTTCCTTTAAATTCTGTCACTTCTGTTGTTTGTAATGCTAAATAACTTGACTGAGACTCTAAATTATTTTCTTACCCATGCTAATAATTCATTTCTCTGGAACCAGATGATACATATTGATTCCAGCTGCCCTTTCCATCCCTGTTAACTCATTTTTCAGATAAGGTGCCCAAAAAAAGACACAGCCCCACTGATGAATATGCAGCATTGTCTGATGTTAAGCTGTGTGTTTATTATTTTCACCTTTATTGGCTGTTCATGTGATTTTTTCCTGTCTCTTGGTTTGTTGCAGATCCTGCAGGCTCTAGGGAAGTCATATCATCCAGGCTGCTTCCGATGTGTGGTCTGCAACGAGTGTCTGGATGGTGTGCCATTCACTGTAGACTCTGAAAACAAAATCTACTGTGTCAGAGACTACCACAAGTAAGGACAAAATAAACGGCAGAGATGCTCCAGTCAAGAAGCCTCTAATTTAGCTTTTCAGCTAATTAGGAAGCGTGGATTCATAAAATAGGGACAGGGTTAGAAGTTAGATTGCCCTGCCATTGACTTTCTGCGTAACTCTGGGGAAGTCACTTAACTCCTCGGCTTCAGCTGCCCCTTCTGCAAAGCAGAGATAATGAGAAACAGTGTTTATGAAGTGTTCAGTGATGTAAGAAATCAGTCCACTGTAAAGTAAGACTGTGAATGCCTGTTGAAATCAATGTGAGTTGCTTTCTGAGTAGTTGCAGGGCTGAGTTTGACTTCTAAAGAATGCTTTTAGAAATCAAAGTGAAACTTTTATCCAGCTCTAAATTAAACAACCGTTAAATCCACTTAAAAAACCACTTGTCATTTAGTAAAATAAAATGGCTGTGCTCTTGGCTGGTAGTCGTGATATTAGAGCTGCATACATTTTGAGTGTCCATTTGGTTCGCTTTGCTCCTTGCTCCATTTTCTGAGCAGGCAGAGTATTAAGTGTTGCTCAGGCAGCCCTGGGAAGTGTTCTGTGTTGTGCCAAGATTAGAGTTGCCTCCGTGTGCCACCGTTGTTCTGAAATGATGCACGTTTCCTTACTATTTCATTTAATTATTTACTTATCGTGTTACGCTGTGTTGTAAGGCCTTAAGGAACCTTACGGTCTCATGGTGCCTTCTCTGAGGTTTCCTGTCCCGATGCAAGGCTGCCACTTCTTTTAATGTGTTTTTCTGGGGACGGTCCTGCTCAGTTTCTCCCCATTTTCTCTTCCAAATCTCTCAGTAGCAGCCAAAATTCTACAGTGGGTTTTGTTTTTTTCTGTCACTAAATGTAAAATCTCTTTTTGCCTGACTGAGCAATGTGTGCCACGCGTTACTTACAATCAATCATAAAATGGGTTTATGATCTTGGGATGTAAAGCTTTCCTATGGGTAAGTTATTTACAGCTGC
Organism: Tauraco erythrolophus; assembly: GCF_009769465.1. Lineage (NCBI taxonomy): Eukaryota > Metazoa > Chordata > Aves > Musophagiformes > Musophagidae > Tauraco > Tauraco erythrolophus. The sequence continues at coordinate 49,233,974 of NC_141471.1, read as the reverse complement.
AGCTTTCCGTCTTATCACTGAAAACATACAAGCCTCTCTTTTTATATTGATCTATAACTTACCTTCACTTTCTCATTGCTTTTCTAGAGTTTTAGCTCCAAAGTGTGCAGCGTGTGGGCTTCCCATTCTGCCTTCCGAGGTGAGAGCCTTTTATTTTGTATTCCCTCTGGCGAAGGAGTGTCATGTCTCAGGCCTTGTTCTCTCTCACACGACCCTATGTCAAGACGAATGTCCTTGGGGATGGGGAGAGATGATCAGTTCCTCCAGCATTACAACCTTTTGACCTAGGCTCATACACTGCCCTTGGGATGTGACCCTTCTTTTGCTTGATAATGAAGCTTATTTCTGCTGAGCCAAGCTGCTTTTTTCATCTCCTGCAGGATTCTACTGCTGTTAGTTTTATGTTCAGGATACCTTTCCTTAATGTCAATGAATGCTGTTGGTGCTCGTGAAAGACCTCTGTGTGACCCCTCTGGGACGAACTCGTTTTAATACTTGGAGGAGATGAATCTTGGGCAAAACCAATTTAAAATGCTGAGAAATGTCATATATTGAAATTGCCAAATCATTAATGCCTGATTTGGGATAGATGTGACTGTTAAAGCAAAGAGGATTTAACATTTCTGATGTTACATTTTAGAGGTTATCTGAAGTTGATCATAAAGCTTTACTGTAAAAATAACTGCAGGTGGCAGGATTTATTTGTGGTGTCCAACCAGCATCTCAAATGCATTTGTTCAACATTCACGTTGTTGCAGGGAGCAATCTACAGAGTCTTTCTGATCCTGCTGTAATCCTGTGTAATTTCTCTTTTGCTTGAATGCTTACAGGGGTCTGATGAGACCATTCGGGTTGTGTCCATGGACAAGGATTACCACGTGGAATGTTATCACTGCGAGGTAGGTCAGCAGCTTTCTCAGGGAGTGGGCACCTAATAGTGATAACTACTATTATTTTTAAGATGTAAATAAATCTCCCTTCCAAGGGCTGTAAATGAGCAATTCAAACCTTTCATTGTGCAACCCTTTCTATCAGTGGTGAAGAAGTTTCCATTTTGAGGACAAAAGTTTTTGCAGCAATGTGTCTCAGCTGTGATTTCTTCTGCTATCCATAAAATTATGGGCAAGGAGTTAATTATCACTTTTAAACTCAGCAGTTTATTTGTTAATGAAGGAAACGTGGTGACTTAGTAAGGTTCTGTGGCTGCCTTTCAGAAGCCTTGAGCTCCAGATCACATTAGTATATCTGATTTCCAAGTCAGATTGTTCAAAAATGCTAAGGTGATGACTGATCCTATCTGGTGTAAGTTACCTTCACTCTCATGGGAAATGAATGTGTCATCAGGGCTGGAGAAGGGATGTGGCTGCACAAAAGAATCCCAAGAGATGCCAGTTCTTAAACACCATTTTGTCTCCGCACAGGGCTTCCCAGGGAGCCTTCATACTTATGCTCTGAGAATTAAAATAAATAGATGTCTTCTCCCACTGTGCTCATATACAGTGGAAAGAGGCATTGACTGAGGAGGCCAGTTTTACATCAGTACAACTGCAATTAATGTAATGTGAAGAGGTGAATCCTACCTGAGAGTGTAAGGAGACACGAGCACATTTAAAATACATATGGTTGCGCCTCACCGTGAGATAAAGCTGATTCAATAAAACCATGTAAGACAAATTTATGCAAGGCTGTCCCTCAGAATGCCTATGTCAGATGCTTTCCTTCTCGCAGCAAATGTTGGACTTGCTAGGAGGGAGCTCTTCGCTGTGTGTCTTCTGTCCTTGTCACAAAATGACTCTCCTTGAAGCCAGACGTCGTTTGACACTGGAAGATGAACACATGCTCTAATAATTTGCATGGCCTCTCTTTGCAGGACTGTGGAATGGAGCTGAATGACGAAGACGGGCATCGCTGTTACCCGCTGGATGAACATTTGCTTTGTCACTCCTGTCATCTGAAACACATAGAGAATGGCACTACCCCAGCAGCTGGGTACCAGCACCACTACTAGCCAGTGTGGCCAACATAGGAAAGCCGAGACAGAAGACTTGTTACATGATCTCCCTCTCCCCACCCTCAGTTGATTTCCTGTGCATGTTTTTCGCCAGTCAGCAATGTTCCTCTGAAAGGATATGAGAGATTTTTTGCTGGATTCTCTGTATGCTTGTGAGTTCCAGCTGTATCAAACCACATCTACTTGACCAAGATTGTGGCATGTTATCTAAACTGATCAGTTTACTTTTACGTGCCTTTTCTGCCCTCTGGAGATTCCTCTTGACTCATTTTGGAAGATTCTTCAGTGAAAGCACAACTCGCTGTCGTGCCTATGAACTCAGATCATGCCATGCACAATTAAAAAGACAGACTTGCCTGCCTGCCTGGGACATCCCATCAGTCTACTAAGTGTTTCCTGACAACACATTTCATCTCTCTGAAGGACATCAACCCTTCCAGTTAATTCCCCAAATTCTGGTATCAAGTCTGGCTGTAAAAGCACCAGCTCTACAAACACAAACCAGGCGTGTGGGCTGGCAGGTGGAGGCTGACATCCCATTTAAAACAGAACAAAAAACTGGAACAAGCTAGGCTAAGCTACTGCGGTGACTTGGGGCCCGGGCTTGCATGTCAGCGTGATACGCAGAGGCCAGTCTGCTGTGTCAGAGTCTGAATAGCGGATTATATTTGGAAAGGAAAGGTCGGGATGCTGAAAGTGTGGTCACTGGGAAAATCCAGCCTCATTCTTGCTTGCAGAGCTTGCTTTGGAAAAAAGCTCTCCATACACAGACACTTGCCTGAGTTTTTCAGCTTGTCCCCACAGCTCAGCCTCCAGCCTGGCCACTCCTTTCTATGGTGTTTACCCAGCACAAAGCCATTTCATAATGGTGCTTATTCAGAGCTCTGGGAACAAACTTGAGATCATTATGAAGGCTTTGTTACACAGGGATTTAGAGCCCAGCTCCACAACCTGTACTCAAATGAGTGTGTTGGTATAAACAGATTTTGCTCCCATGAATAATAACAGCTTATTGGAGCAAGGGGTTAGTGAGTTTGGCCCTTGCTTTCTATTCTGCTGAGAACACAGAAAGGCAGATCATTTCTCTTTTTGACCCCCCCCCCCCTTTATAGTCAAAGAAATCCGCTCCCCCAATATGTGTTACATGTAAGATAGATGTGCCTGCAGTGTGTGTTCTGTAGGTACCAAAGCTGTGCAGCCCCTCATGTACAGGTACAAAGTTTCTGTTTAAGGAAAAGCTTTTAATTTAAAGTCTCAGATGCAATCAGGGAACTTAGCTACCTTTCTGACATACTGTGTGGTAACTAGTTAAATCCTAATGTATCCATGCTAAAGATGTAAAATCAGTTCTGTTTGATAGAGGACAGGATGACATTCTTGAAAATCTTTTTAGTGAGGAAACTACAATAAATTAGCTGAGCAGTGCCACTGGGACTCCTGACGTGAGCCTGTACTGAGAAACCCTGTGGTTCAAGCAAACCTCTTTTCTCATAGGATGAATGTAGCTAGATAGGTGATTGAACTGTGCACCATATAGCCAGACTGCCTCGTGTACCCATCTGGAGCAGCACAGGTGCCGGCTGCGACAAGCTGCCTGTCACTGCCTGTGCTGATAAACACCACGGGCCTCCGCTTTGAGTGGTGCAAGTAGCTGTGCAAGTATTAAACAGATGCACAAGCATCTGCTGTAAAACAAATGGAGACCAGTGGCCTATTAGCACCCTCCTACACGTCTGTATCAGCTTGCCTCGGCCGAAGTGTGAACATCTGAAACTGCCGAAGCCTGAGGAGCTTGGTGGTTTTGGCGTGGAGTTTCATCAGGCCAGCAGACCATCCAGCCTTCTGCCCCATCCAGCTGTAAACGTCTCTCTGCTGGTTGCTGCTGTTCTTTGGGATGACAACGGCGGCGCGTGGATGGAGGCTGGTCCCATCCTGGAAACCATCCAGAGCCCCAGCTTTCATGTAGCCTGGCTCTGTGGTGCCATTTCTCCTGGGGACATGCAACCCCTCAGTGAGTGATGGAAAGCTCAAGGAGGGAGACTTTCGCTATGCAGTATACATGGCTCTGGGGCCAGTTTGGAGAGTTTTAGCTGTGATTTTAAAGGAGGTAAAATTGACCTCAAATACGTGAGCTCCCTGGAGCCCGAAATTTGGCCTCCAAATGCTGGATAGCAAAGGAATGGGAACTGACACAGAATGTAACTGGTGCTGTGTCCCTGCGATATGGCTTGGGGGCAACAAAATGCCCAGGGCAGGTCCTGCAGTGCTCTCACCCTGGCAGACCTTGTCAGCTTATGGTCTGTGGCACAGCTGGGCACAGGGGAAGTGGCTAAAGATTTGACTATGAACTTAGCACTGTCTGAAGGGACTGAGGTGGGAAATAGTATCAGCTGAGTGTCTCTGGTGAATAATTCAGATAGTCCTGGATGGGTGGTTCCCCTCTCTGAGCTTCCTTTGGCAGCGAAGACAGTGAGATAGCTAAGTGGCTTCTGGAAGTGAGCTGGAAATACCAGCCCTGATCTGTTCTGTCTCTGAGAGACCAGCTACTACATGGCTCATGCTTTTGCTAGCTCTTGATTTTTAGAGCAGCCCCTCATGCACGTTTTCTGGCCTCTGTTTTGGGAAGATCTGAAAACACTAGTGGGGCTGGTATTTTCTTTTTAAGCTGGAGTTTAAACTCCTCTCTCACTCTTGCAGCCTTCCCCGCAACTCCAAAATAAGCAGGAAAGACGGAGAGGAGAAGAAGGACAATTCTCCTTCGTGGAAAGCCTCCAGCGGCCCGTTTGTGGAGCCTCCTTTGCATAAACAGAAATTTTGGCCTCTGCTCCCACACAGTGTCTTGTTGCTCCTGTCAGCCATCCCGTATCCCTCAGCACTGGGGAAATGAAGGCTGCCCTACTTTCAGTTTTGAGATCCAGTGTAAATTATTAAGTGCCAATGCTCTCCTTTCCTCTATTTACGAAGAGCTAGAAACGACAGTGTGAAGCTACTGAAAACGGAGCGTGTGAGTTAATGATTTTGAAGCCAAAGTGTCTGCTGCGTTGCCCTGCTCCCCTGTGTGTGCTGAGTTGCACCACTTTTATCTTTGGGAGTCTGAATTCATTTGAGCTCCTTATTACTCCTGCCTTTTCTCCTAGGCTATGGGTGTCTGAGTCCATGTTGATTGTCCCCAGCTTGTCGCTGGCTCTGCAGCTGCCTGATGGTGAGTCTGGTGGGGAGGCAGGGGCATCCTGCACAGGGGAGGCTTCTCTTCCTCCTGACCCCTTGCCAGTCATCTGTGGAGCTGCAACAGGCAGGCAGGTAGCTCTGGAGCTGGAGGTGCAAAGCTTTGCATGCTCTGCAGAAGAATTTCCAAAAACATGTTAAATTCTGCCTGTCACCTATGTGCATTGCATTTTGCTGTTCATGTGAACCTTGTGGTCTTTTTATTTATTAAGATGCTGAAACGTGCTATGAAAGTTAGTCATAATTCCACCCCCAACATGCTCTTCTGACTGGTTTTGGGGTAAGGGACCCTTGGAAGTCCCATTTTGCTGGTAATGAATAGCTCATGTGAAAATAGTTACTCAAATGTATTCCTGAAACTTGCTTTCAGGAGCCAGAGTGTAATAGACTTTTTAATTCAAATCATATTCTTAAATTTCTAATGTTTAGAATGCAGAAACTCATTTAAATAGAGATTTTTGCATAAAAGCCCAGGGAAAAGCCCCAGCTATAGAAGAAGCAGACATTTTTTTTGTAATTTAAAGTGTAAGAAACACCTGTGATCAAAGTGATTTAGGAAACTGCCCTGATGTTAAACACAGGGAACAGCATTTGCAAACACCCTGGTGAGGAACGTTTGATGAGGTCTGCAGTTCTTCAGTTTCTGAATTTCATTTCGGGGCTTTGAAAATGTTTTCCCAGTCTTTCAGGGTTTAAATGATTTTTTTTTTTTTTTGTAGATCTTTTTACTACAAAGTGAATAGCTCCTTGGTTTGGAAGTGGCGGAGTCTCATCAACATCAGCTGTGCTATGGCAGATGTGAAAGGAGGAAACTGTGCTTGTAAGAGCTGGTACAGGTCCAGTTGGCTGTCTGAAAGAAAGGAGTATCTTTGGCTGCTGAGAGAAGAAAGTAAATATTGTCCTGTGTTTCCTCCTTGTGCTGATTTATAGCACTGGGCAAATATTTGGCATCCCTGAATTTCAGTATTTGAGTCTGTTTATAAGCACTGCTGCGACCTCCTCCTCCTCTCCTTCCCGTGAGTTTGTAGCCCAAGGGAGGATCACAGGTGTGCTCTTCCGTGTGAATATCCTCTGGAAAATTTGCCACTTTGTTATTTAAGCAACAGCAAAAACGGGTCCTTGCTTAAAGGAAAATGGACATGTGCTCCCCATCCTTACTTGAACGCTTTGACCTGATCCTCCAAATTACCTGAATATCAGTCTGCTGCTGTTCGATGCAGCAGCAGCTTTGTACTCTGCTGCTGTTGCTAAAAAAATCACACGAAGGACTCCATCTGCATTAAACTTGAAGTGCACATGCAGGCAGTCCCACTGAAACCAGTAAGGCTGCGCATGGACATGAAAATCAATGTATGTGCATAGGTCAATGTTTGATCAAGGGCAGAGTGATTTTATTACAGACGACATACCTGGGAATGAATATGCAGCAGTGTAAAAGTTGACTTGAAAAGATCACTGAAATGGACTGCCAAGTTTTTTGTTCAATAAACCAAAATACGTACTGAGGCAGTGGGGGTGCATGGAGAAAGAAGGACGTGTCTTAAAAAATACAGTAGCTGTAGGGAAAAGAGGGCAGGTGATTACAGGATGCAGGGGAGAAGGTGGCACAGAGGGGATTTGGCATTGTTTGCCATGTTAGCATCAATGGACGTTTATTAGAGGAGGTTTTGAGGGGAAGCGCACCTGCGCACTCTGGTCTGGGCTGTGCTTCTCCAATGTCAGCCTCGACTGCGTGCTCCGTGCCTGCTTTTGGGGTCGTGTGTGCTGTCGTGTCTGTGCACATGGGCACAGAGCACATCCTGCCTGCGAGAGACCTGCCTTTCACACCTCTGTGCCTGTGCCAAGTGTTTGTAGATGCTTTTTGAGCAACCTTCTGTGCATGAATGTAAGGAGAAGTTGACCCAGGCTTCCTGCTGGAGGAACATCTCTGGAGTCAGTACCTGCAGGCAGGGAAGGGCTATGGCCAGATACACGTCCCTTTTCCCCCTCCTCTGAGGCCAAGCGCCTGCGTCACTGGGAGAAGCTGGGAGGGGGTTTGCCTCTCTTGTCGCGCTACATTTGTGCGTTCATTTTTTCTTTTCCGTTTCTGTGTCATGCCACTCGCTGGTTGCAGTGGCACTGGGTGTACGTACCTGAGCTGATCGGGCAGAGGTCTTCCTGCCGTGAGCCCAGACCTGCTCGCTCATCCTAAGGAGAAGCAAAATTAAGCTTTTCTGAGCAATAAAAATCCACACCCTGTTTTCTTCTAAGGCAGCCAGAAGCTCACATGGCAATGTGCATCAGTAGCCTGCTAAGACAAAATGAGAGATGGGAAGGAACTGTCCCCATGTGAAAATGCGTGGTGTACAGCCCCAGAAGGCAGATAACAGGGATGCCCCGCTGTCTCGGTGCAGGGATGACTGGGCTGCAGTTCCCAGCCCCACTGGCACCGACCCTCGTCCCCACGCAGCAGGTCTGCGGTGCACAGCGGGACGGGGACCTGGGTGCACACGCACAGGCTGTGGCTTTCCGTATCTGGAAAGCAAGTCCAGAGCCTGGCTAACAATACTGAACGGTACTAATGATTTTGTTTATTTTTCCTTCAAAGCTCAACTCCAGGAGAGAGTATTTTAGGATTTGTACTGGTGTAACTAACCGTAGCCACCTGTGAACACAGCCCTCTTTTCTTCTGTGCTGTTAAATATTTATAAAGAATGAAGGCTGGCAGTGGGGGCAAAGCCGCTGGCCTGTTGTGATTTCAGTGATTAAAGACAATTCTGTAAAGCAGTGCTCAGTGTCAAGTCTTTCCTAAAATTACAATGATCGTCGTTGCCCAGCATCCACAGGGAGGGAGTTACACTGTGAAATGATGGTTTCCCAACTTCTGCCTTTCTCCTCCACCCCTGCCTCAGCAGCTGAAGTAGGGACTGGTGGGGGGAGGTCATCTTAGTGGGGTTCACTGGGGATTTCCAGTCCTTTGCAGGCAGCTGGAATTTGCTGTGGCCCCATCTGAGGCTGTGCTGCTCCGGCGTCCCTCTGGGGACACCCTGGTCATGGGGTGAGGAGCTGTGGGGAGATGTGCTATGGGTAGGAGCAGGCTCTGATCCCAGCACATGCGTCTCCTTTGCAGTGTTGGTGGGTGAGTTTTGGGGAAGAGTTCCTGTGATTCTGGGGGGCAGGCAGCCACGTGGTGCCCCCCATAGGCTTCGCTGCAGTCGGTGACCATGACACCTCGTGTCTGAAGGTGGGATGCTGAAGTACTGCTGGCTGAGCAGCACCACAGCAGCACACAGCTAAACTGAAGCGAATAAATAGGATGACCTGTAATTATACTTTGGGTTTCCCCTGCTTGAGGCAAGAAGCTGCCCAAAACCAGGGCATGATATCCAGAGGGCTGGATCCAGGAGGTGCCTGAAGCCTCCTCCATGCCAAACCCCCAGACCTGGGCTCCCAGCCCCAGCCCAGGTGGGGTTACCAGCCTCCTCTGCAGCAGCCATCCCCGAGGTAGTGCCCATGGTGGGGAGCTGCCAAGGGCCATGCAGAAGGCCTCGAGCCCCTACGATGCTGCCCAACCCTGGGGTGCTTTGGAGGCCCCCGCACCTGGCAGACCGCCACGTTGGCGGCATAAGGGTGGCCGGGGTGGGTCTGTGCAGGAGATCGGGGGGCTGCCCAGGAGCGGAGGGGGGTGCCCGCAGCACTCTCGGGCTGGAGAACACGAGGGAAAAAGAAAGGGGGCAAGGAGGAGGAAAAAAGAAAAAAGGAGCAACCGAGCCAGCCAGGAGTCGAACCTAGAATCTTCTGATCCGTAGTCAGACGCGTTATCCATTGCGCCACTGGCCCTGCTCGCAACAGTATTGTTGCCCACACACAATTCACCACAGACGCCGCGCTGGGGCGGGGCCGCCGCTCACACCGCAGCCAATCCGACGCAACCTCCTCGCCGACGCCCCGCCCAGCCGCTCCCGGGGGCGTGGCTTACCGCCCCGCCCGCGCGCCGGCCGTTCCCACCGGCTCCGTTTGAACGTCGCCGCCCCTCCCGCCCCCGGTTGCGCGTCACCGTTTCGCCGCGCCCCGGTGGCCGCCGGCGCGCCGGGGGCGGGGTTAGATCTCGGTGTCTCAGCCAATCGAGGGGCCGGCGAGTCAGCCCAGGCCCGTCCCCTTCCTCCATAGGCGGCGCCCCGCCCTGTGGCTCTCGCTATCGTGCCCGAGTAGGTTTGTCCTGTGCGGGGTCCCGTCTCTCACGGCTGGCGGGGCGCGACCGGGTCGGAGGGGGCGAGAGCGACGCGGAGCCGGCGGCGGCCGGAGACAGCTGGAGGGGGACGAATGGCGGCAGCGGCAGGAGCGGCGGCGGCGGCCTACTCCAACCTGAAGCTGTGAGTGACCCGCCGGGAGGGAGGGACGGAGGCGGCTCTGTCACCTGCCGCTGCGGGCCCTGCCGGAGGGGAGGGGAGGGCTCGGCCGCTGGAGCCCCGGTCGCCTGCCCCGTCCCCTCCTCGCGCTCCCCTCGGGGACCCGCGCGGGGTCCCGCCCGCTCCGGGCAGCCCCGCGGCTGACGGCGGCTCGCTGCCGCCCTCGGCCCGCCCCCCCCTGCTCCGTGGCTGCCACCAGGCTGTGCCGGGCTCGCCGCCTCTCCCTCGCTTCCTGGGTCGGCGCGAAGGGCTTGGCCCGAGGCGGCGGCTGCGCGCGGCAGCCCGCGGCGAGAGGGAGGAGGGCTTTGGCCACGGTAGCGGAGCCGGTCCCCGCTCGGCGTCCGTCTGGCCGCGCAGCGGTGGGTGGGAAGGCTGCTGGCGGCTCGCGGGTCTGTCTCGCTTCCCTCTCGCCTGCAGAGCGGGGCTGTTGCGTGCCGCTCTGCTCCGGTGCCCGCCTCGGCGCGGCGGGCGCGCTGCGCCGCCGTGGAGGTGTTGGAGCAAAGCGGAGGCGGTGCAGGGAGCGGGGGAACCCGGCTGCCTTCTGCTCGCCTTGTGGGTGACTTGTGTAGAACCTCGAGCAGCGGTGCTCACGTAAAGCTCTGCGTTTGCGGCGTCACTTGCCAGCAGAAGGTTCCTTAAGCGTGCCTGCCCATCGGCTCTTCGCTGCGCGGGTTTGTTGTGCCATGGTTTTGATGCCGGTTGATGACTTTGAACTTTTGAGACTCTTCTGTGTAGAGCCCCCTGTGACTTTTCAGATGAATTCTTCTAACCTTCTGGTGTGTTGGTTTTGTTTTTTTTTTTTTTCACTAAAACAAAGGTTTTAAGGGAGAACATAACCCTTTGAACTTGCATATGCCAGATGTTTGCTTCCTGCCTTGATACAGCAGCAGAAGTTGTGTAACCAAAGCAATATGAAGTTAAAACTGAAGAGGTGTTTTCATTATAAGCCCTCACACTGGCTAGGTGAAACTCCTGAAAATATTACTCTGAGCATGAGACTCTTCATGGCTGTCTGAAACCAACAGTGAAATGTCCTTGTGTGTCCTAAAGGCGTTCCCAGGCTTTTGACCTCTAAATATTAGCTTGAAACTCTACAATTAAGTTACCGATGCCATTTTCAGGCAGCAGAATCTGAAAGTGATTTTTAAGCCCGATTTAACTGTACTTAATGCACTATTAAACTTCATTTGACAGTCGTCTTTTGGATTCATAGCAAATGTACTTAGATCTTTCTTAGAGATTTCTATAAACAGTTTGTCATAATGCTGTTACGTGTTTAAAAATCACTGGGCATCTTTCCTTATTTTGATTAGGTAGCTATGTGAGGGTACACAGATGCTGGAGATAATTGAGTATTACTGAAGTGTAAGATAATCAGTGATGATTGAAAGACTTGCTTATTTGGCAGAAAGCTTTTTTTTCTTTTGTCACCTAAACAGTATTTGTCTTTCTTTAAGCTGAACTTGTGATCTTTTTGCCTGCAGAGGAGAAAAGGTGAGTGATATAAGTAGCAGTTGTGTGACTTGTAGTACGCAGTCCTTCTAACTGATTTTTTTTTGAGTAAAAGCACTTTTCTGGATATAGGCTAGTAAAGAATTCTCTCATTTAAAGTTTAATCTTAACTAAAAGAAAGCTTTGATCTTTTTAGAACAAGGCTGTATCAAGTGTAGTTTAACATAAATTTTTTCATAAACTTGAAAACAGAACTGTTTTGTGTTCTGAAAAACGACTTTTTTTCTGTTATTGCACCAAGTTGTGGTAATGCCTGCAGACTTTCTACCAAGCGTTTTAAGATATAGGGCTATAACTGGGGTGATGAGTCAAACCTGCTGGGTTGGCAAGGTCAAAGGAGAATGTTCTTCTGAGAAATCCAGGCTAGACTTTGGTTTGGGGATTTAGTGATTTTTTTTATTTTTTTTTTTTTAAACTGACTTCTCATTCTCACTATGAAAAGGTCAGATTTTGCAATTGGACCTCTTCTAGGTAATCCGGTGGCCCTGTATGGAGCTTCACTGATTGTAGTGCTCTGCGGGGTCCTGTTCTGTACATACGGTCGCAGGTTCTAGCCCTGAATGCAAACCTCTTGTGATTCTCATGTTACCAAAAGCAGTGACTCGAACCCTTTGTGTCTTGACCGGTGTCATCAGTCAAGTTCAGGTGATACTGGTGAAAATGCTGATGTCTACCATCTGTGCTACTCTTGGAACTGAATTACACCAACAGTTATTGGGGAAAACTATTAACCTGAAAACCGCTATAGTTGTCATCTATGTCACTGCTGTACTTATTTAACTTGCTCTTGTAGCCTCAAGAACAAATTGTAAAATTCAAACAGCTATTGGTAAAGCTGTCTTCAGAATGGAGAGAATCCTAGCTGCTGTTCTTTGTGGTTGGGTGAAGACTTACCTTACTGATAGCCTTCTCAGTGTTCTGTGAGTCTCTGATACGAGCCGTGTTTCAAATTTAATGCCTTCTGCCTGCAGTTATGCCTACATGCTTTGCGAATGTACCGGTCAGTCATTCGTAGCTACTGCACTTGAACATGATACCTTTCTGTTCTTGGGGAGAGGTCCAAAAGTGCAGCTTGTCTTTGTTTTGTTTTGGTTGTTTTCTTATTTTCTAAACTGAGTTTTCAGAGTTTAGATAATCCTTCTAGAAAGAATAGCTGCACATCCTTTTTTTCTGCTTATTCAAAGTGGCTGTCATGGTGAAGCTCAGGGATGTTGGTTGAGGAGGGCATTAAGTTATGCAGTAAATTATTTGTCATCTTAAGTGAAGCTGAACTGGAAATAGTTATTATGAAGCTATGCCTTTAATACGTACCTTTTTTGTTTTTAAATGGTATTTCCATGGGTGTTTTTTAATCCTGGGATTATATGCCTTTTCTCTTCCCTGCAACAACTACGGCTCCATGAGAGATGTTCCAGTTCCTGAAGCTGTTTCTGCTTGAGGAATAATATTTATTGTAGATGTATAATTAGCACACCTGCTCACCTAGAAAATCTGGAATCCCTGGAGTGTTGAAACCCTCACTGTGTTAGCACTGTTACTTAACACGCTGTTGGGACTCTATGTGCATATACTAATGTCTTTCCTGTATCTCACTGCAGACCACTTTGGTATCTTGAGTACAGCAAATGCATTGCTGCACAGTGCAGGATGTGCTTTTGACTCGTTTATTACAGTATTTAGAAGCTGACATCAAAGTGTTTCCTGCATTAGAGCAATGTTAAGTATTTATGGTGAAATAATCAATTACTGAAGTAAGGGTTTGGCTGTTGAGGCCTGGAAGGTTTAAGTGATATTGAGTGAAGTACTATCTTTAGTTGCCATTAGAGTGTGATGGGTCCTCTTTCATGCTGTATCTGGACATGGGAATATTCTTGTCTGTAAGATGTGCTTAATTAAAATATGGGATGCAACTCAGCGTCGTACATCATGAAGTTGATGCAGCTTTATAATATAACTTATGAAGTGAAACTTCACAGTATAAAGTAAGACTGTCTCACTTAACTGTAAAGCTGACTTTATACATGGTATAAGCAAGCAATGTTTTTTGTGTTTATTCTGTGTTGGGAATGAACTCTTTTGTAAGGCAACCTTTTGTCTTGAATTATTAAATGGGATAACTCTTGTTTTGGTTAATGGCTTAAAAAAAGATGACAGTGTCTTTAAACAGAGATCCATGAAAGCAGTCAGTCGAAACAACAGCAGATGTTTTTTCTTAAAACATCCTAAGATGCAGCTCAAGGGTTTTGAGGTAGGATGACTTCCTCTGTTAATTTCTTATGAATCGTAGGAATACAGTAAACCTTAATTGAATGAAGCAGAAGAGAGAATCTTTCATAAGTAGCTAACAAGAAAAAACACAAAAAATGAAACTTCCTGCTTTAAGGTAACTTCAAATTATATTTGCTTTTGTAGAAACTTTCAGAAAGTTTGAGAGTAAAACCACTCTAGGCATAACACCAACCTTGTTCAGATACTCACCGTAAATGTGGAAAACATCTTTTATTCAAATCGCGATGGATGCTACTGAAATAACTATAGAGATGAGAGATACTGAGAACTCATTCGGATTCTAACTGGTCATAGGTGCTCTTGTCCTTCTTTCCCCTTTGCAGGCCCATGTGGAACAGTCTCTCGCCTGGGCATTAGAAATGCCTCTTGCATCTAAAAACTTAAGTTACAACGCAGTACTTAGCCGAGTTTTGGAGATTTTGGGAACTAACTTCAGTAAATCCGTTTAGTTTTCTCTTGTTTTACTAGACTGCTAGGTGTACTCACTTATGTCAGTGACCAAAATGATTTCATAAGAGTGGTAGTGCTTGAACCAAAAATACCTAGAAAATCAAAAGGCTTAATTTTTAGTGAGAGTTTTACTGAATTTTCTTTTTGCTTTTTAAAGGCAGGACAGGTGAAAGCATTTTCTAATTGTAGCCTCTGTGCATTTTTTTTACATAGGTTCTCCTTTTGACTGCTTCTTCAGCAACAGGAGCTGAAATAATGGAAAAGTGCCTCTTATTTGAAAAAATAAACCCACCCTGAAACAAAAAGTACAACCAAATTAAGGCCTGATGTGTAAATGTGCTGTGTTTTCCTTCTAGGTCATCTTTAAAACACTCAAAGATACATTTTTCTCAACTTTTAATTGTAAGGATGAAATCTACTGAACGAGTTGTTTTATCTCTTGTCAGCAATCAACACAGTTTCAGTTGGAGAAGATTTTCAAAATGAGATCCAAGTCACTTTCTGTAATACTTGAATTTGGTGGTTGCAGTGCCTCAATACCTTCCCTTTTCTTGTACCATGAGATGCCATCCGCGTAAACTATTTCAATTTTTCGCTGCCTTTGTTATTTAACAACACTGAGAAGTAGTCCATGATAATGGTTGTCAGGTTTAAAAAAAAAAGCAAATGAGAGGAACTCAGTTTTTGTGAAGGTTTTATGTGCTGTAATGGAAGCAAGATACTGCTCTTAAGAGTTCTTGATGTTTGGATGGTTATAGACAGCAGCAACAATGCAGCCAAGGAGAAGGCAGTCCTATTGTCACATATGAAGGTTACACAAAAGCAGAATATAGCCTTGTGTATGAAATCTAGTTTCAAAAGTAGCTACAGAGATTATGGACTTCCAGAAAATGATGATTTCTTTATTATTATTTTTGTTACAATACTAGCACTTGGACTTTCAACTGTTCCTTACTTCATTAAAGCAACAGAATTAATCTGTCTGCAGGTTCCTAATCATTGTGAATGCTTCTTTCAACATTTTAATATCTTCTTCTCAGATCAGTAAAATAAACATGTGTTCTCTTTCTAAGCTTGTGATAGACATACAGGCTTGGTACAGAGTAGAGTCTGTGGAAAAATACCATTCTTGCCTGCAATGTTCATCAGCATTCTCTTTCTTTCTGAAAGAGAAATGGAAGGCAATTGTCTTTGATGTAGCAATCTTACAATTGCGAAGGTCATCTAAATGAGAATGAGCCTACTAGCTTAGTTCTGGTAACTGCTAAGTTTGTAAATCAGCATTTGGGCTGAAACCTCTTTGAGTCTTGGCCTCTTCTTCAACTATGTTTATTTTAGAGAACTCTCAACTGTTTACAAAAATGAAGCAAGCACTAAATGAATCCTATTTCTGTTAAAAACTTTGAAAAGCACTAATTCTCCCACTTCTTCTGAAGCGAAGATTCAACATTTTGCAGGGCTTGGGCTTTTCCATTTGTGGTGTTATGCAGTTGTATTTTAGGCAGTTTTTAATGGTGGTCCCAACAGAGAAGTATTTATTTAAGTTCTCTCAACTTCAGAGACCGGCAACCTGATTTCCTCCTGCCTACCCAAAAAGACCTCCAAAACAAAAATACCCAAAGCCCAAAACAGTCGATGCTGAGATGGTTTTAGTGTGCTGCAAGCAGCTGAAGCCTAGAGCCAGTTTGATCCATTGAACTGAAAACAGGGATCACTTGTCTTGTGTTGTCCATGATGCTTCTGTCACCAAATCTCCTTCCTACAGTCCTCTCCAAGACCAGGATTTTGACGGCAAAGTTTTCTGTGTGTGTTAAGTGCAAAACGTAGTCTAAGCAAAGACAGAAATGTACAAGTATTGTGTAAGAAGAGATAAGAGAGTGATTAAAAAAACCTGATAAAAGGGCAGTGGTGGTGACAGGAGAGAAAATATGGATTTGAGAGAGAAAGGCTGCGGGCTGGTCTAGCGAAGCAGGGCATATTGAGCATGTATTGAGAGGCCAGGCATAATTTTTACTTGCAACCTTAATTCTCTCATTTTTCTAGCTCATAGATGATGAGGGTAGAAGACTTGATGTTCTTCAGGGAGAAATTATTATTCTTGAGTGTAGTAAATAGAAAATTTGTTTATGAGAAGTATTCTACACCTGTAAGGTTTTTCTCAGCTGTTTGAAAACAGGCTTTAACTAATATGCAAGTGAGTCTCAGTGCTGAGATTGTAATACAGTCCTGTCCATATTGCACTTTATGGTGAAAAGAGCAGCTTCTAAAAATACTGATCATGGATGGAAATTCTCACTTGTGCTCTGTATGGTCAGTGTTGTGTGTCTTGTCTGTATTGTGCTCTTTATACAGAGTATTCAAAAGCTGAAGCTATCATTCTCGCTACTTTTGGACACTATTTTACAGCCTGCTGTGTTAAAAGATTTTTTCAACTTATTTTGCTTAAGACAGATGAGTAAGAGCGCGTAAGTGTCTCTCAAAGGCATTACAGGTCCAATATTAAACTTTGCAGTGTCACTTTCCCGGTGTGTTTTTTTTAGCTGGAGTTTTGTGTGTCTACTGACCTACCAGAAAAACCTGACTGTTCAACTAAACCAATAGGAGTTAAATAGCTGGAGCTTTCTCTTGTTGAAAAAATGTCTGCCACTGTCTCCTGCCAACAGGTTTCTGACTGTACTTTAAATGGTATATCCTGATTTCTTTTAAATTCTTCAACAAATTGAGGACTTATGAATGTCCTTAAGCTTGTCTTGCCTGCTCTGCCTGTGTAAGCTTGTTTGCTCTTCACTGTAAAACAGTTCCCATCATGGCTATGAAACTCCCTAAAAAGCCAGGGGGTGCACGTGTGCACTTCAGGGTAGGGGTTTTAAGGCTTCAATGTTCAACAAACTGCGCATTTGTATTTCTTACTCTGATATTTTTAGTTTCAAAGATAAAGCATTTCATATGTGTACATGAAAGATTAAGGCGGCTGATTTACAATAAGAATACTGTTGTTTCCTATTTTAGGACCTATAGTCTAATTTTCCATTGAAGAAGTTAAATTGCCTAATGAACAGTTAACTATTGATTGCATTACAGTTTGTTGTTGTGTTATGGATGTTTTGGGTTTTTTTCAATGCAGTTAAGCATTTGGTCTCCTCTGGCTCTCCTCTAGTTGCCCAGAGAGGTTGTAGAATCACCATCCTTGGGGAGAGTTAAAACACACCCTAAGAAACAGGGTTTAACTTTGTAGTTGGCTCTGATTTTAGTGGGTGGAAGGTGGGGTGCTAGACATGTTAAGAGGTCTTCTAGACCTCTTTCCAAGGGCTCTTCTGATCTAAATTAGGATTCTAGTTCAGCTTTCTGAAGGATTAAAAAAATATGAAAGATGTGAAAAGGTGCAAGATCTAGTTAGGGAGAAGGACCCTGAAATTACCAATCCTGTAGAATAAGTTTCCAGAACAAGGTGCTTAAAACTCTGACCCCTAGTCTTGCCAAGCCTTGAGAAAAATCACTGAGCCTTAGGAACACTAGTTCAAGAGTGTTTGGAGTGGGTTGGTTGTTTAGTGTTTCCTAGGTACAGCTACAAGTTATTTATGAATAACTCTTGTATTGTTGCGCAGCATAATGTGTTTGGCTTCCTGCAAATATCTCAACAGTTGTATTTTTAAAGAATGTTTCTGAAAACTGTTCAATTTTATGGCTAGTGTTGTACTGCATACAGTTTATCCAAAGGAAAGATGGGTATAAAGTCTGAACAGGATGTCAGTGTGTGATTTGTCTAATGTATCTGATGGTGAGAATACAGATTACCCCGTGTGTGTCACATAGACCTGGCTAACAAACGTGGGGAATGGTAATGTTGAGACATCTGTTTCAGTAAACTAGTGTGTTACTGGAACTCTTCCTTTTTTTTTTCCCCACTGTTATTTCTAGTGGATTCTTACAATACTTGCAACACTCTGATGTGAAACCAGTGTTTTTATCACTTTGGACATTATTTTTATGTTTACTAGACTTGCATTGGGGACGTGGTACTTTAGTTTCTGACATTAGAAAGTGTTTCATTAAAAAACTTTTTTATTTTGAAGTTTAGTTTTGGCTTATCAGACTTCTAAGTGACATAGATCAGCTTAGATGAATTATATAGTGGACCATTATGTACACAAATTCATAAATTTAATGTCTTTGTGATAAATGAGTGAGTCCCAAACAGAACTCTCTAATTTTCAGTTAAAAGGTAAGATTATTAAACAAACCATGTATTTTGTAGTAACTGATTAGTTTGATTTTCTTTTTATGCACTGTCAGCATTGGTGGCTGTTGTGAAGTAATCCAGTGAGAATTTTGGTTTTGCAGCTGAAATAATGTTTAGGATTGTTCTTCTTTCACCTAGTGAAGAGCTTAAATATAAAAAAACAAACCCGAAGTAAGCATTACTAAACAAATTCCTTTTTCCTATGTGTTCTGTTAAAGGCATATAACACCAGAGAAATTCTATGTGGAAGCTTGTGATGATGGAGCAGATGATGTGCTTGCTATTGATAGAGTCTCCACAGAAGTCACTCTTACAGGTATTCTCCTCACCAGTATTTCTCAGTATAGACCTCTTGTCTAATATTTTGCTCTAGGCACTCTCAGAAGATCTTCAGAACCTTAAATTGATACTGAGGGGATTGTGTTTGTCTTTAATTACTGTTTTAACATAGTGCTTTGTATTCTGTCCTGCAAAGAACTTTGTTTGAAATGCCTTCTTGTGGTGAGATTGATGCTGTGGGTAGCCAGGGTGATAGTGCTTGCCTGTTTTTGGTAAGGCTGTGCCTCACAATAGTAAAAACTGACTCATCCAAGCTAATAGCAATTGGTGCTACAAGTCTGAGATTAAACACTGGGCTTCAGCTTTTGCCGAATTTTGTAACCTCTTCCTTTTTTTTAGGTGTCTTGTATAGCTCATATAAGAGCAGTGTGCTTATCCCACTGATAATTTTGGTGATGTAGTATAATATTTCATTTTCAAAGTTGTCTCTTCACAACTGTAAAGACAGCTGTCCCAAGTCTTTTATTAGTCTTAATTTGTTCTCATTACTAGTGTTTTATCAGATCAACCTACAAGGTGTTTAAAGCAAAGGAAAAATCAAGCACAATCTTTTTCTGTTCTCCAAGCTCTGGGAAAATGCTTAACTCTTGTGTAGGTGTTTTAAACTTCTCTAATATCTCTTCTGCTATTCTGAAAGTGTGGATAGATGAAAGTTTCATGCTAGGACTTCTAATTGATATTTAGATACCTTTTGGATCTCTTGGTGTGTTGTTCGGAGTACTGTGTCCCTTGCCATGTCTGTGCTGCTGTTGGTAGCTTTGCAGTGATACACCAAAAAGTAAACTAGGTCTTCTGAAGTGGAAGTAGGCTGAGGCTTAGAAGAAGCACTCTAAAGTGGGTTTGCAAGCATTTATGGTTTGTTTGTCCTTGATGTCTTGATGACTTCAAAACAAAGAGGTTTTTGGAAGCTGGCAGGACAATACGTTATTGAGGAGTCTACTTGCTATACTATCATGTAAATGAGCTTGAATTTATTCAATTGAATGACTACTTTGATTAAACAACATGAGAAATTGGATTAGAATACTTCCACACCCTTCCCCCCCAGCCCCGCATCAGGCTTTGAAATTCTCATGCATTGCTGCTTATACTTAAGACTCTAGCAAACCCCAAGATTGGACTAAGAAGCTTTGACAAACCTGGTTTAATAATTTTCTGATATAGTAATGAAAGAAGCAGTCTGAAATTCTGATGTGTTTTTCTTCTGCTTTTCAGTTAAGAAAGATGTTCCTCCTTCAGCTGTTACAAGGCCCATATATGGTATTTTGGGAACAATACGATTGGTGGCAGGTAAGGAAAACAGAACTGTGCTCTTTAAAGATACTTAGACAAAATATCTTGCTAAAGAAGCTTTTAACACATCCTGCTAAAGGATGGAGTTATCCAAATATAGTTTATTGTGAATGTTCACGTACCTCTTAAACCTGTGGCTGCTCTAAAGGTAGTGTGAGCTGACAGCTTGTTGAGTTTTAAGGAATGCATTTCAAATGTGTGCAAATAACTTCATCTACTTACTCTTGATAACTATTTTAATCTTAACTGCAGGATTTGATGCAACAACTAAATATAGTATTGTAAATTTTTACTTTAAATCAATAATCTTGGTACATAAATAGCTGAGTGAAAAGGTGATAGACTAGTAGATGCAGCTGTTCATGTAATGATTGTGTTCCAACTAGCCTACAAATAGAAAGAAAATGCAACAATAAAGAAAAAGGACAGGCTGGAGCAATTTTAAATTTTAGGGAGTTGTAGGGTAAGATAGGAAGAAGCTGTCTGCTTTTTTCTCTGAGTATCTCAGTGGTGTTCAGATCTAAACAGCCACTGCCACAAGTAAACCTGATGCATATAGTCTAAGCTTCCAGGAAAGTAAGTGTGGCTAATCAAAAGATCGTTTGTGGGTAGACTTTATTAGCGTTTGAGACTAATGTAGTATGAAAAATGATGTGAGAAGGAGCATCCATACTGAATAAAAGGCTCCATACGTAGAAAGGATTTAAGTTCACTCATTGCAGTATTCTCAACTGAAGCAAAGTATCATTGTGTTAATGCAGTAACTTCTGACAGGATCTTAAACTACTGAACTTTGTATGCTCATATTGTAAAGAATTGTGGATCTTGCAGAGTAAGAACAATTTAATTGACACCTGTGTCTTAGGTGCTTGACAAGCCTTGACTGTTTTAAAACTGAACTGCCCCAAAGGAGAATTTTCACAGCACATGGGCTTAGTAATGGCTTTCATTCATCTGACTGAATATTATATAAAATATATTTTTAATAGCCTGATTTTTTTCTTTCCGTACCCCCAAAGCTTTGCACTAACTGTTAGTATACAGCTGTGAAATTAAACATGGTATCAGTTAAAGTAAGTGTTTAGCTAAGTGTTGTTAGGCAGTTCACTGTTATCTGTGAAAACTGTAAAAAAAAAAAACACATCCAAAAACACAAAACCCCACAAAACCAAACAACAAACTGTAAAACTGATTTCATATCTAGTGATGTAGCATCTTTAACGAGCATAAATGCTTTTTGCCTATTACAGCATTAGGGGGGAAAAGAATTGCTGAAGTAATATCTGAATCTCTGAAATCTAAACAGAAGGTTGCATACCCAAATAGGAAAAGACAATATTGAAAATTCATTCATTGTATTCATAGATTAAATATATCTGTTTGTGCAGTGTCTTTGTGGCATAGTTGCAGATGTAACATGCTGTTTTTATAAGGTATCTGGATGCTTCTGACATACATCCAAAACCAATACTTGTAAATTGAGATACAAACATGCTAGGGTGTTCTTAAATGCTTAAATATTCCACCCAAGTAAAAGGTAGGACACTGGAGCTGCAGAGATTAAAAAAAAAAAAAGCGGGGTTGGTACCTGTTCTTTGACTAACCGTATAGACTAGATACCTGATACAATAATTCACCTGTCCATAAAACTTGGTTTATATCCAGGTATAGTAGTAAGTAAAAATAGTGAGTAAACTTTCTGCATACAACATGAGCTGTTTCTGTTTTGGGATTTGTACTACTTCAGTAAAAAAAGGACTAGATTTGTTCCGTACTTCTGTGTGGCCTGTGCATTGTTTTGCTCTATTGAAGTTGTAAGGAAGCATTTAATGGTTATCATATATATTTTATACATAGTGTATGATAGTTATAAGATGCAACCAGGAAAACAGCAAACTTCCCATCTTAATTAAAAGAAACCCCTTCTCTTTGCTCTGTTTTAAGCCTATTAGGATTAACATTGCTTTCAGGATAAGATGAATAGGCTTTTTGGATTCTGAAGCATGCTTTCTTTCGTGTATTTCTGACTTGCTCTGTGCTTTCCAAACCACATTCAAGACCATTGTCCTCTTTCTGCATTTGCAAGCCTAAAGACTTTCAGGCTGTCTCTGATCTGAAGTAAGAGTAGCTGACACTTTTTTATCTTGTCCAGTTTTTTAATTTCTCAAACTTAATGGGTAGCTCAAGATCTGTGAGCATAGAGAATTAGGTAGCTTAGCAAGTGCATTTTGTTTCTGTTCTAGCCCTTTCTGTTAAGAACATCAAGTCCTAGGTGTAACTTGAAGAAACCTCATTCTTCCCTATTGGTTTCAGTTTTCTGGTATGGTCATACATTGCTTTTCTTACTATGTATGTCTCTTTTTTTTAAAGACTGTGCTTTTTCTGATTTATAGGCACGTATCTTATTGTAATAACAAAAAAGAAAAAAGTAGGTGAGATCTTCAGTCATGCAATCTGGAAAGCAACAGACTTTGACATCCTCTCTTACAAAAAGACCATGCTGCACTTAACTGATATTCAGGTAGGTGGATAGATTAGGGGAGTGTGGGGGGATGTTATGTTAGTGTCCATTACCACAGGACCTAATTTAATGAAACTGTGAACACTTCTTAAGAAGCTCTTTGAACTATACTCTTTTCTCTGAATTGTTCAGGCTACTATAATTGATGTAATATTTGGGTGCAGATGTTTATGAAGTTATGTCACTCAAGATAAAAACTGACCTTGTGCAACAGAGCATCATCCCCAGAGTTTAATCTGCATATTGTGTGGTTTTTCCCATCTTAAGGTGGTACAGCATGGGAGGATGAGGTGGACTAGCTTGCTGCATCTCTGTTCTTGTTTCTAAATCCTGTATCATCTTTTCCTCTGAGGACCCCAATGAAGACTTTTCTTCCCTGGCATACTGTAGAGAGGTTTTAGTGCTGCTTTGTAATATGCTGCATTTGTGCAACCTATTATAAAGCAGGATGCCTGAGTCAGTCCACAAAATAACAATGTTCTTCCTGTTAATGTCTTTCTCACAGCTTTACTGTTCTGATAAACCCTACAATAAGCTGCCTTGCTGTCATCTAATTATCTGTCTTGCTTAACTTGTGGAATTGTTCAATTACGTAATTACACAGCAGGGAAGAATTGGGTTTTTTTTATTTTTGAGAGAGAGAAAGGGAAGGGATGAAGATTGTTGAAGAGAGGTATGTTGTGGATTGGTAAAGAGTAGATAAGGGTGTCTAATCAATGGAGCTGAAACGGAATCAATGCTCTTTCAGGAAAGGAATGAGGTTACTCAGAACACGGATTAGTTATTGGGGTAATCTTGACAGTAAGTTATATACTTGCTTTTGCATTGCCATCTTGTCTCGGTTTTTTGACTGGTTTTCAGGGAAACTAATGGCTTCCTTTTTGCTTGTAAGTTGCTAATATTAATTTAATATCAGGAATACTGTTCTCTGTTCTCCATTTTTTTTTTTTTGCAGAATTTGTTTGCAGTTTGCTAGCTGTAAGTTACCTATGAAATAGTACAAAAATTGCCAGTCTCATGGTTTCCTTCTTGTATGGTAATCTCTGGATTATGTTGTGTTGCTAGAGCAGTAGCAAAGTTCATCTCATCACTTCAAAAAGTAGCAGTAGCTTAAGGATAAGATATTTCGATGGTAATAAATGAGAGCTATTCTGTCCTTTTTTCTCCTCTCAACAGTTGCAGGACAATAAAGTATTTTTATCAATGCTTAGTCATGTCTTGAGCGTGGATGGATTTTACTTCTCAACAACGTATGACCTAACACACACTCTGCAACGGTTAGCCAACACGAGCCCAGAGTTCCAGGAAATGAGCCTCCTAGAGAGGGTAAGGATTTCATTTTGCTTAGTGTCTGTGTCTTGGACATTGCCAGTCAGTTCTGCATGGCTTAAGTTTAGTTTATGCAGCTGGTGTTTAAATGATGTCAAAACAAACTATCACAAAGTAAAGGAAACTTTACATAAAGCTTAGAATGATGTTGCTGAAATCGGTGATCCTGTTACACTTGAGATTAAACTTTTTTTTACAATCAATTAATATGCTAAATGGTAGCAGATAATGTAAAAGCATTTATAGTCCTCTGCTAAACTAAAAATGGCTTTACTATTTTAATCATTAATTTAAACTAGTGAAACAGATTTACATATTGCTTAGATGCAAATCCTTAGAATAGAAGTAGCAAAAAATAGCACTGTGTTGGAAAACTCTGTAGCTAGACTATCATCTTGTCAATTGAGTTGTACTGGGGCAGTTTTCTGGAATAAGAAGCTGACAGCAAGAGGAAAAAGAAGAAACCAAGCAAGTGTGCAAAGTACATTGAGTCAAGTTACAGTTTTCAGTTTGCTTTGTGAGTTGCTTAGAATAAGGGTGGAAATTGCTGGTCTGTGATGCTTCAGTACACAAATTTGTTCAGCATTGTGGTATTTTATTGAAACTGTTAGGGGTTGTGGCTGAGTATACTGGTCCACTCGTCCTTAAGTCTCACAGCTCGTTAGCAACATGAAGTTCTAGAAATCTTTTCAGATGTGGTGTCAGACTTCTAGATCAGGCAGTTAGAAGTACTTTCTGAAGTCTGCTTTAAATGGATTTTAAAAATTCAAAATAAATGAAAATTTGCTGCTGACTTCAATATCGAATGCTTCCAGTTGCAACAAGAAGGAACTAGGCAGAAAAATTAGAAATAGGAAATATGCAGAGATGAAGAGGAGGACTTATGCAGTGAAATAGAAATACTTTTGTCTTTTAAGCTACAAGTATTTTTGAACGTTTGATTCTCAGAATTGTTTATTAGTGCGTACAGAACTCCTTGCATTTATACCTTCTGCCCATTTTAGGAGTGTTACCTTGCTATTGTACTTAAAATTTTGGATAATCTCTTCAAGCCTTGTTTACTTAGGGCAAAGACTGGAATGTTCTTCTCATACTGCAGCTCAGTTGTTAATGGTTCAGCATGCCTGAAGTGTCAGGCAACACCCTTAAAGACTGGAGAGTACCATTCTTCTTTTAACTATTTTTATTTTATTTAGATTTCTAGTTGAGGTTATGAATGATACTGATGAAAGGAAGACATTCCATTTCTGTGTACATCTGTTCACCTAAACTTGTGTAATGCACAGATACTATGATATTCCCTTTGTGTTGAATTAAGCCAAACTGACAGTATCTAAAAGCGTGTTGGCTTTTTTGCCTTGCTGCAGGCGGATCCACGGTTTGTATGGAATGGACATCTTCTTAGAGAATTTGCTGCTCAACCAGAGGTAAACACTTTGTAATGACCATATTAATAGAGGGTGAACATACTTTACAGTAAGTATACAACAGTTTCCTGTAATTCTGTCTCTTACTTCAGGCAGCCAGAATCTAGTATGATGTGGTTATTCATCTTCTAGTTTAGCACAGTGACAAACTTCTGCTTTCAGACTTCCAACTCGATGTCCATGTCCTCAGTAGTATGTATAGTAGAGCTGACTCTTTGGAAATGTCTGCGTTTGAGGATACTGTGCTGAGACCGTGCTCAGATAAACCAAAGGGGAAGTTACACTGCACAGCATATGCTTCTCAAGCTTTTTTGAAGTTTAGCTACGTACTTATCTTTAGGTATAGGTAAGGTTCAGCTCTTCACTTTTTTTCTGAGACTGACTAGCATCTTTCTCCATGAGTTCAGTTTAAACTAAGTCTAGTGAATAGGACATAAAGCTGATACTTAAGAGTAAGACTGACAGTTTAGATTCTTTCAGCTTATTTCAAATAATACTAGCACAGTGTAACCTCTGAATTCATTTTGTCCAGCAAATAAAGTGCATGGCCATGAGCCACAACTGTAGTACCTCAATGGCCAGACTTATCTAAGCTGCTTCCTACCAGAGACTACAGATGTGCATTAAACTTCTTGAATTGTCAGTGCTACAGCAACCTTTCTCTCTGTCAATACTTCTCATTTATCGAGGTGAATGACGCACTGCTTCTATTTTTGTCTCGGTAACCTGTGGAGATGTGCTCTGACGTTAGACAGTACTGTTCCAAAAGGCTGGATTGTGCAGTACTTCTGGAATGTGAAGATATGAATTAGCAAAGGGCTGTTGTGCATATTCTGGAGGCATATGACTAGGTATATAGTTTGGATAGTGCTAAGCAAACAAAACTTGGGAAAAGCGAGAGAAGCTGTGGTGAGAACAGCAAAGCAAGCCAAGTGTGGCTGGTTGGTGAGAACGGATGTAGGAGCCAAAACACAGAAGTTGGAAAGGGAGATAACTAATATGTGAGGGGAACTGTGACCTAATATTGACTACAGGTGGCTTCCTATAGTGACAGCTTTAGGTAATGAGATGTGGTATTTCTGACTTCCAGTATTGGAAAATTTTAATTTTTTCTTGAAAGACCAAGTTATTCAGGAGCAGCAGAATGGGAAAAACCCTGGAACAATTTCAAGTATTAATTGCATAGAAGTATTCCTTACTGAAGCCTTGTGTTTTTTTCTACTGTCTCTGCTTACATCCTGCTGAGGAGATACAGCAAATACCATCTCAATAAGTTTTCAGTGTGTACTGCTTTATATCTGGCGTGTTTGTAGAAAAGTAAATGCCATGTATAGGAGGACAAAGCAGCTTGTTTTTTTTTGTCAAGGTCACTTAATTAGGATTAGACTTTCACTTTTTCCCTGCTGCTAATATGGGTTACGTATGTTGCTGTTTTCTTTGAATTCTTTTCTCAGAAAGCATTACTGGATCCTAAACAAACAGTAAAGGATACAAAGTATATACAACTATAAAAAAAAAAATCCACACAATCAAAAAAAAAAAAAACACTTAGAAAAACCTCTTGGAGAAAGCATATTAACTTACTTTTATCTTTTTTGGCTGCTAGTGTTTAATATTTTTAACATGTATTGTTTGTTTCAGATCCATAGGTTTGCTACGCCTGTGATGCACGGATGTATCCTTTTATGTTGTAACACTCAGTGCTGAATATGGTGGTTTAACAGCAAAATGATTGCCGATGCGGCTGCTCTATTGGCTATTTCGGCAACTGTAACATAAAACACAGTGTCAGAATTAAGTTGTAGTTTGTTCAGATATGAGCATTACGTATTCTTTGATAGCCCACTCATATGTTAACTCACTTGAATATTCTGCTTTTAAGGCTTAATGTATTTAATTTTACAGGCATGATTTGCATAACTGTCTTTCAGTAGGATTGAAGGTTAAGATGAATATGGCAAATGCTCTCACATCAGCCTTAATACTTTTTATCTTGCTATAAGGATACCTTCGCTTAGCATTTACTTTGGATTTAAAATAAGGGAGAACAGTTTTGACTTGAAGGAGTGCTTATGGATGTTCCTGTTGATGAACAGAACAATAAGGAATTCTACTGAAGGCTCCTGAAACACTTCTAGCCAGCTGCTTTTTCTGTACCAACGCTTTAGGTAACAGCCTTTTTAGCAAAGCAGTCATGAGTTTATTTTTGAGAAGAGGTATATGCTGTGAGTAATGCTTTCTGGAGGCAGTGTTCCTCATGCAGTGTGTGATAAACAATAAGTCCCAGGTGCTTCTGGACTAGCAGCACGAAAAGGACTGGCTAGACTGGGCAGAGCAACTCATGCTGCATCCTCCTTAGCTCCTGCATTGCAAAGGCCCCACAGCTTCCAGGGATTCCAGCTGTTCCAGGGAACAGCTTCCAGACTGGATTGGTTGTTCTGGTAGGACAGTTAGGAGCTGACAGACCTGCAGTTCTTCTTTCCTGTGACTTCATTCAATGAAAAATGTTATGGGAGTAAGTGGAGAGGCAAGGGAGGGTAGCAAAAGGGAACTGTCAGAACAACTCAGTCCTTATAGTGCAGGTCCTGGGTAGAAGTCTGGGTGGATCGCAATTAGCGATTGGCAGACTGCAATTAACACCTTACTCTGTCCTATTTTCACTGTATAAATAATTAACATGTCATGTATGTTTTACTGTAATTCTAATATTAACCAAACATACTAGAGAACCCAGGAATTCAAATAAACTGGATTTTTAGTGATGAAAATGATAAGAGGAACCCTAAGCAGAACTGCTATAGTGCCACTAGCAGTTATTTCCGTAAAATCAAAGATTCTTTTTTTTTTTTCCCCATGTAAAGCTAAATATATTTTATTCAACTATCTGGACTGGGGTTCTAGTGTTGCAGGGATGAGAAATAATGGACTTGCTTGGGTAGTCAAGACTTTAATCATCTAAGCCCAAACTAAGTTCAATATTTCCTTTGCTGCTCAAAAAAAAAAAAACTTCTAAAGAACAATAAATTATATATTTTTGCTTTTTTGTGTGTGGAAAGCAGCCTGTAGCAAGTTGCCATTTAAGTTAGGACAGAAACTGCAGACAGAAAATGGACTGACTATTGCTAAGCAGCTAAGTTTAGAGGTAACCTTCCTTTGAAGGAAACTCTTGACTTCTGGATTAAAGAGTGTAGGACCTGGCAGTAATTTTCAGGAAAGGAGAGGAATAGGTCTTTCTCGCAGTCTAATTTATGAATTGTGAGAATATTCTGGATTATGTAGGGACAATTTGTATTTTTTTGTTTTTCACGAACAGCATTAGCACAAATGCACACGTAAATCAAGATGTTCCATGTATGCAGTGTGCTCTTTAAAATAGCTTAGGTGCTCAGGTGTGACACAGCTGCTTTACATCCCATTTGAATTATAAGCATAGAATCACTGTAAAATGTGCTAATTTAAAAAAAAGAAAATATGTCTTGTTTACTTTAGTAACCTTAAGACAAAGCACCTAGATTCCTCAGAATAAAAGACTTGCAGTATGCTCATGCTAAAGCTTGCAAAAATTGACCATTTTGATATTTTGCTTGCTATAAACTTGAAGGTTTCAGTTTTTAGGAGCAAAGGAGGAAAGCCTGTGAGTCTGCCTGGACAAGTTATTCATGATGAAGACTTGTTTCTGTTAGGCTTGATAGTTTACTGTAGTCCAAATGAAGGTAATTATAAGCAGCACAGAACAAGAGTCTAAAGCTGAAACTGATTTTCAGTGGCCCCTGTTTGCTGATTAGTCCCAGATTATGGTGTGTCTGCCACTTCGGGTATCCAACCTGAGCAGGAAAGCATTCTTATGTAAGAAGCTCCCACTGGAGACTTAGTATGTGCTCATTCTTTTTCTTGGTGTGGATTTGAAAGCCAGTTTACCTTACTGCTAGTTCTGGCATCTGTAAATGTAATGTATGTTGCACTTAACAGGTGAAAGGTATAACAGCCCAAGATACTCACTCTTCTGAAAGCCTAGAAAAAAGTTTTGAAGTGCCGTTTTTTTTAAAAAGCAATAGGGTCAAGAAACTGTTAAGGTTGCTTAATAAAATTATGGATGAGATGGATGTAGCACTGAATAGAACTTCAAA
Organism: Tauraco erythrolophus; assembly: GCF_009769465.1. Classification (NCBI taxonomy): domain Eukaryota; kingdom Metazoa; phylum Chordata; class Aves; order Musophagiformes; family Musophagidae; genus Tauraco; species Tauraco erythrolophus. The sequence continues at coordinate 49,204,823 of NC_141471.1, read as the reverse complement.
CGTCAATCCGTTTAATGATATACGTAGGACCATAAGGCCAGATTAACCCTCTTTAGAATCCCATTTTCTCAATTATAGCAGTTTTAATGTGTGTTCATCAGTGACATCACCTATTGCCCGTCCTTTTGTGACGCACGTACTGATCCTCATATTAGGTTACTCTCTCTCACACTAGTAACAGTTGAACGTTAAACTTGAGAAATGTTTACCAGTTTCTTTGAATGTGATCGCTTGGTTCGTTGATGTTTCCTACCTCTTGATAGATAAAAATATCCTAATGAAACTTTGAGGGTTTTTTCCTTAGTGTTATTCATTAGTTATCACTATGCACTCTTGTTCTATTAATGGCAAGTGTTTTGACTGGCTGCTTGTTTCCAGAAGAAGCTGTTTCAGGGCTGGTGTACGCTACTATGTAAGAGGTAAAATAACAAATTGATTTATTTTAAAATAATGCAAATTGCATCTATACATGTGACTTACCTTTAAGAGTAATTGCTGTATAATGACTTGAACAAAAAAATGCTTATCGTTTTTCTCAAGAATTCCTTGCTTCAAAGAAAATATTAAGAACCTGTGTGAGGAACTGAATCATGTTCTGGTATTTATTAAAACTGACTTTCCTTTATTCCTCCTGGAGATAACTGCAGAAGTTTTGTAGGGGTATCTAACTCTTTTTACTGTTTTTACTGGCGTTAAATGCAAGTGAGCAATAGCCCTTTTGGCCTAGCAGTAAATTCAACTAAGAGCATCATCAGTGCTGGCAGGGAGGCCTTGAATAGTGGTCTTCTCTAGTTGTTTCAAGTTAAAAAGTGAACAAAGAAATGGATTTGAATTACTTTCTCTGTTCTTAGTCCCAACATGCATGCTTTTGAAAAAACTGGTCTATTTCTGCAGTATCATTGCTATTGAATTGAGAATATTTTAGTGTCAAAGCACTCATGTTATTTTGTATTAAACTGCTCAATTTCTAGGACTAAATAACAAAATGTGTTAAGCACAGCTGTGCTTCTTCAAGTTAAATTTAGTACAGATTATGTTAAACTTGCCAAAGGTGTGTTTGATTTACCATCTTCAGGCAGTTCTGTGGTATTTCCATGCTTTCTGTGAATGCTTAAAAAGGAAGGGTTTTCCTTAAAAGGAAACCTTTTGCTGATATACTGTCACTGCTCTGCAGCCAGTCTGAGCTGGTTAATGAGGTCTTTCTCCTGCATAGGTATTGATTCAGAAGGACATGCTGCGAACTTTGTTGAAACAGAACAAATTGTGCATTACAAGGGGAGCAAAGCATCATTTGTTCAGGTAAAGTCAATGTGAGGAACTGCTCACTGGCTTAAGGTAGATAAGAAAGCTCTGTCTGTGTTTCTAAAATAGGTTATATATAAAATGTACATGTGCACAAATAAACTAATGTGCTTTATTTTTAAATGAAAAGTGAGTTTGTAAGTTTTTTTGTTGTTTAAAACTACTTCCATTCTTTTGCAGACTCGTGGATCAATTCCTTTCTTTTGGTCTCAAAGACCAAACCTCAAGTATAAACCAAAGCCACAGATCAGCAAGTCAGTAAATCATGTATGTGAGTGTTTTGTTGTGTCCTGGCGTTTTAATATACTTCTGGGCTCATGCTTGTGTGACAGGGTAACAAACTGTAATCAGAAGAAGAAAAATCAGCAATACTGGATTGAGTTTTATGTTTAAAAAGTAGTAGCAAGAAGCCTTGTACTCCTTAAGATGAGTTCAGAGCCTGAAAAAAATCTAGACATCAGTGGAGACAATGTCTGTGGTTCTTGTTTGCAACAGTTTTAGTAGCTGCACAGTACTCATTATCTGTGGCTTGTTTAATAAGGAGAGCGGAATGGACTGGGGGGATGAAAGTAGAAATGTATTAGCACAACAGAGAACATCAAACACTTTTCCTTGTTATAAAACGTACCTATGTGGTATCATCAAAAAGACGATTACAGAGATTTCTTGTAAATCACAGATCATGATAATAGCATACATCTGTCAACACATTTCCTTTCTCTTCTAGATGGATGGCTTCCAAAGACATTTTGACTCGCAAATAATTAGCTATGGAAAGCAAATGATTGTCAACTTGGTATGCTTTCACTTTTTCTTCCTGAAAAAGCTGCTGTTCTTTTAAGCAGGCTTTGAGTAATGCTGACTCTTTTTTTTCTTTTCTACTTTCTCCCAGGTTAACCAAAAAGGTTCAGAGAAGCCTCTTGAGCAAACATTTGCAAAAATGGTAAACAGCATGGCAAATGGAATGGTCAGGTACATGTGAAGTAAGATGATCCATTTTGTGTTAAAATTTGAGCATTGCCTCTGAGACCCACTAAGTGGTCAGTTCTTTGGGGGCTTCTACCAACTGTCTGATTTGTTTGAGTTTTATTTTTATGAAGTAGCTTCGTGTGACCAATGCCCCTACCTCAGAGCTCACATTCTAAGCAGAAGTGAGATTGTGAAAAGAATATGGGACAAAGAGAGGAGACAAACAGAATGAAGAAGGGAGCTCAGAGGCAATGGTAAAGCCAGTGCTGGAGTAATAGCATACTATGAGAATTGTGGAGATCTTCTGCATTTTAGGAAAAAGAAATGATGCCTTGTAGAACTAGCTTTTGGGAAAAGGCCTTGGTTACATTGCTAACTTAGAAAGGGAGTGCTGAGTATGAGTAAAACAGTATTGAGATAAAGGAGGAAACAGTAAGGGGGGTATGTAATCTAAATGTCTGAACCCCAGTGTAACAATGGGCCAAGAGAGTGGAGAATCCACTTTAATCACAAGAGAAATTCCATCTTTGTGGGAATCTTGAGTGCCGCACACAATTTTACAACCTGCCTGTGCTTGCTCTCACTAACTTCTAGAGGGCAGGCTAGCATCCAACTCCCACAGATACTTACCTCTATCTTTTCCTTGAAATTCCTGTATAGTGTTGTCACTCATGTATGTTAAAGGACAAAATCCTACTTGTAAGCAAAAAGGCATCCTGTTTTAATAAGAATTCACTTCTATCTAAGCATAACTAAGAAATTACAGAATATAATCAGATGCCCTTATATAAATCCTCACATACTTTGAATTTTTTCCAATCTTTCTTCTGTTTGTGTGATGAGCTGCTGCTGCTGCCATCACCAGGGTAGTTATAGATGTGTCTCACTTCCGTGTGCTTCTTTTACTACCCTCAGGGGCATGTTTGTGTGTGTTATTGGTGTGTGGGTGTAGATTTTTCTTTTGTTTTTATTAAAAAAGACCACTTCTAAAGTGAGCTCTTTCCTCACTCTCACACCTAGGCTGGTATTGATACCTTAGCTGTACAAAGCTTAGGGAATTCTGCATCTTTATTATCAAGTCATGTGGTGGAAACAAAGATGTAAAATTCTGTCAGGGTATGTTTTAGAGATGCTGCTTGTTCTGTATATGTCAAAAAGCAGTGTTTTTCCACCCCATTTTCTTAATGCTGCCAAACTCCTTCTTCTTTGTTGATCAGTTTTGGTGGCGTTTACCTGCCAGATTAAGACTTGAGTCTTCAGTGTATATATACCATCTTTCTTCATGCAAATAGGCTTCAAAACTCGGCTAATAATAACTTTTGGATTATGAATACTTGAGAGGAGGAATGTAATGCCCTGTAATTCACGGCAAACATGTACATATGTAAATGTGGAATCAAATGCCACTCCTCTAGGCACTCCTTACCAGAAATGAATTGACTGTTAAAGTCTTGTTCCAAGTCAGTAGCTGTTTAATTTTGTCATGACAGAGTAGGCTAGCTGTTTCAACAGAACCCGTCTCAGGTTTCTAGAGGGCTATCAAGAGAATTATGCTGCATGCCAGCAAAGGATGAAAGAGACACAGGTGTTGAAATGCAGCAAAGTGAACTGAGGTTCCCAATGCACTTGCTTGGAAGAGAGGAGGGCAAAGGAATCCTGGTGGAAAAAAAAAAAAGAGATTAAATGAGATGCATATCCCTTTTGTACTTTCTGGAAGAAAAATATTAGCCAGAACATAGAATGAGTAACTTGGAACTGAATGTGTGCCTCTCCAGATTAGCGACATCTTGTAAAGAAAAGTAAATGCTGTCACCACGCGTGCTAAGCGTGCAGCCTCAGGAAGATGACAGAGCGCTGACAAAATCCACCAATACTTGCTCGAAGCCATCTCTAAAGAAAAACAAATCTTCTGTCAGTACCTGTTTGATAGATTAGCCCTTCCCTGTGGAGTTTTCTGAGACCTTTGCTGCAGTACGTATGTAATCTAAAAGGATGCTTCTCTCTCTGAACAGATACATAGCATTTGACTTCCATAAAGAATGCAGTCGGATGAGGTGGGATCGACTTCAAATTTTGATGGATCAACTAGCAGAACAGCAAGATGAGTTTAGGTAAGGCTCTGCAGTACTTCTGTTGTGGTTTTAGGCTGATCCAGCAACTAAAACTCACAGTCTCTCCTTCTCCAGTAAAGTAGAGGAGAGAAAAAAAAAAAAAAGGGACTGTGGGTTGAGACAGGAACAGAGGGAGCACCCACCAACCATGGTCTCAGGCAAAACAGACAGGGCTTTCTCAAAGCAAAACAGTTTATTAATGGTTACTTAGAAGGACAAAGGGAAACAAAAACCGGTTACTCGAGAGGACAGAAAGAAACAAAACCAGATCTTAAAACTGACACCTTCCCCCCCCCCTTCCCCCTTTCCTTTTCCTCCCGGCTCTACCTCCTCCCCCCAGCAGCACAGGGGGCAGGGACTGGGGGAGTGCAGGTCAGTTCATTCTGTGCTGTTACTGCTGCTTCTTTCTTAAAGGAGAAGGAGTCCTTACACCCTTTTCCCCTGCTCCAGTGGATCCCCTACCCACGAGGAAAAATCCACGAACTTCTCCAGCGTGAGTCCAGCCCAGAGGAAGCAATCCTTCCCCACAGATTGCCCCAGTGTGGGCTTTACCACAGTCTCGGGTACTTAGGGAGCTGTAGCCACTCGCTCCGGCGTGGGTCGTCACGCAGACTCCAGATGCCTCTCTGCCTTGTCGTGCATCCCAACACAACCATCCTCAGGCTCAGGCATCTTCTCCCCACGGGCTGCGAGTGGGTCTCTGCTCCACCGAGGCCGTCCTGGTTGCAGGGGGGCCGCCTGCTATCTCACCATCAGCCGCAGGGGAAACTCGGCTCCGGCACACCTCCTCCTGCTCCATCCTCACTAACCTGGTGTCGATGCAGCTGTTTCTCTCAGATCTCAGTCCTCTCCAGGTGAACTCAGCCCAGTGGGCACCCCGGGAGTGGGGTGCCCCCGAGTTCCCCAGCCAGCTCCGCTGCCGCCATTCTCTGTGGGTGGCGCCGGCCCAACGCAGGCAGCTGCCCGGCTGGGAGCCAGGGAGCGGGGGCAGTGCCCTCCTCCCTTCTCTGCTGGATCCTGGGCAGAGCACCTTTTCCAGTTCCTTTGTCCTGACTTAAATAGGGCAATTCGCAGAGGCGCCTTATTGGCTCAACCCCGAGGGGGATGGCAGTCTGATCTGGTGGCCAGAACTAAGCCTAACCCGGTTCCAAAACCGGGGAGGTCGCAGGGAGCAAAACCCCTCTCCTGCCACCAGAACCCCCACCCCCTCCACATCAAACCATGACAACTTCTTACTTCTATACTGTTGAAATAAGATCACTTTCTCATAGTTTCTATTGTCTTGAGTTAAGGCACAGTGAAACAGACCTGTAGCCTTCTATAAAGAAGATGAATTCATGTGCATTAGTGTTTCCATTTCTCTGATCTCTTGCTGATACCAAGTGCAAGATTAGAGACCTAGTAGTGGGTAAGATGTGGAGCCCTCTTTATGGCCAAATAAAATGGCTCTGAGAATCGTAGCAACCTTGTATTGTGACTCAAGAGCTGCCTTTGTACCTTTGGGCAAAAGGTTAGGCAAAGAAATGAGCGTGCATACAACTGAAGCTATTTTTCTTTTAAAAAAAGTGTCTCCTTGGGTGACTTTTTTTTTTTAGTCCAAGAGTAATTCCATGTGTAGTTGACAGCAAACAGTTCTGATACATACTGTCAAACACGTAGTGCTCCTTCCGTAGGCACCTGTGCTCTTTTTAAAATCATTTTCTCTGACACACATTGTTTGTGACACCAAACCTTGGCGCTGGCACTGATGATTAGCCCTTGCTAGCATAAATAACCCCCAAGGAAATAAATTCTCATTTTGTTTAGTCACATAAAAGTAGACTAAATGTCCAAATCAGCTTAAATCTTTTAGTCCCACAGTTGTGTTGCTCTAAGTGCTGCTTGGTCTTTGCTACTTGTAGATTGTTAGGAAAAATTTACTTCGTTCTGCTTTTCTGATTGCTTCCTTCCTCTTCCTAAAGTCTTGTGCCTTAAGTACAAATTAGATCAGCTGCAACATTACAAACTGGCAGTGGTATATTCTATCCTAAAAAACGAGGTGAGCTGCAGACTAAAACAGAAGTATCATGGCTGAAAGCTCTTGCCTGGACTGAAGGCTGTGGGAATAATGTAAATTAAATGGATGATACTGGATATTCTCTGCCCACCACCAAAAAAAGAAAAATAAACAAAACCAAAAAAAACCCTAAAGAACACCTGAAGAGCTGAAAATAAATTTGCTTTGAGCACTTCAAATAAAGAGAAGTAAGCATATAGGTTGTCTATGGAGCAAGAATCCTTTATTCTTATAGTGAATACTGAATCACATAACGTGTTTGCTGCCACCTGCCATTGGAGGCTTACAAAAGAACCAGGTTTACTTGAAATGAAAAAAAGGAAAAGGGAAAAAAAGGCCATGTGTCTCTAAAACAAGATACAAAAATGAAGATTCTTCGTCAAGATTAGATGAGCTTCTACCTTGCCTTGTTTCATCTAGAGTGACTACTGCTTAAATAGGAACAGAAAAGTCTGAGTTCTGATATTCTTAGAAAATAGCTCTGCAACCCTCAGGGAGGTAAACAACTGTTTTCTGCAGACTAAATCAAGTTGTGAAAGACCTGTCACAAAGGAGAGCTGGCTTTCTGGGTTACGGGTGGGGACAGGGGGGTGTTGGGTTTGGTGGAAGTTTTTTGTTTGCTTTTACTTTTTTAGAGCAATTATAGGAGATGCAGCACTTAAACTATCTCATTAACTAGAAATGTCTACTCTTCAACTACACTAATTATTATAAGTTCTTGGCAATGCTTGGTGGGAGAAGGGGAAAATAAAGATTTCACAGGTGTTATTGTCTCCTTTAATTATGCAACAATGTAAAACTTGGTTTAACAAAACTAGTTCTCCAAGATTGACAAAAGTAGGTCTTGTTAACATAAGGTTGATAAAAATAAATGCATATGCTTCTAAGGCTCTTGATTTTAGTACTGCATGACTCTAAGACTTTATAATCCTAAAATGCTGTACAGTAACAGTGGGTCATGTCCTAGTCCACATTCAGAGTTCATAATTACCTAATGGAGAAACTTAATCTGCAGAATATGATCTGTAAATCTTTAGGCAACTGGAAGTTTAATGCTGTGGCAGAAGGTCGAGTATAGTTCGGTCCCATTCACACATCCAACTTGATCAGCATGATTGTTTTACCAGCTCAGTTATCAGAATACTTGCATGCAATTTAGTATTTAAAATTATCTGTCTGTTATCAATTACTAGAAACACCTCATTTAGTTGATTAAAAAGATTGAGGTAGCAATTAGCATATGCAGTTGCAAGAGGAAACATCTAGTTCCCCTAGATGTTTAAATAGTGGAGAAAAGAGTTAAGTGACAGTAGTAGATTTTTAGTAGTGGCCTTAGAGACTTGAATGCCTTCCTGGAAGAAGTGTACCTGACAGCTTATATGACTTTTTATGCAGTGGTAACTGGATTGAATCAGGTGTATACAAATCTGGTTACTTCTGCTGTTACACTCTACTAAGGCTCTTGATATCTGTGGAGCTAGGAGCCTGTAAAAACTGAAAAAAAGGAAATGTAAGTCACTGATTTTAGCACCAGAAGCTGCTCTTCCCAGTGGCATATAACTCAGTATTGCTTGTTATCTGTCTAAACGCCAAGAGTGAATACTGCTCTGAGATTACCAAATGTTCCTATATTGATGCTGGCTTTCAGCATGGAAGGGCAAGAATTTAGGGAGACATCAAAGTTCAAAGACATGGCTAAGAACTTGTTGTGTGTTCAAGACAACTGTTCTGCTTGCTAGAGTATTTACTTCTGAAAACGTGTAGTTTCTATGGACTGTTATGTACAAATACTTAGGTGGATTGTATGTGTTAGTTATTTTCTAGTTGATTCCGATGGTAAAATTGTGACTCAGCAGGAAGGAATATTCCGCAGTAACTGCATGGACTGCCTTGATCGGACTAATGTGATTCAGAGCTTGTTAGCGCGCCGATCTCTTCAAGCCCAGCTTCAGGTAAATATTTTATTCCTGTTTAACAAGCTGGAAGAGGAGAGAGGCTTTCTGTTTGAAATGGAAATGTAATTTCAACACTTCAGTTAGAGCTTGCATACTTTAGTTACTGCGCTACTTACTTGAAATGCATTGGCCAGGCTCTAGTTTAATAAGTATGGCTTTTTCTGAAAGCAAATCCTAATTTTTTGTAACAAACTACTGCTCCTTGTTTTAGAGGCTAGGTGTTCTGCATGTTGGACAGAGAATTGAAGAGCAAGCAGACTTTGAGAAAATCTACAAAAATGGTAGGCTGTTTGTAGAGTTCAAAGAATCACTTTTTTTTTCCCCCAAGCAAAGTACATAACTTCCTTAATCTTTCTTAATGTTTTCCCATTCACAGCATGGGCTGATAATGCTAATGCTTGTGCCAAACAATATGCTGGAACTGGTGCCTTAAAGACGGATTACACAAGGCAAGTCAGCCTTTCTTGTAAAGGCCTTCTGGGTTTTTGGACATGTTTGGGATTTTCTTTAAGTCTAAGAAAGTAATTAATTTGGGACTTAGGCCTTTAATGGGTTTTGCAATAGTTCAACTGGTAAAATATCAAGACTAAAATCTACAGAATACCACCTTTCTTCATGGTTTCTGTGTGAAAGGAGAAGAGGAAACCAAGGAAATATGCTTCTTTAAGGCACGTTTATATTGTGGGATGGAGAGAATGGTAATCTATTTTCAAACTCTGTTACAACTATGTGTGGTAATAATGCAGAGGCAGTGCTAGATAAACGTATCTTCCTGAATTTATAAATGTTTTAAATATTTTTCAAAACTTCTTTTTGCAGAACTGGGAAGAGAACTCAGTGGGGCTTAATAATGGATGGCTGGAACTCATTAATACGTTACTACAAAAATAACTTTTCTGATGGGTTTAGACAAGTAAGTTAGGCTTTTAACTGTGGGGAAATGTATTTGATAGACATTGCTGTGTATTTTTACTCTTGCTCTCTGTTTCTTTTCCAGGATGCGATTGATCTTTTCCTTGGAAATTATTCAGTGGATGAAGTAGAACCTGCTAGTCCTCTACATGTCAAGAAAGATTGGAAGTTCTTAGCTGTGAGTATGGAGACTTTATTCATGATTGGAGAAACACACGTAACTTTTTAGTCCCTTACTTCATATGACGAAATAGAACTTTCTATTTAGTAATGAAGCGTCTCTGTAATCTGGTTATGTTTCTATGATACCTGCTTATAGGACTAAACCCAGACTGTTCCCTTGACAGAAAATGGAGTTCCTTGAGGTATTGAAAAAACTGCTGCTTGCTTTTTTTTAATCTGCTTCATGAAATGGAAAGGGAGAAATTCTATGAGTCACTATCAATCACTTTCTTCTGCAGAAAAAGCTTGTGAAGATCTCTTCTCATACTTCGTGCAGAAGCATAGGCTGTAACACCAAAAAACACATTTTTTTCCCTCCCTTTCTATTTTGTGAAATGGGATTTGGGGACATTATGGGTTTAACTAGTGGCTGGTGAATTTGTTTTTTTAAAAAAAACACCACAAACCTCAACCCCTCTTTTAATAGATAGGAGGTGTATTTGAGTTCCTAACTTAGTTACTGAACACACTCTTCCAAATTTTGGAACTATCCAGAATTTTATTTGTACATGACAGCAGATGAATCATCGAGAATTAAAGAAACTTCATTGCAAAGCAAGTAAATAGCTTTGCAATACAGCCCATCTTAAAGGAAATTAGGGAATGTATGTACTGCTGTATCAAGTGATTATTCTTTTTCTCTTTCCCCAGTTGCCTATTATTATGGTGGTTGCTTTCTCCATGTGCATTATTTGTTTGTTAATGGCTGGTAAGTCGCTATTGAGTTTAATTTCACAAAATTATCTTGCTTGTATGTGGACTTTCTGTAAATAGTTAACTAAAAACCATTCAGTATAAAATTGCTTCTTATTCATACTAAAATGTGTTTAAGTGTAGCTTTGGAGACTGAGGGTTAGCACTGCATTGTTAATGTGGAAAAGCCTGAGGTACTGTAGAAAACGATGTTGAAACTTCTACAGAAGTCACTTAGGGGGCAGTTAATTGCCTCCAAATTTATTTTCACCTGAGTAGGCATCTAGCTTTATTACAGGCTGGATGAATCCTCAGAAGAATGCCTGCTTAATTCTGGGCAGACAGACAGTTCAAAAAAGTCAGATATAGACAAAAGCTTGTTCTGGTGGCTGAAACTCTAACCTAAATCTGTGTTCGGAGTTGTAAAGGCTTTTGCCTTCTGCTTTTGCCTTGAATTTAAGTGTCAATAGAGTTCTTGACTGACTCCTGTAGCTGTCTGTTCAAAGTGTGCCAAGAACTGTGGGGCAAACACAGTTTTCCTAGGTAAGGAAACAGAAAAAGAAAAAACCTCAGTACCCATGAAGGACTTCTAAATTCATTTGACAGCAGATCTCTGAGGGAGGGCTTGAAATACTTTTGCTTTTGTACTAAAAAACCCTCTCTCTGCTAATTGGAGATAATGAACTAAAATGTTTCTCTGACTCTTAACAGGTGATACATGGACTGAGACACTGGCCTATGTGCTTTTCTGGGGAAGCGCAAGCTTCGGAACTTTCGCTATCATCCTTTACAATGGGAAGGATTTTGTAGATGCGCCCAAGCTGGTCCAGAAAGAGAAGATGGACTGAATTTGTGTGTGTGGAAAGCGGCTTGGTACTGAGGATTCCTCAAGCCACACTTGGAGTCTCTACTGACCTGCTTTCCACACCTAACAGTGGTGTTTTTAACATCCTTCCTTGGCAGTGTGGGGGGTGGAGGGGAAAGAAAAAATCATGTCCTTTGGTGGTGGCAGCTTTCAACTGAGACCTGATTTGACAGTCTTAGTTGCAATGGTCTTTGGAATATTGCATTAGTGGAGGAGGCTCCACTGTCACTGAGGTAATGCAAAGATGAAAGCCAGCTTTTTGATATCTGGAATGTTTTAGGGCATAAGTGGGTTGCTTAAGCTCATAGTCCACCTGGGCTGTTTCAGCTGAATTTTCGGTCTCTGGCTTGACAGGAGAGAGCTCTGATGCTGTTCAGGTGTCCAAAAACCCGTATGTTGAAGCATTAATAATGGAGCTTCTAATTATGGTCTCTAAACAAATATGGCTTCATACCAATAAAAAGTCTAGTTCCAAGTCTTACAGCTGGATTACATTTGTTGTGAAAAAGTCCATGTTAAGAAGTCCTTTGTGTGTATTTGTGTGTGGATTCTTTTCACTAAATGTAAAATATTTTTTGAATCCTAATGCTCTTAAAATGAGCTTTTTGACCTGTCTTGTTTATCTAGAACTGATGCAATATTCTACTAATCATTGTTTGGGTGAAAGGACTGTGTAATTGGATGTTCCTGAAATTGCAAATGTCTTGCACTGTTTCAATACTGCAGCCTCCAGGTGATGATCCATTAGCTTAGCGAGTTAAAATATAGCATTTTCTTTCTAAAGATGTAAATGAAATCAAAGAATGTAAAAATCATTTGCAGTGTTTATTGAACCTTCCTGATGCTAAAGGTCCAAAGTATTCCATAACTTTAAGAATGGTTCACAACATAAAAGGTGGACTTCATATTCTTTTGCTAGTCAGCTGCTTCTAGTATTGGTTATGTTGAAATAATTTATGAAAGAAGGAATAAAAACCTGAGGAGAAAGCATTTAATATAAACTCCATGTTTGCACTTGGGAGCAGCAGCTTGCTTTACATTTTCATGCATGATACTGTAGCACACTCTTTAAAAAAAATATGTATTAAAAAAGGACAAAAAAAGTGCTACAGAATAACTTGTGCTGGTTAGTAATAAATGTGTGTCTTTAAATTTAGTGCTTCCAAGCTGTATAAAAATAAGTAATCCTAACCAAGGACCAATTTTAAACTATTTTGTCACTTATTTTATATGGTTTGTTCAAAACCAGACATGGAACTTGCTTAAGGCGCTGTGCATTGTTTAATATTTCCTGTAAGTACAGCTGTATATTCTGATTGCAATTACAAAATTTAAACGGGGGGAAGGGAGGAACATGTAGAGTACTAGGACTAGCATAGTGTTGCTATGGAAGCTAGAACACAAAACACTGATACTCTGGTGTTTCCTTGTGTTACGACTGAAAATATGTACAGATTTTTGCAACTGTTAACTGTTCATTTTAACCTTGAATGTTTCTGGAGGCCTCTCTGGGTTTTGTGGAAGCATAACCTGTCCGTAAGCACTAGCACTTGCAAAGTATGTTTGCTTCTAGATGCTGCAATGGAAATGCCAGTTGACACCGAACTGGAGAATCCTCTAACTTAAAGTTTTCAAAGGTGAACTCCATTATGGGCACAAAAGTACAAGAAGGTCATAGATTCAGTATGGTTTTGGTGGCTTGCCCGGCAGGTGGAGCTGGGTTTGGTCGTCTCACGGTCTACAACTAAATCTTTGCATCTTTAAAGAATTTGTCGCAGCAAAGACCGAACTCGAATTGTGAAAGGTTTGTAAGGCAGAATAATGTGGGTTTGAGACGCTGGAAGGCACCTGTATTTCAGCGCTTTGCCAACAGTCTATCTCCGAAATCCCACACGGTGTGCTCCTAAACGACAATAAAACGTTCAGCTTTTCTAGGAACGCTGTCTGTGGTGTGTTTCGTGCTCGTGCGGGGAGCGTTCCTCAGCACCGCCTTCTCCCTGGCAGGACAGGACGCCTCCCGCCCGCGATCCCGCCTCTCCCGGGACGCCGCTTTTCCCGCGCGCGCTCCGCCGCCGCCCGGGCGGGGACCGGCCCTGCTCCGCGCATGCGCTGCCGCGCGAGCCGCCGGCGGCGGGGGGCGCTGGCGCCTCCCCTTCCGCTCCGCGCGCGGCGGCGCTTCCGCCTATTCATCGCCGCCGAGAGCCCGGGCCTGCTCGGAGGCGGCCTCCGCACCGCCCGCGCCTCGGGGCCGTCCCGCCGAGGGGCTCTGCTCTCCCCTCGGGGCGGCTGCTGCTTGAAGGCCGCCCGCCCGCCGCCATGAAGCTTGTCAGGTGAGCGGATGGCGGCGGATTCCCGATGGCGAGGGCGCCCTGCGCTTACGGGCGCCTGGCGGGCGGCCTGCCCCGCCCCGGCGGCCGGGGCGGGCGGCAGCGGCCGCCTGCGGGCTGCCAGAGGGCGACGGCGGTGGGCCGGCCGGGGGGCCCCCCAGGGCCGGGCCGCTGCCCGGCGGCGGGCCCTGCTCTTCCGTGCCGCCGCCTTAGCCCTGGCCTGGCAAGGGGCGGAGGGCTGCCGGAGCGGGGCCTGCGCCGGTCGTTCAGTAAATCCACCCATTGTTGGGAGGGAGAGAACCCCGATTTGTTTAGGATTGCCTTCCTGAGGTGTTAATAGGCTTTAAAACGTTCCCTTCTTTGCACAATAACGACCGTTTTACCTGGAATTAGGATGCTGGATTCAGCAGTGTCAGTCGAGTGTCCCTCGGCGCCTCCGGCAGTTGGGCGGGACGTGGGGTTGTTGGGGTTTTTGCATCTTGCTTTTGTGTGACGCTGTACTGAACGTCTTCGGCAGCATCCATGAGCTCTGGGAACACTGTCTTTGGAAGGGCAGGGGATGCGAGTGCTTGGTGCATATTGATTTCCTGTAACAGGATGTTAAAATACGTAAGACATATTGAGGGAGTGAACAAATTTCTGCTTAATTCCTAGGTTTCTAATGAAGCTGAGCCACGAGACTGTGACCATTGAACTGAAAAATGGGACACAGGTGCACGGAACTATCACAGGTATGGTAGGATGGGAGCCTACAGCAAAGTATTGTCTGTTACCTTTCTGCTAAGAATCGGCAGCCGTGGTTTGGGCTGAGCTTTTTTTTTGTACTCCCTCTTGTGGGGACCTTCGCCGTAGGGACACAGGAGATACTCCTTTCAGTTCACGTCTTTATGTGCAAACCGAAGGTGTGTTTGTGCCGTGGTTCAACGCAGCTGGCAACCAAACACCACACAGCTGCTCACTCACCCTCCCCTGCCTGTGGGAATGGGGGAGCGGATTGAAGGGGAAAAGGGAAGGAGGCTCGGTTGAGATAAGAACAGTTCAATAATTGAAATAAAAGTAATACTGATAATAACAAACCCAATGATAATATTTACAAGCAAGTGATGCACGGTGCATTTTGTTTGTTTTAATAATATTAGTGAGAGATATCGTTCTGAGAACATTTGTGTTGGCGTTACTTGACAATCAGGTATGTAGGTGGGGCACATCATATTCAGCGAAGCAAACCCTTACAGATAAGTTGATGAACGTGCTTGATCTCGTTTCTTTCACTCACCCCAGGCTACTTTTAGCAGCTCTTCTGTTAAAAAAAATGAAATTCAAACTTAACAGATTTGTATTCCAGAGGATTGCTTAGGTGCTTTTTTGGCCAGTAGCAAACTGCTGAGATTGGCCAGGTTCAAAACTGGCATTATTTTGCATCCAGACCCATCAGCTTTGATTAGGCCTGAACACACCACTGTGGTATCTGATTGCAGCATGCTCTGTTGAGCCCAGCTAGGTAGGAGGCAAACAAACTGCATGTCTCCTGACCTCGCTGCTCTTGCAGGCTTAATTGTTGAGCAAAGTCTCTCTCATTTTCTTCTAAGAATCTGTAAAACCTTTGAATGCGATCCATGTTTCTAAAATGACAATCTTCCCTTTACACTGATGCGTGAACTGTGTCCATAGTTGCTGTGTCGCCTGCAAACTGTACAATCTCCTCTTCCTCCCAGTGTGTCAGTTGACCAGAGCAGGCGTGCTGAAGGGACAGGTTTCATGTAATCCATATGTTTCCCACACTAAGGTGGCAGGTCAGGGGGAGTGCAGGTGTCAGAGCACTGTGTGAAACCTAGAAGTAAGGGGAGAGGACAGAAAAATACGTGGAGTAAGTGCAGTACAGTGGTTCTTCTGGTTCTGGCCTGCTACTTATGTTATTTACCTTGGTAAGACGTCTTAGTTTGTCTTTCAGTGTTTGTGAAATGAGACTAATTATTTTTACCACAAAGGGGTGTTTTTACAGAAGTTCGAACACACAGAAGATTTTGCTCATGTGGGTGCCCTGTCACTGAATTAGCAGGTGTTTGTAAACTAATATTTCCATCTTTTGCCTGAATTTTTGGTCTGAAAAAGTTACTCTCATTTTGATCTTCGTAGTTTGAGATCTAATCCCATGTAAGCCTTGTGATACGCAAAATAAAAATTAATATAGGGTGCTTTTTAATGCTTTTCAGGGCTAATATTCAATACATGCATTCTGCTGAGACTTGTTTCTCATTTCGGATTATGCTTAGTGCTGCGTAGTGGGTGCAGTGCCAACTGTAGACAGTTCTTACGTGTACTGGCTGTTCCTGGAGTTTGTAACCATGATGGTTGTGCCTTGCAGTAGTGTATTTTACGTACTTCTAGAAGATATCACACTAGTGTTGTAATTAGTGTTGTAATACTAGATGTATTTTATCAGAAAGTAAATGCTTCTGTGGCAGCTGGACTTTTTCTAAGGCTTACAGAAAGAGGAAACGATCAGGTTATTTTTCCTTCTCAAAAGTTTTGCTTTGCTTCTTTTTGAAAGACTAGTATTGGACTTCTGTAATAAGCAGCATTTTGTTTGTTTTTCAAAGGAATTGTTTAGCCATTTACAGAATTGCTGCGGCTGTCGCTAAGACCTAGGTAAAGACTTCTAGCAGCAAGGTGTTGAAGGCAGCAATTGCTAAATTAGCGAACATAATTTAAGAGAGAAAAAGACATGTCATTTCCTTCAGTTAGAGGCTTAACTAATGAATGGCAGAGAAAGTTGTTAATGAACAGGACAAATCTCGAAGCATGTGCATACTTAAAAAGAGCCAACAAGGGACCATCTTATAGGCGTTCATCCCTGAAATTAGCCTTGTGTTGTTGCAGGAGTGGATGTCAGTATGAATACGCATCTCAAAGCAGTGAAAATGACACTGAAGAACAGAGAACCTGTACAGCTGGAGACGCTGAGTATTCGAGGGAATAACATCCGATACTTCATTCTGCCGGACAGTTTGCCTCTGGATACTTTGCTAGTGGATGTTGAACCAAAAGTCAAATCCAAGAAAAGAGAAGCAGGTTAGTTTGTGCTTTCCCAGTGTGTGTTTGTCCTGCCTTCGTATGCATTTTAGTACTGTCGATCTAAAGCCATCTGATCTGAGTGTCTTAGTATCAGCATTTGGCAGCTAGTTCTTTCCTCTCTGAGATTTTGATACTGAACTGGCTAAGTCTGCCTTGCCTGCCGCCTTAGCATCTGTAGAGCTTGCTTTCATGTGAAGTTATGTGTATGGCTTTTCATACATCTGTTTTTAAAAATGTAAATGTTTTTAAGCTTGAGTAAATCTTAACCTCTCACAGTCTCAGTCGACACCAAAGAGTTTTACGTTTCCTCTTCTCCAAATGTCTGCGTGTTTGCCCAGTTTGTGTGGGGAACTTCACATAGCCTAATGAGAAAGTACAGAACAGCCTCTCGAACAGTGCTGAATGCTTCACTGAAATCTCACTTGGTAGTGGGTAAAAATAATCTGTCAGAGAACTGAATTTGAGAGACTTGAGAATCTGAGGGAGCCTAGGCTGTACTCTCATGAGCAGGTCTCTAGCTTTGGCTCCCAGTAGTGTTCCACTCTGCACTCTTCTTGGAACTTTTTTTTTCCAAAAGGCTGTTGAAAACCCTGTCTCTTAGAAGCCTAGCAGTATAGAGAGTAATTCAGTTTTAATCCACATTATTAAATACATTATTATTGTTGTTGTTGTTGTTGTTGTTGTTGTTGTTAGAAGCCTAGCAGTATAGAGAGTAATTCAGTTTTAATCCACATTATTAAATACATTATTATTGTTGTTGTTGTTGTTGTTATTATTATTATTATTATATTTAATAATAATAATAATCCTCATCATCATCCAGTAAACCCCACAAAAATCTTTAGGTTGTCTTCAGGCAGTATTTATTTGACCCAACAGCTAATTTGTGTTTTTTTTAAAATAATACTTTTTAAGTGCAAGATAATTGAGCTCTAAAATAATGTCAGACCATTTCTCCTGCAATTAGTGCTCAAGTGTTTGGATCTGTATGTTATGGATTGATGTGCTTACCTTATTGAAATGGTATAAGGAACCCTCAGGTGTGTGCATCACGAAGTGCAAGTGTCATGGCTGCTGTCGTTTTCCACCTCTAATGTCTGTCACAAATAATCTGACCACCTGGAGAAATCAGTGTGCAGTTGGGTCGCTTCTTCTGAACCTCATGACATGACAATAAGTAGGTCGCTTTTTTAACTTTGAAGAAAGAAAAGGAACTGTGATATCACTGTTTACCTCAGTTTCGTACTCCTGGCGTCTTCACTGCACTGACACGCTCTCAGACGGCAGCGGTGTTGTGCGGCGCTCTGCCTTCATCTGTAAACGCCCTTGGGCTTCAAAAGTGTGTAACACACGGTCTGTCCTTGGCAAACGGAACTGCCGGTGGAAGGCAGGATGCTGGCTGGTACAGATGTGGCACCAAGTGCCTTGAGTCTGAGTGTGCTGGCACTTAGTGAACTGTGCCTCCGCTCTTTCTGGCTTCTCTGCGTTCCTAATCTGCACACGCTCAGGTGGAACAGTCATTGTTACAGCCTGCCTCGTGATTGTGGACGCTACTGTTTGTGTCTTTTGCCACCCGCTTCTATAGGACTTTTAAGTTTCTTGGTATCTTTTTGAGCCTTGCACTGACAAACTTGTCTGAAATTGACTAGTAATTTCTGCCCCCTGATGGAGGAGATGATATTTCTTCAGGAAAAAGGGGTGAAATTACATGTTACTGTTACATGGATCATGTTACTTGCAGCCTGAATTATTTTGTGATTATGTCTTCTCTTTACCATTAAATAGCAGTATTTAAAAGTAGGAGCAGACAGCCAAGATATTGGCCTGACAATCACATCTGGAATTGGGAGAGGCATCATTGAAAACAGTAGGAGCTGTTTGGATCCTTTCAAAATGCTGCCCTTTCACAAGGTCCCTGAGAAAGGGTGAGCTTGGGAATCTCACAGTGTGTGAAAACTCACGTTTCCCTTTAGCAGTGTGTTTTATAAACCACAGTGCAAGCTGTGGGGAAAAAAAAGAAATATTTTCCACTGTAATGAATAGCAACAAAATACTCGTCTCGCATATGCTTTTTCTGATGCCTGAAAAACTAGATTTTGTCAAAAAAAAATAAAAACCATAGTTGTCTGTCAGAGTATTGGGAAGCAGTCATCTGTGACGCTGTATCCCCTTGTTTTCTGCAGTGAATCCACAGGCAGACGGTCGCGTGTGGCAGTTGTATACTGAAAAACCTAACGCGAAAGATGAAAATGTTATCTGAGACTTCCTGAGGGCTAACAGACTTAATACCTGACTTACTGCTTCCCTGTGATGAGATACTGTGTTGTTTGTGCTGGATGCAGAATGTTTTAATCAAAACGAAAGTATTGCTGGGTCTCACTTGATTTATCCTTTTTGTTTTTCATCCACTAAGTTGCTGGAAGAGGCCGTGGCAGAGGCCGTGGCAGAGGCCGAGGTCGTGGAAGAGGAAGAGGAGGCCCAAGACGATAACTTCTCACCACGCAACTGCTACCAAATTCTGGGCAATTTAGGATATTTTTTTGTACAGGTCTTGTTTATGGTATCAATTTTTAATAAACTGAAATGTGAAAAAGTTGTCTTTCATTTGTTAGTGAAGTCTGAGGAGGGAGGCATGTCCTATTTCTAGAGGCTGTTGCAGACTAAGCATGCCGTGTTGGTGTTGGTTGTCATTGTCAAGGTTTCACCCACCCCTGAAGGCTGTAGTTACCTCTTGCTTTTTGCCCCAGGGTGAGAGACTTGTGTTGGTGTGCTTTAGCAGTGTTTGTTTGAAATAAATCCCTTTTTATGAGGCACGTGCCATCTTCCCATGGTTACATAGTTAAGACCCTGCATCCCATGAGTGTGTCTCTAATGTTCTTCAGTGTGACCTCTTTAAAGTTCACAGATAGGATATTTTTCTATTATGAGAAGCTTACAATTTAAACATTGTTTTCTTTATACAGCTGTTCTCAGAGGGAAATTAACCAGTTCTGTGGAACTGCTGGATAGTTACATCTCCTGATTAAAGTATACCTGGATGTGAACTTTGTCAGAGCTGATGATATGGCATACATTTCTTTGGATGGGGCTTATAAAGCAGCTTTACCATAGATTTTTTTTTTTTAGTGTACTTGTAGTGCATTCCTAGAAAATACAAAGTACAGCACAGTGCACAATTACATAGTGGAATTGAAAGTTTACTTCTGGAGATAAAGAGAACTTCTGCAGTTCGTATATATATATATTTATATATATAAAAACTGCTTTGCTGGACACAAGTATAAAAGAAGCGGTGTTGGCCCCGTTTATCTCGAATACCATCCTGCTGACTTTTCCCTTGTAGGAAAGGGAGTATCTCATTCACATTGCTTATGTTTCCATGTAGGCAGTGTTGCAACAGAGTGGAAAAGTACCTAACATTGTTTAATGGATCGATACGCTGGTTAATTTGTGCTAGCTAGCATTTTATGAGCTGCTCTTCTGTTTTTTCCCCTCTTACAGAGACCAGTTTAAAGCTTCATCTTGTTACAGAAGAGCTTTTTTTCCCAAACCGTTGTGGAACCTCCTAACAGCACTTTTTGGTCAATATAGCACCCACGATTCTCAACTCTATAAATAGCTGCTACAAATAATGGTTTCTGCTGTCTTCCAGAAGTGCCCGGTCACTGACGATGGGGGTAAGGTCTTCCCAAATCCAGCTGTCAGCCTTCACGCAACAGTTGAAACGGTTTCCCTCTTCAGCCTCTTCCTTATAAAAGTTACTAGTGCCCCCAGGGGTATGCACATGGTGGATGCCGCCACCAGCAGCCCGATCACTGCCAGGGCGTAGCCTGGGTAGTCCTTTGTCACCAGCTGCCCCTGCAAGGGAGAGAAGCATTGGATCTGTGGGATCTGTGGTTTTCAGCATCCTGGAGTGGGGTCTGGAGCAAAGCTGTGTATTTAACAGGACATCTGAGAAGCACTTGCAGGCTGCAGCAGCCTGTGACTGTCATCAGTGCTTTTCATTGTCCAACCACACAAGCTTAAAATTGTTAAGAACAGAGCTGCTGACAAAAATATTAGGGAAAATTTTTCTGTAAGGTTTGGTAAAATGCAGATTTTGGCTCAGTTTGTGTTTCTTAATGAGATGGCTCGGCACTGACCTCTGCCAGGTCTCTGTGTTTCCCTCCTGGAGCCTGTGGGCTCATGCTGATGGCCAGTCAACAGTGCGGGCCTGCCACAGGTCCCAAATCAGCCATGACATGAAAACCATGTGTGTGATTTGTTTCTGCATGCTAGGAACATTCCCACAAAAGGTTATGAAACCACTGATTACTTATCCACTGATAATTCCTCTGTGACAAACTCACAGTTAAGCATTCGTACAAAAGTGTTTTGGCCATGAGGAAAAAGAATATGGAAATTATGGAAACTTTATTCCAGCAGCAGCTCAGTTCTGTTAAAATACCAGTAATTTTGTTCAAGATACTACAGTTTGAAAGTAATTTTTCTGTTTAAAGCGTATTTTTTAAAATTATGTTTGGGTCTTCAACATGAATAAAATTTTAGTGTTTGAATGGGTTGATTAAGAATTGTAGAGGGAAATTGATCCATTTTACAGAACCGTGGCATTGTTGTCACTAGGTCAAGTTTTTCCTGTTTTACCATTCCACAAAATTAAGGGATGGCCCCAGCTCCAGCTGCAAGCTTTCAGAAGGCAGTTTAGTGGAACGATGGGGTTAGGAAGGAAGGCTATGTACTTGCAGGAATTAAGGAAAGTTTAAAAAAAAAAACAAACCCAAAACTCAAACCCCAAACTATTTCACCTGTGTGGCATCCCATGCTTGGTATTGCAGTGTTCCTGTGAGGATATAGTCGGTGAGGTAAAATATAAATAAGCTTACGATCAGCAAAGGGCTAACAAAAGCCCACATAATTTTCCAATACCAGTTTGGCTTGCGTCCGATCATGGTGTGAAGGTCTTTCTCAAATCTGCGTTTAAAAAAAAATAAATATATTTTTGTGAACAGTTGCATGTGTTTAATTGATACCTTGATATGAATTAATTTAAAATCACCTACAGAATTAAATGTGTAAAATAGGCAAGGGGAGTATAGTTATCCAGGAGACTAAAGAGCAGAGAGAGATTGTCTGAAGAACTGGATCACCAAGATCACATAGTGAGAGTAAAATCAAATAAAAAAAGAAGGGCTTCCAAGAGGATCCCAAATCATGGAAGAATAGCTAGAAATAGGTACAGTAGGGAAAAGTCCCAACAAAATTCTGCCTGGAGTGTAAGTTCAGACTGTTACTGATGCAGGCTGACAGAGAAAAGCAGTGATGCTTAAGTACTGTGGAGAAAACTGCTTGTTTTTGTGTTTCTGTTCTTGCCACTGTTACTTGACTGTCTTTGAGGGAGTGCTAATGCTCGGGATGGTATTGGATATCACACAGGAAACCTGGATCTGACTTGAAGGCTTTGGACTCATCAAGGACTTGGTGCCCATGGAGGCGTTGGTACACATGCTGCGCTAGTGGACTAACAAAGCCAATACTAAAACCTTTTCCCTTAGATGCCCTGAGTGCAAACACCTCTGCTGTGTAAAACCTTTCCTGAGGCTGAGTCTTGCTTTACCCACACAGGATGACTTGGGAGAGCAGCGATGTGCAAGGTCACCATCTCTGAAACCAGGCTTACTGGCGCTGTTGTGCTCACGCTGAGTTACAAGCAAAGGAGAAGCAGAGTTGTGGCAGAAGGTGCTCAGCCCTGAACCCGAGGGTCTGGAAGGGGCCTGCAGGGCAGGGGAGACCCCATTGCCTTGCTGATACCATAGTGCAGGAGAAGAATTTAGCTCGAGGTGGTATTTTTATTCTTGGCCCTATGTCTCTTGGCCAGTGGCCGCGCCCCTGCTATGAAGAAAGAAGGGTCTGAGGTTTTACCTTCTTAGCCCGTAGATATAACACACAGCAATGGTTTCTACCAGCACGATGAGCAGCAGCGAGAGCGTGGCTGCGTAGTCATTGAAGATGTCAAACCAGTAATTTCCAGCTTCCATGGTGAAGATCAGGCCAATCACACAGTTAATGAGACACACAACACCTGTGGGGATAAAAGAGGGACCCTCCTGTTACATCTGGAAATTGTAATTGTTGTGGCTAAAAAGCTGGTGGTTTCTACTGACTTCTGTTTGGGAGCAGCTTTCTCAGAAGAGAAAGATAATTTCTTTGCCCTTTGGAAAAGACCTGGCTCTGTGTTTGGGGGGGGTGTGAACATGCTGGTGTATCCTTAAGCTGCTGCTCCTCAGACCTGCACAGCTGCAGCACATTGGCGCGGCAAAGACAACTGAGTCTTGGCTGTAACCTTGTCCTCTGTGTGCGCAGCGTCTGCTGTTGCTGCTGGGCATCCAGTTACAACAGGTTTTAAGGTGGGACAACTGATTTCCATGCCCCAGCAGGAGGGCATATCACTTTTGACTAAAGACTGAGCTGGTTCACAGTTCGGATACTAGTGATGAGATTGAAGAGCCCCTCACTGCAGGTATATTGACACATCTCCTGGCCTGTCAGTAGACACCAGTCTGGAGGAGTTGTGTGCTGGGAAGCCTGCAAATACACAGCCACGATTGCCCTGGTGCGTTGAGAGCTCTTGAGGGAAAGGGCCAGGCAGGATTTCCTAAAGGCAGGCAAACCCTTCCAGCAGCATATTTGATGCTCTCTGCTTCACCTGAGGTCAAAGAGGGACCCCCCCTCAACACCTGTGGGACACCAAAGCGTTTGCACACACATGCTCTCTCCCTGCGTGGCCTGTGCTGCTCATGGTAGGTGCTTACCTGAGATCACCTCCTTGGGGAAACGGGCAGCAATGACCCTGCTGTCTGTCAGTGGCGTGAGGATGGCAGCAGTGTTTCCCAGCATGCTGCCGATGCCCAGCATCAGCAGCATGAAGAAGTAGAGCACAGAGTACAGCTGGGGTACCTCCATGTTTTTGATGGCTTCAGAATAGACTATAAATGCCAGTCCTGTCCCCTGGACGGCCTGTGGGTGAGAAGCGGGGGAAGAAGTGAGTTACGGGCAGCTCCTCAGCTCGATAAGGAACATAAGAACACATGGGACTGATCCTCCACAATGACCAAATACACCCATCGTGGTGGTTCTGCACAGCAGAGGCAGATAAGACCTTGACCAATCTGTTTAAAGTGGATAGAAACTGGCACAGTCCTGCCTGTAGCGAAAACGTTTGCCCCACACCTTTGCGACCTGTCCTGTCCCGCAGCTGCATCCAGCAGTCCAGCTGCATCACCACCCGGCTCAGTTGCTAGCCAGCCAAGCGAGCCCCTTGCCGGGATGAGCCAGTGCCCCCTGCCCCATCCTGAGGTGCAGAAATGAACCCCACCACAGCCTTTGGCCAGGCGGGTGCTGGGGGGCTGTGGGATGTGCCCGTGAGGGGCTGAGGGGTGCCCGGGCTCAGTGAGAGGAAAGAAGGGAGCGAAACTCTGGTGCCAGCACAGAGCAGTGACTCACCGTGTCTAGTTCAGCTTCCAAGCTGCAGTTTTTCAGCTGCGGCACTAATTGGGCATATTCCTGTGGGTGGGTGGCCGTGAGGTAGTCTTTCATCTCATTGAGGTTGTCTGCTGTTAAAGAGCCTTCCTCCAGGTCAAACGTGTTCATCAGCAGCAGGATCACGCTGGGAAAGATTTTAGGAATGTAATGGCTTTCAGGCCAACGTATAAAATTGATGCCAGTTTTATATCTCCTCCAGCAGCCCCTACATGGGGATGCTCCACCAGCCCCAGGGCTCCAGCCTCCCCAGGTGGGACCTGCAGTACTTCCAGCGCGATGTTGGGATGTGGGCAACCTTCCGCTCATCTCTGCTTCAGGGGAAGCAGCTTCCAAACCCACACTGCTGCTCCCAGGCAGGTATTTTGGGTGCTGGCCAGTGCCAGCTGGCATCTCTTCCCTGTTGCCCTCCAGTCCCACATCCACACCCCACCAATTTAATGAGCCTTTTGGTAACGAGCAGGGACTAGCAGCTTGGTTTCTTCTCTGATCAGCAGATATATTGAAAGCTGTAAAAACGGAGTAAAAGTATAACTGCCGTGGGCCTGGTGCCAGGGACCACATGCAAGCTTGCTGCCTTGGGGCACGATCCTGCAGGCTGCTGGGCACCTCCAGAGCACCACCACCAAGGAGGCTGAGCTCCTGGCACAGGGCTTAGCCTTAAACAGGGGGATCTGAGCATCATCGCGTTTTAGTAATCGCCACCCCACTCCCCCTCCAAAGCCTGTGCTGTGACGGGTGCAGGGGAAAGCACCGCTGTGACTCGCCCAGGCCCATGCCTGAAAGCAGCACCCAGGTGTCAAAAGGCACATCAGCTCTGACCTTGTATCTCAACCTTCATCGCTGTCAACTGCACCATTAGCTTTGTTAGAGCAGTATCAGGTTTGGTCTCAGGGTAGTGCTGTGTCCTGGTTTTTATTTGCCTCCCCTCTCTTACCTTCCTCAGAACAGCTTGTGATGGAGAACAGGTGAAATAGCAGGCTCTTACTTGTTGACACAGCTTTCGTAGTTAAATGTCGCCTTGAAGCCGTAGATGGAGAAAGTCACAACGCTGGCGAATATGGACGTGGCGCTGTTGATGAGCGAGACGATGATGGCGTGCCTCTGGCAGTTGTTGCTGGGCTCGTTGTAGCTGGCAAAGGCGATGAGGCTGCCAAAGCCCAGGCCCAGCGAGAAGAAGATCTGTGTGGCAGCGCTGATCCATGTCTTGGGGTTTGACAGCTGCTCCAGCTGCAAAATCGGACAGGGAGAGCGGGAGCATGAAGATGCGCAAGGATGCCCGCCGCTGCCCCTTCCAGCCCGTGGGGACGGAGATGGGCCCCTTCACACACTCATTTTAGCTCAGGGGTGTTTTTTGGGCAGGGTTGCTGCCCAATCTGGAAACCATGTGCTAGAGGTTATGGTAATGGGCAGGTCTTTTTCTGCAGAAGAAAGCACGCGGCTTAGGAGCACTGTGGCAGAACAGCCTTCAGCTGCTCCCAGCTGGGGTTTCCAGCTGCCTGACCTAAGCTACTGCTCAAAAATCCAATACAAGGAAAAGGAGCATCACCACCTTTTAAAAACCTACACAATCGGTGACTAAAAAACATTTAATGAAAAATTCAGGGTGGTTTTACTCTACCTTTGGTGTGAACATGTAGACAAGCCCGTTCACAGCTCCATGAAGCGTTAATCCTCTGATGAGGTAGATGATGAGAACGCAGTATGGCAAAGAGGCTGTTACATAGACGACCTGGGGGAAGGAGGGGACATACCTTGGCCTAAAGAATATGCAAAACTGATCATAGTAGATTAGCTCTTTCTCACTTCCTTTACATAAAAAAATTCCATTATTGTGTTTGCTACCTTGTGTTAATGTTTAAAGAAATATTTTCAGATAAATCTAACTTTAGATTTAGGGTTTTAGGGAAACAAGGTTTTATTAATAATAAAGTTTTATTACTAATAAAGATCTATGCTACTATTCCCAGGGTCTTCTCTTGGGAGATTTTTCCAATCTTTACTAGAAAATTAAGAACAAAATCTAAAATATACACAGCATTTACAAACTCAGTTCTGCAGCATTTTGTGGAGTACCACCAGTTTGCAATCATCTGTCAAGAGGGCACTAGGCAAGGCTCATCTATCATCTGCTCAAGGAGGAAGATGAGCAGACCTCATAAAAGGTAAGAATCAAACTTGAATGAAACTATTTTAATTCAGGTGTGAAAAAGACTTTAACTTAATGTAATGCAGATGGGGGGTGGGGGGGAGGAAGTACATCTTTCAGTGGTCTTCCATGAGCTTTTGATCAAACCCCTGAATTTGAATTTAAATGTTCAATCTCCACGTTGGAAAAAGCCACCTGTGGGAAAAAAAAGGGAGAACCCAATCACCTTCTCTTTGCTGCAATGTACCCCAATGACTCACTCTGAAACTTACACAAAAAACTAACTCACAAAAAACATGCCTTCCCAAGGTCTTGGGAAGAGAACTGGCTGGGTAATCACCAAATATTCCTTTGATTCGCACCTGCCTGCACTGCCAGCTGGCATCTGCCTTTCCCCATCATAGACCTGGAGATGCAGCAGCTTCATCTTCCCCAATGGCACAGCCTTGTGCCCAGCGCCCAAAACCACAGCTGTTCCTGCACAAGGAATGCTAAGGAAGCCCCCATGTTCCCCCTGCTGAGACCCTGCCTTCATGACACCGTTTCAGTACTCCCGGCCTATTTCTTTCTTTTTTACACCTAAAGCCAGCTGCAGCGAGTTTGAGAGGTTATTCTTGGTTTACAGTCTCTTGGCTTTCAGCGTTCGGCTAAGGCGATTTGGGGATTACAGCCCTCAACTTGCTGCTTAGTGCAGGCTCAGCTGGGACATTGCTTCCCCCCCCGCCCTGCCCCCCGCCTCATAACTTCTGCTGTGAATAAAAAGCGAGCAAAAACGCCCGTTAGACGTCGTTTTATTTTCTTGCAAAGATGTCTGAGGAACAGACGTCTCCTGACACGTCTCTGCTGCGGCAGGCAGCTTTCCACAGGGCCAGCAGCCTAGTGGCTGGTTTTGCAGCAGAGGTGTCTACATGTACAGGACTGCCTGGGTTTGGTGATTTCATTTTTTTTAAATATCATTCAGTGCTTTGGTTGAGCCTTCTTCAGTTGCAATTTGGCAGGGTGGCAGAGGCAGCGGGGCCAGCTGCTCAGGGGAAGATGCCATAACCCCAGGTGACAGCAGCCATGGCCACTGCCTTTTTGGCACTTATTTATCCTCCCCACATCCTGCTGGTGCTTGACAGGGCTGTACCCGCCTCTCACCTTGCCAGTGGACTCGGTGCCACGGAGGATGCACAGGTAGACCACCAGCCAGGCCAGCGTCAGGCAGAGCACCTGCTCCCACTGCATGCTCCCGCTGGCCTCCAGCGACGGAGAGATGTTCAGCGTCTGCCGGTACCAGAAGTACTGGGTGGACGATGTCTTCTCACACTCCTCCTCATAGCCGGTGTGGTTGCTGTTCAGGGGGCAGGTGGCCCAAGGCAGAGGGTCCTGCGAGGGAGGGAAGAAGGTGGGTGAGTGCCTGCCGCCAACATGGCAGGGAGAGCCGGGCACCAGTGTAGGATGGGGAGATGAGGATGGGATGGGGACCTTTCTGAACCCCGGGCTTGCTTGTCCCTGCATTATGCTGCCTGGGGCTGGGCTGACCCTCTCCCCTGGGCATGATCTCTTCCCTAGGTATGACTCTCTCCCTGATGACTGACCCTTTCTGATCCTCTCCCTAAGGACAGACCCACTCTGCCTCTCTTCCCTGGGGATGACTCTCCTGATACTCTCCCCTGGCTTTGGATAGGCCCACCCCAGGACACAGGACACCATGGCCACAAAGGCATATGTAAGCAAGGCATCAGAGGGCTGGCCTTAGTCTACGTTTTTGAGAAGAAACGCCAATGCTCCTGGGAAGCCCCCAGAGAGGGATTCCCTTGTGTCATTTTTTCACCACAGAAAAACCCTGGGTGAGTTTCTGGAGCTTTTGTTCCCAGCTGATGACGGCGCCAGGCAACATCCAGCACCAAGACAAAGCCACTGCAACCCTCCACGGCCACGGCAGGGCCAAGCCGTGCCACCAAGCACCCACGCACCTGGAAGGAGTGGAAGAGGTACCAGAAGGCCCAGGCGTTTATCACGTTGTAGTACATGGAGAGGAAGAAGGAGACGACGACGCTGGCAATGCCTGCGGGCATGGAGGGAGGTGCTCGGTCAGTGGCAAAACCCCGAAGCACCCAATGTCCCGTGACGCCCCGTGGGGGCTTTGCCTCTGCCCAGCCCCATGCACAGGGCATTCCCCTGCTGCTGCATCCTCCCCCTCCTCCCGTCAGAGCTATCCTGCACGGGATTTTACACTTTAGCCATTGAGGGGTGAATATTCAATGTATTGTTAAAAAGAAAATGTGCTTGTAAGCAAATTGGAGATAATTTGGGCTATCAGGGTAATTGAATAACTTAATAACGTAGCTAAGAGCTGACATTGGTAAACAGTAGGCAGCGATGGCAGGAAATTAAGGCACTGTTTTATTACTAACTATTGAGCTCTCAAGATGATGCTCTCGGAGTCAAAGCCCGGGGGTGTTGGGTGGGTGGGTTGGGGGGCAGCCCCAGAGGCTGGATTAAGCATTGGCCTTCACAGGGTGATTTTGGCAGTCTTCCTGAGGGCAGGGGGACTCACACCTCCGTGCCCCGGGTGGGTCTGGCTCCAGCACTCTGTGAGGAACTGGGTAAATGATTGCTGTGGGGCATCTGGATAACACTTTACTCACCCTGGTGAGACCCAGTAAAACTCCAGTTCATGCCTGTTTTCTACACTGAAAGACAAAGCTCTCCACTCAAAAAACACTCGCATTCTCCAAGCGCTTGAAAATAAAGATGAAAACTGAGAACATACCAACACCACAGAGGTAGGGGCTTATTATTTTCCAGGCACCGATGCTACCCTGACGCATGCGCTGCCCCACGGCCAGCTCCAGGTAGAGCAGTGGCATCCCCTCAGCAATCAGCATGATAAAATATGGGATCAAAAAACCACCTGCAAGAAAAACCCAATAGACAGCCTTCAGCAGGTCAGCAGCATAAAAAACACCAGGTTGCCCTATTTGTGGTTGAATCGCCCCATTAGTGTCCCAGGAGGTGACTGGGGCTGGGTCTTGTCCGGGCACCTTGTATATTGAGGGCACGGCACACCCTGAGGGACATCTCACGGGGTTTCAGGTGGCAGTCCAGATGCCAGCGGGCACCGAGCGCCTGGGCTTGAGGAATTTTCCACGCGCACTTGGCAGCGCTGGGATTTCAGCTGTTAAACTGTGCCGGTTGCAACCCTGGTGCAGTGGGGCTGCCCAGGTGCTCCGCAGGCAGTTTGAGCAATGTTCGGGACTGGGGCTGTTAAAGGGTAACTAACCACTAGCCAAACCTTGTAAAAGATAATGAGAGAAGGAGGACAAGGGAAAGATTTACTTTGTGTGCGGTGTTCTGAGGCAGAGCCGAAGCGCTCAATGAAAAAGTAACAGCAATTTCATTGTTGAATAGAGTTTTGAGTAACATATTGAAGGCTTAAAAAAAAACCCCAACAACTACAAAACCTCCCTCAAAACCCCATGCTGAGCCTGCAAACTTCAGCAAAGGGGTGAAGACTTTTACTCAAGGTCCCACCTGCAGGAGCAGACCCTGGGACGGAGGCACACAGCCGCCTCCTGCCCAGCATCTGCTTGCCCTCGCTTCCCCAGCATGGAGAGCCACAGGGATGCTCCTGCAGAAGAGGAGCAGCAGACACAGATGAGCAGGCAGCGAGAGGAGAAAGGACCCTCCCATCCAGCAACCAGGATGCGCTTTGGCTTAAGTTTCTGCTGGAAAATAAAAAAATCCTTGTCCTCAACTTGGGCCTCACTTCAGAAAGAGCTGCTGACTGAGTCAAAACCTGGATTTTTGCAAAGGCTTTCCTGCTTCCCTTTTTACAGCAAGCCAAAAATATTTACGTAAATATCTCTTGTTTAGGATTTAATCTGTGGCATTAACATTCCTTGCAATGGGCTTGGTGCAGCGCCACAGAGGAATGAACTCTGAGCAACGACCAAGGCAAAGAACTGGAAATAAACACTGAGCAATAATCCGGTTTATTCTGGGAATTAATTTCCCACCTCCCGGCTCTATCATTATTAACAACCCCTTTGTTA
Source organism: Tauraco erythrolophus (assembly GCF_009769465.1). Classification (NCBI taxonomy): domain Eukaryota; kingdom Metazoa; phylum Chordata; class Aves; order Musophagiformes; family Musophagidae; genus Tauraco; species Tauraco erythrolophus. The sequence goes on along the minus strand of NC_141471.1, from coordinate 49,174,611 downwards.
GTCTGTTAGATAACTTCCTATGCCGCAAGGGAGCTGCTGGAGGTGTAAGAGCTCCCGCAGCCGCTCCGTCCCAGCAGGGAGCGAGCTGCCCCAGCAGCTGCCGAGGGGAGTTCTGCCATGTACCACGGTGGGGATGTCAGCACTGGGCCCTTTGCGAAGGCTTTTCCACCCTCCCAGCAGTGTTGCCGCGTGCTTGGTGTTGGCTTTGCCACCTTGCAAGGAGGAGGAGTGTCTCCAGGCTTGCTCTTCACCCCAGTGTCCCCCAGCAGCTGGGGGTGCCAGGGCTGAGCCCCTTGCCCCTTGCTCTGCACCCTGTTTGGATGCAGGTCTTGCCCGACACTGCTTTTCATAAAGAGTAAAACCAAAATGCTTCGTGTAAGTGACTCAGGGCAGCTGTACGAACCAGCTCCTTATCTGCTGTGAACCAGCACAGCTCCACTGACCTCCCTGCTCATTTACACCAGCGTTGCTCTCTACGGTGCCAACCACCTGTGAAAACCAGCCCCAGGCCAGACCCCTGCAGTTGGCACAACACGTGGAGCCTGCTCCGGGTCTGGTCGAGGCACCAGATTTGCCCAGCAGCACCCTCGCCTCTGCTCAGCATCCCGCCTGGCGCCCAGGGGCCTCCTTGCTCAGGGCTGGGTGCTGCTGAGCACCCACACTGCTGTAAACCCATCCCAGTGTCGTTCGGCCTGGCCCAGCCTGCTTACGGACAGACTAACTGCACCTACGAGGTCTGAACTCCCCTTGCTCCGTTCGGGTCAAGCTCTCTGGAGGTGAGCAAGGAGCAGGTGGCAATATGCTGATGAACAGAAAGGCAGGAGGTTGTAAAGGCTGCAAATAACCTGTTTATGAGTATCATCAGCGATAAGAGTGCTATTGATCTGCTGGGCAGGACAGGGGACCAGCTCTGAGCTTTTCTGCAAGGAAGATGCCAAGCAAGCAGTTGCTGGCATCCCACCTAAGCCCAGTGCCTGGCATAGCCAGCCTTTAAGTTGCTGAAATGATGTTTTGTCTGTGTGGATTTTGCAGACCTCCAGAAAGCCACTGAATCCTTTTTAAGAGGGCAGTGAAAAACAATGAAGAAATGCAAAGCTTGCTGTTGGGAGTACTAGTTTCACAGTAGGGAGAGTTGCCTCTCCCCTGAGAAATCTAACCAGGGAGGACAAAAACAGTGGAGAAACTACTCTTACGAAAATATGCTTTTCAGAAAATACTTGGGTTTATTGAATCTTTTTTTTTTTTTCTGGTTAATCGAGTGTTCCAGTTTTGGTGACATTTCAGAGAATTTTCACCACCTACTACACTACTGACAGCTGACAAGAAGAGAATAACACACAAAGACCCCCATGTCTGAGGTTTGCTGTCCTTCAGGATGTCTGCCAAGACAGGCTACTACTGAACTAATCACATTCAGTTTAATTGTGTACAGAAACACTTGAATTTTAAGCTCTTTACTAGAGTTCAGTGTCAGACATGAAGTCATTACCCTCAAAAGCATCTGTGTAGAGTAATACACACAGAATTGCTGCACGTCTACCACGTCTGCTATCTGAAGCATCTAAGAAAGCTTCGGCCACTGCAGCATATAGCTTCTACTGTAATTTCACCCACTGTATTATCTTGATTTTTCTGACCCGATCCCAGCTCTGATACCATCCCAGCACTGAGATGGCTTTTCAACAACCGGCATGAACCTACCAGCACAAGTGCATTTAAAAGCAAGCTGAAAGCCAAGAAAACAAGCACAAAACAAGTGAAAAGCACTTAAACCTCTCAGCATGTTTCCTCCTTAAAGGAAGAATAAACGGAAGCAGACCAGAAGCAAATGAGGCAGATGCTCATCATGTCACTTAATGTGCAACCGAGACAGGTCCAAGTCTACAACAATAGACGCAGCACAATCAGCAGTATAAAACCAGGATGTTTTATAAAGAGAGGCTCTTTATAAGAATTCTTCAAAACATGCTCCTTAACCAGTGGCAGCTGTACACTAGAAGAGATTATTAGTGTTGTTTTTCAATTAATTTGATTAACTGCCTTTTGATTTCTAAGGAAGATCATCTGTGGCTGGTATACGATACAGACATCATCCTTCTCCAGTTTGGACCCAGGAGAGTGATAAACTTTCAAAGAGCTTTTTTTTTTTTTTTAAGCCCAAACCAATTTATTCCATGTTTTCAAAGCTTCCCAGAAGGCTTTAGCTGTGGAACTCCTGTTGATTAAGGAGTTTCAGCCAACTTCAAGGCAGATTTGCAGCCAAGTTATCACCTCCTAAAGTAAGGCTTCCTAAAGTAAGGCTTTGTAAAAGAGACAACACATTAATGACAGCGACTTGAAATGATACAGATGATCCTTAAATTTAATCAGCATAAGCATTTCTCCTTCTCAATATGTTCCAAGTGAACCAAGAAGGAACTGATTTCTGATGCCTTCAGAGTGCTTCATCGGGGCAAGAAAGTAATAGATTAATACCATGGGGACCTACATCTCTCACTCTGCCTCCATCCTTTGTACAAAACATGGGCCTTCCCACTGTTTCCCTGCACTTCTAGGAATGAGTGCCACCTTATTGGGGCAGCTGTCAGGCAAAAGCTTTATGCTAAAGAATACGTAAAATAAAGCAGCAATAGAAGAGATTGCACACCAACAGAAAGCCTGACCTCCTGCTGCTCTGCCCTGGACCCTGCTGGGTGGACAGGGCATTTTAGCACAGACAATATACTTTCGGATCTAAAGTTTGTCACACTCCTCCTCGAGGGAAGCAAGAAACGTAAGGCACACTTACCTCCTCCGTACATCTGACATAAGTACGGAAACCTCCACACATTTCCCAGCCCCACAGCATAGGAAATGCAGGCGAAAACAAACTGCACGGGATTGTCCCATAGTGGCCGGGATTTCTCCATTGCCTACTTGCAGGCAGAGGTTTCAGCAGAACCTTCCTGCCTTCACTCCTTCAGGTACTCTGCCAGCCCTGCCTCAGACTCCACGCCAGCCCGGCTTGGAGGGGAGGGAAAGGCGGAGGAGCTATGCTTGCCAATTCCTATCAAGCTTTTTAATTACTAATCTTATTAACAGGCACATACTGAAGTAGGAATGCTGGTAAATAGATTATAGACACACACAGAACTATAAAATTGGTACTTTGGGTGAATAGCTCCTTGGGTTTTGACTGGCATTTCTGGGAAGGATGTGAGCCCAGGGATTTTTATTGGCTTACATGCCAACTTGACACAGGGAGGAAATAACACTGGGGCTGCCATTTGGTTATGGAAATGGGAAACTCCTTCAACACAGGGCTCTCTTCCTTGGGAGTAGCATTTGTGTGTGTGAGGCACCAGCTTGGATTTCATAGCACAAGGAAGGGGCTATTAAGACTGGGCTTAGTGGCTGTCAGAGCTGGCTTGTATTCTCAGTACCCCTTGCCTTCAGTGGATCCTTGGGCACTCTGGTGCTCACCCCAACCAGCCCAGCACACTCCCCAGTTCCAAAAGTGGCCTTGAAACAGTTCCTATCAGCCATGCGGGTTCCCAGCCTTCTGCAGCCTTGAGTACAACACTCAAGTTTGACCCTCTGGGAATGCTACCCTCCCTCTCCATGCTCTGTGTGTGTGAGAGCACAAAATAGCCCCATCTCTTTCACTTACCTTCATGGTCAAACCCCACTGCTGCAGATAAACTTTTCTGAGGGTGGCGGTTCTAAATACTTTTAAGCAGCAGGGACAAAATATATACGAAGGCCACTGGGAAAAGGCGCCTGTGGCCCGTTGTGGAGGCAGAAGGACTTAGGGAGCCTGAATGCACACTGAGATGCCAGGTCTGAACACGTACCCTGTGCACTTGGGCCCCTGCCAAGGTACACTTTGAGCTTCAACTGCTTCAGACAGGTCTCCCAGTGAAGAAGGCTACTGGCAGCATCTGTAGCAATAAAAGGGGCTGAATGAGTCCAAGGACTCAACTTCCTTCCTCTGTCTAAACGTGGTTATTTTTCACACCAGGACTGGGCACCTCTAAGGTCCATTTCACAAATAAGATCCGCTCAGGTGCTGTCAGTGTCATTCCTCCAGTGCCAGCAACTTGCTCCCTGCCAGGGCTGCGCACGCTGTTCCAGCACCCCATCAGTTACTGGCAGAGCCAAGGAATCCAGATGCAGGTACATGTGAGATCCCCTACCGTGGGGCCTTTGGACATGAGCCCAAACTGCAGAGTATGTCATGCAGCATTGTCGAGACCAGCAGAACCACTTTGGTGGACTTGCTGATGCCGCTTTTTTGCATGCTAGAAAAGGTGACTGCAAGAGGTTTATGCATCTCCTGTAAGGAGATCAATTCTTCACAGTGTATTTTGGTGCAGCTAGAAATAGAGGTTGTCATTGAAAAACATCAGGGTCTACCAAACTTGCCTAGTTTTGAGGCAGTTTGTGGCTCTTCTGCAACATCCTTGCAGTTCTTGTATTGCCCACAGAATTGCAACATGCCAGCTAGCCCTGAAAATATGTCTCATGGGTGATCCTGAATTGTGCTGGAAGGAAAAATCCAAGGTAACTTTAGATCCATAAGCTATTAAATTGAAGGGCACACACCGAGAAGCTACAGATATGTTAACTGTCCCACATCACAAACACTTCTGCGAGTTATTAAAAAGTTAAATGCCCATCACTGTCTGTGGGACTTATTACAAATGATGCTTATAAATAACTTAGAGCATTTAATAACTTGCAGGCAGGACAGCCTTAAAAAATAGCACATCACTAACCCCTGGGATGCTTCTGTGTGAATAGATTACTGCTACTGATGAGCATAATCAAGTTAAACATTTCCTTGTCTCTGTACCTGCTTTTCCATTACATTTCAAACTAGTTTACTAATGGACTGGGGAGACTGTGAAGGCAGAGAGGTCTGGTCCTCAGCTTGCATCAGGCCAGATCAGTAAGTTCAGATGCAATGAAATGAATCCTTGCTTCTCTCGCAAATGTCAGTCTCACAAGCAGCTCAGATCACAAACGATCACAAAGCTCGGAGCTTTTTTAAAAGGCAGTCATGCACATAGGCACCTGTCATCCAGTGGCTCCTTGAGAGACGGGCTTTAAATATATTTAAAGGTATTTAAACAGATAACACTCAGGAATTCTTGCTGTGGGACTTTCAATACACACCTCACATAACCAACATGCTGTTTCTGATGCTATTCAAGACTTTTTCTCCTTTGAACTTCATTCATTTGGGTTGGAGGCGACTTCGGCTTTATCTTCAGGGACAAAGATAAGTCTCTAATAGACATGTGCAAGAACTTTTGATTATTTCACTGCTCATGTTAAAGGAGGATTAGAAAGAAATTCCCCCCAACCCTCTACCTAACAAATTTGAGAGTGTGGGGTTTGGGGCAAGCGAGTGAGAAAGCATAGAGGTTCATCTCCACAGCAGGCCAGAGACTGATGGGACAGCATGAGAACTGTCCTACATAAACCTAATCAGAATCTGGTAAACGAAGCAGAGAATCCCATTTCTCACTGAGGCAAAACTGGAAGTACTTAGGTGAAGGTACCGACTGAGAATCCTGGGCTTGTTTCTCTTGACACTAGCATAGTAAGAAGCCAAGTGCTTCTTCCAGCTACTTAAAACACAAACAAAAAGGGACTCTGAAGTCCTAGCAACAGTTTGGGGACCATGATTCAAGGGTGAGAGAGAAGCTTAACAGATCTATTGCCAAGAGAGATGGAAACAAGGGAGGAAGGAATAATAAGCAGCAGTGGAAGAAGTCTGGTATAGACAACTCCTAGATAATTCCACCAGGTAGCCTGGACTTTATTATGCTACATCCAACATGTAGGATGTAAAATCCTAGATTTAAAAATAAACCTCTGGGCTTTCCTTGATGAACTAGATAGCATCGGCAGAGGCCAGCTCTAGTGTTTAGTATCCGCCGTTCCTGGAGGCACTCTCTTCCAAATGGAAACATGATGGCTGTTAGCATACTAGATGATTATAAAAGGAAAGGGATGGAAGAGCCTCTACAGCCTCTGCATATGTTTAGTGATGCTATCAAAGGAAGTAGATACACAGCCAAGAGAGTAGCAGCTCACACATATGTTTTTTCTGTTTGGAGTCACTGCTCACAGTTGCTTCTCTAAGCTCGTGTTTCCTTACTTTAGGAGAAAGAAAGAATCCATCTGGATTTCCAGATCTTTGACAACTCACAGGCCATGACAACTGTTGGGTGATTGCTCTATATGTAATTGGAGAATAAAGTTACTCCTCTAAGCAGTTATTAGGATTGCAATTATTCCTTCCAGCTCATCGCTACCACTTGCTGCTTAGTTCCAAACTGTAGATGATGCCCTTAAGGTCTGTATCCTGAAGTCATATCTAACCCCTTAATCACCCTTAAAACTGTTTTGCATTACCTCAGTCTCCCAAGAAAAGCATGCCTAAGAAGAGTCCTTCTTTTTATTTTCCTTGCTTTTCTTTAGCACCACAGCTCTATCCATCTTCTGACTGTGTGGGTTTTTAGGGTGCTCCCTCCATGAATGTGCACTCAACGCAGTCCTAATTCACAGAATTGCATCCAATTCACCCAGACCTCAGCACTGGCCTGTGTGAAAAAAAAAAAAAAGGAGCCACAAACATCCACCTCAATAAAATCCAAAGGATACATAGCCTATTCATTTAGCTCTTCTGCTTGTCTTCTGCCAGCTCATGCTTTCTCTCTGTCAAAGCTTGCCTGCAGTTTGGGAGGGTCTCCGGGCAGCTCTCTTGTTCACCAGCAGCTGTCAGTCGTGAGCAGCCCTGTCAGACGTGAGCTGCCCTGTCAGAGTTTTGCACCAGCCACTCAGCATCACCTTTACTTACAATGGATGCTCCAACACACTACATCAACAGGTTCCTAAAAATAATAAAAAAATAATAAAACCTCAAAGTCTCTAGATATTAAGACTGCTGAAACAGAATGACATGTATCTACCCACCTTTATTTGGAGAAGAGTTGATTCCAAATAGGCTGCCTAATGTTTCAGGGTATATCTGAGAGAAGACTGATAAGGAAGACAGATCTAGGTGCCTTCAGGAAGAGTTCTACAGGTGTCCAGGGCAGGAATGCTGGGCAATGCTTTTACCAGGACATTGGCAAAATTAACAGTCATAAGGTAACTCCCACGGGCAGATTCTCTGATCAAAGCCAGTTAGAAACATTTACAATAATAATTACCATAACAACTCTTACCTACTCACATACAAACTTACCTTCAAATTACATCAAATTGATTTTTAATGTGTTTTTTCAGCTACTTGACACCACAAGATGATTCACATTTGTTTACTGAGGTAGTAAGAATCATTTGACTGTGGTCTGACAGCATCTGGTATCATGCCGAAGCCAAGAGCAGTCCTTGATAATGCCAGAAGGGGGAAATCACGCTGAGGAATCTTAAGAACTTTTTAGCTGAACTGAAATCTAAGTGCTGGCAGATGACTGTGAGTTTCCCAAAAGCAAGGTATGTGGGAAATGTTCAAATTGCAGTTTGCCTTACATGGGTCCATCAAATAAAGAGGAGCACTTGCAGTTTAAGTGTTATGTATTCTTCTTGGGACATTAAAAAGAAAAAGGCCATTATCCATAATAAAAAAAAAAAACAGATTAAGAAGTACTTTATGAACAGTTACAGAACACCAGGTAATATACTGTCTCATTAAGAAGGTAGCATGCAGCACTGCTGCTTCATTTATTAGTGACCAACTGCTGAGCTCAAGTCACCATTACAGCACAGGGCTGGTTGTTAGCTGTTGGAGTCAATACTAGCAAAGCTGAGCTGCCTAGATTTCATTCCCATAGAAAATATGCTTCAGTGTGCAAGCAAAAAAAAACCCATCCAGCTTGAAAGACATTTTATTCCTGCAGATCAGCCAGTTATAGAGAAATTTTCTTTTTAAACATTCCTTTCAAACATAACTAGGGAATTAACAGCTGAAGTGGAAAAAACGTCTGATGTCTATTGGAGCAGTACAATGAACTTCTGAAAAACTTAGGCTGGTAAAAGCAGTATTAGAATTTACGCTTCAGGGAAAGAAGTGAAGTTTTAGAAACATCAGACACAAGCAGGAAAGGTTCAGATGTCCTCTCCATCTTAGAAATATTGTACCTATCTCAAGAAGACAGAATCGCTACAGTATAATGCTCCAGGTCTTCTCTGACAGGTACATCATCTTTGACAGATGATGTCTTTTTCCGCAAGAGTGCCACACGACACCTTTACCATAGTCATTGTGCAACACAGACCAATGACAGCATCACACTGGTCTTGTACTCACTAAACTGGCAATCTGCAGGACAGGTAATCAGTCAGTGTTTCAATTCTGCACTGCACAGTTCTCTACAAGATTTGCCTTACTCATCTGAGGACATAACAAGGTCTGTAACCGTGCTTGCCACAGCCAGTTTATTTCACTGAGACCTGTCCATATTCTGAAGCTGAGAGTGTACTTACTTGTTGCAGTAGTTTCTAGGCAGATAACGAAGGCCTATCACAGAGACAATATTCTAGCTAAGTCAACAGCCAAAGATTTATCAGAAAAGGGAAAACCAGCTGAAATAATGAGATTCTCTGCCTTTTTTCACCCCTTTACCTGCCATTTTAGAAACGGTAATTGATCTCATTAAAATGAATTTCTTTACCACTTAAAATACAATATTCACCCAGACAAGTACACTTGTTGCTGTGAACATAATTGCTCTGAGCAAAGAGAGCCAGAAAGCTCTTTGGTACATCCCTATTAAGAAGTTAACATTTTAGTGACTGTATGAGCAGCAAAATAATACCTTCCATTAATTTAACTGACACTGCATGAGGAGTATGTCACCCCATAAAGACCTACTACAGTGCCACAACAATACTATCATGCTACAAAGACAGGACTTTAGCCCAAACTCATCTCACTTAATCAGTGGGGGGAAAAAGGACAAGAAAAGAACTTATAGGCTGCAAACGCAAGGCAGATTTCACTGGGGCATTGCTGTTTCAGCAATTTTAACAGCTTTGTCTGTTTGAGAAAGAATGAGGAAAAATGACCCATTCCAGTTCAAGCAGCTCCTGAGACAAACACCGTTAAACGCCAGCTTCTGCAGCACACACCCACCAGCCTTTTCCCAGGCCTGCCACTGGCACACTTTTTTACAGCTGTTTGATGTGGTGTGGCTTCAGGCATGAACCTGCAGTTTATATGTTTGCGTTCCTAGCAAGGTTCTTTGCTGGTGTGCCACTCCTTTCTACAGGTATTTTAAAAAGAGCTATACAAAACATTCCTGTTAAAAAACCATCTCCTTAAAGATCAAGCATTTGAAAACATACTGGTTTTATTTGGAGTAACATACAACATACATATGAACAGGGACAGACAAACATGTAGAATGCACTGTTAAGAGGCTTCCAGATAAATGCAAGGCAGAGGATTACAAGCAAAAGACTTGGGAGAAGTAAGCTGTTTTCTGGTGAAATTACAATAAGAAAGGAGATGAAAACATCTAAAATAACTTATTTCCTAAGAAAGTTCCATTAGCAACTTCCCTATGCTTTTTCAGATTATCATCTTAACATTAAGAATACTGGCAAAATCAGAATCAGAATCTGTATTCTGATGTTCAAATTTGTTTTAAATAAATTAAAGTGAAAAAGCACACCTCCAATCAGTTGCCGTATCTGAAATGGTGCAGCGCTTCTGCTGTAAAGCTTATCTACCTTGCTGCCTACTGAATTCCCTCTAGCAAAACGTTATTGACCACATTTTGCTAAGGTATGAGATGTCCAGTGTGAAATAACATCACAGAATCAGTGTGTCTTTTTTTCCTCCTACTTTTTACTTCCACTGATGCAACTTTCATTTATAATGCCAACTCATGGCTACATTAACTATACAAAAGTAACTAACTGGAGTTTCTACCTCAGAGACATCAAAAAACTAAAGCTTTTTTTTTCCTTTTTTTTTTTTCTTAACAAAAATAAACTCCCTTCTTTGTAGAGAACGGTCTCAGTTCTTCCATAAACTCCTGTTTGCTATTTCTCAGGCAATGTCAATGGCCAACAATTAAAAACATGGTTACAGAAACTAATAACTATAAATTGTAAGTTTACAAGGAAGTAAGATAGAAGTTTCAGCATCTTATTAGTATTAATAAAAAGTTATTTTAAGCACTAGAAGCAAAAAATATACTGTTCAAACCAAAAATTATTGAAAAATAATACCAGTCTACATTTTCTTTCTATGGCAGCTTCTGACAGACCAGGTATTCTTGGTGTTTTAGTCCTCTGGCTCATATCTGAGGATTGGAAAAATAAATAAATAAAAGAAACTCACATTAAAACAGAGTAGAAAATACCAATAAGACATTTTGTCTCTAAAGAAAATATGAAACTCAAGTAATAAATTACTCTCACTAGTGACATATTGCTGTCAAGGCTCACTGTATGTCTTAGGGACCAGAAAAATATATATACTTTTTAGACTATTTTCTCCTTTCAAAACTGGCCAGTTTATGAAACAGAAGAATGAGGGAATGACCAGGAACCTACCCACAAATCTCAAAATACAGGCAGAAGTTTAAACAGAAGTTTGAAGTTTCACTTCTGTCTTCTTACAGCATAGGTCTAAGGCATCCAGGTTGCCAAAGCTCACTTGACATTTGCAGAATGAGAGTGTTCTACGCAATATAATGGCCAGGGTGCTTCTTTACTCAATACAGGCCTAAGCCTGTTTACATATCGTGGACTTCTCATTCCTATAAACAAGTGTGGAAGAAATAAGAGAATGCCAAAACATCTGGTACATCTGCCACCTGCATCTGTGTGTGTAGCACCTGAAGGCTCGTCTACCACATCCACCAGGATTTTGTATCCTCTCCATACTAAATTCTCCCATTACTTGCTACACAGTAACTACTGTTGCACACATCAGTCCTACTCATCTAGCATGCATCAAAAAGATTGGCTTGTCGAAAATCAGGGAACAGCCTGCTAGAACCTCTTTTTAAGGAAAACTTTATAGTCTGTTTTAGAGACAGCTTCACATTTATAAAAAACAAAATGGGAACAGAATGTGGATCCAGAACAATGATCCTGTTTGGACAGACAGAACAGCACCACTTACTTGGAAAGCTTTTTACGTAGATCCTTTATCTGTTCATTCTTCTTAGTGAGGATCTCTTTCATGTTGCGATAGGCAGCTGTTTGCTGAAATTTCTTCTCTAATTCCTACATAATAACATCAACATATTATTTACATATTCTGAAAACCAGGCTAATATGCTTTTTAAAAAAGATGACTTGCATTTCCTCCTTAAGTTTCAGAATAGTGGGTTCTCTAACTTATTCAAATTTAGAGAAAGTCATCTAGTAGATTACAATTATATTACTAGGAGAGACAGAGAAACACAGACTTTACATTCTAATGAAATCAGGCTAAAAGTCTTCTGAAGAATGGGAATACACTTCATTCAAAAACTTCTGTGTCAACAAATGGGCAATTTTCAAGTATTCATCTAGTTATAATCTTAGTTGCATTTTTGCTGTTTTGTGCATAACATGTTTTTCCACCGAAATAACAAAAATACACTGGCACAAGCGTGACCCAGTAAACTCTGCATCCTGTAGCATATGCTTGTTAAATCACTAATCAGCTAAAATGTGAGTAAGGATCTCATCTTTATATTGCAATAAAATGCTAACCTTTTCAGCTGTGGATAGCTGATCCTGCACCTTAAGCAAGTCATGTTTTGTTGTCACCAAGTTCTCTTCCAAGAATTTTGGTTTGCAGTAGAGTCATTCAAAGTCTTCTCAAACTGGCATTTCAAAGCTGCCACTTTATTCTCCAGTTCAGTGATATCCTGATTTGCATTAGTCTTCAAAAGAAGAAGTATTTAAAATATGTCAAATGCAAGAGAAGAGATATTTAAAATGTCAAGTGCAAAATTCCACATAAAATGGGTACATCTTAATTTTTAATAATTATGTTCATGTTAGTCCTGTAAAGCCTATATCAAAAGTGCTTTAACTAAAAAAGATTAGAGCACTACTTTGTATCTTTAAAAAATTCTTAATAAATGCATTTTAAAGATAGCCAGAATGTCTTCTCTGCCAAGTTGAGATTTCAAGTTCCTGTACTTCACTTCTTTAGGAATTCAGTGAAGCCACAGGAAGAAGCATATCACAAGAAGCTATTTATTAAATTACAGTTTAAGACCTGAATGTCTATGCCATTATGTATTTTTAAAGCAGGTAAAATATCACAGGCATTTCAAAAGCTGTTAGTGTAATACAGGTAGGAAAGGATGAAAGAGTTAAGGCTCATGTTATCAATCAGGTACTGACATTGCACTGTTCTCAGACACATTACAAAAAAAGCCTCCACAGCTGCTTATGAAGCAACTTTCCTGTTTCCTTGTGAGAAGAAACAACCCAAACTCTTCTGGCCACCAGTTCTGGGTCACAAAACATTATATTCATGTAAGTGTTCTATGGATTTCCACGTAAAAACAACCAAAATCTCTCCAGCAGTACCTTAAAAAGAACAAAAATCTAAAACTAAGTAAGCTCTGCTCCTTTTTCTAAGTGGAAGGTAAGATTTGAGCATTGGAAATCACTTGATAATACTACTTGTACAGAAGAAAAGCTTATTTTGAATTTTGAGACGGAGTCCAAGGCTGCAGTGCTGAAAAGCACTACCTTGTATAATGTTTCAGATCAGGATAGACAGTGACCATTTTTCTGAACTGTGACATACGTCAATTATGTAAAAATTCTAAATCCTCAAGTAAACTGATCCAAACTGTGGTTCACACTTGGTGTGCGGAACCGTACTAAACTATTAAAAGGAAAAAAAAAGGTAGAAAACTGCTGAGCTAAAAGTTGGTCCTTAGGAACCCTTGTGGTTTGGCAGTCATTTGTTTGTTCAAAGAGTTTGAAAACTACTGCTTTAATGAGCAACTGGGTTCATAGGATTTTATTGACACCTATCCTATAAAAATAAGGAGTGAAACCAGATAAAGTTTAGCATTTTCTTCAAACAACTAATACTTCAATTGATTAAATAAAGTAGTACCTTTCAGCACTATATCTACTAGCTAGTTTCAGCAACATATACATGCCTGTAAATAGAAAATGTAAGAGCTGGAGAAGAAAGTGACAGATTATAGACAGCAAATAGGACATGAAAGCTGAAGACACTCAGCAGCCCTGACGTTGAGGCTAATCCATGTTTAACCAGAAAAGCAGGATGAGAATTGATTCCAATCTGTAAAAACTGCAAACACTATTATCCAGGATTTAATAAACCCCTTTAATATTTCAAACCTTTAGTAATTTAAGGCTTAACTAAACAGATAAAGAAAATATTTGTTGTGACTGATAAATCAAGTTCCCTATTAAATAATATTATTGAATATAGATTTTGAAAGTTACTAGATAAAATTACTGCATATTAAGAAAGCCAAGTACATACCATAAACCAGATAGAAAGCAAAAGAAAAAGAAATCAGGATTAAAATATGAAAATTAAAGTGGAAATATTTTATGATACTGAACTTCACTTCCAAATTTGTAAATACTGCAAGAATTTTAAAAAGTTAATCTCATTATTTTGAGAAACTAAAGTGTTGTAGTCTTTTTAAAAGTTTGAAACTAAACGTTTTAAATTTGAACAAATTAAACCAAAATTAAAACAAAGAAAATAAAAGTTTGTTCATTTAAATGAACAAACTTTAGAAAATTCTAATTATTGACAAAATAAAGGTATGAAATTTAAAAAACACTCAGGGTGACCTGAACAGATTTATCTGTGTCAACCTACATGACTTATAGATTTTTGTTTTGTTTTTTTCCTGCAGTAGCAACTCATCATGAATCCTCATTTACAGTCTGAATCCTCATTTACAGAAAAGATTAAAAACCTTAAGTAGTAAAAATAAACGGTAAACCATTTTTGACATTACACTGATATGGGCAGAACTACATAAAATCAAACTTTTTTTAATGCCATCTGACCCATGCTCATTGACATTTGCGGCAAAACTTCAATTGATGTTTAAGAATATAGGACACTGGACACTTACATATAAGTACTGAGGTTTATAAAGTCTGAAGTGAGAAGCAGTAAGTCTGGCTTGCCCATGTCAAGATCAAGTGTGACAAATGCTTGAAAGAATTAGTGTTTTATTGCTGCTATAAAAAAACAGATTAGATACCATTCTTTCATCAGTAATCAGGAAGAACCAAACCAAAATAAATTTCTATTTGTTAACGCAAATGTCACCCCTGAGAACATGAACTCTGGAATACTACTTCCTGATAGTACCTGGAATAATACTTTCTATGAATCATTTATCATGGTCTATGTGACACAAAATAAGTGTCACGAAATCAACTAACATTCTGGATTATCTGCTGACTGACAGACCAGCAGGAACATGACAATGTCAGCAGGAACATGATGATACCAAGTTGAACTTTTGTATTTGCCAGAAAAGAAACACACCATACAGACCAACTTTTTAGATGCACAGGCAACAGTTGTGTTAAACAGGGGTGGTGGTGGTGGAAATCTTAACTCTATTTACCTTTTGATCTCCTTGGATCATCTGTAAATCCTTCAGTGACTTCTCCAGTTTGGACTTTTCATCTAGTGCAGCTGTAGCCTGTGATACATCGAAACCGTAAAACCTCAGAAACGTATTTTAATAGAAAACATGAGAATAATAACCATGGGATTCTTATTTAGATATTGTTTAATATGTAAACAGCATTAAGTATCCAAGCTTACAGGGGATTTACCTGTGTTTCTATGGTCTTCAGTCTGGTCTTCAATTTTTCATTTTCTTCTTGGAGACAAGCAACTGTCTTTGGGTTAACAAATAAGAAAAAGTTTGTAAACACTCTTGTGCTATTTTTAATTTTCCAAATATTTCAGGAAAGCAAACAAGCTTCTAAATGCTTAGAAAAATAGCCTTCATAAGAAATCAGTAATCAATTTATTTATTGTGTTTTCTACCTCATTCAGCAAGAATCAGTCTCCAGTTTTACTGTAATATATAGGACCCTTCACTTAAATTTGGCACATGCTTTACTAAACTGAGATTAGTGAGCTCAGCATCTTGTTAGTACCAAGACTCACGATAAAGAAAATTGCATGTTCAAAGACGTAAACCTCATTGCTGCTCATAATTTGTATTTTCAATCAACAAGTAAGTCAGAATTTATTCCTAGTTCCTGCTTAAAAGAGACAAATACCAGGTTACTGTATATCACGTTTTGTGTCACAGGCAAAAAACATGCTTTATCAGTCAGAGTAAATTCACCATATAAACTTTGAATTATTTTTGAGAAAAAGAAGACATCAGATGCACATATTCAACAAAAACTGTCATGAAACAGATTTTGAAATTATTTTTGAAGGAGAACTACATATTGATCTGTAAGTAAAATACAAAGTCTGAATTCTTCAATGCTTTAATTATCTTAATGGGTAACAACAATTTGACTCAGACACCGTACTTGACAGACCATTTTCGTAATGCAGGCTATAAGACAGAAAACTCCTTGCTAAATATCTTGACTGCCCGTGACTTAGAAGTGTATTGTAAGAAGTGTGGCATTTTTAAAAAGCTCAGTTGAACTAAATGGGTTCAATACCTAATAAAAATTCTTTATAACCTTAAATACTAGAATGTCTTGTAATTCCGAAAATCTTTATTGAGTTGAAATTAGATGTTTTCAAAACTAGTAAATTCTAAATTCTTTAAGTATCTGCTTCTTTAGGAGGAATTTAACCAACTAACAAAAGAAAAAGACTGAATGTAATAGGATTGACTTTGAGTGACTGAGAAAATGTTCGATAACAATCATTTCAGTCAGCTACATATTTCAATTTGCTTCCTTGCTGGAAAGCCAGCCAGCTGCACAGAACAAAATGAATACTGTTTTCTACTAATTTACCTCATTAAATGCAAAAATAAATAATTGCAAAGGCTAAAATGTCTTTACAAAAGGAAGGCCAATATTGCAATACATGTTAGAGACCATAACTGCACAATAAATTTAAGACGTTTTACAGTATTTATTAATTTATTAGAATTTTACTTTACATTCTGGGCTGCGTTACCTCGATGCCTATGTAGCGACAGGCACGTTACACAGATACCACTGTACAACTACCCAGTTCAGTCAAATAAGCAGAATCGTCATTAACCACAACTGCACGAGCACACAAGTACTTACCTTGTTTAGCAGCTCTGACCCACCTTCATTTAATGGAGTCAGTTTTGGTTTAATGAAATCTGCACTGGGCTAAAGAATTAAAGGTTAAAAAATTAAATTTATAGATTTCTAGGAAGAAGAAAAGTATTCCTTTAGTCTGTAAAATAACCATTAACAGTCAATTCAGCTTTCTTTTGTAAAGCAAATCAATGACCTTTTATTTCAAGTTTATTTTTTACTGGTACTTTGGCTCCTAAGTTATATACTTCACTTTCAGCTAAAGGTAAACAAAAATACTGCATAGAGACTTAAGAGGATTGCAAACTTGAATTTACAAAAGACTACCAATGCTGCAGCAACCAAAAGACAAAAGAGTATGGAAAACAGAAAAAATATTTGAGTTATTGCAAGAGTAAAAAATATTTACAGAGCTCAAAATAATTTTATTATTTTAAGTATTCAAATAAAATATACATTAGCTAAATATATATTTACGCTACAAACCAAATAAGGTGCAATCATAATCATACAAGATAAGCTAGAGTCATATCTGTGTTGTGGAACTTCTCAGCTCATGACTCCACCTTGAGACAAGTCATGTCCCAATCTTACCCCACTTTCCAGGAAGAAAAGAACTCAGGAGCAGATGCTCCAACACCCCCCTGGTCTAGCTGACTTTGGGACGAGGATTATGAGGAATGCCCCAGGTGTGCAGAATCTGCAATCTGGACACAGCCATGGCAATTCCATGTGAGCCTTGGTGCCAAACTACAAAATGCTATTTTTTTTAGACTTTCAAAGATTGCTTTGAAAAAGTACAGCGTTTTTGTTTTTCTTTTGTCTTTCTCTCTTAAGCACAAAGAGTCAGGACTAAGTATTTTAAACATCTGTCATGACTCCACATAACATTTGATTATGATTTGATTAAAACAAAACTCTACCTTCTTGTTCGAAGATGTAAATTCTGATTTTTCAAATTCAGCAACCTGTTCCAACAGTTCTCTTGAAAAGAAAAATAAAGGGAGGCATTCATTTACTAAAATAGCTATGCTATGAAACGTATTTGACCAGGCTGATGCTATGTTCTTTATTGCACGTAAAATTCTCATTAGAAGTACAGAATGAAGTCCTATGCAAATACAATAAATGCAACAGATCATGTCTTGCAATGGTATGATATATGCACTAGAACCGTAAGATTTAGCGTCCTTGGTTAAAATATAATCTACTCAGACAACAAAGGCTTTTTAATCAAACCCTACCACCTTCTCTTAACTGATTAATTCAAGTAAGAGTATTGCCAATAAAAACATCTTCCTGACAAATTTGAAATAGTTGTGTATCTTGCTACTTTATCGGTGCAAGACTTGAAACTAACCTATAATCGGTACAGTAGTAAAAGAACAGCTTTCTGTGATTAGGAAACGAATGCAAATAGACGAGATTTTGAAGTTTTCTTATTATTGAAAGGCATTCTGTATAGTCCAATATACGTTACCGATTCTCCAATTCAGAGACATCTGTCTGTAACTTAAGGTACCATTTCTGAGCCTGCGAAAAGAGCTGCCGCAGAAGCAAAACATTGGTGTAGGTTGTATTTATGAGCTCCGATTCCACTTCACTGTGCACAACAGTCTGCAGTCCGTCCAGCATGTCTATCACCTCATCGACTGTGAAGGTCTCCTCAACAAGTCTAAACAGAGCAGTCAACATGAGTCATGTATGATAAAGCTAACAATTTTGCATTGTTCTGAGACCTCACTACACAGGTATCATTATATAATGCAATGTCCTTCTGAAATCATGCACTATCAGTAGTTATTAGATGACCATGGCACTGCTAATTGGTTGTGGTATTTAAATTTTCTCTTGGAAACATTATAATCACAAGTATTACTTCTGCTACAGTCTTACAGAAAATTTAGAAGCAAGACATAAAGTAATGTCATGCTGTCTGTATCTATGTTAATTCCTGAGAATTTGAAAAACTTCATTTTAAAAGGACTTGACTTGTAACATTTGGAAAACTATAGAGTCTTTCTTCCACACTAAGAACATATAAATGTAAATGAAGAAAAGTCACCTCATAAAGCATTTAAATGTGCAATCGCTGCTAGTGTATTTTGCTTTATTTTTATTCAGAACCCCACCCCCTTCACCTGGTACCTGCTGTCCTTGAGGTCCTGAAAACATGAATCCACTGTTTTGAGACGCAGGCCACGCTTGAAACGAGCAAAACGCATGTAGTTGATCACTTCATTCTGGTGGTGCTCATTAAGGCCTAGCTCTGCCTGCGGATAAGGATATATGCACAAAGATAAACACACACTGAAATAAGTAAAAAAGAGCACAAGTATTGTGAAGACTTACCTTCCAACTAGTTTCTGTGTTTGCTTTCATAGGGTTATCATCTTAACTAGTATGTTAAAAAACAACCAAATTTTCATATGTGTCATTCCTGTATACCTCATATAAGCGCTCCCCCTTTAGAAGCACCAATACTTGAAAGTAAGTCCTCAAATGACCAGTACCCTGAGAAAAGTCATACAAAATCAGAGACAGAGACAATTAGAGGATGAGAACCAGAATGTCTGTAGGGGAGAGGAAGCTCTTGGATAAATTTGTCTTTGTATTACACATACACATGTATAATGTAGCTGAATGATGTATCTTTTATAGACGTACTAACAAAAATATATCAGAAAGTACATTATCATAGAATCACAGAATGGTTTAGGTTGGAAGGGACCTTAAAGATCACCTAGTTCCAACTCCCCTGCCATTGGCAGGAACACCTTCCACTACAGCAGGTTGCTCAAAGCCTCATCCAACCTGGCCTTGAACACTTCCAGGGATGGGGCATCCACTTCTTCTCTGGGCAACCTGTTCCAGTGCCTTACCAGCCTCATTGCAAAAGTTTTCTTCCTTATATTTAACCTAAATCTCCCCTCTTTCAGTTTAATGCCACTGTCTCTTGTCCTACCACTACATGCCCTTGTAAAAAGTCCCTCTCCAGCTTTCTTGTAGGCCCCCTTTAAGTACTGCAAGGCTGCTAGAAGTTCTCCCCAGAGTCTTCTCCAGGCTGAACAACGCCAGCTCTCTCAGCTTGTCTTCATAGGAGAGGTGCTCCAACCCTTGGATCATCTTTGTGGCCCTCCTCTTGACTCACTCCAGCAGCTCCATGTCCTTCTTGTGTTGGAGACCCAAGAGCTGAACGCAGTACTGCAGGTGGGGTCTCACAAGAGCAGAGTAGAGGGGGAGGATCACCTCCCTCGACCTGCTGGCCACACTTCTTTTCATGTTATGTTTCTTTGTTAGTTTATATGTAAAATCTTGAGATTCCAACATAATCTTAAGTGATAATCCAAATTTGTTTCTCAACAGCCTATTGCCAGAAACAAACATTCCCAGGGTAAATTAAAAACGAATCATTTTTGATCTGGCTAACTAGCCCTTCTATGTCTGTCTTGATTTCAAAAGAAGGAGTATTGGCATGGCCAATTACACGAGTATAACTCTTGCTAGTGCAGGTAACACAAGTCACAAGGAGGCACAACTGGGGACAAATGAGAGTTTACAATCGCAGTCCCTGGAGAGCTGATGCAAACATGGTGAAGTCCATTTCATTTACTCCAGTGTACTGAGTTATTATTGCTGGTGTTGGAGACAGCAATGTAGCAACTCAGACAAAACAGTTAATCTGACCACCTTGTACTTATTAATCCAACTGCGGAGGGTAGCTCCAGCTAAAACACAGAACTGCGACAGCTGCTTGAACAATACTGGAAACGTAAGCACAGATCTTGACTGCCTGGAAATTAAAGGCAGTCAGGAAACAGCACCAGCAGCAAATAAAACAAGCTCTCAGAACGCCATTGCAAGTCCAATGTCTCCCACAAAGTTCCACATCTTGCAAATGAGAGAACATATGAAAAGCTCATTAACATTCTCTTTGCTTTCGCTTTTTTTTTTTTTTTTTTTTTTGGTGAAAAGCTTCTACTCATTACAGACAGAACGGAAGGCATACACTAACACCAGTGCTGAAATCTCACAATCCGGAGACCAGCTACACAAGGACGTTAAACTAATCAATAAATACGTAAGCACAAGCCAAAGCCACAGGTGATTTCCAAGAGCAGTTAAGCGACTGGGGCACTGGATCCTGCAAAAACCCCAAGCCCAGCTCGTCTCCGCAGGGTCCGACAGGGGTGGCACGCATGACGACGGGCCGCCTCTCCCCGACAGGACTCGGCCGGGCCGCCTCCCCGCCCAGCCTCGGGGCCGGCCGACGCGGAGAACCTCCTCACGGTACGGCGCGGCTCGGCGGGGCTCTGCCCCGCGGCGGGGGCAAGGCTGACCAGGCAGCGACGCCACCCTCCGCGCAGAACTGACGGCCGGAGGCGGCTCCGCTACTCACCATGGCGGCCCCTTCGCCGGCGCTCGGACGGCGACTGACTACAGGCCGACGGTTGCCATAGAGATGAAGCCTCGCGAGCGCCCCTGCTGCGCTCCTATTGGCGGTGGATCGCTCACGTGACTCGCCCCGCCGCGTCCCCTGCGCCCCTCCCTCTCGGCGGGCGGCGGCGGCCGTTTCTCGGGGCAACGCCGTTCCCTCCCGCGGCATGCGCAGCCGTCCCGCGGCCCGGGCAGCGCGGACTTCTGTCGGCGCGGAGCGGAGCGGGGCGGCCGTTCGGGGTTCCTCGGTGGGGCTATGGGGTGCCGCCTTCTCCGCCCTTTCCTCGGGGCGCCCTGCAGCCCCAGGGCCTGACGCTGGGCCTGGAGGGCAGCGCCGCCGGGCCTCGGCTTGCATTTGACTCCGCTCATCCTTCACCCCGATGGACACGGGGGCGGGCGGAGCCGGGAGCAAGCAGCTGGGAAGCTGTGTGAGGGTTTGGGATTTTTTTTTTTCAACATTGGTTTTTTTTTTTTGCAACATTGGGGTTCTTTGGGTTGGTTGGTGGTTTTCGTGAAGCGATCAGGAAATAAAAGAGTTGTTCAGCTTTCGGGATTCTTTGCTTCTCTTGCTGTTCGGATATGAATGAGTGAGTGAGTCTTCTAGGGACAGAAGTCCTGGGAGTTGGATGGAGGCGAGCAAAATGCGTGGGAACCTCTTAAAATGATAATAAAAAGATAAGCAGGTATGCATCGATGAGCTTTGAAACTGGTCAACCAGTTTTGTTCAAGAGCCATATTCCACACTGAGATTTTTGCCTTCGGCGTTACTGCACAACGTGTTGCAAATTCCATCTGATGTGGTTCATATTACTGCCACAATCCTGTTGACACCTGATACCTCTCATTCTGCAGCCTCATGCTCTGATACCGCTCTGGTGTAACAGAGTGAACACTCAGATCACATAATCACAGTGTGGTCCAGGGTGGCAGGGACCTCTGGGCTTCGTCTGGTCCAACCCCTCAGCACAAGCAGGGCCACCCAGAGCTGGCTGCCCAGGACTGTGTCCAGGTGGCTTTGGAGTATCTCCAAGGATGGAGACTCCACAATCTCCCTGGGCAACCTGTGCCAGTGCTTGGTCACCCTCACAGTGAAAATGTGTTTCCTGATGTTCAGGGGGAACCTCCCGTGTTTCAGTTTGTGCCCATGTCCTCTGGTCCTGTCGCTGGGCACCTCTGGAAAGAGTCTGGCTCTTCTCCCTTCAGGTATTTGTACACATTGGTGAGATTCCCCTGAGCCTTATTTGCTCCAGGCTGAACTATCCCAGCTCTCTCAGCCTCTCCTCGTAGGAGAGATGTTCTGGTTCCTTCGTCATCTTTGTGGCCCTTTGCTGAACTCTCTCCAGTAGCTACATCTTTTTTTGTACTGGGGAACCCAGCACTGGACATGGTGCTCCAGGTGTGGCCTCTCCAGTGATCTGCTGGAGTCTCTTCTTATGGAAGCCACAGCGAATTCTTGGCTCAGACAAGATTAGTAGCTTTTAAATGTGGAATAATAACTCTTACATGACAGAACCTGAAATTGTTAAGGACCTTTGTTCATAATGTTTTAGCGTTGAACAGATGCAAGCATTATGGTTAGTGATTAATAAAACCGAAACCTGGACGCTTCTACATTTAGTTTTGCTTGTGCTCCATAAAGCAAACAACCAAAACTGAAGCAGCAAACAGGAATCACAGCCATCATTATCTTTAAAACCAGATGGATGATACACTAATGAAATAATGTTATTTTCTGAGCAACAGCAGCATGTATGTGGACTGAAGTATAAAGAGTTTGTGCTGTGTGAAGTATTTAAAAAAACACAAAAGGATCAGAGTCTTAGTCATATCATGGCTTTACAAATCAATTTTAACGATCTTTAAGTATAGGGGATAATCTATTAACAAATTTTTTCAATATCTTTTCACAGCAGCCATAAAAAAGAGTTATACGATTTTTTGGTAAAGTTGGTAGAAATTAAGTAGTATATAATCAAGCCCATCTGTTCATTATGTGCCTGTTACCAACACATGCTAGTTCCATAGGCAACATACTAGATACATCTATGTTCTTAAACAGTTATTACAATGGTTTTGTCTTCAAAATACACTGTGACCATATTAGTCCATTGATGTGATTGGACTTCTAATCTTTTTCAATTTTATGATCAAGGAATTACGATGCCAACAGATTAAATACTCGCCCAAGACTACGTAAGGTAATTGCCAGGGAGTTTCTCATGTTGTCAGCACAAAACAAACCCAAAAGAAAGTGAGGAATTTTTACTCAGATGCTTTGATCAGTCAATTGTCAACTGTGTCAGCTGGAACAAATTGCTGTGCTTCAGCTTTCTCCCCATAAACCAGGAATGACTCTGTTCCAGCACTGCGCAAGGGTGGGATTGAGAAGCTCCCTGAATTTATAAAAACGCTTTGAGATGCCTGCTTCAAAAGTTCTTTGTACATTCAAAGCATCACCTGGCTTGTAAGGAGCAAAATGCTACCCCTGACATTTCTGCACTGGTATATTATGGGTTTGATGTAGTGAGGAGATTTGCCTCCTTTCTGTGGTGCAAAGGGATTCCTGTAGAAGACTCTCATATAGGGCTGAAATGGCAAGCTTATTTTAGCCATCCAGGTGTTACTGAAATGGATTTCCTTATGTTGTTCTTTTCTTCTACTTCCTGCGTGGATACCAGGAAAAAAAAAGGCAGTAGAAGTACGTGCTAGCTAACCCCCCTTTTTTTTTGTGAGCAATAAAGGTGATTTGCCATAGTAAGAAAAGAAAAGGGAAGGGAAAAGCGAAAGGAAAAGGAAAAGGAAAACAAGAAAGAAAAAACCGCAAAGAGACAAGGGAAAAGACAAGAAAAAGGAAACAAAAGGAGAGGAGAGGAGAGGAGAGGAGAGGAGAGGAGAGGAGAATGCAATTAGTACAGCTAGAGCTCATTATTGCAAAAGGTGTTATTTCAGCATCGCTTTGCCTTGCATTTCAGGCAAAGAACAGTCTTGTTATTCAACTCACTGAGAGGGAATAGGAAGAGGAAGGAGACAGGAAAGAGAAGGGAAGGGGAAGGGTTAGGGGAAGGGGAAAGGGAATAGGAATAGGAATAGGAATAGGAATAGGAATAGGAATAGGAATAGGAATAGGAATAGTTCATCTGAAGGGACTGACAATGATCATCTAATCCCACTGCTTGGCCAGTTCAGGGCTGACTGAAAGTTAAAATATGGTATTAAGGGCATTGTCCAAATGCCTCTTGAACACTGACGGGCTTGAGGTATCAACCATCTCTCCAGGAAGCCTGTTCCAAAGTTTGACCACCTTCTTGGTAAAGAAATGGTCCATAATGTCAAATGTGATCTTCCTCTGTTGCAGCTTTGAGCCATTCCCACGTGTACTGTCACTGGATACCAGGCAGAAGAGCTCAGCATCTCCCTCTCCACTTCACCTCCTCAGGAACCTTTGGAGAGCAATTAGGTCACCCCTTAGCCTCCTTCTCTCCAAACTAGACAAACCCAAAGTCCCCAACCCAGTTCCTGTAGGGTGTGCCTTCCAGCCTTTCACCAGCTTTGTTGCCCTCTGGACACATCCGAGTACCTTCTCATCCTTCTTAAATTGTGAGGCCCAGAACTGCACACAGTACTCGAGGTGAGGCCACCAACACTGAATACAGAGGGATAGTCACCCCTTTTGACCGGCTGGTCATGCTGTGTTTGATGCACCCCAGGACGCTGTTTGCCCCCTTGGCTGCCAGGGTACACTGCTGACTTGTGTTGAGCCTGCTGTCAGCCAGCACCCTCAGAGCACTTTCTGCAGGGCTGCTCTCCAGCTTCTCCTCTCCCTATTTACACTTGTGCCTGGTGTTATTCTGTCCCAGGTGCAGGATCCAGCACTTGGACTTGTGAAATTTCATGCCATTTTCATTCATTGCCCAATGCTCCAATCTATCTAGACCCTTCTGCAAGGCACCTTATCCCTTAAGATTATCATCAGTGGTGCATTCGACTCCTGCATTCAGATCACTGATAAAAATATCGAACAGAGCTGGCCCTAGGATTGAGCCCTGAGGAGTGCCGCTGGTGCCTTGCCTCCAGCCAGATGTAGCCTCATGCAACCCTTTGAGCCTCACCATTCAGCCAGTTCTTCACCCAGCTCACTGCGTATCTGCTTATCTCACAGTTGGACAACTTGTCCAGAAGTATGCTGTGAGGGACAGTATCAAAAGCTTTACTAAAATCCAGAAAAGCTAGATCTAGCACCTTCCCTTCTTCAGGTGCGGTGGAATGAGGCAGGTGGAATGTCAAAACTTATAAACTTACTGAAATGTCAAAACATTTAAGAGGAAAATATGAAAAAAAATATCTGAGATAAGAATCCACATGAGTATATTTGTGATATACTTTCTCCACACTCCTCCTGACTTGAATTTAACACAGTGAGGCAGAGAGATAATATACAAAGTTTCTTTTAATATGATCTCTAAGGATTTCAAAGTAAGAACATACTTTTAGCAGATACAGTTAAATTAGAGAACGTTTCTCAAACAGCATGTCTGTGATCCTTTGAAGTGACTCAGCTGAGTTGCTGGATGCTGCTGGCTACCCATGTGAAATCATAGTTTCTGCTATATCACAAGTGTGACTACGTTACCACGCCACACGTCTTTTCTGCAAAAGCACTGATAATATTGTGCATGCTGACTTAATTCACTGAATGAAACCCATTAACCCACCTCACTAGAAATTAGGTTTGGCCTTGTAAAGCATTTCAATAAATAGTTATTAAACATATGTTTAACTAGGATGGTCTGATGCACTTTAAAATGGTAAAGCCTAAATACATTCTTTCAAGTGAATGAAGGCCTGGAATAATTGTACAAAACTCATTTTGAAAAACTCATGGCTAGACACTTCTTTGAGAATTTGAGAAAATGAGAATGCATCACATCTGGAAAACCACATTCTAGCCCCAAAAGAATGCCTGATCCATCTAAACTACGAGTTCAGTAATTCACAGATTTTGGCATCATTGAAAAGATCAAACATGACTTTCTTGAAACTCCAAGTCAGAGAGAGGGAGATGAGGCTTTGCAACCAAGGCAGCTCGGCTCCCCATGGGAGCGTCCAACCTCATGTTTGCTGTGGTGACCTTGAGTGACAGCGGGGAGGGAGTCAGTCCTATATCATTGCAGGTGGCTTCTGGTTGTTGGTACCTTGTTTTCTGGAGATCCAGCGTGTTATGTCTGGGATTGGTGGGACTGGATTTGCAGGAGTGAATCCACCTGCAACTGAGTCCATTGGGGGGAAGTTATGAGAACATGACATACCCTCAAAAAAAAAAATAAAAGAGAAACCAAACCAGGCAGGTCTTAACACGTCTCAAAACTTACAACTAAACTCACAAATGCTTTTGATCATTGTAATGACTCTGTACACCCTCTGGAAATGGGAATAAGAATGCCCTTTTGTTTGCTGCGTACAGAAAGCCCTGGGAAACCCTGTGTGTAGTCTACATAATCAAGTAACCTGACTGAAATTGTGTTACTGGTGGAATTAGAAATGCTGAAAAGATCTACAAAATCATGCTTTTGATTTGCAAAGTGTTTGTGAGTGTCTAGGATGAGAATGATATTACGCAGGGCCATTTTTTCTTTGCTTGAAAATATGAGAGATTACTCAATGGAGAGCACTCTTGCTTGTCAGGAATAGCCCAGTTGCTGTGTCTTGCCTCAATTTAGGGGGACAAGGAACAGCTGAGGTGACTTGTCATGTTGTCTTATCTTCCTTAGACTTGCCTCAAGTGTTTTGATCTATAGAAAGTTCTTAGGTAACATGAGCCTTGTGTATGAGAGGCACTGATATCACCAAGTCGAAATATCCTCCTCATAGAGGAAGGCGAATTTTGTCACGGCCATGGCCTTTCCTAAAAATACCAGCTGAGAGGTTGTTGAACTTGTAAAACAGTCTGCTCAGAAAGAAGCAGGTTAATGTCCTCCTTTTACCCGAAAAGGGAAAATAGGTATATTAAAAGAGAGATTTAGTGCAAACACAGTGCAGTTTTCACTGTGAAAAAAGGAAACTTCTTGGTCAGCCTCAGCAGAGGGTGTAACCCCAAGTTTTGTTCTATTTCTGCAAAATCTTTCCAGCACCTGACCAGCACATCAAGCTGAGTATGTCTCTGCCCACAGTACATGCACTAAACGAGGAGTTTAGTTTTAGTTGATTAAAAAAATCAACTCCAAGTTGTGCTTAAAATTAAGCACCCTGAAGTTAAAAAGAAGACATATAGTAGTTTTAATTTTCCCACTTCCTTTAAACAACAACAACAACAAAAAGTGTTACACTTGCAAGTTCTCTTGTCGAGCATGAAAGCAATGTATTTGTAAGGAAAAGAGAGATGATCAGTTTTGTAATGGTATAAGCTGGAGGGAAATCACAAGTTATCTCACAATGCATGCTGGTATCACAAGAACTCCGTTTTGTTTTGAAATGAATTAACTATGGATGGCACTGAGCAAGGATGCAAATAGGGAAGCGATTTGGCATAAACTTGGCAAGACGATTTGTAAGGTTCATACCCTTCTTCCTGAGCAACCTGATCTAGTTGGAGATATCCCTGTTCCTTGCAGGGGGGTTGGACTAGATGACCTTTGAAGGTCCCTTCCAGCCCTAACAATTCTATGATTCTGTTCCCACCATTGGAGGCAAAAATGCCATCGTTGTCAGGGATGCTCACTTGATAAATGGCATGTGGCAGAAAAAAAACAAGACGAGCAGCAGCTCATGTTCTGGTCTGGAGATTTACCTGCCCTCGGACTTTCAGGGCAGCGGAGCTGGCTGTGGGAAGTGGGTAGGTTCAGTTATGCATATTGCTTTGCTTCCAGGGAGAATTAAGCTAAGTCTAACTGAAGTCACTTAAATCCAGAACATGAGGGCTCAGATGCTTGGAGAGACCAAAGGACATGAAGACTCTGCAACAGAGGCTTTGCCTACAGATATGCCTTTACCCTACTGCAGTTTATGTAGCTCTCCCAACGCTGACTCACCTTGCATTACACCGAACTAGGCCAAACTAGCTTCAATTAAGGGTAATTACCGTTTCTCAGCTGGCAGGCAGCCATTTGCCAGCCCAGAGTAACTAATGCCTAAGCCCAGAGGCTACGCCTGTGCTTCCACACCTATTCTTTCCTTAGCAGGTGCCCTGAGGTTTAACTGGGAGCTGCTTCCCCACCCCTGTTCTCCTACCTGGAGAGTCCAGGAGGCCACACACCATACAGAGGTATCATCGTATACAAACCTACACCTGTTTCAGGAAGAGGTTCAGAATGACAATTAGGTATTAAAGATATGCAGACACCTTAGCAGGGATTTTGCAGCTGAGTGTGGAGCACCCTGGGCTCCTTCCCCTTGGAAGGGGATGCCATGCTGCCAATGCTGGAGCGTGGTGCCAAGTGACAGCTGAGCCCAACCCAAAACCTAGCCGGAATCATTATTTTATCCATAATTGGAGCTGAGCCTGAACTGTAATTTGGAAATTTTCTTGAAGTGTGAGTTGAACGAGCATCAGCCACAGCTGAATGCCATCTAGCATTTAAGCAAAACCCCTTGGTGCTCAGACTTCCTGCAGAGGGGGGGATTTTAAATTACCATAATTTGCATGCCAGCTTGCCAGAAAGAAGATGTAGAATGCGCAACTTCATATATTTATTAACCACTTCTCACTGCCTTCCTCTTCAAAATTGTTCCTGCCACGCTCTTCTGGATGGTTGTCACATAAGACGTGCCACCAACACGTGGTTGCCTGCAGCGCTGTCCTGGATCTCCCCAGTTTCTATGGCAGGAACAGCCTGGCCTTTCCTCTTGAAGGTGGCATAACTTCCATTTTGCTCCATTTTGCTGTTGCTTGTAAAGCACCTGGTGTTTCGGGGCGATCCCAGCCCCTGCTTGCCTGCAACCTTGGTGGGCAGCCGTGGGGAGCTGTACCTGTGGGCCAGCTTGGACCAGGCAGGACTAGACCTGACTCCTCACTCCTGTCCCAGCCTCCCCAGGGGACACTGATGGCTCCTCAGGGGGACCCAGTTCTCTTTCATGGATTTTTTTTTCCCCAGTGAAAGTGTTTTCCAGCAGACACATCCATGCTGGGAGCAGCCTCTGATTTGCCCTATGCTAGATGATGCACATATGTAGAAAAATGATAGTGTGAGAGGTCTTCCCTTTGCTCTCTATCAAAAGAGCTTAACAGGAAAAAAACACGAATAAAAAATAATATAAGAGAAGATTGCCATCTGTGTTTGAGCTACCTAAACCATGCAAACCACAGGAAAAACAGCCTGTGACAGGTCTAACTAGGCTGGGGTCCAGGGAGCACACACCCACCTCAGCCTACAAAAAGTCCAAAGCTTAATCGTGAGTGCAAAGAGCAAACAGTGCGTGCGGCGGTGCAACTGCTGCGTGCGACGTCTGGGCTGACCCCACTGCGGCGACCCTCCCGGTGAGTCCCCTCCTCCACTATCGTCTGTCTTTCCCACATGCAGCCTTCATAGAAAGGAAACCAAATTACAAATGGCCTTTTCTTTTTTTTTTTTTTTTAAAAAAAAAGCTCGTTTGCCATTGAATTCACTCAGTTACAACGATCTTTTTGATTGCCATTTAGGTTAGGTCTGGTGGCTAAAAGAAAATAACATTAGAAAGCCTCCTGGGGATGTGCAGCTCTGCACCTTTCAGCAGATGCTGCAAAGACATTTTGGAAAGAAGGTTTCAGGGAGAAATCAGAAACTTGTTGGCTGCTCGATGCTGGCCAAGTCACCTCTGGGTTGTATGAAGCAGATCTCAGCCTTGAGATCAGCTTTGGGCAACCTGGTCTAATGGAAGGTGTCCCTGCCCATGACAGGGGGCTTGGAACTTGATGGTCTCTAAGGTCCCTTCCAACTCAACCCATTCTACGAAAACCTTTTGTGAGGCTGTTGCCACCAGAAACTTTGCTGTATGGAACCCTGGCTGGGAGAGGAGCATTTTACACTTGTTTCCACAGATCTATCCAACATCATTCACATATGCATGGTTGTGACTAGTCTTAATTTTTGCATTTTAGTATTTATGTGTGATGTGTGGTATATCTGTTTTATAAGTATTATACAGGTGGATCCTTTCAATCTGCTCACATATTTTTACTGGCATAAGTTCTGCACCAAGCTGTAGCATTAGTATGCTTTGGCCATTTACTTTCCTTGGTCATCTGCTTTGAAAAGAAGTAAAATAAAAATACATGTCGTGGTTTAGGCCAGCTGGCAACTAAACTCCATACAGCCACTTGCTCACCATCCCCCACCCCAAGGAGATGGGGAAGAGAATTAAAGGGGAAAAGGGAAAGAGACCCGTGGGTTGAGATGAGAACAATTTAATACTGCTAATAATATATGAATATATATATATGTACAATGATAAATATATAGAAACAAGCGATGAGCAGTGTAACTGCTCACCGCCCCTTGACCAAGGCCCATCCCATCCCAGACTAACGATTCCAAAACAGGTAAGTCTCGACACCACAATCCCGAATCAGCAAAAGGCCCGAAAAAAGAGCAACAGAGAGAGAGAAAGCACTCTGAGAGTCCGAAAGTGAGAGCCCCGGAAGAGCAAAGCCCTTCTTTTTGGCTGACCCTCGTTTTTATACTGGACATGATGCTGCATGATATGGAATACTAATTGGCCAACTTGGCCTTCAATCCTAAATCTAAGTTCAAATCACAAGGGAAGTTGTGGGCCCTCTGTCCCAGCCATGCTCCCCCCTATCCAGTTGTGCTCCTGCACACCGGCAAGAACACGGGAAGCTGAAAAGTCCTTGAGGTCTCAGTGCCAACTGTAAACATTACTGCACTATCAACATTCTTCTCATAACGAGTCTCAGACTAAATCCAGAACACAGAGCTCTTCTAGCTGTTAAAAAGAACTAACTCTGTCCCAGCTGAAACCAGGACAATACATTTTGAGTTTCGTGCATCAGAAATTCAACTGTTACGCACAGGGTACAGGTGGCATTGTTAAAAGCCAGGTACTAAATTTATGCCTGGTCTTGAAACCCCAGGCATCAGCATAATTCTGCATGTAGTTCTGTATCTCAATATTTAAAAACTAAGAGCACATACTTATGACTATTTTTAGTTCTTCAATCTATTTTTAAGCAAATACTCTGTGCATAGACTAATGTTCTTTTTTCACAAAAATCTTATGCTGCCAACCTTGCGTCTAAATAATTCATATGCATTAAAGTTGCTTCATAGAGGTAAAAAAAAGAAGGATTAGCTCCTAATCTGTTTTTCTGAACACAATCATTTCTAAATAGAAAGAAATAGCTGTATTATTTTTTACCAGGTTCCAAAACCCTGTAAATATTTCCTGCAAGCATTTGCTTCAGCACCATGAGCAGACAAAGGGATAAAGGCAGTTCAGGCCAGAGGAGACAAACACCGAGACATGGCTACAAACACACTCGTCATCCCAAAAAGTAGCCGCTTACAGTAAATTGGCTCTGCTAACGAACTTGCTAACTCAGCTAACCCTAACACAGGCTGGGGAGGTGAACTGCACGCAGCATCAGTTCGTGCCCTGAGTAACACCAGGGAAGGTGCTTTTAGTCAGGTGTGGTGAGTGGTTTGGCTCTGTAAGGCGACCTCTCGGTTGTGTGACCTGCTTCTGAAGGCGCTGATGTCCAGAGGAAAGGTCTGTGCTAACTGAAGGTCCCGGTAGCGCCGGTTGGACCCGCCTTGTGTTGTCCCGGAGCTTCATGTCCAAGCACTAGCACAAATGCGCTGGTGCAGAACGTGTTAAATACTCAGGAGTGCATGGCTTGTGTCAAGCCCACCAAGCTCAGCTAAATTTTGTGATGGTAGACTGACTTGAAAAGCAATCTGCAGGAGGAAAAACAGTATTTTCTTGTTTACCAGGGCATAATGATCTGCTGTGCAGGCCAACAGCAATGAGCATTGCACTTAGACTCACAAATAAGAAAGAGACGTTGCAGGCAGAGGTTATCAGTTGCTGCAGAGGATGCAAATATTTTAATACTGCAAACCACTACTAAAGGCAGGTACTTCTCCTTGTTAGTTGTTAGACAATTTAAGAGACACATTTCATTTTTTCTCACAAAACTTTTGGAAGACATGGTGCTTTCAGATGACTTTCTTTTTTAATGTGTGCACTGGGGACTCTACATATTATTAAAAGTGAGATTGCAGTGTCTCTAGTACATCAAAGGACTTAATCAGCAAAGTGCCATAGAGAAGCCGAAGACCTAATGTGGGCTAAATGTAAATTTGAAAAATGGAAACATCTAAATAATTCAAAACAGCTACATCAATTTCTGTGTGGTTTATTTGTCTCCCATCCAGACTCATTTCGAAGGGTTGAGGTTTTTATGAAAAGAAGAAGAAGAAGAAAGAAAAGAGTCACGGTTCTGCTTCAAAGCTGTTTCAAATCAGTTGTTTTTCCCCCATCTTTCCTCTTCAGGTTACGGCGCCTCCTTCAAGTCTAAGTAAAGATCTGGCTGAAGATGGCTGTTGCAAGCGTAGTGAGTACACAGCTACGCTGCTTGTAATCTCCGTTTTTCTTTCCCCTCTCTTTGCCTCCATCAGTTTTCTTCTTCTCTTGAGCCAACAGTGCTGTCCCACCATAGCAGTAACACAAAGCCTTCTTCCTCACCTCTTTCCAGGTTGGGGATTTTGCATTTTGTTACGTATTTGAAGCTGACAAGCCAACAGTGTTTCGAATGATCTGACAGAGATAATGCTCTCACCACCTACTGTTTTAATAACTGAATTCGGCTGGAGGCTGTCAACTGCTATTTTGTAAAAAGTTGGTTACTCAACAGGTCATTTTTATAAGTCTCTGCTGTGCCACACATACAAGCAGTCTGAAACGTGCCATGTTTCGCTGGCAGCCTTTGTGCTTTCCCATCTAAAATGGAATATATTTGGGATCTTCAACTGCGTCTGGTGGAGGGGGCAAATTTATGCTTTACCGAGCCACCTCTCAACACAAATGTGCCTGATGTCCCATTGCAGGTCACCCACCCAGGCAAGACCAGCCTAGATTACTACAGGAATGACAGTGGGATGCTATCCCTGTATGGAAACCTGATGAATGACACCAACTTCACGTGCGACAAGAGGCAGGTCAAGCAGTTCGCTCGAGCCTTCTTGCCAGTGTTTTTCTGGCTCATCTTCTCCGTGGGCACAGTGGGGAACGCCCTGGTTGTGCTCATGTATTGCAAATACCGCTTCAGGAGAAGCATGATGGATCAGTACCTGGTGCACCTAGCCATTGCGGACCTGCTTCTCCTCTTCACCCTCCCCTTCTGGGCCAAGGTTGCCTCTGATGGCTGGATCTTTAAGAACTTCATGTGCAAAGTCGTCAACAGCATGTATAAGATCAACTTCTACAGCTGCAGCTTGTTCCTAACCTGCATCAGCTTTGATAGGTACGTCACTATTGTCCAGGTGACGAAAGTGAAAACTTCTAAGCGAAGGCGGCTCCTGCGCAGCAAACTCATGTGCTTGGCTGTCTGGCTGACGTCCGTGAGCCTGTGTGTCCCAGAAATCATGTACAGCCAAAGCATGCAGGTGGGTGACGTATGGGTTTGCAAAATTACATACCCGCCAAACATCAGTGTGATCTTCAGAGTTACTGTCCTGGCCTTGAAAGTCACAATCGGATTCTTCCTCCCGCTCCTTGTCATGGTTATTTGTTACGCTCTTATCATCAACACCCTCCTGCAAGCCAAAAGATCCCACAAGCAAAAGTCCCTGAAGATCATCGCCATGATCATCACCGCTTTCCTTCTCTCTCAGTTCCCGTACAATATTGTTTTGCTGGTCAAAGCCATCAACACCTTCACCAGGGTGGCATACAGCTGTCAGGCTGCCGACCGGCTGGATGTTGGGCTGCAGGTCACCCAGTGCATCGCCTTCCTCCACAGCTGCCTCAACCCCTTCCTCTACGTCTTTGCTGGGGAGAGGTTCAGGACGGCACTGGGCACAATGGTGCGGAGCAGTGGCTGCTGGCGGAGCAGGGGCCAAGAGCAGTGCTCCTCTGCCTGCGACAGCCAGGAGCACAGCTCAAACTGGTCCTTCGCCATGCTGGGCAGGCGGCAGGTGAGAAGCTCGCTGAACCTCAGCACTCATTTGACTTCATCTGTTATGTCCCCTCCTTGCTAAGTCCTCTTGTAAGTTAGTGCCTCCTCTCTCCCCTCTGGAGGAGGATCGAACTCTTTGGAAACCCTCTGTCTACCCTCAAAGACTGTCTCAGACAAGCAGGGAGGGCTGAGGACTCCTCAGCATCCCATGCTTGCCATGTGGGACGCAGCCTGGGCTTGCTGGCTGAAAGAAAGGGAAACCTTCTGCACAGGGCAGCAAAATGGAGCCGTACTTGTAAGCAGAACTGACAGAGAATAAAAGCTATCTTTGTGACAGCTGTAAACACCTGGCCCATCTGAAGCTCAGACCACAACCTGAAATAATGGGCCTCGCAGGGAGGCGATAAGCCCAGCTACCGCAGCCATGGGGGCAGGTGAAGCAGGATGAACTGCCCGTCCAGTCCATAGGAAGCAGCAGGAGGGGTTCAGCCTTCATTTGCTTTCCAGCCAGCATCTCCTGCAGAGGTGGCCAGGTTCAGGAGCCCTGACTGCACCTACACCAGGTCCCGTCCACTGTACGGGGGAGCAGCCTTTAGCTCCTCCAGGGCTGCTGCAGCAGGCGGACGCTGCTGTCTGTGTCTGTGCAGATGCAAGTCTGTTTTGCTGTGCAGGCAGTTCATGTTGCAAGGGAAAGCCCATCTTTCATGTTCATAAATTGGTCATTACAGAATTAGATCTATCTTTCTCCTGTATTTTGGCCATGCAATGTGAAGTGAAATTGGGTACAGTTTATTTACTACAGCTCCTACTTTTATGCTGGAAACAAATCACACCTCGCAATAAAAATTCAAGGGCATCAGAGATGTGGAGTTGTCTGCCCCAGAGATATTTGCTGTATGGTGCAAAGGCATAGTAAACCAGAACACAGAAACCAAACCCATGGTTCAGCAGACTGCCAGTTATGCACTGATATCTTTGCTGAGAGTGAGAAAATATATTTAGCCTGGGTTCAGTAAGACAGAGAGTAATTAACTGTCAAACCTGACGTTAATGAAATTTGTATTGAAGGCAGTGGTTCCCCAAAGCGATGTGCTGTAACGCACCCCGCAACTTCTGTAGGGCTTTTGGTGTGCCAGTGTTGGTGCCGTGATGGGGCCCGAGGCTGCAGGGCACCACACGGCCGTTCCCCTTCACTCATCTGCTCCCGAGGACATGGCATTGCCTGTCCTGCCCAACCGCAGCCTGCACCTCCCAGTCTTCCATCCCAAATTGTAGTGCTCTGGGGGCTTTCTTTTAAATAACCACGTTTAACCTGGTCTGCCTCCTGGTAATTGTTTCTTGCAGGAAGAAAGCATTTTCCTTGTACATTAACTGTTAAAGTGTGTCAATAAACACGAGCTTTCTGCAAGGTTTGTCGCTGCTTTTCTAGCTAATAGGGTATAGCTGAGCAGATGAGCTCCTAGTTTCATATACATTTATTAGGATTTTAAAATATTTTTTTACATTTTTCTTAGGAAAAAAATGGTGAAAGATGTATGTATTCTTTACTGTAAGTGTAAGAAGGGTTTGGGAGGGTTTTTGTGATTAGTATCGAGCTCAATGCGAACAGAAGACGAAATTCTGTTAAATAGAGGCACTGCCACAAAGAACAACTGGATGGACTGGTTCTTTCTTGCCCACACATCCTTCCCAGGTTTGGATCCATAGACATAACCTGTTTCCAACGACAGGATTTTCCCCTCCCTAAAAAGGCCAGAGCAAAACCTTGCTAACAGAGTGTGCTCTGTGTGCCGTGTGTGTCTAAGCCTTGGGGTGTAGAAGCTGCAGCTGAGGACCCCTCAGGCACCGGAGCGGGTTTCGGCTGCTGCGGCAATGGGTGGGGTGCAGTTTTGGGAGGGAGGGCAGGTTTCCGAGGGTGAGGGAGGAGGGAGCACGCTGGGGACTGCTGCTTCCCCGCAGCAGCTGAGCCCTGTCACCTCTTCCCAGGGATGGGGGCAAGGGTGCCTACCCGGGGGTCCTCCCAGCCCCAAAAGAGCCCTCAAGCCATACGAACAAAAAAGAAGCATGCAAACCTTAGCTGCCACCAACCCGTGGTGCTGCCCAGCGGCCTTGAGCTCCCCTTCCCCACACAGCGTGCCGCCGGCCCCAGGAACCTGAATTTCAAGGTCTTCTCAATGAAGGTAAAAGCTTCTTTGCGCTGTGAAATGTGGTGGGAAATTTTCATTCTTGGTCGGGGAGTGAAACTGCTGCGGGAGGAGAACCAGCGATGAACTTTCAGCAGTTTGGGTCGTCCCTGGGTCACGCAGCTCCCGCTCTGAGTCAGGCTGCTCCCGCCGCTTTGCCTCGGGGACCTGGGGGATCAGCACCTCCCCGGGGCAGCATTTCCATCCTGGGGTCTGTCCTGCTGGGGCTGCCAGTGCTCCAGTAGCTGCTGGTGGCTCCCCAGGCTGCTGGCGAGCCTGGGCTCACGGGGAAGCTGCCTTCTCACGGCCCCTCTGGCTGCAGCCTCTCCCCTAGCAGGGTCCCTCGCTGCTGGCTACCACACAGCTGGGACTTGGTCATGGAGGCGTCTGCTGCCATTGCCCCGTCATCTGTCTGCGAGGGACCTCTGTCCCCAGCAGCCTGGCTCCTTGTGACCAAGCCCTCCCAGGGCTCCTCCATCCCTCTGCCCTGAGGTTTTAGCTAGATTTGCCCCACTAAAATCCCCCTCATGCCTCCCTGGGATGCAGCCTTCAGCTGATCGTATCTTCTGGGAGGGGAGGTTTCCCTGAAGGGGTGGGGTGCTGCCTCTCCTGCCCCACGGCCCTGCATGCCTCCTGTGGGACGCTGCCTGTGCCTCACCCATCGCTCCAGCAGGACGGGCACCGAGAAATTGTTGGAAGTCCCAGAAGAGGCCTGACATCTTCCGTGGTTCCCCTCTCCTCTCTTCAAGGCCAGTTTTCCCCAGATCTTCCCAATTTTGGGAGCCAACAGATTCCTCTGTTGTCCCTTATCTTTGAAGGAGGAGCTCAGCTGGTCTCTGCCCTAAGCATTGCATTGTCACCCTGAGATCCTTCGTTTCGACTCCTAGTCCCTGTCTCAGACTTCTGAAAGCCAGAACTGTGTCAGGACCCCAGGTTTCTTCCAGGAGGGAACAGGGCCAGACCTGACACTCCCAGATTATGCAAAAGTCGAGTGCTGCGTCATAGCGGGGACAGTCACGGCAGTAGCTTCAGGTTGTCATCAACTCATACGGTGAAGCTTCCGGAGGTAGCTGCGACTGTGGTGCAGGCAGTCATGTAGCGTGGTGCCAGCCTGCTTGAGGTACAAGGAGAGGAAGTTGGAAGAGTCAATGAGAAACTTTGGGTCTCTGCAGGCAAACCCACCTAACCGATGCCTGCTCCTGCCTGAAACAGAGACGTGCTTTATGGAAGCACCTCTTCCAGAGCACAGAAAGATGACAGAAAGGTGCAAGAGAACGGCGATGGGTGCTGCAAGCATTGCTGAAGTCATGGTAGATGAAGTAGCCCAAAATCAGAACCATCAATCTGAGTTTGGTATGTGCAAACCCACCATTTCCAAGTATGATCTGGATCAATTATCCATCATTTAACTGACCAGACACTGCAGTCCCAGCATCCCCAAGTGCTGCCTGTTTTCTCCGAGCCTCCTGGGCCGTACATGTTTTGAAACCTTGTATTTGGACTTCAGAGCATCTGACATGCCTGTGACATTTTAAGGGCTAACAGAGAGGATATCGCTGTCTCATGGCAGCTTCACATGGTCCCCACAGCAGAATGTCATACTGGGTGTGCCAAAGCCAATTCTTGGGGCACAGGCTAAGAGACAGGTGGGTTAAGACCCTACGTAAGGCAGCACTACGGCTGGGAGAGCCTTGCTCCCAGCACCAAAGAAGGGAGAAGATATTGTCCAGTCTGACTAAACATGGACTATTGGAGATGTACACAAAGACTTTCAACAGCTACAGCCTCCCCTCCAGAGCTCTTGTACAGCAAGGCACAGTTGCTTACACGAGTCCTGCAGGTCCCTTGTGCTGCGGGCTAGGCTTTGCTGGAGACTCTGTCCCAGTAAGAAGCCTCCAAGCATGGAGCAGGGGCTGGTGCTGCTGCTGGGGCACAGGAACGGGAAGCGTCACAGTCTCCACCCCAGCAGGAAACTCCCGTGAGGAAACAAATAACCGATAAAAGAAGCAGCGATGGGTCGTGACGGGGAGATAACCTGGACACAGTGATGTCCTTCTAGCCTGGGGACCCTCTCACTTAGTACTTATTTAAGGATCTCCGCTGTTGCTCTGTTGTGCTGTACAGACGTGGCCTTTCTCCACCAGCATGACAAACTATTTTCTATTTTCCTTACTTTCCAGTATTTTTTCCTGCTTAGAAGTAGATCGTACAATCACCTGATTTATCTTCCAGATACAGCTATCTCTACAAAGCAGAAAAGGGACACACACTCTCAATGATAGATAATTTTATTTTTTTAATTCCTGAGGTTAAAAAAGGGAAAAAAAGCATCACAAAACATTCCAGTACACAACCGTCTACGTCTCTGTAACTGTACAGACGTCGGTTTACATACATCTCTTTTTCCCCAATTCAGAGCGTGAAGTTTGATGCGAGCGGGGTCTGCAATTCTTTGGCAGTTAAGATCAAAATATCCTTCTGAACAAGTTACAATCTCAGTGATTCTGCATAATTAAAACTATAGTGCAATTTCGATTTTAAAAAAGAAGCAAAGTCAGGGTTTTGCAGCTTTGCTATTTTGTAACGTGGTACACTCTTGTGCAATACATCTCTGTGACTTCATAAAGCAACATTGAGTAATGCTGAGTAAAGGGACACTGTCGTTTTCTTAAAGCAGCTACATTCTTTCATTCACATAAACCCCTGCGTAACAAAAAATATTCCCCTTCATTGTTCTGGCACCCAGGGCAAACACCCAATTGCGTATGCTGACCTCAATGTGTACTCTCTTTGTCCCATGAGTGTGACATCCCCTTAAATCAATTTCATGATCCATTTAAAATATTTATCTTCTCTTAACTGCACGGCTGGGGATGGTCAGTTAATAAAAGGCCTAATTCAGGGAATGACCTGAGAATCTGTGGGTAAACAAAGTTTATCAGCATCCCTGGCACCGCTCATATGAACAAGTGCCTTACGAAGGGAGGTATAAGGTGCTTGAACGAAATCATCTCTTGCACAAACCTACACTTGTGCTAAGTCCTTTATGAAGTTTCTGTGGATCCAGGAATGTCCCATCTGGGACATTTAAACAAAAGGTTGGTCTAACAACAGGCTCTTTACTGCCTTCTCTGCACAGCTTCTGAGGTGTAAAAAACTCCCTCTTCTAGGTGACATGATGGGATTCCTCTTCTTCAACAGTTGATTTGAACAGTCGCACTCCTGTCCACTTGTGGTACCTTAACAGTTTGAGTATTCTTCTTTCGGAACTTTTTCTCCTTTCTAAATACTCTCCTTGGTTAGGAGCAAACCTTTTCGTCTTAACTCCAGGCTACGGTTCCCACCCTTAGTCCTCTTTCAGAGACCAAAAAAAGCTATAAAACTACTCTCATGGGGCAGGAAAACCTGAAGAAAAGGTACCATAAAGACTCAAACACACACACACAAAAAAAAGCAGTGTTTTTTTCCCCTTCCTCCCAAACATATGTTTCAGCCAGCCTTGGGACTGTCTACATGGAAGACTTACAGGGAAAAATGTGGCTTACTTAGATGGAGCAAATCACTTCAAGAGTTAAAAGTATTTTCCACAGGATGAAAAAATGTTAAGAACTGGGATGCAGAGAGAAAATCCAGAGGCAAGGTTGCCAAATATTTTTGAACGGAGATATTTCAAATACTTCTGAGCAGAGATGTCACATTTTGGCCTAAGATATTTGACGGTGTCCCTTTACCTCACATTTGGCATTTTAAGGAAGATATCCTAGTAAGATTAGTATTCTAACTAAAACAGCAGCAAAATGCTTTTAAAAACCACACCTAAAAGCTTAAAGGAAAACTGCAGGAGGCTTCAGTAACAACTCGGTGAAATTGCACAGCATATGGTACACAGTACTCCATTTTAAAGCAATAAATAATCTCTTTCCTAATTAAATATAAAACATAGCTTCAACACTGAAATATGCCATAATTTATGAACTGATCGGTGCGCTGTTTATTGCCAACTTCAGTCTCTTGTCTTCGGATGTTCATGCACGCAGCCAGGTAAGGGTTAAGTGCATTGCAGCCTGTTCCCTCAGGAGGGGAGTAAACCACCTTGCACCTCCCACCGACCCCTCTGCCTGGCAGAGGCTGGAGAGCACACCACCAACACAGGGAAGAGCTGTCTGAAGGGAAGGGAAAGCTATTGATGAGCTAGACACCTAAAACCTAGGTGCTCCATGGAAAGTAGTCATTCTTCCACAATCTTTTTCAAAATCACAGTATTTATACATTGTTAACAACTGGAATGAATGATCAGCAACCTTTAGCTTTATCTGCAGTATTCTTTTTTTTCTATGATCAGAAATTTCCCTCTACCTCAACTGCTACTATGTAAATGTCCAACATTTGTCTTGAGATCTCCACCTTTCAAACAATCAGACTTTTAGTGTAGGAGATCCCTTAACGGGTAGTAGATTGGACCAGCAACACATAAATGCCATCTGGATTCTCCTGACCCTTCCCTAGTCGAGCTGGTCCCTCCAATTCCCTGCCCTTGTTTTTACATCTACAAGTTTGCCCCTTTCCACTCCCCTAAATCATTTGTT
The DNA here is from genome assembly GCF_009769465.1 of Tauraco erythrolophus. NCBI lineage: Eukaryota > Metazoa > Chordata > Aves > Musophagiformes > Musophagidae > Tauraco > Tauraco erythrolophus. The sequence goes on along the minus strand of NC_141471.1, from coordinate 49,134,046 downwards.
TCAGCTTGTGCTTGCCCCGTTTTCTCTTTTCCCCTCATGTTTTATTTTCTGTCTCCTACCATGACCCCTGTATACCAGCTATAGCTGCCACCAAGAGTTTACAGGGTTCCTGGAAGGCTGTGCTGGTCTTCTACCAACTGCAGCACTAAAGCCTTCCAGGTCTGAGGTTTCCTTGGGAGAATGGTAACACGGAAATCAGACACACCTGAAATGATAAGGAGGGCTGGTGGAACAAAGAGCTTTTCTCCTTTCTCCTGTCAAAAGTTTTTTCCTTTCCATCAGAAGACAGGATTTTTAACCAGAAAAAAATCTGCTTTTAGATATTTTGACAAAAAGTTGAAATTCGATATAGAAAGCAGATGGTTTGCATGGAAATTTTGCATAAACAAGAACCCAGTCTTCCCTTAAAAGGCAGTGTTTACAGCCAGCCCTGTCCCCAAATCCGAGATGGAAAGTCAGCAGTTAGCTAGGGGAACTGCATGGGTTAGGAAAGGGACAGAATACATTAACACCGGGTGGAGAGCTCCTCAGGGCTAGATATGCATTTGGTTTTGAATGGACTTTCTGAGACCGATTCAAACATTATTGCTACCTTCCACGTGGTCTGAAGAGAGAGACAGTGCTAACCTCCTCAGGAACTGTGCTTTCCTGTCAATGCTGATGACTAAGGTGCTAAAGCAGGAAAAAGGAATGCCCCTCTTCCTAATATCACACAGTGAGTGGTACTTTATTCTACAAATGATACTCCTGTTTCTGCCACTGGTACTTACCATTTCAGTGGACCAGCTTACACAGAGTACGGTGAGCAAAAGTGAAAGGAGATGCTGCTTTGTGTTGTATTGTATTGCAACTGGCATTCAGTACCAAAGCATTTGTAAAAGCCAGTTAAGACTTAGCAAATCTTAGCCCTAAATGTAAAAAATCCCTGTGTTTGCTGTTTATAAAACTTGCAAAAGATAAAAATTCTAGATGGATTACAATATATATCTGTGAAGATTGAAGTATTGCATAGTTGTTGCTCTGACTGTAAGAGCACTAGAGCAGAACAGAAATGGTTATGCTTACTCCTCAGTGAAGAGGTCAACAAAAATATGCATTTTTCTTTAAACTTCCTTTTGAAGGACGTTGTTGGAAGAAAAGTAATTAAATTTTCAGTAAAGAATTTCAGTTTACATTTAGACACCTTCACACTTATTTTTCTCCCCACTGAAAAAATTTGGTTATTATTGACCTGTTAAATCAAACAACATGGCTTTTCAGCAATCTGTACACAGTACAGAACCATTAGTGTTCCTAAAAATGCTTCCGTTTTTTAGTGTATGCGTGTTCTCTAAGTGCATTATAACTATTGCATAGTTTCAAAGTCTTCAAACACAGCGGTAATCATAATGCTTACATGTACATAAATAACAGCATTTCTTAAAAATTTAATTAAAAATAACACAGTATAGTCAAGGCTATGGAAAATCACTTCCATCATAGATGACAGGTCGCTCGACAGCCAAGTGATAAAACACTCTTTTTGAGATAAACCTGTCAAAGGAAAAAAAGAGAGCAAGATGATCATGTTAGCTGAAGTCAACTAGACAGGAAGCCTTAAAAGTGTATTCAGTCTTTCAGTCTATACTCAGACAAAAAAATGACTGGTGTCAAAAAGAAGCATGCCTGTGCAAGGGCTGTCAGGTCTGTTGTTAATAAGATGACAATCCTGACTAAACTGTCTTGGAAAGAGTCACAAATTACTTGCTTGCTTCTGTTTACCTTCCCAGAGGTGGAGACAGAAGAGTGGAATTCTGCTATGGGGAGAGACAAAAACCCAAACAAGAACATGAACCAAAACTCGGACTGAAGATCTTTTGGCAAGCTAGGACCAGTTTTTCTTACTTACTTCTGAATGGCAGAATAATGGTACATCCAATTAGTTCCACACTCTGTAAAACCAGGCTCATTTCACCTTTTATACCCAGCTAGGACCTACCTAGAGAATGTGTTGTCAAATATCAGTGTGTAGATTCCAGCATTTCTGACTTTGACCTGTCCTCTGATAGTTTCCTTATGAGAGTTACAGCGGGTCATAGGAATAAGAACCTGGAATTCAATACAAATCAAAATGAAACTTGATATTTGCTCTATAAATTGACATTTGCCTTCAAAAAAATATTTAGACTTGAGCCACCTTTAAACTCCCAAAGCGCATATGTGCCTGTAAAATTATTTATTTTCACTGATTAGCATTAAAAATTTCACCTAAACTAAAATCTCCTTGATAACCTCTTTACAGCATTAAGCTATGGCTATAATTCTCTGCCTTAGAGACAGAATAAAATCCTGATCTTTTTAATGTTAAACTAAGCAAGTTTACTAACATCAGCAGTGCTACATTAAATCTATACAAATATATCTAAGAGCAGAATTTAGCTAAATATGTCTTTTAATATATGTTTTTATACTCACTATATTATAAAATAAGCTTTCTCAGCAAATCTTAATTGTTTATCTAAGCTTACAGCAAAAGTGCGTGTAACCATCTATCTTGCTACAAAACCCTAGCAGAGACAGCTGTCAGAAGAGCAGCTGATGTAAATCAAGGATGACTCTATAAAACCCAAAGTTACATCAAATAGATATATTGAGACAGAAGAAACATTCACTCTTCATTCGGCTTTCAGATTAAGAAAAAAAGAGATTTTCCATGGAGTTAGCAACCGTGGAGCGAATTAACACATGCTATATAAGTGTCTTAATCCCCCTGTGAAATCACAGCCTTAGAGCTCCCCCTGCCACGGTGGGTTAAACCAACAGCTGCTTTGTCTTCATTAAAACTTTGCAATAAACTGAGTAACACAGATTCACTTAATCCATAATCCTCATGAAACACGGACAACGCATATAAAAACTGGTACCTTGGGCACTGGCAAAGCGATTTTGCACACCATCAGGGCATTTAAACATGTGCTGCGCTGTAAGAAATGCAGGTTACCTAATGAATTTATCTGTCTCCTTGTGGCCTCTGCTTAACAGCCTGGCAAGATCAGCCCTAAGCAGTTTACACATTAAATAATACTGAGGAGGGAAAAAAGAAGAATTTTGCAGGCTTGGACTTTTATCTTTGCTTAATAGTAGTGGGTGGATTTGAGATGCAAACAACAGAAACGACCGTGCTTTTCAACTCAACTTTTGCAGGCAACATTAAATAACTAAAAATGTAGCTCTGCTCTCAGGAGAACTGTAGCTTAATTGGAGAAACAAGTCCTAAATGAAATCACAACTGCCACTCTTGTGGAGACCTTCTAAGCTATGCTTGCTGATGCCTCTAGGAGGCTGACAGTAGCATTCTACAGTCTCTAAGGTAGTAAGGAAACCAAGGCCTTACTTTGCACTGATCCAGTGGTGTGTCTTCTGATTCTTGGTAGACAACGCTGAAGGATATGCTTTTAGGGTCTGATGAAAAGATCCAGCTAATGGTTAGCCCCGTCTCTGTAACGGTGATGGGAATGATACTGTAGGTGCTGGATTTAATGAACAGCTCTCTGTTACTTTCCCCAAAATTTAAGATCTCTTCCACTGTAAGGGGTAGCTTGATCCTGTGAGGGAGAAAAATGCAACTACTTGAAGAGATCCAATGTAATTACTCAGACAGAATCAATAATCATTGCTTTTTATTTTCCATCTATTCGAGGCAGATTCCATAGCAACTTTGGGACATGTCCACAAGATGCAGGAAAATTCAGCCTTGGATGAAAGCAAGAACTACTGAAAAGATGACTGATATCAAGCACTTTCCCTGCTCTGGCAAATGTGGCTGTTACTCATTTATTTCATTTTGACTAGAATAATCTAGTGCTTGAATAATGCTTTTTTAGAGTTACTATGATTAAAAAAAGAGTCTGCTGCCCTCTGCTGTTATTTTTAAACAAAAGTTTAAACAAAAATTAAGTCACCTAATTTACTCATCTTTCTAGATCTCACTTGTACAAGAAATAGGCATAAGGAGTACAGAGGGAACAGATGGGTAGGATGTTAACAGCAGGTCTGTCTAGATCCTCTGAAGCACCTAATGCTACAGCTTGGTCTGTTTTACCCAAGCAAGCTGCATAAAAGTAGACTCAAAGTACTTCCAATTAAAAAGGAAGTTCTTAGCACCTAGATGATCCTGAGTCATGAAGCATTATATTAGCCTGCCTCACTCTGGAATCTATTTCAGACTGCAAACACTGAGGGTCTTAAGCAGAAGAATGCTGCTTGCTTTCTTCAAGGGAAACCTATAATTTTTAAGAGCTGAGGATTTCACCTACATTACCCTAGCTAAAACGGAACTCATAAATCACTCTTCAGGCCAAACAAATTGTTTCCCACGCAATGAGCTCACAGCAAATCACAGTACTGTGGCATGTTTGTCAGCAGCTATCAAAAATCAACACATTTGCCAGAAGATACCACACAGTCACCATGATGATTTGCTGCTCTGGAGTAAGGAGTTCAGTTTCCAACCACGACTACACAGTGGTTAGGGATCACAGCCGATTTATTATGATAACTATTGTACTCTGGCCAGAGAGGAAGCTTTATATTAAGTTTTGCTTACCTTGTTGCTTCATCCTCTTAGCTGAAGTAAATGCTGGAGTGTCTAAGGTGATATTTGATTTTAGTAAACTAACGACCAGTCTTGGTTTTGCCCTACAGCCTAGCTATGACTTTAGTTACTGCTTCATTTGCCTGGTTCTCTGAACAGCAGCAACAGTGTTGAAACATGGATTAATTTATCTCTCTGAAGTAAAATTTTAAAACCTTCCCCATAACTAAGCCAAAATTTCAAAGCTAGGCTTAAGGGGACAGTGAGCAGAGGGGAGTTTCTCCAAGTTACGGGCATTTTCGTGCGCTAGATCCCCGTCTTGGCTGTGCAAGTGACATGCCGTATCACTGCTGCACGTAACTATTAACTTCTGAGCAGGATACATGCAGAGAATTGTGCGCACGCAAATCACAGAGGTTGAGCAGAGGCTCAGCTGAACATTTTATGCTATGGCATATATCAATCAGAGCAGGCAAGACAGTTTCTGTCAGGCAGTAGGTAGGGACCACCAATTAATAATAGGCATATGCTCCAAAAGGCCATGAATTCTCTCCCTGTGAAAAGGTCTGACCAGCACAGCACTCCCTGATTTTCCCTTGCTGTTTCTTCCAGAGACCACTAGAACTACACAGCCTTCTCTCCAAACCCCCTTCCTGTTCACAGCACCTCCTGTAATAAGAACAGGAAGGAGGGTTTTCTGATGTGATGTGGACCCAAATCTTTCCTTCTTATTCCCCACTTGCACTAAAGTTTTGCAGGATTGAAGAGAGAGAATCTGGCTCATTGCTGCTGCTCTGTTTAGTTGAGCTATACTCTCTGCTCTTCCACAGACCAAATTCTACCGTGGGACACAAGCGATCAGCTCTTCCGGGAGTCTGCACGACTTGTGCTCACATAGCTGATATCTGAGCTCAGCCTTTATTCTTTCAGCCTGGTAGTAATGAAACTGTTCTGCTTACATGATTTCTCCTGACTTCAACAAGCATATTTCAGCATCTTGAGCAACTTGCCACTCTTCTGATTCATCAAAAGTTGAAGAATTACACGTGCTGTTTCTAGGACAAGGGAAAAAAGGAAAGCTGTGATTCTCTAAGTAGTATGTGGTCAAATACCATCTGCATGCTGATGCCTTCCTAAAACAGACGTGTTTTGATAGTCATTATGCCAAGTTCTAAAACTCTTATTTTGCACATTCTAGTGACAAAACTGCAGCCCCATTCTGCTAACCACTGTGCACAAATCTAAGACTGTTCCTATCTTGGTTTCATGAGCTAAGAGGAATACATACGTCCAGAACACCTTTTCAACGGTCTTAAGATAAATTCCCGATTGAGATGCTGCCAGGTTTTAAAGATTCCCTGGCAGGTGGAAATCTAGATGGAGGGCAAACACAAGCAAAACAGTCTGGACTTGTCCCTTAAACAAAGCTTGCAGAGTGATATGACATTTGCCCTGGATTTAATCTGTGAGGTGTTTTACAAACACGTTACCCAGTTCCTTACTCTGATAATGTATCGTAAACACATTTTATCGTTGTAGAATCACTATCATGTATCTTCTTTTCATATAAAAATACTGGATGATTAAAAGACAAATACACCAAAGAAGCTGTTGCATGATGACAAAACAGGATGCCTCATCCCCACCATGATGCGTCCAGGAGAGCAGAGGAAGTAGATGGAAGCACCTGCCATCCACTCCTTAGTTCAAAAAGGGTGCATGCTCTGGCTGAATGCTGGAGTAGCACCAGGTGTGAATTACAGGTCTGGGACACAGATAGAGTGAGTTTGAGAGGCAGTAAACAAATGCTGATAGTTTCCAAGTAAGCTAGAACTTCTCTAACTGATACTCACTTTGATTCTCTGCATCTCAGCAGGTTGACAACTGAGACAATTAGGCTGTCATTCCCAGAAAAATGCCAAGGATTCTTATATACAGGGAACCAACTGGTTGGCTCCTTCCAAAAACCAGTGGCATCTAATAAAATGTAATATCACTTATATGTGCTTCTGAATCATCAAGTGTAATCACGTAGCAAGGGCGTAATTGCCACACATTCTGTAGACCAATGCTCAAAACCAATGCACAGTTTGGCATTTTCTTTTAAATCCTACAGGACCTTGCTCTACAAGCACCACCGCTGAGTAGAAGAGCAGGAGAAAACATCTCCAGGTAACAGCACCTTCAGCTGCTCATTAGCAGCATCTGAATATACTGTGTAAGCACAGGCAACCACGTGTGAGATTAGCAGGGTGACACTATTGGGTGGAAACAGTGTTTACATGTTTCCTGAACTCATAAAGCACTATTATTTGTGGAACTCATGCTCTTTTACTCCTGTAGCCTCTATGGTAACTTTTGACTTCTTCAGAGTCATACCACTACTGTTAATACCCTGAGGGGACAGCTGTGACCTGCAGGGAAGACTCACACCTGTGACTAAGTCTGAGACTGAGCTACAAACAAACACTACCTGCCAACTGAAATGTAGGAATGACATAGTACATGTTGGTCCATAAAGGTTAATACAATATCTATGCAAATACTTAGCAAGTGATACAAATAATTTAGTTGTTAACTATATTTATACCACTAGATAGGAAAACAGATTCTGAAAAAAAAACCTAGATAACTAAACTACAGCTTGTAAACCTATACATACAGTTTGATTGCACAGTGGGAACAGCAACAGACTTCATGCTATGATCCACAGAACTCTCTCTTCCCACCATGATGGGTAAACAGCCTTAATTTCACAGTCTTGGATTTATACAGACCAAGAGAACTCCAGGACTACAGGTCTCACAGAAGTGTCAAACTCTATGATTTATTATGCAATGCCATTAGAGTTCCTTATTTAATCCATTAATTTCACGTTTCTTTTGGGACCCTGAAATGCAAATTAAATCCAACAAATTTTCCATATTCTCCTCTAACACTTGATTTTTCTTATTCCTGCTGCTCCAATCCAGCACACAGTTAAGCGGTTAGCTTGCCACTTGGCTGCTCTAACCAATAAATTCACTGCACCTACTCACTACAGGCTAAGGGAACACTAAGTCTCCTACTTTGTCTCTTAAACCCAAGTGCATTACCATCACAAAGCAAATTCTTCTTCTCTTTATGATATCCCATTGAGTCCAGTGGTTGCCTGTGTGGAAACACAGTCTCACGGTCTAAGTGGAGCTCTTGTCCCCAAGAGAATTTATTCTTGCAAGACTTATTCACACTAGGTGGCAGCACTAAGGATGTTCCTGCAGCTTGCCAGGTCCCCAGCTTACAAATATGCATCCTCTGGTGTATCTATTAAAATCCAAACTGTTTCTCTTCTTTTTCTTTTAAAAGTGAAATGAAGTGAGGCTGAAAATCAGGAAGAACTGAAGCATGGAAAAGACACTGCAGCAAGAAGAGAATGCTCCAGTTCAGCAAATCCTTCAGACGCAGACTGCGTCCAGACAAAAGGCTGGTGGAGCATTTTGAAGTATTATTTCATGCTTGTTTTGTTCCTATGCTCTTCCTCAGGCATCTGATGTTGGTCACTGTCCCTCAGCTGGATGCTCTGGTCTAGTGTGCCTTTTCTTATATATGGAAAGCATTTCTTGCAAATGATACTAAAAATACTGTGACCAACATCATGAATGGCTTTGGGAGTTAGAAATAAGAAGTCCCTTTCAGAATTAAAACCTGAAGAAAGCTGGTTCAACTCTGCCCTCGGCAATTTTCTGCTTTCATAGACACCTGAGCTCTGGCAGCTGAAGGTATGCATCTGAGGTGTTGGTTTCATGTGGCTGAGCAGTGAAATCCCATAAGTCATCTGCCTGTCAGCAGTGCAATGATTTCTGGAGAGAACTTCAGTCATCCATGAAGCACTGGAACAGGTTGCCCAGAGAAGAAGTGGATGCCCCATCCCTGGAAGTGTTCAAGGCCAGGCTGGATGAAGCTTTGAGCAACCTGGTCTAGGGGAAGGTGTCCCTGCCCATGGTAGGGGGGTTGGAACTAGATGATCTTTAAGGTCACTTCCAACTCAAACCATTCTATGATTCCATGACGATCCAGGGCCAGAAACTTACCAATTTGTATGAAAGCCAGAAACCTGAAACAGAGAGTGGAGGCTGTATGGGGCCCCTTACAGCTTCTTAGTCCAGCAAACACCTCTGCAAATATCTCCAGTGCCAAGAACCAATCGAAGGTGTTAGGCTGGAGTGCACAAATGCTTCCCCAGGCCTGCTGTTACCTAGCAGGTCAGACCCATCCCAGGCACCCTGATGTAGTTATCAGCCTTCCTCTCCAGCCCAACAAAAAGAAAGAAAAAAAGAAAGAGGATGGTAAAGGATCAGAAGAAAGAACGCAGAGGCAGCCCTCAGCACAGGCAAGAAAAGAGGCATGATTTGGGATAGAGCATGGGGAATACAGAACTCACTGAGTTTTTAACAGGGTACAAGAAAGCATCTTGCATGAAGGAGTTATGTATGGGTTGGAGGGACATGGAAGGACCCTGACATATATAGAGATGGGAAAACATCACGCAGACAGCTGAAGAAAAAAAATGTGTTGTGGGTGACTCGCATATTGGTACGCAGGGGATCTCAGCCATTTCTCAGAAAAAAATGTAGGATTTAACTGTGCTACATCCTGTATGAAAAAAACCTGAAAGGACTCCTCTGCCTTAAAATTGGTTACACTCTATCTGTATGACCAGAGGCAACAGGTGTGTACAGAGAAAGCAAGTTAGAGAAACAATCACGACAAAGGGATATTTCTAAGCTCCAAGGGACAAGATGCAAAATCTTTTGAGAATTTTTTCATACTGTGATATGGAAGAGGTTTGGCAAAGGCTCTGAGATGAAGATAGCTTTCAGTAGTCAGTCAAATGCTGCATTTGCAAGAGGTTCAGATAACAGGTTTGAAAATAAGCAATTTGGGATTACCGGGGTGCCTTTAAGTGCCCTCCCCAGCAGGAGGCAGCCAACAGATGACTATCAGAATCAACACTAGAAATACTGGCAAGGTTACAGCCAGCTCTAGAGGTAACCCCAGCTTTTTCCAGTTGTGAGGTACTTGCTCCTCAAAACAAGATGTTTTTTTCTCACATACCTTTGAATTTTCTCCTTACACAGTTCTTTAGAGGCTCTTATGGGGAAACCGAGGCAGGATTATATGATGCCTCTGCCATACCTCTCCTATAGGAGAGGTATGGCAGAGGCAGTTTCTGCCTTGGGTGTACAGCACCATGCACCTGGAGCCCCAGGCCCTTTCAGCAGAGCTTCTGCCCAGCCCTCAGCGCCCAGCCTGTACCTCTGCAGAGGCTGCTCCATCCCAGAGCCTGCCGGTTCCCTGCAGCTGGTGCAGTTTCTGCACACAGCGGGCTTCACAACTATACAATTAAACTTTCTTCAGATTGACCTGTGCAGAAGTAACAGCTAGTCTCTCAGCCCTCTCCCTGAGATAAACTTACACAGCCCACCTCTATTTTTACCACAATGCCTATGTTACAGTGATAACTGTTATGCTATAGTGAGTCTCCTAGGAGGGAGAGGGAGGCCATCCAGTCCTTCAGAGCCACATGCATGCAGACACACTCAGCAGCAGCCCTCACCCTTCCTATGCCAGAGAGGGCTTCTTTGAGCAGGTCATCAGAAAATATTTTATGGAAACACAGTTTATGAAACAAAGGAGGAAACGGATCAAATTACTGCTAGGCTAGTAACCTGAAATAAAGTATCTCTTGAGTTTGTTTTGATTCTGACTGCATGATAAAGGGTTGAATACTGCTGATAGTGCAGTTGTCTTTGGTAAAAAGTTCATCAGAAGTTACACTGAAATGGTCCCGGGATGCCCTGTGTATGGGTGTCAGGAGGTCTCCATGGGAAGGCCACCTCTGCCCATACAATCTGAGAAAGAAGCATCTCTGGTGACTGAGGAAGCGGCAGTTGCAATGAGGCCACTGTGAACTAGGCTGACAGAGTAGGTCAGATGAACTCTCTGGAAATGCACGATGAAGACATTTCAAAAGAGACTGAATGCTTTCTGGTTTTAAGGAATTTAAATGGGCTTCGTTGGCAGAAAGGGCCAATTGCTGGCCCTCTATAACACAGTGGGAACTTTATCTTTTATCAAGGCAGACATTCATGATGGTTTAGGGTACAAATGCTACCACATAGCTTAGCCACCACTGCTTTATCATCTTCATACCCTATTCTGCATCTGAAAATAACTGCTAAAAGCAGGTGGCTGTTGCAACTCATTGCTCCCCTGTTTGACAGGAACTGCTTGTGAATATTTAGCACCTTGCTACAGGTTTGTTTCTGGGAGACAGAGGAATTGCTACCACATGCAATGAAGGAAAAAGGAGAACTCAATTTTAAAAAGCATTACAGGGCCTTTTATCTCTTGTGCTAGTAGTCTTCTTTCAGTAAATGATGCTGTAGGGTTAAGTTAAATTTGGTGCTGGCTTTTTTTTTAATACACATTTGCAGGTACCAAATTCAAGTACTCAGAGGCACAAGCATACTGCTCTACAGGACAGAGTCCCAGAAGCACCCCAGCTACTGTACCACAGTCTGCTGCAAAGATCTAACTGCATGGGCTAGTTTCTCTGAATACTGCCTTCCTCTCTCACAGAATCCGTCCATGAGTAAGGCTGCTATTCTACACTAATCACTGCTCCTGAAGATGAGTCTCCAAAGGCAATCAAGAGCAGCGAGGCTCACTAGCGAAGTGAGCACAGCTGATAAACACAGCTAGGAAATCGCCTGAAATGTTATGTACACTGCATGCAGAGCATTGCTTTATGGTATTTGCAGGTACTGGGCTCCTCCTATAAAGGAACACCACAGGAAAGGTTAAATGAAAGCTACAGCTCATGCCAAGTTGCAGTGATGGCCAGGATGTAGTTTAGTTACAAGGAGTGCACAAAAGATGTCCCTAATTACAGCAGGAACAATCAACAGCAGAGTATCACTTCATTGAGCAGTGTCGTCCAGGCACCTCCACTTCTCTGCATCCTCCCAGGATCCTCCTCACAACTACTTCTCTCCCAGATCCTGTACCCATAGGCTGTAAGTCAATTCCCACCTCTGCCTTTGCTGCAAGAGAAAACAGTCACCCCTGCATAGGGTAGGCTCCCTCTGGTTCCCTTGTAAATGTATGGAGGCCCTCCCAGCTTCTTTCATTGACTCTGAAAGAAAACTTAGCAGATGAGCAAACTTTAACTGGGGCTGAGATTGACTTAAAGGTAAAAAACTCACTCAGGCATGGTCATCAACGCAGTACCTTTCTAGCCATCTCTAGCTCATCTCAGATGGGCAAAAACCCTGACAGAAAATTGTCAACAGAATATTTTTGTCCCAGAAAAAATAGAAAAACTAGAAGGAATTGGAAAATCCAGTATTGTCACAAAATATGCATGAGTGGTTAAAAAAGGTGAGTGGTAAATACAGACTAAATCTTAATTCTGCAAATAATTTTTGAAAAAACAATTTGATTCTAGACATTTCAGACAAATGGCCACATGTAAGTGAATCTGAACTGGATCTTGAGAGCACAGCTAGTTCATACTATCCTACCTGTGGTAGTATCACTCAAGAATCAAAACAAAGGAGTAACTTCATGTCATGTTGCTTTGGTCAGCAACAACTACAAAAGCTGTGGGGAAGTGGCACAGGCTTCAGCACTGATAAATAAAGCGAACTGCTGCTTTCAGATTTCCGTTGAAAGATAAAGACGACCGAGTTCCCCCAAGATGTGACATCGTCTAGTAAGTGACTATTTTCTTGACTTCAGGTCAATAGGTAGACAGTTTAAAAAAAAAAACAACAAAAGAAAAAAAGCTTTAACATTTAGAGATATTCAAACTTAAAAGATTTTGTTAGTATCATACCTATCATCCACCCTGATATGCAAAATTTAAGAGAAAGGGTGGGGTTTTATTCTGACTGTTGAAGATGCTGATTTTGCATTCTAGTTTTGTTATTTTACCATGTTTTGTTATTGCAGTAGCTCTTTGGTTTACATTTGCTAGTTTTTGAAAAACGTCTTTAGACAGATTTTTTGGATATCTGAACTCAGAGGGTGTATGTTAATTATCTCCTTTCCATTTATGCTCTAGAATCTGTTTTTCCAACTGGTATGTGCTTGAAAACCTCTCATCTCTTCCAACAAATATAAATATGAGATAATTTCACCTTTTCTGATTACAATCTCAAAACTCTTTTGTAATGAAATCGGTTCATTTCTGAGCAAGGCACATCAGATGATGCTGACGAGTATTATTTACCTTTTTCTGTTTACAGCCTGGTATTTATTGTCACAGCAAATTATGCTGTTCATTACTATATGGTAAAATCACTTCTTCTTTAGATTTATTTAAAAAAAGAGTGATCTATATTGGATTTTCTGTTTGGAACCCTGAGACAACAGAAATGAACAACTGACAAGATTGTTATTACCGCTTTTTACATCGTGCTCTTCAGGTGCAGCTACTAAAGCTGGATAGCTGATCAGCGCAACAGAAATTAGACCATGGAGACCAAACGGGAAAACTCCTGTAATATTGAGACTACCAACTCCTGTGATACCCAATTCCCAGAGTAGTGAAAATGATAAGTAGCCGCCTTCTGGTGACAGGAGGAGAACTATCTATGCTGCAGCGAATGAGAATAGCTTGTTCTGATTCTCCATTACTTGCTTGCATTTTCATTTCATTAATTTGAGAGTTAATTTTAACAGAACCAGACCTCAAAGCAAATCCTGCATTAACACACTGGACACTGCACAGTTCAGTTTAGCTCACTTTTCTACCTGTGATGTTGTTCCTTATCCGATTTAAGCTTCTATTAAACTTCTCAATCTTTTTAGAACCTAGACTCAGTCCATACAGACTGTAACAACATTTCCTTGCAAATAAACTCATCCTGCTTGCTGTTCTCCTGACCAGGGAATTTTCTTCCTCCTTCCTCTCTATGTACTTAACACAATGCTTTCCCACTATCTCACTTCAGGTAGAAAGATTACTACTGTTCTTTCCTTTGAGGAAAGCTGGAATGGCTCCATGAACGACTAGTCTGACAAGGTGTAACAACTGAAGTTTGAGACAGCATACAATGTGGATTCTAACTTAGGTGTGTGAGTAACAAGCAGGATGCTTCAAGAGCTTCTGGCTAGAAAAATATCAGGTAACATAATAACAATGCATCATGAATAAATGAAAACCTTTTTAAAGGAAATTGCTGGACTTTCTTCTCTTAAAAGTTACCATCCACTAGTGGGGGTGGTGGGGGAAAGAAAAAAGCTTACTGACCTGTGTTTTAGCAGAGAGGCTGGTTTGCAGAAGGTAAGGATCTCCCCCTACGTTTTTAACTTCCTTACCACTTTATACACACTTGCAGCACATTTTCAGTAGCAAAGATTGAAAATATTTGGCAGAGGGGGTCACCAGATTCAGAAACTGTTCAGCCTCATAATACAGGATCAGCCTTTAAGAGAGCCTTCTTGAAAAACTGAGCTGTAACTTCAGCTTGCCTGGAGCACAACAGTTGAGGTAAAAAAGTTTTCAGCTTTAGCAGCTCTTTCTTATTGATCTCCAGCATTCAAAAAAAAAGAAAAATATTTAGGCTAGAAATTTCCACACCTGACTTTGCCTCAAAAATGAGTGTAGAGTTCTACAAGGTTAACCTATTTTTATGCATGTAGGACTTTTTTCTTTTTCTTTTTCAGAGGACTTGGTAATCAGTCAGGCATTTGAGACTCATTTCTACTGCCGTCAAACCAAGGAATTTAAATGTCTATATTCAGACAGAAAGAAAGAAAATTTAAGGCCTTTAAGATCACAAGAACGTAACACAAAAATAAATTTCTAGAGCATCAGTTGAAAGGTCACGTTCAAGGACTCCTATTCATCTTTCACTATCTGTTTGATGGTGTCAGTCACCTCACCTCTATCCTAAAACATGATCCATAAATTCTGAGTTTAGGAGCCCAGCTAACTGAGAAATGTAAAGTGCACGACATGTTAAAAAATATTTTTAACTTCAAAATCTCTTCTGCAGCATTCTGTTCTCCATCGATATGTAGATCGGCTCATGTCAACATGTGAGAGAGACAAGGATATCAGAAGCCAGTCCCTGCTATTTGTATAAAAGAAAATTCTTCACAGCTGGAGTTCAAAAATTACCCTATCCTGGCTTCCATATGAAATCCACAGTAAAACTCCCATCTGCTTTCACCAAAAGCAAATTAGGGTATTACTCCTTGAATTTGAAAATTGCTGTAAAGAACATTAATGTAATAGGAAAAAGTTAGTTAAAATTTAAAATATTTTGGTCTGTCCAGAGACCAAATTCTGTATCTTACTATGGGAAAAAAACTATTATGGATTAAAAGTGAGGATTAAAAATTCTTCTTTTAAAAGAGTCAATAAGACTCTCCTAAAGGCTAATTTCCAGTAAGCTTGGACACCAGAAAGATCCGGTGTCCACTTCAGTAAGGCTACTAACAGAATGTTATGTTGTCAAACTGCAAAACTGAGTGTCTGATGATTGCTTTGTTTCAGCTTAGAGGAAAACATCTTTCCTTTACAAGAGGCAAGAAACACCAGCTGACTGCTGTTGCAAAGAGTACGTGAAATAAAACACAGTGCTTCCATTTGTTTCAGGATACATTGCTTTGATGTTGTTGAGCCTGATTTACTTTTGCCGATTACCTTCATCCTGTGCTTGGCCTCCATCTGAACTGAAAAGCAAAGCATTTTATAAAGAGCCAGTAACTTTTCAAATGGGCATGCAGTCTTACAGTACTTCTCTGGTGACTAACAGAATGCACTGGCTTTGCTTCTTGGCCCCACGGAAACTACTTTTTCGCTTAACGTTCAATCTGCTGCACGTTATAACTCACACAGGCAAAGCCTTTCTGCCAGTCTAAATGATTCAGAGGCGAATTCTGCTAATCTTATGCTGAGTAATATCTTGTAGTTGGATTAGTCTTGCAGAAACATGCTCTTTGTAGCTCAACAGAGAGGACATCTAACCTTAGACTAAATCTTTGAAAACCCCATCAACCTGTTTCACAAAAGACTTTATTTGCAAGGTAAACAGCTTGCAAATCTGATTGTTGCCATTACTCTTATGTGCTGACAGCCCTGACAGAAAACAGCCCCTTGCCTCAGAGAGCTGACACTGTTATATCGCATCAGCTCTGGAGAGGGGGTGTGATGGAGGGGGGCTAGCAGAAAAGTGGTCACTCCTCTGGAAGAAATACAAATGATTGAAACAGATCAACTAAAATCAAGCGGGGAAGATACATTAATGAAAATCCTCCATGTTTCCAGTAAGTCACTTGAGGAGGGGAAAGGAAGAAGTGCCACCATCTGATGATATGACTAACATCTAAACAACGAGCTAAGGCTGAACCACAAGCTCTGAAGTGCTCACTCACTGAGACTCAAACCCTACTTTTCGAGACAGGTCCAACCCAAGCCAAACAACTCCCATGCTTAGAGACTGCAACATGAGCCTAAAGGCTGAATTTGACAACACAAATTCTGTTTCTCTCATGGGTTCCTCCAGAATCCCTTGATCCAAACACTAAACCACTGATGTATTTGAAAGCTTAATCCATATTCTGTTTTTGGAAGCCTCTGGAATTGTCTTGTTTAGCTTTCGAGTCATTGTCAGTATAAATCTGGTAACAGAAGATGTGTTTAAATCCACTAGCTGTTGTGTTTCGGTCTTGACTATCAAGACAACCCTCTTCAGTAAATAAATACATTTGCTTTTGTCTGTCATGCATGTTTTACTACAGCTCTTATCTGTTAGCACTTAGGATTTTGTTTGTCTCCTGGATGCATTAGGATTTAATTATTTGCTGAGTAAAAAAATTTCAATGTGTCTCCTTACAGGCTGGCTTTAAAAAGAAGGCAAGATGGCAACTACAGATGCTGCCAACTTTTACTATAACTTCTCCATCATTGATCCCAATGAAAATGGAAGTGAGAATTTTCACACATTTACAAGAGTCTTCCTGCCCTGTATGTACTCAGTTGTTTTCATCCTTGGGCTGGCAGGAAATGCGCTGGTCTTTGTCATACTGGTTTTCTATGAGAAACTGAAGATGCTGACAGATATATTTTTGCTGAACTTGGCCATAGCTGACTGGGTCTTCCTTTGGACGCTGCCATTCTGGGCATATTCTGCTACTCAGGAGTGGACTTTCGGCACTGCAGCGTGTTGTATTATACGGGGCTTGTATACTCTGAACTTGTACACGTCAATGTTAACCCTCACAACTATCACCTTCGACCGGCTTATTGCTATTACTTTTGCCACCAAAGTGCGTATGTGTCAAACCAAACGAATCATATGGGGCAAATTAATCTGTGTCTTGATCTGGCTGATCTCACTAGCATTTGCTGCACCGCAGTTTATTTTTAGTGAGGTGTTTAGTATTGATAAGGCAGTATGTCAGGAAGAATACCCAAACCATCACACAGAACTGGTTCTTGAAGTGATTCAAGTGACCCTTGGCTATTTTATTCCCATGCTAGCCATGATCATCTGCTACTCGCTAATTATTAGAACCTTACTGCACGCCAGGAGTTTTCGAAAGAACAAATCTCTAAAAAAAATATTCTCTGTAATTGCCATATTTATGCTTACTCAGTCACCCTATACTTTCTTGAGACTGATAAAGATCATAGACTGGAGCTTTAACTTGAACAGCAGCTTTGAATATGCAATCATCATAGCAGAAGCTCTTGCTTATTTTCATGGCTGTCTTAACCCTGTTCTGTATTTCTTTGTGGGGGTGAAATTCAGGAGGAACTTACAGAAAATTATTAAAAACTCAAGATGCGTTAAACGGCAAGTTACGGCTAAACAGTGGCAAACCACTGAAGATGAAGGCTCTAAAACTTTTACTGCGTCAAATAATGCAGATGTAACAAGCATGTATCCATTATAAAACTGCCTAGAGAACCTGGCAACCACTTACAGCTCCTTTTTTTTTTTACAAAAATACTGAGACAGGGAGGCTGCATGAAAGAGGAAATACAACCCCATTAGTAAAGATACTGTGATTGGCTTTAGGCCAGCCTATCTTAATCATGATACTTCAGCGCTTCCTGCTTTTCCTGGTCAGAGCTGATCCTAAGACAAAGCTGGTAACAGAGTTAACTGTGCAGAAGATCTTCAAAAAGTGTAAGAAACAATGAGATAAAACTCCCTTCTTCGTGACATAAAGCTAACTTGGACTTCATGACTCCAGAGGGGCCAGAGACATTCACCAAACCGCTGGCCTGCTGGTTTTCCATGAAAGGTGTTTGTTAACAAAATCATTTATGAGTTTTGTTTCAAGGATATTACAGATTTGAGTTCAGCTCATTCATTTAATGAGAATTCCTCCATTAAAAACATACACATTTCAATCTTCATGCTGGGTATCGCATGTGGTTGGGTTTTCTTGTGGGTTTTTTATATTTTTCCATTTGGAAGAAGGTCTCCACACACACTCCTACAGCATTCATCTAAAAATTCTGTGATAAAGCAGCATTTTCATCTGCCTTCCATCTAATACCAGGTTCATGGTCTGAAACTCCCCTACACATCTTTGTTTCTTGCTTCTGATAACAGAGCTCATGTTGCCAGATGACTGGACCTTCTGTCAACACAACAGATATCATACTGCACACAGGCTTTAACACTGAGCAGTGTTTCCTTAGACGCAAACTCTCACACCCTAATTCCCACACATTCTTTGAGCAATGACATTTTTCCGGTTTGTTTTCTCCTGGCATCCCCTTGACACCCTAGTTCCCTTGCCATGAAACTCTGGATTCCTTAGTTGTTCTCCTTCCTTGTCCCTGCAGTCCCTCCTTTCCACTTCTGGCCTTTTCACTTCCCAGTAGGAGGCAAAGAGGTGGGCACGGGGCAGTGCAGACTGGGGCAGAAAGTACGCAGAAGCTCTTGCAGAGAGTAGCAAAACAGGGGTGGAGATTGGAATAGGGAAACAAAAGAAGGGATGTTGGAGAGGAGCAGAGGGAGAGCTTTATGAAGCTGTGGGCTGTCCATGATGAAGGCAGGGTCGGGTCCGGCCCAAAGGCTGAAAGTCCTTTGTATGACAGTTTTGAAATATCAGTTTTAAACTGTTTCAAACCATTCTTGCAAAAACCACGCTCACTCCGGATGTTCCTTTTCTCCCCATTAACACTCAGTCCTTTCTACCAGATCACTGGAGCTCAGTGGTACCTGACCCTTATCAGCACCATCGTGTCACCTTTTTCCCCTTAGAAAACAGCTGCTTAGGCAATCCTTTCCTGGTTACAGAATCTCTCTTGTGTCTCCCATAGTGAAATGGTGCAATACGCTTAAAAACACCACTAGGAAGGAACGTGCTGTGCTTTCACATCTATGCGGCAAGTAAAGCTGCTGTCCCAACACACAGCCGCAAGGCAGGCTTTGCCAGCAGGGAGTGGACAGAGGTGCTCCTGTCCCCACTCTTCTCCCTGGCTGGTTCTGCGCAGGGCAGCGAATGCTTCAGAACACATGCAGTCCCCCTTTTGGCTACGCCGGCACTTTGCCCAGTGGTGTGAGTTGAAATTAGGTCAGGAAAGAGTGTTATGAGTCATTAAGAAAAAAAATCCAAAACAAAGCAACCACAGCGCAAACAGGCTGAGATGTCCTTTCTACTAAAAACAGTACCAAGGGGTGAATCTTTGTTTCCGTACCAGGGTAGTGGCAAATTTTTTTAAGGGTTTTTGTTTTTTTACACTTCTGCCATCTATGATCTTGATTCTGCTGCTGCAAATATTTATTGCAGGCACGTAATTTCTACAATACGTTGAAATGGAAGCACAGTGCACTGGTTCACCCTGGAGACTCTGATCCAATGCTATACAGTATCTTGACTTTTGTTTTAGAACACAATCTGCAAATGTGAATGCTTTAGAAATAAAAGATTTCAAAAATACACTTCAAAAGAGAAACCATGAGCCCTAAAGTAGCAGCATGTACCACAATCGCACAATTTGTCTCCTTCTCCCTTTAAGATTTCAATCAGGTTGCTCCAAAGTCACATAACAGACCTGAAAGCAGGAAGCGACTGCTGCTTAATCCTAACCTTTAGGAAAGAGTTGCTTCAAGGTCAGCCAGAGTTACACTAGTACAGCATCTATCTTAGCTTGCCACACATCTGTGCAGCTCATGACCAATATAAGTTTTATTTGGTTCTCAACTGACCTGTACCAATAAAGGCAGTCTCTCAAAATTTGCCGTTATGAAGTAATGTCGTTGTAGTATTTCATGTCACTCCACAGAAAGAACTACAGGGGCAGGGTTAAGTGAAGAGAACAAGTGAAAAATAGAATAACAGTACAGTAGATCCCTAAAGAGGGACAAATAGAAAAGAAAATGTCCTTTAAGATAATCCACTGCTTTGAGTACCAGCTCACGTTTCCAGTCCAGCAAGGACTCACATCCAGTATTCTGAGGTAACGTCGGTGTGAAAATCTCAGCCAGACATTCAGCCAGAGTACGGCTGTAAGGAACTATGTCAACAGAGCATGCGTATCACAGATCTTCTGCCTGTCTATTTGGACCACCAAGCCTCCCCTCTCTTCCCTCTTTTGGCTGCTCATCTCCCTCCCTTTTAGAGGTGCACCAAGTAGTTCAAATCTTTGGCAAAAAACTAATAGCTTGAACTATTTTCAGCAGAATCCAAGTAAAGAAGTTTGGCCTGAAAACTTACTTATTCGTATGCATTCCTCAGGCACGCACTAGCAAGCACAATCTTGAATCCTTTGTGTCTTCCCCAGGCACAATATCCAAGCAAATTCTATCTCATATATTCAATTTCATGCAAAGAGAACATTATTGGGATGCCAGTGGATTATTATCTGTATTTCAAGACTACCTGAAGCCTCCACATAGAAATCAGGCCATGTTTAGCTGGACACTTAAAAAAAAATAAAAAATCAAAGGTCTACATGAAGTCAAGGTGGTCCGACAGTCCAGTACGGCCAAGAAATCTGCAGCAGTGACACCAGGAGCTCAGAAAGTCCCTGAACTGCAGATCCTTGGAAGTGGGAGAAAACACACTGCGAAATTATCAGTAGATCTGCTACGGGCTATTGTCAAAGACAGACAGAGGGTTAATGGAATCTCTGTTAACACTCAGTAGAGTGGTTTTGGCATGTTTACCCTCAAATACCCACAGTATCAAATGCTGCATAATCTGCTTGTGAGCTAGGCTACACTCAGACTTTAAGTACACATATACTCCTCACCACAGAAACAAGTGAGAAAACTTCTGCGCTGTCATAATCAACACTGCGCTCTGCTTTTTCTCCTCAACATGCACCACAGGTGCCACACTATTATCTGACTTATGCATCAGTTTCTGCACCTCCCCCATAACACAAAACCACACAATCAACATGAGATGTTCAAATCATCCACAGTGTAAGAAGGCCAAGCTCCTGCATTCTCCTCCAGTGTTCAGGTTAGTGAGACCTTTCAAACATTATAAGTGTCATGGGGAAGGGCAGGTGCAGTCTGTGTTCTCTGCAAGTATGTCTCAACCTCCAAGTATGACCACAGTAGGACTGTGCCCCAGCTCGTAACACTAATGAACCAAGAGCAACAGAGGATAAAAAACTTTTTCCTGGCTTTCCTGCCTATAATTAGTGAACAAGGGGAGATGTACCATGTAAGCTTCTAAAGAATGTCCAGGTAGGATGTCACATGGGCACCCTTCAAGAACTGTATTTCAGTGTTAGCAGAATTAGCATTGTGAAGTCAGCATTGTGAAACTCGGTTTGTTCACGTCTGCCCAACACATGACGAACATGAATATACTGTCAGTGTGAACAGTATACAAAATAGGAAGAATACATAGAATTTATGTAACAAGAAAAAAAAATACAGAATTTGGAAAATTTTTTTTTTTTTTACAAATAATTAAGTCTGTTCAGGCTGTCTTCTACCTAAATTGCAAGTCATAGTGGTTTATGCGGGAAATGGGTCTGCTGAAGGCAACAGAGTGTAGGTCTGCTTTCTCGGCAGCAGGCTGGTTACTCTGTGGCTATTTTCAGTTTAGCATTTAGATTTATCACGGTTAGTTTTCTGCTCAGAAGCAAAACAAGTACAGAATTTAGGTGAAACAGCTCTTCTTTTTTTTCTTCTCAAATATATAAAAGTTTTTGAAAGATAATATATTTACAGAACAGAATTTTTGAAAAATATTTGAACAATAGTAAAACAATATTTTGTATAAACATGTATATACATTAAACTATACTACTACAACATAGTTTGCAAACTAAGTACTCAGATATTCAGATGGCCTTAGATCCCTTTCATTGCTAATTTATGTAGAATTAGATGTGAAAAGAAGACTGAAGCCTGCATTCACTCTCATTTTCTTAAGAAAAAAAGAACAAACTTGTGCCAGATTTAGCTATGCAATTTCTGTTTTTTTTTTCTTTCTGTAAGCTGTTATATTAAAAGCAGCGAGGAATCCTACAGACACAGACCAGTTATTTCACATTCAGTTCAATTAAGCCTGTCAGAAAAGAACAAATCTTTCCTTATCTTTTCCCCACCTCCTCGTTCTCTTGTTATCAAGTCATGGTGAGTCTGACAGTGAGTATCGCTTAGCTCCTATTAGAAGTTAAGTGTAAATGACCAGTGATCCAGTGTGGCCTGCAAGCTGATTTTAATGGTGTCAGCTGCCCTGGTGACAGCATAGAACTGGAACTACTCCTCTGTGCTGTAGTGCAGCAGATGGACAAAGAGGACGGAGCTGTTTGGATTTATTAGATTTGATGCTGACTGTGCAAATAGGTCAAGATTATTTTGTGTTGGTCTACCAAACGTGTGGCTGGCAACAGAAGTATCTTCTCTTTATGCAGAGGTTGGCTATCCCCACTGAATAGAAAAAAAAAAACCTTAACGCTCCAAACAAAACCCAAAAGAGTCCCCTCTCTATGAAGCACTGTTTACTCACAGATCTGTCACGCTTTGATCCAGAGACTCTCCCTCCATCTGACTTTCATTGTGGAGAGAGTCTGATTCTTGTACTTGGCACAGCTCCTCATCAGTGATTATATCAAACGCTGCATCATCTGGTGGTTTAGAGGCTTCACTTGCAACTGTGCCACAAAAAGACATGAAAAGAAACATTAACAATATTAGCTGGTTGTTTCGAAAACAAAGAAGCAAAACTCTTAAGAAGGAAGACTGGGCCATTCCTCTACCTTTACAGAAACATTAAGTAACTACTAGAACCAACTGAAATTGTCAGGCTGACTGACGCTCATTTCATATACATGCAAATTTCTGTCCATACCAAGCAAATTCAAAGATGGGACCAATCCCATCCTGAAAACACTCTGTGAACATGCAGGCCCTTGAAGTAGGAGGTGACCGTGTGGTTTCTTGGAGAATGTCTAAGAACTCTACTTATTTCTCTGCAGCATTCAAACAATGCACTAACCAAAAGCCCTCTCGGATGATGACACAGGTGATTCCAATGATGCTGGTGATCCTTCCTGGTTGGCACTGGACCCAGAGTCATCTGTACTGTCCACAATGACTCTAGGCTTATTAAAGCAAGCTCTGCAGCAACGCTCCTTTTTTCCACCAGGCTTTGTCACCATGTAGTTGTTGCAGCAGTAGTAGCAGAAAATGCGACCACACATTCTAGAAATGATACGAAACCAAAGGTGTTAGAATAGTACCACATATAGGTGGAACATATCTACGTGACAGAGTCTGGAGCTTTGTCATAGTGCTGCTCTTCTCTGAAAACGCCCAAACGCTACATCCATGGCAGAACTCATAACACAGACTGCACTGCTTTCTGAGGTGAAGCAAGTTTTCTTGACAAACAGGATGAAAAAATGCACATTCATGCTTTGCTGCCTTAATAAATTGGGAAAACAGAAAAAAACAGAAAAAAGCTAAAAAAATGTAAATATACATTTAAACATAAATCCATCATAACAATTAAATACCCACAAATATGCAACACAAATAAATACCACTTATCTTAAGTACATGTGAAGCAAATGTACTTAATATTACACAGGCCAAATCTCATACTCAGAATAGAACTCCATTTGATTGTAAGGAGTGTAAGTGCCTGTACGCCTACTTAGTAATCACCCCTCCTTCCTTCAGACGGGAAAGAAGAAACAATATTGGACATATATGTGTACATTCATCCCTCCTGCCCTCCCTGTTCTGCAGTCTCTCAGTATTAAACCTGTCAACTACTTTTTAATTAACAAGTTAAGATTTTCATGAAGAAAAGCACCCAGCAGGGATGACTGTTATTGATGAAGTCTTAGCAGTTTTGTTTTTCATAATCATTTAAATCATTAGTAGGTACTGGTGAAAACACGAGCAGGTTTCACAGATTTTAGTAGAAATGAGTAAACTGAAAGTTCTTACCAGAAATTACTTCACTATTCATTAATCTCCATCGAACGTTCCCTACATCAATACGCAATTGAAAGTCCCAGTACTACATATCTTACATGATGAATCAGATTGTGAGGATATAGAACAGGAAAGAGCCAAAACAAACATATCACTAAGACCTTGAAATGTATCCTCTTCAACAGATTTGAATAAATCTAGATTAGGTAACTAGTAACTCCAAGCAGGCTAATTGTATAGGAAATAATTTAATCTTATTTTTTTAAAAAAAGATTACTTTGCAGTCGGTAATTATCTCTGAACATATCTAGTGTAAGTAATCAAATTTATTTGGTTACATATTGGATGTAACACAGCATATTGGATTTGTTCTGGAAAACTTCTATCACAATAGCAAAACCATCTTAGTGAGTAGTATTTACAGCATGCACAGAGCAGTGTATAATAAACATGAAAAACACAGTCCTTCAAAAAAACACATTATGTAGGGTGTATTTATCTTTGTTTCCAGAAATGAGAAATTGACAGACTCCCCAAGTCAAAGTTGCATCCAGATCTTTGCCTTAATACATGTCAAGGGACCCTTCCATTAATGTTTCTTATCCCCTTGTGAGCTTATGTGTTCTTTCAGCCTCTACAATGTCCTGTATCAATGGTTTTGACCAATGGACTGTGGACATTAAGAAGTGTTTCATCCACGTAAATGATTGTACTGAATTTTGCTTTTTGAACAGCGTAATAGAGTTCAATAAACTGACCTGCAGTGGTGTCGGCGCACCATCCAGGAGAACTCTCTCTGGCAGTCCAGACAATGATTAACTTCTGTGTCCCCCTGCCACCTTTGCTCTGCACTGAGCTTCTGCTGGAACTCCAGAGCATCTGATTTTTGCCACAAAGCATCCTTATCTCTGCAAAAACACAGTTAAAAGAAAGAAAAACACATAGAAATTATCAGTGCTGGTTTACTGTCAACTGTCAATTTGAATGCTGGTGAAAGCTTCACAGTAAAAATTGCTTTGCTGTAACTTCTGAGGAGCTTTCAGGAATAAACACAGATCAAGAAACCTACTGGAACTCTTGGGAAGGGGCGGATTAAAACACATGCCATGCAGAGAACTACGTATTTTTGAAAAACAGCAGATTAAAGAGGAGATAATGTTAGGTGTTATATTCTTGACCGCATTATGGAAACGCAAAATTTCAACTGCTGGTGAATTTGGCCATTAACTGTATATACAATTCAGGAATACAAGACTGAACCACCTAGGCAGTATCCCTTTACATCCTAAACCAGGATTTTAATTTCTGCTTGCTGTTTATTTCAATGCCAACCTGATAAGTTCTATCAAACGTTCTTCAAGGAACTGTTTTGTTCTCGTCAAGTCATCCAGTTCAGCAAATAACTTCTGGTCGCTGCTATCTTTATCTGCTGCCACCTTGCTGAGCTTCTCACTGTAATCTAGGACCTTCTCTTTTGCTTCGTCAGCTTCTTTTTGGATCCTGATCAAATACAAAGGCAATTCAGAATCGTTTTTAGCTCATGCGCATTCAAGTCTTTCCCTCCACCCTGAAAAACAGGTAGTTTTGGTGAAATTGTTCTCAGTGTGTGTGTTTTTTTATAGCTAGCCAGAATCTCTCCAGTTTTCTGCATCACTGAACATGCACACAGATCTGTTATCTGATGAATACAGTCAGCAATCAGCAATTTCTTGGGTGCCTTGCTCATAGCGAAGCTTGTGATGGCTACCAAATTGGGAATAAAACTAGTATCCTTGGAAGCTAAGATCATCAGCAGCTGCAAACTGAGCTAAATGGGGAAAGTCCTACAGCCATAGGTTGCCCAGCATTTGCAGGTTGCACACAAAAGGGCCATTTAACACATACTCCTCCATAGCCTTCGTGTTCACAAAAGGGAAGCAAATCAGTTTCTCACTATATTCTTCTAACACAGATGCAATTAAAAAACTAAATGTTCATAGAATCATAGAATGGTTTGGGTTGGAAGGGATCTTAAAGATTGTCTAATTCCAACCCCCCTGCCATGGGCAGGGACACCTTTCACTAGATCAGGTTGCTCAAAGCCCTGTCTGACCTGGCCTTGAATACTTCCAGGGAGGAACACCTCCCTGGGAGGTACAAGTCTTGGCTTGATGAAATGGTAATTTCAGTACTGTGAGTTCAAGGAATGGATCAAAAATGCTACAGCAACACAACACAAAGAGCTGAGCTAATCGGAACTCACTCAGTCAATTCAGCTGAATTAAAATATTTTGATGAGTAAGATTTTGTACTGACAATCTTCAGCATAGATCAAAAACCATCGGTCTTCCCTCAAAGACAGATGCTATCAGTACAAAAATGTAAAAATATATAGGCTTTAGTTAACCCATTAGACTCTGTGTGAGCCCATGCCTCATGAAGATCTATTCCGGACTGCCAGATAATCCACACCACACAGGCCCACATTACAGACCTCGGAAACGTAACTCCTGTTAGATACTTAAAACTGGTAAGAAACTTGACAAAGACATGCAGCATGTGGTCCCATTCAAATAATGCTTATCAATTCCCTGAAAATTCATGGACAGGAGAGAAAAAACAAACTGTCAAAAAGCACAAATATTCCACTCCTTATGAAACAAAAAAGAGCCAATATCGGTGTTTTAATTTTGTGACTAACCTATAAGGCAAAAAGAGGTTATAAAATGTCTTGCAGTTGCATAAAGGAAGATATTCAATGAATTTATGCCATCATCTAAATTAACAATACAATAAAACCTAAACCTTTCATTCACGTGTGCTATGCAATTTATATGTTTCTCATCTGAAGTGTCAATCTGCTATTCCTTGTCAGTGCCCATGCACTATTTGTCCTATAGAAACCCCATGGCCTACGCTACTTTACAAACCACAGCAATTTTCAATATGCTTTGGTTATCGGCCCCTTGCTTGGCTTACAATTAATGGCTTGTATAAAGAACCCAAACTCCCACCTTTCCAAGAGTTCTCTCAGAGACGTCACCTCCTCTTCCTTCTGCAGCCGAGCAGATTCTGATTCGGACAGCTGCTCTCCTCGCTTCATCCAGCTTTCTAGACAAACTCGTGTTTGCAGCCTAGTGAAATAAATTACTGTGTTTCCTTACGTATGAAAACAAGACTTTACCAAGCATTGGACAATTACCAAGACACCTAAACAACGCTTTAAAAGAATCGGTTAAAGCCAAATCGCCAATTAAGATATTATTGTATAAGCAGACACTAATTAGTTGTGTACTAGCGACTGATTACTTCTGTCACACTGAATAAGGGATTGACTCTAAAGTGAGACAGTATTAAGCCTCTGATTCTTATTAGTCCATGTCAGTTGCACTTTTGCCTCCTTATCAAGGAAAATCTCTCAAAGATATGGCAAAAGAACATGCCCTAGAAGTTTTTTCACCATCTAAAGTTTCAAAAGAAAAAAAAACAAATAAAAGTTAGAAAAGGTTGTTTATTAAAGCTATATGGAACATGAAGGACTTTCACAATCTCTCCAGAGAAGTCTGTCAAACTAAGAGTCCTCAGGGAATATACCTAACTGCATCTAAAGGTGTACGTACTTCTGCCAGCAGGTAGGAACAGGTTCAATCACATTAACTTTCTACTTTCCAGATCCTTTACACCTCAGTACGATCCTCCTAACTAAGCTGCTTGATAAATACATATTGCAAAAATCCTACTTTTTCCAGCTGAGTTATTTCTCAGCAAGATTAATTCTCTGATTCAGTGCCCCGTGCAGCCTGCACACAGTTGGAGCCACATGTGTGCAGTGGGCAGGCAGGGCCTGAGATAAGACACCTTTTAAACCAGCACCTCCATTTAAGAAGTGGACACGTAACTAGGTCTTAAGATAAAACCTGACTAGCTTTGATAATTTCTGTTTCAGTGGCTAACTTTCAGCTGCCGAGTGTTGTAGCTGCAGCACCTGTATTTGTTCAAGGGCATTCTCAGCCAGTGGTCAGAAATGCTGCCTGCCTTCTCAACTATAACACTAATGCCTGATGACACAAACACCTCTGGCTCTTAATCAGATCAAGCACCTACTTGTAACTCTGCAATCTCTTCCTCTGCAGCATGCTGTTGTCGCTTCTGCTCCTCAAGTTGCTCTCTTACTTTACCACACTCTTCACTGACAGCCTAGCAGAGAGATTGAGCCAGGAGTTAGCATTCCTCTAGTGGCCACCGCTTCATCTTTGAAATTCCCAACTGTGAAATCACGAGTGCTCTTACTGTCATGTATAGGATAAATGCACCACCACTGTCAGGCTCAGGAAAGACAGCTAAAGACTCATGGATTCAAAGAAACTCTCCTGTGTGGTGGCAGACCAGCTGTTTTACTGTTACTTGCTATGGGCTACTACAGTTCTCAGCAAAAAGAAGGTCCAACTTGTGAAACGCTTTGGCTCAAAAGAGTGAGATAGCCCATATCATACTGAGGTTTAAGAAGCCTTTATGAAAACAAAACATAAATGAATGCACACTATTTTCTCAAACTCACAGGATTTCTGGATACCACCAGTGGCATAAGCCTCTGATCAACTGCCAGTCTTAGACATTATCTCAGCATGGCAGAACAAACACAACAAAATCTTCAGCCTTTTGATGTGCTCTTTCACATACACAGAACTGACTCATTTTTTTTCTGGAAGCAAAACTTTGATCTTTTTGGCTGCTACCTTGAGCAGTTGAAAGCAAAAATGCATGAGGGAATTAACTGCAAAAGTATCTCGTCTTATACAGTCTAAGTTTGCTTTCATCAAAATCAGTTTTAAGGAGAAGCAGTGTAATGGGTGTGGGGAACAGGTCTTGCAATGTTCTTTCCAAAATAGAAAAATATCACAGTTGTGACCAGAGGGAATAGTTACAGACGATGCCACCTTCGGTGCCAATGTAAGAAATCATCACCATCTCCATTACTGTTTGGCTTTTCCATATCACGTGGCCTCTTCACTGTGCTCAGATGGCCACACTATACATCTCCAAAAAACTCTGAAGAGTTATTTTACCTCAAATAGGCCTAGGTCATGAGTGCAGAGACATTTTCGGATTCCCAGGCTAAGGCTAGTTGCGTGCTAGTCTCAGCGCCTGACCAACACAAACCGTAGGATTTCACCCAGTAATTCCTGCAGCAGATGGTAAAGCAGGGGAAATCCTGCACAGCTTCCTCAGCTATAATAATCACATTAATTTACCTTGAATTTTGTCTGATAATTTAGAATCTCTGTGCTCATTTGAAATTTTATTGCAGACAGCTCTTCTTGGCTGGTCTCTTGGAAACTCTGTGCCTGTTTTTTTACTGTCTCCAGCTGCAATTGCAGACTTGGGACAGCTGCAGCATATATTTGAGCCTCCTCTAATTTCTCTTGCAGGCTCTTGTTCTCTTGTCCGAGATTAGAGATGTCAAGCTTCAGCTTCTCCTGTTTCTCTGCTGCCTCTTCTTCTAGTTCTTTGAGCCTTTCTGTGGCCTGGGCTAACTGCTCTTCTGCATCCACCTTTTCTGAGGTTAAGGCACAAATCTGAATACCAAGTTCAGCCATATCTGTGTTGGTCCTGTGGAGGAGATCTTTGTTGTCTTCGTTTTCCATTCTAGCAACTTCCAAGTATTGCTTAAGCTTGGATAGCTCTTCCTTCAAGTTCAACAAATTATTTTCCAGCTCAGCTTTTTGATGGGCTGCCGTCTCCTGCTCTCTTTTCAGCACTTCTTCTCTTTCTTTACATTGCACCAGTTCTTGCACATGGTTTCTGTTGAGTGACTCACTTTGCTCTTTCAGCTGCTGGACCAGTGCCTTCTGCTCGCCCAAGACAGTCTCTGTGATTGCCAGCTCACCTCTCATCTGCTCTGCCTCATCAGTGGTCTGCCGAAGCTTGACTCGCAGCTCAAGGACTTCCGCTTGCAGCCTAAACACTTCACCTCGGTTGACCTCCAACTGCGCTTCACTCACAGTCAGCCTGGAGGCCAGCTCTTTTGCCTCCTTCTCCAGAGAAGCCGCCTGCTGTAGTTGGTGTTTTTCCACTGATTCTTTTTCTGATGTGAGGGATTCAATAAGTTTTGTCTGATGAAGGCATGTCTTTTCACACTGAGCTTCTCTACCTCAAGAGTCTCTGCTTTCTTCCTATGTCTTTCAGCTTCTGCTCTTAGCTGCTCACATTGGCTCTCCATGCCTTGCAGTTCTACTTCCTTCTCTGTGAGCTGTGACTGGAGAGACTCTTTGCTTTCCTTCAAGGTGCCTAAGCTTTTTTCCATTTGTAAACTATGCTGTTTGGCACTATTCAGCTGTCTTTCAAGTGAGGCATAAGATTCCTTGGTAGCCTCTTCTCTTTGCTTTAGTTCTTCATAGTCTGAGTGCAGAGCCTCTAATCTCTCCTCCAGAATTTGGTTTTGCCTCCTGGCATTCTGCAAGTCTTCATCCAGTTGTTTGTTCTCGCCCCGGAGCTTCTTCTCTTTTTCATCAACTGACACCAGGGCATCATCTATCTCACTCTGAAGCTGTTTCTCAGAGGCTCTCAGCCTGGCCACCTCAGCTTCCAGGGAAGATTTAGAAGCTTCCACATTGTTCAGCTTCTCTTCCATCTTCTTCTTGGACTGCTGTAAATTCTCATTCTCTGCTTTCAGCTTACTGCTCTCCTCACCCATTTGGCTCACTGCAGAGTTTTGCTGCTCCATCTGCTCCTCCAGCTCCTTGACTTTCTGGCTGAGATGCTCTTTCTCCGACAAGAGTTTCCGGTTTTTCTCCTCAAGGCTATGCACAGTCTGACTCACCTTTGTTAAGTGACCCTCCTGTAGTTCAAGTTGCTCGGCTTGCGATTGGGCTTCCTGCTTCAGTGCTCCTTCCCTCCTACCATACTCCTCCTCAAGTTTCTCTTTTTCTTTCCTTGCTTCCTCAAGACTTTTTTCCAGTGAACCCATGTGAGCCAGAGACCCCATTACCTGGGTCTGGAGCTCAGCCATCTCCTTTTCTTTCAGGGTCAGGGCCTTCTGAAGTGCATCCATTTCCTTTGTCATGGTTTCCAGGCGCCCAAGCAGCTTTTCACTCTCTTCTTTGGAGTCAGCAGTGAGGCGATTGTATCTGGATTCCAGTTCCTTCTGCGCCTCTTCTTTCAGATGCAGCTCCTCCCTTGCTGATTTCAGCTGAGATGCATGTTCGTCACTGAGTCTTTGCATATCTGCCTTTTCCTTTTCTGTCTCCTGAAGCTTCTCTAACAGTACCCGTATCTGTAGGGCAGAGTCACAGTGGGCTGTGGCTTGCTGTCCCTTTTCCTCCAAGGCAACATCAATTTTTGCAAGGAGATTGAGGTTCTTCTGCTCTGTGGAACTCAGCTTGGCTTTGAGTTCATCAATGCAAAGATCCTTCATAGCAACCAAAGCCCTAGAGGCCTCCAGCTCCTGATTCAACACCTGCAGTTTCAAGGCACAGTCTCCTTGCTGGTCACCAGCTGCTCCAGCTGTGTTGAATACTCCTTCTGCTGCTCCACTGCATTCAGTTTCAGTGACTGCAGGCACTTCTGCAGGTCATGAACAGTGCTCTGAGTGGAGTGCGAGACCTCACACTGCTTCTGTAACTGTGTGATCATCTTTGCCAGCCGAGAGTTCTCCTCGCTGTAGTTATTGTTCTTCTCCTTTTCTACCTGCACTTGTTCTTTCTGAAGGCTGACAGCTGCCTGGAGCTCCTGGTTTTCCACTTCTAACTGGTGAATACGATCTTGAAGTTCCCTCTGCCTCAGCTCAGCCTGGTCAAGTTCTACACGCATCTCTTCAAAGCCCTCAAGGTGTTCAACATTTAGTGAGCTATTTGCATCAGGACTGGAGGGAAACTCTTGGGCCTAAATGAACAGAAGGGGAAAAAGAGAAAGCTTAAGAAGTATTAAACATGCATTTAAATGGTGTGCTCAAATGAGAGCAAGTTCAGGTTCTTAACACACAGTGACGTTGTATTGCGTTTACAGCACTACAAGATACCAACTTATAGGAAATGGGGCTTGTTTTCACAACCATAAATGAAAACACCCCATCTGCAGGCAGTCTTCTCAATATTTTTTTTTTCTCTAAAAGATTTGCATGTTCAGTTGAATCAGCTATTGGACAATTCCCTTTACTTTTAATTGAGAATTTTTTTTGTAGTTTACCATTGTAAGAGTCATAATCACCACAAAACTACCAAGCTCTTCAGAACTATGCCATTAATTAAAGATTTACCATGCCACATAAACATTTATTTGTAATTTGCTTACCTGCAAATAATTGCTCACTAAACTGCTCATGCTGGAACTGCGACTTGGGGGCTTCCATAAATATGCTGAAGATCCAAGCGAAGACAATGTCCTCCTGTTGATCACGCAAAGAAACAATATATAGAAGAAGTCAAAGCGCAAACATGTACATCTTTCTACTCTTAAATGTAAGATTCATCTAGTTGTAACTACCACATACAAAAAGACATCACCTGGTGTCTGGGCCAACAACCACTGATGTTGATGAAAACAAAATAGGGATATCAAAAGCACCTGTAAAATATTATGGGGTTGGTAGCCATGACTTCCCACATCCACAAGAACCAACACAGCTTTGCTCTAAGAAATGGTATCACTGCATGGTGGCAGCTCAACCAGATGGTGGCAGCACGCAGCCCTGGAAAACTCCCACTGATAAGGGATCTGGATCAGACCTAGTAGTTTTGTTATTCCCTGCTTTGAGGTGAGATCAGGCTGTAGTGACCGCATACTGTCATCTCTACAATTGCTGCAAGTAAAGCACACTGCTTGGCTGTTCAGCCACTACGCGTCTCAGCTCTCAAAAGAGAAGGAGCCAAGAACATTTCTTCTTGTGCCTGTAAAGATGTGACTAGCTTGGGATTTGGGCCTAAACTGCAGTTAATGGAAGCACTCCATTACGGAGCATCGACTCTGATCTCTGGTCCACAGTACACTGAAAGAAACAAAGGCCAATTTGGTCATAGGCTAATTACATGGAGAAAGTGTATACCTGCTCTAACACAAATATTGCTACCTTCAAAAGCAGAAGCCTTTACAGATTCTGCAGCAGGCGGGTATTTTATGGCCCTGTTAATACGAAATGACAAAGTGGTGCTATCTCACCTGGCAAATGCTGGCCAAGCAGCATCTAAATCATAGCCTCTTGATGCCAAGTCAAATTGAACATCAGTGAGCTCATAGAGTTGACCCACAATGTCAGAACTCATTTTGGAATTCAGAAATGGACTTCTTGCATAGTACCAGTCACTTGAAAACAACAACAAAAAAAGAAGTAATATTCATAAGTAAAGAGAAGCAGTAGTTTCACTTGCAAAAAACCCCTACAATATCATTATTCACTCCATCCTAGAAAAATTATGATATGCTATTGTAAACGCAATCTGAAAACAACCAGACCCACCAACCAACATCCCATTCCTTTGACAGGAGTGGAATTAAACAGTTTCAATGAATTCCACAGAAACATCCTTAGAGGAGCCCCTGTACAAACTATTTTTTGCTCTAGTAATTGGGCAAAACACTGGCAAGACAAAACATTTGCTATACACTAGGCAATCACACAGTAAATACCTAAAGCACATACTTAATACATCAAAATGAGGGAAAGAAAGCAGCAACCAGAGCTAAATACACTGTGCAAAAGTTGGCTTTTCCTAAAAGCCCCATCAGTGCCCCTCCAAACAACTACAAACTATCTTTGGTGCTCCCTGGCAAGGGGCAAGCTGTTCCTCTGTGTGACAATCCAGAGGACAATATATGCAAATGCTTTCTGGGGCTTCGCGCAACACATCCAAATTAATTCTCCCTTATGATGTACAGCACAGAAGATCAAACCCAGGATCTTCAATGCTAAAAAAAATGTCGCCTTTGAAACCAACATACAGAAGCATCAGCAACACCCACTCCACACACATTTAGCTGTAACAACTTTCAATCTTTACCAGCCTAAGATAGGTATGACCCAGTGACCCAGGCCAAAAGATCTATTATCCTTCCTATCCTATTACCAGATCTCTAAGTCAACCATTTGGAAGGGTTTCAATTTCTTTCAATAGCTACTAGATGATGTTGCTTGATCACACTGAACAAACACCTACTAGTTCACAAGGAACTTTACTATTCACCTGGTCACCCTGGTGTTCATAAAACATTGCTGCAAGGTGTCTGCTAGCCTTTGGTGAACCAGGGAGTAACGAAGAAATGCTCTTCCTTTTCCAAGAGATGTTCGTAGCTGGAAGGGAGAAACCACAAGAAAAGAAAATTCTAAATATCATTTGTAATCATGTAAACACACGGCCAGAACAGCCTACATAGCAACACAAAAACCTCACAATAAGCCACTAGTTGTAGAGGAAGTAGTAAGAAATTCCACTAAGAGAAACCTTCTCCCAAGACTGTCATTGGGTGAAATCCTTTTGAATGACGAATTTGTATCTACAGCTGGCTGTTGTCCACTTCATAATCATATAAAAGGCATTACAGGACCAATGAATCTCCTAATATACTGAGTACATGAGTACAGACTATGTTAAGGACAATTCCCAACATAAGGCAAAATCTCAATATGCCCAGCAAAGCCAGAAGTGGCTGCTTAGGTTACTTAAGATGTGCTGGCCACAGCTGGAAGAGCTTTAGGGCAGATCTAGTCATAGAACAAAGATGTACACACATACAAATATATATCCCCACAGACACAGTAACTCCAGACAATGCAAAAAGCCTTTCTTAATACTTAGCCATTAAGTTACAAAAAATCTAATTCTTACTTCAGACCAAGAGCAGCTGCATGACCGAAATTAATGGATCTTTTTATGAAGACAGCTGTTAAATAAACATAAGGGGGATCACAAAACTCAGCACTAAATTTTGCTACAGCTATTAACTTGAGGAATTGATGTTTTGTTTTGTGTTTTACATGTGAACTATTTGCCTTCCTGCAAAACAGTGAAACACTAAACAGTAGTGCTTCATTTCTCCTTTCCACCAAAATCAGTAATCAATTTAGGAAGGGAAAATGAAAGTGATGAAAGGAATTTTCATCAGTCAGCCATGCTCCTAACCAAATTGCTTATCCAACTACCAACCCAAATATATTCATGATTTAAAAATGGAGGCCAAGGAAAACATTAGAGGGGCTGAGACTCAAGCTAGCCGGTTACTGTAAATTTTGCTTGAAAAGTTAGTGTGATAGAAGGATCAGAGGCCACACAAGTTTTCTCTCCTTCAGATCAGTATTCCACTGTGGTGGAGTGAGAGCAATACCCTAACTCTCAGTTTCCTCAGTTTTGCTGTTACTGGGCTTCTGTGCTCAATTAAGACACAGGTTTCTCATTCATCTTAGTAATCCACTATATACAAAAACATTCCTTATAAATGGAATGAAGAAATGTGGACTAAAAGAAGCAACACCTTTTGCTGCTTTTTGTTTTGAATTCCATAGGACACAAAGTGTGAAATAACATGGTCTCCAAAGGCTAAGTAACCCAGAAACAGCAAATTTAATTTCTCAACTGTTTTTTACCCTCATTCACCCTGTAGATGTCTGAATATTTCTTCAGGGAGATGTTATCCCTGCCCTGTGCACAGAAGCTTACAAGTGTTTTTCCTAACTACGCATATTTAGTGAGTATCTTAAGAATAGTCAAAAAAAAACACTGGAAGCCATTGAATTAATCCTGTTCTTATTCCCATTGGTTTATCAATTTAAATCCCAACGCCTTTTTAAGCATGGAGTTTCTGGAACAAATGTACACGACAAGAAGTAAGGAAAAATATTTACATATATGCAGCTACAAGTAGCCAAAGACTATTTGACTGCGAACCAAAACCATGCCACCTCTTGCTAGAGCCCTGGGAAGCAAAACCATGCCACCTCCTGCTAGAGCCCTGCTAGAATTCAGAGGTAGGCAGTGCCTGGTATTGTCAGTGTTTCCGTGTTGACTGCAAACGCTGTAGCTGAGGTGCAATGTATGGCTGTAGCACTGTATCATGTGCCTTGTCTGGCTGTAAAGACTTGGACAGATGTATATTCAGTGTAATCACCTTTTGAAAGGGGAACGACCCAGAACTCACTGCCCACCTAATGCCATCAAGGACAATGATTTAATGTTTAACTAACAGCTGGGCAGTTTCCAGGGTATTCCTATTTGCTTCCTTGCTCCACCTCTCTAGCATATCATGCACCCTAATATTAGAAGCGCTGCAGGCAAAGCAGAAGAGAAGGCATTATTTATGCTGTTAATGTTGACCATTCTTAAAAAGCAACTGCCATTACCCTTTCCTCCTTGTTCACTTTCATCTTTGAAAGTCAACAAGTACTGTTCAGTGAGCAAATAAATGACATTTGGAAACCTTTATGTTCTGTCCAGCCAAGTTGAAAAATTGGCTGCTGATTTCCACCTGTAATGAAGGGGAATAATCAACATGTTCTCTGTCATTTCATTTCTGGACCTGAGTCTGCCAGCTCAGTTACCTGAAGCAGTTGACTGATTTTTTTTTTTTAGAGTTCGTATTCCTAAACCACAAGCTAATAAAGTTAAAAAAGTCTTCCACAAGCTAATTTCTATGGCTGCACATAAATTGGAAGAAGGATATTTCCATTTCAAACAACAGCTTCTGACATCATGCTAACCATTAAACAGCCAGAGGTACTGAAGAAGGAGGAAAAAGCAGAGCAGCCTTTACGTGTGGTAATATGCAGGTGATACCACAGGCAACAGACTGTTGAAGGCTACAGCACAGTCACCTTTGCAGAGAAATCAGATTGGCTACTACTACTGAGAATTTAGAGGTCTGTATCTACAGTCAGAGGACCCTTCCTGCAGCAGCAGTCACTATCCTTACTTCTCCAGTCTTCCTGGAAGTAGTGGGAAAGTGAAACCCAATTTCCATGGCTCTCCTCTGTTTCCCCGCCCAGTGGTAAAATAAACTGGAGCTCTTCCTTGGCTTGTTCGCATTGGAAGAGCAAAATTCAGTATTGCCTAAGTTGCTGAGAGAAGAAAGCAAGGTGGGGACACAGAGCCTGCCTCTGCTACAATATCATGTCTCTCTTTCAGATGGCTCAAAACTTTTTCTAGAGCTGCTGTGGAGGAATTGCTACGAGAATAGGGAAATCTGGTGTAAATAGTAACTCACCAATACGAGTTAGCACTGCTTACAGATAACAGAACTATCAGGACAATGCTGGCCAGCACCACCATAACCACCCCCTCTTTTAACGACCAGGGAAGCTCTTCTTCAGATGATTCTAAAGGCTCAGACAGGATCAGCACAGAAAGCTTCTCACAGCACTTATTTCACCCACTCACTGAGCTGAAGACATAACATGGCTGTTACAAGATTAAGCTTTTATTACTATATCTAATAAAAATCAAGCTTTTTGTCCTGTTCATGGCATCTTACCCGAGGGAATAATGCCAACCATCCCGAGCCATCACATCATGCTATTTGACATGGAGGAACAAAGTTGAGACAGAAGATAAATGCTGCTCTCAGTCAGTCCTCCTCAACTCTACTGACCAGTTGAAAAAGTCTTAAGAAATGTCAAATATGGTGAATATTTCCTCTTACACTTAGAGCCAAGTCCTGCTGTAATCTATGCTAAAGATGGCAGGCTCTACCCTTGACTTAATTTTTCATTCCTTTTTAAAGAAATATCACGAAGTATATGAAAAGGCAGGGCACAACCAGAGACAAACAGGACCATTCACTTGTGTAATCAGCCTTCAAAATACGTAAGAGCCAGGCTATCTAATCCTATATAATTTAGTGCCCTAGTAAAACGGTAACCTTGGATTTTTATACGATACATGAGAATTAAAAATAAAACTCCCAACTTTTTTTGCTGCATGTTAAAAGTAGGGTATTTTCTTTTGGTTTCTACCGCTCTCTGAAAGGACACACCAAAACATAAACCACGTATTATGATACTTAACTGATATACTTACTTCCGTAATAGACTTGACAAAGCGGATTCCATCATTAGCTCCTTTGACTTTTGCCAGACAGTCACAGAAATAATCCCAGTAGTCTTTTCTGTTCCCCAGCAATGTGTTTTTTTTCCTTCTGGTCAAACTTAAACAAAGAAAACAAAACGCAATGAGCAAAACTTAAATATAAACATACTCAAGATACAGCTTTCTCTCCAGCAACATGAGCTTTCATGACTCCTCTTAGTTTTAGCCAATGTAAGAAGCCAAGGAAACAGACACTGTACTGTACTGATGCAATCCAGCAGTTACAAAAGCCACTTTACAGACAGTCACAGATAATAATGTTCTGGGTCTAGTTAAATAGACATCCATTCAAAACTGCTGACACAAACATTTGGAGCAGATTCAGCAGCTGTTCAAGAGCAATGAACTAACAACCAGTTGCTGCGAGACCT
The DNA here is from genome assembly GCF_009769465.1 of Tauraco erythrolophus. Lineage (NCBI taxonomy): Eukaryota > Metazoa > Chordata > Aves > Musophagiformes > Musophagidae > Tauraco > Tauraco erythrolophus. Next base: position 49,095,627 of record NC_141471.1, on the reverse strand, counting down.
GCAATCAAGTGTGGCAACAGCACACGTACGCACCAGAAAAACCTGCTCTAGTTAAATCGCGCTCACAGCAGCAACGCAGAGAGGGTATAGACTACAGCTTGGACCGTTCAAATCCCAAAGGATTCTTCAGCTTCTGCTGAAGCCTCTGCAACCCAATTAAAACTCCCTTGCCTAGATTAAGGCTAGATTAGCATGTCTTTATTGCAATCAGTGACAGGATTACAGTATGTGTAGACACAAGACTATGCAAACTGAATTTCAGTTTGCCCAGCAGCGTCCTCTTTTACTTAAATTTTGAGGATGGATAAAAAGCAGCATTTCAGATTAAAAATCAGTCTTTTGTGTTAAGCTTTCTATATAACAAAAATGAATTTCCAAAGTGAAATTGTTAAAAATTCTGTAAATTACTCACAGTACTATATTTGCACCGTGAACAGCTTACTAGTAATTATTTTGCGTTAAAATGTTGTCAAGATTTCATTACTACAGTTTTTCCAAGATAATTTATCAGGACGTATCTTTAAAACCAAGATCAAATCTTTCGGATCAATAGAAAAATGCCTTACATTCTTCCATCAAACTGCCAGCATTGCCTTTTGATTATATTTATTTACTTTCACTTGAAATAAGTACAATAAGCAGCATACATTTCAGCCCACTTACCGAAAAAAAAAAAAAGAGAGACTCAACTGGATATTTATGATTATTTGAGTCAAACCCCACATCCTGAAGAGCCAGTAAGAGAAGAGAAGGCCTAGCTTTGATGGTGGATTACAAATGACACATATCACTTTTTACCTGTAGAAGGTACTCAAGCTTGTAGGAGAATTTTTGCAAGTTGACGCTGTCATCTGTGATTGGTTCCCCTCCTCCTTTAAATTCTTTACTTAATTCTGTCACAGCATCTTTAAAACAAGACACCAAAATGGTTAACTAATGCAAGGGATATATAGCACTGAATCCATAAACTACGGAATAAATGGGTTTTCTGCCTGACATTGTGCATGTGTGTTCAGTTTCTTTCAGTCCAACTGTCTTAACATCGGTGCAAAAGCTTACTGATTTATTTGCAATTTGACAACACTTATAAAAAAACTAGAGCTCAAGTTATGTGTACCAGCTACTTCTTAAAAAGAGCTAAACCTCCTTTTGACACTTAGCAAAAACCGCTAACAGACAATTGCTAACTGGTTCTTCAGCTGAGGAAAGAGAAGTAACTTTCTGCTCTCCTCATGTGCACATTAAGGTACTGCCACAGGACAAACAGAATTCTGATTAGAAAGGACAAAGCATGTAATCTGCTAAAGGGGATCAGTAATACGAGAACAGTCGTTCAGTCAGCACATTTATCTTCTCCATGCTTTATTCAGGAAGGTTCAGCTTGTGCTGGTTACAAAACACAAACAGGAAAAATATTACATAAAAATAAGCATACAGTAACTCCTCTTCCTAAAACCTACAGGCATAGTGGGTGTGGAAATCTCAAGTCAAGCAAACTCTGCTGTCTCCCTGGAGACTCTGGCCCCAAAGGGCTGTACTTCTCAGCATCAGAAATTACTGATTTTGAGCTTCCTTTTGACTTGGTTTTGTATTTCTTTCAGGTGCCTGAGGGAGCCTTAGCTCCCAGTTCCACTCAATCTCCTTTGCAAATGAAAATCTCTTCTTGTTAGCAGGCACGTAGATCTCCTTTTTTACATCACAGGAAGATCCAGATTCCCAGGTTTGATGCATATCTTCTATTTAATAAAAAACAAAAGGAAAAATATGTGGATCTTGGTATTGGCAGCTGATTAGGACAGAGAGAGCAGGAAAATGGTTATGAATCTGCTGCCAATTTTGCCTACAACAGAGCTGTGGAAAATGAGGTTGGCTACTGCTAGTGGAGGACGAATCAGGTGCACAGAAGGCATGTTCCACTGCAGCAAGAACAGCAGATCCAATTCTCCAGCACTCTTCCTCTGAGTTTGGTTCCCAGTTTGCTTTGGCCTCCTACATTAGCAGCAACCCCCACACCAGCTTCCCATCAAGGGAGGGTCTAAAAATCAGGCCTTCTCCTTATCTCACATGAAGTCCTCTAACAGCATAGCTCTCTTCATGCCAACAAAGTCCTAGCTCAGACCACACACCCTACAGGCACTTTTTTTTTTAAATCGTAAAACTGATTTATTATTTTGTATGTTTAAATGTGCAGGATTCAAGAATTTAGGATCCTGCAGAAGGTACAGCGCATTTCTCAAAAAAAAACAGTTGCATCTCTATTGAGCACATCACACATATTGAACTATGTTGCTACAGCTGCTGCACAAAAGTGTTACACAACTGAAAACACAACTCCTACCCTCTGTTACCTAAAACATGGAGGATGCAGTCCAGCCTACAGAATGAATCTGTCGGCATGGCACGGTACCTTGCAAGTCTCTGATAATCCGCTGCAGCTGGCTTTCGCCACTAGTTGCTGCCATCTTGAAAAACAAAGGAGCTCCCCTTCTGGGTGGTTAACCTTTTCATCCATCTAGATAAAAACAGGAGAGTTCATATCCCTGATGACCACTGGGCTGATGGAGATTATTCTTCTCTGTGACAACTGCAATTCTGTAAAAGTCAAAACCAAAATTAAAGTCTTTATCATCTCAAAAGAGCAGAAGAGAGGTGCTTCAGCATTTTAGATCCTGTTCAGTAATGAATTCCCATAAGGCCAATTCTTTTCCAGGAACCTTCTTTATATTTCCTTCTAGACTTCACTTTCCATTTCAGTTATTCCTTCAGTTATATCTTTCAAAACCACTGAGAAAACCTCAGAGAGCAATCTTCCCTCACTGAAGTTACAACAGTTAGTCTTACAGCCCAGCTCAGGCTGGCATTTCATGCAACTCATCTTGTGATCCTGAGGCAAGTTCTGATGACACAAGACTTTTCCTTCCAAAACCCTCTGCCAGATCTTTCCTACAGGCTGCAGAGTAAAAAAGATAAATGACCTTTCCATTTCAGGGAGACTTTCAAGACACAGACTAGGCACGGGCCAAGGAGTTAAAAAACGATGCATGTTTGATTCTCTGGCATCGCAGCATATTTTTAACTTATAAGATCTACTAAAGATGTAGTACTGGAGACTGGTTTTAGCACATGAACATTTCTCATCACCTCCTCGGAACTCACTGTTCCCAATACACGTAAGAGGACACCACTTTATTTTAAGCTCTGTTACAGCATCCCTGGCTGGTTAAATATATCTTGCACCACCTCCTTCGCTTAGAACAATGACAAATGAGTTATACCTAACACGTGTAGAAAATCTTTCCTTAATTAAAATTAATGAATTAAAATTCATTAAAAGCCTCAAACACTTTACTAAAACAACCATGCCTGGGGACTGAAACTTTTAAACAGTAACCTGGGGACAATCATTCAAAAAAAAGCCCCATCGAAACTGCATAGGGAACTTACTAAGCATCCTGTTCAAAGGTTGTTCAGAATTCTGCCTGCAACGGTACAGCCAAATTTTCAAGCAAGTACAACATCCAAAGTATGGAATCTTTAGAAAATTGGCCGTTCCACTTCTGTGCTTTGTTACCATTCAAGCTGAACTACAATGAAGTTAAGTTGTTCCTAAATCTTACAAACTTTCGCAATACAAATCACAAATGTGCTTAGGTCAATTATTACATCTCCTTTCTCCTTCTTTCACTCCCAAAATAACTAAATCTGCATGGCTGAAGTAGGTGTCTGAATGAATTGAATGGATCATCCTTCTACCCTATGTATCAACGTATTGTTTGGAATGGTTCTGATATGATCCTGTATTCCTTTCTTTTTTAGACAAAGTAAACCTTAACAAAGCTGTAGAAACAGAAACATGGTAAGTATAAAGAAAAGGCTGAAACTATGCTTAGTATGTTTCTTTTAATATCTGTGTTTTGTTACCTGCTAGTTTCCACTTCCACATTTTGATGGTAGTCATTACATTACAAAGACACAACCATCGCATGGACTATGCGCTGTCTGGGGAAGGGTCTTGGCCTGCAAAATCCCCACCACAACGGTGCTGCTTCAGGGAGAGAAGGCCAGCACAGCACAGATTGGCCAACCTTTTGTGGTGCCAAACACCATTTTTTTTACCATAATCATCAACATTATATACCCAAGATTCCTATCTTGATTCTACTGAGTGATCATATAAAGTACCACACTTCCTGGCAACTGGCTGATTTTGGGTACCAATGAAAGAGCAAGAACGAGAAACCCGGCAAGTCAATGTTTCTTTTTTCTAGGCACGCAGAGTCATATCAGCCATATCTGTTCAGTTTGGCAACTGTCACAGAAAGGAGCGTTAAGTGAGAAGTCTGTGCAATGTGGGCAATGGCAAGGCAAAACATGGGGCCAAACCTCACACAAAGGGGAAAAAGAGCAAGGGCCAAAAAGGAGATCCTGCCTGTCCTTCCCAAAGGCCGGAACAAGCTCCAATTCAAGGCTCCAGAGACACAAAGACTATGGGAGAGGCACACCAGGAAAACACTGAACAGGCCAACCGCAGGCACATACAGAGAGCCTGGAAGAGAAGGCAGTTGGGAGTAAAGCCCTTATTTTGCAACAGCCAGTGGGGAGCAGGACATGGGGCATCCTAGAGCAGACAGGCACACCACGGGACCTTGCAAGGTGCCCATTCCTGCAGGCTGCCCAAGCAGATACTCACTGGGGGAGGATTAAGGTGGTTAGAGTTACTCCAGCTCCACTAGCATTGCGTAAGTCACTGCGCTTGCCCAGAAGGCACAGATAAATGACCACTGCCTGCACAACAGCTCAGCGGCACAATACAAGGGAAGGCAGCGTCTTCCCAATGGGTTGATCCTGTTGTGCCAAAGCAGCCCGAGACATGTATCTCTCTTCCTGTCGGGATCTCCTAGGCAGAATGTGGGAACCCTGAGCAGCGACAACAATTCAGCTGGAGGCATGTGGCTGCACAGCCCACTCCTCTTCTCTGTCTGCTCCCGGTCACCCCTTTCCTCAGTACAGGGAGCAAGGTCTTACAGCCTCCCCCCTTCCTTACATCAGCTCCCACCCATGAGACATGCATTTACGCCCTTCTCTTCCCAGAGGTGAAGGGGATCTTTTGAACTGGGCTATTGCACAAGGAGAATGTGCTGAAATTTTTCTACCTGCCTTCTCTTCTGCAAAATGTGGAGAAAGGTACTTCTCTCTTCCACAGTCCTTCCAGAGATGTTCTTAAAAAACACAGTCCATCCCACTGAAGGGTGCAGAGCTCTCCCTTCCTACGGCAAAGAAAGCCGACAACATACCTTAACTGGTTTCCCAAGGTTCCAAAATAGGAAGAGCTTCTGTAAACACCTGATCTAGTCCTTCCTGATCACAGAACATTTTCCCCAGGATTGTTTAGAGCCCAACCCTGTTCCTCCAGTATTTACTATCCCATTATGTATGTCTGTAAATATCTGCTATGTGAGAACAGCATTATACATGTTTCAGGCACGAGCGACCTGCTTTGGGTCAAAAGCTTTTGATGCATCATTAGCATCTTATTCAACAGCATTTGACTAAGGCCAATGGCATTAACTCGCACAAACTGCGGTGCGGCAGTCACACCAGTGCAGTCACACTTAGGACCTGGCACAGAGCAGGGCAGAGGAGGCAAGACAGGGCATGTCATCAGTCCCTCCCCGTGCTCTTGGGTCGTGCCTGCTGATGTCTGAAGGTCACTGCTCCCTCTCCTGCTGGCATAAGCACTAGTGTGGGGGTGACAATCTTCTTTACAGAGGAGGATATCCTGGAGATTAAAGAAAGAAGCAGAAAGGAAACAGCCCACTCACAGGAAAAGATTTACCCGAAGGGGAGCGTGACACATACAAACAGTAAACAAAATTTAATAACTGTAATTAAATTGGTTAGTGGGGTAGCTACAATGTCCTACTTTTAATCTGTTTTCATAAAATTTCTCTTTGTGTTACTGTAGGCATGTCTGCATCTCCAGCAGCTACATTTTTTGTAATTCATTGGTCAATTTTGGCCAATTTTGACAGAAGGTAGAGGTCTTCAAACTATTACACTCCTCCATATGCAATCAGAACGAGAAGCTGGGAGGAAGTCCACAAGCAGAGTTTCTCTTCATTGACAAAAAGGCTGCAGTGAGACCTCCATTACAACCTGGTATCAGAGGGTCCACTCCTCACCCAGCTGTGTTTTCAGCATAAGCTAAGAGCACAGCTCACAATGAAGACTTGGGGTAATTCAGTTAAAAAGTAAATCGAGTCTGCAAGACAAATTCATTGGAAACCAAGGTCCACTACTTTCTGCTGCTTAAGGAAATATTTCATGTTAACTTAGCTCCTCTGGTCTAGCCATTCCAAACAAAGGCACTTCATCACATGGTCCCCACTAGTATCACAAGGCCTTTAATTATTTGGTGCCCACAATTCTGTATCTGTTCTAACACTCTATATGAAACAAAACAGGCAGGTGAAGATACTGAGCCAAATCCTACATTCATGAGTAACAACAACTTTAACTGTGTTACTCCCTTGTGTAATGTGAACATGATTTGTCCCATAAAAGCAGATACTGACTGATAACTGCAAGGCATGCGTTTGGAAAGTGTGTGGAAAAAACGACCTACCTAATCATACAGTTGGCTATAAGACACGCTGACAAAAGAACATTGAACACAAACTTCCTGGCAAAGATTCTACCACTCACAATCGTAACATTACTGATTTAGTTAAATAATTTAATTCAAATAATTGTCTGGAAAAAGTATTTTGTACGTTGTTGCAGGAAACAGAGTCTCAGTGGAATTTACTGCAGCTGTGCTGCTAGCTTTACTCATTTTGTACCATGCCGGTACATAAAGCTGCACATCCATAAGCTAAATAACTGTTTGCTGGAAATAAGTGTCTGACGTGAACTGAAAAAAGACAGCATGACTCTTCTGCCATGCACACATCCATGCTTTTACTGGGCAACTCAACCCTTCGTGCTTTAAGAGTGCATATAAAGATATGTGACCGATAGAAATGGACAGTGGACTACATTAAATGGGATGATTAAAAAAAGGCAGGCACAGCCTGAATGTCAGCTGAGGTTTTCATTCAGAGTTTTGAAGCTTCGTTCCGTTCCGAGAAGTGAAATTTTCCTTGCTAAATTAATCTTCCCCCTTCATTTTCTACAACAACAAGCCTTCACATTTCAGTTAAAAATATGTTTGGGGGGGGATATTTTTTATTTCTTTTAGTACTTCAAACAGGAGACCACACTGCAAACCTATGCTGAATTTCCCACAGACTCATAAACACAAACCTCATTTTGAAGTGTTTGGGCGTACAAACATTTAGTAATAAAATGCATCTTGTACAAAATATGTATCCAGAAACACAAGTTCACAGAGTATCATAGCATAGCAGAAGACAGTGACTAAATGAAGTACATAAAAACATTCACATATTTTGCAAACCCCTGGTAGAAAAATAGCATGTTTATACTTAGAGACTCCCTATAGTAAGGGCCTTTTTGTGGAGGCCCTTGCACACTAGGGATGTTTGCATTTTACAGCAATGACATTCACAAACTACTGCTTGCACCCCTAACCTCACCAGAGAGACTGACACAAAGGAATCATTGAAGTTTTGTATAATCTTTGTGCAACTTCCCTATTCTATGAACAACTGGCCTGCATTCCCCTCCGATGTCTTGTATTTGCACATTGTTCTCAGAAAAAGATCAAAACCAAGCAACAGATATGAGTATACAAGCAGCATGATAAGAACTCCATGAGACAGAGTTAATTTTTAACTCTGAGTGGGGAAAGCTGGCAACTCAAACCACTTTTTTCTAATGCTGCACCTAATGAATCGGTCCTCCACCCTAACACCTGACTTAAATCCCTTAACACGTTACACTGAACTTTGCCAAACACGACAGATGCGTTAGACCGAGACATAGTCTCCAGATTTGGAGAATACAGTGCTTTGTCTCCGATATTCCTCACATCAATAACTGTTGAACAACATGAACTCAAATGATCACTTTCCATAAACAACATCACAGAGATGAGTTTGTACGTATCTCACAAAGACAATCCTGTCTCAGCCCTGTCTCATGATGAGAGAAGTTGCCTGTTTGAGGAAGCAGATAGTTCCCAAGGAGGAAGAGCACTCTTCTGATAACAGGAATGCACTAGTATCGCTCTTAACAAACTCCTCTGCCCTTTTTTCCTTAGGACACACCAGACCTCGCCCCATGTCAAGAATGCTACACTGGGTTTACCAACATCTATGAATTAACCTAACAATAATTCTCCCAGAGCTCTGCTTCTCCTCAGCTCCTCCCATCCTATTTCAGTCCTTCTGGGGAAAGGTACCCCTGCTGCCTCAGTGTCTGTATGGCGAGCTGAAAAGAGAGGTTTCACAGAAAAGTGAAAAGGTTTGTTCCCCCTTCGTGCTCTCATTCTACCAAGCCATTTTCCCCATGTCCCTATGTACCCTCCCTGCCACAAAACCTGCTCTTCCTCTCCACAGCTCACCCAACTATCTAAATCTCTTACATATTCTTCAAGCTAGGCACCTGAGGCTTGGATGCCACTCTGAAGAGCACCATATAGACACCTGTAGAAACAGAAACACTAGAGGACTTGCAGCTGCAAAGGAGCATTGGTAATTCATGACACTCAACTCGCTCATTGTACAAGCTTGGAGTTTTTGAAAATCTCATGTTTTTTGAGCCCCCAAAGTTGGTCTCTGAGTCTTGTTAACCCCCTCAGCAAGCTCAGCCTGACTAAAGCATCTCAGTCACCTCTGAGGCTTTGGGATAGCTAAAAGCAACAACCATTACATCCTAACTCTGAATAGGGGCTTTCCTTAGCAAGATTTTTTACCTCTGCATCTATCGTTCCACACTGTCCCTCCAAGCCGAGGTTTCAGAAGTACTTGAAAAGGCTGCCTCCAACTAACAGTTTTGGGAAGTTCAGCAGGGGAGTGTTGAGACTTGCCCATGTGTACACTCCATCTGTCCTACAGCCAGCCAACAGCAGCAGTAGCTCCTTAGGGCAACTCCTGGCCTGTATGCAGTTCCCAGTGAACTTGCAACAAGCAACACTGAAAATTACATGTTTTGGCCACGCACAAATCGGATGTGAGGCAAGCACATTAAGCAAAAACCACACTGAGACAACCCAAACTGGCAGGCCACCAAGCCAATCATGTTACCGCAGAGCCAACAGCAAGAATTGTTTTCTTTCCTCTGTAGCAGGAAGCACAGAGTATCTCCTCTCTACCTCTTTTTTCATAGGTTTTCCAGTGAAGGTCACCATTTTGGGGGGAAGGGGAAATATCAGAGTTACGAATCCCAAAGATTTAAAAGCCTTTGGAAGAGAGGCCTGTAGGGAACTGCCACCGCCTGAGCCAGTTGGGAACAGAGGCTCACAGGTGACACAGGCTTGGCGTGAGCCCAGTTATTTGGCGATATCCTGGTCCAACCTGTTCACTTTCAAAACCTAAGTCGGCTTGCAGTAGTAGCAAGATCTTTCCTGTGTTCATCCTCCTTGCCAGCAGTAAACTGAATGTCATGGTGGACACATTCAGGGGTTAACTGTTTACAGATGTCTCTGCTGAGATCACTATATCATCAGCAACCACAGAACACTGTGATGAACTACAATATTAAACCAAATGGAACCATGAGTCAAGGCCTTGTGCAGCAACAGCTTCTCAGCACTCAGATTGAGACTCTCTTCATAAAAGGTTCTGCTTCTTCTACCAGTGTTACAAACTGTAAGGCTTTCTCCTGAATACATTTAGGCAAAATATTTAAAATTACTATTATTATAGAATTTTTGGACACAAACAGCCAGCACTCCCTGGATGAACTGGAATTACTACATAGAATCATAGAATGGTTAGAGTTGGAAAGGACCTTAAAGATCATCTAGTTCCAACCCCCCTGCCATGGGCAGGGAAACCCTCCACTACACCAGGTTGCCCAAAGCCTCATTCAACCTGGCCTTGAACACTTCCAGGGATGGGGCACCCTCAACTTCCCTGGGCAACCTGTTCCAGTGCCTCACCATCCTTTGAGTGAAAAATGTCTTCCTTATATCCAATCTAAATCTGCCCTCTTTCAGTTTAAATCCATTGCCCCTTGTCCTATGACTACACACCCTTGTAAAAAGTCCCTCTCCAGCTTTCCTGTAGGCCCCCTTTAAGTACTGGAAGGCTGCTATAAGATCACCCTGGAGCCTTCTCTTCTCCAGGCTGAAAGCCCCAACTCTCTCAGCCTGTCTTCATAACAGAGGTGCTCCAGCCCTCGGATCATCTTTGTGGCCCTCCTCTGGACCCGCTCCAGCTGCTCCATGTCCTTCTTGTGTTGGGGGCCCCAGAGCTGAACGCAGTATTCCAGGTGGGGTCTCACAAGAGCAGAGTAGAGGGGCAGAATCACCTCCCTCGACCTGCTGGCCACGCTTCTTTTGATGCAGCCCAGGACACGGCTGGCTTTCTGGGCTGCCAGTGCACATTGCCGGCTCATGTTGACCTTCTCATCCACCAGCACTCCCCAAGTCCTACACGAAAATGCAAACTAGACTAGATACAAGCTGCTAAAAAGATTCCTTGCAAAAGTTTCCTTTTGGCAAAACCAAACAGAAATAAAAACATAGCAATAATAAATATAAATAACAATAATAATGTGTAACAATAAAACCATGTAGGGCTCTTGCAGTTTCCTTCAGTTTAGTAACCTCAACATCATCTAAAGAATACTAGAAGGGTTCAGTGTTTATTTGACATATAGTCAATTGTTCATTTTTAAATGTGATCAACTAAGAAAAACAACAATCTGAGTTTAAATCAATCTTCAGCACTACTTTTTCTTGAGTCCACTGGATAATTTCAGCAATTTCACACATACTTCTCTTTACATTTTGAATCGTTTTCTCTCCCTAGTTGTTCCTTTAGGTCTTGATCCCCTCCTGACCAAGTTTTAGTGGACCCTGGCCTCCAGGATGTTAGTACGAATTCCTATTCCTTTTATGTAACCCTCTAGCAGTGGAGAGAGGGACTGCACACACAATACACCCTTTCACTGTTATCAGATGGTGTACATAAGAGGCTCCTTCATACATGAAAATCAGGCTCCATAACTAACTAACTGGCTCTTCAGAAGAAGTAGTGAAACCACGTTCACAACGAACACTGTCAAATATATACACTACAACAAGAAGAGCAAAATTGACTATCACTTCTCTTCCACCACATTAACTTAGATACAACTTTTTAACTGCAGTGCAGTCTTCTAAATGTGAATGTATGAAAACACTGTTTGGAACCCCTGGAACATTTTTTAAATTCAAGCATTCCCACGAGGGTCACTGGAAGACTTCAGGAAGTTGCCTTGTACACAATAATATCTGGAAATCATAAAGCATAGTACTTCAAGGCACTTTTCTCCTCTGCTGCAGCTCCTGCAACATTGTATCGAAACAAAACCAAGTAAAAGGCCAACAGAAAACATGTCACCATGCTGCTGACAAGACAGAGTCCATGCTGTACGCCGAAAGCTTAATCCCAGCCTGCCTCCGTGAGTGCGTGAAGTCAGAGTGGGATAAAATCAAACACCCACCTTCACTCTTCAGCATTAAGAGGCCTGGTACTCCTCCCTCTCTGTTTGCACTTGAAAAGTAACTCGGTTTCAAGCCAGAGGCTGAACAGAGAGCACGACACCTACAGCTGAGCAACGCCACACACCCAGCAAGCCTTTGCACAGGCCAAAATCAGCAGGAGACTGGGTGCCATGACCGGGCAAAAAAACACCCGGGCCCTGAGCTCCCGAACGACAAGCACCTGCAGCAGGAAGGCATCCACCAGCCTCCAAAACACCGCACAGCCCCTCCGCAGCCCGACTCACCCCCGCAGGACCCCTTCCCGAGGCGAATCCAGAGCCCAAAGGCATTGGATGACCATTTCACTACAGCCTTGCTTCTCTCTATTTTCTTTTTTACCCTTGCTCCCTCTGGATTACCAGGATCACCATAAGCCAGAGGAGGGCCGGCCGCAAAACCAGCATCTGCCCCTGAGACAGACCCAGCCGCCCTGCACGCCAGCAAAACTCTCCCTTTCCATCCGCTGGAGATTTGCCGACACAAGGGCAAGCGGGATTAGGGCTGCGGCAAAATATTTGCCCGTCAGCACTTTTTAACGGGTGAGGGCACGGACACGGGCCAATATTTGGTTTCTAGCAGGGCTGCGGGTGACCCTGCTTCCCTGGCAGCTGCCGGGAACGGCGGGCAGGCCTCGGAGGGTCCGTTCACGGGAAAAAAAAAACAACTAAAAAACCAGAAGGCAGTGTTTATGTTGGCCTAAAATCATCGCTCACCAGGTGGAAACGATGACACGTAAGGCGGCTGGGCCTGGAGCGTGGCTAATGTCCGCCTAGGCGCTGGCCCGGAGTGACGGGGAGCTGCGGAAGCGCAGGGGACAGCTCCTAGACGGACATTAGCCACCCTCCAGGCCACCCCGGGGCTGTGCATGCGGAGCCGCTCGCCCCACGGTGGGCTGAGGTAGCCCCACCAGGCCCGCGCTCGCCCCGCCGCAGGGCCGAGCCGGGCTTCTCCCGAGGCCGCCCCGGCGCTAAGGGGCCGCGGCGCAGCCCTCTCCCCGCCGCGGCTCCTCCCCTCGGAGCCGAGCTCCGAAAGTCAACAAGTGGAAGCCGCTGAAGTTACTTCCCCCCCCACCTCCCTTCGGCAGCCGACGCCTCTCCCCCACCGGCCCCGCCGTCCTCCCTCAGAGGGGTGTGAGGGGGCAGTGTCGCGCGTTACCTGCGCGGCCGCCGCCATGTCGCGGAGAGACGGCCTGGGGTGAAGCTCCGGCGCCGTTCGCCGCTCCCCGCCGACTACAACTCCCGTGAGGCCGCTGGAAGTGCCTCCCCACCCCCGGGGCGGTGGCTGGGTGTAACGCGATGGGCTCCCGGCCGGGTCCGGCGGCGGCTGTCCGGCCAGCGGGGCGCGGAGGGCATAGCTGAGCGGGGAGGCGCGGGGGGGGAAAGCACCGTGGTGAAAACAAAGGGTTTAAAAATGAATTTGCTGGAAAAATCGCCGTTTTCCCCTACAGCTGCAGAGTGGGGGCGATTTCCTCTCGGGGGTGTGTTTCTAGTACGCTCAAGCAAAGTCGCCTGTCAAGAGGTGTAACTTTCTGAAATGGTACCCACTGTCGCTTTTAGGACAGTTCAGTAAGGGTTGTTTGTTTTTTGCTTGGTTTTGTTTTTGTGTGTCAGTTCGTGAAGCTCTCTGCAGGGGCAAGTGAAGTGAGTGTGAAAGTCAGGCTCGATAAGTCCAGAACGCAGCAGATTTCCCCTTTCTGTCTGCGCCAAAAATCTTGACGAAAATCTTCCCGCAGATGAAAGACGTAGGTAGGGATTAATAAAGGCCATGTATGGTGAGAGTCTGGGAGAAAGCAGATGTGAAACTGAAACAGTTGCTTCCTAAGGAAGGGTGCCCGTGGTTCCAATACTCTTACACCATCTCCCAGCTGGAACCCGGCTCCTTCTACAAGTGAGATATTTCCACTCTTCATTTCAAATTTTAACCCTTCTATAAGGCCTACGGTACTCCAAAAGGACATTCCAGTGTCTGAAATAGGCGACACTGTTTTTTGTATTTGAAATGTGCTTGAAAACTAAGTTCCTTTGCTTTTTTCCACATTGCCTTGGTAAATAAATGATTTTAAATAAAACTTGTGACCACATGGTTTGTCATCAGTTCTTGCCACAATGCTTGTGACTATATTAGTGTCATAAACTTCAGCTTAGGCAGCCATAAAATCAAAGCATCGTATTTTCAAGACTCTGAGGAAATACATGTAGTGTGTAGTTACTGACTTGTCTCCATCATCCTCATTTTTCATCCTCAACTTAAGGATGACTAAGTGACCTTAAGTTTTGGTGAATAATCTTCATCTAAGGTATGGTTTTGAATAGCTCAAAAGCATTTTAATGTCCTCAGAAGTGCAGGTTATGGGGCTGAGCATGTTATGGGCACATGACTCAGGAAACAATGATGGGCTGTCTTACATAGTTCAGAAGCAGCCTTCAGGCTGACTTCTCTTGGCATGCTTTGCTGCGTCATGCAGTACAGGGCCAGGTGCATCTGAAAACAAATGTTTGTTTTCCATTGATCTGTAGACAACTGGATGTCTTCTAAAAGTAACCTCAGGGTCACCAGTTGCAAATAATGATAAATGAAATCCCAGATAATTTTACTACAATGGAGGGTTTTTTATATATTTTCAAAAAGTCTTCGTGCAGTTTTACTTCTCACTCAATCAGGTAGAATGGATTGTTCCTCCTTTTAATTATGTAGTGACAAGCTACTTTCAGAAATATTTAATTATTGACATTAATTATTGAATTATTGCCTGTTTATACAGATATCAATTTCTTCAGAGAAAAACATGCGATTTCCAACTAGGTCTGTCGATGACCAACACTTCAGTAGAATTTTTGATATTTTTCATTTCTTAGCAACAAAAGAGGTTCAAGATTTTTGCTTTTTGGAAGCTGGGAAAAAAATGCATTATTTGTTCCATTTGTGTTGCTTTTCTTTATTTTTATTCTGATAAAATGTATCAATTAACTTTTTCATAAACTATGATAAGCTGAATTGAAATTATTGCCAATGTTACTAGCCCAGGAAGGCAACGTCACTCATCCCAGCAAAAGGAAAGCCTTTGTTGGGAAAAATCTTTCCCCTAGTTGATGGAATGTTACCCTTACAGTCATAAATATATTCCATAGAGGTACTCAACTCAATCAACTAAAACTACTAAATTGCTACTTAACATGTATTAAGGATCATGAAAAGATCATGCTGTGTTCTTTATGTTCTGTTCCATATGGCTAAAATGTAGGCCAAAATAAATATTTAAGGGCTGAAATCAACTTCTGACATCAGAAGTTAAGTCTAATGCTAGCTGCAATTCTTTTAGGGTGATTCTGAAAATACGATTTGAATGTCGCTTTGTTTGGAGTTGGTCGGTGGGTTGTGGGTTTTTTTTTGCTTTTTGGTGGCACTAGAAGCCATTTCTGTACAAAGTTTGCAAATAAATATAGAATTCTTTAGTTCTAATTGTGATGCATGAATGTCCTCTGCTTTCGTGTGGGAAGAGTTTCCTCCATTCAGGCAAGTCAATTTACATCCACGCTGTCTAGCTTGTCATAAAGTAGAATTATACATTGTCATCAATGCTGTCATGCTAACAACACTTTGGGGCCTCATTGACTAGAACAGGTCGTTACTAAGCCCTCTTAACTAACTGGTTCTATCAAAAAACAGAAAAAAATGTCTCCTGAGACTATTGGATTCTGCAAATATTTCATAGTGGTCTCTGAGTACGTGCCCATAGGCTGCATTCTTTTAATCTGTTTGACTTTATTGTTACATGGGCTACATATTTTCTCTCAATTTTTTAAAGAGTTAATTGATGTTATATAATAACTGGGGAGGATTTTGCTTCCAATAGGCACTTGAGGTATTTTATGAGGGCAGCAAACTCCCAGTTTCCCTGGTCACCCTCAGCGGATTAACATACCATTGTAGCTAGACTGAACAACAGGCTGCTGTTCATCATCAGAGACTTCCTGTGACTGCCGGGGGAAAGCTTTGGAAGCACTTTTTGCATTTGTTTGCATTCTGTTTTGAATAGGTGGACAAATAACTGTCAGTAGGTATAAAGCTGGAAGCAGGCGACATAAAAAGAACCAGCAAAGCTCTGGAAAACCTCTAGAAGCTTTGGAGATGAAGAGCTGGTTAAGGTGGCTGGAAGGATATCGCTGTCAAGAAACAGAACTTGATCTCAGAAAGCAGTGTTTGGACGAGTGAAACAAACTAGAAAATATTTTGGATTTGGTATCTCAGCAGTTCCTGAATATGGAGAGAGTGCTCCACTCTCTGCACTTGTCTCTGTCACCCTCAGTTCTTTGCTTCACTCCACCCAGGATTGTCAGTCTTACACTGCTCTTCTGATTTAAAACTGAAGATACATATATATTGAACATTTATAGAGCCTAGAGCTTCTATCTAATAATGCCCACAATCTGCCAGAAGGGGCTGGCTTCCTTTCAAACCTCTCCCTTGTGGAACACCTATTAAACCTTTGCAACAAAACATACTGGTCCCATATGCGGCAGGAATTTCTGGTTTACATCACCATGAATGAATCTTTCCAGGAACTATATTCCTTGCCATTTCCATACCTACATAAAAACCCAAAATGAGACCTTTTTAAGTAACGCCATTTTTTTTAACAGGCATAATTTCAACAAGGAATCACTTCCATGGCAGGTTTGTTGCAAAGGTCAGTGAAGGCTTTGGACATCAAAACCTAACTTTTGAGTTTTGTGTTCAGTTCTTTTAGAGGACTGTGTTCATCAGACTGAATTCTTCTCTAAAACAATCTTTCATCAGCATTTACTTGGTTTAATTTTGCTGTGGCAACAAATCGTAAAAATGATAGAGTAGTTTAGATTTGAAGGCATCTCTGGAGGTCTTCACTCCAAACCTCTGTTCAGAGCAGGTCTAATCAGATGAGGTTACTCAAGCTCCAGTCAACACTCGAACCACCTCCCTGAATCCCTGTTCCAGTGTTTGATGACCCCTGTAAAAAAACAAGTACTTATGCCTGATTGGAATATCCTATGTTCCACCTTGTGTCCATTGCTTCTCGTCCCACTGCTCTGCACCTCTGAGAAGAGTCTGGCTTCATCTTCTCTGTATCCTCCAGTCAGGTAGCTGAAGATACAGTCTTCTCTCCCCTGAGCTTTCCCTTCCTAAGGCCATATGAATCCAGCTCCCTCAGCCTCGCCCTGTCCATCCTGTTCTCCAACGCCTGACTGGTTTGGAGGCCTCTTCTGGACTCTCTCCAGTACATCCATGACTTCCATGTACTGAGGAGCTCAAAACTGGACACCTCTACTCCAGCTACAGCCTCACGAGTGCCAAATAGTGAGGAAGGATCACTTATCTTGACCTGCCGGCTACACTCTTGCTAATACAGCCCACAATGTGGTTGGCCTCCTTTGCTGTGAGTGTCCTTGGTGGCTTATGTTCAAGACCCCCAGATCCTTTTCTGTAGGGGTCCTTCTCAGGCAGCAGGCAGCTGCCCTCACTTCTCCCCCCCCCCCCCCCCCCTCCCATATTTATTTTTACTTTATTTGCAAAAGGCTTTGCAAATAAAGTAAAAAAATAATAATCATCGTGTTTGGAAAACCAAGATTGTTTTCTGTGTGACAAACCTTACTGGATTCTTTGATCTTTCACCACTGTAGCTCTCTTACATGAAGAAGGTGAGATGCAGAGAAAACTGCTAGCAGCAGTTCCTTCCCCTGGGTGATTGCTGTGAGATGTCCCTCATATTTTAAATGTGGATAGGGTTCCTTTGTCAATAATTGGATGTGAGGCTCACTTTCAACCTTCAGCATGCTTAGGAGTGAGTGAGCTCATGTCAGGAACAGCTCTATGCTGGTAAGTGAAGTACTGTTGTGTTTGTTCCTCTTTTATGATGATATACAACTGGTCTTCAGAGGTCATCTTACTGGTACTTCTTATTGTCTTTTCTCATTTTGACTGACAGCTAACTCTCACTTTATTTTCCTTTCTAATTTTTGTGCTTACTTCAGTATTGCTTCCTGAAGAACATGTAAGCATCTGATCCGTACAGCAAATATCGAACTTCTCTCCAGTTAACACAGTGCCTTCCTGTTTGAACACTGAATGAGTAAGAGCATTTCAAACTGCTGAGTAACTGTAAGGAGAAGATAAAATAGAATGTCATTTATTATTTTAGTAACACTGGTGATGTTTTGAAAATACTGAATTATAGATGAAGGTATCTTGATTCTGGATTGAAACGCGCCTGGCAGTAAGAGGTGTATGCTGTGCTTTGTCCAATGCGTTTCACCCGTTTATGAATCCAGAGTCCGACTTTGCTCTGATTATGATCAGAAATACAATTATCATTGATTTTAGTAGCAACAGGATGCTTTCTTAAATGTCTGGATTTTAAGTTTGCTTATTTTATTTAAGACAGTTTACATTAGCAGTGGAAAGGATTAATTTTATTACCTGCCTTAGCCCGTAGCAGTGAGGATTTTCCCTACCGGCAGATCATTGACTGATACAGGTTCCCATGGCTGCGCAGAAGGTGGGAGCTCTGACAGACTGTGGCAGTGATGCTCGGTTTTGTGTTGTCCTGCTGAAAAGACAAGTAGGGAGAGGGGCCCAATCCAGCTAAGTGCTTGCAGGAGAAGCTGGTTGTTCTTCCATTCCCACTGGGTGGAACTTAGTATGGACTTAATTAGAGCAGCAAAAGCATGTCCATTTAACTGTAACTTGCGATTAGGGTTAGAGGTGCCATCATGTGTAAAGGCAGCCTTGGCACTGTGCAGCAGTTGTAATACTGTGACCACTCAGTCTGACACCGCTCCCCTCCCCTAAATAGACTGTATTTTCCAAAAGCAATTAATTTCTCCTTTTTCACTTCACAAACTCTTTATCTCAGTTCCGCATTTGCTCAAACCATGTAATAGTTGACTGATAGAGTGAAATTAAAGAGTCAAGGTCCCCTGAACATTACATTTTTCCAAGCATCTGGAGTTCTCAGAAGGAAAGAGATGCACAGGCTGCCCATGCCCAGACCTGCACTGGGCATATTCTGTGGCTTTAGCAGTATACATATTCAATAACATATGCATATGAACAAAGATGAAAGCCACACCAACATATTTCCTCTTGGCAATGTATATAGCTCCACGTGCTTTACAGGTCTCTGTGCCTAGTAGCAGAGTTTGGAGAGAGAGGTACTACCCATGGCAGAGGACGATTGCTTTGGGACTACTTAAGTAGACTGGACATACTGTTGTCTGCAGGACGGGGCAGGGTGCACATGATGGTGCTGAGGGCATGCCCGATATCATTGCAAGGCGCTATCTATTGCCTCTAAAGGCCATGGTGATCAGGGGACGTCCCTGATGATTTGAAAGAGGCAAAGGTCATGCCCATTTTCAAAAAACACAAGAAGGACAATCCAGGGAACTACGGGCTGGTCAGTCTCACCGCTGTGCCCTGGAAGATGGAGGAGCAAATCCTCTTAGAAGCCATTACCAGACAGATGCAGGACAAAAATGTTTGGGAACAGCCAGAACAGATTTATGAAGGAAAAATACTGCCTGACCAACTTGACTGTCTTCTACAATGAGATGACTGGTTCTGGGGATAAGGGGAAAGCTGCTGTGCGTTTACCTTGATTTGTGCAAGACTTTTGACAAAGTCCCGCACAGCATCCTTGTAGCCAGACTGGGGAGATGTAGACTGAATGTGTGCACTACAAAGTGGAGGAAAAACTGACTGCACCATCAGGCTCAAAGGGTGGTGTGAATGTGTGTGAACTCTTAATGAGTGGCTGATTATGAGTGGCATGCTTTGAGGATCATTACTGAGACTGATGCTGTTTAACATCTTCATTAACAACCTGGATGATGGGACAGGGTACACCTTCAGCAACTTCTTGGATGACACCAAATAAAAGGGAGTAATTGATACACTGAGTTGCAGGGCTGCCATGCGAGGAAACTTCAGAAAGCTTGAGGAATGAGCTGGCAGGAGCCCTGGAAGTTCAACAATGGCCAATGAAAAATCCTGCACCTGGAATGACCTAACCCTCTGAAATACCATGGGCTGGGGGCCACCTGAGTAGAAGTCAGCTTTTCTGGGAAAGATCTGGGGGTTCAAGTGGACAACAAGTTGAAAACAACTCAGTCATGTGCCCTTGCAGCAGTGAAGACTGTGTAAGGGTCTGCATTGCCAGCAGGTTAAGGGGACCTTTATTTCCCTCTACCTGAATTCATGTAGTCACATCTGCAGTAGCATATCCAGTTTTGGGGCCCCCAATACAAGAGAGAGATTGATTGACTGAAGTGAGCCCAATGAAGGATCAAGATGGTTAGGGAGTTGGAGTGCAGGACACATGAGGAGACTAGATTGGCTGGAGTTTGTTTAGCCCCAGGGAAAAAGAAGAGGCTTAGGGGAGACATGATAGCTCTTTTCCATTATGTAATGCAAGGACATAGAGAAGACAAGGAAGAGGCAACATCACCAGGTTGCAGGAAAAGAAATTTTGTTCATGTAGAAGGAAAAAAATCCACCATGAGAGTCGTTGAGCATTGGAACAGGGATGTAGAGGAGTTATGCAGTCTCTCTTCTTGGAGATTTTCAGAGTTTGACCAGACAAGGCCTTGAGCAACCTTGTCCGACTGGGAAGATAGCACTGCTGTGAGCAGGGTGGAGAAACAGGTGACCTCCAGAAGTCTCTTCCAAGCTTTTATGAAAATTCACAATTACTCCTTCAATTGAATATACCTTAACTTTAATAGGTGGTTATCAAAGGCAGAGAACAATAGTTACAGTGTAGTATTCCCTTGAATATCTGAATGTTTATTAGTACCACTTCATTATATCAGGAGGGGAAATCTCCACATGCTGAGTTACTTGGTTATGATAGGCAGAAGTAAAATTGGGCAACGTTAAGAATTCCCTTTACATACTCAGATATACTGTAACAAAATATGCTCAAGCTACAAACAGATTTAAATAACTTGTTAAAAACTGAGCAGAGCAGGATCATTTCAATCTCTCATGCTTCTGTTGTATGTCTTGACCTTTTTAGATAAATGTAAAATTTATTGACAGTGAAGATTTCAGGGTAGTGTAGCTCTAGGACAATGAGTTGAATGACAGTTTGTTGAAATGATGTAGGTGCAGGAAACCTTTTATTCATTGTCACAGCGTTTTCCTCTCGTAGAGCTTTGCTGGTTACAATGAAGTGGTCCTGGCTTACCAGAACAGAAGACGAAGAATTTGGACTAATTTGTCCTTCAGTAGGCTCTTTTCATAATTGAAGATATTGAATCCCCATTCCAAGTCTCTTGATGTGTATAGAAGCAACCACATTCATTTCAAATGTTTCTTATCAGGAGACAAGAGCCAAAGGCTGGTCTCAACCAGATAAATGACAACTTCCACCAAATTGTTGCTTAGAACCGTTGCCAAACCATTGCTTAGTGCCACTGCAAAGCTACCTTGGCTTTCTATACAAATGCTGGGAAATTAAATATTCTGATTTCCAGAGGCTTTGTCATTCAG
Source organism: Tauraco erythrolophus (assembly GCF_009769465.1). NCBI lineage: Eukaryota > Metazoa > Chordata > Aves > Musophagiformes > Musophagidae > Tauraco > Tauraco erythrolophus. Next base: position 49,074,443 of record NC_141471.1, on the reverse strand, counting down.
CTACACTGGAGTACGCACTACATGTTACACTGCCTGAGGGAAAAATGAACCCACTGAGCTATCATGAAGAAGAATATCAGTCTCCATGAGCAAAAAATCCACAAGATTGATTGATGTAAGGAAAATGTGAATGGTTTTGTTGCAAAAATGTGTGCTGCTGAATTGAATTCCCACAACTTGCTTTTAGTTCAGAAATCATGTTTAGTGGTCATGTAAAAACACTCCTGTACTTAAGACAACTAGCCCTCTTAGCAACGTTTTCAAGGTTAGGTTTGTGCAAATCCTTCCCACCTGCCCATGGAGAAGAGATGTATGCATGAAACAGAAGACTTGCGTACGGCCAGGCAGTTGATTAGACCAGATGCTTGCACACCTCAGAGATACAAGCATGTCTCGTATTTAGACAGATGTGAAGCATGTCAAAAACAAACACATGTCTGGCTTTGATGATCAGGTTTTAAGCAGAGATTTAAACATCTCTGTGAAGCAGTTTCAAAACAATTGTGAAGCAGCAAGCATCCAAGCATACAGGCTAAAACCTGCTGCTTTGGATTCCTGAAAAAAAAAAAAAAAAAGGCTAAAAAGGCTAAACATTGCTTTTAGGCAATAAGGCAAGCTATTTTTATCCTGCTATTAAAAAGGCCATTTGTTCTTGCACTATAACCTTTTTTAAAAGTTTAATTCTTCTCAGCACCATGGCAAAGGGAGAAAAGGAAGGAGACAGCATTAGGAGGCAAATATGCTCCTGCACTGCTCAGAAGATGGGCTGCTGATCCACTGCAACCACCTAAAGTGATATTCAGAGGCTGGAAGGTGCCTAGGATAGGACCTGTAACAGGAGGAAAACCATATATCCTGGTGAAGTATCTTAACAGCTTGTGTTCCTTCTAGGGCTCTCTCAAACTTTCCATTTCAGACCCAAAAGACTACCCTCACACTAAGCAAGTCTTAATGTATTTCCCTACCAACATATAAAAAAACATTTGCACTGAGAACTGCAGAGATTCTGAGGTCTTGTCGCTATTGTCAGGCAAGTAAATCCTGAGAGCCCCAAAAAGAGAGAACCAATGAGTTCAGCACTGATAAACAGTGTAAAGCATTAAAAGTTACACAAATACATATGTGTCCATTGCTATATACAATCTGAGTATTTCAAGTCAGGCAAGAAAGCAACATGCAACACCATTTGGGTTAAAACCTGATGTCTTAGCTCCCAAAGGAAAAAGCAAACTTTTTTGTTGTTGTTTTTAAAAAGAAACTGTAAATGAGACAAAATCCATCTCATGGCACAAAAAATCATAAAGATAAGACTTACAGGCCAATGAAGTAGTTTCTCAGCATTCTCATCTCTCCATCCCACTGCAAATACACTTTTTTATTACTTTCCATACATAGCATGTTTGCAAAGAGTAAATTTGTGTGTCTTTCCCAAGGAAGTGCCTCTAAGAATTAGAGATGATGCATGGCTTTTAAAATCTGCAAGTTCATCCAGGATTAGTGCTGATAGTTAGATCTTGCTTCAGTAGATGGACGCATCTTCATAGTGGAACTTGCCTCGAGTGCAGATCCTGGGGCTGGTGACTTGACCGTTCCCACAGGGTGAATACTGACTGCATAAACGTAACAAATGCCTCTTGAACTTAACTCCGACAAATACATAGAGCACAGGGTTGAGGCAGCAGTGGGAGAAAGCAATTTTACGGCTGATGTGAAAAGCAAGGTTGATGTCTTTTTCATACTGACAGGTGGGTGGTGGAAAAGTAATCAGAAAGCTGAGGATGTTGTAAGGTGCCCAGCTTAGGAAAAAAGCCACCACAATAATAAGGATGAGTTTCACAGTTCTGTGCTTTCTGCGAGATCTTGCTCCGAGCAGGATTATCAGTATCTTGAAGTAACAGAATACGATAACCCCAAAGGAAAATAAGAAGAGTAGATTTCTCTGATAAATGTCCACTTTTTTCCATTTCCAGTCATCATAATCACATATGTTGTGCCCTTCCAAGTTTTCTTGCACTGTGGTATGAATCACCTCAGGAACCACAATTAATATGCTACCAGTCCAAACAGCCAAGCTCACCAGAAAACTACAACACTGTGTCTGGGATCTCAGAGTCGAGAGGGGGTTCACTACGGATAAGTACCGCAGGATAGTCATGAGAGTCAAAAAGAAAACACCGCTGTAGTAGCCGATGGAGAAAACAGCATTCACCGCTTTGCAAAGGAACTCACCAAAAATCCACCCAAAGGACTGGTCCACTGCCCAGAAGGGCAACATGCAGGAGAAGACTAAATCAGAGACACAGAGATTCATGATGAAGATGTTCGTTAGAGATGTAAGGTTTTCATATTTGAATAGGATCCATAACACTAGAGTGTTTCCTAGCAGGCTGAGCGAAAATACCAGAGTGTAGAAGACAGTAGTAAGATGGGTGTAAAATACAAAATAGTCACCCATTTCGCAGACATTGCTTTCATTGAAAGGGTATTCATATGAGTAGTTCTCATCCAAATAGGGCGGATAGAGTTCGTCATCCATTTGTTTGTGCAAACCTCGCGCTGTTCTCCAGCAGCTACTTCGAAGTACCGCAACAATCAAACCAAAATTTTTATGAAAATCAACCCAATAACTAAACTCCCACTGTGGAGCCTTCTGTTTTAAGAGACAAAAAGAAGCAGTGAAACTACCTTATTTGTCCTGTTTTGGGGAGAGAAAGGAATCGTTTCCTCTTATGACTAGAGCGTGAACAGGTAGATATGAAAGAGTTACCCTCAAAGCAATGTCAAGATCTTAAATACTTAAGAATTCAGAAGCTAAGACATTTCTAAACCAATATGGTCAGTGACAACTGCTAATTATTAAGCTTCTGCTATGTGAAGGTTGAGGGTGCATTGTTTTTTAATGTAAGTATCCCGGGTGGCAAGACTTTCAAATCTACTGTTTTTTAGGTTTTCTGGAATGGTATCAAATTTCTAAACACTTCACCATATATATGATTCTTTGTCACCGAGGTTCAGCATTGCAGAAACTCTAAAAGCTGAGCAGTACCAGTATCAACAAGTGTAAGCACTAAGAATGTATTTCTTATAGATTTTTGCCTTGAGGTTGGTTGTTATATTAAAATCTCCAAGCTGTGGCAAAAGCATCCTGGCTTTGGGTGCTCCGTGCATCTCTGCGGCCTGCTGATTCTCGGAAGTGGGACAGGAACAGAGCTCACATGACAGCCCTTTCTGAGGGCTACTGCCCTCTGCCTGTCTGCAGATAGGAATTTAATCCCAGCTGGATGGTTGAAATTGGCCAAACAGCGTCAAAAATTACTGGGACTTGGAAGATAACAGGCGATCAGGTGAACATACAGGGATAGCATGGTCACGATAGCCTCATGTCTTTATGAAATTAAGCTGAAAAATAGGTATGGAAAGTTCAGTAACAGCTCCAACCAACAGTTCAAAGTCTGAATTAACATTATCCCAGATGAAGGCTTACCTGCAGCACTCTGTTTGGATCCTGGTTTGACTGATGTCAGAGAGAGACCTGCCACTGATCTCTTTGGAAGTACAGTCATAAGAAGGGGACTCCATGAACCAGGTGAAAAGCGGTGACATTTTCCTTTTTGGATTAGAAAAAGCAGAATCTGCCTGCTACAACCAGGAAAAGACACGCTGCTTTTAGAAGACAGGGAGGTTATGTCTACACCAGGAAAGCGTGCCAGGGAGTGCTGCTGGCTGCCAGCATTTAATGCCATCCATGGGGGTAGGTGGCTTAGGTCAGCCAGAGCTTGGCACAGGCAGCACGGGCCAGGGACCAGCTATCCATTGGGATGTGGTCACCCAGTTTTGGAGGTGAGACATGTGTGGGATTCAGTACTGTGACGGCAAGTGACGCTGGCACATTTATCACTGGAGTCACGGTTCTAAATGGAAATTGTGCTTGTGGCCCTCAGTCTGTGCCATGCTGCCATCTTCAGGCATGCAGGACAAGTCCCTGCCGAGGCTGTCATCCTCTGGTTGTGCTTGACAGTACAGATGACTCTTAAGCAATATGTGGATTAGATTGAGGTCTTGACCATCATCGTGTCCTGTTTCAGCTCAGGTTGGAGGTATGACTCCTCCCTAGCAGCTGTCCAAAGGGAGCAGAGAAGCCTTTTTCCAAAGAGTAAACGTTCTCCATGGACGATGTGACAGTACCAACCACTGTCTTCACTGCTTGCGCTCTCCTCCCACGCTGGCAGCCCAGTGCCAGCAAGCCCCAGGACAGGGCTCCTGCCCTCCAGGAGCTATGCAGCCAGCAGGCTCTGCCGAAGTCACTGCTGGCCCCTGACATAGGGACCTTCCCACAAAGACCTCAGCTCCGATCCCTGCCACTGCCTGGGAATTATTCTGACCTGCACACATCCTGTACCTGGTCACCCCTTGTTATTCTGCTCTTCGCACCCCTGCTGAAGGGCAAGCAGTGGTTAGAGACCCAGGTATCTGCTGTGGAGCATTGCTCACCCTCCTGCTCGCTGTCAGGAGCTGAGCAATGCTTGCAAGACAGAGCGCACCGTTTTGCAAAGCTATTTTGAGATTATGTCAGGTAATGGTTAAGTGCCAAATTAAAAAAAAAAGATATGAACCCATCTATTTCCTTTACAGATCTGGTGATAAGAGGTGGAAAATTGTTTCTATGGTCAAAACAGGCTCCATTTTCCTGTGTCCATCTTCCCTGAGAGCACTGATGCTGAGCGTGCAGGCATTCAAGTCAGGCAGGCACATAGCTGAGATTGGAAACCCTGCCAGTAACTCCTGCTGTTTCCATCTCCAAACCTCCATGTGCCTTGGTATCTTACCCATCAAACTCAAATGGCTCTGTCTTGCACTCTGGGAGGAGTCAGAGGAATGGTCATATGGGACCAGGTGTCCTCCCTCTGGTTTTGTGCTTGACATGTCCAGAGAAAGTAGGAAAATGCTTCCATAAAGTAGCTTGTTCTCAGTTGCTTCTTAATGCTGCAAGGTTAGCTCTTGGCTAATACTCTGGTTTGCAAAACAGGTTCCTTTATACATCTTGGATTTCCTCCTCAGTGCCCTTCCAAAGACATAAATGTGGACAGTGGGCATCTGAGCAGTCAGAAGGAGTCATTCTGTCCTCAGACTGATGAGCTTGAGGACCACTGACACACTTGTGCAAAGCTACGCAGGGAGACGTAGTCCCTGCTGCCAAGAGCTCACCACCTTGACATCCAGGGAGCCTGGGGGAGGCTGAGGTGCACTGCAGCATCCACTACCGCATTCAGCTCCTCATTTTCCAAGCACCCACTGACTCCCAGGTGCCTCGTCCTCATCAGGTCACATCATCTCCCCAGCTCGTTCTTGGAGAGGTGGCAATTTAGTCCCTGCTCAACACAGCTGCCACTCTTCCTCAGCTATTGCACCTTTCCCAGGACAGTGTCCTCAGCTTTCCTCCTCCCCTTTTATCCACTGAGGAATCTGAGATCGTGTGATTGGTTTCCTCCTTCCCTGTTTGCTGCGGGATCCGGTGCTTCAGGTGTTGCACCACTGTTGTTCACGCTGACTGCAGGCTGCCTGGTGTGCGGTACCTCTGTGCTGTGCTCCCAGGGCAGGTGGGACCTCACTGGAGGACCTCGCTGCTGACCTGCCCTCAGAGGTGGCTCATCATTCTCAGAGTAAACACAGCTTTGCACTCCGTGCTCCATTACAACCCATCCATATGATGCAGCATGGCGTGCCGTGTCGCCTGGTGCAGGCTCCACGTAATTACAGATGGAGGCTCCAACCTACAAAGCATCAGATCTCCTGGATGACTGATCAGGACTAAGGATGTGCGTTTGGACCAGCTGAGAAGCTCTCCGTCAGGTCAGCAATGGTAAGGTGCGCCTTGTGAGAACCTAAGGCACTCAAATCTTTTCCTTCTTGCTTCAGATTCAGTAAAAAACTCCTGGGATCAAAACCTGTATTTTTTGCTCCGTTGTATTTTATCTCCTCCTTTTCTACTCTATAAATAAGAAATGCTGTGCATGGATTTTCACTTAAGACATATGCAAAGGAGATAAAAAATTGATAAGATTGAATCAACAGGCTAAGTACGTTAGCGTCGCATATGAAATACAAATCACGCAACTGTTTTCAATATATATATAATGGTGCTAGCGAGAGCAGAAGTTGGCTGAAAGATGGAAATTATCTTAATTTCTATTGTCAGGACAAATAGGAACAGAGGAAAAACATATCCTATAGTTTAAAGTCATCCCTGCCCTTGTGAAGAGCACTCAGCAAGGCATTCAACATTCATTTCACTCTTGGCCAGAAACAACTGCTTTTCCAGTAGCCATCATTTTCTAGCAGTGCTGTTCTTTGCCTTGGAGCATCATGAAAAAAAGGATTTTAATACAGAAATGTGGAAGTGCTGTTTTTCTTGAAAAATTCAGACAGACTTTGTCAGCTGGAGATACATATTGTTCATCAGTTGATTTCTTTTATAAACTGAGCATTTGAAAGAGTGGCTGGGAGGAGTGTGCCTGCTCCCTTTGCAGTCAGCGGAGTGAGAGGGCGAGGCACTGGCAGGAGCCGTATTTCCCTTCACTGGGTGTTACACCAGCCTCCTTCCCAGGCGGAGAAGATGCCTGACATTTACATAGGCATACTGAGGTGTAGATCATCTTAATTGGAAAGGACCAGTCTTATGAGGTACAGGGAATATAGCAGAGAGAAGCGCCCACCCCCTCAAGGCATGCACTGATGGAAGCTCCCTTGAAAGCATTTTTTACTCACTTTATTCCAACTCCTGCTAGAGCTGCCGGGCTTCATAGTTTGAAGTCCAGGTTTCTCGGAGGGGAAAAAAAACCCCAAACCCCAAACCAAAAAAAAAGCTAGCTAGCTTTGCAGGCTGGTTTGCACTTTAGCTACCCAGATAGCAAAGCTTGAGTCAGAAAATAAATTTCTGTTCCCTTAAACTGGAATTTATCTGGTAGCTGCTTCCTTAACCGATCTCTTGTCCCAATTTGGGATAGGAAGAAAAATCCCAAATGTGACTTTTTTTTTGGCAGGAAGGGGTTTTAGTTTTTCAAACAGGTCTATGGGGCAGCATTTTTTATTTAAAGGAAGTTAAAATACATTAAATAGTGTTTCTCCTACCCTAATAACTATGACTGGTATCAGTCTCAGAAAACACCCTTGGAGTCACACAGAGGAGATGGACAGCAAAGTCCTGGAAGTCATGATCAGGTTGTAGACTTGGCCCAAAGCGCAAATGCGCTCTGGACAGGCGGTCTGCATCAGTGGGTGCAACAACTTTTTGTCTGCCTTGGAGGACCTTTGCACATGGTAACAAACTCTTTCAGGATGCTGGTAAAATGAAAAGTCAGTAGGACTTCCCTTGCCCAATTCAGTTTTGCAGAGCCCCAAGAAGCCCAGCTCCTCACTAAAACTCTTACTCTACTTTTAAATCAAAACTTGCTCTTGAGTTGGGGTCATTTTCTGAGATCTGTTCTTCCAACCATGCCCCACAGGTTTCACAAGACAGGTACAGCACACGCGGTCAGCCCAGCTCCTTGGTGGTCCGCTGTTCCCCGCAAGCTCTGCCTCTCAGCCCTGGCCATCAGCCCTGTGAAAACCCCAGTCTAGGGAGGAAGAAGCATCTCAGATTAAGAGCCTGGATCCCACTCCTGAAACATATATATGAGTTTGAGTTTACATACTAAGTACCACTATAGTCATGGCAGAATCAGCTTATGGTATCTATGTAAATACACAGAATTAACGCTTGTGGGACTTGCCATGCAAAGAATGGTATTTTTTTAGAAGTACTGCCACAGCACTGCTGAAGTAGCAACCCTCCCCCTCATCCAGAAGGGGTAAAATTAGCAGCCAAGTCTGTTTTTACAATGAGGAAGAAATGATGATGTTCTTTTCTCTCCCTCTCCAGCTTCTCCTTTCGCAAGAGCTGCAAACACACCCTCTGGGCCCTTTATCACAGTTTCACTGTAGCTTGTAGAGGTTTTTTTGGGAAAACAAATCTGGCATTTGCACTCTGATTTTGAACTGGCTGCTACCTTTACCTCCATCCCAAACCACACCTCTGGAGAGAAGGGACAGCAGGGAACTAAAATGTCACTGCAGGTTGCACACTGTCAATGGGACGTGCTGGCATTTGGTGAGTCCCTCCTGGGCCACTGCAGCAGCCCCTTTCCTGCCCCCCTGCTGGGGCACTGGATTGAGGGCATATGGTCTGCAGGACTGTGGTGCATGGTGATGAAACCATGACCCCATGTCTATTTGCTTGGTAGGTGTTATTGGCGCTAAGGCTGGTCACAAAGGATGTGGTGCCGGTAGCTGGGCAGCAGCCATCTAACAAAGCGCTCAGGCAGGAGCAACCTTGGCCAAAGAGGCTTGCGTGGAAGCGAAGGCAATCGACGTCCAGCCTGTGGTTGCCCACAACGGCCTTCGAGCCAGCGTGGTCACAGCTCTGGGTATTCCCCGTGCTCCCCGAGGGTAAGGGGAAGGAGCAATCCAGCCCCTTGATTTGGCTGAGCAGTGTGAAGGAGGGCATTGCTCCCTGCTTGCAAGCAGCAGAACTTGGCCATAGTTTTCCTGGTAGTTAACGCAAGGACGGGATGAGCAAGCAAGCACGCCAGGGGTGAGAAGAAATAGCCCTTCTGGTAATAACTGACTGAGAGGAAACAGCAAACTGGAGCTTTCTGGGGTTTTCTGGGCGGGGTTATTGTGGTTTGTTTCTATGGGCTAGACAAGCAAGACTTTAAGCTTATTTCTTGCGAACAAAGAGATTGCATCAATCTGTCTGTCTGAGACGTAATTCTGATTTCTTGTAGTGGCAACGCTCCTACCAGGCACCAAACACTAGCATGTTTCTTGCAGGCCAGACAGCAGTGACATGATGTATCACTTTCCCATCTGTTCCATAGAGAACATAAATGTTCTGTTATTTGACTGTGAAAAGAGCATCACTTTGGTTCTTAGTAGCTGGGTTTGTTGGCAGTTGAAAGCAAGCAAATCCACTTCTCATTTTTATTACTAAAGCAGAACATATCTGCAGGTTTCTGCTGCCAACAAAATGTTGCCACACACACACACACACAAGCCTTGTCTTTCTACGTGTAGATGTACACATACCCTCTCAACGATATATTGCAAGACAGGGCTGTCCTTAAGAGCACTCACCAGACACTACACCATATATTTAATTAGAAATCTTGAAGCTGTGTAAGAAGTCTCTTGAGTAAAATGTGTGTAAAGAAGCTCTATTCTCTCAGAGATTCTTACAGTCACAAAATAAAGATGCCAATCAAGGCAAAGTAGCACATTGAACTTTGGGGAGAAATAATTGCATGTCTTCCCTCTAAAGCTTTGCAAAACTCATGCCACTACATAAAGTTCATGAACTCATTTTTATGGCTCAGGGACAACTTGAAGAACAGGGTTGTATTTTTCTATAGAATTCCATTGCTACTGGTGTATTTAAGCTATAAATATCCAATTCCTATTTTTTTTTCAAGAGGATTATAAGCCATATGTCTAAAGAATTTGTGTACTACATCTTGGGTGGGATTGCCAGTGCTGCTGGTGGGCCTGTTGCCACAGGAATAATGCTGAAACAGAGGGAAACTACACTGGTGGCCACTGGTGTGACCAGGAGGTACAAGGAGGTCCTGCTCCTGTCCTGAGGCCAGGCTCAGAGCAACGTACCCGCCTGCAGCCTTGGGACGTGGCTTGGGGAGGGAAGGTGAGGAGCAGCCTCAGCATCTGTGGGTGCAGGCAGAGGAGGTGCCTTTTCTGCAGAGAGGGCCGAGCAATGTCACTGCAAAGAGCCCGGCTTCGTTGCAGAGGCTGTCCTCCCCCCTGGCAGTGCAGCCAGTCTCTGTTTTTAATGATTGCAAAATGGGCTCACACGTATCCGGCTGTTCCCACTGGTGAAGTCATTGTGATGCTGAAGTCCAGGAGACTCACAAGGCTTTAGCCAAAGGGAGAAAGAAGAGAAAGAGAGAAAAATGTACCCACTGTTTGCACAAGATGAAAGGCTGGACATAGTGTATGGAAGCAAACGACATAACTGTGTATGTCGCTGCTGTCTCCTCAGCACTTTCTAACCAGTTTTGGTTTGCTTTCCCTTCATCAAATCCCTTGTACTTTGCGGCACAGCACAGGACATGCGTTTGCTTTATTCACCCCACTGGTGTCCGCTGGCTTCGGCTACCGCCTACCCCAACCCTGGTGACTCCCTGACAGCCGGATGCAGGAGGATGGCTGCAGCATGCCTCCACCACTCCCGACGGACGGCCCCAGCCAGGCTAGGTGAACTTGCTGCTTGCTCCCCTGGCGTGGCACCTGGCTGAGTGTGATTGGGAACCTTTTCTTGCAGGAGGAGAAGCAAGACTGACAAATGAAGGGCTGCAACCAGGTCAATGAATGAAGCATCACTGTATCCCGCTTTTCACTGCCTGTACGATGGCTCCCCTTCTGCCAGCCCAAATTGCTGGCTGCTCTCTTGAACAGACACACTGCAGCTCTTGTGAAGACTAAGACCTGACATATGAGCAGCCTCCTGTGCCCAGAGGAAGAAGGTGGCTCACTGTCAGGCAAGTCACAGCACTGCGTTTGCTTATCACCAGGTTAACTTTGTTGGCTACCATGTTGTCCCTGCTTTTTCTCAGGGTGGCAGCTGCTTTGCAGTCTGACGGTGGTTTTGGATGAGGCAACCTTTGGCACAGACCTCTTGAGGCTGTGGACCTGAAGTGCTACTGCTGCCATGGAGGTACAGGGTGTCTGAGCATGCCTCGCTGCCGCTCCTTACTGAGTTTCTGGGCCCTCAAAATCATCCCTCCATGGTGCAGCTGGTGAAGAGGATGATGCTAGAAAACCAGATGAAATAAAAGAAGGAAAAAGAGAAACCACTCTGCCCACTGCTGACCACTCATTTCCTTTAAGTCTTGCAGATTGTATGCAGCAAAAAATTCTCATTGCTCCCAGTGGCCACCTCCTTCTGGAGAGTACTGAAGGCTGGAGACCTTCTCTGGGTTAAATTTGGAGTCAGAGAAAAGAGCGAAATTTTGGGTGGTCAGGTGCATAACAGCCTTTAAAACAACCTGATGGAAAGGGAGAATGAGAGAGAGGAATGGCCTGAGGCTTAGTGGGGCTGATAATCTGAAGGTATCTCAAATGGTGGTGAGGAGGAGCCCAAGGCTCAATCAGATCTTGGAAAAACAAAACTTGGGAAAGCAAAGCTTTTCGTAGTCCAAATGAAGTTTTCTACAGAAGAAAGACAGAGCTGAAGGAATCTACTTGTGCAAGGACATTTCCAGAGCACAGACGTTGTTTCCCAACTATTGCATATGCTGATGAACTAAAGCAAAATAAATCACATTTCGTGAAAACAAACACCCGTAGTTACATTCTGAGAACTGTTTGTGTTAGCAATGAGGCAATTAATAACTCGCACCAGAAAAAATCAACCGCAACCAGAAACTCTCTTGTGCTGTTCTAGCTGCTACTTCCCAAAACCCCAGCACTTCCTCCTGGTGTGGCGCGTCTGCTCGCAGGCCAGAGACACAGCCTGGGCAAGGTACATCTACAAAAGCTTCTTCTGAAGAGGGGAACCCGTCTCCTAAAATATTTCCCCCCAGTTCTTAAGAACGACTGTGGCAGCAATGGCTTCTTGAGCTGATCTTGCGGTGATGGCAGTTCAGGTGGCACTGGAGAGCGCTTGGTCCATGCTGCTGGGTGAGACTCACCTCCCAGCAGACAGACTCCGTGCAAGCTTTCCTCTCAATAGGCTTTTCGAAGAAGAAATCTTTTCCCTTGGCTGCCCCTGTGAGCACAGCTGTTCCTTTCAAAGTTTTGGGCTCAAATACAGCTGGCTGAAACATTCAGTCTGAGCCCAGCAGTTCTTAAGATCCTGCTAGACTTGGCTTGCTTTCACACTCCCAGATCTTTTTCTCTAGCATTTTGCTCATTTCCTTATGTTGAAAATTCACTGTTATTATAAGAGACAGCTCAAAGTGCTTTACCTCGGTGCAGCCATGGCACTTTGGAGGAGACATCTGCACATTTCCATCTGCCATGCTGTGCAGTTTGTGGGCACGTATTTCAACGCTGAAGTACGAGCAAGCAGGTGGCCAGTAGCAGCAAGTCTACCCAGATAAACTGTTCTTTAGCAAAAAGTTAGCTGTAGCCCACATTCCATAGCAGGAGATAACATCAGGGGCTCTGTGTGTGAAGCATGGGTGAACCTAGACAAAATCTTAATATTCCAGCTCCTGAGACATTTCATAACATCTCTGGCCAATTGTCCTTTGGCGAGATCTTGCAGTAAGTGCAGCGAGGGCAGACAATACTTTATGCAATGAGGGTTGGCACGCTTTTTCCCAAAACTGCTCCCGAGCTCCTAGATTGCACTGTGTCAGCTCCAAGGTAGCTCCAGTCACTCAGGCCATTTGTCCTGTTCAATTCACCTGGAAGAAGTATAGTCTTCTTTAGTGCTATTATGCTCAAACCATGTTAAACTACCACTGTTGCGTCTCTTAATGAAAATCAAGTTTGTGAGCTGAGAAGTGTGGCCAACTCCTATCCTCAAATTAAAGTGCAGAAAACCCAAAGGCAAGAAGCTGAAAGCAGGAATGCACTTAGGAGCTGTTAGCATGAGTCTGCAGGCTTGCATAAAGGCCAAATAATCTAGAAAGCAGTCTCCTTGTACACTTTCCCTTTTCAAATTTTTGCTTGCTTAAAACAGTTCTTAAATACATTTGTGGATGATAATGTGGAAGTGAATTCAGGCTAATTATCCGCAAATGACATGAAGGATCTGCGCAGACATAGGATTAATAAATACATTTCTATTCTTCAAAGTCAGGATGCGATCCTACCTACCCCATCCCTTTGCAAAGGAGTAGCCCCACGGTGTCTCAGCCCAGGGGAGCACAAGGCTTTCAGGTTCTCCTGTGAAGGCTTTAAGACTCAGAGATGAAGCTCTTGGATTTTGCTACTTAGTTTAGCCCCCATCCCAAGTGACCAGCAGTACCTCCGTACTTGTCTGCACCTCTTCTCCAGCAGCTGAGCTGACTGCCGTGCAAAGAGCAAACCTTCACCCCCTGCTCCCAGCAGGCACTTGCAAGGCTGCGTGGTGCCCATGGGACCGAGCACGCATTTGCAAAGCCACCTGGTATGCCTGCAGAGGCAGCTCCTTGGCTGGGCGCGAGGCAGCCAAGCATGAAGGACGTGTGCGATGCAAAGCTCTTGGGCCTGGGGCTCCTTGGTGGCCTCTCTTTCTTGGAAGATGCATCCAAACCATCACGCTGTCACGGCCATGTGAAACGAAGGAAGCAAACTTTATGAATTGCTCCTGAGCTTTGGTTCTGTTCTTGTGCTAACTCTGCCCAAACAGATGTCAGGACCCTGCACTGCCAAGCCCCCTGTTCAGTTCTGGATGCCAGAGATTTTGGGACTTGCTGGAAGCGCACACCACAGCTCTAAGTACAGACTCCCACCTCAGAGAGAATTGAAAGCTGCATTATTTCAGAGCAATTTCTATGTCGTCTTCTTTTTTGTCAAAAATCACTGCTGCTTCTTCTGAAACAAAATGCAATTCTCCCTTACTTTGGAATTTCCTTCAGCACCGAAAAGCCTGACTTCTGCCAAAACGTGCTGCAGTCTGCTGCTGTCTGTGGTGTATAGAGCTGGCAGCAGCACTAGGTGGTTGATGTGGGCAAAGTGAGGTTTGCAGAAGGAGGTTTTAAAGACCAGCTGACATAGAATGAAAAACCAAGATGCTTGGAGAGCATTTCTGCTTGTAGATGAGCCTCAGCAAATCCTTCACTTTCAAACAGTCTTCTATGACAGAGATATCAAGCAATTCCGCTCTCCATCCACCACCTTGTCTCTTTTCCCACTGATGTCTTTAGTTCTAGCCAAAGATACTACCTATGGCTGCAGGAAAAGTCTCACTGAAAAAGGCTTTTCTCAGCCTGTGAAAGATGCTGGCCAGGATGCAAAATTGAGTCTTCACTACAGGGAATAAATTAGTAGGGATGGATCATGACAGTAACTAACAGCAGTTTTTGGAGGAATGTTGGGGAAACTCCTCCCTTAAGAGGCAGTTACTGGGAGCTTCTCAGATGAAGTATATTGGTAGACTTTTTTCTGACTTTAATAGAGCCGTTCTGATTCCCAGCAGCTGGCAAAATGTTCTTCTTTATCATGTTCATATTCTGCTGTCTTTCTGCTAGGAAAAAAATCAGGGAGCTGAGTCACTTAAATCAGATACAAGTCAAAAGTAATTCAGTGGAAATGAATGAAGCAAAAAAAAACCAAAACCAAAACACATAGAAAAGGTAAAAGCAGTGCCCATAGAATCACAAATATTTATCAATCTGTAAAAATATGAAGAGCCAGTGGCACTGTGCTTCCCTGGACTTCGGATATAATGAGGTTCCTTAGACTACACGCACATTGTAGGAGACACATTGAGGTCCAGAAAGGTTCTGGTGCTGCTTGCTTTGGTAGCCATCCTGACTGGCGACAACTCGCCCTGCCCATGCCCTCCAGGAGCACCGCTGCCCTTCTCTGTCCAGCGTGCACAGGTTTAAGGAAGTTTTTCTGCATATTTATAGATTTTATTGATTTTTTTAGATCTATAAACAGAGCTAGAGAAAATGAAAAACTCACGAGCCCAGAGATTTGTCTATTTTTTTGCCATGAGATCAGCTGATTTGACAAGAGCTCCTCACACATCTTGCCTGCTCTGGCTCTGCAAAGGGGAGAAGGGTATGGGCTGAGTGCAGTGGTGAGCATTAGCTATAGGTGGCACACTTGAATAGGGCTAATCCCTGCCTTCCCCTGAGCAGCCCCAGAAACCCTTTGCAAGGGATCAGGACAGCCACAGCTGTCTCCCAAAGGGAGCCTAAGCTGAGCATCTGCTCTTCAGCAGGCAGATACATCCACATCTGCACCAGCTGTGGATAAGCAGAGCTGCTGAGAAGTCAGATTTGAGCAGGTCTTGCATGTGGCTGTAGGTGAGCCCGGGCCTCTTGTGCTGTTTGCTGGGCACTGGGATGCTGGTGGTGTGTTGTTCATCAATGCTGTTAGAACAAGATCTTTCTCTTGTCTCCCTCTCTGGCCCCCTACTCACCTCAGCTGCTCTTGACGGGTCCCTGCAGGATTCGATCTCCCATCCCGTCTGAAGCTCCATCACACCATCCCGGGACCAGCCTGGAACTGGCTGTCTTGCTGCTGTATCACCTGGCCAGGATGCTTCTGGGACCCGTGGTCTTTTCCAGGCAGCCAAGTCTCTCCTTGAAAGTGTACAAGAGGCTATAAGCACCAGCTGCATCTGCATGGATAATTTATGGTTCAGTTTGTGAAGCTAGACTAAAACCTCGGCAGCAACATGGTGTTTTCAGGTACACTTAAAATGAAAACTTTTGGGGTTTGTTCTCAGTGAAAAAGTCAGAAAAACACCCATCTGTTTGGGATCAAAGTGTTTCATGGGGGAAGGTGGAAGGGCACTCTAATTACCTGGCGGATTTCTCATTTTTCCAAAGCACAAACATCATTTTAAAGCAAAACTGCAAGGGCAGAACACAAAGAAAGGCAAGCCTTGCATTTAGGAGCTGAAACCTCACATGTTGAATTTTCGTAACATTTCCCCTTGTTTTTTATTTTAGTTTTTATTTTCCAGATGAAGCTATTTGCTAAATGTCCCCACCCAACTTCCCAAAGGCTGCTGGAAATGACTCAGCTGTGCCCCGTCTGCCCCAGACCAGAGCAGGGCTGTGCCTGGGCAGTGGCAGATGGCGCTGAATCAGGCCAGTTGCTGCCCCATCACCTTTGCCCACCCAGGCCAGACCCTGGCACCTCTCCAGAGCAGAGGCCCCTTCTTTGAGCAGGCAAAGACCACCCTAGCCCCCATGGGAGATGCAAGGTGCCCTTGCTCTATCGTCTGGACAGTGTACCCTCGTGCCTCACTGCCCCAGTCCCCAGCTTGTCCCCAGGCGGGAGGAACACTGAGTCATCCACCTGCAGCTCCTCGCAAGGCAACTCACTCAAAGGAGTCTGAAAGGACAGGCACCATCTTCCAAGTGTGATTGACAAAAGCGTTGTGTTTTTGCTTGAATTTTAGATAAGAAGATAGCATGTTCTTTCGTCACACCTCCCCCAGCAACAGCCACTTTCACACTTTACCTGAGAGAAACCACCTAATGCGAAAACATGATACTTAGGTTCCAACGTTCCCTTTCTCAAAGACACCCTGATACTTTGCCGTGTCTTGGCTTCCACCCGGGTGCATCCACATTGCTCAATAACACTAATGACAGTTGTTCTTAAATATCCCCAAGAGGCAGGTGATGGAAGCATGCAGAAACTGGCAAAAAGGGATGAAAGGATTTTGTTGTTAAGGCTTTATCTACCATGTAAGGACAGTTCCTTGGCTGCAGCAATATTTCTAAGATAACAAATAAATAATGCTGCTATAGTCAACTGCAGTTCAAGCGGAGAAGAGCTCAGATGAACTGATGGAGCCTTCTCTTCTGTGATCCTCTGGTTATAAAACTGAGTCTCAGATCTCAATTCATAATGCAGAAAAAGCACTATTTGAAATTCAGGTATTTTTGTTTCAATTCTTCATTTAGGATTTTATGAGACTGTCCTTGTAGGTGTCTGAGCAACAGGGTATAATTTTGCTTTTTTATGCTGGAAGAGCAATGTCTATTTGTTTTTAATGACAGCAGAGGAAAAATGACAAAGTTTGCACCCTGGCTTTTATATACATCCTTATGATATGTAAAAAAAAAATCAGAAATTTAAATACAGGCAAAAATTATGACACCAAGTTGTGTGGTGTTGTGGACACGCTGGAGGGAAGGGATGCCATCCAGAGGGACCTTGACAGGCTGGAGACGTGGGCCTGTGAGAACCTCATGAAGTTCAACAAGGCCAAGTGCAAGGTCCTGCACGTGGGTCGGGGCAATCCCAAGCACAAGTACAGGCTGGGCGGAGAATGGATCGAGAGCAGCCCTGAGGAAAAGGACTTGGGAGTGCTGGTGGATGAGAAGCTCAACATGAGCCGGCAATGTGCACTCGCAGCCCAGAAAGCCAACCGTATCCTGGGCTGTATCAAAAGGAGTGTGGCCAGCAGGTCGAGGGAAGTGATTCTGCCCCTCTACTCAACTCTCGTGAGATCCCACCTAGAATACTGTGTTCAGCTCTGGAGTCCCCAACACAAGAAGGACATGGAGCTACTGGAACGAGTCCGGAGGAGGGCCACAAAGATGATTCGAGGGCTGGAGCACCTCTGCTATGAAGACAGGCTGAGAGAGTTGGGGCTGTTCAGCCTGGAGAAGAGAAGGCTCCAGGGTGATCTTATAGCAGCTTTCCAGTACCTAAAGGGGGCCTACAGGAAAGCTGGAGAGGGACTTTTGACAAGGGTGTGTAGTGATAGGACAAGGGGCAATGGATTTAAACT
Organism: Tauraco erythrolophus; assembly: GCF_009769465.1. Classification (NCBI taxonomy): domain Eukaryota; kingdom Metazoa; phylum Chordata; class Aves; order Musophagiformes; family Musophagidae; genus Tauraco; species Tauraco erythrolophus. The sequence continues at coordinate 49,056,979 of NC_141471.1, read as the reverse complement.
GAAAGAGGGCAGATTTAGATTAGATATAAGAAAGAAATTTTTCACTCAGAGGGTGGTGAAGCAGTGGAACTGGTTGCCCAGAGAAGTTGTGGATGCCCCATCCCTGGAAGTGTTCAAGGCCAGGTTGGATGAGGCTTTGGGCAACCTGGTGTAGTGGAGGGTTTCCCTGCCCATGGCAGGGGGGTTGGAACTAGATGATCTTTAAGGTCCCTTCCAACCCTAACAATTCTATGATTCTATGAAAAAGGAAGGGAAAACTTCTGCCTGCATCCACAGCACATGGCAAGTTTGACTCTTCTGGTTTTCCTGAAGTGCTCTGCAGCTGAGCACGGAGATCTTCTGATACCTGGCAAATGAAATATGACTAATCAAGATGGGAAGTGGTTTTCCTGTGTGTAGGTTGATTTTGTTAATATCTTCCTACCTCAAATGGCAAAGCAACACTTTGGAGAAAACATGTTTCTTAAAATTTTGAGCATATTTCCACTTCGGGGCTGAAAAAGCTTTGAGGCTGGGGAAGCAGAGACCTCTCCTAGTAAAACCAGACTTCTCAATCCCGGCATAGCTGAGGCAGAGAGAGAGCAAGCCTGAAAAACTGCTAAAATGGCAGCAGGTTTACTTCTCCTGCTACAGAGCACCAGCCAAAAATAAAGCCACACCTTGAAGAAACCACCATAAGAAGTCTCTGCAGCTCTTGTTCAAAGTCTGTGGGTGGGGTTTTAGTGGTCAGGCTCTTGAGGTCTTTCATGCCCCATCAGAGTAGAATGGATGGAATATTGTGTGTGCCAGGCTGGCCATGGCCAACCCTTGGGCAGGTTTTTCATCCACTGGTGGGATTAAATGTGTGCTCACACTTCTGATACAGCTGTGCAAAGGTCAGGTGACACAGCTTAAACTGGTGAAGAACAGGGGTTTAAAATGAGTGCCTGACTTTGGCAGCCATCACTGAGCACCCCGCTTTGTTGCTTTAGCACAGAGGATCGGAGGCAGGAATTTCCACTGCTGCAAAAAAAAGTTACGAAGCTTTGTCTTTGTACACAAAACGGGTGGTTATGAGCTGATTGCATTAAAGCACCACAAAACCATGCAAGTGAAATCTCAGTTTGATTTAAGTCTGGTTACACCTGTTTTTGTATTTCTGTATTAGCTTCATGCCTTCCTGCCATCAAGGCACGCTAAATTAATATAAGCCACGTTCAGATTGGATTCAGTGTAACCATTTTTATACAGATTTCTCCAAAACCTGCTTTTAAGCTGGCTTGAAGACAAAATGCCCTACTCATCTTTTGTAGAAACTGAGTCAAAGCGTCACCACATGTTCCTGAAGCAGGAACTAGTACATCTTTGTTTGCTTCCTGCACTTTTACTGAACTCATCATGAAACCAAGCATCACACTTAGCTGAAATACTACCAGTTCCCCTTTTGTCCCTCCCGTCCATTTTCTCCAGGTGACAAAGATGGCAGAGTAGACTCGTGCCCTGTTTAGGGGACACCACAAGGACCTGACAAAGTGTGTCTGTAATTGTAGCAATGGGTTGTTGTCACAACCCTCATCTCTTTTTGCTCTCCTTTTCTGCCTGGGCAGTGAAAAAAAGCAGGGATGTAATCAGATGTGGGAGCATCACTTTCATCTTTCTTCCTGAGTTTTCTTCCTGAGTGGAGGTTTCTTGCCTCTGGCCTTTGGTGATTGCCCAGACGATGGGGCAGGCTGTCCCACAGCAGAGGGAGGTATGCTCAGCTGAAATACACATGGTGCCTGCAGTGGGGTCTCTTCTCTTGCCCCTCCTGCGACGTGTGATGCTGTGCCTGCAGGGCTGGTGATGGAGGGCAAGCTGCACCCCGAGCTTACGCATCCGATCAGCCCCTTTCCTTTATGGCGGCTCCCTATGGGGTGGTATTTTGGGGGAGGAAGGGTTCTGGAAGCCTGGCTGGTCCCACTGAGGCTCTGGGCAGTGTCTAGGAGTTTGCCTAGACCTCTTGGAGCAGGATTGCAGAAGGTGCTCATGCACCATTGAGCAATGTGACCCTATGGAAGGTCTCATGCCAGTCCAAAACTGTGGGGCTGGGGAGCAAAGGACACAAGGGACACCTTAATTTCAGTTGGCAGGAGCTGAGGACTGCAAAATTAAAGCTGTCCTCAGCAAATCACTGTTTCCCAATGAGAACCTCAAAGTTGAAACCTCAGGTATGAATCACCTGCCTTTTAAAACTCCTTGAGGTTGCAATCAGTTCAGTGTTTGGGTTAAGGATTAAATCAATGAGGCTGCAACTTCCTCTCCTTTGCGGTAAATGCAGCACATCCACATGCTGGCTCCCAAATTCCCTGTGTTTCCACTCTACAGCTTTGTCTCAGGAATATGATCACCCCAAGATCCCTCTGCTCACATCAAACTGAGTCAGTGTAAATGATCTGCAGCAGGGATGGGAAGATGAAATGAGGCCAGAAAGACAGATCACTGGAGAATTTCACCCAGTGCTTTGTGCAGCAACTTTGCTGTGGTCAGTGGAACTGCACTCACATGCCCAAATTTGACCCTGTGGGTATCTCTCCTGCTGAGATGCGAAGGGAAAAATGAAAAGGGAGATGTACATAGAAGTGAACTGGGATCCTGCTGTGAAATTGGAGCCATCATGATGATCAAAGATATATATTCTTAATTGTACTTTTACAAAAATAAAACCAGGCAAGGACCTTTTGAGCAGGAACAATATAGACCTTGATGCACCTTCCCAGTGCTTCCTTTTCGTGCTTAGCTCTGGCACTCTCCTTCCCACGAGCTGTTTTGTAACCTCTACTCCTTGTTGCACTGTGTGTTGCAACACAAACAGCCCCATGACGACAATTGGGGTCTAATGCGTGATAGTGAACATTCAAGATATTTAAATAGGGTGGTTTTTGGAGTCAGGATCTCAGGCCAGATGATGGCTCCAAATCCAGCTAATTTGCACTACCTCAGAAAGACAGTTTTGTTGGCTCTCTGGAAGACCCTTCAAAACAAGAGCAATGTTGCAGTACAGCCTTGCTGTAGTTGCCCCAGGCTGTCCCATCTCTTCCTCCTCAATTATTTTGGGCCACTGGAAATGGGATCACAGCTGGAGTCTGCCAGTCCTGCTATTCTTCGTGGCTGTGGCTAGATCCTGGATAGGGGCGTGAGCTGAAACTGGCCCCAGGAGGCAAAGCTCCTGCAAAGACATCCTTAATCCGTCTCTTCCTGAGATACCTTGGCTTATTTTTTAATGTTTTCTTGGAGAAACTAGCATGTTTTAAGGGTACCACAAAGTATCACTGCAGAATGAACAGCTGAGAGTGAGGTGCAAGTCTGGGAGACAAAGACCCTGGGCCAAGGCATGCGGGAGGAGTTTGTCTTGCTCCCAGGACTGGTTACACCCTTGGTTACCACAACCTAGCTGAGGTCCCTTTCGTCTTCTGAGGACCACTCATAGGCAGATCTGATCTTCACAGCACTGTGTCTATGTAGCTTTCTCTACGTAGCTTTGGAGAGCTACAGGGCAATGGGAGAAAGCATGCACATTTGAGAAGATTTCTCCTCTTTTCTGGAAAGACATGGAGCAGCAATTCCAGGGCATGCAAGGAGGAGCTGACAAGAGCTGGTAGCAGAGCAGAAGGTGTGCAGGAGTCCTGCCACCAGCTCTGCAGAGCTGGATAGCTACGCAGCTGTGATGCCAAAAGTGGAAGCTGGGGCACGTAGTCAAATCAGCTTTGCTCAAAGGGGAACCGGATGCTCTGGGCCCAGATCATGCTCTCGGTTTACAGCAGGTAAAGTTAAGCCTTAGCTAGCTGCAGAAGACCAGGTCCATACCCAGCTGACAACACTGGCAGCAGAGCTTGGTTCCTCGAATCAGTGCAGTGCAGCAGATGAGGAAGAGTTGCTGTAGCACTTAGAATCATAGAACGGTTTGGGTTGGAAGGGACCTTAAAGATCATCTAGTTCCAATCTCCCTATCATGGGCAGGGACACCCTCCACTAAATCAGGTTGCTTATGATGTGGGGCATCCACAACTTCTCTGATCAACCTGTTCCAGTGCCTCAACACCCTCAGAGTGAAGAATTTCTTCCTTATATCTAATCGAAATCTACTCTCTTTTGGTTTAAAGCCATTGCCCCTAGTCTTATCACTATATACCCTTGTAAAAAGTCCCTCTCCAGCTTTCCTGTAGGCCCCTGTCAGGTACTGGAAGACTGTTATAAAGACTTCATGGCAAAAAAAAAAGCAAGATCATCTCAAGCGTGGCCAAGGCTAAGGACCATGCAGGAAGTTTGTATCTCCAGTGGAGATGAAAGGGCTCCCCAGGGGGGTAGATGGGACACAGGGCAAGAGGCTGTGCAAGGGGAAGAAACACCTAACAGGTAGTTGTCTGGACTGTGGAACCCACACTGTGCTTCCTGCTTCAGCATTGCCCCAGTATAGAGCATTTTATCCATTTTAATGGTGTAATGTGAAATCCGTGGGCACTCTAGGACCCCATCTCATGATTAGAGGCAGAGAAGCTGGATGACAGCTGCAGCAGTCAGGGAGACAACAGCCCTCATATATTGGAACATGCTATTTCCAGAAAAAGGGACTATAAGTACATCTGACTGCTTGGTGAGTGGGGGGAGACTTGATGCCCAAAGGCAGCCAGTGCTGTCCCCGCACCAGCCTCCAGCTCCCGCCATCTGTGCATCCCTGCAGCCCCAGGAGCCAGCAGCTGCTGCCCCATGCTGCAGCACTGGAAGCTGCTCCCTCCCGGGCTCCTGCCAAAGTGCGTGCTGCCGGCTGAGGAGGTGGAGGAGGAGGAGGCTGTAGCAGAGCTGAGCTGGGAGGTAGGTAGCACTCGCAGGCGTGGGGATTTTGCTTTACCTACCCAGTGTTGAGGAAAACTTTCCCAAACCCTGGCACTTTACTACAAGGGACTGACCAGTGGTGGTATTTTAAATTTAGGACAGCCTGTTGTTTTGCTTCTTGTGCTTCTGGTTTTTTTTTGGACTCCCTGAAGCCTGATTGCTGTTGCAAGTCTCCTTCTCTCGCAGCTGCGTTTGCACTGTCTTGGAAGCGGCTGTGTCAAAAGTTGGTTGCTCCTTCACCTCTATCTGATCCCTGTATTTTCGCACCCGTGGCTCTGGGTGACAGTGGCCCAGAGCATCTGCCGGCTCTGCAGCACTTCTCACCTTTGGTAATCCTGTCCCTAGCATCTGGGCCAGAGATGAGAAAGGATTTGAAACCCAGTCACGCTAGGGAGGAACAGGGCAGAGGATGTTTTCGGCTCAGGTGCTGCATGTTCACACTTTGGTGCCAGCCAAAGGGCTGATCCTTTCTCACCTGGCTAGCTCTCTGAAAATGCTTCAGATGAAACATGGGACCTATGTATAACCCCTGGTAATCCCTGACTACCAGCTGAGCTGGCTGCCTTTTATGAGAGCATGATTTTCTCTCCATGCACGGCAACTCCCTCCCCGGTGCTCTTGTGCTGTAGGTAACCCCTTCCTTTCAGCGCCCCATGCACTGTGCCGCAGCCACGGAGCGGGATGTCAGGGCAGCGGCTGCCTGTCCAGCCACCTCTTTTCCACGCCACCACTTTGCTGACACTGCTGAAAATTTCTTTGTGTTTACTGGAAGATTAGGTGCCTTTTGTTTTTGCGTAAGATTGATTCTGAGTCAGAGCAGGCAGACCTCTCTGCTGCGCCCATTGTAGTGCATGCTTCAGGACAGAACGGCCGTGCTGAAACAGGAGCTGTGCCAACTGTAGTTATGACTTTGTTTTGCTAGACCAACCTCTCCAAGTCCTTTCCAAGTTCCTCAGTTAGTTATTTGCTAGTTGTGTGCATACCCAAAAGCCTATGTGAATTTATTTCCTGAAGAGTTTCTTGGAGGACCACCGAGCAGCCTTGAGATCCACATTCTGATGCAGGGTGGTGAACGCTACTTCTGACATGGTTCTATAACACCTGAGGGCCATTTGTGTGGTCTTGTTGGCCACCAGTACCCTCAGACCATAGTTTAGGATCCTAGACCTAAGATATACTAAAAACCAACTTTGCCTCCAAAGTGTGTTTGGATGTCAGGCTTGCAGGTGATTCCCAGGGCTGAATCTTTAACACAGCAAGTGATTGAATGAGCCTTTTTTGTCACAGGTTTCTAGAGAGCCTGGAGACAAATGTGTAATTTCTCTATACAGTCACTTCCTCTGCTTGTGCAACAGGGGAGTAAAAAGCTGTGTTTTATACCAAGATTAATGCTGCTGAAATCATGTTGGGAGCACACTCATATTGTTGACCCGAGTGCCTTACTGGGAAGTATATTAAACATTAACCTCCTGTGGTATATGTGGTCAGCTGCTGTACGATGTCTTATCAGAATACCTATTCATGTTTCAAAAGGCAAAGAAAACCTCAAAACATATTGCATATTTTTTTTTTTATGATGTGATCTTACTTTGCTGCCTTGAACGGTGGATCTATTTATGACATTACAGTGGAGAATTTATGTTTTAACTTTCTGTTTTTAATTTTCCAAAATCGAAATGAGACGTAGCAGGAATAAACGAGGGTTGTTCTATTTCATCTTCAGACCCATTTTACTGATAAAAGTCCTAAATAAATAAAAAGGCAAGCCTTCTTTGTCCCAGCTGACGACAATTATCGCTGGCAAAGTGAGATGTGAAGGTTTTCCAGTGCTGACTGCCCCCACCTATGCCTGGGCTCTTCCTTAAAGAAAGCTCACATTGGGAAGGGTTTTCCACGTTTGGAATCACTGGTTTTGCACATATTTCATAGGATAAAGATGAAGCAAGCAGAGGGGCAATCTGGGTAAAAGAAGCACAAACACCCAAACCACTATTTTTGTTATTGGATATTCAATATTATTTGAGATGAACTCAAGAACTTTCTTTTTCTTCAAAGATTGCCTAAAGCATTGTGGCTCAACTCCTGACTTCAGGATTTCTCTGATGTCCTTTGCTCTGTCCAAGAAATGCCCACACATTACTACTAATCTTGTCTATAGAAGCTGGTCTTTCATTTGATCCTGGTCAGAAATACACATTCACACTTAGTGATTTCAAAAGGTTAACGAAACTTTTGACTTTTTACTCTTCTGCCTACAAACTTACAAGAGGGGAGGTGTGAAAGCTTGATGGTTCTTGAAGTTATCAGAGTGTATCAGAAAAGAGTCAGCAAAAGAAATTCTGAGTGTTGTAAAAGGAAATATAGATTTTACCTATGGAGTGGCAAAAGTTCATCTGTTTTGTCCCACTCATTTGAAACCCACAAGATCCCCTGTTGTGCTTTCAGTACACCAGAAAAAACATGAAGCTGCAGTTTGATAATGAGAAGGAAAACTACCCCATGCATCTGCATACTGGAAAGACACTCGTCCTCTTCTTCAACTCAAATTCTTGCTGGATCTCGTATTTTTCAGAGTGTTTTGGGCTGTATCTCTTACCTTCATTGAGCTGAGCATATCCATCCCCAGGCACAGGAGAGGGATGGAGCGTGAGCTCTACCTTACCCAGGCTAGCCTAAGGGATCCTCCTCACTGCTAAGGTGAAGAGCAGGGGTAAGAAGGGTTGATGCATAAAGCAAACTCCCTCCTGTCAGTGCAAGGTGAGCCATGCTGCAGCTGAAGCCAGGCTTGCAGCCCCAGCGCTCCGGTCTGTGGTGGGAGGAGTGCCTGCCCCCCTACTACTTTACCCTGTCCTGCCAGCAGTACTGCCAGCAAACCCTGGCATGTCTCCCTGTAAGCAGCAAGCCTTTGGGCTTGATTATTTGCTTGTTTTCTCAAGCAGCACCGTGTAAGATCAGGGGTGAATTTAGTGATCAGTGAGCATTGATCCCTGCAGGTTTTGTACCTGCACCGATGCCCACAGCCTAGGGCATGCCTAGGGTATCTGCTAAGCAGTAGCACGGTCTGTCCTGCTTCCTCCTGATGTGTCTGGACGACTTGCTGGGTCCATGCTAAGGTGCTGGGTGCAAGCAGCCTTCCTTCTCCCCCAGCAAACTTTGGTGCATGGGCTCAGCGTGGCTGCACTTGTTCGCAGTGGTGCGGATGGTGGACATGGCTGGTGTGAAAAGGAGGCTCCCTGGTGGATCTTTGATGTTGAAGATGAGTTCCCAAAAGCCTTGTGCTGCAGCTCTTGAAAGAGAGCTACACCCCTAGCTCTCCTGACCAGAAAAGTTTGAAAGCTCTATCTGATACCAGTGAACAGCCCCCTGAGTTGCAGCATCTAATCATACTACAAAAGTGTGTAAGTGTCTGTATTCTGCACAGCTGAATCCTTTTAGCCTTATTTTCACTGTCGTGAGTTTGATCCTTGGGCTTCCAGCTTCCAGTGCGATTGCCATGCCCTTACTGCCATGCCCTTGCCAGGCCTTTTGACTCACCACCTCTCGTTCAGCGGGTTGAGCTAACTGGGAGGTTTTCAACACTTTTCATATCATCTTGCACATTTCCTGCAAGAGGTGACAGAAAAATGTGTTTCCTGAGATGAAGTAAGCGAAAAAGAATAGCTATGAAAACCAGACCAAGAGAACCTAAAAAACCAAGAAAGAGAATAAAGCTGTTCAGCAGCTTCCTGTTTACCAGAAGCTCAGATACAGATTTATCGGCGGTGTTGCTGAGCTCTCCTCACACCTCTTCTCAGACCACAGCAGCGCAGGAGGTGTGTGTCACCCCCCAAAGCCTCCCTTCGCACCCCCATGGCATGAGCAGAGGCCTGAGGGAAAACAGGAAAGACAGGACAACACCTGCTTTGAGACCACAGCCACCGCGGTCTTGTTGGGAAGTGCCAGCAGGACGGGACCATTGCCCAGATTTCGCTGTGTGATGCTCTCATGCTGAGAGCAGCCTGCCCCAGGGAAGTGTCCCCCTTTCCGAGGAGACCCGCTGCCAATGGCAGGTGCAGGTTTGAATCCACAGTCCCTGAGTCACCATCTCGGTCTTAAACCACACAGGCTCCCGTTTTAAGAGCATGGTTTCATATGTTGAAACCCTTTTTTCCTTTTAAATTCTTATCAGAATCCAGAGCTGCTTCCACAGGAGGCTCCTGTGATGAGAGCGGAGCCGTGCTCAAGAGGCAGACGCAGGTGCCAGTGGCCACACAGGGAATTTCCCACTCCACAGCCCCCTGGTTCCTCCCAGACACTGGGCAGGTGTTGCCCAGGGCCAGCTGGGAGGCAGAAGCGACAAAGCCACTGCAGTGCAATGGTGAGCGTTTGCAGGGCTCAAAATCTCAGTTAAATGGCCTCAAAAACCTCAGTTAAATGGCCAGGAGCCAGTCTGGCCATTTAACTGAGTAGCTAATGGAGTGCCCTCACCCACGCCCCAGCCCCATGTGGATTGTCTGCGTTTGCCAGAGCCAAAGCACGTTGCGCAGGGTTAGGTGGCATTGGTGCGGTGGGAGGAACCCTGCCTGGTTTCTAGCCCTCAGACTTCACACCTGAAGAGTCAGAGAGCCCTGAGAAGAAAGCCCTGAGCATTGGCAGGAAGGCATGTTGTGATTGTCAGTGGTCTCTCACCGGCGCCGTCTGGCCAGGCACCAAGAGCAGAGCTGTGCCCTGGCTGGGCAGCAAGGCCACCTCTCTGCAGACCTGCCGGGGGCAGGCAGCCCTCCCACTCTGCCCCGTGCACCCAGGACTGGGTGCTGTTGTGAGCAGAATGCTGGGTCCGGCATGGCCAGTGCCAAGCTCTGGTGGTGAGCACTGGGCAGGCAGATGGCACAGGTAGCCTTGATAATCTGGTGGGGAAACATCAGTTTACGCCGGAGAGGGTATTATGTGCCAGTCAGCGTAATTACAGTTCCCAAAAAGCACTAGAAGGAGTAAGCAGCCTGCAAGAAAATACAAAGAGTCAATACAGTTTTGTCAAGAAGCAGCTATGTCAAATCAGCCTCAGTTACAGCCTCATGCCAGCTGGGCAAAGCAGTGGTATCCCATACCTCGGAGCTAGCAAGCTTTCTGAGCGTATCCAACAACCTTTACGTGGATGCAGAAGCGGTCAGACAGTCAAACTCCCGAGCGGTCGCTGCCAGACAGGAGAGCTGCCCAGAAGGGTCCTGCAGCCAGGGCTGCGCCCTGCACACCCAGCGTGTGCATTACCGCTTTGGATGAAGGGCTGATGCATGCCACCACCTTGGGAGGGGGTGCAAATGTTCTGGGGGACAAGATGGCTGCTCAAATTGACCTTGACAGATTAAAAAGCCTGGAAGCAATGGGCTGCAGTTCATTAAGGACAAATGCCCACTTCTGCACATGGGCAGGGTCAGCCGAGACCACAAACACAGCATGAGGAAGGCAGCACTTCTGGAGAAAAGGATCTGGGGCCAGTACCCGGCATGAGAGAAGCATGAGTCACCAGTGCTACATGATTGCAAAAGACAACAGCTACCCCAGGCAGGTAACTCTTCCATTCTGCTTTGCCAGGGGTAAGGCCACAGCTGGGGCTTTTTGTCTAGTTTTGGGCACTGAGATGCAAAAAGATTAAGGAAAACTGGACAGCTGCCAAAGGAGAACAGTAGCTAACAGTGATTAACAATTTAGCAAACATGACCTAAAAGGAAAAAAATGAAGGAATATGAGCTATTAAGATTGAAAGGGAACATTATCTTCAAATATTTTCAAGCAGCTAGAAGAAAGTAGCAATTGTTTTTCCACAGATAAGATAAATAACTGACTTAAATCATACCAGGAGAGTTTTAGACTAAGTATTAAGACAAATTTACAAGGAGTGAGTTTGGAGAAGCACTGGGAAGGTTTGTGAGGAGAAGCTGGGAAGAAAGCAGGAGCTGTAGGAGCAGGCTGAACAACCATGTGGCAAGAATGACAATGGGACACTGCCCCTGCCTTCAGGATGGGGTAGACTACATGATCTCCCAGTGTCCCATCCAGCCCTGTTTTCCGTGATTGCTCTGTTCTAGCTCGTTCTGGCTTGCATCCTTCTCTGCTCTCCACCCTTAGGCAAAGTAGTGTCAGATGCTAATCTGAGAGGTGCCTTCGCACTGGTGTACGGAAGGTGTGGGACAGCAAAGGCTTAAAAACCTACGTGCTTTAGGATGAGAAAAAAAGCATCAGCTAAGGGACAGATGGAGAAAAGTCATGTTCTCAAAGACTCCATATGCAAGAGATGTATTTGTTTACTTCTTTCTGTCTCACAATTACCCTGTCGTAAAACATGAGCGAGAAAATCCCACTCACTGCTGACGTTGTTATGAATGAGTTACTGTACTGGGAGTTTTGCAACGCACTGATTTCGGCTTTGGTGAAACTAAGCGATTGTGCAAGGCCACAGCTGTCAAAGCCATAATCCATGCGGCTTTGGTGCCGGCAGTGAAAAGCAGAGCGTGGAGCAAGAGTGAGCTGATCCAAACCTCACCAAGCACCTCCAGCTGCTACTGCTGTACAAACTCGGGAGGTTTTTTTCTGAGGACTCTCTGGCCTTTTTTTCTTACTGAGCATCTGCTGCAGGAGAGAGCACCAGAGCAACGCCAAATCGGGTTTTCGTACGCACATTTGTACATGTCTGCATACACAAGTACTTTGTCACAGTAATATAACTCCACTTTGGTGCAGGGTGTCAACATTTTCACTGACCAAGTTGGAAAGAAAAGTAAAAATTTCTGTCTGCTATCAGCAAAATAGACGCATTTTTGTTCTACTGGAAAATTTTTGAAGCTTTGAATCCTGCCTGTTTTTGAGGAAGAAGGGTTAGAAGAAGAGGTTATTTATAAAAAAATGCTATATTTGAAAATGACACATGTAAAAATGAAAAATGACAATGTTTTATCTGGAACTTGTCAGAATAAAGTATTGTGACTCTTCTTCATTTTTTTTTTCTCTAATTTGGAGGCAGGGAATCCCTTCCAAAAGAACTTGACACTTTCAGAGTTATTTCAGTCAACCTAAATATATCTTTTTGATGGCAAAAAACACAATCACTCAAAACCTCACCCGGTCACAAAATCTCACCCACCTCTTTGTACAGAGGTGTACAAATATGTTATCCACATTAAGAAAGGCAAATGAACCATTCTGCCATACGGCGTATTTGTACCTCTGCACTGGCAATGGTCTGATTAAACAATTTTGATTAAGATAATGTGGTCCTACTAAGATGGTGTGTTGATAGCTGAAGCTGAAAGACCTAATCATTGTGGCAATTACTGAAATAGGCAAATTCCTCAAAAGGTAGCTCCTATGTGCGGTTTCCTCCTGCACCTCCCAGGTGACTGCCAGTCCTGGGCACCCAGGGCTCTGTGTCCCCCTTGCCCGTTCCTGCTACCACATAGGAGAGGGGTGCAAAGGATTCATCGAGGGTGCTATGGCTGGGGAAGGATGCTTGCTGGTCCATGCAGGCAGTAGAGACACTCAGGAGAGAGTTGTTGGGGCAGAGAGATGGCCAGGAGGAGGAATTTGGGATGGGAATTTCGTCAAAGTGCTACCTGCCACGGTGCTCCCACACTGCAGAGGGCAAGCCCATCCCAGCCCCCCACCTCTACCTTCCACTGCAAAGCTGAACTGTCGTCATTGTTCTTCCCATCAACAGTGATGACTGCTGGTATTTTACAAGCTATTTTAGCTGAGCAACCTAGCATCTCTGAATGTTGGATACCCCCTCTTGCAGTTAATCTTGGTTTTGTTTCCTCTGCTGAACTAAGTCACCTCTTCCCTCCTCTTCTGATACGACAGAGTAAACCCTCTGAGATGTAAAGTGAGAGCTGATTTGAAAGAGAAAGGCCTCTTTTTGACTAAGAAGCTGCTTTTATTTTGCTGTTGAGCAAAGGCAGAGGCAAACTTGTCCTCCACTTTCCAGCCAGATGCTATGATAGCAAGCAGGTCCAGGAAATACTTAGTTTTTTCTTGGGAAATATCCTAGCAGGTAGGTATCTTACTCTGCTTTTACTCCCATCTTTTCCTAACGGCTGCTGCACCAACACCGCAGCCTGTGCCATGGTGTCAGAAATGTGCCTCCCATCTGCCTTACCAAAGAGCCAGAGCCATACTAGGGCTTGCAGCTGGTGCTCCTGAGGCCAAAGCAAGTTCTTGCTGGTGGTGTCTTCTGTTGCAACCATAGTTTCCTTTCAGTGTTCAAACTCGGTTCATCTAGATCGTCTGTAGGAGGAAGGAGGGGTTCCTACAAGAGCAGGCATAGCAGTTTTGCAGCAGCTAAGCCGTCATCCCTAGGCTGAGGGGCTGCAGAGGCGGCACAGGATAAGAAAACCCTCCAAGACTAATGTCTCGCTGAGTTAGCGTGCACAGTTGGTCCCACAGTGCCAGTGAATATGTCTGGCTGTAGGAGCTGCAGATGTGGCCATGCTGTGTGCCTCACAGCAAGATTCGTTTTGGTCATGGCGTTTGCCGCAGCTTGGCCATTTAACATGGGGCTTCAGTGGAGCATCACGTCCCTGACCTTGGGGCTCTGAGTAGTTTAGGGGAGTGGAAGTCTGCGTTACTCTGGTCTGTTGGTCACTTTTAGGCTGACAGTGACTTCAGCTGTATGAGGCGTTGCATGTTTTTTTTTCCCCACTGAAGCAACTTTTCTGACAGAAGATAAACCAGCAGAAACGGTAACTTCAGAGTGTAAACAGAAGAATTGCTTCTGTGGTGATGGCAGCAGGCACAGCTAAAGGGGAAGCGTGAACGGCGTGGTGCACAGTCTCATGGTGTGAGACGCCGCAGCACCCGCCGGCTGCCTGCAGCCACTGCAGGCTCACCCTGACAACCACCAAACCCTTTCCTACAGTGACATTTTTGCTGTGTTTTTTAGCCCGAGCAATGACTGAGATGCCTGTGCACTGGTGTTTTCAGCAAGGTAGTGATGCTACACGACTCTTCTCTCCTGCAGCTCACAGTGCTGACTGGGGCCATGAAGTGTAGTGTGTGGCACGGCTTCTGCATCTAAACCAAACTGGCCATAGGTTGGAGCACCAGAGATACCAGCAGTCAGTTGTCTCTGTTTACTGTATTGTATTTCTTTCTCATAGAAAAGCCCGTAAGAGTATGGAGAGACATCACTAGCACTGGTATTAGTGCCCAGCTAAAACTCAACTTGAGGAACACTGCAAGGCAGCAGCCAGGGCTGCTGGAGAAGAGAACTCTAGGGTGAATTTTGGATGGGTTCTTAGCAAACAGATCTGAAACCTCCCTCCCCTTTGGCTCCCAGTCAGCACCTTGGGAGCACCCTCAAGGCCCTGGGAGGGACTGTCCGGTGCCTGCTATCCTGTTCCCGGCTATGTGAGCCCCCAGACCAACTGTCCCCTTCATACGCTTAACCAAAGATCATTTTACACCTGTTCTCCTCCCGCAGGAAGGCTGCTCCACAGCTCCAGCACCCCCTTAGCAAACTCCCTTCAGCCCGAGGGACAACCTGTAAGTATTGCTCTCATATGCCTCTGCTTTCTGCAAGGTGAGACAATCCTCCTTTTCCCTTAGCCATTTCCTCGCTGAGTTGTCTGTATGTAGCAAACGTATCCCTCCCACAACTTTGCTTTACCAAGCTGAGCCCAGCTCGCTCACGCTGCTCCTCCTGCCACCTTGCAGCCTCTCTGCACCTCTTTCCGCTTGAGTTCAGCACTTTCGAGTGCAGGTGACCTTTAATGTTTGTGTTCATTTTACCACCTCTGTGTTCATTTTTAACCACATTTTCTGCTTTGTTATCCTCCTCAGATGAACTTCAAAGGGCTGTTTGTTGGCTCTGTACAGAATTCCTGTTTGCCTGCATGGCCCTTGTGTAACTCAGGACAAGGTGAATGCTACTCACAGACTGAAAAAGTGTCAGGAAGGATACAGGTCATTACTGCCTGACTCGTAGCTGATGGTAGAGAAAATCAGAAACGCGTGCCTCCCATCCTCCCCCCACCAGATATCCTCCTCTGAGTTTTCAAGGGAAGTTTAGCACATCGACAGCTTTCAGCACCCCGCATCTATGAACACACCAGTAGATGTTTATCTCTACCACCCTCCAGCCCAGCAGTGCTCCATCTGCTCTTGCTCCGCTCAAATTGTAGGAGAGCAGGTAGGGCTCAGCATGGGGCGAAGAATAAAATCTGCCTTCGGTTGTTCTCTGTCCCCAACCTAGGCATCTTCCATTAGTTTTCATCATCATAATTATTGCCCGTTCAGCCAACAGTTCCCAGGTCCACCCCTGTGCTGTGGGCCTCCTCTCCCATCCACCCTCATACCTGCTGTTCAGGGACAGCACCTTTCCAAAGTCATATTTGTCATCTCCTAAACTCATCTGTGCTCCCTTCCATTCATTGCCTTCCACAAAACACATCCTCCATTGCCTTTAATGAATTTTCTTCCTCTTCTGAGAAAAGCTCGAGGGATGGCTGTGTCAGGAACACCGACCACCCAAGACGCAGTGCTGGCATATAAACCTTTCTGAAAGCCAGGCAGGGCCAGGGACTGAAACATGTATATCACTTCTCAAAATGCAGTAAAACTCCTCTTGGAAATGTTACATCAGACTCTGTAATTCCACTGTTTCCCTGCAAAACACTGGCACCACCACAATTTTTTCCTCCCTCTCCTTATTACCAAGCTGTTACCCATATTCCAAGCATAGTCCTCTCTGGTCTGCCCGAAGTGCAGCAGCCAGCTGTCCTCCAACCACAGCAGTCACCAGGCTTGCTCACTTGTATCTCATCTCTTTTTTTCACTTGAATTCAAGATCTTTTCCTTGCCTTTAAGGTCTTCTGCATCTTTTTGCTTGCTCCAGCTTTCTGCAGCTCACACAACATTTCGTCTGACATTTCATTGCTGCACTCTTCCAGCTTCATGCCTCACTTTGCCTGGCCATGCAGAATTGCAGCTGGTAAAAATACACAGCTGGAAGATTTCCAGATTAAAAAAATACACCTTTCGAATGCACTGAAATATTTTTGCAAAATCATAGTACATGCAACACAAAATAACTCAAGAAAAAATAGATTTTTTTTTTCATTTTAGAATATGTATAAGTGTTTTAAAATGTGGATATATTTAATTCTTTTATTGGTTTCATGTCAAACTATAGTTTTTTTTTTTTATATGTGTTAATAACTTACCAGCCAAACTAATGCAAAAAGCATCCAATGGAAAAGGGGATGTCTTTAACTAAGTGATGTTTTGATCATAAGAGGAAGTAGTGAAAGCTGACTTTATTGATTTCTAAACAAAAAAGTAAATAGAATGGAGTTACATTGTGTTGTACTGTATGTCTGTAACAGCAGGACATACTATTGACATATTATTAATCATATAATTAATATCTAAAGAATAGAATAAAATAAAGTTCTATTACAACAATGTTCAAATATTAATTCTGAAAAAAAAAAAAAGCAGAAAAAGAAGAGCTGGTCTCTCTTATGTAACAAGATCAAGTGAGTACTTGGAGGCAGGGTGATGCTGTGGTCATCAGCAGCATTTTGAGTACCTCAAGGGACAGGTCTTTCCTTCCTGACTGTGCTACTGACTAATGCCAGGTCCTTCATTAGTTTACTACTTTTTTTTACCCCAGCCCATTTTCTCACTTTCTTTTTGTCTACCTGCAGTATTTAGCCTTTTTCTTCTTTGAGACTCCCTTTCAATATTTGTTTATGCATCAGCCAGCAAGCTGGAAAGCTACTTTGTATTGGAGCTGCTAGCTGCTCCCAAAGAAAAAGTTAATAACTTTAATAACAGTCATGCTTTGGATCTGCCACATACTAATTTGGGGCTCTTGGGCAAATGTCTTGCATTCTCTGTGCTCCTATAAATCAGGAAAATGGTGCTTGTTGAGATTAATGGATTGAAAGCATATCATCTGACTGACATAAAGCACCACAGTTTACAATAATAAAGCACCACAGTTTACAATATTACACAAAACAAAAATAATTTGAAGTTATTGAAAAAAAAATTCAAGCCTGTCCGCATTTCAATATCTTGTCCTTGACCATATATCCTAAATGCACTAAAATATAGTTCAAAAAACCCCAGTGTAGCAAAAAACCTCTGAAATACTTCCACTTGAACAAGAGGCATCAGTAGCTGTGAGTTCTTATTTTCTTCAGAAAATTAATACATTACTAACGGAGAGGGACATAACCAGATTCCAGTATACAAGTCAATATTAGCTGAAGGAAACAAAAAATGAAAATAATGCATCTTGCAAATTATATATCAGCTTCTGTAATACGTTGCAAATTTATTAGGGTGTGTTCTGTGATGGAGACATTTGAACTTTTAGATTTTTTGCTTAAATCAGGAGTGGCTGTGAGGAAGGGCTAGTTAGCACATGCATGAAAAGGAGCACACCTGTTCATGTGGTACCTTTACTGTCTTCAAAAAGAACCGTATTTGATTTCTGTTTCACAGAATGTGTTTCTAAGCCTTTTCACCTCTTTTCCTGTTTACAGCAGCTACAAAACCTTCTATTTGTCTCAAAACCTATCCTGTAACTGGCAGCTGCCCATTCGACACCCGCATAGCACCAAATTTCAACCCTCTCCACAAGTGATGGAGTAAAACTCTTGGAAACTCCTGAGCCTGAGAGAGGACAAGGACAGAGTAGAAGGAGAAGGCGATCGGGGCCAACTGAGAGAGCAGAGACTTCTTGTAAAAGGTAAAGTCCATCCACAATTAAAGCGCTACTCTTAAAAGTAATGGGATCACTTTGGCAACCAGAGAAAAGGATAACTTGCAGCAGTTATCTCTCTCTTGATACTCTCCAGAAAGGTGCTTTTTCAGTTTGACTGTTTTGCCAACTGATGTGGAGAGAGGAGAAAACGGAAAATGCTGTGCCTTGTCAGAAGCTGTCAAAGACATTAGTGGTGTAAAGGTGTTCTGGAATTCTGAAGTGGAGCATGTCCAGTCTCTGTTCAGCCCAGGAAAAACACTTCTGAATTTTGCCAAAATCAGATGCATCATATATATCAATCTATATCTATAGATTTGTATCTATGTATTTATATATCTATAACACAGCATTCATTATTTTTTGAAAATTTTTTACTTTTGGTTGTTGAATCTATGAACTGCTTTTAAGGGGTCTCTGACTGGCAATTAAGAAAAGCAAGCCATTGCTGCAATACTTACAGTCACAGTGTGCCAGGATCACACACCAAAAACGTTAGCAGGAAATATTTTCTACCCATATCTGTTGCTGCATGAACAACTATTATCTAGTGACTCAACTAGAGTTTTGATATTTAGGTGTCTATGCGTGAAAGCAAATTTAAAATTAACACAGATGTCTTACCTACAGCTGAAAACTAAATATAGGAAAGAATTACATTATCAACGTAGATTGCAGCACTGCTTTTCTCTCATCACTCATCATTTCTGAACAAGGAACTCTGTAGGGTTGAGTGTTGTATTTGTAACAGGTTCCTCTTGCATTACACGTGCCAATTGACTTTGGTGGAAACAGTCCTGGTGCCTCAAGAAATGATGAGACAGGTCAGTGAGACATGAGCAACATCCATACCTGGAACAGAGGATGAACACTGATGCCAGCACCCCTCTGTGCTGTGCATATGGATCCTCCTGTTTCCCTGCACAAGGAGGCATAGCCAGGCAAAGGGTTAATTCTCATTCCTTCCTCATCTATACAAAAATTTTCACCGTTCTCTCTCTTTTCATATACCTGAGCTGCAATTTTTAACTCAGGAGAGCAGGCTCTCTACTTTTAATGAATTGATCACTGTCATTCATATTACTGCTGCAGCTTAATAGCAATGATTATTACAAATAATTCTTCTCGCTTGGAAAGTCTGTTTTTGGAGCTCTTTCAAGATGTCATCAACCCGTATGCAAGCATGCAGGTGCAGTGTACAATAAACGTGCAAATGTCTTAACAGTGACAAGGCAAACTCCTTTGAAATGAAAAAAAGGTGGCTAAAACACTGACTCAGTTTTGGAGAACAGGTCGAACTATTTTAAAGCTGTCTTTATTGTAGTTCTTCAGGAATGACAGCGTTGAAACCCCCCATCCCCCAGATTGTTTTCATTTTCTCTAAAGTAGAAAACTGAAGTTGGGCAGAACAGGCAGGAGCGATAAACTGCTGTGTTTTAGCAATAGGCACAGACGAGCTGCTCACCAGCTGATGCGGAGGTCGGTGGCAGCCTTGCTGCCGCTGCCCGCAGCTTGGCACAGCAAGTCCTGCTGTGTAGCCCTGTGAACTCCTTGCTGCTGCAGACTTTTTTTGTATGTGATCCTGCACCCACCCATGGAAAACTTGCTTACATGTCTCTGCACTCCATGCCAGTATCTAGCCCTGATCAGCTCAGCTAAAAATGTGGTTATGCTGCTGGGTGATGTCTTCTTCAGTTGAGACACTTTTATAAGCATTTTATGCTACAGACAAAAAGCTTCCCCACCCCAGGGAGCACCAGAAAATCCAGATTCTTAGATCAGATGCAGGTTTTGTACCATTTTGCACCATTACGACTATTCAGAGCATGAATTTTTCCCCGTCACTGTAACGATGAGGGACTAACTCACTGGCACGGAGGCTGTTTCAGGGAAAACGAGAGTATCCCAGTGCTCATACTTACATCTGTGTAAGAATGATTGGCAGGCTGCAGGTGCAGCCTTTTGGGTGGTACAGCTGCTTTTGTCCAGCCGGTGAGATCAAGACTGCATTTTGCAGTCCTGCTCTGCCTGGAGGCTGACCCAGGGGCTCGATGGGGCACAGAGAGAGGCAGAAGCCACCCTGGGAGTTCCGTGCCAGGACAGCCAGCCATTTATCCCTTGCTTTTTCCTACACAGGTATCTGCGATGAATCCCACAAGCCAGTTCCTTGTCACAACAGAATATGACTATGGATATGATGAAAATACTGCTCCGTGCAATGAAGGAAATGGCTTTCACAGATTTAAATCCCTCTTCCTGCCAATTCTTTACTGCCTTGTGTTTGTCTTCTGCCTTTTGGGAAACTCCTTGGTCCTTTGGGTTCTGCTGATGAAGAAAAGGCTGACGACGATGACTGACATCTGCCTGCTGAACCTTGCAGCTTCCGATCTCCTCTTTGTTGTGCCTCTCCCTTTCCAAGCCCACTACGCTTCAGACCAGTGGGTTTTTGGCAATGCTATGTGCAAGATAATGGCTGGCATTTATTACACAGGTTTTTATAGCAGTATTTTCTTTATAACTCTCATGAGCATAGACAGGTATATAGCAATTGTCCATGCTGTCTATGCTGTGAGGATACGGACAGCCTCTTGTGGCATAATTATCAGTTTAATCCTGTGGCTGGTGGCTGGCTTGGCTTCTGTACCCAACATCATGTTCAACCAGCAGCTGGAAATCGAGCAGTCTGTGCAGTGTGTCTCCACATACCCACCAGGCAACAACACCTGGAAGGTTGCTTCTCAGTTCACAGTCAATATCTTAGGCCTCTTGATTCCTCTTAGCATCCTCATTTGCTGCTATGCCCAGATACTGAAAAACCTGCAAAAATGCAAAAATCGAAACAAGATGAAGGCGATCAAGATGATTTTCATCATTGTTATTGTTTTCTTCCTTTTCTGGGCTCCCTTCAACATCGCACTGTTCCTAGACTCCCTGCAGAGCCTGCACATCATTGATGACTGCAAGACGAGCTACCAGATAGCCGTGGCCCTGCAGCTGACGGAAACTATCTCCTTCATCCACTGCTGCCTGAACCCCGTGATCTACGCCTTTGCTGGAGTGATGTTCAAGGCCCATCTCAAAGGACTGCTTCAGTCCTGTGGCCGTGTCCTCTCCAGCCCTATTAGAGGTTCAGGGGCTGGTCAGTTGTTTCCAGCGCCCACCCAGCTCTCTGGCTGCTCTGACAGCGCAGGGGTCCTCTGAGCCCACTTGAGCTGCTGCCTTCTGGTGCGAGAAGTTGGCCTAAGCTCTGACATGGCCCTGGAGGTTGTACCATGTGTGCAGCATCCTCTTTGGAGGGCCAGTATATCTATGCCTGCTTTTGGCATATGCCATGAACTACGGCACTAGTGGCGACGTTATTTTCTTAAGAGCACTAGTGCATTTGTGCAATGGTGACCCTACAAGCTTGCCACAGAATGATTTTTAGTGAAGTTTTAGAGCTCTTTTAATTCATTTCAGCAAGCAAGATGCTTCCTCTAGTACTTATCTTCTTCTCTGATTAAAACATTGCATCTGCCTTACCCCTAAATATGCTCTGCCTTGTGGAAGCTGTGGGAAGGCATGGGGAAGTGGGGAAGGGGTTAAGCTTGGGATTACTTCACATTGCAAAGAGGGAATCACCTCTTGTCACTGCTCCCCCTTTGCCTCAGCTGCCAGATAAAGAGGCCTCTCAGCTCAGAGTCCTGTTGCTTTGCTGTGAGACGCTCTCAGCGGCATGGCTGTGGGGTCCCTGGAGCTGCTGCTGCCCAAAGCAGCCTTTGGTGATGATGCCTTCAAAAATAGCACAGCAATGCCTCCAGGTGCCCCCTATCCTGGTCGCTCGTAGAGGCCCATACACTTGAATATGACATCGTCGTCAAAGCAGCCT
This sequence comes from Tauraco erythrolophus, assembly GCF_009769465.1. Lineage (NCBI taxonomy): Eukaryota > Metazoa > Chordata > Aves > Musophagiformes > Musophagidae > Tauraco > Tauraco erythrolophus. The sequence continues at coordinate 49,035,521 of NC_141471.1, read as the reverse complement.
GGTAGTCTGCATCATGGCTGGAGGTGTGGGCTCTCCAACTCGATGTCCCCAGCGCTCACTGCTAAATGTAAACACTACAAAATGGCATGTAGCATGTAGGCTCCATCTCTTTTTCCATACATAATTATTTTCTGCCATTTTAGAAATGTTTTCTTTTAATAAACATATTAACTGCATCTTTTTATGCCTTGGCTCCTGAAAGTCTTTCTAATAACTTGCAAGCCTAGATTAGGCTAAGGAAAGAATGTTTTTACTGATTGTTGATCTGGTATCACATAAAATACATCTGATGAAATTGAGAGGCACCCTGGAGCTCTTCAGCAAAATAAGTCTTGCCTCTACTTTCCTGCTGAGAAAGATTTGTTCTCAAAATCCCAATAAAAATTCACAGTGAAAAAATAATATCTATGTTGAGGTGGTGTTACTGTAAACAAAATTTTTCAAGTTAAACAAGGGAGTACCTGAAACCAGGAAAAACACAGCCTGGGTATTGTCAAAGATTGTATTTTCTAGGCTAATAAAAAGTATTATAGGTTTTCTTAGTTCTACCTTTCCTTGTGAAAACATAATTGCATTTTTTAATGTTTCCTAAAAATTTCAAATACATTTCTAACCTCAGTGCCAAAATATTCTTACTGTTAGCTACATAGTATAGAAAACACTTCTTTCATTTATGATTGATAGCGTAATTAACATTTCTAGGTTTCATTCCTCAATGGATAAGAAATGCACTGCAGCTCAATTATTATACTGTTTAATTTCTCAGAAGACTTCTAGATACTTGGAAACAAAGCCCTCTGTTCATGTATTTCTGCGGTGTTTTGTACTGTGCAGGCACTTTAATGATTGAAAGAAACATGGGCCAGCATCTCAGGTCAGATATCTTCCCCTTGTGGCTAGAATTTTGGAGTTTGGATAAAAGCATTTCTATTTAACATGTTTTGTGACATGTATGATTATCTTATCTGTTGATGTTTCAGATTAAAATGGAAGGGAGAAGAAACAGAAGTTATAGGTATATATACATATACGTATATTACTTTTTTAATTGGCATTTTGAGAAGAAGGGAAGATGGAAACGTTTTGTGGCCAGCGCTTACACACTGACACTTTCCCAATGAGCAGCATCACTGTAGCTTAGACAGCACAAAACTTGTCAACAACAATCTGTTTTTTTCTGCAGCTGTTATGTTCTCCTTGGAATAAAGCAGGTAGCAGATGTACTATTTACTCAATTTCAAGGGTTCTGACAAAAAATAAAGTTGGTAAAACAATTTTGCAATCTACTTATAACCAAATCAGCTAGTTTTCATGAGCTGAGATGTTGTCAACTGCAAATACCACTTCAAAAGCACCAAGGATCATTCAGGTTTCATGCCATCTGGATTTCCTGGTGCTGTGTGTGGTAGTGTGAATATATATGCCAAAATATCTAGCCCAATCTCGTTCCATTAATTTAGTGGAACAGATCTCCTAATCAGATGTTGCACAACAAAAGCAATTAATGTACCTCCAAGGACCAAACTGTAACACCTACCATTGATATCAGATTGCCAGCTAAAGTGCTAAGAAACACTTCCCATGTTTGGTAACATTTCCCTAGCTAGTTCTAAAATGTGTCTCGACCTGCTTGAACTTTCTAGCTATTGATTTTCATCTGCCATATTTCGCAATCGTCTACTTTCCTGTTTCATGTTTCTCTGCTGTTTTGTGGTATGATGCCTATGACACTATGATAAGAAAGCCTGACCTTACTCTAGTCCAAGACCACTTGGCAGCATGCAACAAACATCCAAATGTGCACATCCATTAAATCCCTTCCAGACCTTTAAGATAAATAAAGTGTAATAAACTGTGCAACACAGTGCAAAGGAGAACAGGGAGAGTTAGAAAAGCCAGGACATCATGTAAGATAAGGTGCTGTCGGTGATTCCTCCTGGCTTTTCTGTAGCCTGCAATTGCCAAGTTCACAGCTTTTGTAATGTTCCACAGTCCTTATTGACAGCCCAGCCTTAAGAAGATGTGAGAATGAATTTTAGACATATCACATTTGGCCCACCTCCCCAGACTAGGGTCATGAGAAATCTGATTTGATGAGGGCTCTTGGGAGATTAAAAAATGAAGGTGGGAGATCATTCTACAGGAAGAAAAATTCCTGAAAGCGAGGTTCTGCCTATTCAGGAACAGTGTTTGGAGGCTGTGCACACTCTGGCTTTATATCTCCTCAGCCCTGTGAAGCTCCCCTCTTTCCATAGGAAACATGAAGACCTGCACCTGGTGTGAGAAGAGAGTAAGTGCTGTTTTGTTGTGTGTTGACATCCAGATTCGCCCTTATCGTCTCACAGGTGTAGAGGCCTGTGACCCAGCTAAGGGGCTATGCCCTCCCAATGGGAACAGTGACAGGAGGTCAAGGGAGACAACCCACAGAAGTTGTAGAAAATGTCTACTTTCCTTGCCTCTTTCACTTCTAGGGAAGAAAACTGGATGTTAATTTATGACTAAATACTGGAGTTTCATTTATTCAACTTTTTTTTGGCTGCATCTGCTCAAGCTCCTAGGAATGAACAGGAAAACACAGGTAGAACTCTCAATTAAGATGCTTAAGCAGTATGAAAAAAAGGGGGAATCAACCCATAGAAACCACTCATTGAAATTATGTCAGAAATCACACAATATTTCAGGATGATAAAGCTCTGGAAAAACATCACATTAAACTTTATCTTATAATGCTACATTACTTAAGCTAATCTTCTCAGTAAGTCTGGGAAACCATGAGTATATGCCTCCAAAGAGAGGCATTTATACTCTGTATAAATGAACAATTTATTCAACGCTCCTACCGGTTGTTCTTTGCTGGCCATCAGATGCTGAAGGCAGTGGTCTCCAGGCAGACCGCTGTCATTGGCAGCCCCAGGCAGCTTTCCAGCCCTGGAACCACACAGTCTCAAGAGGTTAGGCTATTTGGCAAATGCTGTGTGACATTCAAAAGACATTGAGGATTATTTCACAATAACAAAGTTAGCGCACAAGTCACACACACTATTAGGTGGCAAAGACTTAGAAAAAGTGTGCTTTAGGTGCTAGAAATAACTTCTTTTTCCAGTGCAATTTCTACAATGGGCAGTTCAGGGTCATGAAGAGATAACAAAGTCACTTTCAAAATAAGAAATGTACCAATCAGTGAATACAGTTTCACACAGAGAGACTGCTTCAGAGACACAAACCTGTGAGATAAAAAAAGTGTTCTGCTGTGCTCAGGCTAATTAGCAGCTGAGAGCTATGATGAACAGGTCACATGGCTGCTAGTCCTGGACCTAGCTCAGATGTACCTGTAACTGTGCAGTATAAACACATTTCTCCACTTATTACAGCCTGTGCACTAAAATGTCCCCAGGACCTGCTTTTGGAGAGTCTCTCAGGTCTCCAGCAGTTCAGGGACATGGACATCAGTAGCCTGTGACAGTAGGGGCATGAGAGGCATGAAGAAGCCTCAGAGGCTGTGGCTGGCATGGGAGATTTGTGACAAAACCCAATAGTGCCGTTAACTGCTGGGAACCCAGCACAGGGTGTCTCAAAAGAATATGGAAAAAAATATGTCAACAACGGTTGTTCTACAGTACAAAATAAAACTGTAAAGTGAAAGACGATCTAATCTCTCAGCAGAAGAGGGAAACATGAAGTTATGACTTGACACTGGTCTTAATTTCAGGAGCTGTTTTAGCCACTCTCCTACTCAGAAATTTCAACCCACTGTGATACACTCTAGAGTTTCAGTTTCCTTGCCCCTTCTTTCTTCTGGGGCACTTCCCTTAGCACAGCCTCCCACTCCTAAGGACTACTTCCTCTGTTTCAGGAGTCTCTAGCACCTTGATTTCTTTTCTGCTGTAAACATGCTAAAGGGTAAGTCTGTGCCTTTGTCCCAGTCCTTTCCTCACAACACAGCTCTCTGCTTCTCCACATCAACCTGCCAGGTTGCTGGCTGTCAAAAGCTGCCCTGTGCAGAAGGTTGGTGAGTGAAGGATATTGTTGAATTCCTCTAGCCTCACTATCTCCAGCTCAAAAATATAAACGTTTCTTGAAATACATTACTATATCTTCTTAGTATTGTCTTGTGAAATATTCACTGATTACCTCTTTTTACAGGGGAATGTAACAAGGGAGAGACTTCCATGACCTGTAAATGGAGACTGTGCTTTCCGAGTGTCTTCTGTAGCCCTGTTGCCCAGTAATACGGTATTGGTATTGCTGTTGCCAAGCCATAGTAGTGTGCAAAGTCTCAGGACTGACACTTACCAGTCTGGCTTCGTCTGAACTCATGTTGACCTGCCTCAAGCTTTATTTTTGCTTGGTTTAGCTGCAACAGCAGTTCTTCTGAGCAGGTAGCTATATTTAATTTGTCCTAGTTTTGCTTATCTTTGTGTGGCACAACCACGGTTTTTATGCAGATAGTAGTAAAAAGTAGTTATTCTTTCTAATATGACTCTAACATGATGCTGCAAAATAGAGAACTACGGTCCTAGTATGATAGCAGAGACTTTGAGAAGTAGGGACAGAGGATGAGGTGTAGAGGGACCCTTTCATGAGGCACCAACAGGCTGAAGCCATTGACCTTAGCACTCAGAGGTGCAGTGGAAAAGTAAAAGCACTACACTTAGAAAAGGGCTGTAAACTAGGAAATGTGTATACAACAGATTTAACTATTGTTTTTATTATTGCTATTATTATTGTTAAGATTATTCTGCCCAGAAGTATTAATGTATTTTCTTTCTTTTTTGTCTTTTCTTTCTTTTTCTGAGATAATTAGATCTGGACTAGTAATGATTGTTGGATTTGACTGCTAGAAGTTCAATTACACTAACAATAAATTCTTGGATTTGTGTAGAAGGTGTTTCCTTTTTGCCCATAACAGAATTGTGAGTATTACATTTGCCCCACAGGCAAGGCCAACTAGGCATCGTGCACCTTGGTAGACAGGCTGGGTTGTGGCACTGCAAATTTGTGAGGTATGGCACCGCTTCAGGGAAACCCAAAACAGATGTGAGAGAGTGAAGGTGCCTCACTCTGAAAGCTTGAGATGTCACAGGTCTGTATATGATAATCGATTTAAAGCCAAGTTCTGTCACATGTTTGAGATCCACCACTGAATTCAGTGAGGCAGGATGCGATAGTCATCAGGATTCGTATAACGTTTTCCAGGGCTTGTCATCAGTGTTATAAAGATCCAGATAAGAAATACTTATTACTTACTTCTCTTATTTAAGACAAAGATATAAAGAAGAAGAGCTGGATCAGCCAAAATCAATGATATGGCTCATTTGTGGCCACACACTATAACTACCTGTAGTCCTTATGCTAGAATCTTGGCTACAGAAACACACCTCATATGGTCTTCGTTCTGATCCCTTGTGTAGGTTTTGCTGTTCTTAATCAGAAATACATTATAACCAAATACATTATCCAATGCAAACCCCAAATGCATTAATAAATTCACCTAGAAGTGAGACACAAAACTTTCTGTGGTTTACAATTTTCTGCTGAAATGACCTCATAACACCACTAAGTTCTGAAGGTTGCCTGACTTCAACTTTCTTTAAGAACCTGAAAACCTCAGAGGTCTGCTGAAACTCTGATGACCCTTAGATGACTCCCGCGCCCAAACTCTCTCTCTCTGTCAGCAGTTCTTTTCCTTCTCTTGAGCTGGAGAAGATCCTCAGGTGTTCCCTCTCATTCATCCCAGTGCACTCCAGTGTCAGCTAGTCAGTCTGTCTCCCCTCCTAATGGGTTGTCCTGTTCTCCTCCTCCACACTGATTCTCAAGCTAGCTGATAAATCGTGTTTTCACTTGTCACAGCTTTCTGATACAGCTTTTCCAGGTTGTGGCTGACGTCCAGAGCCTTTGGCCCTAATTTTTCTAGGCTTTTCTTTCAGGCAGAGAAAATGTTAGGCTATATCCCAGGAGAGACTCCTTGATTTCTGCACTATCCAAGGACAAGTGCTAGTAATACTGAAAATACATTGTGACTTGAAGAAGTCTTGTAAAATGGAGGATCAGTGTACGATGTTAATTCCCCGAAAAAACATGCCAGCGATAGTTTGGTTTTGAGGCTTCAAGGGAATCACTTCAAGCTTTATGTAGGACTTATCCCAGCACACCTTAGTACGACTCAGGCAGAAATACCAGCTTTCCTCTGAATTCTCTTGCTCAGATGGCTTTTCAGTTGAAGCTATTTTTATCACTTACCTGTGGCTTGCTTTCATCTTAACACTTACACAATCTCTTCCAAGAAGAATGGCAAACTAGTTTGCATGTGGTAACTATATCGGCATAAAATAACTATTGCAGAGTGATCTGAGAGCTTCACAAATACAGATGGACTTGGCTTCATATCACACTTGCTTACACTGATACTATTTTGCACAGTGGCACAAACAGCCTATCCACAGCTGTTCAGCTAACAGAACAGGTGTAAAATATCTCACTTGTGGATAAAGCTGTAAGCTACCTCTTCCATTCCCATTATGAGATAGCAATTAGCACTTCCTTTAAAAAAACAGAAACAATGCAACAAAATTTACCGCACCATAGTGCAGAAGATACCACAGTGATACTCATTGGCTGAGAATGGAGAGCAGCATGCACAGTCTGTGGTATTACAGACTCTGTGGTGTGGTTAGTTGGCCGTGGACTGTGACAAAGGAGGTTTTGCTGGCTTACCTAAAGCCCAGTGTTTTCTTATATTTTGTCTACAGGATTTACTAAGGAAATGGTGTCTCCACCCTGTAAATAAAACCTGTCAGAAGATTATTAAGGTCAGATTCAGTATGTCTAGAAATTGATGTAGTGTGGTTACCAAGCTGGCTTCAGGCTGATGGACTCTCCATGGGGAGTTTTCTCAGAAATAAAGCTGGCTCCACCAGACAGGTGCAAAGGAGCATGAGCCCGGACTGACAAGACCGAAGACTATGTGAGACTGCTTGTGTCTTTTGGATTCAGTTTCATTGAGCAGTCTTGCAGATACCTGGGAAGCAAAATCAGGGAAGACTTACGTTTCAGAGATGCCAAGTTCTGTGCCACAAATACTACTGGAATCTGCAAGCTTGTCACAGGGCAAGCACAAGTTTCACCAAGGGATCTAGGCACTTAGGCCTGAATTTATCTTACCTACCCTTAAGTGTCTACTTCTAGCATATAAATTAAGCACCTTCCCTTTCCGCTTAAACTTAGATTTTCATAGATGGCCTCTGAGGTTGTGTTCCTCATGTTCCAGGACCCAATGTGAAGACTGAGAACCAGCAGCTACAACAGGTGGGAACCATGGCCCAGGATAATACTTTGCTTTGGAGAAGAACAGTTCACAAAACAGGTTCCCCAAATTAATAGATGCTTGACAGTGTTATTCATAATCTTGGCTCTTCAGCTTCCTCACTGCAAAATGGAGATAATTGTATCAATTCATCTCGTAAGTGTGGTGAGAAGACAAATACTGTAATATCTGTGAAGCTATCAGATATTACCCTTACAGAACCAGAGATATGATCATGAGGGAAAAGCAAAATTCTGCAGTACAGGAAGGGTCTGGGTAGTGTACATTAAATAGGGCCTGGTCCTGCATGCTAGTGAAGTGCAATAAAAAGAACCCAGAATAACCAGTCCCTCAGCTGGGAGGATGGCTGCTGCAAACTGAATGAAGCATCATTATGTGCCTACTCAAGAGGCTAACATGAAGGGCAGACTGCATTGGTATTTCTGATGAGAAATACCAATTTCTCATCTCCAGGATGAGCTGGAGATGCGTGCACATGAGCAGGGCTACGACCTTATTGGCATCACGGAGACATGGTGGGACGACTTCTATGACTGGAGTGTCAACATGGAGGAGTATAAGCTTTTTAGAAAGGACAGGAAGGGGAGACGAGGAGGGGGTGTTGCTCTCTACGTCAGCAACCGGCAGGAGTGCGTGGAGCTTTGCCTGGGGTCGGAGGAGGAGCTGACAGAGAGCTTATGGGTCAAGATTAGAGGACGGGGACGGATAGGCGATGTTACAGTAGGGGTCTGTTACAGGCCACCTGGCCAGGAGGACAGAGCAGATGAGGCGCTTTATAGCCAGATAGGAGCAGCCTCGCGGTCACAAGCCCTGGTCCTCATGGGGGACTTCAACCACCCTGACATCTGTTGGAGAGACAATATGGCAGGGCACAGGCAGTCCAGGAGGTTCCTGGAATGCATGGACGACAACTTCCTCCTGCAGGTGATAGAGGAGCCGACAAGGAGGGGTGCCATGCTTGACCTTGTGCTCACCAACAGGGAGGGACTGGTGGGCGATGTGAAACTTAAGGACAGCCTTGGCTGCAGTGACCACGACACGGTGGAGTTCAAAATCCACGGGGCAGCAAAGAAACTATACAGCAAGCTCTGTGCCCTAGACTTCAAGAAGGTGGACTTCGGCCTCTTCAAGGACCTGATGGGCAAAGTGCCTTGGGAGGCGGCCCTGGAGGGACGAGGGGCCCAGGAAAGTTCGTCCACATTCAAGGAGCACCTCCTCCAAGCTCAGCAGAGGTGCATCCCGATGAAGAACAAGTCGGGCAAAAAGACCAGGAAGCCCGCGTGGATGAGCAAGGAGCTCCTGGACCAACTGAAAATGAAGAGGATAGCCTATAGAGGGTGGAAGCGGAGACAGATAGCCTGGGAGAAATACAGAGAAGCTGTACGAGTGACCAGGGATCAAGTGAGGAAGGCTAAAGCCCTGAAGGAATTGAATTTGGCAAGGGATATAAAAAGCAATAAGAAAAGCTTCTATAGGTATGTAGGGGACAAAAGGAAGTTCAAGGAGAATGTAGGTCCCCTCCAGAAGGATACTGGTGCTCTGGTTACCCGTGACATAGAGAAGACTGAGTTACTCAATGACTTTTTTGCCTCAGTCTTCACTGATAAAGCCTCTTGTCTTACCACCCAAGCTGTGGAAAGAACTAGCAGGGACTGTGAGGATGAACCACCGCCCACTGTACTTGAAGAGCTCTGCTGCTTACACAATAGAGAGAATCAAAATTCCAAGTGAAGGACTGTGCGGATGAAGTTGCCAAACCACTGGCCATTGTATTTGAGAAGTCGTGGCGGTCTGGCGAGGTCCCCAATGACTGGAAGAGAGGGAACATAACCCCATATTTAAAAAGGGGAACAAGGAGGACCTGGGCAACTACAGGCCAGCCAGCCTCACCTCTGTGCCTGGCAAGGTCATGGAGCAGATTCTCCTGGGAACCATGCTAAGGCACATGGAGAGCAAGGAGGTGGTGGGTGACAGCCAACATAAGAAGGACATGGACCAGTTGGAGAGGGTCAGAGGAGGGCCACGAAGATGATAAGAGGGCTGGAGCACCTTTCCTATGAGGACAGGCTGAAAGAGTTGGGGCTGTTCAGCCTGGAGAAGAGAAGGCTCCGGGGTGACCTTATAGTGGTCTTCCAGTACCTCAAAGGGGCCTACAAGAAAGATGGGGAGAGGCTGTTCAGGAGGGCCAGTTGTGATAGGACAAGGGGTAATGGTTTTAAAATAGAGGGAGGTAGATTCAGATTGGATATTAGGAAAAAATTTTTTACCATAAGAGTTGTAGAACACTGGAACAGGTTGCCCAGAGAGGTGGTGGATGCTCCATCCCTGGAGACGTTCAAGGCCAGGTTGGACGAGGCCCTGAGCAACCTGTTCCTTGCAGGGGGGTTGGACTAGATGACCTTTGAAGGTCCCTTCCAGCCCTAAGCATTCTATGAGTCTATGATTCTATGATTCCTTGTGTAGTTCTTCCTGTGGGCAACTCAGAATATTTTAAGAATACATTGAACTCCCAATTTACTTAATCTCAGTTGTCAAGTCTTACTTCCCCAAGGCTCTGTGAAATGCCCCAAAGCTGTGAGGAAGTACTATGACACCTGAGTAGCTGACGATGCAACTTTCATATGCCGTCAACAGAAATTGTGTTTTGCTTTTATGTATCTTCCTATCTCTTCTAAAACACAGCACCCCTTTAGAATACCTGCATGGGTATGAGGACATAGGGGAAGAGGAGGATGGCCTTTGCAGCCTTACTCCTGTGACATGATGGGGAGCACATACAGTTTTCATGGGCATGAGCAGGGTACAATCTTCATAGTGCCCCATAGTCCATCAGCAGGACTGGTCTTTAGATCTACAGCATAGGTCTCTTCCTCTTCAGCAAAGGATGTAGGCAGCATTATCAGGCTAACCTGCCAAAAAAAACACCTCAGCCCCAAAGAACAGCAAATCAAAATATTCGGCTGGATCTTTTTCCAAAACAAATAATGGTTTCTCATCACCAAAAGCCCCAAAGATTTCATTCAGGTTATCTGAAACATTTGATTGAGCTATAACTCAGTTTTATCAATGTACAGGTTAGCTGTCTGGTCTGAACTCATTGTCTAGGCTTTTTCTATCACTAAAGAGAGACTCCCCTATATGGCGATTCATTCTACCCTAAGGTGGAGTAGTTTGGAGGCAGATACCCTCTGGAAATACCTACCTCTATCCTTTGACTATAGAGGGAGCCCTACACCAGCTAGCCGATTACCAGCTAAGGGTGGGAGAAACGATTCCTACAGCCTGTAACATTCACTTTGAAGGAGTCTGGAATGAATTACCTACTAACAGACCCTGCAAAGTCCACCTAGTGCTCCTCCTAGTGCTCAACGGATGTTGCCACATATCCATCCCTGTAAGATTGAGGATAATCAGCAAAATGTCTGCTGAGGGCTACTGTGGATGAGGACACTCAAGGAGTCTACTGCACGGGACTCAGTAATATGTTTATTGAACTCCTTTTTCAAAACAAAGCATTTACTTCATCCATTTCACCATAAAAAGAGTAATAGAAGCACAGCACGGCTTGGTTCCCTCTCATCAGTTCTGTCAGTGGTAGTGTTGTGACAGCTTGTAGAAAACTCCAGCTGAAGTAAGACAGTTTTGTTGCAGAAATTTTTCTGATTTTTTTGCAGAATTCTTTTTTGATTCTTCTCTTTGGTACAACCAAGCCATACTTCCCTGTTTATAGAATTTCAACTGATTAGCACGGAGAAGTTTACGTAGTCTTTTCTTCCCTTTTTGCACTTTCTAATTTTGAAGATGGAGAATCTAAGTAGCTCTCTCATTTTATAAGGCAAGCAATCTTCACCTGGCAATGTCTCTGGCTTTGGGAGGCTTTTCTCCCACTGCTTCCTCTGCTTCCAACTCCTAGGCAGTTTTTCAGATTAGTGAGTATTTATAAAGCTCACTAAACCCTTACAGGAAAGATGCTAAGAGTAAAATCATAGAAAGTAAATCTGAGAAAGCTCTCCAGATGTGATCTAGGCCTTTTCCAACCATTTCTCACAGGTCATGCTTGCTAGACTGATGAACACTTCATTCCTCTCCCCTGGATTTCTTCAGAGTCCCAGCATCCCTGAAAAAGGGATTTTCAGGTGGCTCTGCCCTTTCTAACAGGGCCTATCCTCTGTAATATAAGCAACCCAGACTGGAGGCACAAAGAATTAAAACTCTTTCAAAACAATGTGTGCAAAACTGTGCTTTCTTTCTCAAACTGGAAGTGAGTCGTGAGTCATGAGTCACTCATTCCCCATCACAAGGATTCATCAAACCCAATACACCAAACTCAAGACCACTGCTCACCTCACAGATTATGAAACTAGCGTGTACGTCTTCCAAGGATGACTTCTGTGATCTTTCCTAGGACTAGTCTGTGTAAGAGAGAAATTGAAAACAAAAATTTATCCATTCCCGAGAGACTTCAAATTTTAGCAGTTATAGCAATATATAGATGCTTGCAGATTTGTATAAATTTATTTCTCCTGCATTTGTTTAGAAAGTACTATCTGCATAGGCTGCTTGCTATACAACTAGATCTTTTTCCTCTCCTGCATTGGAAGAATTGAATCCCAAAGTGCTGCATTTGCTAAGTTTCCAAAACTTTTGCTGTCGCTTACAGGCCGGCTCTGCTAGTTTCAGCTGTAACTGCTTTTGTTTGAGCAAATTGATAGAGCAAGCGAAAAGAAGGAGCTTGGTGACTCCAGAAAGTCCCTGAAAAAGGCAGAAGGAAGCCCCATTGTCACAAGACAGGGAGAGAAGAGGGCAAGGATTACTTCTGGTACCCTAAGACAATTACACCCACCTATAGCCCCTTGGCAATGGAATCCAAAGGAGTCCCACTTTTGAAAGCCAAGACAAGCCCCTTCTCTGGGTGATCACCCCTCTTTCTCATGGGGCTGTGAAAACAAAGTGCCTTAGGCAGGATTTTTGATCCTGCAAGCCAAGCATTTTTTTTACCAGGCATAGTAGTTCACAAAAGATTAAACTTGCAAATAGAACTGCTGAACTAGCAGCCTGTACATTGAGAACGAAGAGATGTCCCAAGTGGTAAAATGCGTAAGTTTTCAAATTCAGACAGCAACTCAGAGGGAGATAGTATAGAAAGAAAATATGGGTTATGGCTCCCCGTTATCCACTGTGTCCCTGGAAGAAGGGCCCTTTCTACTCAATCTTGAAAGTTTTCAGTGTTTTACAGTCTACATTTACAGCAAAATTTACACAGCCCCTCCTAAATCGTCAGGAAATGTTTATGTTCTTTCACCCCTCTTCCTAATGCCTTGCTTAGGCACTCCTTCTGAAACAGCTCTGTGAGTTTCTTTTATACTGTCTGGAATACATGTGTTCAGGTTATTTATCACTGGTTTTATTGAAACTCCACATAGACTTTCTAGGAAATTACAAAATCCAGCTATAATTGTAGCACAAGCCAGCCTTATAGCTTTTCAGGAATACTGCAGGAAACCACCCAGCAGTCTTAGAGAAAATGGTCAACAGCTGCTGCCAAAACCCTGCAAATTTGAAAAGTGTAGCCTTGCTATAACTTAGTATAAAATTGTAAAAAGACTCCTCAGGGGGCAGATAAGTGACCATATTATTCATCAGTCCTGGTTTATAATGATCACTTACATAAGCACCAATTATCACTCCAACTGCTGGAGGCTATTGCAGCTGCAGTGCCAATGGCATTGGTGAAGTGAATGTTTTAAAAAGATAAATGCATGACACCAGCCTGTACACTCCACTATACTTCCTGCCTTTGAAGTTAAAATTTTTAAAACCACTTTCTGTTATCTCAATGTCTTTCTTTCTATGGCTTTCAATCCTGCAATGTCACCACATCAAAAAGGGAATGACCTGCAGGTTCCAGCTTGCCTCATAGAGTAGCCTCTTAAAGTGTAAGATGATTACAAATGGCTTTGCAAAAATTATAACAGATGTTTAAGGAGGACTGTAGGGTGTAGACTGCATGAGCTGGCCACATAACTGGAAGGAAGGTAGCTCTACCAGCACAGTGCTCTGCCTGACCTAATTAGCTCTGAAACATCTGGACCTTGACTTGTCTCTCTTCCTAATGCTCACCTAAGGCAAGTATGATTCTGTCCAACATGACACTGTTTTGTATAGTATAAACATATCCTAATTTTGCTTACAAATTCTTTTTCACTAGTGATGATGAAAGGGAGAACCATGTAGAAATTATGTAGAAGTCAGTCAGTGACAAGGAAGAATATTGTGGTGGGGTTGTTTCAACAGTCATTTTGGAGACCTGAATTTAATTTTAAAAGCACACATTCTATATGCCAGGTATTTCACACCAGTTTCTGTTGAGCTGCAGAGGTGTCTAGAGAAGCTAGAAATACTTATTGTCCTGAGAACAGGATTTTATTGAATTTAACTACCAATTCTTAATCATGTAGAGAGATGCAGTAGTTGGATACTGAAGGCTCCAGTTCCAGCTGGAGCAGAAGAAGTAGATGCCCATAGAGTCTTCACCCCTCAGTTCTGAACTCAGCCTGTAAACTGAGCGCTTTCAGAAAAGAAGAACCATATCCTTGATTCTTGTAATAACGTTTTGCAATAGATGACACAGGAAGTGCTGTTTCCTATTTTCAGATATAGGGTTTAACTATGTGTTTATTCACAAAGAAGAAGAAGACATGGTCAGACAAAACAAGCTTGATATCAGTGAGTAGCTGTTTTTTTTCCTTTCTTACATGTAAATGTGTATACATAGATATGGATTCACTCAGTGGGGAAATACATGTGGCTTATGACAGTGGTAGTAGAGCTACCGTTCAAGCAGAGATGTTATCTTTAAGAACTATTTGGTCTTGTAGCTAGCTTACAACTCAGGATGGGGCTAAATGTGAGAGCAGAGAATTGAACTGGATAAATAGTGTAGAAAATTATAATCTTTTTTGTACTAGAAACTTACTGGGTCTTGGTTTCAAAGCTGTTCAAGGAGGTCAGTAGCTTGAAAATGTATTATGCTGATGATATAAACTGATCAGACATTAAATCCTTCACACTTAATCTAACCTCCCCAAATCTAAGCCATATCTTGCTCTATCATATGCAGATGGCAGATGTTCTTCACCACTATCCTATCACATGATTTCTTTGCATTATGCAAGCATTTAATCTGTTAAAGGTGTTGTTTCATTATCATGTTATGAAGGGATATGTTCTTTGGGATTGGTTCCTCTTTTTAATGTGATGTCTCTGAGCCACCACATTAGAAACCCTGTACTCCATATCTCAGATAGATCAATCATTATCTGGCTTGCAATTTTTACATTAATAAAATTCATCACTATCACACTGGAATTGTACCATTCTCACACACTAGGAGAGGTGAATTCCTCTGCTTGGATAAATGAGACTTGTCATTTGGGTATTAGCAAAAAAGCTACAATAACCTAATAATAGATTTTTTTAGGGGGTAGTATATCAAATATGCAGCTATAGAAACATTTGGTTTCATGGAAGAATTACATTGTCATTTGCCAGGAAGAGTTCATAGTGCCAGAGAAGTGAGCTTGAAATTGTCTGTGTGGAGACCCTTATGGCAATAACATGACAGGGACATGATCCTATGACATATGTTGGCAATCTCCACTTCAGACTAATATCCTTCTTTTTTTATACTCAAGTTCATCCCCAGAATGATTTTGACTACAACTGTTGTTTGAATTACTCTGAATTCAATGTTTTATCTGAAGCAGTTTAAGCAGAGGCACCAAAAAAAAACCCCAGTTAAACAGATATACCAGCACAGGATTTAGCCTACACAAGAGAAGAGCCTTCTTACACATCTAGTCATGATCTGGAGGAAGACATTTAATAGCTGTCTCAAGTTTCTCTTTCTCAGAGTGCTTCTTTTCAGTGCTTATGCTACTCTTCTGCTGTACATTTGTTTAGGTAAGAACACCTCCTACTTCTTTTGACTTGCAACCACTTAGGCTGGCTCTATTTAACTGCAGAAAAGCTCAGAATTTTTGCAAGATTGTCTTTCTGGTTTTAGTGGGGAATTGAAACAATTAGGTCCTGAGGGTTTACAGAGAATTAAGCCTGTTTCTTCCGGCCTAAAACATATTCTTCCTTGAAAGTTCTGCAGGGATGAAAAAACCTCATTAGTTGGGGGCAAACAATTCTGAAGAGAAGATGTTTCTAATGCTCAGCTGTTATAAAAGAGGAAGAGGTTTCCAAAGAGATTTTTAATTTGGGAAGGGACTGTCTTTCCCCAGTCATACCCTGGAAAGAAATCCTTTGGTCACTACCACATGAAAAGATGTGTTTGAGGGAAGCTGAGAGTCTTACACCTTCATCTTTTCCTTCAGCTTTCTTGGTAAATCAATAAATGTACATATGTTTATGCTTGTTCCCCAAGATGTCTTTGGTGTCTGTGCACAGTCTTCTCTGTAGTTTTGCCTGTCCACAGACTCCTTCTGGAAAGTCAAAGGCGAAGTTTAAGGGATAGAGCTGTTAGCAGGAAACATTGGGCACCTCTCTTGCAATGCCTGCTGTCAGTATATGGGGTATTATTTGTCTTCATTTCAGTTTCAGTTTTACTCTGTGCTACATCGTACTTCTCTCTCTCTTCATAAAGTGACCCAGATGCTGCTGACACATAGTTTTAAGCTCAGTACAAGTCATTAGGCAATTTCTTTTTCTGTAGGACAAACACTGCCATTTGTGAAAAGGAGGAGAGTGAGGGCAGGGGGAGTAGCGCTGTGTTACCCGTTCATACATTTCAAAAGAGAAGCCTTATCTTAGACCATAAAAAGGGAAAGGGAACTTTGGGGTCATTCAGTTTTGAGACAAGTGGTTCCATTAATGCACGGATGCTCTTCGAACTTGTGGTTATCAAATGTTCTGGTTTCCGTGAGGAAACTTTGTCCAAATCCCCTTTAGGGCACAGCAGACTCATTGAGCTGTGACAACAGCCATCCCTGAATAAGTCAGTGTAGCAACTCAGGAGTCTCTTCGCTTAAATTACTCTGACATGGAAATGTCTCATAGTCATACCAGCACCTGGACATTTCTATAGCTGAAGGTGACACACTATAGATAACAGCTAATACTCAAGAGCTGGCAAAGCTTCTCTCAAAGCAGCTGAAATACAGAAATCTGAAAAGACGTGATTCAGAGCTACATCCTCTTTACCAGAATCTCTGTTGTTGCATTAAGTGCAGCTTTGTTTGAACTTAAAGACTTGAAATCACATTTATTTTGGCTCACAGCATTACAGTTATTAGGAAGATAAAATTTACTCCCATTCAAGTTGTAACCTTATTTTCTCTGCAAGAACTCTTTCCCAGGGTGCAGGTATTGGGCCCAGGGCTTGGTCACACTTCACTGTACTTAACCTCTTGGAGACTCAGAACATAACCCAGTCCTCCAAGGGGAAACGAGAGTAGACTCTTGAACTGCTCATATCTTTAGATGCTTTTGCATGATAACCACACAGGATAAATTAGAAGGGAAGGAGGGCACTAAAGAGAAAACTCTCCTTCTCTTATATTTCTACCTTAGGTTTGACTCAATTACCCGCTTTTGCAGAAGTTGTCCAGAATTTCTGTTAGCAACCAAAACTACTCTATGCATGCAGACACTGTGGGTTTTGGGGCGGGACAGTGGGCACTGATGGCCGCAGGTGGTCCATAAAGTAAATGAGAAAGCCATGCAAATTTAAATCATTAAGACTCCTGAATATTCATTTGTAATTCTGGAAGGAAAATAAGAAGGAAATGAGTCAAATAATCACAAGTTCCCAAATCAGAATCTCTCAGAAGAGCTCATTTATACTTCCAGCCCAAGAGCAGAGATAAGCCTGGAGATTCCTTTACTAACACACCTATTCTGAATGTTCATGCCTAGACCATTCGAGAGCCCAAACCAGACTTCTTGTCAAGGGCTACAGCTTCTGCAGAAGATGTTCCTTTCTACATGAAAATGAAAATTGGAAAAATATTTAAAGATAAATGAAAAAAAATTCAAATGCAAACAGTAGTTTCCAGTAGAATTTGTTAGCAGATCAGTTTTCTAGAGCTCTTTGTGATTGACATCACTTGTGTGCAAAAGATAAGAATTTTTTTAGAAAGCATTTCAGAAAATATTTTTAATATTCTGTGCTTGTTGTGAAGAGGAAGATCTGAATTCTATCTTATGCAAATGCTCAGAGATTTCCAACCAGGTCATAGACAGAAAACAAAATAACCACAGTACACACTGTCTTTCTAGGCAGCATCAATGTGACTTGTACAGGGCAGGAGTTCAGTTTTGGTAGGGAAGGTATACTGGGTCTGACCGGGATGGACTTAATTTTCTTCACAGCACCCCTTGTGGTGTTGTCTTTTAGACTTGTGACCACAGCTGGGACAGGTGACTCAAATTGACCAAAAGGATATTCTGTGCCATGTAACATCATGCTCAGCAATAAAACTAGTTGGGGCAGGAGGGGAAGTTTTTCCAATGTAGGTGTTGCTCAGAGACTGGCTGGTCATCTGTCTGCTTGCTGGGAGGTGGCAAGCATTTAAGCATCTGTTCTTGTATCATCTCTTGTGTCTTTTTCTGTTTCCCTCATTATTCAATTCACTTTAACTCAAGCCACAAGTTTTCTTGCTTCTGCCCTTCTAACTCTCTCCCTCATCTGCTGTGGAGGGAGTGAGTGGCTGGCTAGATGGAGGCTTGGCTGCCATCTGGGGTCAACCCATCACCGGAGATAAGACTTGAACAGCAAAGGAGACAAATCTGTAGGGAATCAATTATCTTTAGTTCTGTTACTCCCACAATTATTTTCTGTTGGTTTTAAATCTCAAAATAAGTTCCAAACTAGATTAAAAAATTATTACTTTCTTTGTATATATACAAAGATTCAACAAGGCTAAGTGAGTTAGAGGAGGTTTAGATTGGACGTTAGAAAAAATTTCTTCACCAAAAGGGTTGTCAAGCATTGGAACAGGCTGCCCTGGGAAGTGGTTGAGTCCCCATCTCTGGAGGTATTTAATAGGCCTGTAGATGTGGTGCTTAGGGACATGGATTAGTGGTGGACTTAGCAGTGCTAACTTAATGGTTGCATTCGAAGATCTTCAAGGTCTTTTCCAAACTAATCAATTCTAGGATTCTACAATTCTACGATTCTATAGGCGTATGAGTGTGTATATAATATGTATGTATACTAGTGCATATAGATGCAGTGAAAATTGTTTTGACACTGTGCAATCAATGAAATTTGTTCATGAAGATTATTTGTATTATATATATATCCACTGAGATAAGGACTTGGCTTGCAACTAAGCTCTGGATTCTGAAAAGTCTGTAATTATCTATCAGGAATTAATCCTTTCCTCAAACAGCTGAGTAGGCTGACACGAGTTTAAGACAATTCAGAAATTTCACATGCTACAACTCGGAAAGGCCAGCTTTGTAACTAAATTGAGCTTCTACCTAAAAGCAGACTGGGGACCTTCCCCTGTTTCACTCCAGCCATGGGATGAGCTTCTTCAGTTACATTTAGTCTTGCAGAACTCAAGTCTTGCAGAGAGAATGAAGTGGTGGTTTTGACAACGTGGTCTCTGTAGAAGTCATCTGCAATCATGCAGGGTACACCTCACCATTTAAAAAAAAAAGCATGAACTTGTACCATCAGAGTGTGAAATATAGATCTAGCAGATCTAGTGAAAGGGAATATTAAATATTTGCACAGTGCCCAAGTCTTGTCGTGCTTTGAAATAAAGAAGTTAATGTTTTGGAGCAAAGAATGTTTTACAAAAGTGCTGCTTTTTTTTTTTTTTCCTAAAAGAGCTGCTGATAGTACTTAAGAAATACAAACCCTTAGATACTTTAAAATCGTCTATTAACTGTCAATACACCTGAGCCACAGCCACTTCCTTTACCAACAAATATTATCTGAGTATTGTAATGACTATGAAGTTAACGCGGCTGTGGAAAAAAACTGTTTCACAGAGATTGCCAGAGCTTCCTGAAAAACAGACTTTGAAGAGTCTGACAGCATTTATTTTCTTCCCAATAAATTGTATGTAGGCAAAGCTGAGATCCAAACTGTTAAAAAGTGCCAATTTTCTCTTATTCCTTGTTCTCCAGAAGCAAACTTCATGCCATACTCAACATGCCGAATGTAATGTCTAAATATGGATGTTCTCATTCTTGATACTGTTAGGAGCAGAGTTAACAGCCAGACTCAGGAAGAACCTGGGGAAGTGGTGGGAAAAGGGTTGGCAAAAGCAGCACCTCTTTTTGTTTAGGAGATGCAGATTTTGCTCCAATAAAGATTCCTCCTTTTGGGGCAGATTCACATCTGCGCTGTGCTGCATAAGAACCTCCATCAGGAGCTGGCAGATCAGGAGAGACTCAGATCCTCATTCTTAAGGCCACAGGAAAGTGATCAAAGACCATGCAACCAGTCCCTTCCGCAAGACCTCAGCGTAGGTTTAGCTAAGTTAACCACTTTGACACAAATTAAGAAAAGGA
The DNA here is from genome assembly GCF_009769465.1 of Tauraco erythrolophus. NCBI lineage: Eukaryota > Metazoa > Chordata > Aves > Musophagiformes > Musophagidae > Tauraco > Tauraco erythrolophus. The sequence goes on along the minus strand of NC_141471.1, from coordinate 49,015,663 downwards.
CTTTAACATTTTGAGTGATCGGTGCTTACAGCACAAAATAATTCTTTCTCCTGAATGCTTTTGTCAAGAGAGACACAGAAAGACACTTCAGCGATTTCACAGGCTGTAAATCAGAATGGACCACTATGAGCTTCTACCTAAAAGCAGACTGGGGGCCTGCCCCTGTGTCACTCCAGCCATGGGCTGAGCTTCTTCAGTTACATTTAGTCTTGCAGAACTCAAGTGCAGAGAGAACGAAGTGGTGGTTTTGACAACGTGGTCTCTGTAGAAGTCGTCTGCAATCATGCAGGCTAGACCTCACCACTTAAAAAAAACCTACATTGCGGGGCTGCAAGCAGGAAAGGAGCAAACATTGCTGCACCACATGAGTGCTCAGGGATTACAGAGCAAGTTGGGGTAGATGCACTGCCTGAAGTTTTCTGTGTCAGGAGCAGCCTGTTGCCTTTGTCAAGAGAAGAGACATCAAACTGTCAGGAAAATGCAGATTTCAAAACCATCAACCTGCTATGAACAGCCACCAATTTGCCATGAAGTGCCTGATAAAAGCAATTGTGATGACACAGGAAGAAAGAGCAGCCCTTTCACCAGACAGCAAACAGCTCTATTTGAGTGGCAACCAAACGCACCCATTTCACTTCCCCACTAAGTGACCAGGAAGCACATTTGGTCCTTCTGACACCCGTCTTCTCAAAATCCTCTTCCCAGCTTCTCATGGGACACACAGGAATTCTTCCATTTTCTCCAGGGGTCTGTGAGAAGACAGGTCTCCTCAACTTTTCAGAGACCAAATTTCACAAAGCTGTGCTTCTGCATCTGGCTCAAAGTCCTACTGGGGACTTGAGAAAGGCAGAGGGTTTGATGACAGGAAGGGTTGACACCAAAGTCACAAGTCTTTATCTGCTCCCACTAGAACAGAACTCGCCTGAGGGCTTTCACAGCTCTGCTGCACACTCACCTCCCAGGCTGTGACTCCTTCTTGCAAGGGAAGCCCAGTCCCCCCAGCAATCCCCAAACGAAAACTGGAGGGACAGAGTTTGGGCAACCCTTGCACTTCCTCAATTACTATGTCACCTCACTGGAAACACTGACTAACAAAGGCTGAAGGACGAGATCAAACAACTGCTACATGTGAAGAACTTAGTGCACACTCACAGCAAAGGCCATATCTGCCTTTTGCCTTTGTGCCCCCTCCAAGACACTTAGCCAATCCAAACTTTGGAGCTCCTGAATCATGACTGCTAACAGCTATTGAAACATGGAATCAAAACTGCTTTCACCCCCAAGCACTGGGGAGATCTTTCAACTGACAGGAAGATGCCACAACAGATACAGGTGTTACAGGCCACACTGAGGCCGTCATCTGTTATGCCCTTTATGCCATTTGCCAAGGCGTTTGCTCTCTGTTCTTTCTACAGGACTGCGCACCGTCTTCCTTCCAGAGCCACCTAAGACCAGCACGCTGCCACGGCCCACGCCTGACCCAGACTCTGCCAAGGACACAGCGTTTGCCGTTTTAACCCAGACCAACGCTGCCGACTCGCTGCTCTGCAACACCCAGGACAGCAGGTCTGCCAGGTGGGTATGTTTAGTGCTGTGCAAAGGTCATTTCCACACCTCCAGCAAACCTGATTCCCACATTAAGGCATTAAGGCTCCCAGGAAGTCACGAACAACCTGAACAAGCAGCAGTCAGGTTGTTTTACCCATGTCGCAGCGCCTTTGCAGGCACCTCTTTACAGCTGGCCAGTGCCTGGTCCTCCTTGGCCGAGGGCTACAGAACAGGCTGGCAAGATGGGAAAGTGGCCAGGTCCCAAGGAGAAGTACAGCTACGCTCTGCGTGCCAGCCACTGTGCTTTCCTGTTGCTCCCTTGCTGGCTCTCTCCATCTCTTTGGAAAGCCACTGCTGAGCACAACAGCCCCAAACTACCCACTCCTTGGGTTACCTTCATCAGTCCTCTGCTTGTGGCTGGGTCAGGCTGCTGACAGGCTCCACTGAGGAGGAGAAATGCACCAGACAGCCCACACGTAGGAAATGGCACGCAGCACACGTCCAACATGCAGCAACGTGGCTTCACAGGTATAGAGACGGGTTTCCTGGGAGCTCTGCAATTTCATTCTCTTCCACAACTTGACATAGTAATGCTGATGAGCTCAACAGCGGAAAGCATTCCAGATGAGGACATCAGAGTGTTTCATTCCTTTCACTGCCATGCTTGGAGCTTCCTCTGCTTTAACATCCTGTTCTTCCTTTCCAGACCAACACATCATGGAAAATCATACCATGGACTTAACCGACTTCCCACTGACAACAGAATTCGACTACAGCGATTCGACACCGTGCCCAGGAACTGAGGAAAAGCACTTTGCTGCCAAATTTTTGCCACCGCTTTATTCTTTGGTGGTGATATTTGGCCTCACAGGCAATATGCTTGTTGTCCTTATCCTGGTAAAATACAAGAGACTGAAGAGTATGACTGACATCTACCTGCTCAATTTGGCGATTTCTGATTTGCTGTTTGTATTTTCTCTCCCTTTCTGGGCTTATTATGCAGCTCACGATTGGATTTTTGGGGAGGCACTGTGTAGAACTCTCTCAGGTGTCTACCTCCTTGGCTTCTACAGCGGAATCTTTTTCATAATCCTGTTGACCCTAGACAGGTACCTGGCCATAGTGCACGCAGTGTTTGCTTTGAAAGCTAGGACGGTCACCTACGGCATCCTCACCAGCACTGTCACTTGGGCTATTGCTATTTTTGCTTCTATTCCTGGCATAGCATTTCACAAAACTCAAAAGGAAAATTCACGTTATACTTGCAGTGCTCATTATCCAGGCGATTCCATGATAAACTGGAAGTACTCCTATACTTTAAAGATGAACATTCTGGGACTTATTGTTCCAATGCTCATTATGATTTTCAGTTACTCACAAATTCTAAAAACATTATTGAGATGCAAGAATGAGAAGAAACAGAAAGCTGTCAGACTTATTTTTGTGATCATGATTTTTTACTTCGTCTTCTGGACACCATTCCATATTTCTTCTTTTTTGCATACATTTCAAAGTTCCCTTTTTGTTGCAAATTGTGAAATCAAAAGTCAACTGGAGAAGGCAATCCAAGTGACAGAAACAATCTCCATGATCCACTGTTGTATCAATCCTGTGATCTATGCATTTGTTGGAGAAAAATTTAGGAAGTATCTTTATGCCTTTTTCAGAAAGCATGTTGCAGCCCATCTCTGCAAAAAATGTCCAAATCTTTATCGTGAAAAATCAGAAAGAATTAGTTCCACATTCACACCATCCACTGCAGAGCATGATATCTCTACTGGACTGTAAAAATACCTGAAAACATTACTTAGTAAATGTTGCATCACTCACTCTGCCTTAAGGCCTGCCTGACATTGTTTAAGATCTTTGTGTCAACCACTGCTGAAAACTGTATGACCCTCAGTTATTGTGGCAAACTCTTCCCTGAGGTTACAGCATTTTCCATTCTTAAACTATGAGAATCAGTGAGTTCTCCAGGAAACATTAATACCATAGCTGGATCACATCAGGATTTGAATGGGGCCCAGAATAGTATGATTCTGTTTCTTGACCCAAATCCTACCCATTGAACAAATGCTAGCAAGATTTACTTGGGGGGAATAAAACATTGAAGAAACTAGGGAGTAATATGTTATCTCACAAGAGCCATTTACTGGTATGTGAATATTTTAAGATAAACACTGGGAGGAAGCTTTGAGGATTGATGTACCTGTTTGGTATCCAACATTAATAGAATATTTTTTGGAAGTGACTGTATTCTTTCTGCAACATGGTCAAGTTGCAGGGGGAAGGCTTTTAGTTTTCTTCATTTTTGCCCCTACCTTTTATTTTCCCTACATGAATAAAAGATGTTTCCAAAAAAATGAATTTAAGGATGAGTATGAAATATATCAAGATAATATCTCTCCTCTGATGGGAGAGTTGACTGATCTTTATGTTACTGGAGCCATTTAACCCTAGGATTTATCTGTTAGCTAATAGTGTAGTCAATTTTAAACATAATCCTTTTGACTATAGGCTAAGTTACAGTATTTTTATCTTAGTTCTTTAATTTTATATCTGCCATATCACTGTCCAGTTGCTAACATTTACCAAAGTGGGATTTTAATGGGCAACATTGTGATTTTTGTGGATGCAATTTTACAAGTAACTACGTGCACCAAGTCTACTGACTGCACAACAAGACAACGTTGCACTCTCCAAAAATAGGAGCTTGTTTCTGACAAATCGTATCCCTCCAAGGAAAACAGCACTTAACTGATTAAATCACATCAGCAAAGATCTGCAAGGCTAGAATGAAAATTACCTTGGTATTTGTTATGCAAGATTCTTATGAAAAAAATATCAGGACTACTCTCTGAAAGATTTTGGAGACCATGAGCAGAGTACTGAGTGGAGGCCTCCCTAGTTCTGGGCAGATAAATCATGTGTGTAGAGGAAGACTTTATATGGCAGATGCAGTAATTGTGTCAGGCTAGACCCCTGCATGAGAAAAACATGCTCTCCACATACACAGTAGTCTGACGTTTGGGATGCACTTCCAGGCAGACAGTAGCCTTGGAATTGCAAAAGCATCCAGCTGCAGGGAAGACACACCCACTTTGCCTTCCGAGGAGAAGAGTGCCCATAGCCAACTGGTGCCTTAATTAGAACTGCATGCTAATTGAAGACTTGAGGCCATTAGTCTACTGGTGTGCTATGGCCATACATTTATGCCATTATTAGGAGTTTCCCTGTAAAAGACAGTGGTATTCTAGAGACATGATGTTAGCTAAGAAGAGGAGGGAGGGGCATAGTGGAGAGCTTCTTGCTTCAAACTCTAAGGAAGTGCAGGTGAGCACTCCTTATGCAAGTGACCTGTCCTGCTTTTTTCCCCATTTACTTCAAAGGGCACTGCACATGCATGTAAAGCCTTGTTCATGGAAAACTGGAGGTGTGGGTTCAGCTAGCCACCAGGCAATGTAAGGATACATGAGAGGATTCCACACTATTTAACATTAGGCATATGATCTCTTCAGTGTCCCTCAGTGGTCAGCAAAGAAAAAGAGATGCCTGAGTCAGAAGCAGACGTGGGATTGAGTGCACCCTCAGCAGGTTTGCTGATGACACCAAGCTGTGTATTGTGGTTGACATGCTGGAGGGAAGGGATGCCATCCAGAGGGACCTTGACAGGCTGGAGAGGTGGGCCTGTGAGAACCTCATGAAGTTCAACAAGGCCAAGTGCAAGGTCCTGCATATGGGTCGGGCAATCCCAAGCACAAGTACAGGCTGGACAGAGAATGGATCAAGAGCAGCCCTGAGGAAAAGGACTTGGGGGTGTTGGTTGATGAGAAGCTCAACATGAGCCGGCAATGTGCACTGGCAGCCCAGAAAGCAAATCGTATCCTGGGCTGTATCAAAAGAAGTGTGGCCAGCAGGTCGAGCAAGGTGATTCTGCCTCTCCACTCTGCTCTCGTGAGACCCTACCTGGAATACTGCATTCAACTCTGGGGCCCCCAACATAAGAAGGACATGGAGCTGTTGGAGCAGGTCTAGAAGAGGGCCATGAAGATGGTCCGATTGCTGGAGCACCTCTTCTATGAAGACAGGCTGAGAGATTTGGGGTTGTTCAGCCTGGAGGAGAGAAGGCTCCAGGGAGATCTTGTAACAGCCTTCCAGTACCTAAAGGGGGCCTGCAAGAAAGCTGGAGAGGGACTTTTTGCAGTGGGTAAAGGGTTTAAACTGAAAGAGGGTAGATTTAGATTAGATACAAGGAAGAAATTTTTTACAATGAGGGTGCTGAGGCACTGGAACAGGTTGCCCAGAGAAGTTGTGAATGCCCCATCCCTGGAAGTGTCCAAGGCCAGGTTGGATGAAGCTTTGAGAAATCTGATCTAGGGGAAGGTCTCCCTGCCTATGGCAGGGGGGTTGGAACTAGATGATCTTAAAGGTCCCTTCCAGCCCAAACCATTCTATAATTCTATGATTTAAATGGCCTCTGGGGAAGATTACCTGTCCAACTGTAGAGGGAGCCTGGAAATGCCAGCCTCTTAATTTAGGTAACAGATGCCTTAATCTAGGTGGTGCAAATACTCTTCCCCCTCTAGCCTTATAACATTAAGGCACTGCTTCTATTAGTTGTTAGCTTTTGTCGTATCAGCTATTATAATCTGGCCACTACCAATCACTCACCATTGTGAGGTTAATAGCCACAGATAGACTAAAGAACAAAAACTATTCTCACAGTAAACTTTCTTGCTTGGAAATAATATTTTTCCTTTCTTTTGTACTTTTTTACTGCACTAAAGTGAAAGCACCTTTTTTATATTAAAGCATAAATTAGTTCAGTGTGATAGAAACCCTGCTGTAACTGTGATATTTCTACTTCTGTGTTTTATTTTAAATTCTTTTCTTGTTGGAATTATATTTCTTCCTGTTTCCATGTTAATGCAGTGAAATTAATAAAATCTGTGTCTGAAAAAAAAAAAAAATACCCTGTAGCCTATGTTTTCCTCCTAAGCAAAAGGCCATCAGCTCTGCTGTCAGAATGGAGGTTGCAAAAAGATGCAACTATGGACTGAAACACTCACAACACCACACCCAGTGAAGCAACCCAAAACGAACAAGCAGAGAACTGTCTGCCCAGTCCAGAAGCTACTGTAGCTGGGAAGCTTTTATCCACCCCCAAACTTGGGAAGAGTGTGTTACAGTAGCTTTAGTAAAGTCTGGGGCCACAGATTGTAGATGTGAAATTTGCAGGTAGGAGAAACAGGGATGTGTACAGAGGAAGAGGAGGAAGATAGTACTTACTCTATTAATATTGGGATAAAGACAGGATTCTCCATAGACTTCCTACAGCTAATTTCAGGTGTCCTTGCACTGCATAGAGTGATCCCAGCAAAGTGATGTGCCTGATCTCCCAAGTCTTATGTGTAAGGAACTTTAAGTATTCAAAGTTGAATATGGAAATATCCTTCTACTTCACCATGTCATTCTCCATGTTCCACTGCCCCAGTTCCTTTTTTCAGCCTACGATCCACACCTCCTCCTCTCCTCTCCCCTGCACACTCTTCTCGTCTGTCCATAATAGGATAGGCTAAATTCTATACCCACCGCCTTTGTCTTCTGATTTGCATTTTCTATTTTGTGCTGGCAGCACAACAAACTAACTAAACCTAAAGATGATCTTATTTTTATGTTATGTGCCCAGGCAGAATAATCCTTGATTCTTCATTGTAGCTTTGCACTGAGACAAGCAAGGCTCTAGATAGTTTTGTGACAAATTGTGTGTCTTAATCAGGCAGATGTGACCGCAGTATGGTGTAGCTACAGGCCACGTAGCTCCAAATTAGGCTAACAGGACTTCATGCAGTCTGGTCACAGTGTGACAGAGCTACCCAAGGAGAAGGTTTAACAAGATCCCCGGTCCCTATGAAAGAGAACTAAGTCACCTTGGCAGAGAGGTGGGGGAAATTTTACAAATATTCCATAACTCAAGCTCTGCAAGGAAAAGCATTGACATGAAGATACAGTGTGTATGTAAGAGCTAGAGAAGCAGGCAGACACACAGAAACTGTGCGATGCACTAGAAAATGGCAAGGCACACCAGAATTGTAATTACAGCAAAGAAACAGCTAACACAAGGAACTAACAGCTAACTGCAGCATTTGGGAGGCATCTGAACGGCTCTGATGAGATATTGAGGAAACGAAAGCAAGCACTTGAGAGGCTGTACGAGCAGCATCAGAACACCAAAAAGATTCAAGACAGGAGCTCTGTGAACACTACAAGTAAATTGTTGCTTTACAACAAACATTGAACAGATAAGTGGAAACGGTTACAAGTTCACAATTTTTGGTGCTGAACTTCTGAAGAGATAATGTGTTGATTGGATTTCAGCATGCTCATGAAAAGAATGCCCAGGTGCCATGGACAAGTATCTATGCACAGCTCCAAAACCAATCAAACAGTTTAGTTTATGCACAGGGCAGGATGGAGTCTGACTTTCCTGTTAGGAGATGCTACTGCCGTATGTTCAGAGGCATGTGGGGAGGAACATCCCACACAGCAAAAGAGAACTGTGCCGAATGTCAGGCAGACTTCCTAAGGGGCAAAAGGAAATAGAGTAAAAGTGCGTATGTGGTATTAATGAGTGCTGAGCAGTACTCACAGCTAAGCACTAGATTCATAATCACTGTGATTGGTTTATCTGTGGTAAATATAAAATGGACAAACACAGAAATAGTGAAACTTCTGGTAACCAGTGCATAGGGATGTCATGAGACTTTCTTGTTTGTTAACCCAACTGTGACTTCATGTGTACATATTTTAAATAAGATAAAGGTAAATGGAGTACAAAGGAAGAGGAGTAGATGAAAATGGTTAAATAGAAAAAAGTAGTGGCAAAAAAAAGAGAAAATTACTTTATTAGATTTAACAAAGGCTAATAAAGTAATAGCCAGAGTAATGGGAAGATCAGAGATAAATATTTTAAGCAGAACATTAAAAGATACAGGCGAGTAAGAGAGACTTTCAGTTATGAAGCTTCAAAATAAATATTACTCCTTCCAGTGAAAATTACAAAAGGAATAAACATGAAGATAAGGACAAATTTACATAGTATCTTGTTCCAGTTAACAGAAAACAAACGAAGTGTCAGAACAACATGATGCAGACCAGGTTAAATGGCACAACAGGCAGATACTGCTCATTTTGAAGTTTAATTTTGCTGCTGTTTTCAACTGCTGATGCCTACTGGCCTTCTCCTAGTTTCTACTGTGGTTACAGTGGCCTTAGAAGCATTACACCTTAGTAATAAAAAAAATAAGCTAGCAGAGGAAACAAAACCAAATCAGTAAATTCTGGCGCATTTAGAATATCAGTAGCAATCAGGTCAACACAACGAAGGATGTTTGTCTAGAAATAAGGGGTGAAGGCATTGCTTTGTACCCATATTCTGGCAACATTTGCCTATTAGGAGCATTACTTCATTTAGAAAATGAAATGGTAGGGAAAAGAAACGTGTAAGTTTGCATAACTGCCAAGCAGTTTTGTAATTCCTGCGACAGTGGCAGGAATCTTGATTTGAGTGTTTTAAGTCTGAAATGACTGACCCTGGGAAGGTGGGGCCACAACATTGAACTGGAGGAGAGCAGTGTTATCAGACACACAGGCCAATGTGCAAAAGTGCACAAACCTTCAGGTGACGATCAGCTTTGCAGAGCAGTCTACAATGTTGTGCCAGTAAGACTCTAACCACATGACACTAACAACAAGGTCTATCCTGATACCAGACTTTTCAAATGGAATGGAAACCAAGTGGATGGAAGTGAAGGAGCCATTTGGACCTAACTTGCAGGGATGCTATCATGAGGTATGCACAATTACAGACTACATCTAATCTTTGGCACTCAAAAGCACTTCCTGGTTCCAGGGTCCTGGCACACACCTTGTCATTGTAGAGACTCTGCCCATCCTTTCTGTGACCTAGTTTTCACTGAGAAGAAATTGGATGTGTGATATTCCCATCCTGCCTGATAAAAGGTCCAGGATTTACATGTACACTGAGGAGTATTTCTGATTCACAGTTGAGATAGCCCCAAAGAACACTTCTAGACCTAGAATGTATGTACTATAAATGTACCTGAAAACAGTGAAGTGTGAGGATTAAAGGCCTACATAAAAAGGAGATTGAGAGCTGAAAATTTGTGAAATGTATAGCTACAGCCCAAAAATAAAATCTATTGTACTATGATAACCCCTTATACGTAAAACAGGGCAGCATACATCAGAAGCTTGGATAAAAATGATAGGAGGACAGCGCTCCTCCTCCTTGCTGCATGAGGAAACACAGCTAGTTCAGAGCATCTTGGGGAAAGCCAAAACAAAAATAATACCATGACAGTGGAATTAATATGTGCTGCAATGGATAATTATGTACGTGCAAGATTTACAAGAGAGAAACAAACAGAAAACGGAAGAAGAATAAGGGGAAAATACCCCCTTGATCTTACTGCCAGGAAACAACCATGTGAAGAAGTAGTGCTAATGCAGATTAGAAATGCTTCTGTCTTCCAGAGTTTGTTTTCTGTAGTTCAGCTTCCTTGAACCTGTGAAATGTGTAAAGTGTTTTGTTGGTTTTTTGGACATGGATTTTGTGAATATAACAACAAAATGAGATATAATTGGGGGAATCAATAGAAAAATAAATGCATCCAATCTGTGTTCAGGTGTCTTCATCAGACCTCTTCTCCAGACGAAAAGGATGATCCGCTTTGCTGCAGTGACAGACTTTGATGTTGTGCACTATTGCATTGTGTGTCTCTAAGAAAGGTATCTGCCATTCTGTCCTAGGCCTTTTTTTCCCATGGTCTTTCTTCTTCGAGTGGTGCAAGTTTGTAATAAATGGAATGGAAAAAGTTAGTTGCATTTTCGAGTTTCTGTACCCATAATTCTGCTTGATGACATTCGTATGTCACACTGCTATGTGAGCATCTGGTATGTGTCCTAACAGACATCTCGGTACAGGTGTAGACTTCACGTAAATGATGACATCTCCTTGCAGGAGCCCCATATCACTTAAATACTGGATACTTGAGTGTGATGGCCTGATTACTACGAAGATGAATCATAAAATCTATCACTAGATAGAAGAGATTGGTGAATGCAGTTTGACTTGATAGTGTACATGGCTGCATATTTGCTGAGCACATCAACTCGAGCCCCACGGGTAAGGAAGGAAACCCACTACCATTCTGGGAAAGTCTTTATGGAGGAAATGTCACGCCACTAAACGTAACTCCTACTCATCTCTGAAAGTAAAACCATAACAGGTAAAATTCTAAGCTATATCATCCCACTGTATTATTCCTTTTATTATTGAACAATAGCTTCAATCTCTTGGTAAAATTATGAGCTTCACCTGTAGGTAACGTTTCTTAAAATCTGCCATATGCAGCTCATGGCAAGCAGCAGTGCACTTTTTCAAAGAGATGGTGGGCAAGAAATTGAGAAAAACTGAAAAAATCTGACTTGTGACAAAGGATGTGCTACTTGCATTGTCCATACTGCAGTGCTGACACGCACTAGATGAAGGCAATCTGAAGGCAGCAGGGAGGAGGAGGTGATGCGGCAGCAAAATGGTCAGTCCCAGGCTGGTGTGATGGAGCTTCAGACTGGATCAGAGGTCGAGTCCTGCAGGGGCCTGTTGAGAACAACTGAGGGGAGTAGGGGCAGAGAGGGAGACAAGAAAAAGATCTTGTCCTAACAGCATTGATGAACAACACACCACGAGCATCTCAGTGCCCAGCAAACAACACACGAGGCCCGGACTCACCTACAGCCACATGTAAGACCTGCTCAAATCTGACTTCTCAGCATCTCTGCTTATTCATAGCTGGTGTAGAGCTAATTGAACCTATCGTGTAACTGCTGAGAATAAAGTCACAGCGCAGGTGCCTTCTGCCAGAGTGTGTCCCTGTATTTGGGCTTCCAAGTATCATAGCTATTCACACGCTCTGTGAGGAGTCTCTCATCCAGCTGTAAGACCCAGCTGGTGAGCAGACCAAAACCATTCCCCCTAGCTGCTACAACCGTGAGTGGCAGAGGCCCTCTGCTGGTGTGCAACACCTTCTGTGATCTTAGGTTGCTCATCAGTAAATGAAATACCTAGCTATGTACGCTTGCTGCTCAGACTGAGCTACGAGAACAAAAAGCTGCAAGCAACAAAATGAACAGATTAATACAGCAAATGAATCTGTGGAAATAAGGGACCAGCCTACCACGGGCCTTAGTTTTAAGTAGTTGTTGTTATTTCAAATGTTTGAGACCAGTTTTGTGAGAGCATATCTCAGAATCAAAAGCTGGATGAAAAATGGGCAAATCCAACAACAGGTTTGAGACTGCTTCCCCTGTTCATATAGTGCGACATTATGAAAGGTTTTAGAGTCTCCAGTGGGTTCAGTAACACGTAACAAACAGTGAGCAATGAAGCAGGCTTCAGAAAGAAATCCTTAAAATATCTGTTAATTTCAGTATGTAGACTGTTTAGGAAGAATACATTGACAAATGAATTTGATACAATACCTTTTTCGAGAATTGTAAGAATTCATTATAAAAGTGCAGGTTTTTGTCAGCAAAGTTTAGCAGCAATTAGGAGCTTGATTTAGGTGTGGTGGAAACACATTTAGAAGCAGCTCTTTCCACTGACTCTATAGGGGGTCTAATATAGTCCACGAAGTAAGGCAGTGTGAACATACCCTTAGAATACCTTAAAACTGTCATTAATTTTGACGCTGAGACTCCAGACTGTCTCCCTGTAGATCTGAGATGTAACTCAGAAGCTGTGATGCCCTTGACTTCTGCTAAGGAATGGCAGCATCCAAAGCAAGACATCTCCATTGGGCTTTTGGCATTTTAAAATCCTTTAAGGATACTAAGGACTGAGTACAGGAAAGACATCCCTTTAGTGCCTTCGCTGGGTTGATACGATGAGATACTCCAGCACTCTCCAAAAAGATGTCAAAGGAAGGCAGGGAGTTGCACTTTATCAGGTATCTTCTCAGGGTTTCTCCCTCAGGGGTTCTCAGGTATCTGACAAGGCACTGTCTCTTTCCTGCTTCCTCTGTACCTTTCTTGCCTCCTGTGTGGTTTCTCTGATGTCTAAGAAGGATCGAAAAAGCTGCTCACCAGGAAGCTTCAGTTAAACTCCAAAAGTCACAGGAATCAGCCACAAGGAAGTAAGTTGATAAGAAATTAGATTCTATCAGGCTTTTCTGAAGCTCGATTCCAAAAAGTAAGTACCAGTTTTGTCTTAACTTTTAAAAAAAGGTCAGATTCACTAAATAGACTAAATCATAGTCTTACGAGAGGGATTAAAACAAAAAACACAGTCCAAAAGACCAAGTTAGAAAAAAGTAGAGTCAATCACATCTCCTAAAATATAAGGACTGCAACTCAGAGTAAGCCAACAGAAAGCGCAGGTAATTCTGAATGAAAGTGTAAGCTTTATTCAAAAGCTCTATGTTTTGCTCAACAATAAAAAACATGAAAGAAATTTAATGATTGAGAAACATAAAGGGATGAACCTCATGCAAACTGTTCTTGATTCAAAGAGGTTAGCTAAACGAAAAAGAGAAAACAACGACACAAAAACCTTTTTCTAAAACTACAGCTGTGGGTTGTGAAACCTTGAGTTCAGCTCCTAGGAGGATCCTCCACAATTTCAACATCTCTACACATCTCTCTGAGTTAGAAAAGTAACGTCTGATAACCCATTTTTAGAAAAAAGAGAACTGCTCCTTGATTTTTTTTAAATGAAAACAGATTTGTTTGCTAGAAGTTTTCAAACTGATACATCCTTCTTCATGCAGGAAGAGGTGGTTTTGATCTTTATCTCGTGACTGAAAAATTGGTTTAGTGTTACTCTTGATGCAATAATCCAAGCCATCGCTTGCACCATAACATATATGGTAAGTCATCTTTGCTGCTTTTTTTTTTAAAAAAAAACCCTTTTAGTAGTTGCTTAGGTAGTCTAATACCTGAGGTGAAAAATACTTGTGGAATCTTGCCAGTGTACTCATCTTTAAAAGATACCCGGGGGAAATGTATAGGATATGTTGAATGGAATACACTAATTTTAAAGGACAGAACCGCTAGAGCACTTGAGCAGAGGATCCAGGTAAGCAAAGAAATAAATCTCTAGGGATTGATCTGAGTAAGAAATATAAAGGAGTATGCCTCTGATTCTTTCTCTGAAGATGACATATAATGATGGAAATCTGGGTTTTAAAACTGTTACTGCAAAGACAAAGCTGCTTATTTAAGTGAAGAGAATTTACTCTTCTCACAGGATGACGACAGAATATCTGATGCTGTATTTTAAACACTGTCTCATGGAATCTGTTTACATGAAGCATAGCTTAGCATTTTACCACCATTTTTTACCTCCTTTTTAATTGTTACCATCTTATAGCACTGTGCAAATGAACTGAAACTCATTTTAATAAAAATCTTTGCCTTTTTAAAAACAGAGAGCTCTGATCTCAAACTCAGCATGAAAGAGTGGCTCAGCTCTTCTATGGAGAGCTTTTCTCTTGAGAACTGCATAACTGCTGGTCTCAACCAGAGCAACAGAATTCATATAGCAGATTGCAGATTTCTAGAAATATTGCATTTATCTAAACTGTATTCAAAATAATATAGACCTCTTTTTGAGGTCCTTTCTCCAGAGGTCTTCCAGGATTATCTTTGTGGGGTTTTTTTCCTATTGATCAGGAAACACAAGCCCAATTTTACCTCTAATTAGGTAAAAAATCCAGGTTGATTAACCCAGTGAAGTATTCTAGACTGTGGCCAACACTTTACTAAAACAGTGAGATTATAGGACAAAGCACAAACCCACTTACAATTCCTTTTTCTGGTTTCCAAATTAGTATCTGTAGTTTCCATTGCCTGCATGTGTGGAATAATATACACAATTCAGAGTAGCAAGTACTTTGGCAGAGAGAGGCTTCTGAAGCAAAAGCTAGGCTAGAGGAATGGGGCTCAGTTAACGGAAGGAATTGCTCAGAGGGGAAACCACCATTTAAGCATGTAAAAAGGTTGAAAGGAAGCAGATAAGGTGCAGGGAAGATGTGGTTGTCATTCCAGGAAGGCAGAGGAAAAGGAGGGAAAGCACTGAGATAGCAATTAGCAGGAAGATGGGGCTGTCACAGAAAGAATTACCGCAATAATATCGAGGCAGCATTTTGCAATAATATTTGCATGAATCCTATCAATCATATACTTATTAAATCCTACTCTGGGTTTATGAACCAAGTGTTTTTCATACCCATGCTTATGCATGAGCATCATGCAGGTGCAAAATGATCGAGACAGGATGTGTTATATCTGGTACTGTATTGCAGCCAGTCCCTCATTCTATAATCCCAGTATACAGCATGGCTGACACACCGGAAAAGGGGATATTTAGCTATATGCAGTACCAGGGACTTGTACCATCAGAGTGTAAAATATAGATCTAGCAGATCTAGTGAAAGGGAATATTAAATATTTGCACAGTGCCCAAGTCTTGTCATGCTTTGAAATAAAGATGTTAATGTTTTGGAGCAAAGAATGTTTTACAAAAGTGCTGCTTTTTTTTTTTTTTCCTAAAAGAGCTGCTGATAGTACTTAAGAAATACAAACCCTTAGATACTTTAAAATCGTCTATTTACTGTCAATACACCTGAGCCACAGCCACTTCCTTTACCAACAAATATTATCTGAGTGTTGAAATGACTATGAAGTTAACGTGCCTGTGGAAAAAAACTGTTTCACAGAGATTGCCAGAGCTTCCTGAAAAACAGACTTTGAAGAGTCTGACAGCATTTATTTTCTTCCCAATAAATTGTATGTAGGCAAAGCTGAGATCCAAACTGTTAAAAAGTGCCAATTTTCTCTTATTCCTTGTTCTCCAGAAGCAAACTTCATGCCATACTCAACATGCCGAATGTAATGTCTAAATATGGATGTTCTCATTCTTGATACTGTTAGGAGCAGAGTTAACAGCCAGACTCAGGAAGAACCTGGGGAAGTGGTGGGAAAAGGGTTGGCAAAAGCAGCACCTCTTTTTGTTTAGGAGATGCAGATTTTGCTCCAATAAAGATTCCTCCTTTTGGGGCAGATTCACATCTGCGCTGTGCTGCATAAGAACCTCCATCAGGAGCTGGCAGATCAGGAGAGACTCAGATCCTCATTCTTAAGGCCACAGGAAAGTGATCAAAGACCATGCAACCAGTCCCTTCCGCAAGACCTCAGCGTAGGTTTAGCTAAGTTAACCACTTTGACACAAATTAAGAAAAGGACTTTAACATTTTGAGTGATCGATGCTTACAGCACAAAATAATTCTTTCTCCTGAATGGTTTTGTCAAGAGAGACACAGAAAGACACTTCAGCGATTTCACAGGCTGTAAATCAGAATGGACCACTATGAGCTTCTTCCTAAAAGCAGACTGGGGGCCTGCCCCTGTGTCACTCCAGCCATGGGCTGAGCTTCTTCAGTTACATTTAGTCCTGCAGAACTCAAGTGCAGAGAGAAAGAAGTGGTGGTTTTGACAACGTGGTCTCTGTAGAAGTCGTCTGCAATCATGCAGGCTAGACCTCACCACTTAAAAAAAAACTACATTGCGGGGCTGCAAGCAGGAAAGGAGCAAACATTGCTGCACCACATGAGTGCTCAGGGATTACAGAGCAAGTTGGGGTAGATGCACTGCCTGAAGTTTTCTGTGTCAGGAGCAGCCTGTTGCCTTTGTCAAGAGAAGAGACATCAAACTGTCAGGAAAATGCAGATTTCAAAACCATCAACCTGCTATGAACAGCCACCAATTTGCCATGAAGTGCCTGATAAAAGCAGTTGTGATGACACAGGAAGAAAGAGCAGCCCTTTCACCAGACAGCAAACAGCTCTATTTGAGTGGCAACCAAACGCACCCATTTCACTTCCCCACTAAGTGACCAGGAAGCACATTTGGTCCTTCTGACACCCGTCTTCTCAAAATCCTCTTCCCAGCTTCTCATGGGACACACAGGAATTCTTCCATTTTCTCCAGGGGTCTGTGAGAAGACAGGTCTCCTCAACTTTTCAGAGACCAAATTTCACAAAGCTGTGCTTCTGCATCTGGCTCAAAGTCCTACTGGGGACTTGAGAAAGGCAGAGGGTTTGATGACAGGAAGGGTTGACACCAAAGTCACAAGTCTTTATCTGCTCCCACTAGAACAGAACTCGCCTGAGGGCTTTCACAGCTCTGCTGCACACTCACCTCCCAGGCTGTGACTCCTTCTTGCAAGGGAAGCCCAGTCCCCCCAGCAATCCCCAAACGAAAACTGGAGGGACAGAGTTTGGGCAACCCTTGCACTTCCTCAATTACTATGTCACCTCACTGGAAACACTGACTAACAAAGGCTGAAGGACGAGATCAAACAACTGCTACATGTGAAGAACTTAGTGCACACTCACAGCAAAGGCCATATCTGCCTTTTGCCTTTGTGCCCCCTCCAAGACACTTAGCCAATCCAAACTTTGGAGCTCCTGAATCATGACTGCTAACAGCTATTGAAACATGGAATCAAAACTGCTTTCACCCCCAAGCACTGGGGAGATCTTTCAACTGACAGGAAGATGCCACAACAGATACAGGTGTTACAGGCCACACTGAGGCCGTCATCTGTTATGCCCTTTATGCCATTTGCCAAGGCGTTTGCTCTCTGTTCTTTCTACAGGACTGCGCACCGTCTTCCTTCCAGAGCCACCTAAGACCAGCACGCTGCCACGGCCCACGCCTGACCCAGACTCTGCCAAGGACACAGCGTTTGCCGTTTTAACCCAGACCAACGCTGCCGACTCGCTGCTCTGCAACACCCAGGACAGCAGGTCTGCCAGGTGGGTATGTTTAGTGCTGTGCAAAGGTCATTTCCACACCTCCAGCAAACCTGATTCCCACATTAAGGCATTAAGGCTCCCAGGAAGTCACGAACAACCTGAACAAGCAGCAGTCAGGTTGTTTTACCCATGTCGCAGTGCCTTTGCAGGCACCTCTTTACAGCTGGCCAGTGCCTGGTCCTCCTTGGCCGAGGGCTACAGAACAGGCTGGCAAGATGGGAAAGTGGCCAGGTCCCAAGGAGAAGTACAGCTACGCTCTGCGTGCCAGCCACTGTGCTTTCCTGTTGCTCCCTTGCTGGCTCTCTCCATCCCTTTGGAAAGCCACTGCTGAGCACAACAGCCCCAAACTACCCACTCCTTGGGTTACCTTCATCAGTCCTCTGCTTGTGGCTGGGTCAGGCTGCTGACAGGCTCCACTGAGGAGGAGAAATGCACCAGACAGCCCACACGTAGGAAATGGCACGCAGCACACGTCCAACATGCAGCAACGTGGCTTCACAGGTATAGAGACGGGTTTCCTGGGAGCTCTGCAATTTCATTCTCTTCCACAACTTGACATAGTAATGCTGATGAGCTCAACAGCGGAAAGCATTCCAGATGAGGACATCAGAGTGTTTCATTCCTTTCACTGCCAAGCTTGGAGCTTCCTCTGCTTTAACATCCTGTTCTTCCTTTCCAGACCAACACATCATGGAAAATCATACCATGGACTTAACTGACTTCCCACTGACAACAGAATTCGACTACAGCGATTCGACACCGTGCCCAGGAACTGAGGAAAAGCACTTTGCTGCCAAATTTTTGCCACCGCTTTATTCTTTGGTGGTGATATTTGGCCTCACAGGCAATATGCTTGTTGTCCTTATCCTGGTAAAATACAAGAGACTGAAGAGTATGACTGACATCTACCTGCTCAATTTGGCGATTTCTGATTTGCTGTTTGTATTTTCTCTCCCTTTCTGGGCTTATTATGCAGCTCACGATTGGATTTTTGGGGAGGCACTGTGTAGAATTCTCTCAGGTGTCTACCTCCTTGGCTTCTACAGCGGAATCTTTTTCATAATCCTGTTGACCCTAGACAGGTACCTGGCCATAGTGCACGCAGTGTTTGCTTTGAAAGCTAGGACGGTCACCTACGGCATCCTCACCAGCACTGTCACTTGGGCTATTGCTATTTTTGCTTCTGTTCCTGGCATAGCATTTCACAAAACTCAAAAGGAAAATTCACGTTATACTTGCAGTGCTCATTATCCATCAGAGCAGAGAAATGGATGGAAGCAATTCCTGACCTTAAAGATGAACATTCTGGGACTTTTTATTCCAATGCTCATTATGATGTGCAGCTACACGCAGATTATAAAGACATTACTGCAATGTAGGAACGATAAGAAACATAAAGCAGTCAGACTTATTTTTATCATCATGATTGTCTACTTTTCTTTCTGGACACCATACAACATTTGTATTTTCTTGCGTGATTTTCAAGGTACGTTTTCCATCACTTCTTGTGAAAGCAATGGTCAACTGCACAAAGCAATCCAAGTGACAGAAACAATCTCCATGATCCACTGTTGTATCAACCCTGTAATTTATGCCTTCGCTGGAGAAAAATTTAGGAAGTATCTTTGTAGCTTTTTCCGAAAGCAGATTGCATTCCACTTCTCTAAATACTGTCCCGTTTTCTATGTTGACACAGCTGAACGGGCTAGCTCCACCTACACACAATCTACTGGAGAACAAGAAGTTTCTGTGGCGTTGTAAATTGTGTCTAACAAAAAAGCAGAACTGACTTTTGTGAAAGCAAGGCTGTGATGAAAGCCTGCAGAATCTGTTGAATATTGGCTCTAAGGAAGCTGCAAAAGATCACAGAACACGTATTTAACAAAGCTTGTATTTGCTCATGCATTTGGATATTTGTATATAAAGGAAAATAATGTATCAAATGAGCTATTTAGGTGTGCTAATGTGGGATTCTGTAGGGAAAAAAAGTGTTCTCTTTTTCTGTGAATGTAAAAGCACCATTTTGTACGATAGGGCCTAAAGGCACACAAAGGCTGAGGGCCTAAGCTAGCAGGCTCATCGACCGATCTTCTGAAGTGAACTAGAGGTTAGAAATTGACACTGGTTCTTTGGAAATATCTCTTGACCGTACCTCACACAATGTATCTGAGTCATTTAAACTCGTTCTCAGTCACATCTTTTACTAGCCTGGTTGTGTATCTCTGTAAATAATGCTAAATTACTGAGGTCTGTGATACAGAGTCTTTACAAGTGGTATAGGAAAATTTTATACATTTAGAAGAGACCGATATTTCAAGGTATATTTTCTTTTGCATATGGTTGAATACCAGCCTCTTGGATCTTTGCCACAATAGTTTTAACTACTAGGTGTTGACATCCAAATGACTTGAAAATTTGATATTTCAGAAAGCTATATTTTAATCAACTGCTGGTTTATATGATATTCATACTAAAAAGCTAATATAATGAGCTATCATTGATCAGAAAATCAATGTGTTTAAAATATTTTAAAAAAGAAAGTATTGCACATGGAGCTTTAACCAGGATAGATCAAATATGAACAAGTCACAGGGTTTTAGCCTTTTAGTGCAGTGATTTTGCTGGCAATTTTTCTAGCCTACATAAGAGAAAAATTTTTAAATATGAAATGAACACAGTTGTACTGGCTGCAAAACCACATCAGCATCAGAGGTGTGAAAATGATTTCTGAACAGGGTTGACCCAGATGTTTTTTTGAGATAAGTATATGCTACAGACATTGAAGTTATCAAAACATAGGACTAAGTAAAAATATTCACTGTTCTACAGAGTCAAGGATGTAGAGCATCTCTTTTTTTTATTTGTTTGTTTTAGAAGTAGGTATCATTTGGGGGCTATAATACTTTTTTTTTTTTTTTTTCTGACATTTAGGAGTTTTACCAAGAGCAAAAGCTTCCGTAATTAGTAGGACTGATAGTCAAACATGACTGGGCTTCCCCTTAAAGCTCAGATCCTGCAAAGCACTTGAACACATAGAAAACATGAAATATGAGGATACTCAGGTGCTTAAGATCATACTATAATCACGCTACCAATTGATTTAGGTTGAGTTGTCCTTGTTAGCATTTCTTACATTTCCCCTAAGACATATGGAGACTCTGGAGACAGAAAATTAAGAGAATATTTTGATTGCTGTTTTCATCCAGTAGGGTGATTTCTGCTTCCCAGCTCCTCTAGATGGCCTTTTAAATAATATTTCCAAGGGAGAAAATGTCTCAAACAGCCCCAAAGAGATTTTACATTGCCAAGTGCTTGTGAAAGCAGGAAGCGAAATAGGGAAATCTTTGCTTATCAGACCGCTTGGTTTAAGTTGTTCAGTTTTGTCATGTTAAGCACCACTTTTAGACTACAACGACCTGGGAAATACAACAAAAATGTACTATACCTTCTAGTTTATGACGTTTTCAGCTGCGTACTCTTTTGTAAGACTCTGTGCATCAATTACTTTCTGGACTTTGCATATGCTTTTAAAACAGGTACCTACATCAGTATAAGCAGAAATCAGGTAATTTCAGCATAAAATGACAAATACATGCATATATTTTTTAAAGGGATACGAAGCTACATGCAGTAATTTCTACATAGGATGGCTTTTTTTTTTTCTTCTAGAATACATTCATGAAAATATTTTTATGTTTTATTCTGCTCTTGATCAGAACTTTAATTTGGCCTCTAAGACACCTTGCCTTTAAGAAGTTACTTTCTCTGGAGGGCTTTGATGCCAAACAGGTTATGTATCTTGACCAGCCCTGCAGGAGCAAAATAAGACAACCAATCGTGCACGAGCACTCTGACGAGCTTTTTGGAGAGGCATGTCAGAAAGCAGCCCCAGTCCTTTGCAGTATTCTTTTCCATAGCATGGATCTTTTCAAGCGACACGCAGCTTCTGAAGGGAAGAGCTGGAACTTAGAGATTGGTGGCCCAGTGGATCAGCAGCTTATCAAAAGTTTTTATCACTTCACTGAGAAGGGACCACACTTCAGCAAATGAGAACAAGCCAGATTTCAGCTACTGTAGTGAACTGTGATCCACATTCAAGGAGATAACAGAAAACACTGTACTTGGTAGCACTGCTGGTGCATTCAATTAAGGACTCTGCCAGTAGATTGTAATAATATTTTGTATTATACAATCCATTAAAGTTAAATTGTGTGTTAGATTTCTTGATCATTTACCCCTCTGCTCCCCCTCCGCCCTTTTTTTTTAGAATAGCCCAGAAGAATTAAAAAGTAAGAGAAATTCCCCTTCATAACGGGTTGCTATGATGGTGAAAGAGCAGGCAGAACTCAGGGATTTCCAAGTGGACTAAGAACCAGCATCATCAAATAACACAGGACCATGAGGATAACCCCAGTTGCTTGCCACTGGTAATTTAATAACAAATATGCTATTTTGGTTGTCATTACAGTTGTTTTTGTTTATTTTTACAGATGGGAAGAGCACTAGATCACACAATTCACTCTGATCCTAGGAGATAGATCACACAATTCACTCTGATCCTAGGAGATGAATATTAAGTGTTTTTAAACTAAATAAGCATACAAAGGAGTTTTTTGTGTGTTTAGGACCTGCCTGGTGACTGAATAGCTAACCTCTAACAATTACAGTAGACGTGTGCACACGCTTTCCTTCAGTTTTTAGGATTACGGTGCCATCATGTGGTAAGGTTTCATTCTACCAAACATTATCACTACCTCTGGCAATTCTGTTGGTGCTTTTCTCTTTCGAAACAATTCTTTTCCCAAGAGGATCTTACAGCAAAATGACTGCCCCCATTACGGGCAGCATTAACATTATGCAAACAGCCGCAAGATGTAGAAACCGTGTGAAAAATGTTCATTTGATTCGTGTCAATAAGGGACAATGGATGTGCGAATAGGCAGCAAGGAGTAGGGTGCGCCGATTTAAGATAAGTGAAACGCAGATAAGATCTCTGTGAAACGCAAAAACGTAAACCTGCGAAATGCCTCATGATGCTGCTAACCACCAGAGCGGTACACAGGATGCTCTGTCACTACAGATTAGAGAACTCTAGTGACAGTTCATCATGATGCAAAACAAGAAAAAAGGAAATGGTGAAAAATAAAAAAGGATGGAGAGCATAAATGC
Organism: Tauraco erythrolophus; assembly: GCF_009769465.1. Classification (NCBI taxonomy): domain Eukaryota; kingdom Metazoa; phylum Chordata; class Aves; order Musophagiformes; family Musophagidae; genus Tauraco; species Tauraco erythrolophus. Next base: position 48,993,047 of record NC_141471.1, on the reverse strand, counting down.
TGGGAAGCACTCTTTAGATGGTCACCTTCCACTTCAGGATTTTTCAGTCATTTAGAACATCCTGTTATAATACTGTTAATAGCTACAACTGCTTGAATATTGTTACTAACACTGCTGTATGTATGGGTTTTGTGCATGTTTAAGAAGGTATCTTCAATGCACAAAATGTTATATTAATCAGGAAACTTACGCAAATAAAAGAATTTACTTGATTTAATAAAAAGGGGGAACTGATAGAGGGAATATAGGAGTAGACATAAAATCACATGAGAGGATATATATATTGGTTATTGCTTAAATATTAAATCCTAACAAGTTATTGCTTAAATATTAAATACTAACTGCTACATTAACTACTGTATGAATTATTGATTGCCATTATTGAGTTGTGAAGTCATAGTCCCTGCTGGCTGCCCAGGAAGGAGGCTGGTGAGAGAGAGAGATAAGGCAAATACCAGCAAAGTTGTAACTCATGACCCACACATTTGTAAGGAGGAAGGGAAAACAAAAACTAGCCCATGTGGGCAAGATAAGGACTAACAAGAACTAACATTTGTCTTCAGACAGTGACAGGAAAGAAACAACCAGGTGTCCACCCAAGGATAGGCTAGGCTGGAACCAGTTTGGCTCTGCGAACGCAGCCAAATCAGGAATTTTAGGGAAGAGGTGAAAAGTGCACAGTGAGGAAGACCTCCAGCCTTCATCCTGAAGACCCCTGCCCACGACCACCAGAAGGCGTGTCAAGGAGGAGCCTGAGGCGGATCCTGAGGCAGGGACTATGGAAATGATCTGCAAGAGACTGACCTTTGCGGGGGCTTATGAGTGTGTTTGTGTAAGTATAAGAAAAACTGCCACGGCAGGTGTGCGTCTTGGTGGAGCGGAGACTCCCGGCGCACCCAGCGCTGTTTGCTTGCTTTTATTCGCCCAATAAATGGTAAACTTTAATTGGAGTTCTGTTTGGGACTCACTCATTTATCACACATGCATGGCTACTGAGAATGGAAATGCATTGGATGAGTGGGAATGGTCACTTTTTAATGATTCAGGCAGATGCAACAGCGTGACATGGGACAAGCGAGGTTTATTTTAGTTCCTGCACAAGTTTTGCACACACTCATGTCATTCGGATTCCAGCCACCTGCTCTTGAAGGAAAGCATTTGACGCTCCTGGCATAGCGTGGAAGCTACAAGAATAAAAATACATTCCTTACCGCATTTCCTTTGGAAAAAAACAATACAGATTGAAACTTGGATTGAAGTGGGATGCTCACACCTCTTCCAGACCCTGGCAGCTGTGTTACTGCCCCTATCTTCCTCCAGCAGAAGCCGGCAGCACCTATGCCCGAGCCTATTCCAAGTGAGCTCCCTTGATGGACTTGGGGTTTTTTGCAGAGCAGGTGCCAGGGGCGGGAAGCAGCCTTTCTTTTCATCTCCTACGGCAACAATTCCCGGACCGCAAAGGAGTCTTCCCCAGGTTACTGCTCACTAAGGTCTGCGCGGGCACCCTGCTGCCTTCCACGGCCACACTTGGGGCGCAAAGCTGAGAACGCCGCACTCACAAGTAACCAGGTGCGACACGCCGCAGGGCTAAACCAGCGGGAGGAGGAGGAGGCGGCGGCGGCTCGGTGAGGAGGCGGCGGCGGCTCGGTGAGGAGGCGGCCAGACCCGCCGGGCCGCTCCTCACCACAGATCACCACATGCCGCCGCGCGCCCCGCCCGCCCCCCGAGGGCGCGAGACGCAGCGCGAGCGCGGCGACCGAGGAGAGACGCCGGACCATCGCGCCACGCGCCACCCCGGTGCGCCCTGCCTGCCGCTCGGCAATGGCCCCGGCGAGCGTCCCACGAGAGCGCACTCGCGGCCGCTCAACGGCGCGGAGCCGCCCCCCCGCCCATTGCCCCGCCCCCCGTTGGGCAGCGAGCGCCGCCCCGCCCACTGGAAGCCCCGCCCCCGTCCGCCCCGCCCCGCCCCGCCCTGCGCCTGCGCAATGCGAGGGCTGTCGCTTTCCCGCCCGCGGTGCGGTGGGTCGGGGGTTGGGTTTCCGTTCCGCCTGAGGGTCTGGGTCCGGGTCGCGGCGCGGGGTTAAACTTGCAGCGCCGCTGGACAGCAGGGACCAGCGGGTGCGCGGAACCCCCGAGATGGGCGCGTCGGGCGGTAGCAGGGTGCCGGCGTGAGGAGGAGGCTCTGTGGGGAAGAGGCCTCCCCGCTGGGCTCGGCAGAAGTCGGCGCCGAGGCTGGGCGGTGTGGGGCAGGCCTGTGGGCCGGCGGGGGCACGGACGGGGACGGGGACAGGGACAGGGACAGGGACAGGGACGAGGGGGGTTCCGCAGCTCCCGGAGGTGGGCGGAGCACCCGTCGGTGCGCAGTTCCGGGCAGCCAGAACATGTCTGAACGCTTACTAGGTTTTGCTTTTCTAGTTAAAGGATGAAAGGTAGTAAGGAGCCATTTTTTGTGAAATTCATAAAGTCGTCTGGGAACTCGGAATTTTTTTTTAAAGCTCTTGAGGTGAGTAGGTTCGATCACCTTTCTCAGTGAGCTTAGTGAATTATCTAATTAAATGATTTCTGTGGTTGACTTAGATGTGGCTTTTATGTATGCATCTGGAAATAAAACTTTGTGTAACAGAGGTGATTAGTGTTTAAGTTTGTAGAAGAAGAACAATTTTGTTGAAGAAATTGCTTCCTGATCAAGCAATAGTTATTTCAAAACCTGTTGGTGTTTAGTGAGGTGACATGTAGCTTGGAAGGTTTGGATAGTGGTCATTCATCTAAGCACTAAGCAAACTTAGGAAGGATGCTGTGGATTACTCTCCACTGTGAGAGGTCAGTAGGAGCTAAAGGCACTGTGTGACAGGATCAGATTCTGAAAGTTTGTGTGATGAACGTTTAAGTCTGAGTATTGCGAAGACTGGAGGAAATGAAGGCAACACTGATGAGATGTTTTAGCCCTTTCTTCTCCCAGTATACTCTTACCTGGTACCTTTGTTGTGACCTGTTTCAAATAGATGTGTAGTTTCCACAGGATTGGCTATTTGTGAATTGTTAAATAAATGTTGTTGTATGCGCTGTTTTCCTGCAGTCTATAAAAGAATTTCAGTCAGAAGAGCATCTCCAAATCCTTGAAGAAGAAACAGCACTCAATATAAAAGAAAATGATAAATCGCTTTACATTTGTGATCCTTTTAGAGGTGCTGTTTTCAGTCATCTCAAAAAGGTATGCTACCCATCAACTTCTAACTATATTCTTTCTTTTTTAGAAGCACTCGTATCCATACTTACACTCTGTATGTTCTCACGTTTTGCACTGAATATAACAGTGTGAAGTATTCACAGTAAAATCTTTAAAAATTCACTGCATCCTGTTTTTAGGGAAGAAGATGACTAGCAAAGCATAAGAATTATTTTGAAGCATGTGGAAAAACAAATAGTATGATCGCTTCTGATTCTGCTGGAGTCACTAAGCTAGCTCTCACACTTTTTTACCTCCTGAATAACATGATTTTGTTTGGCTCGCAGGGAATTGTCCAGCAAAGAAAGGCTAACTGGAGTTCTGTGACATGTTAGCTATAGCATCTGCTGCTTTTACTGAGGTCAGAAAACCTACAAGAGTTGTACTGTAAAAACAAAACTGTCAGCTGGAGATGCTAGAGGAGGAGGAGGAGTAAGAGGACAGGCCAAGGGCTCTGCCTTCCTCAGGATTCAGGGGCAAGGAAAGACTTCCTTGTAGCACTATACCTTCTGCTAATTTTCTTTGTTTTGTTTTGATTTTTTTTTTCTGATATTTTTTTGCAGCTTGGTTGTAGAATCGTTGGACCACAGGTAGTCCTGTACTGTATGCAGTCCCAGCGATGTGTCCCAAGAGCTGAGTATCCTGTGTACAATATGACCATGGCCGATGTAACAGTATCCTGTACCAGCCTTGAAAAAGATGTTAGGGTAATGCATGGTACATCATGTATTGTTTAGCTGATTATTGTTGATATTTGCTTCAGATGGCTCGTTACTAAGGCAGCAGTCTTACTATATGTAAGTCTAACTGTGCCTATGTTTCGATATACGTAAGTCCTTCCATAGTTTGCAGACTCTGTAGTATATGTAGAGAGTTGTATGGAGAAAGATGGGGTCTTATATGTAGTATATAAATGTGTATGTAGTGGTGTATCTGTGCATGCACGTGTATATGTTACATAAGCATATACGTATATAATCATACAAGATTTAAGCTGTACTAATATGGGAGTAAATGTGTGTTTTAGGGGTTTTTAGTAACTGATTAGACAGATAAGCTTGCTAGTTTGCAGCTATAACGCTACAGACAACATGCTCTATTGCTGGTTACTCAAAACTGCATGGTAAAGATTTAATATCCAGTCAGCTATTGTTTAAATAGTTTATCTTAGAAGTTCACTTTTCTTAAATTCCGATATCTCTTTCTAATTTATACTACCTAAAATGTCAACCACCTGTAAAATTTTACTCATACAGTGTGATTGTAGTATTTTTATTAAGGGCGTTGGTGTTACGTTCAGCTTATCATAAATGCAAATAAAATGGAAATGATATTTGATGTTCTTTCTGGGTTCCATATATGTACATTTTGTATTTTTGAACCTTTGTTTAGGAGAAACCATGGACAATTGAAATCCATGACTTTGTTTTTTAAGGTGAATGTGAGTGTAATGTAAGTTCTTTCTTTTTTTCCTGATAATTTTCTATGATTCTTTTTTCCTCACTCAGGAAGAAGTTCATAAGTATGTGCAGATGATGGGTGGACGTGTGTACAGAGACCTCAATGTGTCAGTAACTCATCTTATAGCTGGCGAAGTTGGCAGCAAGAAATACTTAGTAGCTGCTTCTCTGAAAAAACCTATTTTGCTTCCCTGTTGGGTTAAGACACTGTGGGATAAGTCTCAGCAAAGGTATTAAAAAAAAAACCAAAACAAAACTGATTTTGTTTTGGGAACTAGTAATTCTTATGATGATGCAGACTAGTTTCTTTTTCTGGTTGATTTTACTTTGAAGAAAAAAAAGATTTCATTTTTTTTTCTCTCTTTAATTCCTTTAGCATAATGAGATACACTGATGTGAACATGGAAGACTATGCTTGTCCTGTGTTCCTTGGCTGTACGATTTGCGTGACTGGCTTAAGTAGTTCAGACAGGAAAGAAGTCCAGCGCCTCACTGCTGAGCACGGAGGGCAATATACGGGGCAGCTCAAGATGAATGAATGTACTCACCTCATAGTTCAAGAGCCAAAAGGTACCACTTGCAGAGTAAATAGTATTTTCACTTCTTGAGTTGAGGTGGTGTAAATATATGTAAGCGTAAAAGTTTAAACGGTCTCTGTGTCTGCTTCAGTGTTGCTCTTACTACTTCTGTTTAGGGAATCGCTGTTGATGGGAAGAGTAACACACAGGGCACCCTTACTTTTCTCTGAAGGCATGAGAAAGAGAACAAAAGAGGGAAAAAACAGGGACCCAGGTGGTATTTAAGGGAAGAGAAAGGGAGAATCCTAGAGAGGATGGAAGAATAAAAAAAACCCTAAGGTTTTTGGGAGAGCTGGATGGGACTTAATTTGTATGCTGGTTGAAATTGGATTGTGGACTAATGTTTTTTGACTGATCTATTCTTTGTGCCTTCTGAACTGCCTTCCAAGATAAAATGAAAGCTCCCTTTCTTTCCTCTTGGGAAGATGAAAAGATTGTAGTTTTATTGTGAGAAGAATGGGAAGAGTGGTTTTTTCCTCAGTTTCCCTCGCTTTCCCTATGGGGAAACATCCTAGAACTTTTTTTATTTTTTTCTTGTTCTTGAAAGCTTTAAAGCTTTTTTTGTGTGTGTGTGGTGTGTTTTCTTTTTTTTGCTTTAGGGCCCTGTCATACCATATCAATGAGATTTTTTTCTCTAACTTTATTTAGAGAAGAAATAAGCAGCTTATCAGAAGAGTCCAGAATAATACAACTTGCAAATCGAAACAAGTTATTTGAATTTTTAAATTTTCTTAATGTCTAGCCGTCTTTCAGCAATCACTGTTTGAAGCCATAGCCTTTTAGTGACATGTGATTTTTTTTTTTTATATTTTGTTTACACTTGAAAGGTCAGAAGTATGAATGTGCTAAAAAATGGAATGTGCACTGTGTGTCTGTGCAGTGGTTTTCTGACAGCATTGAGAAAGGCTTCTGTCAGGATGAGACCATGTATAAAATAGAGGCTGGATCAAAAGTGAGTAATACACCCAGTACGTCAACACCTACGAATCTTGCCAGCAAGCCTGATAGTAAGTAAGACCTTTTAAAATACATTAAAGTAAGGTAGGAAACGTTTGTAGGAAGGAGGAAGAACTGTTTCAAACTAGTAGGGTGCTGCTTACTTTTGCAATGCTGGTTTGACAGTTTGAGTTCTGATTCCACTAATGCTTAAAATACCAGAGATTACTTTTATGCACATTGACTATTCCAGTATGTGTAGGCTTAAAACGTGAATAATTGCCTAAAAAGTAAACTTGAATTAGGCGTATGATTGTCTGCTTAAGAATCAGCGATGCATATCTCTAAGTCCTAAAAGAGCATGACTGTTCATACATTCGTGGTTTAAAACCAGTGTCTGTTACAAATTTAATCTTACAGCAGTCTCAGGGAGAAAACAAATGCTGATATAATTTTTTTTTTTTTTAATTTTTTTAGTTCATATGATTGCTTTTACTTACTCCATGCTATTAACAGAAGAAAAGTTAAAATCATTTTGTAAACAAACATGGTAGCATGAAAGACACAGGCAGCTTTAAATGTGTCTTTCCAAACACCTGTTACTCACTGCTACTTCAGGAGATGACTGAACAGGAGCACTGGGTTAGCACTACCAACCCAGAACTGGGAATTCAAGTTACACACTTAGTATTTTTTATTCTTCAGACTTCTATCCTTCTAGCACAACAAAATCATACGTGGCAGTTTTTTATTTTGTTTAATGAAGCACTGGAAAGAGACGAGCCAAAACTAATGCATCTTTTTTTAATTTTATTTAAAGATCATACCCTTTCGGATGTCAGCCACATTTCAAATATCAACTTGAGTGATGTTAATGAAACTGCATGTAGTTCTGCTATGAGCAGCAGACTGGATCCTCTTCCTGATGAGCTGGAAAACTTGGATATAAGTTCTTTTCAAGCCCCTGATGATTTGTTAGATGGTTGTCGAGTACGTTTAACAATCTATAATTTGAAATGTTCAGTCTTAACGCTGTGGAAGCAACTAGGTTGAAGCACTGGCAATTGCTGCTTGAATAAGTTGTTTCCATGGTCAGTAGCAAATGCCAAATTTATTTTGTGTCCACATGCTGTAGCTTGCGTGTGTGTGTATAATTGTATTAAATATGTAGTATAAAGTTATATATTTATAGACGTATGTATTTGAACACTGTAGTGAATGGGTTCTAGAATTGGTGTGTGGGTTTGGGTTTTTTTGGCTGGGGGTTCATTCCCTTAGTAAATATTGAAGTTTTGCTAGATTAATTTGCAAAGATAAATAAATCCAATTCTAAATGCTTAACTCTTGCTGCTTCTCAGGGGCTGCACCATTAGTTTGTGTTCTACAGCAGTCAAAACAAATTATACCAGAATATCCTACTTTGTTTTTCCTTCTTTTTTATATTTTTTTTTTTCTTTTTAAGCCTTTTTTGTTGCTCTGTTCTCTTTGTAGATCTATTTGTGTGGCTTTAGTGGCAGGAAGTTGGACAAGATGAGAAGACTTATTAATTGCGGTGGTGGTGTTCGATTTAATCAACTTAATGAAGATGTTACCCATGTCATTTTGGGGGAAAATAGTGATGAGCTGAGATGCTTTTTGGACAAGACAAGTCACAGGTTCTGATAACTATGTTGCTTAAGGTCTACTTCCACCTCGTTTTGTTTCTCCAACTACTTTATAAACAGGAATTTGATTTGAAAATCGTAAATAGTTCTTGACTTAAATGAAAAGACTTACAGCTAGTATTTATAAGTACATCCTTGTGTGCTTTTGGATACTATAGTTCTTTGGCTAGCCATGAGTCACCTCAGTGAACAGAAAAACAAATATTCTTATTTGTGAAAAGAGCTGTTAACATGTATTTGTTGATACATTGAGGAGGAAGGATTTGGCAACCCAGCAGTGACAGATATAATTTACATTATAGAAAATAAGTATGAAATTCTCTGTTCTCAGACTGAAAGAATTTTTAAAAATCTAGACGTTTGTAAGGTGCCCAAAGCTTGCTTAGTATTGGAGTTACAAACTTCAGGTGCATTTACATACTAATATTTGCAGAGCGGGAAAGGAGAATCGCAGTTCTGAAACCTACTGCAACTTGTTTGTATTACGCTTTATTTCCTAGGCCGCATGTAGTGACAGCAAAGTGGTTGTTGGAGTCATTTAGTAAAGGTTATCTACATCCAGTGGAGCAATATATCCCTCTAAACTACCAACTATTAGAGAACCCAATTTTGGAGCAACCTGGCATTAAGTCAATTCTTCCCAAAAATAACAATCTCTTGAAGAAGGAAGCTGTGAACGTTGCAAAGCACCAGAAGGCTGCTGAAGATGACTTCCTCTCTCAATATGTAAATAATGATTCTACATTAGGTATGTTCTAGGCTCAGCCAACATCGAAAATTTAACTGCTCTTTATTCGTGTTGGAGTTTGCAGCATTTGCTTATTAAAGAGAGAGCCACATCTAGTATGTTAACTTCTATGTTGTGTTTTAGAAATGAAATGTGAGCAGGCCTATATAGAGCAGTTTTTAACTAAAACCTGGCTGAAAACGGCAGAATACTGTCATTTCTTCGTGAAACTGTTTTGAGTTATCTTTGATGTTCTTGTCGAGCAATTAGTGTGGTTGGCTGGTTGCTTTTTTTTCGTTTCAGATGAAGTTGAAAAGCTAACATCCAGAACCTTCAATGATGTTACTCAATTGACTGTTCAAGGAGAGAATCCATCTTCCATCTATGATGGTTCTTTGGGAGAGTCTTCTGCGCTGGCTGAAGGAGGCTTATTTGTCAGAAAGAAATTTCTTCTTCTGGGTTTTGGTGGTGAGGACGAGTCCTGCATCGCAGATATTATAAAGGAGAATGCTGGGAAAATTCTGCCACTGCAAAGCAGAACCATTGCAGACTATGCTGTGGTACCCTTATTGGGGTGCACAGTGAAGCCGACTGTTGGTGATGTTGTCACAAATACGTGGCTGGTAAGGGAGTTACACTTTCAGTTCTGTAAGGAAACAGCTATCTGTATTAGGAGTATGTCTTGTTAGAAGACAGAGTTACTGGTGGCTTAAATGTAGAGTAAGATACTGAGGGATTAGCCTTGTTTCATTCGGCATGTTCTAAATGAAAGCACGCTTTAAAGCCTCTGCATCTGTAAGGTATCTTTTATCTGTTTTACTTCGTTTTCTACAGGCTTGTTAAATAGGACTTCATTGTCATGAATCAGAGGCTTCTTATATGAGAATCTGACTTAATTCACTCTAAATAACGAATTGTAGAAGGAGCTAGTTGACTAACAATGATGTCGTTTGGTATCGTTGTGCTTGTTTTTTGTTTCATGCTATTTACAGCTTTTTAATGTGTGGCAGAAGAGCAAGTCAGCTTTATAGCTCGAAGTGAAAAAGCGTTAACCATATTTGCCAAGAGCAGGCACACGATGTAGACTAACTGCCATTAGTATTTATTTTTCAGTACTAGATAACTTTCTGTGATATAAATCTATACAGACCCTCAGATCATGCCTTGAACTACTTCAAGGGAGCCTCCAGGGTTGGAAGAATAGTAATTGAAAAGTTCTGAATAATGCCTCAGTATGCCAAACGGGACAAAATTAAAATTATTAGAAAAAAATTATCTGATTCAATGGGAAATAATTTGTCTCAGATGTAATTATGTAAGCAGAATTGCTTGTTGTTGAGTCTATAAATGCTGTTGTACAGTTGCTGAAATATTACTGGCATTGTTGCTCTGTGGCTTGATTTACATTTTTATCTCTTTCGTGTTCTTTAAGATAACATGTGTGGAACAGGAGCTCATTTTAGATCCCCAGTCCAATCCACTTTTCACACCAGTCCCAGTAATGGAAGGATTTACCCCTCTGGAAGATTGTGTTCTTTCTTTTAGCCAGTTCACTGGTGCAGAGAGAGACTCCCTGGTTTATCTGGCAGGACTGCTAGGAGCAAGGTATGTTTGTCACCATTTCTTCTTGTTCTTAGCCAGTGTGATGAAATCCATTTGCATTTAATTTTTTCTTTTACAGGAGTAGCAAACGTTAGAGTTAAAGCTCTTTGAGATTCTGTTCGTTTACAAAACCTAGTGCTGAAGAAATGAGACATTATAATGTAGTTCTTTTATTTTCTTCTTCTTTAGAGAAATTTAGTCAGTATTCACACAGCTGAATTTCTACCGCAAAACACCGAGTCTCAGATTTCCCAATGACTGAGTCTCAGTGATTTTGCTCTGCTCTAGAACAGATTAAAAAAAGTCACCTTTTCAGATGTCAGACCTTCTGAGTTGCTCTTCAGTTGTCCAGGAGTGGACTGTTGTTCCCCCTCTTCAGTACTATTCAGTCCAGCCTCATAAACAGTGATAGTGCACCGTTTCTTAAGAGCTGGGGTGGTAAATTATTTGCTCTCAATTTATCAAGATCTTTGAGAAACTAAGAAAAACACGTTTAGTCCTGGAGTGGCAATACTGTATAGCCTAGAGTATCATTTGATCTGATTTGTAGTCTATTTGAACTAAATTCTTTGCCAGTGAGTTGTCAGTCCTGTTGTCTTCTTGGAAGATTGGGTCTTTGATGATTAGAGAAAAACTGTAATATAAAGAAAACTATTGTTCATTTGGAAATGATGCCAGTTGGCTCCAGAAAGGAATCCAGCCTGTCTTGTTAATCTTGCAGAAGAATGTTAGGCTCAGTGTGTAATTTGGAAATGAGGTATGTGAGGACTTCTGGACTATGTTTTCAATACTGACAGAAGCAAAACTTTACTGTTTAACTTCTTTTTTTTTTTTGACGTGGCTGGTAGGTGTAGGTTAGGCTGTAAAGTGCAAAGTGGATGGCGTTAGATCTACTGGTTATTTTTCTGTTGCTTGAATGCATTTTATAATACTATAAGCATGCCCTAAATTAATTTTGTTTATGACTAAATGAATGTTTTATTAATTAAATTTTAGAGTCCAAGAATTCTTTGTGCGGAAAGCCAATGCAAAAAAGGGAATGCTTGCCAGTACCCATCTTGTGGTGAGAGAACCGGAGGGTTCCAAGTATGAAGCTGCAAAGAAGTGGAATTTGCCAGCGGTCACTGTAGCTTGGCTTTTGCAGTCTGCAAGGACAGGAAAAAGAGCAGATGAAAGCAAGTTCTTGGTTGAAAACGTAGACGCCAAAGGTTGGTTATTAGCAAGTTAGGGAATATGATTGTGTCATTGTACTGTTCAGTCATGATAAAGAAGGCAGGTGTGGTTAAATTTTTTCTTTTTCCTAACACCTTTAAAGTATTAGAGCTAAAGGCTATTTTTCCAAGTATTTTTTCCCTTTTTTTTTTTCCTGCTGTTAAGTCATGATTATAGAAATGATACTGTGTGTTTGCTGCAAGTCTCTTGAAGCCAGTGGAGTCTTGTGGTTATCAGTCAGTTGCGAATCAAGCTCAGTGTCTCAGCTTGGTCTTTTGACACGTATGCTGCTCTGTAGATTACATGGGAATTGATGATAGATCCAGCTTAGAACTTCATACTTGTTAGTCTGTAATGACGAGATGCGCCTCTGTTCAGTCCTTCATGCCTGCTTCATCTTCTGGTGCTTCTGCTCCTTTTCCAGTTATTTCACACCTTTTTTTTTTTTTTTTGCAATATTTCTTTCATATTAAGATGCAGACTGCAGTGATTTAATACTGAATGTTAGCAGACCTATTTTATCTGTGCCCTTGTGAATTAATTACACGGGTCATTAAGAGGACAAAAGGTATGTGTTTGGCATAGGCATGTCTTAACTGTGTATTACATTTTTAAAGGAAAAAAAGTAGGGGGAGGCGGAGGAAATGAGCAGTAAAATGTAAAAGCAATTCTTGTACTAATCTTTTTGAGCTGTAAAGATGATGAGTCATGCTTATCTAGAAGTATGTATGATGGATAAGCTTTAAAGGCTTATTCCTCACTAAATCTCAGTCCTATTAATCCCAAGGCATAAGGGACTGGAAGTGTACATAGTGACCTAAAGAGGTGTGATTCAGTCATGAATGTGAAACAGATTTTATATTGCATGGAAAGTAAGAACTAAGGAGGAGTTACCTTTGATGTTGAAAGGGAAGAATTTGTTGTGTATTACATCTTTTTCTTGGATTTATATTTTGATAGTTGTTGTATGTATGTGTGAACCGCAAATGGTGTGAGCGGTGAGGCATTGCTCACTTTTTTTCAGACACTTAAGAGTCAAGCTCAGTACCACTGTAATTCAAACTAAATAGTTAACTGGAAGAGACACTTAAGATACTGGCTTTTAAAAGGTAATTGTCAGTTTAGAGCATTTATTGGAGGGGATATAAATTTTTTTTTTTTTTTAGAGAAAGAAAGGTCAGATGAACTTTCAGTTGTTTCAGTAAGAGTGTATGTAAGGTTTGTGTTCAAAAGAAAAATCAGATGGCTTGCTTATGTTTTCTTTGTTTCTTTTAAAGATAAGGAGAGTTCCATTACTCAGCTTAGCAAGACACCAGCAACTGTTAAATCTCCTGATTCAGAACAGCATACTTACCTCCTCGAAGCTGGGAAAAAAACAGCTGTGACCCCTCTTGATATCAACAGGTTCCAGAGTAAAGCTTTCCAAGCTGTGATCTCTCATCATATTGGGAAGACAACCCCTCTTGTGCAAGGGAGGCTGCCCCAGAAAGAACCATCTTTACATCTCGATACACCGTCAAAATTTCTTTCCAAAGACAAGTTGTTCAAGCCTTCTTTTGATGTAAAGGTGATTGTCTGCAAATTTTTTAGTGTGTAGAGCCAGTAGGGTTAAAGATGGCGCATAAACTTAAAAACAGCACAGAAACATGTGCTTACCTGTTTTTATGCTGTTAACATACAGATTTTCCATTTTGAATAAAGCCAGGAAAGCTGACTCTGTTTATTTATGTATATTTCTAGCTAATGACCTATGGACTACATTTATTGACTAGTAGATGCTATAATGTCTTTAACAAAGCTCCTTTGTGCTTATTGCATCATATGCTCATGTGTTCTACACCTCACACAGTACACAGTCTGTGTTCTTTGCATCTAAAGACTGAGAAATAGAACAAGCAGGCTTAGAATTGCTCCAGATATTTGGAAACAAGTGTTTGCTTGTTTTGTGATGAAATGCTACTTTAATGACATGTTTTAATGCAATAGCTTTATAGCAATTACAAAATTGTTACTGCAGATTGAAAAATATGTTGGTGTTTTGCGTTCGTTATCTCATTCTGAAGGCCACAAAACGCTAGAAGAACTACTAGTTTTAGAACAAAGGAACCCATCGTGTACTTAGCGAGTATCTGTGCTGCAGTAGCTCTTGATTGACTTAAGTGTGCTTTGGAAGGCTTCAGGTTTGTTTTTCATTTTCGAGGCCTTAACTGAAAGATGAATGCATTGATTTCCTTCAGAGTTGTTGGGTTTTTTGGGAGGTTGTTTCTGAGTTGCTTGGTTTGTTGTCTGTTTGTTGTTTTTGTTTTTTTTTAACCCCTCTGCCCACAGTAGAACAAAACACGTGTAACAAATCCAGAAGAATCAAGTGTTCTCTTTAATTAGTTCTGTGTCATGAAGAGAACGCTCTAGGGAGACCTTATAGTGGCCTTCTGGTACTTAAAGGGGGCCTGCAGGAAAGATGGGGAGGGACTCTTTATCAGGAAGTGTAGGGATAGGATGAGGGGTAATGGTCTTGAACTGGAAGAGGGTAGATTTAGATTTGATACTGGGAGGAAATTCTTTGCTGTGAGGGTGATGAGTCACTGGAACAGGTTGCCCAGAGAAGTTGTGGATGCTCCATCCCTGGAAGTGTTCAAGGCCAGGTTGGATGAGGCTTTGAGCAACCTGATCTAGTGGAAGGTGTCGCTGCCAATGGCAGGGGGGTTGGAACTAGATGCCCTTTAAGGTCCATTCCAACCCAGACCATTCTGTGAGTGAGTCTTTGATTCAATTAGTACTCTTACCTTTTGAAACTAATAGTTTACCACTCTGATGATTTACAAAAGCAAGATATTCTAGACTAAAATTTCTCTTTTTTAAAAAGGGCGATAAGAAATTTGTTGCGTTAAGGGTGCAGATAGAATCACGTACTCTTGTATGTGATTCTTGTGGGAGAAAGTATTAGTAAATTAAAATAATTGGTTGGGATTAGGAATACCTGGATTTGGCTGGCCCCTGGCTTTTTCATTGAGGGCCCTTTTCATTGATGGCAGTGAAAAGAGATTAGTTGTCTATCTTCTTCCTGTTTTGCAGACTCTAAGATTGGGATTGTCTTGTACTACTTTTGTGCAACGCTACTACAGTACATCATCCTGGTTTAGGAGTATGAAGTCTTACTATAGATTGTATTTGTGAAACTTGACCTTGAGTGAAAATGTTCTAACCTGTTCATGAAAGTCAGTTGGTTGCTTCTTTTTTGGTAGGATGCTCTGGCTGCTTTGGAAACTCCAGGAGGTCCTGTTCAAAAAAACAGGAAACTGAGCACACCTCTCTCTGAAGTCATCGGCAGAAACTTGAAATTGGCACTGGCAAACAGCACAAGGCATACAGTAGCTCTTACTGCCAGCCCTCAGTTGCCCGCTGCACAGCCAGAAGCGGTAGGAAATTTTGAGTTTCAGTTTCTGGACCTTAATTAAGAAAACACCGTAGATTTTGTGATTTAAGATACAAAGGAGTTTGTGAATTGTGCTTTGTGATCTGTTTGAGTAGAAATCTATATGGTTATGCATTCTTTAATGACAATTGAAGGTAAGATGGAAGAGTTTCCTCCTGGAAGGCAAAGAATTTTAAAACCTTTTTCTACCATCTGTACTACTATCTTGAATATTAAGCAGTTTTTAAGTAACATGGCATATAAATATGGTCCAATTTAGACTTCGTAGTATTGAGATGAGAGGATTTCATCACATTTAAGAAATTCCCAGGCCCCAGGTGAGCAGGATTAAATATTTTGTCTTGGATTGAATTTAGGAGTTCTTTTTTAATGCCTGCATCTTCTTTTCCTGTCTTCCTCTGTAAGGTGCTGCTCTTCTGCTTACTGGGAGGCACAAGATGTGATCAGTTGCTTACCCCCTTGTAAAGACACATTATGTTATCTGGTCGTGTAGTCATCTTGCCTCTTCAGTCTAATCTTCCCTAGTGAGAGAAAACAGGAAATGATGAAGGAGGAAAGGGAGCATTTATGTATCACTTGCCATTTTAGCATGCTATTTACTGAAGAGGAGGGGCGAGAAAGCTAATGGCTCCTTAATCTTACTGTTGTTTTTTTTTTTCACTCCAATACAGTGAAGTACTACTGTGGCATCAGGTTTGATAATTCCCTAGTTTCAGTGTTCAAGAAATGTTCAGTCTATGACAGAAAGAGCAGAATATGTTCCAGGGAGACTGGCTGACAGCGAATCTTTTGTCTTTGAATTCCTAATGCATGTTATGATGATAGTGTTGGGTTTTGACCATGGAGTTTGGGAGCAGCAAAAATAGAGAAAATGTGTTTATCTTTGTTTTGTTATTATTGCGTATTTTACTACATGCTACACTAAATATTAAAGTATTTTGTTATTGATACAGAAACCTTTGAAACATGACTGTCCTTTTTTTTTTTTTATCCCTGCTGCTTGACCAGGAAGAAGAGCCCAAGCCTCTAGCTGATGTTGTTATATACGTTAGTAAAAAACTTAGTAAGAAGCAAAGTGAACTGAATGCAGTAGCAGCTTCTCTTGGGGCAGACTACAGGTATCAACTGATATACAAACAGCTTCTAATCTTCTGCATTAATGTGACTTCTAATAAGTATGAGTCTTTGTATTCTGACGTGCTTTGTCTACATGACCTTTTGCTGTAGCTAAACATTAGATTTCACCATCTTAAACAATTTCTATTGCAAAATAAGGCCATCTTTCCCCACAACATCCCCAGTCTCTGTGTTCTTGGTAAGTCTCTCTTGGAAAGTCTGTTTGTCCTGAATTCTTCCCGAATTGCAGAATACTTTTTTTTTTTCTTCTTTTTTGAAGAAAACTATGAAACATGTTTAGCTTTTGAGTAGTTTAAAATTTGCTTTATATTGCAGATTTTTAATCTGATATGAATTTGTGCGTGTTTCTCCCTAGCTCAAAACTTATTATTTTACAGATTGTAAGCATGGCTAAGTTAGTGTGCTTAAAAAAAGCTTAGGAAGAAGAGGTTGTTATGAAGAGAAACTACAGACTAACATTTATGATTTAAGACAGAATTCTGCTCCCACTAAATCTGGTTTATATATTTTGTTACTGACTACTACAGTAAGTGTTGTCATTCACAATCTGGCTGAGAAGGTTGCCCTTATGTTTGGTAGTAGCTTAGAAATGCTGAAGATATTTGCATTAGATAGCAAATACCAGTTTTTATTGGTTTAAATGTTAGTATCCTGCATTTTGTTTGTTTTGAGGATCAATTTTTCACTTGCAACTCAATATGTCAACAGAAGAAAGCCATTTTATCCTGGGTCACATGTTCTTTTCAGAAACTGATTTGAAACTCCACTTACTTAAAACAAAACTAAAGCAGACCCCCTTCTTTTCTGTATGTTTATCAGATTTAGTTTTGTTCACTTCATGAAGGCCTTCAAAAGATGTTGTTCTATCCTGTAACTGAATGTTGTCTTTTTTTGATGAAGAAAGCGGGCTCATTGCTTGTTTAGGCATAACAAAATAGGCAAAACAGTATTTTAACATGAACAAGGGATAGGACAATTTCTGAGCTGGATTTCTGATACCTTTTGATAGAAATGACATCTTCAATGTATTTTGTTTTCTTTTCCAGATGGTGCTTTGATGAAACAGTAACACACTTCATCTACAAGGGAGGACAAAATGACAACAATAAGGAGTACAAATCTGTTAAAGAACGGGGTATACATATTGTTTCAGAACACTGGCTTTTAGAGGTATGGAGCTTGCTTTGTTCCCTTAGTAAAAGTGAAGGGAAATGGGGGCTTAAAACAAGTTGTACAGCATTGGATTCTTTGTGTTTATACTAAACATCTATAGGAACTGATGTTTTGCATCCTGCTTTGAATTTATAAATTGAGTGATCAGTTTTCACTACTGTACTTTTACCTTGTCTTGCATGAGGAGGAAATAAATTCTTTTCCATTGAACATTTCTGCAATGCCTCTCAGAATGCAAGCCACATTTTTCTCTTGTGTAAAGTTGTTGTGGTTTAATCCCAGCCAGCAACTAAGCCCCACACAGCCACACACTTGCTCTCCCCTGACAGGATGGGGGAGAGAATCAGAAGAGAAAAAGTGAGAAAAATCGTGGGTTGAGATAAAGACAGTTTAATAGGTAAAGCAAAAGCCACACACGAAAGCAAAGCAAACCAAGGAATTCATTCACTCCTTCCCATCAGCAGACAGGTCATCTCTAGGAAAGCAGGGCTCCATCACATGTAACAGTTACTTGGGAAGACAAATGCCATCGCTCCAAACGTCCACCATTTCCTCCTACTTCCTCCAGCTTTATATGCTGAGCATGACATCATGTGGTCTGGGATATCCCTTTGGTCAGTTGGGGTCAGCTGTCCCAACTGTGTCCCCTCCCAGCTTCTTGGGCATCCCCAGTCTACTTGCTGATGGAGTGGTGTGAGAAGCAGCAAAGGCCTTGACTCTGTGTAAGCACTGCGCAGCAGTTACAAAAACATCCCTGTGTTATCAATGCTGTTTCCAGCACCAATCCAAAACACAGCTCCATACTAGCTACTGTGAAGAAAATTAACTCTTATCCCAGCCAAAAACAGCACAAAAGTACTTATTTCAGTGATGTTTTTATTGTACTTTTCCTATGTTTAGATTTGAAATTTCTTTTATCCCAATCAGTTTCTTACCTTATGTTAACTGATGTTATTACAGAGTGCCCAAGAATATAAGCGGCTTCCTGAATCTCTCTTTCCTCACACTTACAATCCCAAAATGAGCCTGGACATCAGTGCAGTGCAAGATGTCAGACTCTCCTCCTCCAGCAAACTTCCATCAACTGGAAAACCAGCGGAGGAAAATGAGGTATAATGTGTGATAGACATTCATGTTCTGTGAAGCGATTTGGATTCAGTTAACTTAATTGTTATATTAACATATTACTAAAAACCATTGATGCTTATTTAGCAATGCCCTGAGTCAGGGTTAGCTAGTAATTATTATTAACTATCACAGATGTTCCTTAAGGTTTTTCTGCGTTGGTAATATTCCTCCTCTAGAGCGATGGAGGGAAACATAGGCATTTCAGGATTAGAAGTGCTTTCCAAATTTGACATGATGTAGGTCCAGTCTTTGCCTTCTCTTGTAGGTAACAAGATCCAAGGTGTGAACTTGCCTTAATAGACACTTAGACTGCAGAATAGATGTTGTCAGTGATGATGCTGTTCACTGTTTTACTGTCATTACAGTAGCAGAAAGGTTAGATTTACTCTAAGGCAAGATTAATAATCTTCAGAATTTATACAAGTGTTGAACATGGGTGAAAAGCAAATAATTTTGGTGTCTGAGAATTCTGCTTGTTCATTGTTTGTAGATTGTGCCAGTGGATGAAGATGATGCTGAAGATGATGTAACAACTGACCAAATAAAGGAAATGGTCACTATAGGGGAAGAACAAATTGTAACAAGTGAATCCAAAGGAGGTAAATGTAAATCACTGTTTTCAAAATAGTTGTGGAACATCAAACTATCAATATAAGCCTTTCACGGTTTCAGGTGCTGAATGTTAAGATCTGGAAGTGTTAGGTACCATAGTTACATTCCAGTCAAGTACAGCTAGCCCTTATGGTTGCTGCATGAGCGGAAAGGGTTTTGCTCTCTGTTTTAAAGACTTTCACAGCCCGTAAGGAATTCATGATCATCCATTGCAAATTATTTAATTTCTTTTTATTTAGTAAAAAAAATAAATGAAACCAAATTATTTAGTTTCTTTTTTTAAAAAGCACTGGTTTGTCTTTAATATGAGGAATCACGGTTTTAGAGTATACCTTTTGTTATATAAATAAGTGTGTTACAGGAGAATTGTGGATATAAGTTAGATCATGAGAGCTAATTCAGAAGTGAGCCAAATGGAGACTTCTCCTTATGTCTCGGAATAGAGATCTTGGGCATACGTAGTTTTCCTAGATATTTTTCCCAGATATCTTCTCTTCTCCTTAATGATTGTAGTCCCGATGTGGGGGTTAGGGGCTGAAATTGACTGGAATTTCAGTTACTTTTCACTTGTTACAATATAGCAGTCTGGACCTTACCAGTTTTGTTCCTTCTCTTAAGTTTTAACCCAAGCTCTAGAAATGAGGGAGAACTTCCAAAGGCAGCTGCAGGAGATCATGTCTGCCACATCACTAGTGAAACCACAAGGGCAAAGAGGATCCCTTTCAAGGAATAGTTTTGATGGTTCTCCAACCACTCCTGATAGCACACGATCTGTGCGGAATGGCCGCAGTAGGGTCTTGGAAGCTCTAAGGTATTGATTTGTGTTTCAGAGTATCTTATTTTGTCCTGTCTGCGAATACTTAGGCTTTCATTAAAATATGAATGGGTCTCCAGGGTTTTCAGATGTATTGCGGTTCTCTACTCATGTACTTAAGTTGTTTCTCTTGTAATTCAGAATATTTAACTGAAAATGCTAGATAACGTCAGAAGGTTATCTTAATCCGTAGTGGCTATCTTTCTTTTTTTTTTTTTAATCAAAAAATCACAGAATAATATGATTGCTTTTTAGTTTTGGATTGAATTGTGCCAACTGAGTTCTTTCTCTTCAGATCAGTTAGTGTTCTTGTAGATTTCAAAGAAAGCAATGCTGTAGTATTTGAGTACACAGGTTGTACACAAGTAGTAGGTATTCCTGCAAAGCACCTCTGTGAATGTTTCTCCTATTTTCTTTTTCTTTTCTCTCTAGAGAATAGGATTTCAACTCTAACAATGTCGAGCTACAGTGAGAAAGTAATGGAAACCTTGCAAAATTATTCCTTCAGCTTGGTGTTTATTTGCAAATTAATAGATTCAGTAGAGTACACTAATTTTGGTATAACTTATCAATATGACACATAATAAAAACATCTCCTATTGATACTTTGGTTGCCGTTTTTCAGCCATGCTGATACTTAGGCTCACAAAGCCATGCTGCTGGAGTTGCTTTTATACTGAAATTTTCCCCTTTCTCATCCATGCTTCCTAATAATGAGGTCACTTGGATGCTACAGTTGATGTGATCATTAACGCATTGTCTTCTAGTATGATTGTCTTCTGTAAAACAAATATTTGAGATATCTGTGCTTTTTTTCCTTAGGCAATCCCGTCAGGCACTCACTGATGTAAACACAGAGCCATCCCAGAGTGAGCAGATCATCTGGGACGATCCTACTGCGAGGGAGGAGAGAGCAAGACTTGTCAGCAACTTTCAGTGGCCTAACAGTCCTTCCCAGTACACTGAGCAAGGTCAGAGTAACGCCAATAAGAACATGGATGAGTCTGCCATCAAAGGATCTTTAGCTGATGCAGAGATTGCTGGTATAGGTAAAATCAGAAATACAGTATCCTTGTTCTTTGCTACAGCATCCATTTGATCTTTGGGACTTTTAAAATACAGTAGTGCTTGAATTCTGCTTTTTTTTTAAAAAAAAGCATTGTCGGCATTTCTTGAATGCCAAAAATACAATTTTCCATCTTTGAGCTCCATTATGTGTTGCTGTTTTTCAAAGAGAAGCTTTCCTATCCATTTGCCATTTGTGGTCAAACACCAAGGCAGTGTTTGTCTAAAAGTAGTCTGCATCAACTTCAGGATGTTTTTTTTGGAACCACAGCTGGTTTCCAGGTAACAGTTCGGGTAGGTATAGTGGAATTCAGGTGGGAACATAAGTAGCAAAATCTTTTCAATTGTAGTGGAAATATTCAGAGATGACAAATGGAGATACAGGAAGAAAGTAACCCATAAGCTCAAAAAACCAGATATACAGAGCTGCCATTGGACATGCTTAGGTCAGGATTCAGGGAAGATAATGTATTCATCTTCCTTGTTCTTTTTGAAGTCTTCAGTCTACTGCTAGAACTAAGAAAGCAACATACTTATGTTTTTTAATCTATTTTTGCTTTCTTCCCATTCCTGCCTACTGAGAGATAGTGGAATCCTTTATTTCTCTCTCCCCACTGCCTCCCTCCTGCCCCCAGATCCTTCCCTCATGCTACTTACAGAGTTTCTGCTTGCAACAATAGTCTTCCTGAAAACTGACCCTGTCCTAGAGGAGGCTGAAGAAAATTAGCTAAATGCATTCAATTGATTTTTGGCTCCACTGAATCAGTGCAGTTTAGCCAAATAAATTTGGCCATTTGAGGGTTTTGGGTTTTTTTCAAAGCCAAGGCATCCAGGGACATCAGTCTGCAATATTGCAGTTGGTGGTTTGTGGTATAAGGAAGAGCATCTTTATGAAAGGCAATGGTGAAACGTAACTGTACATGTTGTAGCAGTAGTTGCGTTTTGTCCTTTTTTATTTATGTGTTTTACTTTATCCATAATTATATTCAGCCAAAGACAAACCACGCAACAATGCTTTACTTTCACAGCTGTTCCTGAGGCTGGGGATGGAGATTTGATTGAAGGTCTAAACAATCCTGTATGTAGAAATCCTGAAACACCAATTAAAGATCACTTGATCCCCACTCCGCAGGCTCCTAGCATTGCTTTCCCACTGGCTAACCCTCCGGTGGCACCACAGCCCAAAGAAAAGGTTTGTCATATGAAGAAATGCTTACGATGATTTGTGTTCTGAGAGGTTTAGTGACACCTCAAGAAGTTTTTGAGCTTGATGGTAAATACAAAATAAGTGAATATCTGCATTTAAAATCTTGAAGTAGATTACTGTTGTGCAGTTCTGTTTCTCTTTCCCCCTTTCTTTGATATTTTGAACAAATGATGTTTACTCAAATAAATAAATTTGATTGTTCAGTCAAATAAAGCTTTCTGTCCTGTTAGTTCCTGCTGGAATGCTGAGGTAGGCTTTGGATTGGAGAGTACTCTGTGTATTACTTGGAACTCCTCCAGCTGTGTTACGATGATGGAAGAAAGGTTAGGCCTTTGTTTCCCTGGTGGTATCTGGAATTAATGTTCAGGTACAAATGGAAAATTATTTTTTTTTTGCCAAAAACCTGGCTTAAAATTCTGCTATTTTATAGTGAACTTGGAAGGGGCTAGGAAAATGAGCTTGGTCTTTTGCCCACAGTGTATCACTTGATGCTCAAACTTTCAGCAGGTATGTGTCTTCAGAGGCATAAGGTGTCATGTTACTAAATAAGCTGTGGTGGAAATGCACAAAGGCCCTTGAAGTTACAGAAAGTCTGACTGACTGGGACAGTGTGATAGATGGATGATGATTTCTTCATGTGTTCAACTTGACATTCAGTGGATAGGAATGAGGGATTAGTTTTTATGACAGATTGGTTCAGCTGTGCCCTGGAGAAAGGGAGAACCAAGAGGATGTTAAGCAGGAGCCTAACGTTGATTTGATAAGATCCATGCTTTTGTCAAGTGATTGACAGGTTTGGTTCTGCTTTTCCTGGCTAAAGGCAAACTTAATATTAAAAATAACCCAGAATATGTTTGGCAGAGGAATAATCAGCTGTCAACCTAATCCTTCTGTCGTATTTTCTAAATCTGTTACTGTATTTCCAGGCTGTTACAGAAGATGAGAAGGCTGATGAAGAACCAGAAAAACACCGTAAATTTCAGCTGTCTTCTCTTAATCCTCAAGAAAGATTTGATTACTGCCATCTGATTGAGGAATTAGGTACTAGATATTTGGGAAATGCAAAGAATAGTATGTGTCTGTTTGTGTCTGGTCAGCTGTGGCTCACTGGGGAAAAGAAAGGGCTTCTGTTAATGACTCATCAGATTTGAGGTCTCAAATTTATGGCTTTCTCCTCTTGTGAGTGGTTCTTTGACTATATTATTATTATGTGAGTGATCAGCTTTGCCATAAAACAGCAATGGTTTTGTCTTCTGGCAGTTTTCTTTTAGCTGTCTCCACAACAGCCTCATTCTTTACTGCTGGGAGTGCCCAGGATCTGCTGTCCTCTGGTATCTCTCTCATTCCTGTTTGTGTTACAGTGGCACTTTATTTTTATCAGTGCCACTCTTTCCTGGCTGCTTCTCCTTCCTTGCCAGCTTCTGCCCATGTCACTTCAATGATAATACTTTCAAAGTAAATTTGAGTTACGTATATTTTTATCTGAATGGAAATAATTCTCACTTTTGAGTTGATCCTTTCTGTGGTACAGCATGACCCTTAAATAATTTGTATCACATTCATTCCTCAATTCCAGGTGGAATAGTACTTGAGAAACAGTGCTTTGATCCAAGTTGCACGCACATTGTTGTGGGATATCCTCTTCGAAATGAAAAATTCTTGGCTTCGATGGCAGCTGGAAAGTGGGTGCTTCATCGTTCCTACCTGGAGGCATGTAGAGGAGCTGGCTGCTTTGTTGAGGCATGTGACCTTATTATTGAGAAATGAGTAATGCTGTACCTTTTTGTGTATCTTTTTATTTTACACTACAGAAAAGGACTTAACCTCTCAAAACCAATTAGCAGTTTAGGGTGCCCGAGCCTTTAGAGTTTCAGAGAATCTGAAGTCTGAGAAATTTTTGACAAGCTTTTCTCTGAAAACTAGTCCTGGACCAAACTCCTGGTACAGGATAAATAACATACCTATACTTTTATAGTTGCTTCTGAAGATTGAAGCTTGAGTACCTTTTGGTAAATTCTAACTCGTATCAGCTAAATTTACATGGATCTTGTTACATCAGGAATTAAATCTTGATCCTTTCAATAAATGAACATATAATAGTTTTAAATAATCCAACTCTATGTACAACCATGTGTGTAAACGTTTTTGAACGCTATCTCTTCCAACTGTTCACCTCCCTAAGCACTATTTCACGCTTCTCCTGGGTCACGCACTTCTTTCACATTGACCAGGCTAACTTTAAAATAATGCCTGTAGGCTGGTTCCTATCTTTATGTATCAAAACCAACTTTCATCATTTTGGAAGACAATGCAGAAACGTAGAGTCAGTGGTGTCCAGAGTAGTGAGTTGCTTTGCCCTGCTTTTGAATTCCTTTGTAGATAACTGCAGGAGGAATCTGGTTGTGTATATGACTTGATGTCACAGAAAATATGAGTTTATTTAGACCCATATGTGCAATTGAGAGCCATATCGCTAATTTTAACCTAGAGCTGTTTTGGCCAGATAAAGTCAATATACAAAGCTAGAGTGAGTTGGGATTTGTTCTGGATGGGTTTTTTTGTTGTTGTTCTTTCTTTTTGGTGTGTGTTTTTGGTTGTTTGTTTGGTTTTTTTTTTAATTTATTTTTCTGCTGCTAAAGTTGGCAGGACTGCTTTAATTCAAGCTTATGATTGTTCTAGGAAGAAGATTATGAGTGGGGAAGTAATTCCATACTTAATGTTTTGCCTGGAATCAATGTAAACCAGAAGAAACTAGCAATTGCAGCCATGAGGTGGAGGAAAAAAATTCATAAAGGGAGACAAGCAACTGGTATTGTTGAGGTATTTAGATAATCGTGTAACTTGTACAGCGTGGGTGGACAGGACAGGGATTGTCACCAAGAAACTCGGAAGCTTAATTGGCAGGGAAAGGTAAATCTGCCTTGTTATTAAGAATGAAATGGATATATTCTAGTTCAGCTAAAAAACTTTTAGTGCTGGTATATTAAAATTCATAATCTCCTCTTGAACCATTGTTGATGTTTTGCAAAGCTGGAATGTGGCTACTGACACATGTAAATGTCCCTCAGCCACAAAGATGATGTTCATGCCTCAGAGCTCTGATTAGGGAGCTAACCTAACTTGGCTTTCCTAGGAAACTACAACTGGTACTCGCAGTAACAGAAATCCTGTGCTGTGCCATATGGGTGAATACAGCTCTCTGGACAGCATTCTTCTTGCTCTAATAGTGCGCATGCTGTTGCACTTCAAACAGGGGACAAGTTTACGCCTTTCCTAGAGTACTTTCCATGACTTGCAGTGCAAGTTCCATACTCTTTCAGTGAGATTTTTGAAAGTGGGACTTGGACTCCCCAAAGTCTCTTAACTCCTCTCTCCAATCAGGCATTGCAGTCAAGTATTCATTGAAAGGTAGAGATACTGCTGATGTTTCAGTTGCATCAGGATAAATCTTGACTCGCATGTACTTTACAGTAACATTTTTAAAATGAATGCTTGTAACAAATTGCCTGCAGCCCTTGCCTGCTTGGAAACTGCTGTGAGTGCTTGTAGGAGGCATCCCGTTGGCCCTACGTGCTGTTACCATGACTGAGCTGATAACATAGTACATGGGATGGGGGACAAATGTTTCCAAGTCACCATTTTTCTTGAGATGTGTTTCTGTAAATGAGCGTCTGGTGTTCTCGAAAAAGCACTCGTTGCCAAGGGTCTTTTCATGGATCATTTTGGCCATCCTGTTATGCAGGTGAAAGGGCTTGGTGGCAAGCTGCCTGACTGTGTGGTGTTGGCCCAATAGTTGTATGTTCTGTGGGTTTTTTTCTGCCTTTTATAATTGAAGACAAAATGAGGTGATAGCAAATCTTTATCTGATGGATATTCTGGAAACGGGAAAATTATAGATACATTAAGTCTTTGTACTTTTTTAGTACCAATGTACTTTTGACTAAATTGAGTCTTTTATCTAGGGAGCTTTCAGTGGCTGGAAAGTGATTCTGAATGTTGATCAAACCAAGGAAGCGGGATTCAGGCGCCTTCTTCAGTCAGGAGGAGCAAAAGTATGTAGTTTTTTGCAAAAAAGAAAGTTAAATTCACATATATTTCTACTTTTTTTTTTTTTTTTCGTTTCTGTTAAACTCTGTGCTGGGCATTTTCCATGTAAGTAAAAGGTCTTAACCAACAAAATTTATTACACAAGATGGCTGAGACATGGTCAAACGGTGGGAGGAAAAAGTTATCTTCATTTTTGCATGTGGTCAGGCAGGGCAGCTTGTCTGAGGTCACACGAGTCAGTAGTGCTGGTGGGAATTGAGGATAGAATTTCTGTGCCCTGCTCTAATGAGAATGATCACCCTTCTTGAAAGGTACGTGGTGGTACAGAATGCAGCTGTAAATGGTATTTTATTTTCCATCAGTTCACTAGTTAATATGATGAGTGAAACGCTAGGTCATGAACTGCATTTGTCTTGGGGAAGAAACACAAAAATAAACTCGTTTTCATCTGTCGTGTTCTAATCTGTAGGTGTTTTCCAGTCATTCTGTGTCTCTCTTTAAAGAAGCGACTCATCTCTTTGCTGACTTCAGTAAGCTGAAGCCAGACGACACCAGGGTTAACATAGCAGAGGCAGCAGCCCAAGGAGTGAACTGCCTGAAACCAGAGTACATCGCAGACTACCTCATCCAGGTGTGCATTGGAGGGTGTTTCTGGGGGTGCTCTTCACCTGTCCCACGGGTGGATGGGGCAGGCCCTTGCCTCCAGCAACCCCAGCCACCTGATGCCTCTGAAAGGGACTGCAGCTCTACCAGTTGTGTGCCTCCTTCACCAGGAATTGTGGCCACAAGTGCCTGTGCTGCGCATTTTCATCCGTGCCCTCGAATTTTAACTGCTAAAATGTGACTTATTCTAGTGCTGGCAGTGGGATCTGCTGCCGGGTAGGGAGCTTGCAAAACATTCTCAAAATGTAGGTGTGCAATGTTCGTTTTGTTATTTTCAATTTTAGAAAACTAACAAGCTGTTTCTTTCTTCTCAGAAGCTTCTTGAGCTAAACAGAGGCTTGAGCTAAACCACTTCTTTTTTTCCTTCCTCCACTCAAGGAGCCACCTCCCCCAATGGAGTCTTACTGCCTGCCGGAAGCTGAATCTTACCTTCAGAATAACACAGAACTGGGAACTGGATTATCACAGAAAAGAAAGGCACTGGGAGAAATGAGCAGAGTCAAGCGATCCAGAATACACTGAGTAGATTCCGTGTTTTTAACCTGTACAGTTTTAAATTCATATTTATATTTTTTCATTCTCAACACAAACATTAAAAGCTTTGAGTTTCACTTCTAATTTGTCCTGAGATTAAAATAAGTTTACAGTAATACTCACAGGAAAGATTGCTTTGGTTACCAGTAGCATCTAAAAATTTGGCAAGAACTCATCCAAAAAATACTTTATCTCCAAAATGTTATGGTAAGTTTCCCACTAATAATTTTGTTTCGGGATACCATTGTATAATAATAGTTCAGAAACACTTTGCGAGATGCTTATCACATCTTTTATCTGTGTGTTGTGGGGAAAATACCAGTTGATAAGAATGCTGTTGCATCTCCCACACAGTATTGGTCTGAGGTTTTATGTGAATTTTTCCTCTTTTGGTATTCCCTACTGGGGAGGGGGAAGGGAAACCAGACCAAAAAAACAACTGGCTTGTAAATTTTGGTAGTAATAGTGGGTGTAATAAATTACTTCTATAAAACAGAAGTGCTGTTGA
Source organism: Tauraco erythrolophus (assembly GCF_009769465.1). Classification (NCBI taxonomy): domain Eukaryota; kingdom Metazoa; phylum Chordata; class Aves; order Musophagiformes; family Musophagidae; genus Tauraco; species Tauraco erythrolophus. The sequence goes on along the minus strand of NC_141471.1, from coordinate 48,965,321 downwards.
GGTGCTGCCATTCTGAGCGCTGATGAATCTGTTCAGCAAACATAGAACCAACTCTGACAAGAGATGAAGTTTGGCTGACCCTGCTCCCTTTTTGAGTCTGCAACAGAACCAGAGGCTGAACGAAGACATTCATTTCCAGCAGCTGGAAATGTTCTTAGACAACGGCAATATTTGACAAACTGTTTGACCTTTCAGTAACTATGAGTGTGGGTCTCTACTGAACTTACAGTATGTGAGGTGCGCTGTGTTAGTGGGGGTAAAGGTGTTCATGCTTAGGAGATAAGAAGAGCTGTATTTAAGCAGCTGTAATTGCTGCAGCCTGTTAGGACAGAAAAGCCCAACATCCAGTTACACAGGGCCAGTGGAGTTGCCTGGGGAAATATGTTTAACATCTTTAAAGTCTATTTAATTTACCTCTTTATTGTTTTGAAGGTGGTGGGGGGGAGTATGTTCTACTTTAATTTTCTAGCTGCTGAATACTCTTGTTTTATAGAAAGCCTTTGCAGCAGTATCAGTTACGGATACAAGAAAAGAGGAGCTGCGAGCATCTCAGCCCTGTGCAATCTGGGGCATCTTGCTCCAGGCTGGGGACAACTAACCTTTTGCTGCTGAGCGGAAGGGACAAGGGACCTGATCTGTGGGAGTCCCTAGGTGCGAGGGGACCGGGAAGGCAGCTTGCCTTTATGTACAAGGCTGTACTTTGTGCTTCTGCTTCCCACTTTAGTGCGGTGGGTGTTTTGTCAGTGAGCTCTGGAACATGCTGTTGGGATGGCATGAAGGAATTTAATTGTCAGGAAGCAGCAAAAGGTGGCAGTGAACACAAGGGACTTGATTCTTTTTAAAAGGTGAAATCTGTTCCCCTATCAGTAGGGGCTTAGGCTGTGCCATGATTGCTACGTTGAGTTGCAGTGACTACAGTCTTAACACCTGCTTTGCTCTTCTCGATCTTAACAGCTTGATGCTTTTTGCTATTTGTGGATGTGGAAAACACTATCTCTGACATACTGAAAATAATGCTGTTGTTAATGCCTTAAATCACGTTTTTAATTAACTTTATTTCACTGGCAATTCTTTGTTCTACCTCCAATATACTGCTTTGCATTGCAGGCATTTTAAATAGGTGAGACGTAAGGGTCCTGTGACTTTATTACATTTTTTTCTTCTTCCCAGTCCTCAGAAGAAGCTGCTGTGAAAGGGTAGTGCTGCTATTCTCACTTCACAGATAAGAAGCCACTCCTTGACCCACTTAGCTAAGCTTTAAAGAAGTCTTGGAGACTCAGAGTTCCTGCAGCTGCTGTGAATCCTGAGAGCAGAGCAGAAGGGGAGCACCTAAAAGACAGATACCAGTCCCCAGTGGACTGACCATTACCTGTTCTCCAGCCATCTGCTCAGCTTGTGCCTATGTACGTGCCACAGATGGGCCACAGTGTGCGCTGCCCAGGGGGACATCGGCTGTAAGCCAGGGGGGAGGCAGGCACTAAGCAGCTACAGGGAAGGAAGGGGAGCACTGAGGGGAACAGAGGCAAAAAGCAGCTGTTGAAACCAGAGCCAGCCCCTCTTCTGCACTGGGCCTGAAACAACAGCCTGACAAGCAGCGTGCTACTGCCTGTCACACTGGCTGCTCAGAGTCACTGAAGAGAGGCGTGAACACAAAAGCGAGACAAACGTCGAAGTATAAATTCAGTTGGTGCCATAAGATAAGTTTATTTTCTTCAGCTTTCTTCACAGGAAACATCACAAAAGTGCTTTACAGAGGTTGATACCATTACTCTAACATGGGACAAAAGGACAACAGGTGTGTGCACTGCACAGTCAGAAGTTGTCATATGCAGAAGCCATGATAGGTAAACCAGGGTAAAAAAATCTACTGACAAAAAAATATATATATAGTTCAGGTTTTGAACTTAAATTATGACTATAAACATATAATTATATAAATATACAGGCACCACTAGGTTCCTGTGTTAACTGTGGGGGCCACACAGGGATTCTCAGAAATAGATATTGTACTCTACTGAAGCAGTTTCTGCTGTGCTTGGTGGGCTCCTGGCCAACCATTTTCCCAGCCAGACAGGATCATTCTTTATTTCACACTACAATAAGCACTCAAATGGCTTTATCTTCATTTCTTCAGGTTACGTCTGGTGGTGAGCCATTCTGGTGCACTGTTGAAAGCAAATTCAGTTTCCTATTTTTTCACTTACAGAGCTGTCCTCTTACTGTTCTACACTCAGTCACCTCTTCATAAAAAAAAAAACAACAATGCTTTAGGCTAGACTCTGCTGTCCAGGAAAGAGTTTTGTTTGAGCTAGTGTGTTACCAGTCATGCAACCCTACTCTTCCATAGCTGAACTGTGCTTCCAGTGCTACTGCCTTCATTTTTGCTGTAGTCTGTGGGAATTATGCTCCTGTGTAGCCTTTGAGGGTCTAGGTTTAAGTTCTTCAAGGAGATCACATCACATTTTCTGTCTAAGCAATTTTGCAACAGATGGGGCCATGTTTGTGGTGCTAGAGCCCTGACTGAAGAAATACAGCATGATCAAGACTCAGGAGTTCTTGCTTATAGAACTGCTTTCTAAATAAGTGGTGAATAATTCAGGCACCTGACTAGAAATCCTTGGCATGGTAATAAAGTAGATGAACAAAAGACGGGAATACTCTTGGGTAAAGTAAGGTCAAGTCAAAAGATTTTTGCTGGGCTTTGGGTTGCAGAAAAAGAAATAGCAGAGCCAATTATCTAGAAAACACTGTGATGCCAGTTTACAAAGCCAGTTTGCCTTTTACCCAATTCCCAGATTAAAGGCACTGCATAGTCAGAGAACTAGTCAGTCCTGAAGGTTACTGGGTGGTTAGTAAATAACACAGTTGGGATTTACAGTGGCAAGACAGGGCTTCGGTGAGTGTAGCAACAGAGATGAGTCTTTTAGATGCGTGGGAGAGGGTACGAAGTCTAACAACTATCAGATACTGCTGCATCTTGCTCTATTCCTCCTGTGCCCCCTCAAAATTAACAAAAAAAACCACTCAGCTCCAATTTGCCAACCACTTTATAAACCCCCAGCAGCCACAGTTGTTTTTGTCAGAACACTAGTAACTGCTGTAATAGAACACCTAACAAATACAATTTATTTGGATGCAAATTCCATGGTACCGTCTTCTCAACCACTTACCATTAGTACTGGAAAGCAGCTGTTCTATATGATAGCAGTATTCTCATATGGAGACAATGCACCTCTTAACTGGTAGGCTATACATCCTGACGGGCTTGAGCCTTCCCTTCTGACACCTCCTTTATACTTAAAAGCATAGCATTACTGGTAAATGCAGTCAGCACGTAAAGACTTAACCTTATTTACAGATTACCATCTTTAAAATACAAGATGAGAATGTGAAGAGATGAAACAAACCACAAAGACTAAGCCTGCCCCTCACCATTGCTGCACTCACTCGTCTTCATCTCAAATACGGTAATCTAATTTCAATGTCCAGTTAAATACTACAACAGGTAAGTTAGACAAAGTGTGGCTGAGCCATTGGTTGCTGGTCAGAGACCAAGTAATACATCTGCTTCGTTTCTGCCACAAAGAGCAGAGTAACACAGAAATTTAAAACAGGTTTGGTACGGGGCTTGTTCACTTGCCCTTGATTCTGGCTGTTGTATCTAGACTTTAAGTGAGAAGATCTCGAGTCAAGTTTTAATGAAATTGCTCTCTCAAGTGACAGAAATAACTCCACCAAAAGCAACGAAGCTAAGCTCTGAGAGATCAGGTTCACTTATAGTACATTTGTTTTCTTGTATCAGCCTGTTTTTATGGTTTGAATCATTTTGTTATGGTTGTACATACTCTGCAAAGATACAGAATAAGTGATATGTTTTAATTAAAAGAAAGGAAGTTTATAACAACATTTTAACTAATGGTTTTCTGTAGGCAGATTAGTTGAAATAGACAGTTACAACTCCATGACTTCAGTGCTAAAACTGAGCTAGAAAGAAAATCAAATACAGAAGGTAGGAGACAAGAAACAACAGAAAAGGTCAGACTGAGTACAGGTTAGTAAGAGCATGCCATGCGAATCCCCGGTAAGAAGAGTGAACTATGCACATGAAACTGAAGACTTCAGTATATCGGACAGCAAAAGCCAGTGCCCATGGAAAGTCATTAGCTTTGTCAGCACTGGGGAAGACGGTGATTGCCAGGGTAAGCTAACTGACTCTCTAAACTTGGCAATTCAGTGGCAAGTGAATGTCAACAGAAAATAAACCCAAGGCAATGAATACTGGAAAGGCTTTAAACCACTCATACATGCTCTGGTGGACTCTCAATTAGTTGTGATCTTTCAAGGGGACGATCTAGTCATCACCATGGACAGCTTGATGAAGACATCTGCTCAATGTGTAGTTGCAGTCAAGAAAGCGAATAAGATGTTAGGCTGTATTAAAGACAGAACAATATGGAAATTATTACAGCATGTATTTATCTTAGAGGTCCTCAATGAATATTTGCTGCTTCATCAGCACCTTAGAAGAGTGACATATTAGAAAAATACAGGGAGGAGCATGATGAGAATGGTAGAAGCAGCTCTTTGTAGCTGGAAAGACAGTAAGACCAAGGTAGTTTATTTGTAGAGGGGAAAAGAACAGATGATACACATCTTAAAAGTAATTCTCTTCCCCACCACATAACAGGATCTATACCTCAAGTCATTTTAAGTCACCTATCAATTTGTTGACCAAAATATCACTCATCATCACCACTACACGTATTCCAAAAAGCCCCGTGTTATTCTTTAGAGCTTATTATTCAGCTAAACATTTCCTCTGAAGCAACTGCAAGTTTTCTGAAATTTAACAGTAATCACTTCTGACAGAATTGTCACAGCTGATGCACATTAACAACTCTTTCAGAGGTGCTGCAATGATAAAAATATCAGTAAAAGATAGCTGCTGGGCCTAATCTCTGACCAGCACCCACCAGAGGTCTAATTTGTCCGTATGCATGCCACCATCACATTCTCTCCTTCTATTTGGAGGCCCACTGTAAAAGCTGAGCAATGAACCTTGAAATCATCAGCAACAGCAGACAAGGGCATATTCATAAAAATTATTTGTTCATGTTCCTCCAGCTGCAGTTAACTGATGGAACAGGAGATAACAGTAAACAGGATATTCACCTCTTCTGTATCTACATTCCTCCTTCTCCTACTTCTCTCTCTGCTTAGCCCTCTCAGCTCTATCTTCTGATCATTTCTTTCCTTTATGTTTCACAGAAATCTTTCCATGGACAACTATTTCCCTTGGGTTTATTCCCTTCATCTTCTTCCTCCACAACCTGCCTTAATACCAGATTTTAAAAGTTTTGAAGATTACTCTTTCTCCTGTATTTCCACTGTACTGGCATGCTACTTCAACTTAAATATGGGAAAAGATAAAGAGTAGGACAAATGTGTGTTTACATGTGGAGAGGGGAAGAAAACTACATTCCTGCTAAAAAATACCACTTAGTATCCTGCCACAAATATATAGTTTCAGAAGTAAACATTTCTAGTTCACATAATTTGAACAAACTTTAAACCAGCCACATTGTAAGAAATGGCTATCAACTGTGAGCAGGATTTTATTTCAGTCATGAGGTTTCCAAAATATAGCAATATTGATTTTAATAGATTTCACATAAACAAAAAGCATCATATTAATATTCCATTTGGGCTGCACAGATAATTAAAGAGACGAACTTTTTCCTTACCTGTACATACTAAATAAGTCTAATTACATAATACTTAAATAGAACATATATTATATTCTGTAGAAATAAGCAAAGTAATATTAAAATACGGTAATGAACGCTAATATAAAGGTCTTTTAGCATAGATTTTTAGTCCTCTGTAGCACCTTCCATCAGCCCCAGCCCTTGGCAAAGAACAGCTTTGGCCTCACCACACCCCTGTGAGGTAGGTTGCTGGTGTTTTTTTGGTACAGCTGGGGAAACTGAGGCAAAGTGAAACTAAATTACTTGAAGTTAACACAGCAGCTCAGTGGAAAACCAAGGCCAAATCCCACTCTCTTGGTCCTATGCTCTTGCTACAAAACGGGCTTGCTTCTTTTTGGTGCATGCAGTTTTAGATGATACTTTCCATTCCAGTATTCCAGATGCACTACTTTTTCTGGTTAATACATGATAACATTTTTAATACTTATATTCTGGCTAAACAGCCTATTGAGCTTCCTTAACCTTGCTATATCAAAATATATTCTAAGCAGCTGAACATAAACCCTTTATATACGTACCATTAGAAGATGCTTCACAAAAAATGGAAATGTCTCCATAGCAATTTGAATCAGTGTCTCAGCTTTGTATCATGCAGAAGTGAAAAAGAGTTTTCTCAAATATGAAACAAGCTGTTTCCCAATAAGACTGCTGAACTATCTTGGAATTTGTCCTTTCTCAGTTCTCTCTTTAGGCAACTGGTTAGACAGCTGTGTAGCAATGCAAAATTCTACCTTCGCTCTGGACAGGTTTTTCTGATTCCTTTTTCTTTAAAAGGAAAAAATAAGAAGGGATGCGTTCTCCAAGGACTGAACTTCACACACTTTTGCTGATTTCAAGTCAGATGGATCTGTCACTTGTGAAAGCAGCGCTTACCCACACAGCACTTCTCCTATCCAACCACTTACCCTCCACTCCTTACTTCAGGCTACGCATTTAATACTATCATTTAGAAAATGGCCTTCCTAATCCCTCTCTTCTTATACCTCCTGTCTTCCATTTGCATTATTTCCACTCTTTTTTTTTAAAAAAAAAATCTTCCTTCCTGTTCTATTTCACTTCAAGTGTAGTTCCACCATGTTCTCTTTGGTGCCTCAGAAGCCAAACTCGAGATGCATGATAGTTATGACTCAACCAAATCAGTATTGGACTCCTCAGTTCTGTTTTCTGCTGTTATTTCTTCTTCCATTTGCTAGAGCTTGCAGGTTCTCATACTAACCTTGACACAGACAAGCTGACTTTTTAACTTTTCTGAAGAATTTATCAGCAAATAGATCAGATTTCCTACTCCTTTCTACATACCTAATTTATATACTTGAAACTTAAATACTTATTATTTTCTTACATTCTCAAATAAAGCCTCTATTTAAAACTCCATTAAAATGAATTTGTGAAATTAAAAGCTGAAAACAGAGGGGGACAATTTGGGAATTAAATTGCAGTCAGGCAGTGAAACCTGGAATGTAGCTTTTCATAAAGATTTTTAAGTACTTGAAGTGTTTTTGGTAAAATTTAGTTTCTTGAGCCTCTGATACAAATTGGTCACGCGAAATATGAGGTATTCATTTCTCTGATCATGTCAATATTGGAAAAATTACTACCTTGTAAATAACCACTTTTTAAGCACATGAAGCCCTTTTAGCCTAAAAAAGAGAATCATCTGCTCTATTTTAGTTATGGTATTTGACAGAAAGCCACAAGCAAGTTTAAAACTGCTCAACCAGGCTGAAATTAGGAGGAGAAAAAACATACAACTATTGCAAAAGTTCAGAGAAGCAAACTCCCAAGACGTGCAGCCCTATCATATATTGTGTTTACTTGACCTAAGCAGCACAGGTGTCTCAGCCATGTTGTGGTGAAAGAGCTTCGAAGAGCTAACAGACGCCATCAAATGCCAAAACCCCTAGTCCCTACGGTGTCAGGTGTCTAACACCATTTATACCATTAAAAACTCATCTATTTGTAAGTTTTGTAAGAGAGTTACTTTGGACATGACTGGTAACGCTAGCTACAAAGACAAAACTGAAGTAGCAGGAGACAGTCGCTTTTAGTTGTCAATTCCTCTTCATTCGTAAGATTGAACATGGCACAGCTAGACCAAGGGGGCGGGGAAGGCAAAACTAATCCCCCTCCTACATTTATCATCAGGCCAAGTAAATACAGACACCAGATTCCTACAGCGGGCATTTGGGAAGTCCAACTTTATTAAAGTTATCTAGGTTTTGGCATTTTAACATTCCTTACATACAGACTGTATCACTGAGAACCACAAATCCAAATTGTTCCTTTCCCAGTAAGTACTTGACATTTAAATGTTCTAATAGCAAATGGTAACTTTACGGCTGCATTTTTATTTTAAGCCAGAGAAAGTAGGACAGACCCTTTAAATTGGAAATGAAAACTAACCCACCATGTAAGCATGTTACAGGTTAGGAAGTTCCTGAAGCAGCACACAACTGCATTTTACTGACTGATATCAAGAATCTCATTTCTGCAACTGAAAATCCTTCATTTATGGAATGAGCCTTCAACAAGCATTCTGAAGGAATGAAGCGGACATTCTTAGCATGCCTCAAATGAACGCAACAACAAACCAGATAAAGTTGGACTTCAGAGTCTCAAAAGCATACTGAGCTTCCACAGAGGACTCACTTTCAAAATTTCCAGCATGCAGAACAATTAATTGTTACAAGGAAGATACTGACAACTGGTATTTTGATAGTTGCTGGCAGCAATATTTAAACACAAGAAACACTTTAAAAATAGTTTAACATTCTGTACTACGGAAATCTGCTGTATTTCTGACTTTTTTTCCTTTATGCCTCCAGAAAGAACCTGGAATGATATGCTTAAAATCCCCCAAAATAACACCTCTAGTTGTCAGTAGCTGATGGGACTCCAGTGACAGCAACCATCCAACCATCCAGAGGTGTTTTGTTGTGGTTTTTTTTTTTGTTGGTTTTTTTTTTTCCTCATTCTTCAATTTAGCAGAGCTACTTTCAAGCAAAAAGCAAAATCAAAGCTTTGTTCATACTCAATTCACAATCTCAAACCAGTTCCATACGGTGGGAGTAAGAAGACACTCTGACAACAGCAAACTAAACTTCTATGCATAAATAAAAGTCACACTAATATGCACTGCTACGAGCTCGTAAGCACAGCCCACCTGACCATAAGGCTGACTACCCAACTCCACAGCCTGTCCCTTAGGAGATTCGAATACTCTGTGTTTCCTCAGCTGTTGTATGGTCATAGGCTGGAACTGAAGGTAAAGATTCATTAGACTCCAGAATCCATGTATATTTCCATTTTATTTGATTTGAAACTTGTTACAGGATTTTCTTGAACTGCCAGAATTCATGCTCAAAACCTCAAATAAGACGGTACAATGGACAGTCTCATCTACCCTTCATACAGGAGACTAGAACTTGAGCCATGTGCATCAGTGACCTCAATCACTTTAGAGCATCAGGAAAAGTGTTTCAAGATTTCACATTGCTATCACATCAAGTGACACATGTCCATTTACCTCCAATTTCACAGAACTCTTCACTGACAGATCAACGGTTTTGCTGGCAACAATGTATTTTCAAGGAAGATACATGGCTCAGAGCCCAAGGTACTGGTATCAGTTGTTCAGTGGGGTTTTGTTTCGACATAAAATCTCCAACTTTTAAGAACAGTCTCTTGAGCCCTTTCTTTAATAGCAGCTTCAAGCAGAAGTTTTAGAGACAGTTAACTCTGCAAGGGCAAGGCCGGTTTTAGTCTGTGCACAAAAGAACCAGGTGAAACCCCAGCCCCACTGAAGTCAACAGCAAAATTCCTATTGGCCTCAGAGAAGCGGATTCAAAGCGGGTCAGCAGTTAGTCAAAGGGAACCCAACTGGGCGATTCCTGCACTATCCTCATCTTCTGCACATACACAGTACTCCCACACATGTAAGCAAGTTTTGTTTTGTTCCCTTGTTTTTCTTGCCATTGGCAACTCTTAGAGATGTTGGGTCTATTTTTTGGCATTTACTCTGAGAAACCTCAACACTGGAGCACGCCACTATTGTACTTCATTTTGCTTCTGGTGTAAGAATTCAGAGAAGAGAAAAACAGTTACAGCAGGACACTTCTTGTACTTGACAGGTTTCGTTTACTGAATCAGTCACAAGCAGTGTCCTATATTCTTAGTGTATCAGTGCCATTTTGCCTACTTCCTACACTAAATTAAGTCAGAGATGACAACAACTTAAAAGAAGTCACTGCCTTCCATTAGTATTAAGCTTCCTGACTTTGGATAAACACCATTTATGAGTTTTACTTAGAGGATTTCTGCCTCAAAAAGCCTGAATGCTTCACAGAAGTAGCCAAACAAATAAGGCTTACCAGCTTTAGTTATCCCTCTGCAGACTAAGCTATTTTGGTTATCAAGTAACCATTACCCTTCAACAAACAAGTAACTATTTTCAATAGAGGGTAATTTTTTATCTAGTATTGCTACTGCCAGTATCTCATTTTTAATAGACAAATTCTGAAGACTGTACTTGGAGTCTGGATACCTCTGTGTCAAATCAAAACTAAGTCTTAGTGCTTTAGGGTGAGAAAGACAAACCTCATGACAAAAAACAAAATCAACCCTACTTCACTACAACATCTCATCATTAATTAAATATACTGCAATTTGATACCAGAAACAAGGCAGGCATTTTTTTGTGGAGAATAGAAAAAAAAAGCTTAAACAGAAAACCATGAAAATGGCTAATGCAAACAGACCATTCAAACCCATCATTCCTCAAATCTGATACTGAATGAATTTTAATTTGTTTTGCAGTTACTTCAGTACAGCTATCTAAAAAGGTAAACAAACTACAGCTCTGTTGTACTTGGATAGTATGAGTGGTATGGTACGCTCCAGAAGTCTCTAGTAGGCTATGGCTACACATGACAGGATTCCTCAGAAGGAGAACACAATAGGTTTGTCATTAAGGTCACTTAAATCTTTGTTATAGCAAATTGGAACCAAATGGCTGACTTCTGCAGGATTTCTGACAGGAATCCAGTAGAGCTGGTTTCAAGTTTCAGATGGCCACTAAAACAGCTGTAACCTTCTCTTCCAGAAGTTGTGATCCACATGGTGTCCACAATGAGTGCAGCAAGTCTGAGGTAGTCAACCTTTACGAAGGCTCAGTATCTGAACATAAAAAGATTTTTGAAATGACCACTGGCTGTAGGTATCTTTCTGAGCAAATAAAGAACACTGATGACTCTTGTTCAATCATTTACATTAACACGCCCCATATCCAATGGAGAAGTTGTAACATATTATGCTTCCATAGTGCAGGAGAACCAATCGCTTACGTCAAAGTAGTCTGCACTTGCTGCAGTAGATCCAGCAGAAATAAGGTGGCATGTTCATCATAGCCGTTAGCTGTAGTTTAGTTACCTTAGTAGAAGGGTTACCAAAAAAGCACTCCTTAATTGTAATGTGTATGCAGCTCTACTGATCCCCAAGCACAGCATACTGGTTGTCTAGCTGAAGTTTAAGTGCCTGGTTTTTTGAGACCTCATCCCTACCTCTAGTTTTGTGTTTTACTACTTCAAAGCTCTTCTCCATTTCTTTATCCCTAAGGGAAAATAAATGTAATCAGTAAATATCTTATCACTAGCTTGTGAATTGTGAATTTCTAGTCGATTTCCACCCCATCCCAACAAAAACATTACAAACACAGAACACTAAGGTCTAGAGTTTTAACAGAACAGCCAAATATTCCCAAGCAAATCCTGTAAAACCTTATCTCCACAATCAAGCTCATCACTCAGTACAATTAAGATTAAATTCTAAATTTCATTATTAACATTCTCAAAAGTAAATCTAAGTGCATTTATGAAAAATAGGTTTTAGAAAGCAAAAGTCCATTTCTAGAATGCCTACTCAGAATTTCATCTTAGCTCAATTTCCACTGTTCAAACCCTAAAGCATCAATGACAGCACACCTCATTTGCCAAGCAGTCAAAGCCACACCAAAAAAAACCAGCAGAAACAAAGCTTCTGCTAGGCTGTATCAGTCAATAACACAGCAAGCAGAAAAAAAAAAAAAAACCCAAACAAAAACAACAAAAATCCCCACCCCAAAACTCAAGTGAATTAGGTATTGGTCTAGCTATCCCTTCTGTAGGGAATGAGGCTTTGGAAAGATCAGGACTCAAAAGCAGGGTGAGACTCAAGTCTTCAGCACCACAAAATATAAAACACTTCAGCAAAACTGGGGGGGCTCATCATTGTAAACCACAGCTTCGACAGCAAGTTATTGATTTATATTTGCATTAAACTCCATTCCTCCGTTCAAGTTACCTTCACATCTCTCAAGAGGAGGCAGCATGTTCAAGACATCCTACTCATGTCTACTGAGAGTAGTAACAGAACCTCACCATGGTGCGTATCTCATGGAACCAGATGCTGTCAAGAGCAGAAATATTCTGCTTCAAGGAAATTTCTCAGCAAGTCAAAGATACAGTAACTGGCCGTCTTGTTTGGCTATGTCACAGGGCTATGTCCTACTAAAGTTATTTCATGGGAAGCCCTTCCTAGAGTTTGAAAATACAGTTAAGACCTCTCCCCTATCTCCTTGCCGAACAGAATAATTTCTTAGTTATTTCTTTCCTCTGTGGAAAGATTCAGGCTTAAGCCCTAAAACAAAGTGAGAGCTTAGAGAAGGCAGCTAAAACATGTCTCTTAGGGAATTAATGGAATGTACTCACTTTCGACTGTCTACAAGCTTGGCGGTGGACTGCAGTGATGGAAACTGCGTATCGCTATAGATTTCTGGTGGTCCTTGCTGTGCTCTCCGCGGCCTGCCACCCTCCCTGGCACCAGGCGGCCTGTACACACCACCAGTCTGAACTGGTTCTGGGGTTTCTGTAACTAGTTATAAGAAGAAGATTTAGACAAGAGAGTAAGTTTGCATTCATATCTGGAAAACAAACAAATAAACAAAAACCCCTCCCACAATCTTACAAGTATGTTTTCGCACCTTTTAAAGCTCTGGAAGCAAATATTTTAGATGAGGCAGGCAATCAGGTGTCACCTAATTTTACCTATACTTAGTAGTCAAATTAAAGTGTGGCTCCATTGTATTGCCTCGCAAAGTTCAATGAATTAAAACCACTGATGAGGACTTCATGTTTCTTATTTGCAATTTATTAGCAGCTCACATTTAAAACTAGAGATTTAAACACATAATTATATATTTGCCAAATCTTATTTAAAGCACCTCTTCAGATGCAGAACAGAATATCCAAATAGTTCGTGTATTTAAGGTAACAATCTACAATGAAGTAACACCAATTAATTAGCTTTACCCCCTTGGCTGCACAAACAAGAAAACACCCAGCAGGCCACTTTTCAATGAATTTCTCAATGGAAATCAGATCACGGCTAAGTAGTTTATCTCTGCTGATACTAATAAATTATATTTAATCAAAACTCATGTCCTATCCCAGTTAAAGAATTGATTTTGGAATGGCATGTTCTCTGAACCCTAGAACTGATTTCAAAAGCGTACTACCAACCATGGAACTCTACTCAAGAACTGCCACATTAGACATCAGACACTGGCTGAACATCCACTTGATTGTCGAAGCAGTACTTTTAGGTTAACAGAAATGCTTCCAACAGATATTTTGCAGATTGCAAAGTAGAGGGATCTCCTTCAAAGCTGGAATGCTCCGCCACCCAGTCCCTTTCAAAGTCAGAAATAAAACCTCTCCATTTGTGTTTATTTACAGTATCTGACAGTACTATCGATTCAGTTCCTCACATCCTTTCACAAGGAGATTTCCTCATTTGCCAGTATGTCAAACAAGCCATAGTAGGTTAGAAGGTGCCTGAATAGAAACTGCTCCTTGAGCTCTACCTTCTGAGCAGCTTCATTCAACCTGATACGCTTTCAGCTGGAAAAAGCAACAACTTGAGTTAGATTTACCAATCGGTTCAACAACAGGTGCTGGTGCAGGAGCTGACTTGTTCCAAGGACCAGATGATCTGTCTACACCACCACCAGTCTCCTCCCAGCTGTCACCGGGTTCTTCTCTTTTTTCACTTTCATCATCTTCTTTTTCACTATAAGAGAGAAATGGTAAGTAGCATTTTACAAGCAGAGGTTTAAGACTTGCCAGAGATGACACAATCGCCATAGACAAGGCTTCATGAGCACTGTACTAAAGATACTAGATTTAACCAGACTACATTAGTCCTGTAAACACTGTATTAGTACTTCCATCTGAACAATTTTTTGGCACAATACTACATAACTTGGCAACCAAGAAGGAGAAAAGTTCTTAAAAGAAAGACAAATTCAAACTGTACTACGTGATCAAAAAAACTGACTTCCTATTTTGAGTGTAAAGACTTTTTTCTTACTAGGACAGCCATGCATTTGGATGTGATGAGAAAATAAAGCAGGAAAAGGCTGTAAGTCCAGCTTCAAGAGGAAGAAATCGTGGAAAAGTAGTGACAGAAAGCAGGTCCTGAGCTCCCTTTCCCTATAACCACAACCACCTGAGAAACACTTATAGTACCCATACAAATATAATCTAGAAGCCAACTCAGATTTTTTCTTTTTTTAAAGCAGGCAATCAAAAAATACAGACAGAAAAATATGCCATTTTTAAAAAGATAAATCCTATGCAAAATCCCAGCTGTATTTTATTTAGACTATTTTATTCTGCATAGCAATAGTCAGATACTCAAAATTTGCTAGACAAAGCTACTACAGAAAGCCATGTGGTCTAATGGGACATACGTGCTGGGTGAGGCTGTTAAAAAAATGAAACGTGGTCTGAACAGCAGCAGCAAAGTGTGAATACAGAAGTAGTTCACAACACACCAAATTCTACTAAACATGATTGGATAAGCTTTCTATATAAGTAACAGTCAGAGAACAATTAAAAATATCTATAATTTCTGAAAATTAAACAGCCTTCCACTGTTCATCCAAACACAGCAACGATCTTAGTAAGCTGGACCAAGGGCCGAAACATATCACCATCCTGTTTTAAACTACAGTCAAAAGCAGATGCCTACAGCCTAGCTAGAGCAGAGTAAATATACATAGCATCCCCACCAGATACCCTGTGTCTTATTGTGAAATAGATCTCCAGACCTGGATAATTTGTAACCTCCAGTGGATTTTTCTTCCATCTACTTCTCTGCTCTCCCATTGAATATAGTTACTGAGTGGTTCAAAATACTGCAGCAGAAACTTCCACATGCCTGAAAATCTGCCACAGCATCAAAAGCACTCAGAACACAGGCCTTTGTCTGGAAAACCAAAGTACCTGCTTTTCCATCAAACAGTACCAGCAGTCAGTGAAGCAGCAGCCCACTTGTTACTCGTCCTTTCAGATGTGATTATCTGCTGTGACACTTGGACCAAATATGTGCCAATGGCCTAAAAGGACTCGTTACGTGAAGGGGGGGATGTTTAAAAAAAAAAAAAAAATCAACCAAAGAATATGTAAGACCTGCTCAAACAGTGAAGAAAGCATCTATTGCACTGGTTACAGGTAAGATGATTTTAAGATGGCATTATTCTGATCATCATCAATACCAGGACAAGGAGGATTATGTGGCATTCTAAGACTGAGGTCATAAAAATCCTTTTTCTGACCAGATGAAATGTTTTTCTTAACCAGGACAGACTTAAGCACATACTTACTTTGGTCCAGACTACAGGAATGATCTAATGAAAAAGCAAACAAAGAATCTTGGATAAGACTCAAATGCAGTCCTGTGGGATCTTGTCATGGGACACTAGTTTTACCAACTATATTTTTCTGTTTTTGAGATAAAAACGCAATGGTTCAGGAATTCACTCGCCAAAATGAGATGCTGAGTAGACTGAGTCAGATGCCCTTACAGGAGTCAAACAATTCAGTGGGAATTACTATCCTGCACTCCTCTTTGAGACTACTTTACTCTCCTGCTTTACTATCTTTATGGAGGGGAATGTTAAGCATTTGTAATAAAAAACTGAGTCCCGATCAAAACAGATAGACCTAGAGTATCAACAGAGATTTAGAAAATAAAGAGAACATCAACAGAGAACAGTTAAACCTAAGTTGCCCTGCAGCAAACTTCTATACTAGCAGAAACATATAAAACATCCATTTAATTGGACTTCACGGAGGCAGCTCTGAACAAACAACTTGCTTTTTAGATATAGGCAATAACGGGTAATGATTATACAGGAGAGAAAAAGAAAAAAAGCCACTAGTACCTTATTTGCATGGACTGAACTCTAAGACCACTATAATCAATTTCTTCCTTTTGCTCAAACTCCTTCCAATCATCCTCTTCCTGTAAGAAGAAAAAAATACAAGCTGTTATCTTCTTTACACTGAACATAGAAAAGAATGTAACTAAGATAACACAAAAAAAACTAAGGGTGAAGGTGCAATTCCATGGGAAACTGATCTGTGTGCACCACTGGGGACAGGATTGTGCTTCCTCCCTCCTCCCCTAACTTACTATATGTCATCTAGGACACATTTGTGAGCTGACTAATTCACTGGAACAGCTAAGAAATGCCCCAGTAAAAAAGTCATCCAAGTGAAAGAAGACGACATCATCTTAGTAAAAATGCAGCAGGAAGTCAAGGGACAACAGAAAGTAGGGAATAGGACTGTGCGGTCAAGACCAGGGAAATACAAGGGCAAGACCTCTCCATTTTACTAACAGTAAGCTTTTATGACAGCTTGAACACACAGGAAGCTTTAGATTTACTTTTCCATCACGTATTTCATGAGCCAAACAGTAAAGAACATTTGGAATAGTTTATGGTGGATTTATGACAAAGATTAAATTGGTACATTTGACTTTCACATTCACAACCACGTTTGCAGCCTTTCTTGTTTTCTTAATAATGTTTTTATAATAGTAAAAAGGTCAGCTTCAAAACCACAGCAATCTTAGTACACAAAAATAGCAGAATACTAGTCTTTGGAGAGCACCACTTTAAGATTCTAAAACGGGAGCTCGATTATGTGTTTCAGGAACAAGGAACCCACCTAAGCGGAGCCAATTTTGTCCTACTGTGTCATCAGCAGGTTCTGGGGTCAAGGTAGGCCAGAAATGGCCCAGAAAAGATAAGAAGTCCTCCCATGTTCCTAGTCACAGCTCTAAAACACACACAGCCTAAACAGTAGTTTACATAATTCCTACACTCCACGTGAAATGCAGTGATATTACTTTAAATATGAAAACCTTGCAAGCAAGGTCTGCCAATGGCACAGCCCCCTTTCTGCTGAACAGCTGGGAATACAGCTTCTTTTAAGACCCCTGTCCTAGGATCTTCTACATTATTTAACCTCCAGCAGGAAAACTTTGACATGCTTTAAAGTAACAGAAGTAGAGACCGACCTCATGTTACTGCATCGCCTGCTGAAGATTCAGTCTTTTGGAAGGGCGTGAATCTACAGCTCTAAATTCTTTTAGATTTCTTATATCCTCATCTCCATGGAAACATCACAGTTTCCGAACGAACATACCTTTCACATTTAATGATCTTTATTTCTAATTCAAGGACAGGCTTCAGTCAAAACCAGATAGTATTTTACAAGTAAATGAGTGGAAGAGCAGCTGACAGATTACCACTGACCTTGGTCTACTCAGAAGGCTACTGCAGGTGTCAAGCTCCCCAAGTTAAACATTAGGAAACAGCAGAGTATTTCTTAGAATTCTTTTTAAAATACACAGCACGGCCAGTTGTAGGGCACTAACTCAACTACGATCACTTAAGCTCCCCTTGCATTCTCATCGTTCCGCCGCAACACGGTACGAAAAAATCCCTGGCAGTAAAACCCTTCCCGGCAGGAAGGCAGAGAGCCTGGCGCACTTTTGTCCGCAGAGGCAGCGCGATCTTATCGCCAAGGTCCACAGGCCGCACGCCACGAAGCCAGGCGGCCGAGGGCTGGCACCTGAGGCGAACGCCCAGCGCCGGCCGCTGCCTGGCGCCAGGACCCAGCAAGCAGCGAGGGCTGCTCAGAACCGAAGTCGCAGACTGGGCGCCGGCCCCGCGTTCCCCGCTCCGCGCGGGTGCAAGGCGCGGTACGAGGTCGGGGCCCGTCCGGGCCGGAACCCGCCGGGCTTCTCTCCCGGCAGCAGGGCCTGCCCGGCGGCCCCGGCCCGCTGCCGCCGCGCTCCGCGGCAGGACAGGCCCGCGCCGCGCCGGGAGCCCCGCCGGGCACCGCGCCGCTACCGAGCGCGCCCGCATGGCCGGGCGGCGCCGCTCCCCGGGCCCCGGCGCGCCCCCTGCCGGCAGGAAGGCGCCCCCGGGGCCGGCGGAGGAAGCCGTGACCCTTCCCCCACCGCGGCCCCGACGGAGCGGGGCGGCCGCGCTCACTCCCCCCTCCCTGCCCCGCTTCTCCCCGCCGCACCTTGGTCGCCGCCTTAGCGGAGCCGGCGTTGGAGGCGGCGGCCCCGGAGCCGCTGCTGTCAGCCGGGCGGGTTCCGCCGGCCGCCGCGGCCGCCCCCGCAGCGTTAGAAGCGGCGTTGGCGGCGCTGGAGGCGGCGGCGGCGCCTCGGCCGCTCTTCTCCTTCCGCTTCTTCTTGTCCCGCTTGGCGAAGAAGTCGTCGAGGCTCCTCTCCTCGGTCTCCGCCATGGCGGCGGCTCCGGCTGGCGCCCGCGGCCGGGCCTGGCGCGCGGCAGCCGCTCCCGCCGGCGGGGCGGGGCAGGGGGCAGAGGAGGGGGCAGCGGCGGCCCCGCGCCAACAGGTCAGCCTCGCGCGGCGGCGGCGCGGCGCCCCGCTGCCCGCCGGCCCTGGCCGAGGGTAGCGCGCGCGGCCGCCGAACGGCTGCGGCTGCTGCTGGCCGAGCCCGCGCGGTCCCGCCGGGCTCCCGCGCTCCGCGCTGGTGGCCGCCGCTTGACACGGCCCGAAAGGGAGGAGGGGGCAAGGCGGCCCGCCGCGGGGCCGGGCTGGGGAGAAAGGGGCGGGGCCTCCCGGCCGTGCCTTCTCCTGCGCATGCGCCCCGGCGCCCCGACCAATGATCGGCCGGGAAGTCAGTGCCTGTCGGCCAGTCAGAAGTCTCCAGGGGCAAGGTGCCGACGTTACGGCGTGAGAATGCGTGGCGGGCGGGTAGGCGGTGGCGCGGCAGCGGATTGGTCGAGCCGGCCGGGGGAGGAAGGCGCACGAGGTTCGGTGGAGCGCGGCGGCGCGTGCGCGCTGAGGCCGGGCTCGCGGGGCGCTGCCGGCGCGTGAGGCAGCCCGGCGCATGCGCCCGGCGGTCGCTGCGCGCGCGCGTTGGCCTCCCAGGCTTCCGTCGGCAACTGAGGCTAGCCGGCGGCCCGCGGGGGCCGGTGTCGGGGGCGGCCGGGCAGGGCTCGCCGGTGACTGGCCGCGGCTCCCCGAGAGGCGGTTGGCTGTTTCCTGCGTCGGGGGCAGGCCCTTCCTGTCAGCCCGCCGCGGAGCGAGAGAGAGGCAGGAACGGGAGCCCGAGGGCGTTGTCCCCGCCCGGAGCGCTGAGAGAGCGGCCCCTGCCCTCAGCCGGTCCTGCCGGCCCAGGGCGCCTCACAGCCTGCCGAGCGGCGGCTCGATGTGTGCCCCGCTCCTCACTCGTGAGGTGGTGCGGCGTTCACTCCTAGCGTGGGCTGAGGTGACTAAGGCTCGGCCTCCCCGCGCCCTTACACTGCCATTGTAAAGGAGGCAAGGAAGTAATTTAGCTTTCATCTTGGAAACGATGTGGTTAAGTGAGTAAGTCTTGAAACACCACTCTGCCTAGGATGTCCGGATGTGTTGGCGTAAACTTCTGAGCTGCTTTCCTGACTCGTAGTGAAGCCCGGGGAATATCTGCTGGGAATCAGACTTCACAGTGGGTGTCTGCGGATTGTCACCACTGGCTGTGGATGCTGTAGTCACCTTTAGCTCTGGAAAGAAGCATGGGAGTTCACCCACCGTGGCTTCAAAATGCGTTGTCAGAAGTTTTGAGGCAGGACATTTTCAAAAAACAGCCTTAGACTGCCATGAGTCATAAATAGTTGCATGAAACATCATTGTTTCTGGTGACTGACTGTTGGTCAGCCCTCATAAGGAGACAGATGTTCCTACTGCTAAAGTGTGAGCCCAAACGGGAATTTCCTGTCAAATAAGCATTGGTTTGTATTATAGTAATATAAAAACAAGCACGTTTGTATTCTTGATTTATTTAGTATCATTTTATACTTTGTGATGGTTTTTCTTGAAATCATTACATGCATATATATGTATTAACATATAAATGAAAGCTTTTTTTGAACTTTGGAGAGTGTTTGGCAGTCTCTTTAATTTGCGTCCATGAAAATACTGTTACTTAGTGTTTTCCATCCATAATTCTCAGCTTGTTTGAAAGAACAGGGGAGGTGCTATTGTCATATTGCAGAAGAAGGTTTGTTACAGTCCTCTTTTCATGTCTGTCATGCTACGTTCTTCCTATGTTTTTCTATTACCATTAACATTCTGTGCACTTACAGGATTTGATCCTGCACAGAGCAGGCCCTGAGAAATAAAAATTGCAAGTGTGTTAACAGTTCATCTGGTAATGTTGAGAATGCCACACCACTTTCGATTTTGCGACAGGAATAATTACTGAAGTAGAAAGCAAATTCGGTAGCTAAGTCTCATTTTCTGTGCCTCCTTGATGCACTTGGGCTCCCCTCCTACTCCTGCTGTCTCCTTCGTTTGACAGAAGGTCACGTGGAAGACATGACGCAGGACAGCTCGGTGTGGAAATGTGTTTGATGTTCCTTTCATCAAAGTGCTGCCTTCCCTGGCGTTTGTGCTCCATCACTGCCCAGGAAGCTGACATACCTCCGCACTGCACCATGCCGTGACTTGCAGGCTCAGCACTGATAATAATATGCAACTAAGCAGACAATTTGCATCCCTCAGCTTTTGTGGTAGGTAAGCTAATAATGGCCACTAAGTACGGAGCTGTGTCTGATTCTAAGCTACACTTTTTTTTGAATTTCAGCAGCTGGTGAAATATTTTCCTTGCATTATTATGGATAACCCTTAGTATCAGGCTGAAGAATGTGAACCTGATGCCTTTTTGCTGCTTTTAGCATCTGCGTCACTTGTCCCTTGCAAAGACAGTGCTGTAAGGCTGGGATGACCAACTCTGGATTAGAAACATAATAATACCTGTCAGGAGCAGAGTACCAAGAAACATTTCAGCTGTTAAATCTGGAACAGACTCACTGAAAACCATGGAAAATAGCAGCAACGTTTTAGGCCTCAGAAGGCTTAGATCCAGACTTAAAAGACATGTCTCAGTTGGCACTTTAAAGGAAGCATCACTTATGCAGTTATGCTTGGATTTGCCTCCCACTTCTAGTTTTATTTTTCTGTAGAATTGTGAAAACGTGCTGATGGACAGCATTTGTAGTTCTCTGAAAATGCATTGTGTTAGCCTTTATGGTTAAGATTGTCACTGTGTAAAATGTTAGATGCAGAAAAAAAAGGGTCAGTATTTCTGTTTTGGTTTTTTTTCCTCTCTCAAGTTCAATGATCTGCAATACTTATGCAGAGGACGTTTGGCTGAAGAATGTCTCGCAGGCATGGACTGGCAGAAGTAATGTCTGTAATGCAAGGAATACATCCAGAGTGCCACATTGCCGTGAGGGGAGCATGAGCTCAGCAGGCAGCTTTCTACTGCACTATATATCGCTGACCTGTGTGACCAACCTTTGGCAAGACACAGTGCTCCAAACACCTCTGCTCAGGTACGGATGTACCCGGAGGACGCTGAGGGCTCTGTCTCTTTCCCCCCCCAAGTTAGCAGTGCACGCTGCGGCATGCTGGTTGCGGCATACAGTGGTGCCTGTACACTTCCCATATCCGTCCTGTAGCTATGATGAGTCTGGCCATGATGCTGTTTCCCTGTGCTTCTTGGTGCGTTTTATAACGATTCGGGAATGAAGCACTACTGCATGTAGGGGAAGTGATGCAGCAGCTACTCTTCATGTGGAGAAACTCAAGAAAGGAAAGCCAAAAAGTGAGTTGTGAGTGATACTACAGTTGTTAGGAGCAGACTTCCGTTTCCAGTCACCCAGTGCTTTGTCTTACCCTTACTTCTTTGGACCTAATTATCTCCATCCTGCGACATGAAGGTGACAACGCTGCAAACTACTTTGACATTTGCAGAGCACAAGCAGAAGAACACTCATAGGCAGATGCCTGCTTAAGGAAATTGGAGAAGGTGCACTTAGGTGCAGAGTGGCTTGCAGAAGGTTCTGGCGGAGTCCTTGCCACAGCATGGGCCCTGCTTCTCTTTAGGACCTTAACCTGCCTACCAGCTTTGGGGCGCTAAGAGTTTGCTGTGATTTCAGACCTCTGCAGCCAGAAGGGAGAACTGTTTTCATGCCCATTTCTCCACCAGTAATTGCCATCTCAAAGCAGTCAGTGGTGGCAGCAGTGCGTGGTGTGTTGTTGAAGTATTAAATATTACGCAATGCCAGCTTGAAGCCACCTTAAAAATAGTCTTTTATACTGTAGAATCAGTATAATAATGCTTATGCTAAAACGTAAACAGTCGAATGATAGGCTGGAGTACCAGTTCCTTGCTGGTGTGGTGTGCCATACTCGGTGTGAAATCTGAACCAAAGCATGGGCTGGCACAGGGCTGGCACCCTCTGCTTCCCCTGCGGATGCAGCAGCACGCGTTCAGGCTGTGGCGCAGAAGCAGCTGTGCCCAGCTGAGGAGGAGGATAACGTGCAGGGATGGTTTGACGGCACAGCTGATCCGACCTAGTGACTGGCTGTCGCCGATGGGGGTGGCCGTGCTGTACAGCCCTGGTTAGCCTCTGTCCCCCTCCCATCTGCTGCCACTGGCGCATGTCTGACCCTGCAGTGGCCTAATTCAGGGAGCTGAGTGGTAGAAAAGTTTCCCGGCATTTTGCAGGGCAAATTTTCTGCTGATTTTGCTTCCTGAACTGTCTCTTGAGACATCAGACAGGTGCTGGTACTAACACACGACAGGGCGATGGGAACGCACAGCAAGCGAGGGGGAGTAGAAATGTCCTTCTGTGCAGCAGGTGGCTGTTAGATTGTGTTATCTGTGCTCTCTGGCTGCATCCTGGGGCTTTTCGTAACAGCAAATGCCACGAATCCCTACACGGAACTGTAAGTGTGATATATACTGCAGGAGATGATAAAATCTGGTTTTTGGTTTTGGTTTTCTTAGGAAAATCGGTTGGAAACATGTTCACGTGTATTTAATGTAGCAACTGCTAGACTAGAGGATAAACATAAACCAGTTTATGAACCTTAGCACCAAGAAATAGTTGTGAAGCCTTTAGTGTCTCATGTTCTCGGTTTCCCATGGTGCAGACTAGTAATGCTCAGATAGCACTCAGGCTGGCGAAGCGTGCGGGGGGCTGTGTGCCTAGCTAGGTAGCTAGCAGCAATCCATGTAAAAGTAGAGAGACTTCGTCACAAGAGCTTTAGCGCTTCACATGAAAGCACTTTGTTTTAGAAGGACCAGATGTGCTACATTTGACTTCTGACGAACTATTCACAGAAATAATCTTTTCAGTGGCTTTTGGTCTTTGCCAGGGATAGAGAGAAAAGCTGCTGGAAAATCATCATTTATGCTTAGCTGCTTCCTTCTTTTCCAGCCACTTCCCCATACTGGAATACCTTGATGATTTTGCAAGAAACTATTTCCATTCCAATGAATAAACATTTCAGTAGGAATCTAATCTAATTTTTAAGAAATATGCTGGATCATCTGAACCTACGATCCAAGTTTTGTTGGAACAAGAACTTAGAATCATATATGAGAAACTTTAAAACCCCTTCCCTTCACATCACAGTATGATTGTAGACTCATAATTTCACCAGATTTGTCTCTGTCAGTGACATTTACGAAGAGCAGTTCCACAGTGGGAGAGCCAGCAGTCTTTTCATACCTGAAGCATCGCTAGAAGATAGCAACGAGATCTGATGCCAGATTGTATGTTGTTACGCTGTAGAATTCATTTGATGATTTAGAGAAGCTGCTGTCTATAATTACAGCACACATGAGAAAGAAAGAAAACCTGAAAACCTATCAGGGGGCTGCTACGAAGAAATACACAAATAATTTGTAAATTCCCTCTTCTTTCTCCAATCAGAGAGAAACTGTGTCAAGAATGAGGAGGAGGTTATGTTTCACCGTTCCTAGACAGCATCCAGTTAACAACCCGAGCGTCTGTGCCGCCTCATCTCTGGTACCACCACGCGTGCGTGTTTTCTCTCATCATCACTGTTCTTGATGGAGTCTCAGCTTGGTAAGTTCTGCACTGCTACGTAAGAAGGTGTTATTGCTGCTCTGAGGAGCCTACATCCTGTCAGCTAAAAAAGGGCATCTGCCATCATCTGCTGTTCTTTTATAGTTGTTGTTGGGTAATCTCTTAATCCAGTAATTTTTAAAATAAAAATCTTGCAGGTGGTACATGCCAAATGGCCTTTTTGGAGAGATTAAATGAGGAACTGTTTGGCAAGTAACTGTATGGGGAACGATTTTCCATGTGAGGAGGAATGTGCGAGGAAAGGCATGACAACCCTTGTGTGCTGATTCCTGTTATTCACTGGTGGATCGAGTATAGTGGATTTGGAGTGTATTTGATTTTGTCAGTCATTCAAAACTAAGTAGCTTTGTTAGCTGATGTTTCAATTAAAGATCCGAAATACCTACAGACTACCTCTTATACTTGCTGTATCCCATTACGTTCCCTAATATGTGCCATTACTCAGTAGTCTTTGAGTCCACTTAATGAACTGTGTTGTCACCCCACGTAACTGTCGGTAGTGTAAAGTCCTCATCCACCGAACACGCGTATGGTTAGCCTCATTCCTGTGCAGCGACTTGGGAAGGGCAGCCAGCTGAGATTTTGCGTGACAGGGGCCAAGGTTCCTTATGTTCCTCGGACAATGCAGGATCTGTCTTTGCACTTTATGTGACCATACCTCAAATGCAATACAATGAGGGTGTCAATATTTAAAATATAAAAGAAATTCAGGAGTGAAAGATGGAAAATCTTTTTGATCATGGTGCCATCAAAATAAGAGAAACTAGCTAGGGTTACCCATGTGTTGATGCTGTGTGGATGCCTGTTCAAAAGAAGTTTGGCCAACCTGCCTTAAGGGGTGTTGATATCAAGAAAGAGCCAAGCATATAAAAAAACAAATATCACAATATATCAAAAAGTATCACATTTGCACAAACTGACACCCTGGCTAGGACTCTCAGTATCCAGTAAAAGGACGTGACCTGGGCTGCAGGCAGAACTGCTGTTGCTCTCCTGCACCTTCAGCTTTTCCAGAAGTTTAGGCTAGAGTTAAAAGTTGTTTGTTAAGCGCCACTGGGACGTTCGCATGAGCGCCTGTGCTGGCTTGCGTATTGCAAAATGAATCACATCGAGTTAATAGCCCACTTTAACTGCTTCAGCACTGTTTGCACTAGACTTCACTGATGGTCTTGTGACACAACAGAGCACTTGCCATTTCCACGTGGATGCTGTGTGCGCAGTGGAGGGGTAGTTCAGGCTTCATATAGTTGTACTATAAAAAGAAAGAGTTGACGTGCTGGAAAGTGGAGGGCCAATGTTCTTAATCCAGCCCTCTTGAGCTATCATGAAAATACTGGAAGGAAAAGAAAGTCAAACGAAAAACCTGATACTCTATTTTTATTATAATTTTAACAACATGAGTAAATTGAAATCTGTAAGCAAAGCAATTATATGAGGAGAGTCTAATAAAGTTGTTCAAGCTACAACCTACTTTGATTGTTGAATCAAACTGAATAAAGCAGGCTGCTTTGATGGGTTTTTAGCTTCCACGAACATAACTGGCAGTGACATCTTTTGCTTTAATGGCAATGGTCTTCTGTGGGCTGGGAGTTTCATAATCAGCTGAAAGTAAAAAAAAAACAAAAACAGATAAAATTGGTCACTGCTGCAAAGAGGAAAATTGCTGAACCAAGTACTATCTTCAGTTCAGCTGGTGAAACCTCATCAACTTCAGCAGGATCTGATTATAAAAAAATTCCTCCCTGACCTGAGCAGAAGAGCAAGTCAAAATCTGTGGATCAGATTCTCAGAGGTTCCATGGTTAATGGTGATTAAGGATCTTAAAAAAGCCCAACCAAGCCACCTACCACTGTAAAGGCGTTTACAGGTTATTATCAGAGGACAAATATTAAGACTCTGAACTATCTTTCTTCACCAGAGCTACAGTCGGTGGGCCTGATTCTGTCCTCAGGCTTCAGGGGAACTTGTGTGCTTAGCAGGGGAGCTTCCCCAGCATCACAGCTGTTGTATTTGGACTGCATAGTGGGAGAGGGAGGGAAGGCATAATGTACTCAAGGCAAGAAACAACAGCGCAGCTGCTTTGCAGCCACTAATGTAGCCCCCAGATGCTGTAGTAGCCTTTTAATCTCACATCTCAAACCTTCAAGGAAGTGAAACTCATAGACCTACTGGTGTATCCCTAAACCTCGTCCTTTTGTGCCAGTGCTGGAAACCACCCATCTCCAAAACATCAGGAACCTCTGCATGACTGGATTTGGGGTGTGCTTCCCCTTTGGCAGCTTCTTCAAACTTCACCATCTACCACCCAGCCTTATGAAACATGAGAACCGCCCTAGTCCTCCTGCCTCCAGCAGCCTCACAACGCCTTCCCAGGGAACACATGTTCTTCATTCTCACTGCACACTTGCTTTTAAGGACAAGTACCTGCTCTGTTCTCCATCCAGAAGGCAGTGATATGCAGCGATGTCTTTTTCCAGCTGTTGTTTGCTGGTCAGTAGGTTTTCACGATCCCGCTGCTGCTGCTCGGTTTCTACTTTGATTTCTCCCATCTCTGCCTCCAGCTTGGAAATCACAGAGCCTAGGTTCTGCAGTTCGATGTCGTGCCAGTGCTTGGCGTCATATAAAGAGTTTTCCAGACCCCTCTTCTGTAAGGGCAGGACAGCAGACATTAAACCAGTCAGTTTTCATATGCTTCATAGTGATTTTTATTCAGGTGTGGCCAATATCTCTGTTAAAAATGCTTAAGTGGAGATGTACTATTTTGAGAATTCCTTTATTTAGATCCTTTGAAAAATGTGTATTATCATTACAAAGGTTGAACTGCTTTGGTTAGAAGGCACAGATATTCTTCACATTGTCAAGTACTACCCACCCAGCGATCTCAGTGACATTATGATCGAGTATGAAGACACTGAAGATTGAAATTTGGGGCCCAGTTGTCAAATGTGGTACACTTAGTGCTCCACATCAATCAAGAAGAGCCCAGAAATGTCTGGCATCTCTAGAAACAGGATTTATTCTTAAGTCTGCATCCCAAGACGGGAATGTTTTCCTCAGGAGGTGTGTTGAATTTGCACACAACATACCCATTGAAACCCCAATGTTACTTACCAAGGTTCTCAAAGATTCCGTTTCTGCTTGCAAGCTCTGTATTTTGCAGGCGGTTTCATGGAACTCGGTTCTGAGGCACTCCACCAGCTCTTCCTCCTGGGTCCGCACGGCAGCTGTTGCTTCAGCCTGTTGCTGATCAAAGATTGCGACTGCTGTCACAGCCTACTCAAATGATGCTTTAGTTTCCTTACATACCAAGCTGGCGGTTAATATTTTCACAGTTTGTGGCAATTCTGTCTTTAAGTTTGATTCTGGTATATTAAATCCCTCAGCTGAACAATTCTGGATGCTTCTTAGTGTCAAACTTATCATATTTTCTATGCATTTACTGTAAAACAGCTTATACATGTAAGTGTATGTATTTTATCTATGTCAACAAAAGCTGTTCAGCTTTCATACTCGTATGTTATAATGACCTAGAAAAAGAAAATGTTGCTGTAATTCTTCATTTTGTAGCTATACTTTATTATTTTTTTTAAGTTAAGTGTTTTCACTTAGTCTATTGGGTTTCAGAAGTATTCACACCTTGATTTTCACAGAGGATTCTATGAGTCAGATAGCAAGTCATATCACAGAGGTCCAAAAAATAATTTCTGGTAATTGAATTAAGATATTTTTATGCAATTTCATACTCTTGTTGCTTGTGGGTTTTTATATGTGTTTAGTTCAGGATCCTTGAAATTAGGTGAAGGAAAAGGTACCTTAGTAAAAATAAAATTTCTATACTTTTTAATGAGGGCTGAGATCAAGGTTTTCAATCCAGAGCTCTGAGCTCTCTAGCAGATACAATTCTTCAGTCAAAACCTACATTTCTTCTGATTGATGCTAAAGTTAAACTATGCAAAATACTTCTCTTCCACTCTGAAAATTCATCTTGACCCTGTCCTGCTTTTCTGATAATGTGTTCCTTTATTTTAAAAATAAGATCACATTTTTAAAAAACATAGGACCATGCACCAGAAATAATTTTTATATATTTTTTTTTTGGTACCACCATGTGAACCCCACATCTTGGTCATTGTGAATGAAATAATCTCAGGTGCAAAAGGTCATCTAAGTACCAGTTAAGTCTCAAACAGAATTTAGGATTTATGAACCTGTGTTGCAGAGGGCTGAATTTCAATCCAAACACCAAAACTGTCCTTTTCAGCAGATTGCACAGAGCCTGTATTTTCCAGAAATACTTTATAGGGGCTCGTGCTTCAGAGAGACATAATCCCACCTCGCTAGTCTTGGTGAACTCAGCCTAGTGATCATGGCCCTGCCGCTCTGGAATAATTTGTGTCTTCTAAATTGTGTTGAGAGTGTAGTCTGCATGTTATTATGGTTCGAGGACTATAAATGCCTCTTTTTAAAGAGATATATAGGGCAGGCAGAGTACCTTTGCATCTATGTTTGTAGCCTACACCCATTACCTGAAGCCTGGCATCTCTGGCATCTCTCATTCACATTTGCCCTGCTGATGGCCCAAATACCACTTATAAATCCCACTTGCCCTCACCACAGATGGTGTGGAAACTCCTCCAGGAGTTACCCGAAGCTGTCACGGCTACCTGATTTTAGTGATGTGAATGATAGAACAGGCAGATGGAGTAGATGGAGGTGGCCACATCAGGCCCTAAATACAGGATGACACAGCAAGTAAGCACACGCTGAATGAGCTCTAAAGCTTTTGGTACACAGAAGGTTTCCTCATCCTCCTTGCAGGATTACCAGCTGAGTTGCCCCAAGAGTCCACGTGGAGGGGGCTGCTGGGCATGACACTTGGCCCCAGCTTCGGCGTTCTTTCTGTAGAGAAGTGCAGACGTAGCCTTTGTGCCCTCTTCACTAGGCAGTTTGTGTTTCCTGGGGACTCTGCTTCTCCTGTTTGTGAGATGCTCCACAAGGGAGAGGCCATACTGAATTGTGGTCCTCACAAACAACTGGATTAATGGAGGGAGAGGATGAAATCATCCTCCTAAATCATTATTATTTTGGTGCTTGAGCTTCTGAGGAATGAGCGGATTTCAAGCTCATCTGTACAGTTCTGAGCCAGGCGTTACACAAGAGTGCAGAATCTCTCATTAGTCAAACAGACTTGATTTACGGAAGATGATTAAAGGATTATTAGGGATAGGAAACCAACATGCAGGGCCTGATCAGCATGATATCTGCAGAAGGAAAGTGACTCTGATAAGCTCTTAAGAGTTCTGGGAACGTGTTAGCAAAGTGGCAAAGAAGGGAGAAACAATTGGCATAATTCACAAGATTTTTCAAAACCTTTTACAAGCTCTAGCATAGAGGGCGACAGAGGAAGCTGTGTACTCATGTGCTCAGGGCAAAGCATTGCCATGGGTCCACAGCTGGTCAAGAGACAGGACATGAAGAGGAGGATTAAGGTCTAGTTCTATTATGAGAGAAGTTTAACAGCCTGATGCCTCGAGGTTTACTGCCTCGGGGATGAATCATGAACTAGGAGGATTTATGGATGGCAGGAAACAATATAGATTAGCAATAAGCAGGGGTGGATGTATGGAATCAAACTAGATGAATGAGCAGTGCTGCATGATTAAGTAAGCCATGTTTTGGGGGAAAATATTAAGCAGCTTGTATGCCTTACAAGGGTTTAAATCACTTGTGTCAATTCAGGGAAAGGTTTTGAGCATTATGGACAAAAAGGTGCAGAGCTCAAACTAATGAACTGGAGTTTTGAGGTTACTTACTTATCTAAAAAATCCCATGTGAAACCCTGTTAGGTATGAATATAAATTGGTCTGTTTTGATTCCTGAATACCTGTGAAAAGTCTAGCCAAGATTGCAAGTCCAGTCAGAAGACAAAGCAAATGAGGCAAGAGAATTGGTCAGGAAATCACAAAAGTACTGCCCTGACATCTAAGTCCGTGCTAGGACACCATTTAAAATACTTTGGTCTTAACTGTTCAAAGCTGCACCAAAGAGTGGGTGCAGAGAAAGGAAATTAAAGAGTTAGGGACCAAGGAAATCTCCCAAAGAGAGATAGAATAAAACAGCAATGAAGAGCAAAGGAGAGGAGGGAACTGCTCTCTTTCTTCTGGTGTCGCAAAAGAGCAAAGACAAATTTTTCACAATATAAGTAACCAAATGAAGCAACTTAGCTACATAAGATGACATAAGTCCACAAGCTTGGTTGAAAAAAGAGCTGGATGTAATTAGCAGAACTTGTTATCTGTATAAACAGTCATAATCTGAACACATCTGGATGAGAAACAAAACGGTATAAGATACAAAACTGCATCATCTGTGTTTAATGAGAGGTATATTTGGGGACATAAAACCTTAGAATGTCTTACCAGAACCTGCTTTGAACTGAAACTGATCTCTGCAGAAATCTGTGATGTTCTGATTCTTCCTCCCATAAAAAACCAAGCCAAAACAGGAATAACTTAAACTAGTAAGAGCTTAGTCTAAGATGGCTAAGTAGGGATGGGTTAGGTTATGCCTGCTTATTGGCGCTTCTCTGCAGCATCTGGTGTTGGCCACAATCAAAGGCACGATAATGGGATCCAATGATCCGTCTAGCATGAGCTGGCAGTTTTCTCCCCAAACGGTATCTCTTTGCTGTTGAACGACCAGATGCTGAAGGTGTGAAAGAAATGGGAAGAAAGAAGTTGTGCATTTGCACAGCAGGTGGAGGAACAGGAACAAGCAGGACAGGACAGTGGGGACACTGAAGAATTTGGTGCCGTCAGAGTAACGCTCATTTTGCTGAAACCCGGCAGTGGGCTAGGAACAGATTTTCTGGGAAAAGTTTAGGAGGCTACTGAGGATGCTCTGGCTTTTCAGGGCTGCATATGCTTTGTATGGAGGCACTCTCAGGGCTCATGTAGTTTTTTGCTGTGTCACTGACTTCCTTTGGGCTGTATAAGCTGAAAATCAGGCACTCACAGATTAACCTTATGAAAACTTTGCTTAGTAACAGTCTGGCCTGCTCACAGACTTGATGGGATCTCTGAGATAAGCTCCTCTGGCTATCTTCTTCTACACTCCCTAGCATCTTTGGCATCACTGTTGTCACAGGATTTTTCTTCTTTATTTTGAAAACAAACACCTACTCAGAGCTTGCATATATCTTTGCAAACATATTTCTTGCTTTTCTTCTGGTTTGGCTTCACTATCCTCTACTCCTCTCATGGCAGCCCTGTTCCATGGAATGGGCATGGGGGGCGGGCTATGTTTTTGCTAAATATTTCTATAGCATAGCTGTAGTTAATGATTTGGTGTGCCATGCTCTGCTGTAATAACCAACTCAGAATGAGATGGCTTCTAAAATACAGGATCTTGCACTGAACTCAGTGCTTCGGGTCTGCAAAGGTACTTATTTCAGCCAGCCCCTTTGGAAAATGAGCGATCCTTCCTGACAAAGAGCTGCACTAAAAGGCAGAATTCAGACTCAGCATCAGGAAAGGAGAGAACTTGTGAAGGGAATGGTTATTATAATCACTTTTAATTTCCAAGTTAATATCCCATTTTCCCACCACTGCCAAAGGAAACAATTTCAAGGAGAAAACCACAAGGAGTCTGTAGCTGAATAATTAGTGTAGAGCGATATATTTTGCCCTTTTGATTTATCGACCCCTGTAAATTGTTCAGTGGAGGAATGGCCCTAGTAAGAAGGGTAACAACTGTGGCTTATCCAATGCAGAAGGTATCAACTGATTAAGTTTGTTTTTCTCAGCCAACATTTCAGAGCCCTTAGAAGTCTTCCACAGACACCTGTGATGTCAGCAGAATCATTTCCACTGCTGCTTAACTCTGTGCATCCCAAGAAAGTGACTGATATTTATGAGCTTATTTTCCAATGGACTTGGACTATAATCTTTTAGATTTTTACCATCTTTTTTGTTTCAAGAAAAACCCAAACACTCAGCCCTCGAAGTTACTGCAGACTATTAGACAGATTCTGTGTTTGCTTCAAATCCCTTAATGTCAGAGTGGGTTACAAACCACTTACCTTGGTACGGAGTAGGGCACCTGTCTCAGCACGATTCTTTTCAATGTCTCTCTCCCAGTGGATTCTGATTTTTTCCAGTATGTCATCCAGGCCACTTCCCAGGGGTACATCAAGTTCTTCCAGCTGAGATCCAGCAAGCTGCTTGTATAACACCTTCACATCCTTGAACAAAAATAACAGACATAAAAGAAGGTGAACTGGACATTTGAATGGTATCTTCAGAGGGGCTCAAGGAAGAGCTCTTTTGGTTCCACAAACAGAGAAAGTAATTAAATTTGGTTCCAAAAGGTGTGTCTACATGAACGATTTACTGCACTGGAAGTTTTCTTTTTCAGATGTGGATTTGCCTTTCTTCTGCACAGGGAGTCTTGCTGGAGTTCCCCTTGGTGGAAGGAGACTGAAGCCTGGCCCCAGGGTGCCGCCTGGAGCAGCCCTCTCGCAGCGGCAAGTTTCTCCAGCAATCAGAGCTTGACATATACACACACGCTGCACACCCAGGGCCACAACTATATTGCACTATGCAATAACATCAACATGCAGCTACTGGGAGATGTAACAAGTTGTGCAAAACAGCAGGAGCGCTACAGCCTTGCAGCTTGTGAGCCTCATGTGTGCTTCTATGTGTGTGCACATTAGATGATGAGAACTCTCCTTCTCTGGGACAGCATTCTGTTTTATTTACATATAAGTGCTCAAAAAATATGTAAGCAGGAGAGAATTAGTGTTCTAATGCTTAAAGTCAGTGCATCAGTTGTACAGTTGTGTTCAGGAACACAAGAACAAATGAGATTTGCACATGTGTCTGAACTGTTGGGCTCCAAAATCCTTTTACATCAATCTGTTTACATGTGCTATTGGCACGAGAAAAAA
Source organism: Tauraco erythrolophus (assembly GCF_009769465.1). Taxonomy (NCBI): domain Eukaryota; kingdom Metazoa; phylum Chordata; class Aves; order Musophagiformes; family Musophagidae; genus Tauraco; species Tauraco erythrolophus. The sequence goes on along the minus strand of NC_141471.1, from coordinate 48,932,296 downwards.
AAGTAGTGTAGAAGCACCTTAGAATTGTGTTTGTAAGCAATGGCCCCTGACAGTGACAATACTGGAAAAAAATAGATGGGAATTAGGTGAATGATGAACCTGCAAGAATAAAAGCCTCAAAATGTGCACACTCCAAGTTCACAAAAGCTTCAAAAGGACTTGACATGGATTTCCTAGTGGGGGCACTGGAGAAAAGAAAGATTTCAATTAGTTCAGGAAAGTCCTTGGGACTTGATTGTGCCAGAGCTCAGCTGGAGTAATTGCAATAGTTGCTTTCAGCCTTTGTTCTGTGCCTTCTCTTGAGCAGCTTCCCCTGGTGCTGCTGCCACAGGAAAACCAGGTCTGTGCTGAGGTGGTCCTGTGAATGCCCAAGTACTCCCAATGGGTAAAGAAAGGGGCATCCTTCCTCCCTGCAAGGGCTCCTCGCTGGCTAAATGCAGAGTGAGAGGAGCTGTTGGGAAGCTGTTATTCTCATTATGCCATATATCTGGGCAGAGAAGGGCATCAGTGCCAGCTTTCCTCATTGCACAGCAATCATTGCAGTACATGGAGGTTTAAAGGGGATCTTGTGTATTTCTATCCATTTTCTGTTTTCCTTCGTAGCTAAAACAATTTCCATCTTTCTCATGCCGTGCAGTGGTGATGAAGCCACTGCTTGCTTTCTGCAAAATGCCAGCCTTGGGATTAGACTCATGAAAGTAGGGAGGGGATGAAGCAACCTCATCTTGGCAAGCCGAGTCTCCCTATGGAGACCTGCAAGAAATGGTGGATAGTGCCTCACTTCAGTGAGCCATCTCAGTTCAAGCTCTCTTTTACTTTTAAGGCATCAGCACAATTACTTGCTGTCTCTTATGAGGGATTAGTAGTAGCTCCATATTCAAACCCCCATCAGTAAAGATGCTGATTTGGGTCAGATCCTGAAACCCCAGCTGAAGAGAATAAACCACCTTCATGCAAATAGTGCTGGCGAATGCAATGAGTAAGTGGGAAAGTGTTGCAAAATTGGGTAATAACAGGCTCCCCTGCTCGCTGCCTGTCCCTGTGACTTGCTTCAGTGGTGTGTTGCTCAGGAGAGACTCAGTTTCGGGAGCTGAGCAGCTTGCTAAACCAAGCAGGATATTTTCAGAAGAACTTGCTAAATGCTCAGCATTAGTGCAGCAGGACCAGAGCTTGTTCCCTGCACACACATTTCCTCTTTGCATCTCTGGCTGAGAATCAAACGTCATTGTTGAGATGTCCACATACGTGACTGGGCAACCCCATGACCATCGTGTGGTGTCTAGCAAGAAATGAAGTGATGACATCTCTGCCATGTCATATTTATCAGACAAGAAAGAGTTAAAACTTAAATGTAAGTAATTTGATCATGCCTCAGAGGTTAGCGTTTTAATGGTGAAGAGAGAAATAGGAGCAGTTTTCAGGGCAATCCCCCACCCAGAAATGGCAGGCAGAGCTTTTTGGTGCTTGCTTTGCACTAGATGTGTGATACCAACCAGATGAAACAGGCACACATGGGCTTTGCAGTGTCCCGAGCCTGGACTTACTTCTTCGTGGTTCTTGGACAGCAAAGTTAGTTCTTCTTTCATGCTCTCTATCTGACTCTCCAGATCCATTTTAGTTAAATTAGCATCATCAATCACTTTATATAGGGAATTAATTTCATCTTCCACTGCTTTTCTGAATGGCTGCTCATTTTCATACCTGCAGAGAAAAAAACAAACCACGAACCCAAACCTTAATACAGCACAGCTCAGCAAGAAACACCTGCATTTTTTTTAAATGACACCATTGTGCTAATTAGCTCTTGTGTCCCAGACAGAGGCACAGAAACACAGAAGTTATACTTTGCTCTCACCTTGTCTTGCTATACTTGAATTTAACTGCCTGAAGTACCCTGTCATTAACTCAGAGTGTGATAAAACAGGCCAAGTTAGCAGTCTGTGCTACGGTGGTTATCAGCCTGATAGGACTCCTGAATAAGCACGGAGAGGCGCGTGGTCTCTTGCTAGATTTGGTATTTATGTGCAGTGTGACTATGGGTGGTTTTTCTCTGTTTGCTTGGCTGTAAAATGAGAATAACTGTTCATTTGTCTACACAGAAACGTTTCAGAGCTATGGTTAAAGAAAACGTGCGCATCAAGCATTACTTTTACTAATGAATGTGCTGATGGAAGTCTGATCCATGTCCCAGGGTCCCAGCCCGTTCTTAAGAACAAGTCCTAGTAGTATCAAAATAAATAGGAAATCTGAGCAGTTGGTTTGTCAACAAGCAAACAGCTTGTCTCTAAACCAGGGCTGCAATGGTAGGGAAAATTGTGGCAGGCAGTTCTAGTCTACAGCGCTGCTTGCTGCATCACTCTCATTTGTACCTTTTCATTTTAGGCTTTCCATTGAAAATGGTGGCTGGGTTGTATGGCAAATCAACTTGAGTGGGAGGCTTTTGTGTCAAACCCAGCCAACCTGGGGACCTGGTGGCCAGGGAGGTTAGACAGGAGGGTTGGCAGACTAGATGGGAGCCAGCTTCGTAAACAAGTCCTGCACTCTGCCTCTTGAGAGCCACCTTCGTTGGTGGGAGTTCAACAGCTTGGGAAAGTGGTGGCTGATGCCTGTGAGAATTAGGAGCTTTTACTATGCAGTGGATTGATTTGACATTGGTTTTGTTATGCAGACTGCTTGTCCAAGTCAGCTGGCATTTAAAGAAAAACATTTTTTTAAAACTACTTAAAAGACAAGTGTAGCTTGCTGGATGTAAAGTCATGAAATGAGTAGCTCAGAGTTGTCTCTTTCTGAAATAAGAGGCAAACCTAAGAACATGTTTAACACACGTTTTGATACAGTTAAATAAAATAATACCAGAGAAAGAGACGAGTTTAAAGGATTATAAAAATTATAAGAAATAAAAATCAATTAGTGTGATCCAATTTGTGTGTCAGATCTTGCAAAAAGCTATTTGTAAATGAACAAGTCCGTTACCAATAAAAGCTAGAAGGATCATCAAGCCTTCTGTGTAAAATTTCAAGAGCTTCATGCACTCAAGTACACGAATATTAGGCTTTGCAAACAGAATGTTAAAAAACTAGTCTGTCAGTATTTAAGATCATCCTTTACTATTCAGTTCTCTCAGTAAAGACAAGGAAAATCAGTTCAGCCCATTTCTGTTTTCTTATCTAATGTTCCTACACTCACATTTGTGGTGGTACAGTTTTTGCTTTTCAGCTGCTGCTGTAGAATGACTTTTACTTCCAAAACCCCCCGTGTGACACTGCAAATTAAAACTAATAATCACATGAATATTTGGCTTTATAAAATGTCAACCCAAATTTGAATGAATACTGACTGTTCAGTAAGAGATCAATGTCTGTATATCAAAGAATAGCTTAAGTAATTTTCATAGTGCACATTTTTGTTACTATGAATCTTCAAACTTTTCCAAAATAATGTTAGCATCATAATAATTTTGCTGTTACAAACCCCCTCCCAAGTCAGATGGTTGAATTTTCAACTTAAAAGAAGGAGCCCATTCTACTCAACTAAGCATTACTCTCCTGTAGAGTTAGCGTTTGCCAAGGCAAAGTTTCCAAGAAAGTGGCCAGTGAGTTGCCACCACAAGACTACCTGTCTTTAAAATCTTCAGCACAGGCTTGAATGTTCTCAGTGTGCAGCATGAGACGAGCATTTTCAAGGACTGCTTCGCCCACCTAGAAGAAAGAGACAACAGAGCTCAAGCAAGGAAGAGCTTCAGCACATTAGCTACATGCACTGTACATGTATCTTAAGCAGATGTATAGCTTTGATTCTGAAAATAATCCTTTAGCCTAGAGCTATTCAAGTGACTCATTCCAGATAATTTAATCAATGAATTTTGTACATATAAGTTCACAAATTCTCTGCAAATAGGCTGTAGTTTGTCATCAAACTGTTCATTGCTCCTAAGCATTCATCTTGTCGTGGAAACACATTTATTCTGATTGTCAGCTGGTCGCAAGGGGTAAAATTTATTACTGCGTGCAAGGTACGTTCATCATTTAAGTCCCACTTATATTATCTGGATAGAGTTTAAGTAGCACTTATGCAGTTCCTATTCTACTTCCCATGTCAGCAGTCCTCTTCAGGGTCATCCTCTTCGGTGAGCCAAGGAATATTTGTTGCTCATGCCGCCTGCGAGCCGTCCTCAGCTCCCAGAGCGTCGTTTTTCTTCTCTGATGGGATCCTGTAAGCTCTTGCGATAGATATGAGACCTGAGAAGCAGGCAGTCTTCAAAGATTATTACACTGAATGTGAAAGGCTTTGGAAAGATTGTGCAAATAAGACTGTGGTATCACTGCTATGGCTCTGGGGTGTACCTTTAATGGCCAGGAGGCACTTGAGGGGGAAGCAACCCTGAAAGGCTTGTGACTTAGCAGCTTGTCGTCATTCAAGAAGGTTACATAAAATGATTAAAAGGTAAAAAAGACCACTGCCTGCTGGGGAGTCACACGGGCACTGAGCTATGGAGGTGACCAAAGACACGCTGAATTCGGTACCAGGCTCAGAGTGATCATCTCTGCAAATAACCACCCGGGGGCTCCAGCCGTCCCATGGTCCATGCCGTTGCTCTGGAGGAGCTAAACTGAACATCTCTTTGGTCTTTTTCAAGAGATACCCATGGAGATTTGCAGTTGAAACTAAACCACCACAGGAATAAGAGCAGCTTTTTAAGTGGGCCGAAAGAGTTCTTGAAGCAGAAATCTTTCTTTAGATAATTAAGTCTGCAACTAAATGAGATTGTAAATCCCCTGAAGCATTCTGCTCCCCCGAGGTGAAAGAGGCCACACCATGCCGAGACATCGAGGCTGTGTCCAGACAAGTTGTCTCATCTCGAGTACCGCAAGTGGGATTTTTGCCTTACTATGGTCCTGCCTGCTCTTTGGCATGCTGCTTGGTGACAGGGTGGAGGTGGACATGCAAGGCTGAAGCATTTCTATGTGATAATTAACATTCACCCTCACAAAAAGTGGCTTACTGCTCCAAATGTCTTACAAATGCTTGGACAAACAAATATGAAATATGTGCAGGCATCTGATAAGGAGAGATCTGGAGGAATAGTCTGTTCCCTACATGGAGAAGTCCATAATGGATCATGAGGTTAAAAGCACTCTACATCTTTTAAATCTGAGGAGGCATGAGAGTTTAAAAAAAGTAGCTTGCTTACTTCTCACCTACTGTTAGGAACGAAAAGGGAAGGTGGCTGTGGCTGGAAGGCTGGGGCTGGAGCTCCGCTCCTGCCAGCTCCAGCTCAGCTTGGCTTCCAAAGGAAACAGAGCTCTTGCCATTGCACAGGCCGCCAATTTTCCCTTGATTGTAGGATTTCTTGGCCAATTCCACCGATATGATAGAGGGATAGGCCGTTTCAGGGACATGCAATTCCAACATGATTCATGCAAAGAGTGTCTAGACAGAGGAGAGAGGTCCTGTGAATGCCACCACTGGGCAAAAAGTCCCAGTTGAGGCATGAGAAAATTAGAGAGTGCAGTGAACGCGTAGGAGTCAGAGGTGTTGTGAAAGCCACAGGTGTGGGCAAAGAGATGGTACCTGAGGGCACACCAGACAGCCCCCCATGCAGCACGCAAGTACAGAAGACCTTTAGGTGCTCTCTTGCACACAGAACTGGCTCATCTCCATCGTTCAAACCCTTTTTTCCTTCTTTTTGTTTTTTTGCAACCCCGCTTTACCAGCACTGGACTAACTCCCCAGCCCCCGGATCATCCTTTCTGCGGCACTTTGGAGGGGCTGGGCAGAGCCGGAACTTTGGGGCCGTGCTGCTCTGCTGTACTCAGGTCCCCTTGCACCAGGAGACCTGAGTTTCTCCTGAAAGATGGAGAAAAGACATTTTGTTTTCACATGGCAGCAGCACGGAGGAAGAGGCAGTTCTTTGATCCAAGCTCTGAATTTTTGGTTGTTCTTTTGTCTTCTTTTTCTTTTCTTTTTTCCTACAGAAATTATTTTGTCTTCCTGCCAACTTATAAATGTATGGATTGTCAGAGAAGCTTTTATTTCTTTCCTGGCTCAAATCAGGGAGTAGAAACGCTGCCTCACGATTTCCCCTGCCCTGTCAAAACAAGCCCATTTGCCTTCGGCAGTGAGCGCCCACAGTTACAATATCTGACCTAACTTCTGATGAAAATGAATGTCTTTGGGGGAATTTGGAACATCCCACCAGCAAAAGCAACATTAAATTCTGTATGTTGCACAGTGCCACTCAGAGGTACGTTAATGGTGAAGTTTAGAGGCTGAATTCTGTGTAAAATGGCTTTTTGGCTGCATCAGAAGTAGAAGCAGGGCATAGCTGGTGATTTTCCACTGCCCGGATTTCTGCCTCTATGCAGAGAAAAACTGGTTTTTAAAAGTGCTTTTCAGTACTAATCTTGTGGCTTTATTGAAGCATTTGAGGTGGCTTCTTACCTGCCTCCCAAGTGGATGTCTCTACACAAACCTGAACTGTGCCGTGTAAGTAAAAATGGTATTAAAAAGTCTAATGTTTGGAAGGCTTCAGAGATGAGCATTGTAGTGGGAGCCAGCAGGCATTAGCCTTTCAGCCCTCCTGGAAATGAGCTGTGTACACTTTAAATCTGACCATGAACCTAAAGGATAAATAATTACACGGTAATTTCTATGTAGAAATCATGTTTCCTGAAAAATTCTCCCTGATTCGCATAAGCTGTGAAAGCCCTTTTATAGACTTGAGAAGAAGAGATGTAAGACTTCCATCTAGTGGTTCTTTTGTTTGATTTAATTCTCCTAATAATCAACAGCTGGATGCAAACAGGCAGCATTAGCGAGCCGGGTTGGTAGCCACTTTGCTGACACACGTACCAAAACGCATGATGCAGCAGTTTAGGAAACACCCGTCTTTGTGTCCGCTGGAAACGAGAGGGCTCCCAATGCTGCGGCCACTTGGACACGGCTGCCTCCGCTTGTAAAGCAGAAGGCAACGCTGTCCTGCCTCACAGGGCTGCTGGGAAGCTTAATACGCTGATGCTTGTGTGGCATTTAAATGACCGAGGTGGAAAATGTTATCAAAATGCAAATATTATTGCTAATAATAGCTCCTTTAAGTCATGCATTGTCTTTCAACACTCGCATCTGTGATGCACATACACTTTTTGAACGTGATTTTTTTTCCGCTCTTGAATTAACATTGAATGCTTGTGGTATAAAACATCTTAACTAGGAAGCAGCAACAATTTTCTTTGATTTCACTGTGATTTTATGGGCATGAAAACACAATTTTAATTTTTAGCAAAAAAAAATATTATCAAAATCTGCATCAACGTACCGGCCCATTTACTGGGTTATGATTGGCAACAAGGAAAACCAGCTGCTTTAAGGGAGTTTGCAGACTCCAGCCTTGATAAAGTGTGATGTGATACAGGCATTGACGGGGAGAATGTGTCCCTGGTGGCTGACAACTTTTTGACTTTTAACAGAGATCTGACCAAGTTTGGAATTGCAAGATTTACTACGCCTTTCAAACTCTTAGCTGTGCTTTATCGATAGCTTTGTATCGTTTTGCTTTTCTTACAAATGCCTAATCCCTTTCTGAATGCTGCTGAATTCGTGGCCTCAGGTGTGGCCTGTGATAATGAATCTCATGGTTTAATTATTCATGCAATGGAAAATTAGCTGGCTTTTAAGTTCACTTCGGTTAAAGCAAATGATGCCTCTGTGGAGAAAGATCAGAAGATGCTGGTTTAGTCTTTCCTTCCACACGCAGGAGGAAATGGTTGATATCAGCCCGTTGCCTCCAACACATTTTAATTCACAGCTCAATCAGGCTAAAATCACGCAATGCAGCACCAGCTGCTCAGACGCCAAGCAGTAAACTCGTAACGCTTTCGGTCGTGCTGTCCATGTCAGACCCCTTCTCAGAGCCTAGAGGAGGAAAACTCGAAGGTAGCAAGAGTGGCATTTGTTGCATCGCCTTGGGAAGAGTAATACCTGGGAAGAGAGAGGCTGGGAAGATTGATGGGTCCTTTGCTGATTCCTGCTGCATCCAGGAAAACACGACTTCATTTATACATTGGGCATTTTTGTAAGTAAACAGGACTGCATCAAAGAATGCCTGGGTCTCAAAGCTGGAGAGAGATACCTCCTAAAGAAACGATCTGTAAAAACTGTCATGTTGCCGAAGCACAAGGAGGAAACCTCACCCGCTCACCGCACAGCCGCCTGTGAAGGTAGTCCAAGGTTACGCTGTTGGAGGTGGCTGAGAGGACGTAATTAAAACTAATTTATTGCCATCCTCTCTATGGTGGTCGACCAAGCTCTGTGCCATTTTGTGGGAGTTTGTTGCACCCTTAGATCGGTAGCAGAATGCTCTTTCGCCCATTTACAGACGCTAATCACACTCTGTGTTGCATTAGAGTGAGTTAGGGATATTACTCAGCGGTTCTCTGGGCCCCGCTGCAAATAAATTATTGGGTGCGAGTCGAAATGCGTCGATTCCTCGGGCTTTTGGTCCTCTATATTCTCCAGGCTTAATATTAACACTGAGTAAATGGTGACAGTAAGGCCAGGTGCAAATAAAAGTATCTCTATAGAAAAACTCTAGTTATCTTTCAGATGCTCCCCAGCATGCACAGGAGTCACAGCAGTGATAGAATTGGTGGAGGATGTTGATTCCTTCTTCTGCTTTTGTGTTTAGTCCTGTGATCTGAACTGTGCTACATGCCATCTCATAGACAAAATGAATCCCTGCATCTCCCATGCAGCTGTAATTGAACGGCCGCGGAGGCTGAGCTACCCTCTCCTCTCCGTAAACTCGCTGAGTTTATTTCAAGCGTCCGCTTTTCCCAGGTGCTGCCCCGCTCCCTGGGAAGGAATTACCATTACAAACAACCTCCTATCCTGCAGAAGAGACACATTTGATTAGAGAGAGAATTTTCCACAAGAAGACGGGGATGAAGTCTGGAGAAAAGGAGTATGCCCAGGGTAAAATGAGATGAATTTGTATTTCTGTCACATGAATTCCTCTCTGCAAGGATTTCTCATTTCCTTCGCTTCCTGCAAAAATCCTCCCATTTTGCGCCTGTCCCAATTAGTGTGCGTCCACCTGCTCTGCTAGAAACCAGCTGCCCAGGCAGATAATTAATGCTGTGAGCTGGATATCGCATTCCCATCATTCAGCTCCTGTTAGTGATGCCCTGCTGCAGGAATAGCTCTGACAACTGCGATGAAACATGAGTGTTTTTTCCCTGGAGGGACCCTCCACCCGTACCCTCCGAGTCACTTGTCTCCATGTTCTTCCCCCTAGCTCTGTGTTTGGGAGAAACGCTGGCACCCAGCTGTTATTGCTGAGAGGAGAACTACCCAAAATGTGGGATGCCAGAGCACATCCCAGGAAGGGCAGGAGGGAAATGGGACCTCTGTTCTGCTGGGGTCTCTCCTACCCCACTGTGGAGATGGGCCCTTCACGTTTCTGATTTTGGGACCAAGAGACTCCTACGTGGCCATCTCCTCATCTTCTCACTAGCAGGGCAGAAGGAGGGGGCTCCTGCCTAGACCCTTCCCTCAATTGTGTATTTTCCTTTGCTGCTTCTTGTTCAAAATCTGTTCCTATCGCAGGCACTGAGGTTAGAACAGGTGGCAGCTCAAGCGGCTTTCCGCCCCATGACCTTCACAGCTGCTTCAAGCGAATGGCACCGAGGGGTTTACGGCTGCCGGGCATCCCTCCCGGCTGAAAGCACGGGGCTGGCAGGAATCAAAATGAATCCTCAGACTTTGCAGGAGGCTGAAAAGAGGATATGTCACATTAAGGCGGATGCGGACATCTACAGAAAAATCCAAATATATTTCAAATATATTTACAAAAACGACATCTAGATGTACGTGCCAGGTATCTCTCATTTCTGTTAAACCTCACTCCCGAACACCTTTTATTTTTCCTACTGGGATGCATCATGGCAGGAGAGTACTGACTTCGTGTGATTGCAGCCGCTTCTGTGGCAACAGATTTCGATGCTGTTTTTTAATAGATATAACAGTTTCAATGTCAATGCTGGTATACCTTTGCCAATGAGCTCTAGGATGAAGGAGTTAATTGGTGTTGGGGCTGGATGAGGTCCTACCTTCATTTTGGGTTAGATGCTTAATATAAAAAACCAAAAAAACTTATTAGTCAGAATGGTACACAACAGCTCAGATGATAGCTGAGAAAGTCAAAACCCACTAAGTGATGCCTCTTGTATTGATTTAATTGAAGCAATTTGGATAACCTTATGCATTCAGTAATTTGTTTTAATGGCTAAATAGATATGGATGATTCTAATCTTTTTCTCTTATTTTCTATGATACCTGCAAATGCTATTACTACATCGCTTTATTTTTCTGATTTTATATAGGAAGAGCCCAATATTCAAGCTAGATTTCAATATGAACTGCTCTTATTTCCTCATAAGAAAAGGAGATAGAGACAAGATGGCAGGATGACAATATAAGGAAAGCTTAAAAGGAAAGTAATTTAAATGAAAAATTATGACATGAGTAGGTTCATCTGCACTACAATGTTGGGGTTTCATATAAAGAAAAATAAAATAGTCCTTCCTAAGTACCTACAGTCCTACTTTTTTTGTCTTAAACATAAACCCCAGTAGCTGCAAAATGGGACACTCGTCTGGAAAACACGCGATGGCAGCTGCAAAGCATTAACTCCCCATCTCACATCAAAGACCCCGTCTACCTCAGTGAGATGATAGGTTTGAGGGTGTCAAAACTTTTTGTAAGCACCGCAGTTTCAGAGCACCCATTGCCTTCATCAGCCAGTCCCTTCAGGAAGCTTTACAGGATTAGTGGCAGCAATGTCATTGACCAATACAAAAAGGTTACAACTTTAAAAGCCAGTTTTTGACTGAGTGTTTCTGGTGACTCGATCTTCTTGAGTTTATGCTGCCGCATTCAGGGTTCAGACCACATTTGTAGCGTTCTGGGTGAAGACCTGTCCTAAGAATGCAGTGCACTCTAAAAACGTACCCTTTTTCCTATGCCAGAGGTAAAACTCCGTCCAGCCCAAGGTAAAACACAGCGTTGTCTCAGGGAACGTAAAATGGGCTTTCAGACTTTCTGAAGACCCACTGACAGCGTTTTCTGCACCTGCACAAGCACTGCTGGGAAAAGATGTGCAAGATGCTGGGCTCCAGTCGTGCTCTTCGAGGCCCCATCCGCTCCCGCTGGCTGGGAAGTCGAGAAGTTGAGGTTTCCGAGGTGCACCAAGACCTCGGGGGACAGAGCCCCACGTTCCCTGCAAGCTGGACGTCAGCCTGCAAAGTCTTACTGGTCTTATCAGTCATCAAGAGGAACTGTTTCTTGTCCACAAGGGCAATGCATATACCATTTTGCACCCCCTCCCAGTAAACACTTTCCCGGAAAACTTGCAGCCTGTGGTGTACGGAGAAGGTGAGAGTAAGGGATGGCGGGGTGGCGACAAAGGGAAGGGAAGGAGTTACTAATTTGTAGCCATGTAATTATTATTTTTTAAATAAACAGAGCTTTTGAAAATGTGATTAAGCAAACGAGGGAATAAAGTAAAAATCTGAATTGCTAATTGAAAAAACCCAAACAACACGCTTATGCTGATATCACGTTGAGGGATAAACTAATTCAGTCCTAGCAGTTTTCTTTTAATAATTTTGACACTCAGTGTAATAACCACAGCTAAGGAAAAAAAAAAAGTAAAAAAGGAAATCCCCCATTTTAATCAGCCCAGACTATCACGCCTTGGGGTGCATTTCAATCAGCCCCATGTGCAGGATGCCCGAGGCACTTCTCCTTTTAATAGCCATTTTCCACTACACACTGTGAACCGATAATGCAAATTATCCTGAAGATAGATTTAAAACCCTCTGTCTAGGGTACCGTGCCTTGAAATCAGGTGGCATTCATCACCAACATTGACCCTCGCCGCTCAGGGTTGCTAACGACCGGTGAAGCTCTCCCCGTGCCTCCCGCTGCCGAAAGTGCTCCGGCGCTCACCTGATGGTAAATTGCTTCCCAGTTCTCCCGCAGCGCTCCCCAGCTGCCCACGCTAGCCGCTTTCTTGTCCAGGTAGACTCTGATGTGCTCCTCCAGCTCCTGGTTGACCTGCTCAAGAGCTCGCACCTTCTCAATGTACTCCACCAAGCAGCCATTCAGGCTCTCGTAGGAGAGACCTCTGCCCTTCTCCAGCCCCGGGGCCAGGGGCACGGCGGCGGAGCTGCGCAGGCCCTGGAGGAAGACGCTGCTGATGCCGAGGGCTCTGCGGGACACTCGGGTGCCCAAGCTGCTCACACCACCGGTGGGGACAGTGCCCACGTAGACTCCAGGGGGTCTCGTCAGGCTCCCTCCACCTCCGACGCTCACCCGGCGGCCGGGCGGCCCCGAGCCCTCGGCCGTGGAGGAAGAGGGCTGCTGCCCCAAGAAGGACGACCGGCGCCTGGGCAAGGGCATGATGCCGCTCCAGCCCGCCGAGCGCCGCCGCTCAGCCCGGCCGCCTCGCCCCGCACTGGCGGGAGGGATGTGCCGAGCCCAGCAGGTTGGGGCTCGTGTGGGGTTTCGGCTTTGTGCGACGGCTTTCTGGAAGGGGGGCTTTGTGCTGCCCGGGAGCGCCCGTCACATTGTCCGGGTGGCCGCTGGGTCAGCAATCCCATTTCAGGGGAAATCTCCCTGCTGCTGCTGCTGCAAATGTGGCAGATGAAAAGCACAATGGTGTTTACAGGGACAGCGGGACAGGGATTCAGTACAACGTACGCATTAAAATACCAGTGGTGTTTTCTACGCTGACGCCCAGATGATTTCCTACCCTTATACCTGCAGGTACCTAGACATACATTACAAACGCGTTGGCTGCTTGCACCCGTGCTGGCTCTAGACAGAGTCTCGTGCAGCAAGGCATTACCTAAAGTTAGCAAAACCCAAACTTTTGAGGAGGCAGCAGGGCCACGACCAAGCCGAGCCGAGCAGAACCAGCCTTTCGTTGTCGCAGAGCCTTGAACGCTCCCTCGGCTCCGCTGCAGCTTCTGGATTTCTCTGTGCTTTGGCTTCACCACCCGACCAAGGCACATTGCCCCAAACCCAGCAGATTTTAACCAGGGACAAAGCACCCTCATGTCTACCCCGTGCTTTAACGCCACATCAGCCACTGCTCTTGGTCTCTTCAACAAGGGCCCGTTTCACGTTGGCCACGTAACGTGGCGACAGAGCGAGGCGACGGAGAATCGAAGGAAAAGGGTGAAACAATCCCTGGGACTCACTGCAGGGGATGGGGGAGTTTCCCCCGAGCTTCTTTTTATGTCACTGCTCTGTAGCTACTGGTGATGGGGTGGGTAGTTCATAGGTACATCAGTAGGACGTGTTCACGGTGCAGTGGGATCCTTCGCTACCCAACGTTAGGTATAGCTTTTTCCACTCACACACAGGGATGCTTCACAGCCAGGACGCTGGGCTTGTTCCAGCGCAGGATTACCGCGTGCGCATCTTTGCAGGCATGCCTGCAATGTGCTGACCTTGGGCATTGCCCTAATGCGGTGTAGGTTTGCACAGGGGCGGCGGTGAGTCTTTGGCGAGATGGAATAACAATCAGAAATCCCTGTCTTCTGCGGGTGCCTAATCCTGCTCGCCGCGTTTGCGGCTGGAGTTTGTTTTGCTTGTTTTTTAAGGTTGAGAACTGCGAGACCGCCTGCAGTCAGGGCACTGTTTCCTGGCTGTATGAAGCCTGGGAATAGCACAACATCTCACAGCTTTGCAAATATTTTTGGCTAGTTCCTAGGCATTCTGCATTTCAATTACCAAGCAAACCATGGTGGCTAAATGAGAAGAATCCTCCAGTGTTTCTTACACAACATTTTCAGTGTATTTGCTCTATGTCAAATAAAAAATAAAATCTACCTTGCAGAAGCAATACCATGTATAGAAAACAAACATAAAAATATGGACTTTTTTGCAAAGAACTGAATTTAGTTCTCAGTCACCTTGTTCTCTCTTCCCATCTCCCTGTTGAAGTAGAAGATGAAGGTCCTCATGGGATTGCTTTCACTCTTGGCAAGACTCTCAGGAAGTTTTTACTCTCTAATCAACCAGTGATTTCCAGGAGGCCATTTAGTATTTCATCAGGAGGATCGCAGATATCATATTGCATAGTGTTTATCCCGCGGTGAAAAGACATATTCCCAAAGTGCTCATCCATGTCCATACACAGCCACGTCTTCCTGCTTGCCCTGGTCACCTCGCAGGGTGCATTACTCTCTGACTTTGAGCAGAAAATCAAATATCTAGGAGAGCCCCTGTAACATTACAATTTTCTAATTTTTAGGAAGCCTGTGGCTCGTATTAGGATTTGTGCCTTGGCACAGTAGCAGTACACATGTGGGATGGGGAGAAAGGAGGGGCAACAACACCTCTGTCTTGGTCTGATTCCAGCCATCATTTAGTAAAGTTGCCAGGTTGCTCTGGCTAACCATAGCCACCGAGACACCGCTGGCTGGTGGGAACAGCTGAACCAGATGTGCCACTGCTGTTAATTCCTTTTTCTGGTATCAGCTGTGGCTCACCTTGAACAAGGCCTGTGGTGAACGATGCTACACTAACTCTCTCCTGCTTAAACTTCCTTTTCACACAACCAAGCGATAAACCTGAGCAGCCAGTAGCACGGAGCAGCCAGCTGGAGCGGGGAGTGAACCTGCTGCCTCACAGCCTGCTCCTGATGAAGGGAGTAGTGAAGGCAAAAAATAATCTACAAGGACTGATGGGCAGAGGTGGGGAGAGGACAGCTGAGACTTCAAAGGATGAAGGCCATGTCACTGGCTGGATGATACAAAAAAAAAAGGCAATTTGAGAAGCGAAACTGAGAATCGGCCCATGGTAACAGTTCTGGGTTACTCAAAGAGAGAGTGTCGATTTAGGCAAAGTCTGCAGCCTGCAATCTAGCACTTAACTGGGTAGGACTGAAATGCTGTTTTGCTCTGAAACACTGCATTTTCCTTCCTAAGGGGGGAAGGAAAGTCTCAGAGAGGGGGGCAAGAGGAAACTCGATTCAATGGCACTAACAGTCTAAGCACACAAGACAAATAAAACAGTGAGGAACTGGAAATGTGGTCAAAGCCATAGCATTCAATTGGTGCGAGTCTCTAGTCACCAGATTTCAAGATTTCTGATGAATTCAAAGGAGGTTTCTGTTCCTTTGACAGGGACACTCTACGTGTCTTCTTTTGAGGCTGTTCGCTCTGCAGAAAATAATTCAGAACTCATTTGGCCATAGCAGAGCAGCTGTGAGACCAATGTGTAGTGTGGCTAGGATATTTAAGCAGGGAAAAAAGGTCATTCTTGTCCTTTCTGACGTAAAACAGTTTTGGAGCTCAAACTGGAACTTGGTTCTCCTGTTTAAGTTTGAAGAAGGTAACATAAAAAAGTCACGGAGCAACATTACCACCCCAATAGGTTTGCCCATGCCTTGCATGGCCCTGGATCCCATGGGTGCATCAGGTTTGTTTATCATCCCACTGTAGCCCAGCTCCCCTGCTCTCCCCTTGCCGAGCTGGCAGACCTTG
This sequence comes from Tauraco erythrolophus, assembly GCF_009769465.1. Lineage (NCBI taxonomy): Eukaryota > Metazoa > Chordata > Aves > Musophagiformes > Musophagidae > Tauraco > Tauraco erythrolophus. The sequence continues at coordinate 48,916,742 of NC_141471.1, read as the reverse complement.
GCTGGTTTCTGCTCGAAGGGGGACTCCGAAGGGCTCATCCCAGCTGGTGCTCAGGCAGTACTGGGGTCACGCAAAGGATACGAGACTGGCACATGAGCCGTATGGATTACTTCTGGCAACCAAGCTGGTCCGGTGTGATTTGTATTCTAGCTTGGCAGTCTGAAGAAAAGGAGTGACCAAGGTCATATAGTAAGAGAAGGGACAGTCACCAGGCAGGAATGCGCATGGCCAGGCTGAGTGATGCCATGTAGGATGCAGGATGCTGTACTCAAAACGTACTGCCTGCACCAAAACCAGCCTTATCCAAGATTCTTCCAGACCAAGTGTATTTAGCAGCAGATTGTAAATTACAGCGAAGATATCACTCCATCTGACAGGTGATTTGCTTAGAAATACCTTTATTTTATAAAGCCACAGTTTGTTCTGTAAAGTTTTACCACACTTATAAAAAAGGGGCTGACAATTCTGAGGGAGAAAAGAAAAGCTGAAAACATTTCTTGTAATTCAGGGTTACACAAAGGCTATATTTATAATATATATATTTATTTATAGTTTGGAGACAGTAGAGATGAAACTGCAACAGGTGGGCAGCTGTGGGGTCAGATTTCAGAGACTTGCTCGTGTCCTACAAATAGCGTTTCTTGACAGAAGGGGTTCACGAGGACCATCCCGCTGTCGCGGTAGTCGCCGTTGGCGGGGGAGCGCGGCTCGGAGAGGTGGTCCTAGGAGAAAGAGGGAGGAGCAGGGTGAGCACTTCACACGCCTCACCCTTCGTGAGCACACGGGGCACTCTGCTGCCCTGTGCGAATGCACGTGAGGAACAGACGGCTATTTTTATCGCTTCTCCCAGTCCTCCAAAAGTACCTGAATTTTGGGGGCCCTGGCTCTCGGAGAGCTAAGTTTGGTGAGCTGGTTTTGCCCTTCTTCAGGCAGCAGGAGCCGTGAGTGAAGAGCTCCTCTGATAGTCAGGCTGATTCTTTCTCAATCTGGGGACCCAGAATTTAGATCCACTAAACTTCAGGTGTCTTAGCAGAATACGAACTTTGACATTCTTTTTTTCTTTTTTTTCCCACTTTCATGACACATTGCAAGTTTCCTGTCTGTCAGCTGGGTTCAAGTCCTCAAAGATGCATTTTCAGCTTCACTTTAGAGTCAGAAAACCACATATATGGTTCCAAGCTACCCAAGCATGCCCCAGTTCAGTCATGGTCTTGTCAGGTTTAAATGACTCAGATGACAGCTCTTGAAGACCATCATATAAGTAAATAGGCCCATCATTCGATTCTTGCTGTGTCTAGACCAGGTCCTGCCTTAGCTTGAGCAACATGATTGCCAGCAAAGTGGGGTTAATGAAGAGACTGTGAGTGCTTGTCTAGTCACATCTTAGAGGTTCCTTTCTAAATACTTTTTTTTTTCTAATTTAATGAGATGAGTTAGTCAGCTAGCTGATCTGAAAATCACTTTAGCATAAACCCAAACTCTCCATTGTTTCTAGATTTTAAATACATTTGAACTAAGCTAAATTATTCTGCTCTGTCTCTGAGGCCAGGGAATACATTTCCATCAGTAGGATCACCTGTCCATATATGAATGATCCCACTGAACCAGTCGGATCCCTTAAGTAAAGGCTGATGAGTATACACCACTGCTACACACTCTCTCATATTGATGTTTTGATTGCTTATATACTGGGAACACTCACCCCCTGAACTGGTATTTGAGAAGCTACAGCCAGCTCCTGAGACATAAATGCATGAAATTCCTTTGCATTATTAACTCTCACTACCCGCCTTATCTGATGCTGTGTGGGACATGCACAATAGTCAGATTAAAAGGACCAACTGTCGGTAACAAGCCAGTCTAAAGAGCTCTCCTAAGCAGTCATGGTATGGCTAGACACTGGCTGTAGGCTCAAAACAAAGAGAAAACTGGGAACAAATTCACCTATACGTGGTTAACTCCCGTGACCATGCAGCAAGGCAGAATATGTCTGTAACGGCTGGGAATAAGATGGCAATCTGGTTTTGGTGACGTACCTATCCCATCTTACACACATGTGGGGGTGAGTCCTTGAAGAGCTGTTTCCCTAAATATGCATAGGGATTTCAAGGCTTTAGTAATATTATTTCCCCTCCCTTTCTCCCAGCATGGCTTCAGATACACTTTTCAGACACTAGTTCTGCAAATGAGGTACCTCTGAAGTCTCCAGGGACTGGATCTCTCTTGGTAACTCTACAGCATGCCTGTTGAAGTAGTCCATGGTAATAGCATTATTCCAATAGCTCAGGTTGTTTTCTGGGTTAGACGTCTTTTTCTTCCTCCTCATGCAGCAGACTGTCAGCAGAACTGCTGTCAATAGAAACATGTCAAAAAATTGGTTATTTCCTTTAAATAAGGACTCATCAGAAACATAGATTTGTTTTTATGTAGTTAAGAAGTGAGCTGGCGATCTTCATTCGTACCATTCACTCTCAGTCAGATCTAGCTCTCTTCTAACAAAACCCACACAATTAAGTCAGAATCTGGGCCAATCTGCTTTGGGCTTGGCAGAATATGTGGGTTTTACTTACTTTTTGATGCGAGTTTATAATCTTCAAGATGTGCTGCCTGGCTAATGAAATGCTTTGGTGTTGCAACTGGTGGTATTTTAAATACTCAAGCAGGGATTTACAGACCCTCTAGGACAGAGGGCACTCCCCAGGGTCTGCAAAGGATGTGCAGATCTTTCTTGCTTCTGGTGTGTTCAGACGCTGCAGTGATGAGCACATTAGCAAATGGGCAGTGAGAGACACCTGTCCTAGGCTCAAATACCAAATTCATAAATGCGTATAGTTGCACATCTTCGACACCAAAAGCTTCTGCTCTGAGCTGCCACTGATCCCTGCCTCCGTCACCTCACATTCATAACTTGGATTTTGGGTATTTTATGACCATGTGCTCCAAAACATCAGCGCCCAGCCGAGGGAACAGATGGGCTCCTGAGTAGGATGTGACAATGATGAGGTAGCATGGAGATCCCCTCTGGCACCTGTCTCGCGTAGCTTATGCTTCCAGGGTTGCATTAACCCAGAGCTGGCGTTCTCCTGCCTGTCTCTGTCAGCTGCATCAGGATGTGGGATCTACTGATAAGCGTAACCCGTTCCCCACCCTTGCCTGGGCATTGATGGTGCCTGAGCCTGGCATTTTTGCTCATCTGCGGAGCACACGTAAGCATCTTCAATCTGAAATATTTGATCTTAAAGCAGAGCAGTTAGGCAAGATGAAGTGACCAGCAAGTGAAACTTGTTGGTACAATTGTCTGGTCTCAAGGCCACAGGCACCCCCTGATCGCAGTGATGCTGGGGTAACGCTCCCTCAGCGGGCTGGCCGGACACAAAGCTGGTTGAGCGTTACTTTCTGGAATTGCTTTCGCTTTAGTCATCTCTGTTGCAATTCAGATGGGTAATGTTGGCAATTTTACGAAAGCCAGGCAAACCCAGCATAATGAACTTGCTGCTCCCACTGGCCCTTGCTCAGGCAGAAGCTGAGGCGCGTAAAAGGGTTTGTTCAGAGGAGCAATGCATAAGCTCTGTGTGCTTATCTTATACCTGTGGAATTAATTGACTAGTTGTGCTTGTAATCGACTTGATTTATACAGACAGGCGGGTAGCTGGATGTGTACTTACTTTGATTTGTATCTGAGAAATAGAGAATGTCCTGCTGTAAATTCACTCCATTATTTCTAAACGCCTCATGAGAGAAAAGAATAGAGAAAATATTCGCGAAGCAGCAAAATACATTCTTTTCTCACCTACTGTCAAAATTATTTATCAGAATTATATCCCAGAGGTCAAAGCTGCTTTGTATGTTTTGACGAACATTGCAGCTACGGAGATGCTGTGGGTCTGATTTCTCATCCCATCTACTCACAAAAAATGGCAATGCAAAAGTGCAAGGTTAGAGCTCTATCTAAAACAAAAGAGTAAGCTACTAAGAAAAAAATCTTAATGGGTTTGTGTTCAGGCAGTTTATGTCTCATTCAAAGGAAAAGGTGAGCTTATGCTATAAATCTTCCGAAACTAATGGAAAAATCTCCCGCACTGTTCCTGCATGTTTCCGAAAAGCAGCTCATCATCAAAATCATTATTATCTTTGACTCATATTGCTTCAGTCTTTCTATCACCAATAACTTCATTTGCTGATGGCCCAACAGCGTGACTCAGTCGGCAGGCACTCCAGGGGGGCCACTAGAATGGCCCTCCCTGCACAGGGAAATGCCCGTCCTCCTGAAGGGCTGCACCTTCGCTCCATACTTTGTTGCTACCCTCTCCGTGTCCCAGCTTGGCCTCCAGACTCGTTCAGATTAGAAGGTGAGGCAGGACCTACGTTGAGTCCTCCTCACGGCCAACAGACATTTCCAACAGCATAGTGGAAGCTTTTAATTAAAGAAAGGCACAGAGCGTCTCTGAAGGTGCCTGAGGATACGAGAGCCCCAGCAAAGCCAACTCTGTTGCTGAGTGAATAGTTTGAAAGCCTGAGGTTTTACAGCTTATAAAATGTTGTGGCTGCTGACAGAGAAGTATGAGATTTGTTTTTTAGGGGCTGGAAAGCCGTTGTCACTGAGTCGAGAGCGATCTCTGCTTCTTCCAGCAGGAAAGGGCCTTGCCAGGTGCAGATATGGTTGCTATACAGCAACAATGCTCTCGCTCTTAATTATGCTCTTGGCCTCCAACCTGAGTGCACAAATGAGCAAATGGATAGAAGACTGTGGAAAACAGGTTCCTGAGCTTCCTCAAGTATAACATATTTTAGCAAAAGGCTGTCTACCTAAGTTGCTGCAGTTCAAAACAGAGAAGACCTGATTTGAGAGGGAGAGAGAGGACAGCAGGGCCAGGATGGGGGTATTCCTTCTTCGTCTCATATTAACTACCCTTTTGGAGGCATATTTCAGTGAAATGAATGTAGCTAGCAAGAGGACCACACACTCCCAGACAAAACTAGGAACAGGTCTCCCCTGTAACTTATATCCTTTGACCTGTTGCTAGCCTGGAGGGAGAAAACTCAATGCACATGTTCAGGGGCTAAGGACTGCTGATGAGCTCAGGCTCTGGTGCTGGCCTCTTTCTGGTCCTAAAGCAAATTACATTTGCATTATCTATCCCCCCATCCATGAAACAGGACATAATACATTCCACAAATGGCAGAAACAAGATTCTCATAGATTTACATGTTTCTAGGCTGGCGGAAATCATGTCCATCATCTACTCTCGTTGGCACAGCAGGAGACTTTTTGCCTGATAACTTTGGTCCCCTGCCTATAAGCTGTATTTAAGGCCCAGCACATCTCATAGGAAAACACTCAGCTTGATGTAATGACTTAGAGTGACCAGATATCCATCACATTCCCACACAGTTTGTTTCAATGCTTAGTTTCCATTGTAGGGACACGTTTACATTTATCTTGTCATCTAAATGCCTCCAGCTTCAACCGCCACTTCCTCAATCCCCCTTTGCCTTTTTTGTTTAATTAAAAGCTTCCACTATGCTATTGGAAATGCCCCCCGTATATGCGGGCCTCTTCTTGGACTACATGATTACACAAGCGAAGTTATGCTGAATTTCTCAGCTCTTAAATCATTCACATGGCTCTTTTCTAATCTTCCAATCTTTTTTTTTTTTTAAAACATAAACCACCAGGATTATACACCATGTTCAGTACTGGCCTCATAAATGTGGTGTAATGAGATCATACCAGCTCCCTACAGTTTCCTGATAGTCTTCTGTCTTTTCTTTCAACTCACTTAAACATTTACCAATCTTATACAGCTGCATACCCACTTCCCCCACTCTCCAGCTCCCACGTAAAACACAGCGTTAACAGACCTGAACGTTGCAAGCACTTATAAGTCAGGAGGTATTCAGACCAAAGGATGTTAACTTACTTCTCCCTGTGCCTGCAGATCATAATATAAACTAAGTTTCTATAGAATCCTTTCCTCAGTGACTAAAATAGTGTTTTTTCCATATTTCTTTCACTTTCCCGCGTTTACTGTGGCCGTCCATTGTAGTACAGCCTAAGCTGTAATACAGGTCTCAGGATGGGCTTGGTTATTGACCACAGCTGCTGACATCTGGAGACACGAGGCTCTTCTCCAGCTCAGTCTGAGCTCTCACCTGAGGATTAGACTCAGGGCTTGGGATCTCTCTCACTTCAGACCAGGAAGCAAACGTTCGTAGGTTTTGCGATGGAGAAAGTGGGTGAGATAATTTTGGAACGCGTCTCAGTGCATGAAATGTGAGCTAAGTGGGGTTAGGTCCAAGGCAATTCTTCATATATTCTTTGAGTTCTGCTGACGCCTGCGTTAGGAGGCTCAGCCTTCCTCTCGCGTTTTCCCGTGTCAGCAGAACTGACTGAATGAATTGACTTCTGCGCATCTGATTTGCAAGTTTCTGTTCTTCCACGTTTTATCGTGTCATTCTGTAATTACAGAGACGTAAGTACTGGGAGCTCAAGGACCAGGACAGTGGGTTGTAAAATAAGTTCGTATTGTGTCTTGTTCTGCATTGCAGACAGGCACCTACACATGTAAAATGCATGTGCAAAAAAACATTCAAGGCTGCCTGAAGGACACTGCAAAAAAACCTCAAACTGTGACACGCAGGAAATACTGCTATCAGTGTCATATATAACTTTGCTTTTCTGGGAATGCATGACACAGAATCCTTCATTTTTGCAGCCCTCAGATGGCGTTAGCCACATTACTCCCGTTAGTTATACCATGAAACGGAGGTACCAAAAGGTGAAATGATTCCCCCAGGTTCACACAGCAGATGTGGCTCATGCGTTCTTATTCAAAGCATTACTCTTCTGGCTGGCATTTTAAGGAATTTCACTGGGACTCAGAAAGCTATGCATCCCTAAAGAAATACATACTGTAAGGATGGGGAGGCTAAATCCCATCTCTTCTTTCAGCAGGCGAGCTCTCGAGGCCCAGGTCTTCAGGTTAGTGCTACAGCCGCTGAGCCGTGCCACCAGCACGGCTGGCGAGACCTGCCAGTCCTCCGTGGGGCTCAGATGCCAGGGCACAGTGATACTGAAAAAATCCTCTGCTGCTTCTTGCTCTTAGGTGCAAATCCCCATGGCAGGGACGGGCCAGTGAGGCGCCCCGGCAGGGTCTTTGCTCCGCCAGGAGAAGAGAAGCATCCCAGACACTTCTTCCAGTGGGGTTAAGGTGCCATAAGGGCTCCTGTGGTCACTCTCTCGCAGGTCCCTTCCCCTAGTAGGGAATTTAAAATGCTCACAGGTTTTCATATAACAGGTGCCTGTCAATGAAAGGTGTGACAGCGAGCAGCATGCAGGGCCTGCCCGACTGTGCCACACATCAGAGAGGGACAGCGGTGTTTCTGCGGCATCGGGGTGCGTCTCCTCTTCTGAGGATTTCGGGGAGCAGGAGCTATGCCCAGAAGCACCCTGTGAAGGCAGGCTTTTCCAGCCTTCTCGCCACCCCTCGTGCAGGGGAGGGATTATGGCAGAGGAGAAATGCACTGGCCACTGCGCAGCTCTGCCAGGGCTCTGGAAACAGCCCAGAGGTCAGTGAGCTGGCTCAGGGGCACTCCTCATTAGCAGGAGGAGGGAGCTGAGTTAATTAGATTCCTGAGGCTCTGCAGCCATGCCCAGGTTCTAGTTCCCTCTCCTCAACTTCTCCATCTTTCCAGCGTGCGTTGGTGACTTCCCTGCCTCGGGGCTGCCTCTTCCCCTTGTGTGGAGCCTTATCCTTTCTCACAGGTGTCTCCGCAGCAGCTCAGGACTTGCTGTCCCCCTCGGTGGCTCTGGCCAGTAGCCCTGAAGGCACCAGCCTGAGCACAGAGCCGTCGGCCAGCAGCTCCAGGGCAGTGACAACCTGAGTCCTCACTGACTTTCTCCATGGCTTGTTCCCTCCTAAGGCAGCTGAGATATTTAAGATCATGGGGCTGAGTCTCGCTATCCAAGATACCTCCACCTTTCAGCATTCCAAGGCAGGAGCAGGGCAGTGTTTTCTCAGTCCGTGCCTACAACATGAGAAGCTATGAGAGCTCCTCACTGAAAACATTTTCACCCCTTGAAGACGAAATTAAATCCAAACGGCTGTACTCTTCATCCATCTCTTAGCATCAGTCCCCTCTAGACCAGAAACGATGAGCAAATGCCAGTGCGGTGTCTTCAGTCTTCTGCTGCAGCACCTGTGACCGGGAGGTGGCGACAGTCCCCTTCACACACCGCACACCCACCACTCCATACTGTACACCCACCACCCCATACCATACACCCTACACCCCATACTGTAGACCCATCACCCCACACCATACACCCTACACCGCGCCACCCATCACCCCATATCATACACCACCCACTGTCCATCCACCTGTGTCTGAAGATACACAGATGCCTGAGGGTCAGGAAATAACGTGGCCCTGTGATGCGCAGCACCGAGGGGAGCCACGACTGGTAACATGCATAACTGGGTAAAAGTGCTTTATGTTGCTGTAACTCGTTTTTCTTCTCCTATAGGAATAATCTATGCCTGTACAACAGCACTTATCACAGCATAGTTTAAAAAGCGTAACTTTTGGATGAAAGCAATTCCCTAGGCACTTCAGCCAAATCAAAAAAAAAACCCACCCACATTTAAATGCCTGCCTGTCATTCATTTCAACTCTGAAATATGTCTGAGGATCCCCAGATTTTAAAAGGAGAGTCCCACTGAAGATCATCTTCAGAAATCTGGTCCTGAAAGCAGACCTTAAATATTGCAAGCATTTAAACACTCAGTTGTGTTAGAGCTGGTATAGGTAATTTTCTAAATACCACTTGCTTTTTCAAAAGGTAGCTTACAAATACAAGAAACAGAAAAGACACAGTCATAAGAAGATATACTGTTATGGTACATATAATAAGAAGAAAAGTTTATACATCATTTTAATGAATAGTGAGTTAGAAGTTCTGCCAACAGACTCTTCATATTATTATTATTAATAGTAATAACTGTCATTAGTTATTAGCTTATATATAGCAGGCTGCAGGCAGAGACATACACCAGTTTACACACTGGTTGTACTTCCTACGCTTGTATCGTATGGTATTACATTCTGAATACTGGCCCAAAACATAATGCTTGAAAGAATTTATCTGATCCTCTATTCCCACTGATCGATAGACAAGGCACTGTTCATCAAATCATCAAATATCGCCGCTTCTCATCATGTGCTCACTACACCCCAGTTTCTCCTCTCCATCTTTTGCAGAAGTATGTATGCACACTTCCGCTTTGGTTTCTCTTTACTGCCATCGTCCATCTTTTAGGTTTAGGCTTTGCTCTCACTTGTGGTTTTAACCGCATTGGCAATAGCAGCACTGATGGTCCCAGAGGCATAAATCCAGCAGCTGTGCTGAGCCAATCCACTAATTTACAGCTGCCAGAAGTATGAGTGCTGCTGCCTCTCCAGCTGTGTATTCCTGCAGCCTCATCTGCTCCAGGTCTTGTGCTCATCTGACCCTGCACATACCTGATTCAGCTCACTGGCTGGACAGAAAGTACCAAAGAGCAAAGCGAACATCTTTTTGACCACTTTAACAACCTGAAAGTGGCTCGGAGAGGTGTCAGGTCAGGCCCAGAGAGAGAGGGGCAGGATCAGGTGGCTGGGCCTTGGAGAGAGCAGCACTGTTCTCTTTGGCAGGAGTAAGCTGTGTGCAAGACTGGCTTGGTCAGCTCATCTAACCTTGTCCTCAGTATAGTGTGTAGGATTAATACTCAATACTGTTGGCTGCTACCCTTTTACATTTCCTCAGGCGGCAAAGGCTGGGAAATGTTGATCTTTTTCTTCCACTCCAGACAGATCAGCACAATCACACCCTGCAACCCATTCAGTGGCTCCTCCTTGGCTTTGCAGAGTGAAACCCCAAAGAATATATTGTCCTACCTCACAGTTATAACCCAGCTAAGCAGAGGACACCTCGACATCCACTCACAAGCCTCCTCATAATTCAACCATGTGCTTTTTTTGTAACTGAGTCAAATGATGAGACACTAAGCCAGCTCTGGAAATCCAGCCTGCCCTGGTCCTGCAGGTGGCTGACTCCAAGAGGATTTCAAACTCTCCCTGCTCCCTTAGCAGCTGCAAACTTGGAATTAAAATGGAGGAAAGAAGCACTTTGGTTACCAGACTTTAAAACCTGATAGTTCATGAACTGCCTGCAATGGAATATTTTATTGTGCTGGGAAACTGGTGTTTCCTAAGGTGTTAGTCATTACAACTGTCATTAATCTTTTGGGTTAGCATTGGGCTTTTTAAACACAATTCCAGGGCAGAATATAGTGGTTCTTACATTAAAGACTTATACAATTTTTGGTCACCAGCTTAAACACTTTGAAGAAAAGCTGCTTTGCTTTCTAGACTTGTTCAGCCTTGTGTTACACCCTCAAATAGAGGGCCCAAAAAGACAAAGTGATTTCTAATAGCAACAGAGTAAGAATATTTTGAATGTAAACATGATAGTCCTGTGTTTTGGAGCTAAGCATTTTGGTCAGTGAACGTGTTAGCTGTCTAGTGATTGCATCTCATCCATCTCGAGCTCTCTACCTGGTCCTGGCATCATGGGTCGAAATCTGAGTTTTAAGGAATGAGAAAAAGGAAGCAAAATAAAGTGGCAACTTACAACATGAGGATATAGGTACGCTGATGGCCAGAATGATCCAGGCAATGTCCATCTTGCTGAGACAGATGGTTGCTCTGTGCTGGGGTTTGTCCCCCTCGGTGACATGGGAGATATTTCCTTGCACTCCAGGTTTCCAGGTCCCAGCAGGAACCAGTCTGTTTAGGAAGTTCCCGGTGGCGGTGGAGCCAGCCGTGGAAATGGAGCTGGACAACCTCGTGGTGGGCGCTGCAGAGAGAGCACTGCCCAGCAAGGTCGTGTTAGTCACCGCGCCGTGCTGTGTTGGTGCGGGTCCCTTGGGGTCTCCCACTGCCGGGGAGGAGACGCTGATGTCAAAACTGGTCTGAACTGAGTGACCCGCTGTTGCTGTTGCAGATCCCGGGCCAGCGAACAGAGGGACATTTGTACTGAGATTCAAGGTTACCCAAGAGTTGTTTTTGCTCAGTATATCCCACATGCCATAGTGGGTGGGTTTAAAAGGCACCGACACTGCTTCAGGATCAGTTGATGGTCCAGCAGTTGTGGTGGCAAAATCTGCCTCCTGCACTGCTAGCTCGGCCCCGTCCCCTCGCTCTGTTTCCCTAAGACTTCCCGAGGTGTTGCGGTGGGGAGAAGGGTCTGAGTGTGTAGTTCTTGCCAGCCCCATGCCATTTGGATCGCTGGACGCTGCCGTCTGGGACTGAAACGGGTGGTCTGAGAAAGGGCTCCTCGGGGTGGGGAAGGGAGAGTGCAGGGTTGTCTTTAGGTAAGACTCTGAGGACTCTGTGAAGTTGCCTTTGAAAACCTGGAATATTTTCCCCTTGGGGCGAGTCTGTCCCGAGTACAAAGCACTCTGGTTGTACAAATGATACATTTCCTTTCCGCCAACGTGAGGGCCGCTTGCTTGCTTTTGCCTGGTGGAAGGGGCTTTCTCCGCCAGGCTGACGGGACGGGGAACGGCACGAGCGGAGGTGGGAAGGGGCTCTGCCGTGTGGTGGTCTTTGTGGTGAGGTGTTGCTCCCATGGCTGTGACAGTGGTAGTGTCCATCAGGAAGCCCTGAGAGGAGGAGACAGTGGGAGACAGTACCTGAACAGAAAACACCAGCTCTTCTGTCAGTGCCAAGATCAGTAGAACACCTGGAGAGAAAAACACAGAGAAAGGGTGAGACACCAGGGCAGGGAACAGCACAGCTTGCGCATTTGGCAGGAAGGAATATCTTCCATGTCCTGCAGAAGGACATGAGTTAGCATCCAACTTTGTTGGCTTCACTGAGAAAGCAGGAAGAGAAAGGAAAATCTGCAGGGGCTGCGGTGGCTCCGTGGCCGTGGGAGCTGTGAGGCGAGAATGGGAAGGTTGAAGGGAATCTCTGCAGCAAAGGGAGACAGGAGCTTGCAGTATGGACTCAGGAGAGCACTTTAAAGTGCCATAGGCAAGTGATTTCCCTGTAGAAGTTACAGAGCATCCTACTCTTCCAGGGCAGAAACAAAAGACGTTTTCATTTTTGTTTTGTCCAAGAGGTCTCCAGATGAATGTCTGCATCATTATGGGGAACCTTAGTCCGCTCATTCTTTTGGCTGCAAAATCCTAAATATAGCTGCCTCCAGCCTTGGATGCCATTAAGCAATCTGTTTTTCAAGAGAGCAGCTGCTTAGGCCTTGCTGAAAATTAGGTCAAGAAGGGACGTCTGACAAGAGGGCTTCCTGGGTTATACATGCTGTCCTTTACTTAGCAACTTTGGAAAATCTAGTAACTTATTTTAGAGTATGAGACATGGAAAATCCCCCAAAAGAACAAGAAAACATAGCTATGACAGCCATTTTAAAAAGCCATGTGATTATTACGGGTCTGACTCCATCTAAGGCAACTGCCCTTTGCACCCATCCACAAACGTTTGGTTGTAACCTGTTCTGCGCTCACCCGTGCTATGGGTTTGGCTTGTGTGACATTCGCCTCCTGTCAGCCTCTGTAGCACACATCGTTTCATGAGGTGCCAGATTCACACCGCTGGGAACATCAATTTTCTATTTACTCCCAATCCAGATAACGGACGTGGGCAGCTGCAGTAGTGTAGGTCTCCCCAGGATGCGGGGCTAATACACCCTGAGTTAGCGTGACCCGCAGGGACCACATCAATCACATGTCACCATTTCCATATGTTGAAGCTGTCGAGTGTAATGTGGATCTCTGCCCACCAGGAAGCACACGGAATAAATCCATTTTGCACAGTCCACTGAGCGTCATGAGATGGCACCGTTAGCACAGTGCTACTGTGAATTTCAACCAGAGGTGTCAAGGTGAAAAATGATGTCACGGTCTTAACAAATCGGGGAGATGAGTTTGTCAAAGCTGCGGGACTCCGAACCTCGTAATGATCACCTTCCAGCCGAGACTGTGGAGTACCTTCCTGCCCCCTTCTCCACCCCTCCCAGGCTTGCCAGCTTTCTCCGTGAGCGCTGTTATGCCATTTAGTTCTACCCTACTTGGGAATATCTGTTATGGGCACAAGCAGAAAAGGAAGACAGGGACTTGGGAAAATGAAAGAAGATCTCTGATTAGGTGTCCACTGGGCCTTAGGGCTCTGATGCACGTTGGGCAGATGTAAACGCCATGAAATGTGCTTATTCCCAATCCTGTGCACCGTTCACACCCTTCCGCAATACAGGTGCAACACACGTAGCAAAACCGAGATGCAACCAGGAGAGCAGATCATGCTGTACTCGTGGAGCATCACTCTTGGAAATGAAAGGCAGGAGTTATCTTCACATTTTTGGCAGCACTTACTCTGAGGTCAAGGTCAAAGCAGATATTCTAGTGTCCATATGGCTAATATTTCATGCCAAGAGAAGTTGCTGCCACAGAACAAATTCAAAGGGGAAGGGATGACGATTTATTTTGGATTTGGTTTGTGGAGATAATGTTTCAGGAAACTTTAGGCCTGCTGTTCTGAGCACACGAGATAAAGTGCATTGGCAGATCTTATGAGATACTAGATTATAATGATTGTAATGCCTGCTAAAAGTTTTGGATGTTCTTTGTTACTACTTTCTCTCACACCCCACGTGCAGAAAAACATCTCTATTTTTCTCCAGGATATTCCTTAAAGAATACGGAAGTTGTCAGCTTTTCTGCATATTTCTGCGCCCTGGGGTTAGAAACCCTGATATTTGGCAAAAAAATCTACCTAATACCCATCTCCAGTTCTTGAAATACTGATAAATCAGAAGCTTGCTGACTCTCTCTTCTGAGAGATTTATAATCTCTCTGGGGCAGTCTGTTGTGGCAGCAGGTCAGCACACATCAGGCACAGGAAGCCAGATGCGTTTAGCTGGTACCTTTAGGTGGCTTGTAAAGTAAGAATAATTATTCAAAGAAAATACTACATGCAAAGTAATTTATCTGACACTAAACAATAACCCCCATGACACTTGGCTGTCTCAGGCAGGTTTTGCTCATCTGTTAGACTCCCTTTCACATCTTCTGCAGAGCCACCATGGCCCCGTAAGCTACAGCTTATGGATTTTTACTGGTTGGATGGACCACAGTAACTCCTTCAGTGACAACCAGAGCTATTCTGTGCCCCTAACTGCTGAAAAAATATTCAGCTTAGTAGATCATTGTAAATATAACCAGTGCTATATATTTGGGGACAATCAGCTGATAATAAGGACTTCACAGTGGGCTTTGCTGGCCCTTTTAAGTAGAATTAATTTGCTTTATAATTGATCAACAACCAACTGGAAAGCAAAAGTAAAGCTAGAATCAGTATTTTCAGATGCTCTGCATCATCACCTAAGCATGCTCTGACTGTATTTGCCGTGACCTGATTGCCCAGAGCTCCCGCTTACTTTTCTGTCACTTGAGGATATGGCATGTCTTACAAAGTGGGACTCTTACTGAGGACCCTGATATTAGACTACCCTGTTTGGCAAGTTTGGCTTCATCCTGGGAAAACAATATTCTGAATTTCTCTATTAAGGTGCAGGAGTCATTTATCATAGAAATGGACTTAACCAACCCCTTCAAAATTTCTTCCCTTCCCAGCCTCTGCCTCTGCTTCACAAATGCACCCGCACTGAGAAAAGGGCCATGGTGGGTACAACCCCAATGGTCTCCTGGTGCCTCAGCTTACCCTTAATCAGACTACCACCAAAAGGAAACCTTCTGGTTGCTATTCAAGTTGTCATGGCCAAAGTTTTGATATCCTGGGTGAGATGGTACATAGCAGATGCTCTTGGTCATGTTCAAAGCACACTACTGCAGCTCATTGCCAAAATCCTTCAGTTTTGGCTGCCTAAAACTCTTAGGACTGAACTTAGAGTGTGAGCCCTTTGGGTTAAGGACTGGCAGTCCTTACTATCTGCTGGCATAACGGTAATACAGACTGATGTAAGCACATTAGAGCAAATAATTATAATGAATTATATTTTCAAAGGTCAGTTCACACCATTAAGTTTTTCCATAAGGGGCCATTTCTAACGTATAGGAGCTCATGCTCAGAAGGGGTCAAACTGGTTTGGCTTTTAAATGCTGTGTGTCAGATTCCCACTTTTGGAGTCTAATTTTATGACTACATTAAAACCATTTAATCCTAATGAGAAGGCTGATTGACCTGACATCTCTGTGGTGTGAACTGTGTCATCCTGTGGTCTTGCATAGTGCACGAGGAAGGGAATATTAAGTACAAAATGAATGATCTCAAGGATGACGCACGGCAGAGTGACAGCAGAGTGTACACAGAGGGTGCCGAAGTGCATTTAGCCATAAAAACTCCTTCCTGACAACACAGTGCAATGGTTCAAATCTCAACAGGATATGCCTGCAGTGCTTCTTCCCATCATACACTCACATGAGGAATCCGGAAATGGTGTGTACAGTTGCGTACGTGAAGAAAATGAGGGAGTTTCTTTACAGCAAAGCAATGTTTTGAAAGGCTGCAGTTGATGTCCTCAGCAAGGCTCAGAAAGGTCAGTGGTTAGGAGTATTTTTTTTCCCCAGACTATGAAATCCGTAGGGTCCTACTATCTGGGAACTTCCTCACGACTCTTTTATTTGCAGGCAGAAATGCCTCCCTCCAAACCAGAAAAACAAAGTGATTCGGGCCCCAGCTGCTGACGTTCTTGGACTGTTTTATCTCAGGACCTTGGGAGCCCTCACTAGAAGCCAGCGTCCCAGCACAGGACAACGCTGAAAGGCTTCATTTAGGAGTTAATGCTGCCTGGCGCTGCACGGGACACTTCATGGGCACTTCGAGAACAGCCTTTTCGCATGACATGGCAGAGCAGGCACGCGCCTGCCGAGTCAGCTCACGAGTTCAGCCTCCCCAGGGCACCCCCTTTAAACAACACAACCTTACGTAACTTCTGATCTAATGCCCGTGGAAAGGTTCCCAATGACTTTAGCGGGCTTTGGACCAAATCCTAATCGCCAAAGATCCAGTGGAAACTTTTGAGCTGTGCGTTCACATTTTCTACAGCAAACGAATAGGCATGGCGAGCTCAGTCTGGTGTTTGACCCCTCCCGGCCTCTGCTACCTCAGACCTTGCAGCAAGACAAACAAAGCCACCCTGAGCAGTATTTGGCAAACGTGTTTGCTCTGGGAAGCCAGGAAGATCTTTTTGTGCAGAGACCTACTGCTAGACTCATTACAGACTGCCGTGGGCAAGGGAAGCAAAGGGAGCCGTCTTACAAAGGACTCGTTATCTACAGACCCAGGGCTGGGATGCACGTGGGCACTGTATGGGATGCTGAAGCCTCTCCATCCTTCTAACAGTCTTGACTCACTAACAGTGAGATAAGGTTGTGCAAAAACTGTTCAAAGCAACAGCAATGTTGTTGTTGTAACAAAAGCTTTCTTCACAACACTATTATTTCTCACGTGTCTCTCAGCAGACCTAAAACATTACAGGGAGCAAAATGAATCTTTAATAGATGGAAACTGTGCAGAAAGTATATATTATTATTTTTGATATGGTGATTTTTGTTATGGTCGTTTCTTTGTAATCTGTCAAAGCAATATGATTTTCACTCACAATAAAGCAGCCTTTGTACAAACAAAGAGTTAAGCAAATTTCATCTCTGTGATTGGTGGCAGAACTGAGGGAAGAAAAAGTAGGTTACTCTGCACAGGAAATTTCTCTTCCTTGCCTATCCATCAGTGTCTGTCATGCCACAACCCCCACATATTAACTTACAAGTTATTGTCTGTTTTCCCTTGTAAGTATGAGACAAGGTGATCAAATCCAACTTCAATACTGTGGTGGTGCAGCCCCCTCTCCACCCTGGGCCATTTTGGGATCTCAGGATACGCCAACATTGTGTTCTTGTATTGATTACAAGTGCAGGCGCTTCCTTGACCATACCCGAAATTCCTGCTGCCTGGATCGTAGCCCAATCTGGTAGGTACCAGAACTGTACAATCTGGAAAATACTGGAATTGTATGGTTGCTGAGATACCAGAATCACCTAACACAAGTTGTGGCCAAAACAACAACAGAAAAAAGGATACTGACCAAAGTCAATCATCTCGTGATTCTATAAGTAGTGATCCTAAGTGAGACCCTTTGAGCTCTCAGAGATCACAGCGAGCTGTGACCTGGTATCTCCCCTGAGCTGGGACACCTCTTAGGGTAGATTTCATGAGGTTCGCAGATTGTCTGCTGGTAGATGCTGACGAAGGAGAAGAGTGAGTAATTCACTATAATCAGATTTCGCAAAATTGTAAAGATTATTTGGCACCGATAATTTATTACAATTTACAGAGGAGAAAATCTAAATCATAGGTTAACCTCTGTATTTGTGTGTGTGTACATGTTCACGTGTGTGTGATTTGATTTAAGAACCTCTAGATTTGTGTGTGTTTGTGTGTGTGTAATTTCATTTAAGAATCTCTGTTGTAAGTCTTGTGTGAACCTTGCCATTTTTGAATCTTTAATGAAGCTGCTGTTTGATTATAGAAAATTTTGCTAAATCACTGTTATTTGGCTGATGATCAAGTGTCATTAAATACCATACAATCTAATTTTGTGATTTACCTAATTTTGTGATTTACCTAACAATAATAAATCCTAAACTGCTACTACCTCAAAGTTGTGTAAAATCCCAACTTGTGACAAACTACATCTCACTCTCTCTCTCATCCGCACCAAATACACAAAGTATTTGGTAAAATACAGGGAATGAGACACATGGAGTAACAGTTATATTTGCAGTAACATAAAACAGCATCGGCAGAAGCTCTGGAAATCACATGTACAAACACAAATTAAACAGTAGTCGCTGACACTCCCCGTGCAACAACAGTAACGGCAGCTACAGTTTTCATGTGGCAAGAATGTCCTGGTCCTTTACCAACATAAAAACATTGCAGAACACCATTATTGCCCCTGAGATGCACTTCCAACGCAGACTTTGAGAAAGTGAGCCCATAAATCAAAATCCATTTCTGGTCCTCCGGTGTTTGAAACAATGGATGATACAAATAGGACCGTGTCGCGTAGCTACAGAGCAGGCAGCTCCCAACTCATTCTCACACTGCACTGGAGACTCACCGATACTATGGGAAGAGGTGCTTTAGAAATGCTTCAGATCCCCTATTCAGCTAAATGTATACAGACCTCTGAGCTGTTGAACCTTGTGAAAAGCTTGCTGACAATCTAGGACAACAGTAATTACTGAGAGGGAGGTAATAAAAAGAGCGAGCCTGACTCTAGCCGCTTGTCCGAGGTAATCACTTACCTGAAAATATCATTTGGACTTGTCAGCAGACATCCTCACCTGCTCACATCACACAGATCTGGAAGCTTCATCCCTCAGTAGAACAAGGCAAAATACATCTTCCCCCTAACGAGGCAGCTGCACGCAGGAGTTGCTGTTATTGTTGGAACTGGTTTGGAGGAATGAGGACAGAGACAGCCCAGGCAGGCGTGTCTTGCAGGGCTGTGCAGCGAGAGGGCTCGCTCCTTTACAGAGCACCTTTGCGACTGCAAGGCAAGATTACTTACTGAGCCAGTCCCCCTCTCTGCCAGCAGATCGAAGGGCTGCTTGGTATTCCAGCTTGGTTTCCCATCTAGCCCAGATACAGTTTGTCTGACACGGGTCTATTCAGACGCCAGAGGATTGCTGGCAGTTCTCGTTTTCTGGGAACAAAACAGCAATGAGAACCCCAGCTGCACATCCTTGTGAGGCTGTTCAGTCCCTATTTCGAGGCAGAGTGCCCTCCCTCCAGTGCAGCGTTTCGCCTTCTGTGTGTGGATGGATTTTACAGATCTACCTCCTGCTTCTATACCTCCATCTGACTTTCCACTTCATTCAATTATCTCTAATGGTATTAATATTCCTGTCAGAGGAAAATATGGGGAATGAAATAGCGATCCTCTTCTCTCATTCTCCTTTCTTGGCACCAAAACACATATTCTGCGTTATTTCTTCACTCTTCAGTGGTGAATGGGCAATTTCTACTTTGTAACCATAGACAAGTCCACAGATCCTGCGATTTCTAAAACCATAATCCTACCTGCCTTCTCCCATTTCTTCTTTTTTTCTGTTTCTCTCCTTCTCTCTGGCACAGCTGGGTGTCTGGAAGAACACACTGCCCAAAGAGCTCAAAAATATGCCCTGTGCAGCCAACTACCAATCCCTTAAAAGGCACAGGGAGATGTTGAGAGAGCAACAAGTTGGGGGCTTCTTGAGAGCAGTGTAGGAATCCTCCAGGAGTCAGTCAGTCTTTGATTCAGAGTCCTTGTCGTATCCAGGGGTGCTGCAACAGCCCGAGCAGTTTGTTATATGGGCTTCTCCCAAAATTCATTCCTAATATTTTGCTAGAGACAAAAGCCACTTCCTACTTCTCTTTTATCACATCAGGTGAGAAGATCCTCCTTTTTCAGGCCTTGGATACAAGCACGTTGCTGCCAGACTTCTTTTTTTGATGTCATGGCCAAATCAGAAAGGAATGATGCTTGACAACAGGTTTAAGATTTGGCAGCACTAGCAGCTACGGGGCCTCCGACAGTGCCCCCAGTGCTGATTTTTGAGGATGAAGTCCCTATCAGGAAGGCTAGGCAGCTGCATGTATTATATCACATTTTACCCGTAGTTACACAAACTTGGTTTTCACAGCCATGACCATTTCATGGAGGACATGGAAAGACAGAGTACAAATAGTAACCTTAGATCTATTTTGCATTTTTGTGCACTTGTGCTGATGCTCCTTTTCTCCCTGCCGTTTGCAGTTCACTTTTCACCTTTCCTCTTTCCAGTCTGAAGGTTTTTCTAAATAAAGATATTTAGTGCATTCTAAAACAAACAAAAAAAAAGGTCCTTACAAATATCAGCTTGTTTAGCAGTTTCTAGAACTCAAGGCTGATTAAGAGATTGCTGCTGAAACAATGATTTAGCATGAAGCTGCAGCTGGCGTAACAAGAGAACCATGCCACATATTTTAACCTTTGCTGGAGGATTTGCCACATCTGTAAGTAGTAACTCACCACAGATTTCTTCCCTGTGAGCTGTCAGGGATGGAAACATATGGCTCAAAATTGCAGAGACCGTCGTTTGGAATTTCAGATGAAAACTCTTCATAAGGACAGAGGCTCTGTGCATTCCCTTGTCCAAAACCACATGGAACAAACCAAAAATAATTTTAAAAGCACAAGAGTGTTCCTTGGTCTAACAGCTTCCCCCCTCACACAAAGCTTGTCCAGCCCCAGCTTTGCAAATGCACATCCCTTCCTTTCCAGCCTTTACTTGGCAGCAGTTTTTGTTGGCAGGATGCTGTTGCCAAGGGAGACAGAAAGGATGTGCAGCTGGCTTTTCTTTCACCTGCACTTAGTGCTGCTGATCCTATTTATGTTACTGCAGAACCTTCGGCTTCTAAGAGACCTACCATCAATGTCACCGGACCTTTTGAAGAGTTTTGACAATGACACAAATAGCTGTGGCCTCTGATGTAAAGCTTAAAATAGGATCTTGCCAAAGAAAGGATGGAGTTGGTGTCACAGATGCTGACTCAAGTGAGGGTATCCATTTCACAAATGGCAATAAGAAGGGGGAAAGGAGGATTCAAAGCCATCTTAAAAAGGTTTCTGACAACCCCTCAAATCTGTGAGTAACTTCACATGTGTAAAAGTTACATGCCTAGTCTAAGGTAGCTGTGGCTCTGGCAGGCAATGCCCCCCAGCCACAGGTTAATCAGTACCCCCAGAGAGGCTCCTCTCTTTCCATTAGCAAAAGAGGTCACACAGAGGATGATGAGCTTTACCTAGATGTCCGGCTTTCAGGTGATGAAAATTAGGTGAGATGAATACCACCTCATAACCCTCTATCTGTTTAGATGGCATTATCATAAAGCAAACTGAGGATTTGTTTAGTGCAATGAAAGGATAAATTAAAGTGATGTTTGAAAGGTGAAAGGTAGTCTCTGTATTGTGATACTTTCCAGGAGAGGAAATCCCACCACTTTGGACATTCAGAACCAGTTTCTACTGAACACCAGAAAACAAACCTTAGAGAGCAACGCTTCATCGGCATGAAGAGTGGACTAGAGCAGGGTCTGGCAGCCTTTCCATGGCAATGCATTAGGAAGCATTTTTCTTTCCCATATTAGAGGGTAAGTGGGCAAGCACTAATTCAGCTGAAGATAGGAGTGCCTGCCTCTCAAAGAAACAGCATGCTACTGATCAGCTGTGCCTTACTCCTGCAAGGCAAGACGTCTGGCACCTGCTGAACTGGAAAGCATCAGGTAGCATGAGGAGGTAGGAGCCACTTCTTCATGCATAAGCCTTTTTCCAAAAAATCACAGCCCCTAGACCTGCTGCACTCCTTTCAAAATCCTCCTGCTTGCAGCTGGAGGTAACCAAGTCAGAGGCTTTTGATTCCAGCATCAGATGATATGTCTTTTCCAAATCTAATTTCTTCAGGACTAAGCCTCCAGCTCTTAGTAATTTCCACCGACTTACCTATCAATCAAGGATGCTTATTCTAGACTCGGGATACTCTTTCATTACAGCACAGTAATTTTTAGCTTGTCTTTTCTCAGGAAACATTTATAGGAACAGGTTGTCTATCCCTCTGTCTTTCTTTCCCAGTAACTTCTGACCTATGGCTGATTTCAAATATCATAACACACTGACAACTGGTGAGGAGGGCAGAGCACCCTACTGGCAGATCCCTCTGCTGCAACGATGTAGATTTTTTTTCCCTACTTGCAAAAGCTGCGCTTATATTCTCCAGCTGCAGGTACAGAAATGTTGATACTGCAGCCAGAAGGGATGTTATAGTTATGCATAGGCTGACTAACTTCCATAAACCCTGAAGGTATTTCAGTCATTTCGTCTGTTCACTGAAAGTAATTTGGATGATTTATTACTTATGCCCCCTTCAAATACGTTATTACCTCCAAGTGCCGGGTTATCCTTGTGCTTGATCTCAAATGAGAGCTTGTAATGAGGAGCTTGCACTGATTTGTTATGTGAGCAGGTAACACACAATCAGAAATTAACTATTACATTTACCTGCAGGAAAGCTTTACTCTGATTTTTGACCCTTGCCCAGTTTAAGGAAAAGGGATACTGAGCTTCAGAGTGAGTAAAGGACTTGTTAAGGGGCTTGTTCAGTCGTTCACTGTCTCAGTTTATCACTTGGACAAGTGAGAACCAAGTCAGGTCAGGATCAACGGAGTCAGCATTTCCAGTATGGGTGACTGGCTACTGGTTTTGGGGGAAAAGGTCAGATTTGAATGGGAATAATCCCCTAGGAGGACTTGGGCTATAAAAGGTAGTGAGAGTTTCCATGTCCAGATTTTCTCCTGTGAGTACAGCCCGAGGATGTAAGGTTACACATAAATCAGCCAGAAAGGCTGCAATGTGCTGCTTTTATTATCTGCTGGATTATACAGGGCTAGCAAAGCCTCTGGAGTGGATGCAAGGTTGCTAGGGAAAGAAGTGAGCCGTGACTTTTCACTTCTGTTCTACAAACTAGCAAGAGCTTTCTTTTGGCTTTTGGAACTAAAGTTTGTATTACCTCTTAGCTGTCTTGAGTTGAGCCTGGCTTCAGTTGAGGCTGATTTCAGAGCAACCCGGATGTTCACCACGGCCCAGATCCATGGAATGACATGGGTGCTCTATGAGCTACTCTGCAAGGAGGTCTGCTGATGGCTCCAGGGGCCAGCGAAGCCCCTCCACAGCCTGCAGTGCATGAGGGTGCAGGCCTGAAACTGAAGAACGTCAGGGTTGCATATCACATTAGGACATACAAAGATGAAAGGGAAAGATCAAATTCCCTTCTTGAAAATATCAGCTGCTTACTGCAGAGATGAAGAAAGCGGTTTTTGCTCCATTAGGTGAATTGCAAGATTGCACAGGTATTGAGATATGGATTTTTTGCCATCCTTTGAAGCTGTGTATTGGTCTGGAAGGAACAATGGTCCAACCTGGTGTAGTAAATCATATGTTCTTACAAGTAAGGTCACAGCAGTAGCCAGATATAACTTCTGCTAATGAGAGCAGGACTCTGCTGCTTATATTTCACTCAGTGTTATTGCTCCTGAATTAGATTCAAGAGGTGGAGATATGCAATATCATATGCAAAGAACATAAAGGTGAGACGACATGGTGATACAGCACACTTGATTAGTCAAGGGATCAGTAATTCAAGTGGAAATACATATGAAGTTAGGAAAAGGATCTCACTTCATAAAAATGTGCTCCATCAACTCTGCAGTTCATTCATTTCTGCAACTCATGTTTCCTATTCAGCATGAATGCAATTACACAACAAAGTACAATGTTTCACCTTTCCGTGTGGATGGTCTCTTTTTACATGCACATTTGCATTTAAAAAAAAATATTCTGCTACCGATATGTGTGTGCTACTCTGAGCATTACTTTGAACAGCTATTGGTCTTGTCTTTTCCTAGGAACACACTGCATATCTGAAACATCACTTACATTCAGTGGTTTAAGTGTTCATAGAGGACTCAGGTGAGTAGAGTTTCATCCTGTCTCAAACGTGACAGGCTGGCACTGTCATGTGCACTGCTTTGCACCATCAACATAGAATCACTGTTTGGAATAATAGTAATAATAATAACCCTTATAGCAGCATTATTCACACTGTACTTTACAAGTAAGATATTTTATTTGTCTCTCCTTTCTGGTTAAACCTGCCTCTATTTATATTCAGCAGAGAATCTACTTCACCCGTTCCTGAAATGTCATCACCTCCACACTTGATTTTATTTCGGAAGGAAATTGGTCTGACAACCCTAACAACTTCTGATTATTCAGAGAACAGCCCTTGTGAAGAGATTAAACGTACCAGCTTTCCCATGTTGCCCTGTCAGCACATAGCCCTTTGGGGATCTTCTCTTGATGTAAGAGTTAGCTCAGCCTCAGTGTTCATTCATCCTTGACTTCTGTTTCGTTAATACCAGTTATGTTGCCAGCGATATGACGTGGACATCTTATCTCTCTCCTTCCCCCTCTAGCAACTACCCTGGGAGCCTCATTTGATTTCAGTCAGGCTATTACACAGTTCCCAAAGCACGGTACTTACTCCTCAGCTCCTGCTGATGGGGGCTGGAGTCAGCAGGCAAACCAGAGAGCGGCTCTTCTCCTACCTCTCCCCTGCACCACCCAGGTGCACAGCAGCTGTGCAATGCTGCGCAGCAACCCTGGATGGCTACTGGGAGCACCAAGTGCTCAGACACCTCTGCCTTCACACTCAACATCCAGCCTGGGTATCCTGTGCCGAGAAAACATTGCAGGAGCAGAGTCCTGAGGTGCTTGTCCTAATGCTTTGCTGTGCAACGTGCCTCTGGCCCTGTGATCTGACTGCTCCGCTCTTGAAGGCAATTGGTATTTTTTTCTGGTGGAAGTGCAGAAACGTCAGCCATGTAGCTGGAACATTCGATTTTTGGTAGTTTCAGTGCCTGCCTCAGTGGTAGCACCTGCATTCACTGCACTGCCCTTAATCCGTGTGACTGGTGGGGTCCCAGGGAGGGCTTGAGATTTCCTGACTCATCGGCAACAAACTTCAAACACAGCTGTAGGTTGTTTGCTCCGAAACGATGCAAGTGCAAATGTACCCAGTGGTACATTTGGAAAGACAAATTCATCTCTGAAACAGCTAATAACACATTTTTACTGCTTACGCTGCTCTGATCCAGGCTTTCACTGGTCTGGACCTAATTTATTAATATACAAAACATAATCTTGAAACTAGGGCACAGCAGAGCTAACGATCAACGAAGAACTTTCTGTTCAAGCACTCTGAATGAACTACAATGAAACATCCCTCTAGGTCCTCAACAGACACACGCTGGAAGAGCTGCATGGCAGTCAGATCGTACGTTCCCACGGAAGTCAATGATAATACTGACATGTCTTGTTGTCACACTTTTGCCTTATTACATTTTCCCTTTCCTGTCTCTCTCTTTTTAAGCATTCTCAGCTGTCATTGTACCCGAGCAGTTAAATTATTCCCACAGTAAAGTGCAGTATCGGAAAGCAATTCTGTTTGGAGACAGAGCGGTAAGCGTGGCATATCAGCGTTAAAGCTGCGGGAGAACATTAGTCTTTGCATTAACATTAACTGCCATGGCTAAGAGAATATATTAGCAACAGCCTTAGTAAAGGTCAGGACTTTGAGAGGAAGGAATATCAAGAAGCATTATACGAAGGACACAATTTTAAGACAAAGTGCTGAGTTTCAGCCCCATTCAATACGAGTTGAAAGGACTGGATGGAAATAAATAACGCAAAGCTTGCTCGAGGGACCAATTCCAGGACCATTGACAGCAGTGTCAGGAAAAGTCCACTGGGACATACGGTGGCTTCTGCTGCACCGGCGTAAATCCAGGACAACTCCTTTGCAATTAGTAAGATTATTCAGGACACAAATGACTCTGAGAGGAGAACATAGGAAACACAAAAGGAACCAGTGGAAGCAAAACATGGTCGGGAGGTGAAAATCCATGATGCCAAATGAGAAATTAGAAACAACTTGAAGATAAATGGCAATTAAGAACTGGAAGGAGTAGTCAAAGGAGTGGAGAGGCTCATCTTTTGTTCTCTTCAAATCTAGGTGCTGGGTGGGCCACCTGCAGCCATCATGACAGCTCAGCACGACCACTGATGGGGTGCTTAATTCCCCCCTTTACCTGGTTTGTTGGAAATCAGTGTTTCAGCCAAATAGGAGATTTAAATAAAACTCAAGTACTTGCTTACCAAAGATGCGGAGAACAGCTGCTTGGCCCAAGATTATTCACAAACAGTAACTCGTATATAGTAGCTAAAAGCAAGTTATCTGACACGAAATGAGGTCAGTGGCTGGAATGCCCAAGATAACAAGAAACTCACCTAATACTGCATTTTGATGCAGTCAGAATCCGACTTCTTGTTTGGGGTGTTGCCTCAGCAAGACACTGGAGCAAGAGCCGCCTCCATCTGACGTCAGTGGCATCGCCCACGGGCCAGAAGCATCACACATGATCAACACTATACTGAACCAGGACTGGGGGGGGAAGTAGGCAGGTAAAGTGGAGGGAGCGGCAAAATCAGCGTGTACCTCTGCTGTTACAGGCCTAAACCACAGAAGAGTTTTGAGGGGACATACAGCATGCAGCTCGTTATGCAGATACATTATTCTTCCATTCTGTCATGCTTGTTTAGCGTATATTTATTCCAAAGTGTCCCTGCTGGGAGCTGCTCCTGCATGCTCATTCACTGTCAATTACATTGCCAGAAACACAGCAGCACCTACAGCAACGTTTCTATTGCATTACAACTATTTCCTTAAGATGACCTTGGGTCCGAGATGTTTATCAAGAGAGAAATAAAACAAAAAGAGGAAAAAATGACAGAGCAACAGTTTGTAACAATTTGTTTGTGAAAGTGCTGTGATTCGAGCTTGCAAATTACAGGCCAACACCTTGTACTTGCTATGGCAATATAAAGCACCTCGTACTCAGAGCTCCGTGTCAACTCCCGCCTCTGTCTAAATTAATGCTTCCAATTAGTGCTGTTTTATTGCGTATCCATCACAGGAGATACACTGCTAGGGCTTTGAACAATACAAATCCATATACAGGTAATTATGAAAAAAATGCATTTAGCAAGACACAAATGTTTAATATTTATCAGCAGTATCTTGGGCGCTTTACAGGTTTTTTTTTCTGACACATTTTTAATTTCTGCAGTCAGATTCATGTCTGGGTTTAGCAAATAACTGAAGTCAAAGGCTGTATAACTCTTTGCACTGGGCTCAGGCTTGGCTACTTAGTTTTTCCAGTGTGTCTCTTGAAAAATCATCTAGCTACCATGCATATGTCCAAGGCAGTAACTGACCTTCCAAGCTACGTGGCACACACCATGTAGAGGGAAAAAAATCCAGACTTATTCCTTGAAATTACATCATATTACCTAACTTACCCAGTGCTGTTTCCAAACTTTCTCTCTTTTTATATGTAAAATCTTTGGCACATGTTAAAAATGTATGCGGAATAGCTTAGGAAGGACTGAAAAGATGGCAAAAGGCAAGAATGTACTTAAGGCACCAACCAAAATTATGGTTCCCTAATAAGCCTGTGGTTTTAAGAGACACGTAACTGTCACAATAATTACTTAACTGGGCTAAAACTTTTCAGGTTTGGAGTCAGTCCAGATGTAATATTTCCAGAAGACAGGAGAAGGAGCAATGTGAGGCTGAACCAAAGCATAGAAAGTGCTCATTGTCTGCTTGCTTATTAGGGTCTCAGGAGCAGCTGGACACAAACACCCTTTCACCACTGGCGCAGCCACTCTTGGCAGATCATGACTAAAACATGGATACGATGACAACAGTTCTTATGAGTTAATTTTAAAATGATCCCTGAAAACAAAAGAAATACTAATTTTTTGAAATGAAAGACTATGAGGAATTGCTGGAAAGCAAAACATCTGACACCAAGCTTTAATCTGAGCAGAGATTTACACTCGTTCTTTACTGTTTGGTCACCTATAGAGTGGTTCTGGAGGCACAAGAAGAGTGCAAGACCCCGCTGATGTAAGAGTGCTATCCACGTGGTACGGAGTTACCTTAAGAACTCCATCTCGCCATCTATCATAGACCTTGATGAGAGTGTGGGACAGGGACGGGGATGAAGCAGAAGGGGTGCGGCTGGAAAGCTCTGCCTCTTGGTTTCTGGAAGGCAAGAGAACGTGCCCCAGGGCAGGCTGAGTCACTTTGCAGAGAGTTCTCTGCCTCATTGCTGCTTGAAAGGGAAACATTTTAAACCTTACTGCCTTTGCAGCTCCAGAGCAACAACGGTCTAGTGAGAGAGGAGGGCATGACGAGCTCTGGGGCCAGGCATCACACCCAACGCACACAGCATCGGGGTTCTCCTACTTGCTGCCATGCAGCCCATCTGTGCTTTTAGGAACAAAATCACAGGGAAATCTTAGCAGGGATGAAACCAGTGGGTTGCTGTAGAAATTATTATTCAAAATCCTTCAAGTTTTAGTAAGGGTTCAGATCTTTTCCTACAACAGGCTAAAACTCGTCCTATGTGATTCCATAGAGGCTTTTCAACTCTAGATGGCATTAACTTTTCCGCAGAAGATGTAGGTAAAGAGCTGGGAGATTACAGCTCTCCAGCAGGATGGATGGGTGGGTGGATGGATGGGTGGATGAATGGAAAAACTCGTTTGGCTTTTTCTGGAGCAGGATTTGTGGGGTAAGCAGGCCCCACTGTCTTGGTTTTAGCTGGGACCGGTCCCAGCTAAAACCAGGACACCCACCTAGCCCTTCATTTTTGATTCCTGGCCTAGGCAACACACACACTTGACCATCTTGTAGGCACTTTAGAGCAACTGACCAGAACCTCAGTTCATGTGAGTCATCTGGCCCTACTGAAACCCAAAAAGCACTGCCAACTTGGAGCCATCCTCGGGCTGGCTATGTACCTGGAAAGCTGCAAGGCCAAGTGCACTCTGTCATTTCATGATGTTTTGACAACCCACTTGCTGTGCAGAGCAACCCCTCCAAAGCTTCAGCCTCCTCACGGGGGCACAGTTCATTAACAGGACGATGTCAATGTGTGCTTCTCCCCACACTGCCTTCCTGCACAGTGCTGTTGAGCCTTAAACAAACATGCTGATTGCAAGGGGGGGGGGGGGGGGGGGTCGGGGAGGAGGAAAGGGAGGGCAGAAGGGGAAGGGAGAAACCAAATAATAACAGTTTTAGACGGCAGGACGAAATAACCAATTGTAATCTCCATTTTAAAAAAATGAATCACCCATTCATTCATTCATTCACGTGCATGAATATGACCAAACTCAACCTCCACAGAATAAGAGTTGCTGATGGCAGTTATGTGAATCCATTCCTAGCAGACATGTGGCGGTGTACGTTTACATGTCTTTCCATGACGTGTGTATGATTAAGCTGAAGAGTCTTCTTGTCCAAAGATGAAATCTCTGGACTGACAAGCTGTCCCTTGGCACAGGGGGACAGGCATGCTATAGCAGTGGGGGGGAATAAGGCTGGGCATATCAGTGTTATTTCTAATCAACATATACGTATATATTTCATGTTTATTTTTTGTTCATCTTTTTATCGATAAACAGATCAGAAAAAAACACAATCTTTTATAGTTTAGGCCTAAGCTCCTCTTCCAGTAAACACATCAAGGTCTTTCATTTATCAGAAGTTAGAAAACACTACTGACACAGGCTGCTCAAGAAAGATAGTCTCATGGATCAGATGGAGCATGCTGAGGAGGTCTGAAGTGTCCACACAGCATGGTCTCCATTGGGACAGGAGATAAAAATACAGACTCGCAAGGCTCCTTCTTAGTCTCTATTACAGCCTCTGGGCAAAATCATCTCATATGGAGGCATCATCTTGACATATGGCAAAATCTCCTACCATGTATGCATGGCATATAGCTTATGAAGATAAAATCCATTTAAAAGGATGCCTGCTCATGCAAAGTGAAGCCACAATCACATTTACTTAACTCTAAATGTAATGTCACAACGACTGAAGCTCAGCTCAGGCGTAAGGATTGAGTACTCAGACTGCAATTCACAAGAGGTAAAATAATCTCGAACTGAGTGGATGAGAACTCTGGTTGACACATCGACCTCAGCTAGACCCAGAGGGCCTTGCTGAGGCACATGACTGTCAGACCACACAGAGAATTGCATCAAGAGATGTCAGGGGATGGCTGGACTATTTGCGGAGGCTTCTTGTGATGGTTTAGGAGTAGGAAGACTCGATTTCGTAACTGCTGTTCATGCGCAGTTTGCCTGATACAGCACATGACAATCCAACAACGGGCAGTGGCTGGAAAAATCCACTTTCTGTAAATACACTATGGGTATAAGGGGTTTTAACATGTCTGTTCTCTTTAACGATTTACAGCTTACAATGACTTTTCTTGGGTCGAGCAGCTTATTTGAAGATGAAGGAGTAGATTTGGTGGAATTTTCAGTTGAATTTATGTGGAATTTCACGCAAGGGCTCAGCCTAACAGAAAAAATAAAATTCACCCAACGAAAAACCCAAGTCAAAGGCTGGTTCAAACCTGCTTGATGGATTTATGTGACCTATTCCACAACATTTTGATGAAATGTAATTTATTCTTGTGTTCTGGGTTTCTAAAAAACAAAAGTTTGTCTCTCTCTACTGTTACTGTGTCAAGTTGAAGCCCAAAACTGACAAATGCTAGCATTAACTCTTTAACTACCACTCCCTGGAATAGGGAAGATATTAGAGAGACCTCTGCATATAGCAGGCTTAGAGCATTGCTGTAAGGAAGGAAGGGAAGAAGGAAGGACGAAGGATATACCCTAAGACAGGGAGTAAGGAGAAAGACGGAAGAAGGAAAAAAGGGGAACAGAGAAATATACAGGAATGGAAAATGGCAGAGTATGCATATTTTCTTAACGAGCGATACTGGATACTAGAAATATGTCCAGAATAAATAATGTTATCTGCAAAGGTTAATTGCTATACACAGCCAAATCCTATTTCTGATCATTGCACAAACCTCCCATCGACATGGCTGAGATATTTACTCCATGTTGAATGCACATTATTTATACTTCAGCCCATGGTTGGCATCAGAGCTGGAAGTGGGCCTCTCGTGCAGAATAAATCTGACATTCCTCCTTTCGACCTCTGTTTAACATTCTAGGAAAAACAAATTCCTTCATGAATATGTACAAAATGTGCCAAGATGAGTTCTGCCCTCGGACTGGCATTTCGGGCTGCGCTGCTGTATTTCAAAGCAAAATTTGGCCTTCAACTCTAATTGCTCCAACTCTAGAAATATTGAATTGATTTTCTTCAGACATGAACTGTTTTCTCCTTCATCATCGAGGTCTATAAAACAAGCTGAGTTCAAATTTCCTAGCGTCAGCTGTTCTTGAGTTATGAGGGCAGAGAAGCTGCAACCGGAACAAATAGGAATAGCTGGTTTCTCTTCACGTCCACATATCATAAAACCAGCCAGGCTGATTTCACTGATAGTTCTTGAAATATTCACCTTTAGGCTGAGGCCAAGCCTGAAAAGTACACTGCCACTCCCCGAGGAACCTTCTTGAGAAAATTAGGAACAAGCGGAAAATGGAGGTAATCTGGAAACAGAAATTGATCTGAAGCCATAACAGTGGTTTGTTTCCACAGTAGTAATTAGCAGTTCCCGTGCCACCATCATAAATTAGCTTTGTAAGAGCCTACATGCTCCTGAGCGGGACTTGTGGCTTGCTTCTTTCCTAGAAGAGACATTTTTGCTCTTAACATCAGATAATTATAGGCTGTTTAGGGTCATTTTAATCTGTTTTTTATGTCTGGCAGATAGGAACCCTGCCATGATGACTATCGGGAACGTCTGCAAGACTTCACCCAGATCCTTGCTCACCGCCCGCTTTGGCAGCCCTGTCTTTCAAGCTCAGCCTTGCAGTGCAGACTGCAGCCAGAACCGCCTGAGTAGGACTCCACACTGCTGCTCACTCACAAAGCCTGCCCAGGGGTTTTATCATCATCTGATGGCTTTCACATCATCATATTTATGGCTTTCACATTGACACACGTCAATCAGATGAGGGGCCCTCACTGTGTTAGGCATTGCAGGGACATTGTAGTAGTCCACCTGTTCTCCGATGAACACTTGCACCCGTGCTTATCTTCTGCAGCTTTGATAAAAGCAAAGTAAATTTTTAAAAATTTGAGCCACTGGATGAAGAAGCCCCAACTCCAAATGCTCATAATGGAGGGTTCAAGGAGGAATTCCAGTTTGGTGCTTAAAAACCAACTTGCTTTGTTGCATTTAAGATACACAGACTGACAAGAAAGGCTGTTTAGTTCTAGTTGTTCCTTTTTTGCTAAAAATTATTTGCACTTGAAAACCTTCTGACCAGCCTAACTGTATGCACATCCTTAGCCAAAGGCAGTGGTTATGAAACAGCATGTAACTACTCCATTTCACATATCATTCCCTGGGTCAAGGAATCTCTAGTAGAGTATGCAGATATCAAGGACATCACATGGGGCCACCATGTGAAAACATGTTATTACTCAGTTTTCACACTGTCAAAAGCTGCTACCACTCACTGCTCTAGTGAGCCATGAATGACTTGTTTTGCTCCTGATCAAGCTCTCCTGGCAAATACAGAAATACTGAGACAGAAGTGCCCATATCTAGATCATGAGAAAGAGAGGACCTCTGATGCTGAAACACATTTTTTATGGTGATCAAGGGCAAGCGCTGTGGGCAGAAGATGGCAGTTTCTCCAGGACCCAGGTGCTTGCTCTGCCATTTTTGCTTCATTCTTCTAGCTTCTAAAGAGCTTGCCTAGTCCTCCTGTGCCATCAAGATTCCCTGTCAGGTTCAATCTCACCCTGATGCTCTGATGATGATCAGGACATAGCAAGACACAGGAGAGAGCAGGATCTACCTTTCCACAAGGCACCTGCGATGCCCCGAAGTCACAGGGGTTCCAGAGGCAGAGCCGAGGGCAGATGTGGACCTATTACCTTTTGGCTGTTTTGAGGAATCAAGTGTAATAGTGAAGCTGTTCCTCTTCAGAAATGGGTTGCAGGGCATGCATGTTTATGGGATTTTGCTCCCCAAGGCGTGTGCATGCAACTCCCATTTAGCTAATGTGGCTGACGTGGGAGCGCTGAGAGGGGGAGAGACAAATTAAGAGGATGTTTACCAGTCAGACCTTCAGCGAACATACCGCATTCTTATTTAAAAATAATAGAATAATGGTATTTATAAAGCGTCTGCAACTCAGCACTCAGGAAAACAGGGGAATTTGATTAGAAAAACATTTCAAAACCCGAAAATAATGGTATCATGCAATAGTAGCAACAATTTTTAAAAAAAGCAGATACAATATTGCCCAGGGACTTAGGGGACAGGGGATGAGAAAGTTTTTTTATGTGTGTGTTTGCTTTTTTAATTAAAAAAGACATTTTTAAAGTGAGAAAAGAAGATCAGATAGAGCGTAGGGAGGAGCAGAAGAGACAGGCAGTCAGCAGAGCTGTGGGATATATCTCAGCAGAGAATACACAGGATTTTGTTGTACTGCATATGAAACAAGTTATGTTTAGTGGGCAGCTGACCCTGTGTTTCTCCCTCCCTTTCCAATGGGCAGTTGATTTATCACAGGCTCAACTGCCTGGGACGAGCATGTGGAGTTGCTCTATGTCCTGGCCAGGACTCAGCAATCCTGGAGTGTGCTCTTGCTGTCCATACTGCAAAACTAAGAGTACAGGAATGATGTTCTGCACTGTAGGGAGTACTGGTGCATCACTCAGGGTTAATTTGTTTTATGGATCCAGCTCCTGAATATGTAGTTAATGGGTCCAGAAACTATGAACACCAAGCCTCATGCATGCCCTGTTGCATTGCTAGACAAGTGGCTGTGAAGAGCTAGCCTTGGACATCATGTGGACATTTCTGTTTTTCTTCAAAAAGAACCTCAGAGGTTGCACGCGAAGGAATGTCAGGGAACACAAGGAAAGCCACCCAAGCCTTGACATCAGACATGCTGCCCTGCACGCCCCTGCCTCTCAGGTGTTGCCAAAGGAACTTTCTTGTGAAGCTGGAGAAGGGCTGTCTGCGAATCCTGGGAGCACAGGGACAGAGCTGGTTGTGTCTCCATGGTGCCCTGACCTCCTCCCACCAAAGCAGTACAGAACACAGCTGATCCAGCTCACTTACGCCCCACTCTGACCCCGCAATGAATGGGGCAGGGGCTTAAATAAAGAGATTTACTACGGGATGCTGCAACCAGCTAGCTTTTTAAGAATATAGTAACATATCTATCTGTCTGTCTGTCTATCTATATGCCTACCATGTATACTGTTTTATATCTATCTAGATACAGAAATAAACAGTAAAATATATGTACATCAGTATAAAACATTCTGTTGTTAACAATAGTTCAAAACATTTGGTGCCAAATTTCACTCTTGCTTTGTGCAGCCAGACATCCTCCAGTTGATTTGACGTATTTTGATTAAAATATTTGGTGGAGAGAGAAGTACACAGCCAGCATCCTTCTGCAGCTGCCCTCACACACAGGCACGACAGCAGCCAAAGACACGAGGGCACAGCGGCATGGCAAACCCACCTCCCTCAGGTTCCTGTTCTATTTCTATTCTGCTAAAGGGTAGGAGCCCCAGCTGACTAGCTTGCTACTGAGTGATAGCTGGGATGGAAATTAAATAGATGGAACATTTGCCTGCATGTACAGAGGGGGGCAAATAGGAAGGGAGGGGAAAACAGTTGATAAATAGCGGTCGCTGTAGAGCAGTAAATATTAGCATTAATTTTGCTCATCACAACTGCACATTCATTATAGCTTTCCATGGACCAAATCCGTAAGTCTGTATGTGCTGAGCCAGTGGCTTGCCATAGCAAGCAGCAAATAATGAATGATGTATTACCTCTCTTATAATGGATTGGTTATTTCAACCATACTTGCCTTGATGTGATGAAATAAATGACGGCAATTTTGCTAATACATGGGTTTTCTGCTCTCTCCCTCCTTTCAAATAGGGCAGAAAGGTGTCCTTTAACACCTTAAAGCCATGCAGGAACACAATATGTATGATGGTAAATGACTATAATGTAGTATGCCATAAACTGTAAGTACCATCTGGTTTGAAAGGAAGCTGATGTGAGGCATAAAGAAGGTATTTTACACAGGATAGAAGCAATAAATCTAGAGTTTGCTGGAGGATTTAGATCCAAATGGAAATAAATCCATTGCAAATATTTTTGAAGTATTGTATAGCTACATTAAGAAAAGACTCTGCTACTGAGCTGAAAGTGCTTCTGGTTCAGCTGGTGATATTATAGCTTTGCCAGGCAAATACTGGTCATATCAATCAGTTTTCTATTTCAGACTGATGATGGGAAATGTATGGCATGAGCAATGTATTGCATGAGCAATGTTACTACACTCTCCATTAAAATACAATGTCTGATTCAATAGCAAAGAACTGATGGTTAACGTAATCCGTTCAATAAAGAAGAAACTGGATGGGGTGAGTCCATCATGTCCCTCTTCCTTCCCTTTGCTCTGCTTGCCTTGTTCATGAGACCAAGCTGTGACCAAGAAATTGGAAAAAGCAGTCAAGAGCAAGTTTCCATGAGCCTAAGCCCAGTACTGGCACATAGAAACCAAGAGCCCTTGCCTCAAGGAGCTCAGAGAAACACCACCAAATTCAGCCTCCGCAAACCCAGGAGAAGCAGGTGCAGCTGGAGGCTCCTGCAGAGTTGTCCCTCTCCATGCCAGCAGGAAATGGCAGAGGAAAAGGACTTTGGTGACACCTCCATGGTAAGGTTATCTCAAGGAAGGAAACCTCCAGGTAGGAGGAAAGCAGAGGTCATTTCAGGGCTGGGAATACTGGCAGGTTCTTCGGAAGACACAGACAACACTGCGTTCAAAAAGATTCAGGTTTGTTCAAGGCAAGCTGCAAAGATTCAGGGTCTGATCCCGAGGTCGCTGCTACCAGTAGAAGGATTTCCACCAGTCTAAAGTGGCTTTAGATAAACTCTTTAGTTTGGCTCTCATATTGTACAAGCACCTGGGCCCTCTCCTTTAATACCTACTTTGGCCCCGGAGAACGGCAGTGGCCCCAAACTGCTCTAATCCTCGGCAAGAGGACGAAATTGTGCTGGGAACTCAAATAACTCCCACGGTGTGAGGATCACTCTGCCCTTCAGTAGGGCTGGATGCTAGGCCAGCTGTTAAATGCTGCCTGCAGCCAGCTGCACTTTCTCCAGCTGCTGTGGCTCTCATCTTCCCTGCAAGAAGAGGCAACATCTCTTGGTGATATGGCATTTCACCCTTCTTTCTTCTGGCTTGGACATTGAAATCCCTGACACTCCCAGGCTTCTTGATCCTCATCTGGTTACTCATTTTCCAGCTCTCCCACTACTTACCAGGGTTCTTGATTCTCCAAGTTTTATCAGACCTAGTAGACTGGATCCTGCAGCGGAGGTAATCACTCCTGATGTTTATCATCACTAGTGCTACCGTTTTTCGCCACAGATTTTTTTCCTGATGAACGCTGACTAGTCTCTTTCCCTTCTGCCACTTTGCTTGAGTCACATTTGCCTTCAGAGAAAAATGTGGCAGCATCATGAAGAGGAATGGAAAGCTCTGTCATACGGAGAGACTGGGATGCAACGTGATTATCATATTAACCAACTCACTGCCCTTTGCATGCTTGGCCCACGTCCAGCAAAGTGACATCAATATGGTGCTCTGGCTACATGCTGCAAGTCGTCATATTCTAACGAAATGTCAAGCAGTGTCCTGGATGCTGTGGAGATCTCAGGGGCTGATCAGCAGCGTGCTGCATGTCTCCGTGCCTGGCTGGATCCATGCTCCCTCAGCAACATGTGCAGGACGCTGTGCTGGGGCAGCAGTGCTGCTCACCCACCCTCTTGGAAAGCCACTGAAATCATCGCGTGATCCCTTGGGGGCAAGCGAGCCAAGGGACATCATTCCCAATTTCCTACAGCAAACACTAGATGCAACAAGGCAAAATATTAAACAGACGTCTGGCCTCGCCTTGCTAATAAAGAGGCTTTTCTTGTGGGATTACTTGAAGACCTACTGAAATGCAAGTATTTCTGGGAGCCCTGTGTGCTTCGTCTTGGGTAAATCAAGGATTGGATTTGCAGCCGTAGAGACTGCTGGAGCCCGAGCAGCTCCGACTCCCGGCAGGGGCTCAAAGCTGATGAAGTTCTGGCACCTGTCTGCTAGCCACCAAGACGTGACCCAATTGTGGTAGGCAAAGGTGCAGACTGAATGCCATCTTCCCACACTCAGCTGTCAACTATACCCCTTTCCTGGTGCTGTCACACATGAGCCAGGCCAGAGCCCAATCCCAGGCATGGTGTGAAAAATCTAGAGTCAAGACTTTGCTTTCAGTGGCTCCCTCAGGATTGGTGGCAGCACAGCCATGACCACAGTCTTGCTCTGTTAGCAAATGAAGGTTCATTTTCTACTCGGTCTATCTTTTGTCTTCTCCCTAATCCATCAGTGAAGTTACAAAGCTGAATTTCCATGGCAACAGACTGTGAGGTCAGAGAGAAAGTATTAGGCAGGATCAAGCATCTGAAGTGGAATTGAGAAGGGGAAAGAACAAAATTACTTAAAAAAATTAACAGTCATAGCAGAGGGAATAAGGAAAAAAAAAAAGACAGGTCAGATAATCTGCTCCTGATGTGAAGAGTCCTTTTGGTTTCTGACAAAGCCGCTGCCAGCAAAAACACTCCTTCGTCCACGCAGAACCCCAGTTTCTCTCTTCGCTTCCTTTGAAGTCAACAGCTACTCCAGTGGGAGCAAAACATGGCTGTCCCAGGAATTGCAGGAGAATTCCCAGCCATCAGGGAAATTTCCTGGTATCTGCCTCTTCTTGCTTAGTGAGAGCCCCTTGCGTGTTGCCACAGCCTCTAGTGAAAGAACGTAGTCACCTCCTCAGATGATGGGACACAGAGATTTTAAACATTTTTTTTTTCTAAACAGAGAACACGTTGACGCATTTTTCCTTTAACCATTTTCTCAAAGGTTTAGTGACCACAGCCTAAAGCCATGTTTAATTAGCAATTAATCGTTTGCTCCCTGGTGTAGCCCTCAACCAGGCTCCTACCCCATGACCAGGTGCTCCCAGGGGACCAGCTGCCAGTGGCCCCTGCATCTGCATCCTGTGCCCTGTAGAGGCAGTGGGGTCAGTGGGGTGAGCCCTGCATGGCCCAAAGACGGACAGCATGACTTCAGCAAGGCCAAGAGACAGGGGAGTGAGGTGAGGATGCAGATTTCCCCCAGCGACACTACCATCCCTTTGGGGTCAGACAAACTGTCACAGAGGAGGCTGTGTTTTTGCAGGAAGGCTGGCAGTTTTCTCATATTTTTAATAGGGTCTCCTGCTGTGCCTGAGATGCCGTCGCATGGCAGCTGTCACACAACACTGGCGCTGACGGGCTTGAAGCCCTGTCGCAGACCCAGTGCCTCGCCTTCCCTTTGAGCAGTGCCTTACATGGCTTGTCCACATTGGTCACCACCTTCCCCTTCCAGGCGATGATCTAGGACCTACAGTTCTTCAGAGAAATCCAATTAATTAATCCATTGCCCGAGCCCCTCTTCAGATGAAAGCCGCCGATTCATTAAGCTACAGGCTTGCTGCCTACACCCAAGGAGCGAAGCGCACATTTCCCTCCCGGCAACGCTCCCTCTCCTCCTTCCTGCGCGATCGGCACGTGCTGCACATCAGAGAAGACAAGGCTTTGGGGTCTCTGTTCCCCATGGGGGATTCTTCTCCCTTATTCAGGAAAAATAGCGGAGACAGGCAGTATCAGACCCCAAAAACATTCTGGCTGTGTTTGGAGGGAAGGCAGGCAGATATGAAGAGAAAGCTCCAGCGTCTATCTGGGATTTATAACGCACACGGGCCTTTGTGACTTAAATTACTGCTTTTTCCGCTGCTTGATTTGAAAGCATACTCGAGTTGATCTGAATATCAAAGAAGTTCAGAAAGGCAGTGGGGCAAGGAGTAGGGCAGAGACTGACAGGAAAATAAGAAAGCCAGGGAGGCGGTACGGAGATGGCACTGCAGATAAATTGGATTAAAAGACGAAAAAAGAGGTGACATGCCTGGCAGCAGGCAAAACCGCTCAACTTAAATACGCTTATTTTTTCCCGCTTAATTTTCTCAAATAGACATTTTATGCTTTATTCACAGGCTACCATGAATACTACATACTCTCTTTGTTTTCAAAGAGAAAACCTTTTTTTAAAGGTTTTCTGACATGGTGTGACAGAATAGCTCTGATACAGCTTTGCACCAAAGGACTATGGAGCGATCCCTCCTGTAAGACAGTTCTAGTGTCTCCAGAACAAATCCAGAGCTTGACCTGGCTCCCAGGGATGTGCATTTAGCCCACTCGGCCAGACAAAAGCATAAACAAAACCTATTAGATGAAATGACGCTCTGCAACCCTGAAAACTGAAGAGGAATATACGTGTGCACGGTGGGATACAGCAGAGCTACTGCTGCAGCGCTCCAGCCTCTTCATGGCACGTGGCTGTTGGAGGCTCTTGGAGATGGAACACATTCAGGTCCATGAAAGAGAGCAGCAAGAGAGAGCATGTCCACAGGATGACATGGAAGAGCTAATCATGCCTGAAAAGACTGGACCACCACTGCTTTTATTATTATTACCTTTTCACAGTGAAATACTCCTTGTCCATAATGCCAGGAAAAGTCTAGGAGGTATTAAGAGAGAGCATGCCAGCTTCACCGCATGTTCCCCATCACTCTGACTCTACATAAATCCTTCACTGAGTGACAAACCAATTCACGCACATGAATAAGGACCATAGTCTGCGTTTAATATCCAGGGATTCATCAGTAACGGATGACAGTGTTGACACCAAGAGGATGGCTGTTTGGGAGCTATATTAACAATGGCTTAAAGGGAGCAGAAGATGCTTACAGCTATAAAATTTTATGTATACATATTACGTGTCTGTGTGTATAAATGCATATGTGCATGCATATGTACATACACACACAAAGCTATAATTAGTATTTTCACACTCATAAATTCTTATACTGTCCCTATGATGTAATTAGCATTATTATTCTATTAATTTAATTTTTCTGCTGTCTTGAATTTGAAGATAGCACATACAGTGGTTTGCAGTACTGGAGTATAAAATAATCAGTCTTTGTTTAACTCTGAGCTAAGATCCCTCTCGCTTTTCCCCATATGCTGTTTTGAGGTTTAGCTTTGCTGTGATTTCCTTCCCTCCCTTACTGATATTGAAATATTCTTCTGATTCTTCTTTCATTGCTCCTACTGGTTTCACACATTTTCTTCACATGGTCATGGGTACTCACTGTTTTTTATGATTTGCACATTTTCATCCATCTATAAATTGGCTCTCATACAAGTCACTCAAAATTACATTTTGATTAAAAAAGGACATAACAATGTCATTTTTTCCATCCAGCTTTCAGATTGGTTTTGCAATGAGCCAGTTAACAAAATCTTGACTTGTTTATCTGCAGTTTCCAGGCTGGATTATAGCTGCATTCAGGGGGCCATTTTCTGCCTCTCTGTTTTGTTGAGAATCTACTCCAAACTTGGCAGCTACTGAAAAGTTACGTGCTCTTCTCACAACTTGTCATCTTCCATCTTTATTCAGGCATTGCTCTTGGCTACCTTTTGAGGCTTAAAATTAACATGTTATTATTGTTTCTGAAGACCCTTCAGACATTGACTCCTACCTATTGCAGAAATTTTGATTTCTGTTTATGTACTTGCTCATAATTTGGGTTCTGTTTCCAATCTGTCACTTGCTAAACCATCTGTGCCATCTGGAGTGTGCCTGGCCCCAATTTGGTGGAATTCTCTTCCTTATGAAATTCATGAGATTCAGCCTGCAGATGCTTTCACTGCTTCTCTGACAAATTTACTTAATTTGGCAGCTTTAAGGTTTGCATTTTTGTCAGTTTCTAGGACCGCATTTTGTTCTTGTTATTATGATATAGGTGGTGGGGGTATATGGAACATGGATACATATGAAACACAAGAAACTTTCCAGTTTCAACAGCTTTGACATACAAGTGAACACAAAGACTTGGGTACTTAAGATTCTTATGAGCCCTTTTTCCTGTAGTACGCCATAAAATCACGGGCACTTGAGAGTGCAGGTATAAGGTAAATGAAATTCTCAGCTGTGCAGAGGGTCACCATCACCTTTATATTCCAGTTCAAGTGGTGCTGCAGATACAGCATCCAGGACGAACTGGAATAGCCAAGACACTGGCTCAAATATTCCACTGAGGTGAAACTACACCTTAACCATCAGTAGATAAACCCTTCCATCTGTGAGAATCTTTAGCTCCCAAGAAACAAAACCGTACCGGGGATCTCCTGAGGATCTGATTTTAGTGCTTTCCAAACCAACGACGTGGGCCCAGTAGGCTCATGAAGGCTGATTAAACTGGCCAGTTGTGGGCCAAATGGAGGTAAACAGGGTCTATGTTCTTCTAAATTTGGCATTATAAAGGTTATTCACATCTCGATGCCCAAGATAAAAAAACCCTACAGGAAGATTTTCCTACTTTTTCATTTGCTGACTCATCCCTGTTTAGGACCAAATTCAGCTCCTAGGAGCTAATGTTTTGATGTACAATGATGGAAAAATTTGATCCAAAGAGTGCAGTTCTAAAAAAATAGCCAAAATTAAAAATGTATTGGATTTTATG
Organism: Tauraco erythrolophus; assembly: GCF_009769465.1. NCBI lineage: Eukaryota > Metazoa > Chordata > Aves > Musophagiformes > Musophagidae > Tauraco > Tauraco erythrolophus. The sequence goes on along the minus strand of NC_141471.1, from coordinate 48,875,310 downwards.
TGAAAGAAAAACGAACTTTTCCTTAAGTTTTCCCTCACTCCCAGTCAAACTGCAAGTTCCTAGACAGAGATCATCAAACGTGAACATGTAAAGTTAAGTATGTTAATATGTATTCTAGCACCTTACAAAAGTGACCTGATTTCCAGGGGGGTAGTCCCACCCAGTTGAAGTGTAATGAAAAAACTCCTGAAGCCAGATGGCACGTAAGTCCATCCTGCTGTGCTTACCTATTTTTCTCTGTCACTCCCCCATGGCTGCCGCGGCTCAATCTACTTCACATTAAGGCATTAAACAAAAGTTCTGATGGTTGGCATTTAGTCTGCTAGGTTGTCATCAGAAAATGTTGAAAGTGAGCAGGTGGTCAGGAAGAAACCCTACCAGACCAGGCTGTGTTCTACACTGAGAAGGAGAGAGGACGCCATTGACAACAACCTCCACTGAATCATTTCCTTACAGCTATCAACACTGCCAGGTGTTTCGTGTGGCAACCGCAGCTCTTGGGAAGAAATGCTATAGTAGGACCACAGCAAACAAGGAAGGGGAAAATCAACAGGCTTTGCTGATTATATTTTCTTCCTCAGTGCAGGGAGTCTGGGAGCTGTATTTTGCACTATTAACAGCAACTCAACTGCCATCGGATGATGAACCTGATGTCAGTTTGTGGAGTTGCACTGTATTTCCACATCCTAACTTTACTGTCCCCTCAAGATATAATGTTAGTTGTTATTCTGATTACAGTTGTGTTTAGTAATAATAAAACACACAAAGAAGCCATATAAGGTTAAAAGGTGCTACCTGAATTTCTATTTGTTAATGTCATTAGTGTAAAAGACTCCTTTGGAAGACCCTAATTGCTGTGGTCTGGATTGATGCTAATGGGCAGCATCCCAGCAGGAAGACGATGCGTGCTTCATCACGATGCTGGAAGGAATTTGTCTGCTAGCCAAAATCCCTCTCCTACTGTTTATAAAGCAGTATCTCACTCAACTACCCCTCTTTTTACAGTTCATTACTGCGCAGACTTTTAAAGGGGTTGGCTGCTGTTCAACTTCATGGCTTCAGAGTTGCAGAAAAGCACCTCTCAGGGTATCTAACTTTCCCTCCAATCTCACGGCTACTCAATGCACTAGGTGATATTTCACTAGGTCTCTTACTCAGAAATGCCCTGATTGTTGCTACTCCAATAATCCCAAGCGAACAGAAAATCCATCAATCCTGTGTACGGCAAGTAATTAGAACTGGGGCTGCATATCTTTTCCACAAAGTTGTACAGGTCAGGATTTTAAACATGAAATGGTTTTCAGTGGATTCAGCACTCGCCCTCTGAATAATGTAGCCTATAAATTGAAAGTGCCTTTAAAAGATTACATTTTTATTCTTTATTGTCCTCAGTCAGTGTTGCCATAATTTAAAAACAAAGTTGGTATTTGTCCTTTTCATAGGATACTAGAATTGTGGTGAAAGGTATCATCACATTGTAAGCATTGTAACTTTTTAATTCTCCAAACAATTTTTATGATTCCCTTCAAATAATGAATCTCCCTTGTGTACTCATATTTTCACTTTTGATTGTAGGCAATTAATTTTATTACCATAAAAAAGCCTTCTGAAGCTCTTTTATGATAAGCTTGTTTTATTTATCCAGTCATTAGCCTGTGATGAAAGTGACACCTCTAATGGCTCAGTCAAAAACCTTTTACTGGCAACATACATAGATCTGCTGTGAGGGGTTAATCTTTTTTTAGATTACAGTTACTGTAAAAGCTGGCATTCAATTGTTTAATAGGTTTTCTTAATTCCAGTCTTTTACACTCTAAGAAATAGCTAGAGGTAGGCGCTGCAAAAGGCCTTCAGGCTTTACTTTTTTATGGTTTCCTTTGCATGAACCGGTAAGTACTCGCAGGCTTTTTATAAATTAAAAAATCCTTTTATTTTCTTTCCAGCCAATGCCATCAACATTCTAATAAAACTCTTAGGAGTTATTGAGAGACATAAACTATTTCTTGAATGAATCACGCACATCAATTTATACAGATGCATACGGACATGGCTTCCACAAGCTCGTGCTGGCCACTGGCCCTTTCAGCCACATCTCTGGCAGGAAGGAATTTATTTGAATTCACAAGATGATTTTGAAAGAAAAGAAAATGCACATCCTTTTGATGTACCACTCATCTGCAGATAAAGACTATTCTGACCTCTGGGAGGGCTGATGAGAACCATATATAATCTGACTGACTTGTCTCAGCATTAAAATGCCTAATACAGTTAGTTCTGTCCTTACGAGATGGAAATTTTGTTTCTGAGCACACATTTCACTTGACAATGCATGCTGTTTGTGGTGGACTCTGTCCCAGGCTTCCAGTTCTCAGGACAAGGTGGGACTGAGAGTGGCTGAACCAAAAATTTTTGCTGGGGCCTACCAGGAGTGTACATCTAGGAGTGTATATTTTTGTGACTTTGGCAGTTGCTGAAAAAATATTTTTGCTAATTGATTGATTACAAATTTTATTTAACACTTTCATGTACTGCAGGAGTAACTCAAAATGACAGTAGCCCTATAACCATGGAAAACACACTAAAGAAAACTAAGGAAAACAGATTATAATTTCATACAGCAGAATATGCTAAGCAGTGAAAAAAAACCGCTGATTCCTGAGGACTTTGTCATTTTTCTTTTCAAGCCTCCTTCTAACGCACTTACAAATGCATAAATTGTTCTAATGCTCTTTAGGTCATAAAAAGCAAATTGGTAGGGTAAGAACTGTTTTTCCTTGTCAAGTTGGGCACCCTACCTAGTTACAGAAAGGGAGACAGTCTGCTTCCTTCTCACCACGCCACCATGATCAAAGGAACAGGATGTGAAAATTTTCCTCCCTGGAACGTACAGCTATTCAAAGCCCTTTGTAGGCTCCTCACAGCAAAACACAAGCGTCTGGTAAGAGATGAAAAGAGCGCACGTGTATTTATTTATTCAAGATGGCATTTTTGCAGCCCCAAAAGAAACATATGTATGCATGTATGCATGCACATATGTCCGTATATGGGGTGTCGCTGCGGAGGACAGTGCTGCCTGTGGGGGTCTCTCCTTCTCCTGGGCAAAGCCTCTGCCTTGAAGAGGCCTCACAAGCTGCCACTGGCTCCTGGCAGGGCTCTGCCATCCCTTCCTCTGTTACCAGGCAACATTATCAGCGATGCTGCACATGTGCACCGGACATCAATTACCACTTTCTGCTCGCAGTTTATATTCTCATTTATGCATTTTCCTTCAGAAACGTGAGGCGTTCTTGAGCGCATGAGATTTTTGTTGAAAGGATGTCCGTACCCATAAACCAACCGGCCCGGTGGGTAAAACGGGCCCTGGGACAAGGCAGGTGGAAGACCCCTGCGCTCTTGCGCAGCTCCAGCCGTGCTGGACACGGCCTCAGCCATGGCGTGGCTGGGAAGGGCTGTGCCGCCACTGCCTGCAACCCTGGGCTTCCCGGCACAGCACCCAGCTCTCCCGGCTTCCACCCGCTATGGCAGGTGTTTATCATGTTGAGGAATTAAACCCTCAATCCCCTAAATAAGAGTTGTATTGGGATCAGTGGAAATTTTACCTGAGCTGAAGATTTCAGTGTGTGAACGTGTTACCATCCACACAGTTAAGGTGTGACTTTGTCTGGTTTCGTAAGAACAGACATCAAGAATCGGACACGTAAAAAGGCGAGCTGCAGTTACAAAGGGATTTAGTGCACGTTGTGGAGACTGCATGGTGATCCGTCCCCCCGTGCCGGAGGGACAGGCACCTGAGTAACAGGAGTGACAGCTACACAGCCATACCTCATTCCTTCACTCTGCTACACGCAAAGGCTGTTATTCAAACCAGAGACGGAGCCAGGAGACGTCAGGGCTTGGGTGCCCCCTGATACGCAAGACAGAGCCACGGCACTGGCCGTTCCCTCTCGAACTACCCAGAGCCCTCATTCCTCAGCTCCTGTTTCCAGGCCTGTTTTCCACCAGCTGTAATTACACACTGCTGTTTAAGGGAGAAGCGATGAGCTACGCACTGTACGGCTATGGACGAAAATCCTGTCAGGGCGGGCAGGCGGGTGGTGCTGAGCTTGGCACGTGGGAGACAGCAGCACCGAGCTGACCCTGCTGGGGCGGGCACTGGCAGCAGGGCTGCAGGCAGGAGCACGTGGCACTGCCACTGCCTCGCCTCCAACGCTGGCCTGCACAAGTGTACACGCTGAATAGAAATTCTGTACTAAAAGAGACTACTGCCTGTGAAGCAAAACGCAGGGAATAAAAGGAAGCGAACTCGCCAGGCACGTCCACCGATCCCTCTTCTGGCTACGGACGCCTCCCTTTCCAAGCATCAATGTCCGAAACGTCACCGCATTCTGATTTTGAACAGGCTGCTACTACCTGTCCTCTAAAAACTTACTTCCCAACCTTCACAGTGTTTTAGATTGAAGTGCCCCAAATCCATTTAAAAAGCAGGGAAGGCTGTAGGAGGCTGTTTCACCCTCATAAGCAGCATCTCCTTCTCCCTTCAGAAACACTCTTCCATCATTCCTCCATGCTAGTGTAGTCTCTGCATCTGCAGGCAGTCTGTGCTCTCTCTAGCCACAGATAGAATAGATGTGAAAATGTTCCAGAAGACACAAGACATGAGTTCAGAAAGGGAGAATTATCTACCTGTCATTACTCTGCCTCTGGTTTCACTGCAATGACACAATAGTTTCAGTCTCTTACAAGAACCTCCAAGGAAGAACTGAGGGTATATGGCTCTTCTAATCCTCATAAATCTGGAATTACCCCAATTACCAAGAAGAGACACCATTAAAAAGGTGTGCAACCACCTTCTAAACGTCACTGTCACCACACTGACAATTTAATTAAAATTGCTGTGCATTTAGTTATAATTAGTTTGTATCAATAAGGAAGATACAGATTTTTTAAAATTCTCAGACCACGCTCATCAAAATGTACCTCAGTGTCACTACTTAGGGATTACATCAATTAACAGATTTTATCATTCTTGAAGATACATGAATATCTCAAAAGAAAATCCTCATCTTCATATGGGATCTTCATGTCAGCATATAAATGGAGTTGAATAGAAATAATCATCTTTACTGTAAAAAACATGACCCTGAGTGTATGAACATCATGTTCATTATATAATACTCAACATTTTTTGTCCTGTGCTTTGCTGCCTGACATAGAAAACAGAGAGAGATGTGAGGGAATTAGAAGGCAAACAAATAAAATATTAATTTTGAATTTATTGCACTATTTTTTGTCAGCAGAAGCCTACTGTCTCTGGCCTCATATGCTGAGTAAATCTGGAGTAGTTGCCTTGACGCCTACGGAGTTAGGTGAGCCAGACGCTTACCCATTGAAAGCTGCTGCTGCTCTCCTTCCCAGATTGAAAACTCAGGAAACTCCTTCAGCGATTCCTGACATGTTTTGTGACTTTCTTCAAAGACGGAAGCAGCCCCACTGAAAAGCTCTGCTTCGCTTTTTAATACAAATATGTCTCTAACCCATGTGTGCCTTTAATGCTTCAATATCGAAAGGCAACTAAATGAACCCCAAATGCATTTTCTAATCTCATATTTTTAAGTCAATCTCAGGATTTCTCGGAGCCTGACTAATTATTTTCAAGCACTTAGGACTGCAATGACTCCAGCTGGGGATCTGATATCCACTTATTTTATTTACTAAATTAATTTATAACAACTGCTTGCCTTTTCATGTCTGATCCTTGACATCTGGTTTTACGAAAGCAGAGCCCAAGCCCAAGCTTGTTCCAGCAGGAAGGCTGTGATCAGTCAGACCCTCCGCCAGCACTTTTTCGATCTGGACACGGAGCACTGACAACATCCCACCTTCACAGAGTAGAGGTGAAGACGACCATAAGACATGCTTGGCCCAGGGCTGCAAAAGATGCTGACACAGTAAAGGAAAGGCCAAGCAGTGAAGAGAAAAGCCATCTCTGAAGTCAAGGAGGTTGAAGCACACTGGAGGGGGCAAAGGTTGCCTTTGACCTCTTGCTCTTTTCTATTTTCCTGGCATGCACCTGATTTGCAGTCCTTAGCAGACAGAGGGAAGCAGGAGAACAAGGCAGATGGAGTAGTTTGCATGCAATTAGTGGAAAGAAACAGACAGTGTTTTCAGTGTCTGCAGGTTGTATCTGCTGGAGCAAAACCCAGCTCTCATGAACTACTATTATGACAGCTAGAAAAGAAAACAGGCACCTTAAGACCTGGATGTTGTGTAAAAAAGCCATTGCTGGGTGGAAGAGCGGGGGATCCAGGAAGGAAAACCAATCAGGAGGTTAAGCTGTCCTGCTGTCATAATGGGCTGGGAAGAACATAGCCTGCAGCATATTTTGCTGTTGCTCTCAAAACCAGTAGCCTGTGCTCCACTGTTCATTGCTGTGTATGCAGAGCATGGCTGGGGTGTCCTGGCTGCAGCCCTGAGCTGATGGATGCTGCTGCCTTAGAGCTATATGACTACTAGAGCTGTCTCTGTTAGTAAAGGCAAAGCCAAGATAAGGTGCTCCTGGCACCCCTTCCTTGCAGGATGGCAGCATCCAAAAAGGTCAGCTGCAGGCTAGACCCATGCCTGTAGGTTGCCAAACACCTTAGTCAATAGTGAGGAATCACAGCTGAAGTTTATTGAAGAGGAAGCATCAGGAAAGAGGGAAGGTTTGCCACAAAAATAATGATTTGGGAGACTGGTCCTCTGTTTTGCTTTGTTTCCATATGGAATTCTCATCAAAAAGTGTGTTTTTCTCTTGCTGCTGCTGTATTTCAGACTTTTTTTTTCTTTTTGGGAGCAGCATGTTTCGTCTCCCAACTGCGCTGTTTATGTTCTCCTCAGCTTGCATACCCCCTGCATGGCAACACGCTGCAGGCTGCCAATAAACACAACTGGAAGCCGATGAGACGAGAGCATCTTTGAAGATGCGGGCGCAGTGTCCTCCTTGGGATGACATGCCATGCCAGATTAAAAGCTCTCTGTATATCCAGACACTGGCAATAACACAGGCGCTTCATGCAACACAATGCTCACCTCCTGATGCAGGAACCTCAAGGTTGCTTAGGTTTTAGAGCCAGATGAAGAGCACAGTCAGGATCACTTGACTTATATACCCTCTCAAAGCATCATTCCTAGGGAGAGCTTCCAAAATCATTCAGGTTTTTGTTTAAGTACTGTCCCGTTTGTTCAACTGCGCATATCATCTGTAAGGTCACCCATTCACCACCCACACATAACTGTATCTCCAGCTCAGACCTTCTGCTCCCCAGTTCTCCCTCCGTTCCCCAAGTAACCAAGCAAAACCCCATGAAAACTGATGGAGTTAGATGATGCAAGTCGGATTTGATCTCAGCTGGATATCTCACTATGCTGGATATCAACACTGACCTGTTGCAGACTGGTGACTGTGTTTATTATATTAATTCATGCTTAGGAAAGTAAATAAATAAATAAACAAACATCTTTCCTCAGAATATACCTCAGCACCCCAAACCAATTATGGATTAATCATAAACTGGTTCTGCATGTAGGACAATTAAATGTTTATTGGAAAGACAATTACTGCTCTTTAAGTCTTGTGCATCTTATTAGTGCCTCGAGAAAGATTATGGGATATGGCAAAGACACGTAGTTCTGCTGCAGGACTCCGGCCACTGATAAATATACTTGGCTGTGGAAAGCCTGTGCAAAGCCATGATGGCCACGGGATGGGACCTGCCATGATGGCATCGGGATCAGACCTGCTTCATGGAAGCAGGATGATCTTAACATGAAGTTACGCTGCGATGATTGCATTCAGTGGCATTAAGTCAACAAATCTTCACCAGGACATGCCTGCTTTAGGGAGAGGGCTGCCGAAATCTTTGGTCTGCAAAAGGAAAGTCAGCTGCCCAGAGCAGCTGGAGTGCTTGGAGTGGGCCGCAGAAGACAGCACTGGCATTCACACTGGCAGGACCTTGCTCTGTGCTGGAATAAGTTCCTGATCAAAGGAACTCCTGGTAAGAAGCTGGTAAATATTTCCTGAAAGAAATGGGGGATTAGCTTTGAATTGTCTTTGCATAAAACGTTTGGGTTTTTTTTTCCATTTAAAAAGGAAAAAAAGCAACTAGATTTTGGGGATCTTCGAACATAAAAAAAATAAATATTTTGTTTTCACTTTCTTGAAGACAAACAGCCTCCAGATTTCCTCCTTTTTTCAAAAAATTCAAAAATGTAGTGTTTTCAGTTTTAGAGAGATTCGTACAGGTTACTACCTATGAAATCAACATTTTCAATGAGAAATATGTTCAAAAAGCCCATTGTTATGAAAGAAAACTATCTGAAAAATAGACCTTTGCTCCAAAAAGAGTAGATTCTACCTGGACTCTCCACCATCCCACGCTTGAGAAGAATGAGAAACACTGCTGTGGTTTTTGGATTAGGAACTGAGACACGACACAGCGCAATGTAGAGGCATGAGCTCTCAAAGCGTGCAAGATTAGCACTGGAGCCCCATGCAGATATATTTGCCTGACTCCCAGAAGAGGTCACGAGTCACCCGGCTGTTTCTCCTCTAGAAGAAGGAGGAGGGAACTTGGAATAAGACAGCACAATTGCAGACATTCAGACTAATCTGGGTCGCAGCACAACCGTGCCTCTGAGCTGAGGAGTTCTACTTTTCTACTTTTGCTTTGTTTCCTCCAAATTTCACTAACATAGCCCAACCCTAAGAGGCAAAGCTCTTCACTTTCTTTCACCCTAAGTAATCCCAAATCAGTCACTGGGGTAGCACGTGAGGTGAAACCATGATCATGGCCACCATCACAAATTAAACCCAGTAACGGCAATGAGCAATTAAACATGTCACCCTTTAATATTTCCTCTAGCTTAGCGTAAGCTCCTAAGACATCGCCCCTTCTCCCTCTGGCAACACCCCTGCCTATCTTTTTGCCCTTTCTCAGTATCTCCTTACTACAGACTGGTGGGTCTGGGGATAACGTAAGGCACAGAGCGGATCTGTTTCAGCTAAACCAAGACTCTCAGCAATACGAGCTTTTTTCACGTAAAACATTTTTTCTCTTTCCTGCACTAATTCCTCAGGGTTGTGGAGGAGTAGTGTTCAGCGCGCTTGGTTAATTTTCACTAATGCCATCTCTCCCTCTCCCTTTATTGGTTACATGTGGGCGTGAAGTTGATTAGCCAAGGGAAAAGTAAAGTTACACATCATTTATCTTCTCTTACATTTCCATTGATCAATCCATTCAACATTATCCATTTCCCATTAATTTTCTATTTGCAGCACACCTTATTTTTAGAGCCATAGTTAGCAAATTGATTTGCTGCTCTTAATCAGCAGTTTCCATTTACAGCCTGGGAAGTGGGATTAACACAGCATACTTGCCATTTCTTCTCTGTCAGTGATACCTCATGCTAAATAACCCTTAGGTTTGGAATGTTTTGCTGATTGAGTTTGCCTTCTGGAAGAAGATCAAGCTATATGAAAGCGCAGCCTACTCATCGGGCTCTGGGCCAAGTCTCTAGCGTAGGCACAGATTATAGGTCTTTCGAGCAACATTGACAGGGTGTGTAGAAGTCTAAGGAAGCCAAAATATCTCTGTTCAAAGTCACAACGCAGCAGTGAGAACAGCATTGGCTCCTGCATTTACACTGTCTTCAACCCTTACCCCTCTATCAGATTTTAAAGGCGATAAAACTCAATCGGAGACGCTGCTTATCTGATGTTATTGCTCAGAAAAGGATGCCAGGGTGGGATTTTTTCCAAAGCACCACAGAAGAGTGTTTGAATGAATTAGGAGATAATCTGTTAATTCATCAGATTGCTCAGGCATAATGCACACAAATGATAAAGTAAGAAACATTGCTGTTTTTCTATTAATGGTTTCACATAATACTGCCTTCCCTCCTGAGAGCTGATTAAAATGTAATTTAAATTGGTCCTGTCTTAGAGCTTCATTGTCTGTTATCTTGAACCGAGCCAGAGGCTCCCTATTGAGAGGATGTTTAACAGCAGAGCCTTAACTGATCTCCTCACTTTTATTTCATTGCAGAAAAATTCTCCATCTTTCTCAGCTGATCTTGTTCATTATGAAAAGATGGTGAACATAGGTGATGGCATCCAAAAGAGATGAGCCAGTCAGTAACTGATGGACATTTTTTTTTCCCTTTATTTGGCAAAAAATCCCTCCAGCTCCTGTTACCACCTTTTTTGGTGGACCAAAACTGCAACACTACAGAACATGATCTATTGCTGTTGTTGCAATTCTTTTGGCTAAATTAAGTAAATCTCAGTTGAGGTATATTAACTTCAAACAGGAATAAGCCTTATTACAATACATCATCGCAAAAAAATGAGTCAGAACTTTCTGGCTTGCTACATACTGTTTAATCAATAGAAATTATTTCTAAAAAATGCATTGTCTTAAAATAATGGATTTGGAAGGGAGAACTATTTGCCATATACTCTGATTTAAGTTTAAATACTTCTTTTTTGCCTTTCCCTACTGAAAATAAGAATGATTTGGCAACCAAAACCATTCCTCAAGCAGACTGAGTGAAAGTAACACTTTTACTTTCTTTGTTACCCTAGTGCAAACCCCTCATCCAAGAGACAAAAATTGTTATATTGAGCTCTCTTAATATACTCTAATTCAGTATCAAAGTCGATCATAACAGTGCAATAGAAAACAGCAAACAGAACTCCATAACAGAAATCAGTGATGTTTATTATATGTCTGTTTCTCTTTATTCCTTGTTTCTGGTACAAAGCCAGAAATGTTTTCCAGTCTTTCATGCTGGGTCCTAGCGTAGTGCATTTCCACAGAAACTTGGCACTGTGAGTCAATTAAAAGGAGTAATTCTGTAATCATTTTCTACCACACAGCGCTGATGCTGATCTCCAAGTCTAATGTTTCTGATTTTGCTCAGTATTAGGGTGCTCCACAGAACAGCCATGCAAAATCTCATCTCACTTCTATCCTCTTTACACCGTTAGCACTTTTTCACTTGCATGACAACCAAGCAGCATGAAAAAATGTAAATATTTCTTTCAGAAACACTGTGAATCTTATCATCTCAGAGAAACATGAATCTTAAATTGCAAATCTGGCTTTGGGACTTGTACTTATTAAGTTTCTTGGAAAACAGCACACAAACATTGAATAAAGGTATGCCTATTCTAGTTAATTAGGCAAGACTCAGGAAGATCCCCAGGTCCTGGGTTGCAGTTGTCCATATTATCCAAAAGCAAATAGGACTGGCACTGCTCCAGCAGGTCTACCAAACTGCTGCCAAGCACAGTAGGGACCCAGCCATCCTCTTCTGCAGGCTGGGCAAGTTTCTCAGCCTAGACATGCCAGTAAACCTCAGCAGCCCACGGCTTCAGACCAGTCAGTATCAGCTCTCAGGATTGTTCTTAGGCACTTAATTTACTAGTGTAGATACTAGCATAAATGGTTTGATGTACTCATGAGAGACGTGGAATAAGATTAAGACCAGCTGGAACCACTTCCAGAGGTGCAATGTTAAACACACACTGGGTGAGAGCAAGGCTGAGGAAAGCAGGACTTGCCTGAGCAATCCATTTCACATATATTTACACAACTTGAGAATATGCAAAGTATTATGCTTGTTTATTTATATCACAAAAAAATAACTGTGAACTGGATGCTCTGTGTTGTAAGGTACTTAGACACAGAATCAGTGGAAAGAATTTTAGGGTAGGGGTGTTGCTGTATACTTGAAACGCATTTCCTGATTAAGAAGGGATGCTATATTCCCAACAGCATAACCAGATGCATACAAAAAATCGTTTTTGAGAAGTCACGACTGAGCTGTAAGCCATTATGTATGAAAGAAAGCTTACAGAAGCAAAGATGGGAGAGGTAATCACACAGCCACAAGCATTGAAACAAATCTGTAAAAGGGTAGAGTCATGTTTATGGTTGACAGAGCTAGAAGAAATCTGTTAAGTAGATTAAGCAGAAATATGCAGTCAGACAAAGATAAATTGTCTCATTTGGCACAGTGTTAAATCTAAACTGTGGTTTAAAACACAGAATGATGAAAAAATCAGAATTGCTGCAAGGGAAGTTGAAAGAACTCAGCATTTCACCACAATGAAAGGAAACTTTTTTCCATCTCCTCCAAGACCTATTATGTAGAATTTCTGTTTTAATCTCCGAATTTGAAACCATTTGATTTGAACATCTATATGCTACACTTAAAGCAGGATTTTATTCAATTATTTCAAGCATTTACCAAGTTAGTCTAACTGCATTTCCTATCACAGGCAAAAGGATTTGAAGAACTGTATCAAGCGGGATTTTGAAAATTTTGTGATTTGGTTCTTCTGACCAAGTCTTCTGAAGTAATTACACCTGACAACAGGGGACCTGAAATCTGATAGCACAAGAAAACTGAGAAACAAGCAAATTAAAATAAATGTAACATGAGCTAAATGGTTAAGTTTTTCTCACTTGCTGTTAATTATGATTTTAACACGGGCAGGATGACTTTTGAATCAGGTATCCAGCATCAGTAAGAGCTGCACATTCGTTCATTAAGTCTTTTGCCAATCGAGTTCTGAAGGAAAAATTCTGATCTTAATTTTGCCTTGTGCACATATACATAGCAAATCTTACAGCAGAAATGTTTTTGCTGTGGAATGATAACGGGTTTGGTGTGGCCATAAAGCTTGAGACTGTGACTGGTTTGGAGACACCTATCTTACCCAGAAATGCTGACTAAGGCAGAGATTATGCACAAACCAATCTGACTCAGAGCACTAGAGAACTCCAGAAGCAAGTGCCGACATCCACAGTAGCAAATAGTGCGGTGGAATAGCTGGGGAGCTCTAGAGTGGAGCAGAAGGCACTGAGGACCCAAAGTCTACGCCGTGTGTATTTCGGGGTCTACTTCTGATTAGCTCTAGCACCCATCAGCAGCTGGGGTATGTCAGGCTGCTCCCAGGGCACCGCTCCACCCTAGTCTCATCCACAGGGATCAAATTGGTGCACGCTGAGAAAGCTCCCTGACGTGAACCAAAGTGCAGTAAGCGGGGACGGGCAGGAGATTTGCTTCAAAAGTATCTTCTTGATCTGAACAAAAATGCTGACCTAGCCTAGACTGATGGTCTAAATGAGAACCAGTCGCTGAAATCCAGAGCACTCTTGGGCAGAGTAACAGGACAGGAATCAAATACAGTACTTTGAGGGTACATTAAGGGCAGCCACTTATGCTTCAGGCACCCAGGAAATCAAGACCCTGATGACATGGCTTCTTTGCAGTTAGAAAAGTTTATAGGTAAGTTAACAGACAAAGGAAAAGATACTGAGTCATCTACCTGAAAGTAGATGGCATTCATACTTAATGTTTATACATTGTTGTATGTACAAATTTCAAACTGTTTTGCATAGTTTTGGGCATGCAGCTCTCACTGAGTTCAAATGAGCTGCACATGACTGAACCACCACGCGCTGCTTACAAAACATCCCCCCTGGGTCTTAAGTAAAAACTCATTGTTTAAGTGTTGATTATTATTTTTTCTCCACTGAGATTAATTAAGGTCTTTAAAGAGCTCAAGGGAAAAGAAGAAAGCGGACTCGCTCATCAGATTAATTTTTCCATGTACACGCGGCTAATTTGCAGTTGTGGCTGAGATACACTGAGAAGTCAGCATGCACTCGTGCAGGAGACGTCTCATCATGGACCTTAAAGTAACTGATCCAGGTGGCAATGCTGGTTAGCTGAGAGAGAAATTAGGGTGGAGAAACCATCGAGACATTCATAACGAGGGACACAGCCACTTGCATGAAAACCACTAGAAATCAGTGTTAGGTAGCCAGATGCAAAAGAACACTTTGAAAGTGTGAACATGTTTATGCTTTAACAGAAATATATTTCAGGAGCTCTGAACTATCTCTTGTTATCGGTAGATCTTCCTTTGCAGGATGAAGTCCACTGAAGAAAGCAAAAGAAAAGAACAAAAATAGTTCTTCCGTTGCTGCAGCATAAATAGAGGCAGACCTGAATTACAGTCCCCCTCTAGCCATAACAACTGTGTTGTTTTACTCCATCCGAGGTTCTGCTTATAGAATTGTACTCCGGGACTGTAAATCAGTGCCGGAAAAACACAATTCAAGCAAAACTGCAGGTTAAAAATCAGGATCTAACCAACCCTTTTTCCTCCCGTGGGGCTGATTTGCATAAGACTGATTTAAAATGCAGAATAATACATGAACTGCATGAGCAGTTTAAAGGTTTATAAAATATCCTAATGCTCTCTGTACCCAGACAGCTCATTTAGATTTTTGCTGTGGATTAACTCACAAGCAGTCCAAACTCATCTTTCCATTAACCCATCTTGATTAGAAAGATCCCGACCGCCATATGAGCTCTGTCTCACACGTACTCATTTGGATTCGGAGGCTAAAGTGCCCCGATTACTGTTCTCTTTTGTGACTGAGAGTCATTTTAAACGGCTTCACTAATCTGATGTATGGGTTAGATGGGGAGGAAAACCTTCAGTCACATCAGCTTAAGAACTAACCATCATGATCTATGCTAATTGATGTGGTGCACACTCTCACAGAAGCCAATCCAGGGTCTCAGACAGACGTTGAAGGGCTAGATCTCCTCCCTCTGCCTTAGCCAGAAAAGATCATGACATGGGACAGTTAGGCAATGAGAACCCTCTAAGTACTCAATGGAGAGGAAAGAAAACAATAAACGATAAACGTAATGCCTGCTTACAGGGGTATTCAATTAATCAGTTCCTGTGCACCTGAGGTAACATTAACTATTGTCCCAGCAGGGTATCCAGTAATTTGTTGAGTAATAATTACAGCTCCCAAACAGGACGCAGCAGGAATATCGTTTATCCATCAGTATGCTACTGTTTGTACATGACCATAGGATAAATTGTCTTGGGCAGAGTAGAACATACTCAGGGACAAAAGCTTCGAAGCTTCTGCTGATGTTCTGATATTAACCCCAAGATCTACAGTAGAGCTACCTTCACTCATATAAAAAACCCATGATGTATCGATAAGCTTCAGAATTTTTTGACCTGGGCCTGACTGGGATACAGTGCTAAATGGATCATTATTTGGAGCCAATATTGCCATTTTATCTTATGGTATAGCATGGTCTACATGAAGAACATAGAGTTGGCAGCTGTTAAGAACCGGTGAAGCAAAGACCAATATTCAGAAGTGCTCCAAGATGTTGGCAATCAAAACTGACAACAGTCACCACAAATAAAACCCAAAAACTTATTGTTGTAGTTTTGCTATGAAGAACTGTTCCGGGCTTTTTTTGGGTTTTTTTGAAAGAAGCCAAGGTGACACCGAGTGATGAATGGTATACTTGTCCCCATGGCAGACCTTCTAGCTTGCTGTTGAGAATTACAGAAAACACTGATATAAGAGAGGTCTTGAATAATCAGGCAGAAATTGAGATTCTAGATGGTTGGTCTTCTGTTTATTTTGATTTTTGTGCACATCTGTGTTGCTCAATGGTTCTGTCAAGGGATTTGGCTCCTCTGAGATTGTTATCTTCTCGTAAGGCAAAGTCTGATTTTCAAATACTCACATACACCCAGAGAAAGTGTCTATGCCATAGACATATGAATTATGGCCATAACAGTTGACAGGTGGCTTTGTTGCAAAGCATCTAAATACCACAGCATTTGTGGGACAGCTGCAGATTATTTTAAAATGTATGACTATTGGACTAAATAGGAAAATGAATCATTCAACGTGGGCACTATTACTCTTGTTGCTTATTTTGAGAGATCATTTCCTTCATTTATATTGTACTCTAATTTTTTCTGTGCTTCATTTTATGCTTTTTGTTTCAAATTATCCCAGTAAGGTGAATGGGCTAGTTCATATTTGCTCAAAGCCAATATTTCAGTCTATTTACAAATTCAGGCAGAGACAAAGCTTATGATACAGACACTGTAGTCAGTTTTTGAGCTGTCTCAGTCATCCATTCAACCCCCCATGACTGACTCTCCAGCTTACATCTAAAAAAGAGCTGCAGAGTGGTATAATAGAGGCTAGATCCACACACATTCTCTCGTGTGTGTAAGATCCACTTTTCTCACTGGCTTTCTAAACGTACCGCGGAGCAGACTGGCTCAGGAGACCCTTAATAGCTGGTTCCCAATCTGTGATCAGCAGTAGATCCCAGCTCAGTTCTCTTGGCTCAGGAGCTGGGCACCTTGGTGGCCGCTGGAGGCATTCGGCTCCAAACCAGCGCAAGCTGAGAGCACCGAGCCACATTGGGCCACGGTATCTGGTGTGAGATGCTGCTCTTGAGCCGATCCTGCTTGGGTGAAATGAGCTGTCTCACAGCCTCTGCTAACTTAGGAATTCAGAGAGGGATGGAAGCTGGAAATAGCTGCATTTCCCAAAGGTGAGATCTCGTTAAGGTGAGAAAAAGAGACTGTTTAGTGAGAGCAGCGAGCCAGAAAGTTTCCTGTAAAATCCAGCAGGCAAAATCCACACATGAATGTGTCTGTTGGAAAGCATCTGCCATTCGCATGGGCTGGCGATGAGATAGCATGCAGGGTCAGTGTGCAAATTGAGGGTGCTTCAAAACATCTCAAAACAGAGCAGCAGATCAATCACCTAAAAGGCTTGTCCATAGAGGTGCATCCTGTGACACTGAGGTCACATTCTTGAGCTTTTCTCACAATTTTTAAGGCTAGAACATTTATTGGAAATGTAAGCTGAGCTCCTGAAGGACAATTTTTGTGGGTAAGGGTAAATGCAGCAGGTGTTGAATGTACTCACTGAAATGCACGATAAAGTCATATATAAAGGAACTGCCTTCTCAGAAATGGATTTTCCAGGATCTTGTTTGGACAAAATCTCACAGCCCTGTCCTTTGTCAGGTACCACCTGGCCCTTTCACTCTTACCACTAAAAATAAAATAAGAAAGAAATGACCTGACGGTGGAGAGTAAAATGCAATTAGTTTGCAGCTGCTTTAGAGAAGACAATCATTTCACAAGGTGTATTTGCTTAACGTATCAGGAGTGAAGAATTGACATGGCACGGGATGGAGGGCCTCTACCCATACCTGACTGTTCAGGCAGCATTTTGACACAAATCTGTGCATTAATCCCACTGATGCAAGGAGATGGAAACAAATATTTACAATATATTGCGGTAGAATAGACTTTTTGCTGAGGATGAAATAGAAAGAAAAAAAAAAGTCAAAATGCATATTAGGCACCCCCAAAATAGCCCATTTTTCAATTCAACCAGTAGCTGGCACTGTTTTCTCTTTCCAGAGCTCTGAAGGATTATGGCCTATAATATGACAACAATAGAACTTTTTCTGCTGATATAGATGACTTTGCAGTAGGCATCAGCAGTAGCATTTACTTTCACCAGAGATGAAAGTGGCTTAATAAACTGTGTTTGTGCCAGTGCTGCATGATGCATGTGTACAGCATCGCCATCCGGAGAACAGCAGGCAGCACGGGAATTGATGACTCAGGCAGCAGAATGATGGTTACACTGAAGGAGCAGGACTACATTCTTCAAGCAGAGGTCATACCTCCCCAGTTATTTATAAGTTTCAGTTCAATTAGCTGTGGATTGTTAAAATGTCATTTCTCGGGCTTATGATTTGTTTATACAATTATCAAGTAACATTACAACCTGTCCTGTCCTTCTTTTTAATTATATAGCCAATATTCTGCTAAATTATGATGAAGCAGAAGTATAGACATACAAATCAGGAATAGATACCATCAGATAAAGAGTATTGTGCTGAGCTTCAAAATTATCAATACCTTGTGTTTTCTGGCAGGAACAAAATGTGAATGATGTTAAAAATAATTAAAGCTGTTAAGGTTTTTACAAGGATAAATTGAAGAGATGAAGATTTAAGGCTTAGAGAAGACATGTACAGAACAGATTGTGAGACAATTCTGCACACTAATAATCAGAAAAGGTATATCTAACATTCCTATTTGTTCTGTCTGGGAATTCAATAATATCTAGACATCCAGAATAGCGAGATATATGAAAACTGAGAAGCTGTAGAAATAAAACTAATTTGGTATACAGTCCTGAACAGAAGGAGAGAGGAATAGGGTGGTGATCACAATTAGCCTGTGTTATTCTTGTAGAAAGAGGAATTTAATAAGACTCAAACAAGAGCTAATCTAGCTTTACCTGGAAAAATAAAGACTGCACAGTGCTAATCTAAATAGCTTAAAATGGAACACTAAACTCTTTTATTTCAAGACAAAAGTCAGTCATTAAGGAAAGTTAACCTAGCAGCTGTTCCATAGGGAACCTCCTATACTCTATTTTGTTTTGTCTAGTATATTGACCATTCTCAGGAAGATAATATCAGATTAGATATACCCAGCTTTAGATGTGAGCATGCCAAATTGGATGAGCCGGTATGTTCCTACAATATAAGAACCCTCCTCTCATTAAAAAAAAATGAACTAAGCACACTCAGCTTTTAATCACGCAGTTTTCAAAGCGTCCATTAAAACTAGCAAATAGAAGCAGTAGGGAAAAAACGCAACCCGGATGGATGTGCTAAGCTTAAGGGTTTGAGGGTAGTATATCAAACATGACTTGACTCTTTTCATTCAACACAACATGATTGTTAATGAGGAACAATCAATAAATGTTCTTCAAATAAAACACCGGAGAACCACACGAGATAAGCAATGGGATAACATTAGGAATTTGCCAAGAGGGGATGCACCTTTCTTTGTTATTACAATAATAATTGCTAATGCCTTGATTTAGACTCAAGGGACTCCTGTAAACATTGTTTCCTCATTCTGTTGCATATATTTAGTTGAAAATCCTGTCCTAGGCATTCCTAGCTAAAGGAGATTCAAAATAATTCCAACACCAAATGTTTCATTGAAAACAAGGATCGGAGTGGAATTTCCGTGTAAGTAAAAAATCAAAATTCCAATCGATTAGTTGTCTATCCCATAATCACAGAGAGGTTACAGATATTTCAAACTTTAAAAAAAAATGTTTTTCCTGAAAGATGTCTCCATTTTGTTAAACAGCTTCATTCCTAATCCATACAGAAAATCTGAGATTATATTGCTCACACCGTCCAATTTTTTTGTGAACTTGATATATCATGCAATTTATATTTTATTAGAACAATGCAAGCTTGAAAACTCCTTGACTCAGAAGTAAGTTCCCAGTATTTAAAATATGCAAGAATATATATATATATATTTTTGGATAGATAGAAACAATCCTTTTCTGTGCTTCTGTATTCAGGGACATTTAAGTGAAAGTCTGCAGATAAATCTCCAGCTAAAAATTAAATTACTTTACCAGCTGTCCACAGCAGGGACAGTCTGTAGCTCGTCTATTATCTCATCTGGTCTCACCAGCTAAGTATGGTTTGGTCTAGTGAATTCTAAGACGACAGATCTCTAAAAAATTGTAGGTTTTGGGTACTGCTGACAGTTGTACTTGTTATTCATTCGGTGGCACACTTCCCTCTGTCAATACAGAGTACGAATTTTAGATGCTGCTAGGGATGCTATTTTTTTCAGATGAAACAGAAGGCAGGGGAATACATATTATTTGCAAGGGTGAGGCAGGGATTTTCCTTCAGTTGCCATTACTGGTAATAATTAGCAATGTATCTTTGTCTCAAGTTCAGAAATTTTTCTTTCCATATCTACTTGTGCTCTAAGTCCCTTCAGATGAAGGCACTGTCATGACAGACAACTAAATTTTTGGAGCTGCTGCAAAAATATCCAAAGATAGGGAAAACCCCATTGGAAATGCACGAGATATTAGGCAGATATCAGGTTTTTGAGAGGTTCTGGATAGGGACTGAGGCAAAAAATCTACTTGTTCTTCTCTGTAATGCAGGTTGAAATATTTACCATAATATAAAATTTTCAACATGAAAATACTCCCCGGGAGTATGTAGAAGGAGATCAGTCTGGAGACACTTCCAGTGCCATAGATTGTACTGAATGTCAGGAAAAGCATTCAACATTCACAAACAAACGTGACTCAGGGGTTTTTTCCTCTTCTTAATGCTATATACGTTGGACCATACAGCAGCACCCATAAATATCAAACTGATGAAATCAAATCAATGCACACACGGTATCACAGTCTATACCCACTAGATTAGTTTCTGGGCTCTTGGGAATCAGGGCGTGGAGCTGCGCTGCGTACAGCTGGGCTCCAACTGTCCCAGCACAGAGGTCTCTTGAGGCAGAAGACCATGGTGCTTTTATTTTATGCTGATTAAGACCACCCCACCCCACCATTTTGTATGTCGAGAGTTGCACCTGCACTGTTACACATGACATGCCACCTGCATTGTTTCACAGGTAGGGCTGGTCAAGCAGGTCCTGGCAATGTGATGGCGATTGGACCCACCGAGCTCCTGCTGTCTTGGGTACCATCCTCTTCCTCCCACCAATGGGAGTCACTGTTAATGGCTGAGCAGTGGTGGTGAGGTGTGCTGGAGTAAAGCAGAAGCCCCCATCCCAGGCTGCTCCCTGCCCAGGAGGAGCTCAGCTGGACCTGGGAACCAAATGCCGGCTGCAGGGCAGGGAAGCACTGCCAGCGAAGCATCTGGCCTCTGCACACCACGACAGCTCCCTTCAAAGCCATGGTCCCATTGATGAACCAAACCTGTGCTTTTGCCCTCCACCTCGCTGATGGTAACAGTGCATCGACCTGCAGAGAAGGGGCAGCGCCAAGCAGAAGGGCAGCACTTCAAGGGCAACCATGTCTCCTGCCAATGCCGGAGCTTTTTCACCAGCTTTTCCTCAGGGGCAAAGCGTCTGCTGTAGAGCCTGTGTTTAGCAGATGACGAGGGCTGGAATTCAGCAGCTTGGCCGGAGCATTGGGTAGGCATGCCTGCCTGCATATGCACAGGTACGAAAGGAGCCTTAATCCTAAATAGGATTAATTACAGGCTGTGTGAGAAGCAAAGAAATGTGGCTCTTTGGTGTAAATGGTGCCAGAGTTAACCCCACACACTCACCCTTGGTGGACCTGTCAGGCTGCAGAGCATGTAATTTAAAAATGCCAGGAATCAAAGATCCCTTCTTGTTAGAAAAGAAGCAAAACCCACACATTTTGAGGCTCTCAAGAAAGAAATCTACTAACTTAGTACTGACTGCCATTTAACCTGCAGGCAAAGCTGCCAAGACCTTGTAATTACAAGCACCTGAATTATACTGCAGGTATTGATCCTCCATGGTGTGGAACAAGAGCGATGTGTTGACCCCACTATACCTTTTCACAGAACAGCTGGGCTTTGACAACAACAGAGAATCAATGTCTGGGTAAACTGTTGGGTTGCTTTTTTTTTTTTTCCCCTCCAGTGATAATTCAATTTAGCAGCTATAAAGCAGAAGTTAATTCTTTGCCTGATTGTATTTGGGTTTTCAGAGACTTGCTGCCCTACTGTTTCAGAAAATAGCCCCGTCTAAAATGGTCGGAGCACTTTATTCAAAATCACTAATTCCCTCCCATCAGTCTTGAGTGGGCCTCACTGTTATGAGTCTCTTTAGGATGTTTCAACTGAAAAAACTGTATTTCTACGCCAGTTGTCATGGAACAGCCAGTGTCTCCTGGTGGAAAGAAGAGCTGGCATTACGTTGTGGAAAAAACGTCCCATAAACGTATTCTTTATTACTAATATCGAAAACTTGATTCTGCCACATTTTCACAAGTTGACTGGCTGATTTTAATGGAAATACTGTGCTTGATGCAAGGGGGAAGAACTGCTACAAAATAAAGAGTAAATAATAATTAAATGAAAAAAAATCTAAGAATATTGAGGTTTCAAATTTAGGCTTCCATCCTGCAATCTTGCTTTGGGTATACTTCAGTTTGGCTCCACGCAGAGCAGCTTGGATGACTCTCGTCTCAAATTGGAACTAAATGCTTTGCTATCTGTGCAGAGGAATCTATCCATATATGATCTCCCATTCCCTTGCCAAATTCCAAAATGAATTTCTTGAAACACCTAGTAAGACAGGAGGTGAAGGTACATGGATGTGGATACTGACTAGCACCTGGTGCCAGGGACTCTGCTCTTGGTTGGCCTGTAAAGGGACACCATAGCAATTTTGGCAGACACACACGGCATGTTAGGCAGCAGTGAATCAGTGGGTTTTTATAGTATGAGAATTGAGAGCGCAAGGAAAGAAAATAATCAAATTCCAGTGAATATATGGCTATGAGAGGATGGAAAGTGCCATAGGAACGCCTCATTTTTAAAGCTAAAACTTAGCTTCATGCCTGTCTGAGATTTGATTTAAAATTGCTAGTGCTTCTAGTACAGAAAAGAATGAAAACAAACAATCCTTCTAAATTTGACCAGCACAATGCATAAACAGCAGTTCCAGCTCTGGAAGTGGTAATGTTATGACTCATTACATAGCTGTGTTCACTCTGAATACTAATGCTGACAAATTAAATATCATCATTTTAAGATGCTCATCATCTCATCAGCAGGAAGAAGTGCAACATGCTTTTTCACTGGCAGTAGATAGTAGTAATTATTATATATATGAAGCAATACATTAATCTGTTATTACAAAAGGTTCCTCAAACATACATTTCAAGCTACCTCCAGCTTTGTATAAAGAAGGAACAAAAGGGGAAATTCACTCCTAATCAGGCTTTTCATCAATGTCAAGTGATACTGTCTGAAGTATCGAAAGTCCCAAAAGATGTAGTCTATTTACTGAAACCTCCAACTTTCCCTGGACAATTTCTATAATGCACTAGGGTATCTGCCCACTGCATTTTACATCTGCATGTGAACTACACACCTGGAATGGAATATATGGGTCAATGTGAAATAAACGGAGCTCAATACCAAAACCGAAAGTATACAGATAAGAAGAAAAGAAGAGATAGGAGACAGGGAAAATTTTTGTAGGCTTTTCCACACAGTTCTAGGTCTGCTTTATATAACTTAGGTTTCATGTCCTGCGCTGTCATGAGGTATTGGAAAAGATAATAATAGATCTTAAATTGTTATTCCTTGGTAACTCTTGAAGTCAGAGGTGTGATTAAAGAGAAGAGTGTATCAGGGCTGGAAAGTATGATGTGGAAACATCTGGAGACAATTGGCAGAATGTAAAAATAGACTATATGTGCTAACATTTTCTTTTTCTGTTTCCAGTGTCTGTGATTCTGTGCTAACAAGCAGTTTTATTAAATCAGCTTTTAATAGCAAAGTATGAAACTAATGAGTATGACTGTGCTTGGTCATGTGGCACCTAATACTTTGTAAGCATAAGGTCAGAAGAAGCATCCTTTCTTTCACAGTTACAGTACATGCTCATAATGTTGTACAGTCAAACATCTTACACTCACATACTCCTGATGCGCTGAGTGTGTCCCAGGAACCTCAGCCAGAGTAGGACACCTCTCCTGAGCTGATAAGCAAACCTCTGTTTCTCTCTGTCTCTCTCTCCACACATGCAAGGTCTTAATCATGCCAGTAAATTTATGCACATATGGCACAGGAAAAAAAAAAGTAGTCCAGGGTTTGGTTTGTAAGAGTGGTCCCAAAGGGCTGGCATGAAAGCTTGTTTAACTGCTATTCGCAAACCAATACGAACCAGGCAGGTCTGAGCCTGTTTCACATCAGATGCTCTGATCAGACTTGAAATCTTTATTTTCTCAGAAAAGTCAACTGTTATTTTCTTCAAATGTGCTCATTCTGAGGAGGCTCTGGGGCCCACTCAGGTTCACGCAGAATAAGTGGCTCCTTTCCTACTGAACTCACCAACCCTGAAAGGCCTTTTCATCTGAAAGTGCTGCTGAAGGACAGTTGGCTTCAATTTAAAAAGAAAACTCACAAGAAGACATTAAGCAGTCACATTACTTATGACCACCAGCTCCACTATGTTTGCACGTCCCAGTCTCTGCATAAGACATGGGCATTGCAGGGTGCAGGGATGGGGAAACGAGACAAAAAAAATGGATAAAGTCTTTCAAGGTTAAATGGGAAATTTAACCATGGAAGTCAGCAGAGGAATCAGTCATTCAGAAGGACATCTTAGCCCTGCTCTGTCATGCTTATGTCACGACATCCCTCCTAGTTGGGCATTATTCAGCACAGTAATGCCACTGGCCATGGTCAGCGAGATAAGCCAATGTGAAAGGTGAAGAGAATCCACACAATGAAAACAAAAATACATGACAGATAAGGAAACTCCTTCAAAAAAAGCACGAGGCAGTAAGAAAATCCAATATAGCCAAAACCACTCATTATAAACAAAGAGGATTTGAATCTTAATAGGATGAAAATGTATAAATCAGCGTGATCTCATCTCTCCTGAGGCAAGTGGATAAGGAAGAGGTACACACACGCATTTCAGCGTGTGCTCAGTCTACCCTTCAAGTATTCCGGAATTATATTATATTATATTATATTATATTATATTATATTATATTATATTATATTATATTATATTATATTATATTATATTATATTATATTATATTATATTATATTATATTATATTATATTATATTATATTATATTATATTATATTATATTATATTTCTTGGCCAGCTTCTAATAAAGATGACAAGAGCAGGGGCAAAAGTTTCAGTGTACACTAAAAAGGGAGAGAAATATACTTATTTCATTGTCCTGTGGTAAGCAACGGTGACCTACCGTGTGCTCAACAGGCACTACTGTTTTACCGTAGTTCCTCCACTTTGGTGATAAGTACAAAGCCTGCCTTTCTGAATAGAAACGACGTGTTGCTTTTCTACCTCATAAAGCCATAGTGATTATGTGGAAACAGCAGGAGACTTCTGCCTCCCCAGAAGATAAGCTCCCTACGTGAGCAGAGTGCTAATCACTTACACAGCACCTATCTGCAGGGCTTACACTTACTACACAGTTCTGCGTGAAATAAAAATCAAGTCATTTACTCTTTGCTGCCTAGTTAGCCTTTTTTTTTTTTTTTTTTTTTTTTAATAATCCTGAAGACCAGAAAGAGAACTTAACACAGGATCGTTTTTCCCCTAGCACAGTAAGTTGAACTGGTTGACAAAATGAGCGAAGAACTTGCACTAACGCACTGGGCCTGGCCTTGAGAGTGGAACTTAGATCTACCAGATCTCTCTGCAGTCTTGGGAAAGCCAATTCCTACATCATTTCAGTCTTCCAAGACTAAAATATTGCTTTTCCTCATCTTCCCTCTGTTCAGATTTTGAATGAGTTAGGATCCAGGATGGTATTGTACATGTGTGTACAGGGTTTGAAAAACGAGCCCTTCTCCTGCTTGAACACAACAGGACTATTATTATCACTAGAAATAATAAACTACAGAAAGATTTCCTCAACTTTTGTGCCCTTGTCCTTGGCACTTGAGGACGGGTAGCACAACCTTGACAATATTGTACTTGAGAGGAACTCTTCTGGCTGTAGTAACTTCACCTTATTCACCTTAAACAGCTCCATTTATCTCTACACATTGATTTCCAGTGGCTCCTGAAAGGTGAGAGAGAGATTGTTGGGTCTGTTCGTAAGCGAGAGGAAGAAGCTTCCCGAAATCAAGGTTTCCTTATACTTTTCCATCACTATGGATAAGATTGTTCATGCGGAGACTGTAGGGCCTGGTCACTATACCCTGACTGTACTGTCACTTTGCTATGTCTAGCACTTTGCTATATTGAGCCCTTTAGCTTCTTACTGGCTGGGGCCAAAAAAACACAGAGAATGGGGACCCTTCCTATAAAACACTCAGTTCTTTCTGCTATGGAAGAAGAAAGCCAAGAGCTACAAAAAAACCTCCTGGATTCATTTTCTTTCAATTTTCCATTATACAAAATGTTCTCAGTAGAGATTAATTTCTGTTCATGATCAGGCATTACTTCATCCAAGAAGGAAGGAGAACTATTTGGCCATCATTCAGAGAAACGAAAGCAATCTCAGATCAAATCATCATTCTCCTGCTTTGATTGAGTCATCATCTGAACTAAATCCGGTCAAGGAAAAAAAATGTGTTTTGAGGTAAAACTTCAAAATTTGGGTCCATATTCGTCAAAATCAGACAACAACCATGAATTACACAGGCAAGACTGTTCTCCAGATGTTTCTGCAACACGAATCAAATCATCCACCCAACCTGATGCTTCCAGCTCAGATGCCCTAAGAGCCCCCAGTTACAGGATGCCTGGACCCTATGCATAGGCTGGCTGCATGGCACTGCCACAGTCAGGTGAACTTCTGGTGGCTGGCAGGGTGGCTGGAGCTGGCATTCCAGCTCTGCTCTGCCACCAACTGCTGAGGGTCTTCAAGTAAGTTCTGAGCTTCTTCCCTGCGTAGGTTTGGCTTCCCATTTGAGAAACAGGCAGAGAAACTAATTACACAGCTGGTTACACTACCTATTTCTGCCTTTGACAACTGTTTTTAGTACACCAAGCACAGGAGTAGTTACGGGCAATTCATTCCTGGATCTCACTAATGAGGTATGAGCTGTTTGGTTTATCTGCACAAAACAACACAAGAGCCTCAGAAGAAGAAATAATGCACATAATTTTTCTTTTCTAACTGTTCATGACTGTCTCGGTGTCTGAATGACCAGAGATGTTTGTGTCTGCTGTGCAATGCACAGCAGCGAGGCTACGTTGTTTTTCCTTTTTGCTCTGCTGAGAGAAGCACATCATGCCATGGCACAGTAACTCACAAGACCCCAGCCTTACTCACTACTATTCACAGCCATACTGAGGAGGCAAAGGTCCATAAAATCATATGGCTGGACATTATCATGCCTGCCAGCTGCTCCTCCTGCACCTACAGAGAAGTCAACTATCCATCTGCCACTCCGTACAACTTTCCTCCTTGGGCTGTGCACCACTCGTATGGCTACAAAACTGGTATACTTCAGAGGATTGTTTTCCTATGAAGCATCCTTCCCCTGCCAGGTGTCTGCTATTGGTCTCTCACATAACAATCAACCAGCTTAGATAGCTGCTTAGGATCTAGGACTACCATAAATAGGTAAAATTTAAAGCAAATGCAGCAAGGAAGGGAAATTAAAACATTAAAATAATTCAGTAGATCAGTTTTCTCTTTGGAACGCGTGTGGAAGGAACCGAATCCCCTTTAACACCAGTATAAATTTAAAGATGATCTACTGAATTACTTTTTTTCTCCTCAAAATTAAATTATCACAGCAACCAAGAGGAGAATCTGGAGCCCATCACACCAGCTGTCTTCTCACAATGCCTAAATGTCTGTACTAGCAAAAGAAAGCAGTTGCGAAGGACCAGAAAATAAATGAAGAGATACTTGAGGGATTTTGGTTGGAGTATTCAGGTGAGTAGCGGCATGTGAAAAAGGGCTTGCACAGACCTTCTATATATGCTTCCACTAATGTGGAAAACAGGAGGAACATCCTTAAGGTGATGTTTTAATGGATACCTACTAGCTTAAAATTTTGCAAATACATGTTCTACTACATCAACAGGTTTGCAATACAGTATCAGTATTTTACTAACAGCAGTAAAGCTGTGTCTAAAAGATGAGTTTCATCTGACCACGTCCTGACTTGATTTAAAATCTGCTTTGTCTTCACTGTGTCTGAACCTAAGAAACTAATCTAGGAGTGGTTTTTTCACTGCAGGTATATCCTAAGTTTACAATTACGTATAACAGAATAAT
Organism: Tauraco erythrolophus; assembly: GCF_009769465.1. Classification (NCBI taxonomy): domain Eukaryota; kingdom Metazoa; phylum Chordata; class Aves; order Musophagiformes; family Musophagidae; genus Tauraco; species Tauraco erythrolophus. The sequence continues at coordinate 48,847,588 of NC_141471.1, read as the reverse complement.
AAACCACTGAGTTCATGGACACTGTGGCTTACTGAATATATTCATCCACAACAGGACACTAGAAGATGATTCTGTGTGGTGTAAGAAACACCAGTCACAGCACATCAGTTGCTTAACTACTTACAAGCTTTACAGACGTCATGGATAAGAAGTATTTCCAGCAAGGATTTCAGGTGGAATTGAAAGTTTACTAGTATTACTAGGACCCAAAAATGTCTAAATTAACTATTATTTACTCGGACCCATTACAGTGCTGGTGGGACAAACACAGACATTGTGAGCGAACACAGTCACTGTCCTCTTTATCTTACTGTTCAGCATATATTGCATACACTGTGTATATCAAAGCTAATAAAAACAAAGGTTTGAAGAATGAACACCGTTGTCAATAATATGAACCCTGACAGAAGGACACAAGAAAGCCAGTCACAGCTCATTTAACTAGTTAGTTTATATCTGTCATACTTGTACCATATTCATATTTTACTAATATATTTACTTACATTACTAATATAATACATAAAATAAATACTATATATATTATATAGAGAGTAATTGATTCCAGTGGAGTTAGAATGACTTAAACCAAGCTAATCATACATTCACTTATTTCCATGCACTGAGAATCTGATTCAGTGGATCAAAGAAATTTGAACGGTGTGACTCTGGACCTACTCTACCAGAAATATAGGCAGAATATGATATTTGACTCTCTAAAAGCATTAATAATAAACTACTTTTACTTGTTCCTTATGGTAAGGAAACAATTTGGTATCAAGCAGCTCATATGCTGAAAGATAAAAGTTCAGAAAGAAACCTGGAAGTGTTACTCAGAATAGCGGAGATCCCAAGGCTTCTCTTTAGTGACATCCTTCTTCTTGGTACAGAGGAAATGCAGCATGTTTCATGCTCTTGCATTCTCTGTTCACTTGTGTGAAATGTTACGTAAACAACACTAGAAATTAAACCTCATTGCCAGTGCTTCCACACTCCTATTATACATACTGTGCTTTGTTGACTGACCTGTAATTACTGATCCTCCTCTTTACCAAAGCATGTTAATGATTTCTATCTCAGTTGTAACAATAATTTTTAAAGAAAATATGTTTAAATTTTTTTTTTTTTATTCCTTGCATATTCTGAATCTTCTCTTTAGTGGGATCAGCTTCACTCATTCAGGCTAAGCATTTAATTTAGTGACTGCCAGCATAGTCATGGTCACAGGGGATGAACAGACATTGTATTTTCAGGGATGCAGCTTGGGTAGCCACAACTCTACCTAAACTTTGCAGCATTCTCCTCACAGCCTGATTAATTCTTGCTCAAATGCTAGTAAATAAAATTAAAGGAATGAAAACTGCAGGTGCTCCATCACTGCCAGCAGTGTTTTAGAGTATTGCAATCCCAACATACATTTAAAACAGCCTAAGGATGCTTTTAGCATACTGACTTAGAACTAAGCAAAGCTCTTTTAAAAAAGAGACCCATTAAATCCCCTCCATCACAAAAATTGGCTGCAGAGTGGAGCCATCACAAATAGAATTCAGTCCAAAGCTGAATAAATAGCTAGAAGGCTGCTGACAGAAATATTATAGAAGAGTAGCATTCAGACATATATTTCCAAGGTCCCTCCATTATATCATCTCCAAACTGTGCCAGAGAGTGCTCTTTTGGGGTGAAGACTAGCCCTCCGCAACCTAGTTTAGCCTCTGCCTCTCTGCGAAGGCTGTAGGAGATACAGTTAGGTAACTTCAGTGTCTCCCCACCAATTACTTGAGAAGTTCTACAGTATTTTTGTCAAATGTACCACTGTGATATATTTTCTCCACGAGATCACAGAGCAGCAGGGTATACAGTTCACTTGCAGATACCCATCACCTTTACGTTTGTAGAGCACCTTATGAATGGGTTCCCAGTCCTTGCTGGGCTTTGTAGAGGCCTTTGGGCTGGAAATAGGAATACTGAGACGTCACTGCCCTCATCACAACGCTATTGCAACTGCAAATTCACTGATGACTGTTTCCATGTTGTGCTCCTTGCTGATGCCGATGGGCATCTCCTGGAGGTAGCAGCCTGAATGAGTTATAGGTGAAGCTATGCATCTTCCCTTTTCCTGTTGAACAATCCTACCACGTTCCTATGACAACCAGCAGTGCTAAGGTCCTCTACAAATGAAAATGGGGTCGGAGAAGGGGAAGAAACCACAAGATTGATGCAGTTCATATGCAAACTTGCCCTAGAGGCAATATTTTAACAATCTACAGTGCCTGACATATGCACCATAGCATAGTAGATATGCTTAATGCATGTATGGCAGACAGGTTGAAATTCTCTTATGCTGAACAATGGACAAATGGACGAAGTATTAGAATAAAAATAAATTAATATTTTAAACCACTGAAATATGTGGCAAATTCAGTAGACGATGAGGTACCTGTCCCTCCCTGGATACTTACAGTTCCTAATATATAACTCTTACAGGTTAATATAAGCACCAAAGCCTCTGACCTGTCATGAAAATACATCCTCTGCAGCAGCCAGAAGCACTATGAATGATATCAGTGAACCTCTAATGCAGCTACTGATTTTATATATGAAAATGGCAAAAGAGGTGCTTATAACTAGTGATTTATGTTTTCATTAAAACACTTGTCCTTCAAACCAAACCCTGTAATTCATTGAAATTAACAGGGTCTTAAAATTGGAATACGTATTATTAATTAATGCATTTTTGATCTTATACAATGACAAGTATAATACTATTGGCATCCTACCTTTCCTGCGCAAAAAACACCGCCTGCTGCACTAATACATATTGACTTACTCACAAAAGCAAACCTAAGAATGTAAATCTTTAAAGCTCATTTACCAGAGGTTTCCACAGTATTCTGCCACAACTCAGACTAGAACTACCACAGTTTTGCATTTTCCAAACCTGGGAAGCTCTCAGTTCAGTGTCTGGTGCATTTCAGAGCTGTCAAAGTAAAAGCATTGCAGCTCATAGCTTTATAAAGGGAAAATCTTCTCACTGCCAAATTCATGACTGTTTCCTACTCTTGCACAGATGCATTGTAGAAAATATGTTTTGCTTTGTCTTGCATGAAAAAGCAGACACAGATGACTAGCCTCATGGAATGACTTCATTTTCTTTCTTACTACAGCTTTGACGTGCAGGGAACCGCATCGATCTGAGAGCAGCAATATTCCCCACCCTTGCTGGGTGAGCTCCCTGGCCTGCTCAGTTCTTCTCCTCCTCTGATGGTAGTTCCAAAGGGCTCACCAGCTGCAACATGGGCAGCTCTGCCAGACTCCTTCCTCTGCGCTTCAGAAGGAGCACCCAGAAATGCTGCAATAAGAAATTCTAGGTGCGGGACCCCCTTCGGTCGCTGTAAAAGAGCTGCTTCTTTTGGTAACTCATCCCTGGCTGTAGATGCTGAGCAATAAAAAAACATGGACCTGCGAGGCTGGGCAGGAATCAAATCTCAGGGCGGTCAGCTAGTGACTCTTGTGAGAAGGAGGTGGACAGCTGAAGAACTGCCCGACACTGTGAAGCTGAGAGGAGAACTCATCCTTGCTGCTCCCAGGACTGGAAAAAAACACATAAACTGAAGAGTTTTTCCTAGCATGGTTGTCTTGTTATCACTGACGGTAAAAGAAAAAGCTCTTGGTTACCCTCCTCCACCTAGTAAATTTTTTTGCTTCCCTCTCAGCACAAGAACTGATGGATAGAGAAGAAAAGCCGTTTACTGAACAGGAAACAATGCCTCCTCCGCTGCCTTTCTTTAGCTTGCTTTTCTCCACCTGCCTTTTCTACAAAGCACACCTCATGATAGAAGCTTCCAAAACAAGATGATGGTGCCACAGGCAAAATCAAAAGAGGTGATTTTCATCCTTTGGTTTTTTCAAAGTCTCTTTTACAGAGGTTTCCATTCCTGGTTGCCAGGGGCTCTGGGCAGCAGGAAGGCTGACTGAGCATTGTTATGAAAAGCAATTTTAACAAGTCTTTTTATTAATATTTTCCTCAGATTTATTTGTTTCAATAGCAGAAGATTTACGGTGAGTTTTAGAGTTATGTTCAAAATCCATGAACACGAAGGATGTTGAAACCATGTAAAAATGTATTGCTTTCCAAAGCAACATTAATAATACATTTGTAGATATTGAGACCTGCTCCATACTAGCTGAGACAGAGTATGGATATAATGTATTCACACGCACTGTGGATAAATCACCTCGATAAATTCTTCATGCTATACTGTAATCTCCAAAAGCTCTCTGACTGGTAAAAATCAGCCTTGCTGATCAGTCTGCGATCCTTCCAACTATCCCGTTATTCATCTGCCAGTGACACCTGAGGTTGCAACATCCAATGTCTTTATACATCTGTCACCACAAAACAACTTTACTTTACAAAAGAAAGTCTTGATTGTTATTAAAAAAACCGCTAACACAAACCTGCACCTTCCTGCACACCTCTCCCCCAAGTACCCCCTCAGCATATCAGACCACTCTTTAAATAAAAATATACCTATCTGTGCCTTGCTTCCCGTGATAGAAGGCAGTAGTCAAAGCCTTTCAATAATTTCTACTTAATACTTGAAACACCTCTGAAGTAGTTCTTCCAAAATTATCTATGTAATGGACATACTGCATGACAGTCCTTTCCTAACAGCAATATAAACATCATAGATTTCATAGATTTCTAGGTTGGAAAAGACCTTAGAGATCATCAAGTCCAACCGTCCCTAATCCCCATTAAACCATATCGCTAAGTAGATCATTCACCCTTTTCTTAAACACATCCAGGGATGGAGACTCAACCACCTTCCTGGGCAGCCTATTCCAGTGGCTGACAACAACATTTTCACATTCTACTCAAAGTTAAATCTTGGAGAAATACACCCCTATAAGCTCATGCATTACTTTAAAAATCAACTGTAATTACTGCTTTGAAGATTTAAGTACCGAGGTGAGCCAAATGCTTGGTCTGAGTTTCACTCCCTTGTCACTGCTGCTGCCCAGAGCAAACACACACCAACGCCTCCTCTGCACCGGATCACGGGCTCAGCAACAGACCGCTCCTATCAACATAGTCACTGAACAGGAGCAGAAACTCGTCACGGCCAGTGACAATATGTCTCCAGTCCAAAAAGCAGGACATACAATATGCAGTTCAGAGATAGAGCAGGACCATGTGTTATGTCCTTTCCTCCATGGATATAAAGCTTGAACTCCTCCAATGCACAGGACAAAAAAGGCTTTACACTTGTCCATGCCACGCTGAAAAGCATCATCTCTGATACACCTAAAAATTTCACCTTGAAACTCTGCAGACTGAGGTTTCACAGTCTCCTATGAGTCATGAAACAGTGAGTAAAGAGGGGCTCTATCATAATTTTGCTGACTATCGTGATTTTGCTGTGTTGTCTGCAAAACAGAATGCAAGTTGCAAATTAATTTGAGAGCAACATGTCTCTATTCCATAAATCTCACATTTGTGATTAAATGTGTTAGGAGAGGTATTGCTAACGTCATAATCAAACATCACCTGATTTCCAAATGAGCATTTGGATTCGTGAATTCATTTGGATTCATCTCTCCTCTGACATTTTGACAGCAGGCACCTGAGGGTGCCGAAAACGTTCTCTATAGGGGACACATCCCTTTGAGGATTAAATGTAGGATTATTCAACCAGGAAATTAAATTTTAAAAGACAAGTACTAGGAGACAGATTTCTTTTTTTATTCATTCTTCACACTTTCTCTAATAATCTGAATACTTCTAAAAATAAAAGCAGAAGGATGGCATAACCAATGCCTCTTAATAGAAAAATAATTGGCTTAAATGAGGCACACGCTCATATGCACAAAAAATAAATGGCCCAACGATTCTTTTGAGAGTTACAATATTTTTAGCCATATGGTATTTCTTATTAATTGTTGTAATTACTAAGAGCCAAATGTACATTCGGCACTGTACAACACATCCAAATACTGTCAACCCCTACCCCAAAACGCTTACAGTTCAAAAGATAAGACCTGTAGGTACAGGAGATACAGAGAATGCAGCGACGAGAGCAGCCCAAGGTCTCCCTGATATTAGGAGGTGGATCAGGGCCTTGCTCTTGCAGCTTCATCACCAACATCCCTCCTCTGAGAATAACAGAACGGGCTCTTAGCCTTTTCTCCTCCACAGAGTCAGCACAGAAAAAGCGTCAAGAAAAAGGGAGCATGTTTTGAGGCTTAACAATCTGCACTGGCTCTACAACATATTTTGGGCCTTTGGCAATTTATGCTAATTGAATATAACCCTCAAGCTGTTCTTTCTGTGATGGGGCTGCTCTGGAGCATGGCCAGCCCAGAGTCCAGAGAAGCTCCAGCGCCGTATGGTGACATGCAGCTCTGGGTGGTAACAGAGCCTGCGAACCAGGGGAATAACACTGAAAATTTTGATACACCAGTGAAAACCACTGCGGGAAAGGGGTGTTGCTCTGGTAGGAGTGAAGCACAGTTATCTGGATGTCCTGGTTTGGGCTTGGTGCTACAGCATCCCCACGGCTCTGCCTGCTGCTGGGTTCACTGCCCTGCCGATTTCACACAAGGCCTGGAGCAGGGAACACGCGCAGGTGGGGGCAGTGGCCTTCTCAGGGCTCCACATAACCACATGAAGTCACCAAATGGCATCATCACCTTCCACAAGACAGACAGATATCTATTTTCTATACTGGGAAACACCAATGAAGACAGGTACCCCGTCATCCAGAGGAGAAGCTCAATAGCCGGGAAGGTAAAGAGATGCTCCCAATAACAATTAAGACTGAGACACTTTCCTCAGGATTTCCTTTAATTTCTGAAACAGATTTTCCTGAAACAAGAGCTAATCAAGTCTATGTACACTGCACACCACCCGTCCCAGGTTTTCTCTGGCTCTGTAAACTACGAGGAGAGAGGACCTTCCTATTTCTCCTACAAGTCCTTTCTTGAATGATGTACAGTATGCATTCTCTGTCTTACGCTGTCTCCAGTGCAGCCATCTCCACCTCAGAGGCCAGAAGATTTATATCTGATTCCCTGTCAGTCACATACATGCTTTGCAGTGACTTTGCAACTAATGGTCCCAGTCATAAATCTCCCAAGGGCCAGGAAAGATGTACTGGAATATGCATAGCTGAGGCCCAGGGTCCTGTTACTCTTGTAGATGATCTCTCTCCTAAGGGATCGCCCTGCTTGAAAAACAACAACAACAAAAAGCTGCTAGTGTCCATTCCTATTAAGCCACAGCAACTACTCCATTCCTGCACATCCTCCTTGTCTGCTCCTGGGAACCGGTCTCGGAGCATCCTCCTTCCCTAAGAACCTATGGCTCTTTCTCTCTCTCCATCTCAGTCTTCATCCTCAATAACTGTCAGGGCACTTCTGTGCAGCACAGGCTGTAATGTGATTAACTTTATGCTTCACAACCTCAGCATTAAGAAGTAGGTCCCAGGGCAGGGATTTGACATGAGGCTCTCAGGCATGTACAGGGCCTTGATCAGAAAAAACAGCTCTTCCTTCCTGAAACGGCTGAACAAAACAGCTTTGAACCAGGTGAAACGGCCAGTTGCTCTAAGGAAACAACCCTGCCAAACCCGAGCACTACTGAAGCGAAAGACATAAACCAGGAGATAATTGCTACGTTCTGCCTTCAAGACAAGGCCAAAAGATCACAGGGTTTGAAACCATTTTCTTTCTCTCCCTGCGCTTTAAGGCTCTGAATGAACTCTCTATATACAAACACAAGTGGTTTGCCCTGCAAGCATACTGTTGTCCGTTTGTCAGGTACTCTCATTGTTTGTTATCTTCACTTTCTTCTCTTTGACATCTTAATTGTAGCATCTGTATGTTAATTGTTAATGCCCTCAGCAATGAGAAGCTGTGATGCCATAATGAATTTGTAGCCTCTACAGGAGCCAGTGATATCTAATGCTTTAGAAGATACTGCAAAGTCATCATTCTCATTCCCATGGGATGCCAACTTCAAGAAGCAATGCCTTTTCCAAATGCATAAAGAATTAGAAACTTTGTGCTAAAGTACCGACAGCCCCTCACAGGCTGGCCGCAAGTGAATTCCAGCAGCAACAAAGCGCTGGGGTTTACTAAAATGGACTTGAAATCTGGTTAGAAATCATGCTGGTTTTCATGCAGTTTACACAAAAGTACTGTTATGAATACTCCATGGTTCACCCTGAAAGCCGCAATGAAACGTCTGAGTCTTATGTAAGTGCACAAATTTTCAAACTCTTTTAGGTTCTCTCTTTTAGACTCGTAACTACTGATGACACTGGTTATCAAGCTATTTAAGACCAATATTCTTCAGAGGTGAGAGGGAATTGCTTGTTTCCTTTCTAGCAATAAGGAAGGTCGATGGGTTAAAGACCACAATGATAAAGAGACTGTTGTATGGTCTGAACATTTCCATCTAAGTAATATTTTAGCTTTCTATGCAGAGGATGCTTTATTCTGTCACAGGGCTGGACATGTGCTTCTCCTGATGACGACAGCGGCTTTAAAGATATCTGTATGTACCAGCAGTACGGAGTAAGAACGACAGTATAGTGAATACAGTATATGCGCAAAATAAATTTGATCAGCACAAGTGTTTTAGTGGATATATGAAATACATATATAGATTGAAACTGTATCTGCAATAAGAAATGAATATATCTGCTTAATTAAGAGGAATATCCAGCCACCTCTCCCCACCCTGGATTCCGTCCTTCCCGGATGATCCCTTCACTGAGAGGATACAAGAAAGATTTATTTTCCTCCTTCTTCTCCCAGCAGCTGGAATCTGGTACAGCAGAATTAAGAAGCGCTGTCTTGTGAAAGCTACTCCGACGAAGGCAGCTACATGGCAGCCTGAACAAACAAGAGCAGCCTTTGTGGACCAAATGCATGTGGGACCATATAGAAAGGACAGAATGCTTCTCCTACAGCATGAGACAGATCAGCTCATTAGCTGCAACATTTTAAACTGGAGACTTAAATTAATTGCATAATTTCACTGGAACTGAAATTAATTAGTTGATGTCTGCACAATGCTGTGACTTTATAAAGTACTGAGTAAGAAGGATTTGTTATCACTACTATAAACTGTAAATGTGCACTTGATTCAGTGCCCCTTTTCTCCCCCCCTTTCTTTCTAACTTGGTCTTAGTAAGCACTGATTATTATTTATCAACTTTGAAGCAAAAACTCATGTTCTGCACAGTGTTACCTAGTTTTTAAACAAAGTCTGTTCCCTTACATTAGGAGAAAAGAGATCAGATTTTCAAAAGTATCTTGGCACTCCATATCAAAGAGACACGCCTAGTGCAACCTGCAGAAGTTTCATACTTAGCTACCATTAAGATGAAAAGCAGACGAATACCTGGTTAACTTGCTTAGGCACTTAGAAAAACTCACTGAGTACCCAACTGAGTTATTATACATTTGCCAATTTGGAAAACCTGTCCCCCAAATCCTGCCCTTGTCCCTGGTTATGACAGGAGCCTGGTCTTGAGTGAAAAGAGTAGCTCAAAGAACCGTGTTATCATCACAGTATAGAACAAAAGCTAATGTTGGCAAAGCTGGTGGGGCTACACAGCACTTCTTCAAAACCTAGACTGGTGGGTTCCTTCTGGGCACTTGTGGTGCACGTTGCAACAGACACACCAGCCAGCACGGGGACCCAGCTCCTCCACACCAAGAAAACATGGCCTTGGTGAGGTTCCCTTGCCTTGCCTTGCTGAAGGGATGTGGCTTTAAGCTACTATAACAAGGGTAGAGTATTCTTCCTGCCAAGGTCACTTTTCAAACATTTTTTATGGGACGTATAACAAACATCTTCCTTGTATTCAAGAATAATGTGGGGAAAAAAATCATGTGAAATGAGACTGTGGGCTTTTTCCAGACCTTCGTAGCACATCCTGCCCTCGAGTTTTCAGGCATTAGAGGATATACATAGCTTAAACCGATAATAATGTACTACAAAACAATACATTCATACCAACTGTGTATAAGCCTCGATTTGTCAAGGAAGTTTTGCAGATGCCTATCTTCAAAATAAAGACCAGCCGGATGCACTGCTTTGCGAAGCAATGGCTTTATTCCAAAGGCTAACTTAGATGATGTTTCACAGCAAGTTTTTTTGCAGGTGGAGTGTTGAGGTCTTTCATCGAGTTGAATGTGCTTAAACTTTGGCATATGCTCAGATTCTTTGGAGATCTACTGTAGAACTGGAGAGGACATGTTTATGTTTGCTATTTAGAGATGGGACAGGGATAACATCCATCACATGCTGCCAAGTTGGATGACAATTGGTTTTATATGTATTTCTTCCGAACTGTTTCCATAGCCTGCAACGAGCTTGGTTTTGTACTTATTTCTTCTAAATTATTTACACAGCCTGCAGTGAGCTACAATGGACACATACATGAGTGATAAAAGCTGGCATAACCTCCACAGCTAGGGCTTCCTTGTTCAAAAATAATGGGATGCAGAGTGCCAAGGGGTGGGTGGAGGGAGAACAGTTCAAAGGCTTGCAAAAAGTCAAAGACATTTTTAACGTACAAAAGTTTCAGCACCTAAACATGGCGGTATAAATATCACTGTGTTACTGATACCAATGGTAGACGTCCACGTGCGTGGCAGTTCACACTCGAGGGAATATCAGATAATAATGTATACTAAGTACCTAACAGCCATTTTTCTGTCTTTCTCCCAGGAACACTGTCACAGGTGTGGGACATTAGACACCAGCATGTGTGCTGACATAAAAATTTTCTTATGTCACATTACTGGAACGCAGTCTGACAGAGATTCCAGTCTATGGCTAGTGGCTGCTGTAAGAGCAGTCTGCCTGGTGCTAAGAGCCCTATTTACATATTTAACTGCCTTTGCTGGATTAGAGCTTGATTGCAGTATTGTCAAAAACATACCAATGTCTCTTAGGCACAGCCAGCAAGAAAAGAAGGCTTTGGGGAAGGAAATAAATGTTTGACAGAATATTTTTGTTTTATAATGTAACGTATCAAAGCAAACCAGGAACACAAAGGCTGGCAATAAAATCCCAATCCTACTAAAGTCAATGGAGTTTTGCCACTGAACTCAACAGGACCAATACTTCATGGTCTCTAGGATCCTGTCTATCAGTAACGTTTCCTCCTCCACTTGACTTGACGCTGAGTCTCAAAGACACACACGTGAAATTGCACAAGCTGGTAAGTCTTTGTTCCTGAAGTTTCATTTCTATTAGAGATGGATGAATAGACTTTTGAAAGGGAAAATAGAGAAAAGTCAAATTTGTACTCCTGCCTATTTACTCTCCCTCTAAAACCTCCCTCTCAAGCCTTGAGGCAAACAATACTGAATCTAAAATAGAAGATTAGACAGATATGTTGTCGTACAATAGGGATTGCTTCAGGTTCAAAACACAAATAATTTACAACATAAGATGGAAATAATATTGTGGGTTCATTTTTGACCTATTAAATTACTGCTTTAACAAAACAGAAAGGAATTTTAAAACCAAATTCTTGCAGCATTTTCCAACTTGGGTGAACATCCATATTTATATGTATGTATTTAATATCTCTTGGTCTTCTAGCATAATGGTTGTGGACGTTGTTACCAGAATGTCCCACAACTGGTGTGTGAATGCTTGATGAATATGAACACCGGGAAGTTATCCATGTTCTCATTAATTTTGAAAAATCTACAGGGTTCTAGTGCAAACAGTACCAGTATAAGCATAAAATTGAAAGTACTTAATGCCAAGAACATAATCAGACTATCAAGTGATATGTGCAAAGGCACAAATTACTTGCTTGCCAATAGAAAGAGCAAATATAATAATGTAACTACCCGTTGGATTTTTATCCCAAATTCAGTGTCAAGGACTTAAACCATGACCTGAAATTCTACAGCCCCAGGTCTATTCCACATCTTTCTGTGTTTCAGCAAATCTGCAAGAACAGTAGAGAAGTTTTCACAATATGTTAGTTGTTTGGGAGGGTTGCTATGTCCTAAATTTATATCTGCTCTTGGCAGAATATCCCCCACCCAGTAGATGTACCTCAAAATGAGTTTGTGCAATCTGTGAAACACTACCAAAACGTAGTATCTTTATGGGCAAAAATATTCACGGAGCCAGCAAATTTAAAATAAACATTGCAAACTATTCACGGGAACAATCTCAGGTTTAGAATCACAACAGCCATCGATTCACAGAGTTGTGCTTATCCAGGCAGCGAGCAGGAACACGCTCTCGTGTGTGTGTGCTGCTGAAGTCGCACTAAAGGGCACATCAAGGACGCTGGAGCCTACATCTGATAAGAAAATGCATATTCAATGTATAAGGTGCATCAGTTTGCTTTTAAAGCTCTCTTTAAAAAGATCTGTTTTCCAGGAAGGGATCGCAAAATGGGAAGTTGCAGCTTCTTTCAAGAAGGCGAAGTTTTTGCTGAGAAACTGAAGCAACAGCCTTTAATTGAATTCTGGGAAAAGCAAGCATTGATGGACTGCTTGCTGCGAGCTGCCCGATGGGCAGTCTGTTACCAAGCCACGTGACTCTCAAATACAAATGCTCCAGCCCAGTGAGCATCCCAAAAAGCTTTGTACACAAAACACTGCCTACCCAGAGGCTGTTTACCTTTCTAATTTTTAAGCAAACCAGATGGAATCTGTTGCTGGATAACCACTCCCTGCTGCTCTCTTTGCTCAAGCTAACACCTACCAGCCTAAAAGAGCACAACAAAAACATTGTTTTCTTTTCTCTCTGTGAGTCCTTGTGAATGATGGGAAGAGACCCTCTGCTGATCTGTATCAAGTGATCCCCTGGACCTTTAAGCCTGTCAGATGTACATTTCTGTCGCACGGATTAATTATACACGGCTCGTGCAAACTGAGAGCCCTCTGTCGAAGCAAGCAGGCTCGTTTGCGCTAAGGACACAGTACCTACTGGTCACAGGATCAGACGGTTTGATGGGAGCTTTTGAAATCATCTAGATGACCTCTGTCTCCCCTGAGAGATGTTTTTTTCCATTCGGTGTTTCGGCAGCAGACTGAAATCCTCCTGACTAGCCTGTTCTAGCGTTTCAGTGTCCTAACTTGCTAAAGCGTTTTTGCCTGACACCTAACGTCAATCTACCTGCTCTATAAATCCATTTCTTCATGTCTTATCCACTACTATGGCAGAGAACAGGTTACTCCCTTGCTTCTGGCAGTCGGTTTTTGTAGTTACCATGCCTCCTCACCTGCTATAAACGAGCCATGTATAATTGTATAAACGAGCCATCAGTGCATACCATCTATTTAATACCATGTAATTATTCACAAATGGCACTTGGCAATAGAAACTGGAGTTGGTAGGTGTTGGTTCCTATTAGAGGCAATAGGCATTAGGAGATAATGCTGCCCGGCACCTTTCAGAAGGCACTGGGAATTAGATCTTCTCTAAAACAGAAATTTGACAAACTCACTTTGCTTATCAAATATTTATGAAAAAAGGGATGAGCCCTTGGACTTACTCCAGACTGGAAAGGAGCACTGGCTTGTGCTACCCCTTCCTCCAGGGTGAACTTCACTGCAAGAGAGAGAACTGAAAGGCAGCCAGGCTGCCAGGTAAAACCAAGGAAGGTGAGCTGCACCCACAGCAAGGGGATACAAGATTTGTGACAGCCTGTGTTATAAGGCATGGCCACTGCTGCCACTTTTGCTCTGTTTGCTACTGAGAGGGGTGCAAGTCTGTACACAGGAGACTCTTTTCTATTGATACTACTGGGCATGGTGCCAGGCCTCAGAGAAGAGAGAGATGCTTGGGAAGGTGGTAAGTGATAATGGCATGAAGAAACACTCAGACTGGCGTTTATTTCCAGATGCTATGGTGACAGGTCCTTATACAGACACTGGTGCTGTAAGTAAACAGAAAATAAAAGTCCTTCCATTTTTCAGGAAAATAAATGTCTGAAGAAGAAAGTCTCATATACAACTTATACGCCAAGGGCTTCACCAGTTACCTTTCTCCACATTTTTTTCTCTAGTTTATATGCAACTTGGAAGCCCTTAGTGAACAGTGCATGCATGGTAAATTATAATGTGCATGTTTTATTACAGAAAATGCAGACATATTGTGGCTCATGCTGTAAGGCTTAAATCATCACATTAGGTCTTTATAAAAAATGGAGATCGCTCAGCCTCATGGGAAAGGCATTTGCATCTTCATCATTACAGAGGCAACAAACTTCATCCATAAAGATGTGCCTAGAACAAATGGCAGCAAATTGTGGACACATGTTTTGCTTTAATTGGTCCTCATCAACTCAATCTAGCTAGTGACTTCAAAGAGCTCTCACTAAGAAACCTCTCCCAAATTTTTTGGTTTAATCTTTTTATGTTTTTTCTTTAAATGTCTTAGAGATTTCAGATTAAACAGACTCTTTGAAGATACAGTTTGAAAGCATTGCTTCTTTACAGTTACATCACATGTTTAATTACTTATTCATAAATTATGAATGACTGGAGGTAGAGTAGCATCGCCCAGAGCCCCTGTCCTGGGCCAAATGTAGCACTGCAATTTTCACAAAGTCTACTTCTCGACAACTGGGATCAGATTCAAGTCAGCTACAACCATATTCAAAAGAGCAGCTGCTGCTAGTGCCATCTTCACATACTATTCCTGATCAGCATAAATAGATGGAATATGCTCTTTTTGGAAAGCACAGCAGAAGAATATGGATGGCAATAGACTGATTACATAACTCATCTAAAATTCACAAAAAAAAATGACATATGTTACATTTGAAATCTTATTTAGACACAGGCCTGACTTTTTAAAATACAGCTAACAAATCCCACCAGTCTGTAAACCAGACAAACATCTACATAAGTCTTCTCTTCCAGCCCCAAAGCCAAGCAGTCCTGATAAGCATGAGGATCCCACTGTCTCAGACACTGCACAGGCACAGCTGAATGTGGCACAAGTTAACAGAGGTGGGAACGAATACACAGAAGAGCGTGGCCCCTACTGGCCCAATGGCACAGCTGGGACTCAACCAACATGTAACAAGCCTCACAGCAATGTACCAGTTTGAGGATGAAACTGCTGCTCACTACGTTTCTTAGCCACAGGCACGCTCACACAAGCACAGACAAGAGTTTCGTCTCTCCAGCTGATGATTGTTTCTACAAAAACCACCAAGACTTTGTTCAAGCCATCCTAGTTTTTGACTCCTAAGAGTACCTACATAGGGCACTTTTGTCTACAGCCCTAAGCCTCAATTAATCGCTCATAACACAGCAGACAAGATGAAAATGCCGCCACGTTAGAGAGGCAGCACCATGGGACCCGCTTGTTGCAGCTGCAGATGAGGAAGGCAGGCAAGCGTAGGACATTGGTGAATCCCCCCAAAGCAGAACATCCTCTTTTGACACTTTCTCTGAAGGTTTGCGGTTTTCCTTCTCTATGTAGAAGCGGCAATTTTCCCTCTTTTGTGCAAATGAAACAAATAAGACTGTGCTGCAGGCCTTCTTATAGCATAAAGAAGAGTTACAGGAAACACATTAAAGTAATTTCCTCTTCCTTGGTTGCAGAATGCACCCTCTGGAGATTGTTTTTAGTATTGTAACTGAGGAAAAAGTGAGCTTAAGTAACACACCTACAGGGCATCAAAAAGAAAGCTGATTTAATAGGAGTTAAGCGACTTGGTGGGTCTTGCCATAGGCTTCTTACAAACCAGCCAACCAACCGGCCAGTGAAAAAACTCATTCCAGATGCCCAAAGTTCTCTTTTACAGCTATAGCTGTTGCATTTGTTAATGATAACTACATTTAGTACACATTTTTGCTGCACTCAGAGAAATAAAGCAGTTTGCTTATCTGTCAGCAGAAACAGTATGCTCAAAATCCATCTTTTCAAATTACATCATGGAGTTCACAATATTCTTGCCTATTCATACCATATACATGTGTGTATATGTATATATATTTTGCTCTGTCTTTCCCTCTTCATTTTCAGTGTTCCTCTATTTGCTATCTAGATCTTCAATATATTACCCTGAAAAATACAGTTTATATTTTACCCTGAAAAATACAGCAGGGATAGCAATGGAGTATGCTGTCAGGCAGGGAAGCATAATGGTAAAAAAAAATTACAGAAAGACATTGCACCGTGATAGGTTGGATGCAGAGTATACCCTCCTTATTTTCCCTACTATGTTGGTAGAAATGCATAAATACAGTTCAGTTTTATATTTTCATTATAATGAACCTAATGTGGGTCCAGCAATGGAGGTAATTTTAAAATTAAATTACTATTCAACATGCAGAAACATGTAAAAATGTGACAATTTATTCTGAGTCCTTAGCTATTGTAAAACTACCACAGCCCCCACGGCGGTCAGTGGGTTTCTGGTTATAGCCCTCCCTGAGGAGCTCTTCCCCCATTGCACTCCAGCCAGGCACCCAACCTTGGGAGCCAAAGGTGTGCTGCTGGGTAGGTCATCTAGGCACATCTGGCTTAGCTTTATGCTCATGAGAGCAAAATGATCTCAGGTGCATCTCTGGAGTCTCCCCTCAGATGTCATGAAGACAGCTGAGTTTCTCCTAGTTCACAGAAGAAGCTGTAAATAATAGGAACACTTGCCAATCTAGCAAAGCAAAAAAAATCTCTCACTATACTCTGATGGCAATGAGTAAAGCAAAGATAAATCAACTAGATTTCCAAAACAGTCCACAAAATATTTGTTAGACTTAATTTTCACACATGCTAATAAAAGTAATAGTCCTTGCCTTGCTCACTCCACGCATACTAAGCACAATTTTCTGGTTTCTGTTTGGCTTGGACCAGAATAAGACAAATCCATACAAAATTGTCTACAAAAATACGTATCTTAAAATCAGAAATTCTGCTGAATTGAAGAGACAACATTAAAAAAACTTGTTTAGATTCTTCCTGTAAATTAGCAACTTTCTTTGTAAAACATGTGACAGCAAGTGATTACACTTACCTTTCATCTATTGTTCTTTTATTTAACCTCTAAAATTTTGAAGAAAAGTTGTTGCTTGTGATACTGACACTGAAAAGTATCAAGTCTATAGAAATGCCTGAACAGCATCAATACTGTTTTACACCTAAAACCTTGCCTTACTCCTGTGACCAGGGGAGGCAGTCCCCCGTCTACACAGTCCAAATTTCACCTGAGGCTTTTTGCTGGACTTTCATATCGGGTGGACTTTTCTGAAAGCCAAAACTTAGAAAAAAGAAACTAGTCATCTCAGGAAGTGACACAGAATTTAGGTCTGTGTGAGTCTGGAGCTCCCTTCCCTCACTCACAGATCTTTTACTGAGAGACCACAACTAGATGTGCCCAGTGGGATAGATTCCTCTTGTCCACTGAGAACTAAACAAAACCACTATTAGAAAAATAATGCATTATTTCTTCCAATCACCATTCTCTGTTTCTACGTCTCATTTTTCTGAGAGTGTTCACAGTTGCAAGGCACAGCAAATCACTTTTACTCTTGTACAAGACTCTGCAGAATCAGCTGACACTTCAACTTGTTTTTTTAATACATCTCCAAACATCTCAGTTAACGTGATAATTCAACTTCCATATGGTTCCTCCCAGTACCTGAAGCTAGGCACATGGTTAAGTACTTCCCCGAGTTGTGCTCTGCATAAATATTACTATCTTATGCAAGGATTTGAATAGTTCCTTAATTACAGAAAAAAAAAAAAAAATTTACTTACTAAACAGTTGGCAATAGAGGACCTGTAAGCTTCTCTTCATGGTATCATGTGGTCCTGCTGGTCTGCCAGTTTATTCATGATTCTGCCAAAGAAATCAAGAGAAGATGATGATGATTTATTACAAAATATATGTGCTATTAATATACCTGTTGATTAGAAAAGAAGATGAGGCTTCACAGGAAAATCATATTGATTAGCAATGGGAAATTGCCTAACTGCAGTTTGCTTGTGTTAGCCATGCTCTCCAACAGCCTGGCAGCGAAGGGTAGAGTTATGGTCAAAAATGAGAAAAATTCTCAAGAGTATACAAAATACATGCACCAAAAATTACTTTCATGTTGTTCCTATGACTTAATAAAATTACAGAATCACGGAATGGTTTGGGTTGGAAGGAACCTCAAAGATCATCTAGTTCCAACCCCCCTGCCACGGGCAGGGACACCCTCCACTACACCAGGTTGCTCAAAGCCTCATCCAACCTTGCCCTGAACGCTTCCAGGGATGGGACATCCACAACTCCTCTGGGCAACCTGTTCCAGTACCTCACCACCCTCAGAGGAAAAAATGTCTTCCTTAGATCTCATCTAAATCTCTCCTCTTTCAGTTTAAAGCCATTGCCCCTTGTCCTATCACTACACACCCTTGTCAAAAGCCCCTCTCCAGCTTTCTTGTAAGCCCTTTAGGTACTGGAAGACTGCTAGAAGGTGTCCCCAGAGCCTTCTCTTCTCCAGGCTGAACAATCCCAACTCTCTGAGTCTGTCTTGATAGGAGAGGTGCTCCAGCCCTCGTATCATCTTCGTGGCCCTCCTCTGGACTCACTCCAGCAGCTCCATGTCCTTCTTGTATTGGGGACTCCAGAGCTTAATTTTGGCTCTAGACAGGGTTCTAACTCGGATCATGGTTCTAGATCACTCATTGGTCCTAGAGCAGGTTCTAGGCTGCGTTGTAGCGGGTTCTAGGTCGCTTGTTGGTTCTAGAGCAGGTTCTAGGTCTTTTTTTTTGTTGTTGTTCTAGATTGGGGTTTGGTTTGGTTCCTGATTGTTATGTAGCTAGTTTGGGATTCAATTTGCTTACTGGTTCCTGATTGTTATGTACTCAATTTCACGTTCAGGAAGATGGTCTTGATCTTCTAGCTCACTTGTTGGGTTAAGACAGTTGTTTTGTTTTGGATTGCAGTCTAGCTTACTACTTGGTTCCAGAGCATGTTCTAGCTCGCTTGCCAGTTCTAGAGCATGTTCTAGCTCAATTGCTGGTTCTAGAGCGGGTTCCAGGATAGCAGTTCATTGTAGAGGAGAGGATGGGTTTTTCTTTCCTTTTTTTCTTCTTTTGAGAGGAAGGCTTATAGAATGGTGATCCTGTCATCCTCCCATAACTCTCAAGTTTGTGGCCATTCTTTTCTCTGGAGACAAAATTGGAAACTGGTTATCACATCAGTGATATGGAAACAGGAAATCAATTTTTATGTATTTGTTTTAGATTCAAAGTCCCAAGGAACTGAGTCAAGCGGAGCTCACCCAGCCCAGATCTGTACTGCAGCCGTGTCCTACAGCAGAGGTTAAGGCCCAAGGCGGGTCGTGGGGAAAGCAAAGCAGACACAGAGATTTCCTTGGAGGAAGGAAGAGAGGAACTAACATCGCCTGGGCAGCACCAGGGTTTCACCTCATCCGATCCACTGCTGCTGCTTCCAAGGTTTATTTGGGAAGGGCCGTATTGGCAGATGTCTCGGGGATTCACAGCAAAGGGTCAAGTGGACGGTGAGAGACAGTCGTTGGCTTCCCAAGGTCTGCAGTTTCCAGTCCTTCTTCTTTGTCTTATCTTGGCAACATAACCACTCCACTGACCAGATTCTGCTGTTATGCTCTGAGTTTGATGATAGCAAACCAGTAATTTTTCAGAGAGGATCAAGACACCTCATTCGTGCCAAAAAACTAAATCTGGTTCCACTAAATGATTTTGCATTTTGCTCTGCAGCTTCCACAAGGTGGGGCCTCGGCTGGCTCCTCCAGACAAACGGGAGGCGGATTAAGCAGCAAAGTCAGGACATTTCCGATAATAAACATCTTAAAAGTGTATTAATTCTTCTTTTTTTTCTTTCTTCCTTCTTCTTGGTGTTTGGTCTCAATCTTCTGGGAACGGGGAATTGCAGCATGCCGTCTATCTGACGGAAGTAAACCGCTGCGTCGTTTGTGTCCCTGAAGGCCAAGTGGAACAGCAGCAGTGCCTCCAGTAGCTTGTGCTTGCCAGGGGACTGTCAGGCTAAGGAAACGTGCTGGAGCAGACAGCAATGATGAGCGGAGGTAGAGGAGGTGTTGCTCAGTCCACACAGTTCACCCTATAGATGTACCTGTGCGCTGTCACAGTGACGGTCGCATGAGGCTGTTGGGACACATAAGAGTGTCCCCTATCCGTCCACAGACGGGCAGTCACTGAGGAGCCTGGGAAAACTTGCTCAGTGTGCTCCACCGCCGTGCCCCGGACCCATGCACCCTACTTGGGGACCCCTCCCCTGTGGTGCTCCAGGCCACAGCCCGCCTGCCCCGGCCTGCGGTCTCCCCCGGCTGTGGCTCTGGCTCCTCCCACCATGATGCACTCGGGAGGCGGCTCCACGGCTGCTCCACCGAGCAGCACTGGGGCCGAGGCGGGCTGGGCAGCAGAGTCTTTTTAGTTTGGGGAAAGGGTCATCACTGGAGGAGCAAACGCGAGACACCGACACTGCTAGGCAGATGTGCTGGACACACAGGGCTGGAGTCTCCTCCCTAGGTCTCACCTTTTCACATCCCTCAAGTATAACGAGGAGAAAGTCCATCCTTCTTTCCCAATCAAAACTTCAGTGGTGCCAAAGTGGGCAGATCCCAAACTGTGCCGAAATGTTAGCACAGAGCAGCTTTGTCCTGGCAACTTTTAGCTTCATGTTAGGCAGCTGTTGTAGCTCATACCACCTCCTGACCTACTCCACCATCTACCTGGGCTGCAGCTAGAGCTGTGGCAACTGGAGAATCTTCTCTATGTCCTTGGAAACTTTCTATTTCTCCTAAACCAAATTATCTTGGTGTAGGAGGGAATTTCATAATTTTTGTAACTGCTGTCTGAAAATGGGATGTGGCAAAAACATCCAACCATCTCATATCCCTGCCTTTTCTCACTTAGGGAGTGACTAATAACATTTTATGTGTCCTCAGATGGTATTTTCAAATACTTGTCACAAATATTTTTCACCTCGGTTTTAAAAATATTATGAAAAAATAAATCCCAATCGTGCTGATATTAATTATTCACATTGTGAGGAAAATAAATGCATAAATGAAAAGTGAAAAGCAAATGCTGTCCCAAAGCACTGCTATGAGTAATGTCTCACTGAGTACCCAACGATAAGACAGCATTTAAGCTCTTCACTCCATAGAAAAGCATTTGCTAAAGATTCATAATGAACTTTGAACAACAGGACACTCTAAGATCATCCTCCTAAAATATCTCTTGTCAATATTAAATAGCATGTAGTATCCCGTAGTTTTCAGTTCAACTTAATTTCATCTTCTGAACTCCTGAGGACATTTCTGAGTCACTTTAACATGCCCCCATATAAATCTTTCAGAGCTTATTTAAAATTCATCTTGAAGACATAAGATAAACAAGTCAAACCAAGGAGTAACACCTTTGAACTGAATAAAAGCTGAAGAGCTTGTGAAAACAGAACTATGTTTGACTTTTATGTGGAAGTCTCAAAAGGATCATGACTTTTCTTGCCTGGGTTCTGTAACAAAAGGTGCTTGGGTTTTGTTATTAGATACAGAAATTTAAGTACACAAACATCATGGTTTTGGATTATCCCATGCTCTCCATTTAAAACTGGACCTTATAAACACCTGAATAACTTTGCAGAAATGCCATTATTTGCAAGGTGTTTTCTCCTAACTGAAAGCAATTGCCCATGAATTAATTTACTATTTTTTAATCAAAATCAGAAGGAGACTCATGCCATTGATTACAAAAACTTGCTGAGAGACTCCTGTTCACTCCTTTCTCCAAAAGGTTTACCAAACGACAAAGCAGACAGTAAAAAAACCTCAGTCTTTACGCATAAACAGACATATACAAAAAGTCTATGCTTAGCATCCATTAAGATATTAATAAAAATATATGCAGCAAAGGAAAAGAACGAGGTAAGCCACTGACAACGTAGATTCCATGTCCCCAAGGACTCTACTTGTAAGCTCGTGTCAAAACAGGCTTTACAAGCACTGACCCATCTGAAGTCATAAAAATACACTGGAAAAAAGGGAGAATCTGAAATTGCAACCCTAAACCCAGGTTATTTTCTTTGTATAATTTGAACTGTGCTTGGTGACTGCGATACAATACAGATTTTGTCTGTGAACCACAATTTTTTCATCTTTCTCTTCCATCTCCATGTTACTGCTACCCATAATGTATAAAGCTATTTCCTTATAAATTCTGGTACTGTGGTTAAATAAATGGTATGCTTTTGTGCATATATTTATGTAGACAGGACTCAGGGTAATTAGTGTTCATATTGGGAAAGAAACAAAGACTAGCACTGGAAAACTTTCACTATGTTCTTCTGTTGCCCTTAGTTAGAAGATTTATCTTTTTGACTACATGGACATAAAATCATACATAGAGAACTCAGTGAAGAGGCATAAACCAAATGTTGCCATGAGTTTACCAACTCTCAACTTCTTCAAAGTCTTCGGTGTGACTTAGAGTTAATAGAATAGAACAGAATATTGCAGTTGGAAGGGACCTACAATGATCATCTAGTCCAAGTGATTTAAATTTAAACACAGGTGGAAAATATTGCAATTAAACTTCCCATAATTTTTAATACTTTATTTCTTGTGTACAGAAAATGCACGCAAACCAAGGAATTGTTTTACAGATATAATAACGCAAGAGACATTTAAAGAGATTTATTTGTATACCTTTGGAAGCCAAATCACACCAATGATGGTTTTCTAAAGACAGAGACTGCTCGCAGCGACTACCAACACTGCACAAAGTTCAGGCAGATAAACCAGCCCATTAAGCACCTGAATCAAGACCTGACACAAGAACAGAGGAACCACTGCTGCACCTACCCAGGTGAAAGCTCCAGCAAGCCCACTACTCTGTCTTTAACATTAGCTGCTAGGAGCACTGTAACATGTGAAATAACACGTGAAACAAAATAAGCATAAAGTAATCCTTACACCCTGGCATAGCTTGCTCTCTTTCCAGCAACCCTGAGCTGAACAAAGTATCTGAGCTGTCATGTTTTTTTAAGTAAGGAATGATGATGGACAAGTTATCTCCTCAGTGTCATACATAATTTTAGTCTTTCATCAGATCATTTTGAAATTCTTTTTCAAGCTGAGGAATTCTCATATTTTGTTTGCTTTTTTTTTTTTTTTATAGAGAAGATATACTCTATGTCTGATAATCCTCATGCCTTCAGCTGTACATGTCCCTTCCAGGTTGGATCTGAGGAGCAGGGAACAAAACTGCATGCAGCCATCAAAACTTGTGTGTGCATTGGATTTTCGTATGGGACAGTGATGTTTCCTGTTTCTTCTCTACTCCTTTCCCAGTTCATAGAATCATAGAATGGTTAGGGCTGGAAGGGACCTTCAAAGGTCATCTAGTCCAACCGCCCTGCAACAAACAGGGATATCTCCAACTAAATCAGGTTGCTCAGGGCCTCGTCAAGCCTGGCCTTGAATGTCTCCAGGGATGGAGCATCCACCACCTCTCTGGGCAACCCGTTCCAGTGTTCTACCACTCTCATGGTAAAAAATTTTTTCCTAATATCCAACCTGAATCTACCTCCCTCTATTTTAAAACCATTACCCCTTGTCCTATCACAACTGGCCCTCCTGAACAGCCTCTCCCCATCTTTCTTGTAGGCCCCCTTGAGGTACTGGAAGACCGCTATCAGGTCACCCCGGAGCCTCCAGGCTGAACAGCCCCAACTCTTTCAGCCTGTCCTCATAGGAAAGGTGCTCCAGTCCTCTTATCATCTTCGTGGCCCTCCTCTGGACCGTCTCCAGCTGGTCCATGTCCTTCTTGTGTTAGGGACTCCAGAACTGGACGCAATACTCCAAGTGAGGTCTCACGAGGGCAGAGTAGAGGGGGAGAATCACCTCTCTCGACCTGCTGGCCACGCTCCTCTTGATGCAGCCCAAGATGCGGTTGGCCTTCTGGGCCGTAAGAGCACATTGCTGGCTCATATTGAGCAATGCCTATGATTCTCTTTTCCTTCATGACTGTTGCTGAGCTTTCTTCCTCCACTGTTTTATAGAGCTGCCTGCCACAAATCCTTGAGTGGCAATAACTCATCTGGAGTCCATCCTTAGGTATGTAGAGCTAGGACTGTATTCCACCTATGTATGTTGACTTTGCAGTTATCAGCACTGAATTTCATCATCTTATTTTACCACTCAACCACTTATTAAAACAACATTTCTGAGAGATGGCAATGAAGGGCAGAATTATTTTTATTATATAACAAATATGCACCTATTGTATACAACAGCTTCTGAAGTTGCCACAGTTTCAACATTAATACTAATTTCAGCAGCTTCCCATCACAGTTCATTCATGGAAAAATCTTCTGCATCTCTAAGAAGAGAAAGCAAAGATTCATAGTCACGTGTTTGACAAGCTGCAGAGGAAACCTCGTTTCTGATTACCAACCCATGTCCAGCCACGAAAGTACTATCTCATGGTTATGTAGGCACATCTAATCCAAAAGTTCTTTTCCCGGAAGTACCTGTTTTTTTTGTAGTCTTTAGCTTATGAAAATCTTTTGTAGGTCTTCTGTGATAAATAGGTTTATTTATCACAAGCAAGAAAGGGTACATGTTGAGTGGCTAGTAGCTGAGAGCACTCCAGTTCACCAATCCATGTTTTCTAAAGTATTTGAGCACACAGTTTTAGGCACTAGTAGATTAGCAGAGTTGAGCACACACAGATGGAAAATACAGACACACAGCCAGTTCCTGACCTTGGGCAGATTAATGTAAAACCAGAGTATCACCACCTGTTTTAAATACACCAGCTGTCACTTACAAGAAGAAAAACACACAAAGAGTGAACAGAAACAAAATGGTCCTGGGAAAAAAAAAAAGAAAAATATTTGGAAAATGTGTGTTAAACTTTAATAATGCAAAATCTTATCTGAGTACTTGAGTTTTGTGCCCATTTTATCCTCACTCTATTCTTTAAGACTTCCTTCAGTTTTCTTGAGAGTATACTTCTCCAAAATATTAATTTTAAAACAGACTGTGCTTTAACTTTTGATAAGCCATTCTAAGTATTTGAGGGAATTATCTGTTACAAATATACCAGATCTTTGATTAAGATTTCTTTTTTTTTTTTTTTAAAAAAAAGACTCAACCTTAATTTCCTAGATCCATATTTAAGTAAGGTATATAGGTATATTACTAATATCCAAGTAAATAGGTATATTACTAATAACTCTGAACACCCACTGTCTCTCCTCTGAAAAAACAGGAAATAAAGGTCTAATTATGACTTTGGGGGGTTTTCTATATTGTAATTTATAATCATGTACCTACTGATATATTTTGAAATAAAGCAACAAAGCTAATGCAAGTTTGTACTCAAATCAATTTCAATTTTGAAAGACCCATTTTCAATAGTTAAAGTGGTGGAAATTTGTATCCAGAAAAGGTGTCGCATTCCTATCCTGAGAGATCTGTGTTTGATAATACTGATTAAGCATTTGGTGTCTGAAATGGACTTACATATTTTGCCCTTTTTAGTTCACAATATTTCACGTATAGTTTATCTTACACAAGATGATGAATAGATGTATGAAATCCCTATGGACCGCTGGCAGTCTTGTCTTTCACAGTAAGTGATCCCCTCGACATCTCAGCTAAATTAAAGAGGACAATGAAGACATAATAAGGAATAGAAGACAAAAGAGTCTAAAAGAGCTGACAGGTCTCATTCATTATGTCCAATGAGGAAAAAAAATGCCAATGGTTCCTTAAATTAAGGAAGAAACGGAGAAGAACGGAAGATGAGCATTGAGGTAAAGCTAACAGTCAATGGAGAATCCTTCTTCTTTATAAGTCTGTCAAACAGAAACAAAGAGACTGAAAGAAGCTGGAAAAACAGTACCGGAAAGAGGAGACAGGCAAAAGACATGCTGCTTCCATCCCAACCTGAACTTTATTATGTTATTTCTGACTGCCTTCTCTCCTCTATGGATCATTCTGGAAAGAATAAAAACCTACATCACCAACAGTTTTCAACTATATTATTCCTGGTTCTGCAGAAAACGAGAGGAAAAGACGACACAGTCAGAAGTTCTTCCACCTCCAATCATTATTGAATACCCCGTCAAGGA
Source organism: Tauraco erythrolophus (assembly GCF_009769465.1). Classification (NCBI taxonomy): domain Eukaryota; kingdom Metazoa; phylum Chordata; class Aves; order Musophagiformes; family Musophagidae; genus Tauraco; species Tauraco erythrolophus. Next base: position 48,821,447 of record NC_141471.1, on the reverse strand, counting down.
AACACAGCCTCGATCCTTTCAGTACTGTAGTTCCCTGTGATGTTCAACAAATGCCTTACAAGATAGCAACAGCAGAGGCTCCTCACAACTCAGAAAGCTGTGACTCTCCCAGGAGTTACCTAGCATAAATTCCACTACCAAGGTCTTCACCCACTGCTTCCCACAGGTTAGTCACTTAGAGGGTGTTCAAGCGTGCCTCATAAAAGGAAGCAGGTGTACTTTTCTTGACTACACAGGGCTCAAGTGCAACTTTGTGTTTTCAAGTTTGCATGATTTGTTTCTTAATTCAGTGGCCTACTTCCACAATCCAGCTGTTATTTTGCAAAATTTATATCCCAAAAGCTTCAGGGCATGCCAATAAAAAGATTCCTCTGAACAAGAATTCTGTGTTCTTGTTCAACATGTGCCGCATTGTCTGCTGTGATTTATTTCCCACTGCTTGGAACGTGCAAACCATCGTTACCATCTTTCTTCATAAGATCCTGAGTGCAGCATCTTTGATATTTATGTCTCCTTTCTAATGAGATCTTTTAGCACTCTTTGGAATGGATGCTTCTTTGCAGATCTAAGAGCAATTCACGTCTCCTTCCACAACTATTCTTAAAAGTGCACATCCTTGGCTTTCCTAGCATCTCCAAAGAGTAGGGTCTGCTCTCAGGATATCACAGCTGAGCAGAACCAGTCTTGCTGGCATTGTGTAGACTTGTCATATGTGCATGAGGAATAGTCAGGTAGGGGAACTAGAGACAGCAGCATGCTTTTCTGCATATACAAGACTTGCATCCTATGTAACATGGATGACTTAAGCAGAGAATCTCATACTATCCAGGAAAACAAAACAAAACCAAACCAAAAACAAAACAACAAAACCACGAACCACCAAAGCCTCTCTTCTCTTTGCATTCAGGTGCAGAGCATCTACAATCACCACTGGGTCTGAGCCTGGTTGTGGTTATTCTTGCATTGGTGTTTGAATCCATACCTTCCTACTACCACAGGGATAAACACAAATCAAGAAAAATACACAAAGCGGCATCAATATACTGGAAAACCTGACACTAACTGCTCCCTCTTCCCCAGTTTCCCTACTTCATCATTAACTTTCGAAATCCCAATCCTCTCATCTCTGCTAACATAATAGTGGAAATGACTGTGTCCCCACAGGCCTCCTCCCAGTGTCCATGTGACAGTGTCTCCATGAACAGTCCTAGGCTAAACGATCACTTAAAGACTATTATCATTAGCACGGTGAGTGGAGGACATTGTCAGTTAAGTCACTCTTCATCATCTTCCTTTATTCATATCTCAAACCTGGGGCATGTTGATGAAAGGGAGAAGGAGAAAAGGCCTACACTCTTGGGGTTCACTGTCATAAAAATAGATGAGCATGAAGAACCTCATATCCAGGTAACCATGGCCAGGGAAGAACTTAGTCTGAAAAGGCTAGGTAACACCACTGTTGCCTTTGGCTGTCAAATGCCTTGATGTCTGTGGTAAGCTTATGAACAATCATGGAAACAGCCAAGGGCAAAAGTTGAAAGAGCAGGGAAAACTGAAAGGAAAAATAACAGTGTGTAAATGAAAGGTCATTTAATCTAAGACTTCCCTGTTTTGATGTGTACTTGCCCTCCAGCAAGCTTGAACTCCATGACCGTTTTGGAAAAGCTGTGACAGACAGGGTCACTGTCTTGCCTGATTATAACCAAGAAGTCCCAGAGAAGGAGACTGGAATAACTATAAAGCACAAGGCTATTGAACGTCCTTCACAATCCATCGATAGTGCAAGGGACTATTTCTTGATTTTGTTCTTCATCATCTACCATTAGCAAATACTTTTGAAGGCAACTCCAGTGAGAGACAAGTCTGAACATTGATTGTTCTGGTTGTTTATTATTCCCATGGGTGCACAGACATGGCTTGCTGTGTGTGTCTCAGTTCACCGGTAGAACAGGAAGATAGGAAGAAGCCTCTCCTTTTCGTCAATTCATCTCTGTGGAGCTCTGAGAAGCTAAAATCTTCATAAAGATCCAACTGACTTAGCAGCTACAGAGATTATTAGAATTTGGTCACTAACACACATCAGGGATAGAGAGGAGAAGAGTCTTGTGTGCATTTCAAAACTTTTATATGGTTGAATTTGGATCCAGTAGCATTTATGTAATAGAAGTTCCTTTGCTCCATTTGTATCCTACATCATTACTTAAGCTACACTGCTTATAAGTTAGATACTATTTTGTTGCAGTTATACCACATACAACAACACTTTTCCACTTTTGCCAATTAGTTGCAAATTAATTAACATCTGGTTACTGTTATTAAGTTGTTATACATCAAAGTTGAAGCCAGTCCCACAGGACAGTGTCTATTTTCTGCAACAAACTAACTCCGGATTGCAACACTAGTCATTTTAAGGCAGGACAGAATGTCATTAGAAATTCTTATCTTACAAGAAATCTATTGTCACAGTAGGTCTTCTGGGTGCCCATTTGTCTTCTGTTGCTTAAAAAGGCAGTTTTCTTCTAGTCACAGTACCATTTTCCAGGTGGAGGAAGTGACTTCTCCCACTTGAATAACATGAAAAGCTCTATTATCTGACAGTAATACAAGGCATACAACGCATACCTGAGCCATTCAAACCTCTTCTGGGAAATCTCACAAATGCAAATATGTGCTTTGTAAATTTACTTCAACTGGAAAACTAATAACAATATGTTAAAGTCTAGCTACATAAATATTTCCATTATAGGTCTTTCTTTTCAGCAACTAATGGCCATCCGAAACTTACCTCTGATGTTGAAATTTTATGGCACAGCTTGAAACATGCTATTTTTGATAACTGTTTGAAGAAAGAGTCCAACTACACTGAGTTTGGGGGAGGAGCATCTTTCACGTTGCAACTTAAAAAAAGTCAAACAACTGGGTCAAGAAAGTTGTACAGAAATAGTCTTTAGTAAAAAGAACCTTTCACTGTCCTCTTGAAAAGATTTCTTTAAAAAAAAAATAGATTTAAGTCTAAGTTGAGTAATTTTTCAAATTTTACTTTATGGGTCTTACGAGACCGAAACCAAAGAAAATCTTTTAGTATCACATCAAGTTCATGATGAAAATTTCATGTACTGCGCTACGCCCAGGAAGCATTGAGCAGTGTAAATTGTCTGCTCTTTGATAGGAAAACTTCATAACCACTGTAAGATCGCCTGCTAAAAGACTTTCTTGGCACACAAAACTACCCTAGTTAAGATACCTCTACAAACTCTGGGAAACTAAAAAAAATAGAGCTTGTTCTTCCTTGTTGATCACAGCAGGGAACAGACGTAGAAACAAGCTTCGTTTCCACATCACTTGTGATGGTGTGTTTTCCCCGGAGGATCTCCCACAGCATCTCACCTGCCTCAGGGTGTCCACAACGTGGATGCTGACATTTCATTTACTGACCTAAACTCCCTCTGTAGATAGCAGGTAGATTGGCTCCTCTGAAGCCTGATGCCTGTGACCAGTTTAAAATGCCTCTATTGGAAGGAGGAGACCTATCCCTTATGCAGGGCTGTTTCTCTCCATTGAGCTTCACACGCCTGAAGGTCCACCATTAATTTCAGCTCATAATTTCATCCTCATAAAATGAGGATGCCAACATCTGTACAAAGGAATAACACCCAGTGCTTTCTCCAGCTACAGGGATCTCAAGGTTTATGGGGTTAACATCTCTGCAGCTGAGTTAAACTGTTCCCTTCTTCTTATTGTGCAGAATACACAATAAAAAAGAACGTAAGGAACAAGTAAATAACTCTGCCTGCACTGTAATAAACACTGGAGGGTTGGAAAAGTTGTGAAGCAGCTCAAATCACGCTTTTCACATTCAGCTTGATTTAATCTTTCAAGTACAGAAAGAAAAAGGAGTGCAAAAGAGAAGGTACTATTTTCCCTTTTATAATATGGTACTGTATTCCTAAGGTTGATTGATTGGGCCAAATTTTCAAGAATGGAAACCATCAACTATAAACAAAGAGGAGTATGCATGCTCAGCATGTTTGAGATCTAGGCCAAAACACCGGCTTCAGAAATTCAAGCAAGTGCCTTGCTGTCAAACACACCTGTATTGTAGCACTGAAAACACTGTTACACTGGCCCTTGACGACTTTAAAGAAAATCTGTAGTAGAGATGCAAACATCTCAGTCTAACATTTTAACTGCAGGATGCTGCAATTTTTCCCTTTAGTAAACACCACAATTATCTAGCTAAACAAATAACCCTTAATAAACCACCACAAAGGAGGGTCAATATTGTGCATCACCATTATCTGATTTACAGTGAACTAAAGATGCGATCTAAGGAAGGAAAGTGCCTGTAATTGTTTTGACAAAAATCTCAGAAACTGGGTTTAGGCTTTGAAAACTTTAACTGTAAAGAGGGTCCCTTTTACTAACTTTCCTCAAGAGACTGTAAAGATTAAGAAGGTTGAGTGATATACAAGAAGAAAAAGGTCAAGATAGACTAATTAAGTTGTGGTCCATCTCTAGGGGAATTTCAACTGAGCTGATGTAAGATAAGTACAAACGAGCACAGCCCACGACTCATAGATTCTGCTTTTTCTCCCAGTGGCTAGTCTACATCTATAAAGCCCAGAGGAAATAATCACCAATGAAGGACGCCAACATACTGTTCTTCTGACTCCATCAGATGCTGAATCCAGCCCATTAAAACAGCCTTTTTGAAAAACTGAAGGTGAGCAAGGAAACAAGAGCTTTGAATCACATCACAGTGCCTCACCAGTGTATTTGGTTGTGGCCCATCCTATGGTATCAAACAAGATCACATAATTAAGGAGAATATAAACACCTCAGCTTCCAAAAAACAAAAAAAAAAAGTAAAAAGCAATGCCTTCATTATTGCCACTGCAATTTTGAATTGCACACGTATGTTTATGTATATATGTAGCAGGTGATGGCTATGTTTTCTGCTTGTCTTTCCTTATTTTCCTAGTTATACTGGTATGCCCCTCTGTGACAAAAGGGGAAAAAAAAAGAAAAAAGGAAAAAACTAAACCACAAATATGGCATTTCCCCCCTCCCCCCCTTTTTTTTTTCTCTCCAATGAAAAGAAAATCATAGTAAATTTCTCATCGAAGTGTATGTTTAAGAATATTTCCATGTCAGTTTTGGATAGAATGTTTTGAACCAACTCTAACTATAATGTGTAAGTATGGCATAAGGATCTAATTTCACAATGACAGGTTATAATAGACATATACAAGTACCTAAGATTGAAGGAAACATTTTATTATAGTTGAAAAAAGCATGGTAGGAAAGCATAACCACCTTTTGAATTCTCAACCATTCAGTCTCAACAGTGCATTAATATATTTAATAGTAACACATACTGTTGGTTTTTTGCGTGTTTTTTTTTTTTTCTTTTTTAAAACAGCATAAATTCCTAACAAAAACAACATGGTCTGTAATGACATTTTAGTAAAAATACCAGTACAGAAAACAAACATGAAAGGTTGGGTTTTTCTAAGACTTCCTCGTGTGCCTTGCCAGGGTGTTAGCTCTGGGGCAACTCCAATTAAACTGCTTGCTAGTTTCCTTTGCACAGCTATTTTAGAGCACACATTCATCTTGGAACAGTGTCTATCACTTCAAAGACTAAGTCTGTCTGAAGTAGCTTCTTGTATGAAATTATAGTAACTCATGCTCTAAGAATAGAGACATCTTTGGCAGATTTGGATGGATGGATGCATAAATGCAAGTAGTACACAATAACATGTCATGGAAAGTAAGATGATGTCTTGACCTATGCCTCTCCGGTTAAACCTCTTTTTAACAAGAGCCATTTACTACCACTCCTATAATCAGACATTCAATAAGGTAAGAAGAGAAGGGAGATAAAGTGAGCTCTGAAATATGACTGCTCTGCTTTGGAGGGCTGATCAACATACACTGGAAAGTAGGAGAGTACACTCACTTAGACCTGACATTTCATCTGAGAGTTTACTATGACTGCGTCTAGTTCAAGGGGACACCATTTATTTATACTCAGCTTTCAGCCCCAGGGTTTGATGTCAAAAGAAGTCGCCTCAGAAAGAATAGGGGACTACCAGCCAGTGACCCTGTCATAAATAGCAAGTCCCTTTTACAGAAGAATACTTTGCACACCATTTTGACACAGTGGGTGGGAATAAAAGGAAAATTCTACATGGCATCGAACAGAAATATAGCCCTACAAAAACATAGGTTTGAAGGGAGGTGGCAGGAAAAAGGCTTTTACTAATTTCCAAATTATTCATTCTTGTCCATAGGAGATTATTGTAGTGCAAACACTGCATTTCATTTGAAAAATGTATGTGGTCCTGCCTGATTCAATAGGAAGAGTTTCCAAGAAAATTAAATGTCAGAGCAGTGCAGCTTATTGGTTTTACTCAATATAAATTCACTTTTTATGCAGCTCTGAATAATAATGCCTGCTCTGTGTCAACGTGATGTCAACAACTTCAGGCTTTGGAGCACGGGACTGAAGGCAAGAGGAGAGATAGGGGCACATCCAGCGTTAACCCGGCACTGACTGAGATTTAGCTCTACATGACAGGTCCGTAGCTTTAGAGAGGATTTAGTACGCCGATCACTGCGTGTCTTATTTTCTTCCCTTTCACTTTCTGCAGCCAGCAAGACTGCTATTGGCCAAACAGCTCACCTTCCCTCCTTCAAAAGGTTCAGACACTGGCATATCTAAACATGCAGGTAAACCAGAAGGAAATGCATATGAAAGAATATGGGAAATCTCAAACAGCAGCATCTGAAGACATGTCATGCTATCAAGAAGATTATGCTCAGATGCGCAATTTATTCTAATAGGTTAGTGAAAACTCTCATTTACTGCGCAGAAACATGAAGTTCTTCCTCAGGTGAAACACTCTGACCCTGACAGGAGCTTTCCTTCAGAAAAGACCCCAGCACCTGGCTCACGATTTGTAAGCAGTGCAAGCGAAGGCCACTGCTTTAAGAAGTCTGTTCTTTTTTCTCTAACAGAGGTAAGAAACAGCATAGGCAAGAAAAGAATAAGAATCCCTGGGACATGTTTGATAGGTGGTTTTAATAAATTCATTCTTGCCTGAATGATTCACCTCATCCAAAATGTGATGAAGATAACTTCAGGTGCATCAGATATTCTTTTCCTACATTGTAATTAAGATGGGCTAAACCATGTGTTAAGCTGCTAAGTGCAAACCCAGAGTACTTGCAGTGACTCTCTCATTGCACGATGTGATTAAAGTGGATTTTGAATATGAAAACGAACTGGTGAAGGAAGAAGGGAAGAACGGCCTTGTACAAAGTATGAAACAGCACAGGAGAGGATCTGCGGGACACTGGATTCTTACAGCAGGATTTTTGCAGGCACAAGCTTCAGCTAGATACCCCTCTTGTACTGAAAGCTAATGGAGCCTAACTCCCATTTGTGCATCTGAAAATCATCTATCTTTCTATCCCTTTGTTTACCTACTATAGAAAAGCCTTTCAGGGAAACGGAGACTGCCTTCTCCATGCCCTGCTTGACTGCACTATGGCTTTCCTTTCCTAGGCTGTAAAAAGTTGGAGGAAATACGCTGTCTCTTCTGGGTGCAATTCACTTCTGAGCCATGAGTTCAGCCCTGCAAGGACGGAAAACGGGAGATGCCCAGTCAAGGGTCTATCATATGACACAGTTCCCCCCTCATCCCTGCATCACCTCATGCAACAGAGCAATCAGGCAGCCCAGGGACGCAATGGAGGATCCTTTTCAAATAAAACTGCGGCTTCTCTCTTGCTCCAGGAGCTCCTGCTCCTGTGTACTAAGATTGTCACAGCAGAGTTACGCAAGAGGGGAATCAAGGAGAAGCAGTGAGAGCCCTTTTGGTGCATCTATCCCTGCAGTGCAAAAGCCTGCACTGGCTGCACTCTGTATACATTGTGACAATTCAGATAATAAACTCATATACCTTGGGTTTTTGTCTCCTATGCAGCCTCACTCAGCATAAAAGCAGGGACTGACCACACACACTCAGTACATCAAGGTCACATCAAGAAGAATCCTGCTGTTCACTATGTCGTTGCCTTGTCCCTAAAGGCACCTGACAGTCCAAAGAGAATGAAGTGAGGGCTTGGAGAACCACCATGGTTGTGCCTAGGGCAGCCAAAAGCTGCCCTGGAGAACCGGATTATCTCTCTGCCTCAGTGCCTAATGCCAAGGAAGTCACAAAAACCAAACTCTGCGCAGGCGGTCATTAATTGCATCTCCCTTGTTTGCTTAGAGCAGAGCATGAAACACCTGCGCTCTGATCTGTGGAAGCGTGGAGCAATTCCAACTGTGATGGACTCAGCAAAAGCCGATTCCAGAACAAAGAAAGGGCGATCAAATGCTATTTCTGGAAAATCAGGGCACAAACATGTCACATTGGGCATCTAAATTAAATGTCCCTTCTTGACATTATGCTTCTGTGCCTCATTTTCCCTGGTGTATAATGTCATTTCACCTTATCGGTACATTGTGAAGATAAATTCATTAATGTTTGTAAAGTACTCAGATGCTGCAATAATGAGAGCCGCAGAAGTGCTCCCCAGGAAATTAATAACTCTGGCTTCAAAGCTGGAACTGAATGATGTACAGCTATGGGAGGAAGGGGTGACATAATGAACTACTAAGATAAAATAAAATATTGATTCATCTGAGCAGTGTTGACTGAAATCTCTCCTTATTTAAGAGAGCTCTGCTTTGTGCCCTTAACAGGCTTTTTAGTGTAACTTACACAGTTTTTAAAAAAAAAGGAAAATGAGAAAAAAAGATCCTAACTCAGAAACTGTATCACACAGCCCTACTGACACCCACACAATCCTCCAGAGAACTGGAGCCTTTAGGTCCTCAGCTCAGACTTCTAACACCCAATTTAACACTTGACCTTGCCTTATTACTAGTCTGGTCTCTTCTTCCAGAGTCCTGTCCACCTCTCTCTTTCCCACATATTGTCTCTATCCCTTCTTAAAACTCCCACCCATTCCTCCTCAGTTCCTCTCTGCTCCTACTCTCCGTATTTCACCACTTTATTTCCACATAATCATCTCTCTGTCCGACTCCTAGCTTCTCTTACACAGGGATGATATCCTAGCCCTGCCCTTTCTTTCTTAATCTTTTCAATACCTGAGTCAACCACCCGGACCGTGGTCACAACCTTCATATCCATGGTCTGCAAAAAACTCCCTACTGACAAAATCCTAGGAGAGCTGAGCTGCAAAACTTAAAGAAACGTATGTGGATAAGGATTTTTCAGACCAGAGTGCAGACTAATCTGGCAGATTTCCACTAAAATGCAAACAAGTCTTTAACCTTGACTCCCACTCAAGAAATCCCTCCAGTTTTTGTCCTGCATCCTTCTCTTTCCCTGATAAATTTCAATTTCTTGATCTGTGATATGGAAGTCTCACAAAATAATAGAAGATACTGTAACTTCATGAAATACAATCCCCTCTCACCATATATATATATTTTTTTTTCCTCAGAGATTGAACTATTTTTACTGAAATGAAAAAATTACAGACTGAAATAGGAACAGAAAATTTCTGTGTTGGAAAATTTCACTTTGAGTGGTTCTGAAGGGGTTTTACCAAGTGAGGCATTGGGAAACCTTTACCAGACTCAAGGACAACAGAGTCCTTGTCTACACTGTTCTGTGCTCAAGAAGACTCTAACTCACCAAATCACAACAGGAATTTGAATCTTTTCAAGGAGGCAAATAAACCATGAGGTAGGGGAAGTCCTGCAGATAAACGTGTCTGATTCTTTTTGTACTTCCCTCTAAATTATGCAAGCAAAACTTCGGGTTTTTTGCTGGCCCATATACTCAGAGGTGTATGATGATTTACAGAATCACTGCGGAGTTCTTTCATTCATATCGAAAGATATTAATGCAAATCTTTAACTGAAAAATATTAAAAGAAATTAACTAAAATGGACTTAACATATAGAATACTTTTGCAACAAATACATTAATTGTATGCAAACTGAATTAAGTCTTTTATTAGCATGTAATTGGGGGAATATTAATACATTATTTTAATTTGAAAAAACAAGAAGCTAAAAGCTTTGAAACAGAAAGCTGTTTAATCGCTGCTTTAACATTAAGATGTCATTGTAAAAATGAATGTATATAATGAACTCAGAAAAATAGAAATATAAGTGTCTGATCCTTTCCTTGTTTCCTGTACATCTGCATTGGAGTTCGCCTATTGTTATGCAACTAGCTAATCATCATCTTTTGTGTGATGTGATCATGTTTTTACTCACAAAGGCTAATCTGTGAAGACATCTGTTATTGGGTAGATAATAGGCCATTTCAAGTCTCAAAGCCCTGCAAGGCATTTCTGAACAAGGAGAAGTAGGCACATCTGTTCCCACCAGGTAGGACTACAACTGAGCATGCTGTAACACAGCAGAATAAAACTCTTTCAATTGCTTTTCACCAAAATGCAAAATGAACATAGAATGATGTAAGAGCAATTCTGGTGTAGTTTGTTAGGGCTGGGAGGGAGACTGACTTGATCTAAATCATTTAAGTTTTCTTGAGAAAACAGAACATTTCACACCCAAGAACAGTGGGATTTGTCCCAGCGATAAGAATCCACTGGGTCTGTAAACCAGGCAGTCACAAAAAGCAGTGTTTGATGTTCTGCTGTTAGTAAAGGTCAATATTAGACCTTTTGAGGGCAATGCAAATGCTTTATTATTCACTTGGGAAGAAAATCTTGTGCTCCTGCTCCCTAACAACTTATCCATATGAACCAGTTCTCTCTGCATTCCACTGAAAATACACTACGTCTGCATTATCCATGAATCAATTGCCTCTCTGAACGATCATTCTCGTCATGAATTTAGGAAAAAACAGGACATATCTTCATCTTCAGGCTGCCTAAGTAACCTAACACACAGTAGCTGCATTCTGCAACCTTCCATTCCTTACATCTTCATCACTCTGTCGGTCTCTCCTGTTGTGCTATGAATGCAGATGAGACCCATATATTCAGATTTATCTTACCTAGGGTTTGTGACACTTTTGCTGACAATTGACTGCTCCTAAAGCAGGCTGACCATGCATATAGCATTACACATGCAGTAGGAGGGCAACATGTATATGTGAACTTACAATATGTACAGGTTCTTTGTATTTAGACTTTGGAATGGCACTAGCCACAAACTGCAAATTCGAAGAGTTCCTGGAATTTCTTACTCCAGTTTCACCTACTCGTGTATTTTGGAGAATCATTGCCGAAAAGGAGTTAAAATTTTTTGGCTTGTTTTTCTACTGCCTCAGCTCACAGGTCTAGAATACTGCAGAGATAGCAGAGTTGATGCAGTGTTGCCCCATTCTCTGATTAGTCATTTGTAGAAATGCAAAACTGAAGAGTGGCATATGATGTTGGCACTTTCTGCTGTGTGTACAACAGTGTTGTTCAGTGAGACATGTTTCCAACTCGATCTTTTTTTTCTTTTTTTTTTTTTTTGGGGGGGGAGAGTTTCAGGTATTTTCCCACTCCTCTTGGATGAGAAAAATGGCCTTTCAACTCTTTTCTGAGAAAAATTAGGTTCTACCCAGTAGTTTGGTGGTTATGCTAGTTATCCACAACCTAGCTAAGTACTCTGTCACTCTGATGAGTACTCTAACATAAGACTTCTCTCACTGCCCCACTGCCCTGCTATTTTTCCATTTTGTATAAATAATTGAGACATAAAACCAGCAAAGGCTCGAACCTGAGTCTCCCATGTGTAACGTGAGTGCTCTGTCAACTAAGTGACAGGGTCAGTTTCTCTGTCTCTCTCTGGCTATGAACATTGAACTATTTATTTGAGGCAGAACAGCTATAACAGGACAAACTGAGACACACAGACTGATTCTGTAGCCTGCTGGCTTATCGCTTAGGTGAAAAAAATAAACCAACACACATAGCTTTAAAACTCAGGTAGTTATTTCCCTGCTCTATTTCTTGACTGAGACACCTATGTATAACCATCAATGGCCTGAGATCTCCAGACAACATTAAACCAAGCGATTCCCTGTTAAAACTTCACATACGTTTTGCCAGAGATATTAAGCACAGGCCCATGGATGCAAAGTAGCTGAGCTAACTGCAGGTCTTTTGTGTTGACAATAGTTTGGCTACAGCAAGAGTCAAGAAAGACTACAGCCGCTGTAGATGACTGGCAGGTACCTCCAAAGCCTCTACACGATGAGATGATTCTACTCAATGCCACGATATGTTCTCACCTTGCACACATGCCATAAAAGCATTCTGAATGCATGTGGAGTCCCAGTTTCACCATGTGCAGGGCAGAGTTTCAAACAGCTTAAATGTTTGGGAACAAGAGAAACTGTTGCTCCTAGATACCACCTACATGTAAAAAAGTATCTTCCCAAGGAGCCAAGAGCTTGCAATCCCAGGCAATACAGATACGCTCTAAACATCTGTGTTACATCTACACAGCCATTTGCACATAAGGGCAAACATATTTTGCTGAAAACGCGAGTTCGCTGAAGGCAAAAGCCACACAATGTGGTGCTATGTTCCAGGGAATAAATCCAACCTCTTGACAGAGGTCAAGCACAGCTAAGACAGCTCCAGGGCTTCTCATTCAAGGTTGTGGTTTTGGGGCAGTCAGGAGCAAAGTGAACTCAGACCGGTCTGCAAAACACCATCAAAGGACAACTAATAGGTAGGAAACCCTACCTGGTAAGAGATTTCTCTGTAAAATACAAAGTAATAGCTCTATGTGGAAAACAGATTCTGGAAGAAATGCATTATACATTTATGGTATAAAATGCTCTGCAGATGAAGAGGGAAATACTGGAAATGAACTAATAACAAAAAAGATCAACAGTAATAGTATACAATACAGCACACCACACAAGTTTTCAAGAAATGCTGCAAATATGGTTTATAGAGTTTTGATCTTATCAGTGGCTATTCCTCTCTACTAATGCAGCACCCAAAAGCACATTAATTCTTGCTTTGCAAGAGTCCACAGTGTCTGGAGGAATTATTATCCAGCTTAACAGCAGACTTGAGGCAAGGCTCATCTCCCCTTTTTTCAGTCATATAGAAATTATGAATCTCATGTAAGCTATTTGCATAAGCTCCTTTTTAATCAATGCAAAAAAGACAGGGCGTCCTGGGTGATAACTGATCTTCTCTTAACAAAGCTGGGATGAAGCCCTACCTTAAAATAGGATGGCTTACTACCCGCAGGTGCCCATCTCCTCTCACTGGTGTCATGGAAAGCCTGGGTGCTGTGCTCCAAGTGAGCAGGCCTTTTTTAGAGAACAAAGACTTAATGAAATATATTCCAGCCTAACTAATTAGTCCAAAATCAGATCTGGGGACTTAAGCAGGGTCAGAAATCAAACCAAGGCTTCTAGAGTCTCTGACTAGTGCCTTCACTTAAAACCCAATTTTTTTTCCAAGTGAGTGTTGCAATGGAACATATAGATGAGATTCCACCCCACAATATATCTAAAACAACTGTATGTAAAATATGCTACTCAGTCCATGAGACAGTATTGCTAAACAGATGCTAGCACTGAAGTAAGTTCAGAGATAAAGCTGATCAAAAAGCTGGTGAAATTATCTACAAGGAACAATTCTAATAGACAGTGATTAATACTGTATAGACACACGAGGTATAGAGACAGAAAAAGTAGGAAGAATCAAGACATATTAAGACAGACAAAATATAGGGAAAATATCATAAAGGATTTCACAGTAACCAGACCCATTCTGTAATGGAATAGTCTTCCAAGACAAGTGGGGTGAGTAGAGCCAGCACATTATAAAACAGATAGGAGTTGGGAATATATTGCCAGACAGAATAATCTCAGAGCAATTTGGTGCTTGACTAGATCACATCTCTCCCTAGCTTCCATGCTTCTATTTTATCACAACCAGTTCAGTGCTGCACTTGCTTTTCAGTCCACAAGAAATATTAAAATGAAATCTGGAGACATTGCTTGAAATTGTAAACAATGATCTCTTAGCACCTTTCACCACACCATTTATTATTTTTCTTTTCACGGTCTTTGTCATGCCCTTAAGTGCCACACTGATTTACTACACTGTTGTACTTAATTATCTCTTGTGCTTTATTTCAGAAGTAATACTATTCTTTATTGGTAATATGGCATTCAGAGGGATCATCCCATCACCCACTTCCAAGCTATAGCAGCACCTCCAGATCTGTATTTTAGAAACAAGGGATACGTTTCAAGTATTTGGGGAACAAGATACAGCTGTAAATTACAGAAAGCAAACCCCAAGATTAGTTTATATCAAAAGGTCTGAGGAAAAAAAAAAAAGCTAGCAAGCAGCCAGCTCCTCTCTGGCAGGTACTATGATTATTCTGAGAATGAGACAAGACAACATTCAAGTACCTCAGAAATTAATTTTTCTCAGAGTCTTAACTGAACTATAACACCCTACAAGGATGCGTTCACTTCTCTCACCTGGGAGCAGAGGAACCTGCTGGTTGGCACAGGTGAGGACATGGTGTGAGCCAGCTGTGGTCACGTTCAGATTGGAAATCAGAAGAGAGCAGCAGATTTCAGACTGCAGTAGTGGAATAAAAAATGCTTAATTTTTAAAATGGAGTTCAGTGTGTCTGTGAAAGGGTGATTGATAAAGCAGCTGAGACAGAAGGGGACTGGATTCCAGGTCTGCGTTCCTCTGTTCATAGAAAGGTTGTTTTGTTAAGGCCAAGCCAAATAAAAGCAACAATGATCTGTGATTTTGTTTCTTGTGCTTCTACATAATAGTACTCCACAGTACATGTGAAATGTCAGTAGAAAACTACATGAATTAAAAGTGGATGAGAAAGATACTGGAAAAAGCTGCATCTAAAGAGCAGACTCAAGTACCTAACTCCTATTAATAAAAGCAATTTGTACATTCAATGAGACAGAGATTTCTGCAATCCAAAACCACCTTTGACAACAGGATGTAGGTTCCTGGGATGTTTATACTCTCAAAAATCCTACCCATAACTGAACTAAAAGTCTCAGTCCAGGGATCATGTTTGAATAGCCTCCTCAGCACATATATCGGTCTCGCTTAAAAAGTCAACATTTCCCAAAAGGTAACAAAACATTTCTACAAGACATAATGAGAAAGACTTGTTGTAACTTGAATGCAGGGTACGTGCTGACTACTGAACAAAAGTTGCTTGTTTACTACTGGACACTGCTTAAGGAAGGGTAACCAAGGTAATGGGATATGTGTTTATGCAGGAGGAAAAACATATTAGGTAGCTAACAACAAAACCACCTTGAAAGAAAACGTGGATTTGTCTTCTTTCAAAGTTCATGGCAAATACAATGCCATTTCTTAAATCATTCTTCATTTTCCACATTCTTTATTTTTTGTGCCAATTGCTGCTCCTATTTCTTAACAGGAAAGTGTCAGTGTCTAAAAATGAGAGACATGGTATAACTGCAAATAAAAGTTAATTACTGTGGAAATTCAACTCCAGCGCTTTAATTAAAGCCTGACAAATGTATCACGGACCCCAGGCACCAGCATGGAGTACACCCATTAGAGAGATTACTCCTATTTCTATGGCCTCCCATGCTAACACAAAGGAAGTATCAATCAGGCCAGAAAATGGCTTTTCCAAATCAAAGATGCTGGGAATTATTCTATTACCTTTCTCGTAGAGAATTTTCAGAGTTGCTGAGAGGGATTTTTATGCAAGAAAGCAGCATGTTAACGTAAATTTTTGCTTAATTGCTAGGTTAATGTTAAATTGCAGCTTTTCTTTTAGGAAAAATGGCAGCTGGCAAGCCCTTTCTACAAACCCAGTTTTCCTCTGTAACTTTATGATATGTAAATAGGTATGCAGGAGACAAACAGCTCCAAAATGACATATGATGAAAAGAAGTAGAGGACATAGAGATGCTTGAAGGTATCTTCTCTTACAGAAAACTGCAGTGGACTCCACCTAGAATTCTTCAGCAAGACCACATTTGTTATTGCTGCCCTCCAAAACTAGCCTTCTGAGAAGAAATACTTCCACTGGAGTCCCCATTAAGAGCAGTCTGGAATGACTTAGTCTCTCTCACAACACCGACAGTATCGCTTTCTCTTTCGGGCTCAAACCTTCCAGTCAACTGACGCCAGGGCACTGCTAAGAGACAGAGGGGTTTTCTTTTAAATATACTTTATTGCCTCAACTCAACAGCAACTATTTCATCATCTGCTGAGCACGCAAAAGCAATGAACAATGCTGACAAGGTAACAGAGTAAGAAAGCTGGATATTTTTGCTTTCATTTTCTTATGATTTAAGGCTTGGTTTTGTAGGTGATCAAGAAGTAAAAGGAAAATACGCTCAGATCTCAAGCGATGTTTTGTCACTCCTTTTGCTGCTAAGATATTTAAATAAAGAACTTTCTCTTTCACGGCCCAGGTTCTCCCCCTCTTTGATCCTGAAGCAATAATCCTATATTTATGAGATTATTTTCGTTGTCATGGAAATTAACAATGTAAAAAATTCAGCATTATCATTTCCATATAAGCAGGCAAGATGCAGTCCTCTTGAAAGACAAACATTTTCCTGACACTTCTCCCTACCCCCACCATCCTACGCACATGACATGTCATAGCACAAGAACCAAAAGACCCACGTACAGCACACTGCAGTCTTGCATATAGCAAGATTCCCATACAGGTCAGACTTGCCCTTCTGGTTTACTGTTATAAGACTACTTTTAAGACTGTGAAGAAAGATCCATTCCCATTCCAATGTCCCAGTAGACTTCACTTGTGGCACCATCAACTCTAACAAAAACTAGAGATAGTGGTTTGTGGCAGTTTGGGATTACAGGATGCTACCCTACAAGGTAGTAGTCTAAAATCATCCACTCCTCTCTCAAAAATTCAACATGAAATCATGAAAAGCACTTTGACACTCAGTCTCTTTTTTTCTTCGCATATGTGCCATAATCAGTGAAGTGAGACTTCAGTGTTTCAGCAATGCAATCTCCACACTCGTCCTACAGTGAGATACTACTTACCAACGGTATCTGGCAGACATCTCCATCTTTAGTCAATCCTCAACCCATTCAGGAACAAAAACAGACCCAAAGCACCCTGCTCTTATGTCTTGCATATGCTGGTGGCTGATAAGTTATACCACCCACAGCAAATTTTAAGTTGTTCCTCACTAAAGTGTTGGTCTAAACACCTTATTTTGTCTGTAAATTTACTCTTGGCACTCAGAGTTGTTGTTATCTAGAGAAAGGATGCAACGCCAGGATTTGGAAAATTGCACTTTCATGCAGTCTTTGAATCTTAAAAATATACAGCTAGATCCCAGGCATATCCAGTGAGTCTGCCTTACACGCCTACAGGAGTCAGTGAAAGTATTTGCGCAAAGCTCCCAAAAAACGCAAAAGCAAACCCCAAAAGCACTCCGATCAAACCTCTGTTCTGTTACGTTCACTCCTTCAAAGCAGTCCAGTGTTTGTGCCAGAGCTGGGGATAAAACTGAATTTCTTCTCACACTCCCTTTGCAGTAAATCCTTGATGCAGCCCCCTCTCAGGCTAAGCATGATGTAAGTAAAAGTAACCATTGCGCAGAAATACTGTCCACATCTTTTTGTTTAAATGCCTAATAATGTGATATTCCTAAAGGACATGTACGAAAAATATAGGATTTCAAAACCTGTAGGATACAATGTGCAAGTAACAAAGTAGGTCTCTCTACTTGCCTTTGCTATTTTCTCAGGTCTGACCTAGAGAGACCAAGAGAGGTAAAACTCCACGTCTCTTCAGTCCTTTGATGCATTTGAGACAGACGACATTTCAAGCCAACTGTGATGATGACTGTTATGACGTGGACATCTGTTTGCTGAGACTGTTACATTTGTTTCCTTACAAATGAAAGGGCCAAGAGAAGCAGCCAGTTTTTAATCATCTTTATGGATTTACTCTGACAGTAATACTCAAGAAAAACAAAAATTACATGATCTATATTTTGGCATATTTTATAATTTTAGATGGTACAAAAAATGTTACTTAAATTACAGAAAATCTATCACTTGAAGTAGGAAACAGTTTCTTGAGAAAAGTTTCTACGGTTTCGTACTTTATTGAAAGCAGATTAATTTTGTAGCACACCTCTGAAGGCAAAATGGGGAGCTAATGTTAAGTAATAATTCATACTAATGTCCCTAGGTATTAATATCACAGTCATCCAGCTTTCTGACCATTCCCCATGAGCACACAGAGAAAAGGATACTGATAATTGCAGTTCAATACTACCTGTCACCCTTCTATTGTAAGTGTAAGTGGTACCTGGCTCTTGGAGATGTTTTAAGCCAATTATTGGTTTAGAGATGATGTTTGTACCTGACTGGACACACACACACAGATTTACTTTCCTCCCTCACCATTTTCTTTTAACAAGTTCACATAGAAACGGCTATCACAGACCATCTACAGCAGCTATAGCAAGAGGGCTTCAGGCACCAAAGCCCGTCTGCTTCTGGAACTAAAGGGATAATGCAATTCATCAGCAACAGTAGCCAATTCATGCCCTCCCTGTACAACCACCACTGGAATTAACTCTGCTGAGTTTTAAAAGGATGCTGCAGATCTCTCTGCTCATATGGTTGGATGCAGATGTTGCTAAAACCTCTGTGCTACTGCTCTACTAGCTGGGTTTCCTTCTTTGTTGACAAAGTGCTGATCTTCTCATCACACAATAGAAAAGACAACATCTCTCTCTCTTTCACAACATCTCTCTCTCTTTCCTAAGCAAAAGCTGTTGGGCAAAACAGAAGCTCTATGCCCTATGCAAGTAGGGTTGCCAAGTCAGAGCCATTTCCAAGTGCTGAATTCACAAGATGTAAAGAGTTATTTGAAGTGGCCAAATCGCTTTCCTGAAATGAAAAGTCCCCCAACGCTCAGAGAAGACACACTTGTCTGTGTTTACAGATGTTCCCTCAGCCAAGCTGTGATACCTGTACATGAATACACTGCAATTCTGATAAGAGATGGAAAGATTAATGTACTGTAAGTCCAGAGGGAAATCCCTCCAGACATTGTTTTTGAAACGCTTAGAAATCAGCTTTTTTTTTTGTGGTTGCCGCTATTCCTTAGCAACAAAACCAGTCTGCTGAACAGGGCTGGCTGTAACACATTCCAGAAATAACTAGCAGGGCTGGCATTGTTTGGACTAACAGGGGAAAACTAATTGAGTCATTTGTTATGTGCTAGTGCTCTCCACCTGCTTGCTGACCCCCTGCGTGACCCCAGGACAATCCAAGAAATACCCACCTACATTCACGTGCATGTATGCGTGTGCGTGTACACCTAAATATACATATGTATATATAAAGAGCATTTATAAGGGAAGATTTTTCACAACTGTTATGTGAGGGATGGAGAGAAAGGAGAAAGAGGAGAAAACAAAAGCTTTCTCTGTCTCTAATAGAAAGTAATGAGTCCTACTGAAGTCCAGAGGGCCTTCCCCTTCCACCTAAGTGCTCCACAATGGCCAGGAAAAACTGATGTCCTTGTCCTCCAGACAGCATGAGGACCACTCTCCCCCCCAGACTGCAAATGGACACATTGCAGAGTGGAGCTTACATCATTATTCCCATATTTCTCCATCTTTACAACAGCATGGATGTAGCAGTTCCAAAAACTGACACGCTAGCGCAGAAGCTCCCTTGTTGCAGCAGGGAGCATTCGGAGACTTTCCTCCTTGCTTTCTAGGGCTTGCCAGTGAGATGGGGTTCCAGACCAGTATATATTGCAGACAGTGTCCCACAGGTCTGAACTAACCTATCATGTACTCCTTAAAAAGGATGCATCAGTTAAAGAAAGAAAGAACTCCTCACAATGTAGTATTAAGGGCAGGATTTTACTCTCAAGTAAATTGTCAACATTTTTAATATTTTTCTGTTCCACACTGGGGTAAAGAATTTATACTTAAAACTTTCAAGAAAAAAATTCAACCAAACCCCTAAACAAAACCCTCACCTAAGATCTAGGAAAAAAATCCCACCCTGCTGGTTTGCTTGGTCTGATTCAACACGGGATTTGAATCTATAGTTTCAGCTTCTCATATGAGTGTCCAAATCAAGAGGGCATTATACATCCTGGAGAGAGATATTCCTCTTCTACTGACCAGAAACTATCTTGGACTTGAGAAACAGAGGGTAGATGAAATGGCTATGTTTTAGTAAAACAATGCATTCCTTTTAATTCAAAAATGTTTTTTGACTAAGCTTGTTGCATTTTGAATGTCCAGGTTACTCTAATTCATATCTAAAAGGTCAAATCCCAAAGCTTTGTGCCAACAGAAGTACCAACTGTGCACAACTTCACATGCAGAGACAAAAAGACGTCAGTGGCAACTGCTTTGCTACTGACTAAATGGATGCAAACTGTAATTCTATACTAACAAAGGAATATGGACAAGAACTGGGTAAACATGTCTAAAATTCAAGAGAACATAGCCAGGGTACCACTGAGAACCACTACATCAATTCTAGCTAATAGCTGAGTTTTTTCTTTCAATGCTTTTGATGTATCTGTGCTGCTGCTAACCATGGTACATTAAATTCAAGGTCAAAACAGAGCACAAAAATTAGCAGATTTAGGCCTTTTTCGACTTGATTTTTAATGGTATGGGATGAATTGTTCCTTCTCACCTTCAGCCCAATGGAAGCGAGTGGAAAGCAGAGAGGAGCACAGATCACACCTGTGAGAAGTTCAATCAATACACCTGCTACCGCTGGCCAGAAGGCTCCCTTTCTGCTCTGACATACACTGTGCCTCAAAGTGCAACCTAGTCTATCACGTATGAACCCCGTCATTTTTAATTTTACGCATTTGCCTCTTCATAAGAGAGTTCTGTGCGCCAGTATCAATGAACTGATGCAGGGCACGGATTAGTGCACCACTGGTGCGCATTTTGGGTAGGTAAAAAATCATTCAGCCTTCCCCAAGGTGCTTCACAACGTGCCTCAGGCGCGTTCAGCGGCCTGTGATGCATGCCGAGCGTCCAAATCGCTACACGCCATCATATATTCTACATACCTCGCAGCACTTCATTGCCGAGACAACAGCCTCCAGCATGACGGTGCCTCCAGGGGAGAGGTATGCAGGTAGAACACAGGGCAGCACGCTGGATGCCCAGGGACTCAGGTGCATCCCAAATTGTTGCAGCCATGAACCAGTTAACAAACGAGTCACCTTATAAATTAAAAGCTAGCTGTGAAAAACCTCCTCTTTTGACAACCTTCAATTACAAAGACTTTCTCTATTCACACCCAAATTAAATGTAAAAATCTGACTTTCAACTGCTAATTAGCTGCAGAAGATAAAGCTACATTCCTGTTATGGCATATTACACTTTCTGTTAATTGTTATTTATTCCCACTGTTTTGAAACCGCTATTTGATATCTAGCAATGTTAAATGCATTTTTGTAAGGCTTCAAAAAAAAAGAAAAACCAACCTCAAGGTTCAGGCATCTCTTTGGAAGAAAAGACACTGTACACATAAAATACCAGGTCTTTGTTTGGTCAAAATCAATGCATGTCTAGTGAAGTCTATGGAGCCACATTGATTTTTACACATGCTGGAAATCCACCCCAATATTGCCTACACCCATTAAAGCCAAATCAAGCAGACTCAAAAGTGTTTGTAAGTGGTACTAGCAATAATGGAAGGAGATAAAAATAGGTGGGGAAAAAGAGAAAGATGCTAAAATACTGGGTTTTATTTAAAAAGTTAAGAAAAATATCCACTAAGAATTTAACCTTTTGGTGACCTTTTCCTTAATTGAAGCTTTGCCATTTAGTACCAAAAGGCAAAAATAGCAATAGTAAAAGAACGATTTATATACTTTCTTGCATCACATGGAGGGTTATTAACATAAGTAGCATTAACATCTCCTAAAACCTACTTTTCTGTTCTGACGATTTACTCCTTGGCTCGTGTATTTAACTAAGCCAGTGCTCAGCATTCCCCTCCCAGTGAGTCAAAGTCAAAGCTCTGTAAACAGGACAGTTTATTGTCTTAATCTGTGCTATTTTTTACACTTGCACTAATTATAGAAACAAGCACACATTATACATCAAGGAAATATAAAGAATGCATTGGATCAGTTTTTGTTCTTATTAACACAGGATTTGTAGGCACTTAAATTTGCTTCAACTGAGTTACAGCCTTATGAGATGAAATTCAGGCTTTTCAATAACTAAAATTACACAAAGAGGAATGCTTTTAATTCCAATGAAATATGACGGTTTTGCAATGAAAGAATCAGTATTTTGCTTAATTGGTCCTTTTCAATAACACCAAATTGTAATATACACTAGCAAACCATCCCGGAAGATTTGATACTATCAAATTGCTGAGTACATTAAATGCTAAAAAGTCACTGAGAGAGGAAAATGACCCTTAATGTTTTATTTTCTTTTTCACATCATTGAACTGAAGTAGTGTTCCAATCCATTTTCCAAAGCAGGACAAAAGCTTACGTGTATATCTAGAGGAGCCTGAGGACAAATTTTGTCCCTTTCAAAGTCTCTGGTATAATTGTCATTGACTTCAGGAGAGTCATATTTTGGCTTTACATAATTTTGAGGTATAAAACACTATTTCTGTTTCAAATGAAATCAATAGCAAATCTACTTACAGTATGTTAGGGGTTTAAATATGAACCAGACCATCAAATGCACACCACAACAAGGAATACAAGATTATCCCCTCTTTTTCCATTTTATGAGTTATAGCAATTGAGGTCATGAAAATCTGACCTGTGTGAAATACCTCTTTTGGGTATGGTTTCAATGAAGAAAGGATTATTGCAACCAGTCTCTTTCTTTCATAATCTAAGGTAACAATAAAAAAAAAAAAAAATCAACAAATATCTTTGCTTTCTGCTTCAATGATGGCTACTAAAATTCCAAGTATTCTTATTAAAAATGGAAAGCTAGTGCCTGTCAATTTGGGAAAACAGATGAAGTGCTTAACAGGTTACATTTAACCTGCAATACAAGAGCCATGAAGATGTCTAAACTGAACACAAAGGAGATTTTAAAACTAATGGAAATTTAATCAGTGCTTTTTTTTTTATCCTACAAGATTCTTTATACCGCTCCAGACTGCTCCTGATATCTCCTGTCTCGAAAACTCAATCTTCTCAAGCAAAGCTTTGATCTACATGTTCATTGCTAAGTAGTTTCGAGTATTAAAGAATTAATAACCATGCAGTGTATTTCCTCTCGCCTAATTCTGCATGCTGTATGGTTCTTCAGAAAATCAAACATTATCTGTCAGACAAATAGCATCATGGTTATTTGGAATATTTAATTTGGTGGTTTTCTAGCAATTCAGAAGTACTTTCAGTTATGGGAATATAATATACTGAAAATGCTGGTATTGTGTGGCTACCACAGAGACAGTTTCCTGGTACAGCATGAAAGAAAAGAAGCCCTCTCAGTTGTTCTGGGAAGGATGAAATACACTGCTTACTACCCAGCCCACATGGTGGGAATGAGCTGCAACTCCAATCTTTTGTTCAGCTGCTGTGGGGCATCTTCTGAACTTTCACAGCCTCCACACAACATGTTTGTTGTTGATCATTTATCAACTATATAACTACAGTAATTTCTTCTGTTTCATTCAGAGAGTAGCAGTAATAAACATTGCTACTCAGAAAGTATTTGCATCCTGCACTGTCTTTGGCACTTTTTAGTTAATGGCATGTGAAATGAAGCAGACATAATTGCTCTTCCACCCTTTAACAGATCCAGAGTCTTGGTGGTGGCATTTCTTCACAACACTGAGGAAAGAAAATGAATTATGGAGTTCATATGAATCACTCATCTCCGAAGGACCATGGTTACTGCAGGAGGAAGGAGGCATTCCTCCCTGGTCAGCAGCTGCCCAGCTGCTAGTGTCTGAGAAGGTGATCTCACCCTCCTCAGGTGTGAGCACTTAGGGGCTGCTGAAACAACCAGCACCATCTTCTCAAGGTAGGTTTTGAATACGGAGTCCTCCATGCAGGAGTAGAGATACATCAAGGCTTGAGCTGAACTCCAAGGATCAATTTGGTCTACGCAACTCCATAGTTCCAGGCTATGTCTCTTGAACAAGTGGTGTAGTCCAACAGGAAGAGTTTTGTATCACAAAGAGTGGTGATAAGGGCCCAGCAACTACACCGTATATGTTTCAGAGTGGCTTTCTTGGGACTAACTTTAGTGTCCCATGGTTTGAATAAGAACTAGAAGTTGAATACGTCAGGTGCACACCTTCTGGTTTAATCTCTTCCAAAAGGAGTCCAGTTCATAAGCACCAGGACTGCTGTGAACCAAAGCATAAGATGCAGACAACCGGAGGGGTTCACTTCAAAACCACATTCCTAAATCAAACTGAAACACTAGTGCAGACATTCTCTTCTTGCTGGCTGGCTTTCATTTTCAGTGGGGCTGATCACTAAACACCCAGACGTGAGGTGACGACAGAAGCACAGCCAAGAAACGGGTTTGTAGCAAGGTTGGAACGGGTGGTATTTCAGCTTCTGCGTCGACAGAAGCAAGGCGGATGAATTTGTGCAATGACCGACACTTCCAGGTGTACTACGAAAATGGAAATTTCCCCCACATTTACTCCTTATGTAACCCCATAGCCATAAATAAACCAAGGTAATTGTACCAGCTCCCAAGAAGGGAGCTGTAGAGCCTGCCGGGCGCCGATGCAGCATGCAGCAATCACTACCACTGCCTAAGGAATAGCTCTAGCTGTTCTCTCCTTTATTTTTCAGCCATAGCCAAGGGACGTATATGGTGCTCACAACGTACACTACTATTGAAAGAAATTCTTGTCATGCTCAAAGGATGCAAAGCAGAATACATAAGAACAAATAACGGAAAGAGCTGCTTTAACAAAGTCTTTGGATTTCTTATGCTAAAGCAATATGCCCTAGCCTGCAGCTCTTGGTATCCTTGCTAAGCCACTAATGCAAGGACAAGAAGACTGGGCCTTAGGATAGATATGCAATTAAATATAAACTCTCAAAAACATTTTTGTGGAGGACACTAGGAGGAACAGTTAATAGCACAGCAGTGCCGCATGGATGATGCAAATAACCCAGCTATTTAACTGCCTGATCATAACTTGCTGTGGCATGAATCCACTGCTAAGAGGCCTGGATTTTCTCTGTCCTCCACTCTGTGTAATAGTTATCCTTGACCTCTACATATGGAAATGCTTGCTAGTTTTCCAACTTTCCCAATGTCAACTTCAAAGCTCTCAAAAAGATACAACTCCTTTCCACAGAAGCTAGCAGGGATATTCTCACTTTTGAAAACACCCTCTTCTCTCATCAAGTGACAATTCAGTTGAATAAAAATCCCCCCAATGTAAAAGCAGTATTGCCTGAACTGAGATGCTGAAGAGGATCAGCTCACTAGGTCATTGCTCACTTGTGCTCTATTGCAAAGAAGAAAGTACACTTTTCCCATGGAAAAGGCTGTTCTGTAACATTTTTTGTCTTCTACAGGATTTCTGAGTAGCAACGTCTGAACCTGGGCACTTGTGGGATGTTGGTTTTCACAATAACCCCATTAAAGCAGGATTTCATAAGCAGTTTTAGTTTTTCCTGACAGTTACCAACATTTCAGTAGTTCAACTACAGCCGATGTGTCTGCACTTAGTTCTTGCTCTCCCAGACAAACACACTGTAACGTCCAAAAAAAAACTGCACTGTTGCTTCCTTCTTAGAGCCCTCTCTCAGGGAGAGGCCACCTCATGCCAAACAAAGGCAGAGATGCGTGAGGAAAACGTATATAGTCCATGTTGTTGTTTTTTTTAAAAGTCCAATTTGATAGATACTTCTAATTGCCACTTTTAATGCTCTGCACTCTGGTCCTAGTGCAGGGGTACCGAACTGTTATCAGGATCAGAGCTTTATTAAAGTCAAGGTGCTGCTAAACTGCATGCATGAGAGGACCTGAATGCCTCCACCCTGCACAAGCTAAATTTCACTAATAAAGGAATTAATTTTCCCACTGAAGTTTTTCCAATGTGGTTTACCACAGACATCAAACATGTTGGCTTTCCTGATGCTGTAGAGCAGTTCACTGGAACCCTGCGTTGGGTGTCCCTGCTCTGTTAAAACCACAGGGAACTCCTTCAAACTTATCCATACTCAAAGGTTTAAAGAATCTCGACACCAGCTTTCATACCACCAGAATCACGATCTTTACCCTGCACAAAAATGGATCATTTTATACTCAGAGTCATACTGATGCCTACATGTATAGCAAGGATGAAAAAAATATACCAGGCCACTGAACAATGTATTGGCAAAGCAACTCAACATTTCTGTGCCCTTCTTCCTGACTTGCATTGATTTGTGCCACAAACTAAACACTGTGCACATAAAAACATCTGCAACTCTGATTGTTTTTAATCTTTCTGCACTGATTGGAAGAACAGGAAGAGAGTAGGGGAAAAAAGAACATCATCTTGAATATTCTTACAGCTGATTATAATACATACTGTGAGCTCTTTAAGGACACTTCTATTGTTCCTCAGCCACTCTGTATATTGAGTGTTATTTGATACGTTCTCCTCCTCTCTCAGAAAAACACAGTAATTTGCAAATGGGCCAGACTTCTTACATGAAAATTAACTCTGAGGTTAAACTGCAGTTAGCAGATTCAAATATACAAGCTCATAACCTAATGTGGGAGACAAGGTCAGGTTTTCTGAGCCAATAAAGCTATTCCCACTGTTCTAGTGCCTTGAAATGCCCCTATATCAAATTTTCACAGCCCCTGTTTTGCCATCCATCTTCAAGGATTCCCAAACGATAGCAAGAAATTTCCCAACAACGTCCCACTACCAGAAGGGTTTGCTGCAGCTAAACGATTGCTTTACACCCAGAGCAAGAGGCCACACTAACTCTAACCCAGGACAGCCCAGTAACACTGCTCTACCAAAGTGGCAAGCTGTTTTGAGACTTCCTGCATGGAGATCAAATAGCTAACTGATCATGCAGCATCAATGATCACAATCCAGGTCTTAAGGTACCTGAATAATGAAATTGCCCACATCTTAACAACTTCATGGAGCTGAGAATGAACGACTGTTCTTCACAGCCAGATATTGTCTGCAATATCCAAGCATTATGCCAGTGAATGCTTATCTCATTCATTTCGCTGGCAGACCATCTGACACTGGCAAAATACAACTTTCCATGCCAATCTTCAACATATGTATATGAACTAGTGGAATAAATTTTATCGCTCTCCTCTGGCTACTGTTTCAGCATATTTTACTGAATAAAACACCATCTACAGACAGACCCCGAATTTAATTGTGTAAGCCTTGTGCATAAAGGAACAATTTTAGGGTATTCTTCCTTGATAAGTTGAGCACTCTCAACACTCGTTAGAGTCAAATGGAGTTGAAGGAGCTCCCTAAAAACCAAAATACTAAAATGAAAGATCATTATTCCGAATGTTCTGAGTAAAACAGAAGTCCACTCATTCATATAGATTAGCTTAATGAAATACTCTCAAAAGACAATCCTTCTTGGTACTCACAATGTTCACTCCATTCAGCTTTTTACCCATTTTACAAGAAAGACAAAAAATACAAAAAAATCTTTTCTCTGCCACTTTTACGTTAGCATTGCATGTCATCTCCTAGCTTGACAGGCTGATGGCAAGCAAAATCAGCAAGAATGTTAATCATTCACAACTGCTGATGGCAACCAGCCTTGCAAATTTGAAGGAAAAAGTGAAAAAGGAGACAACTACGGTGTTTAAAGGTCCTATCCACACAGGGTAGTGCCTATTAAAAATTTTATGTTGCTGAGATGCAAACAGAGGAAAAGAACTGTCTGTCAGTTTGTTTCAATGCCACATGGTTACAAGATCAGACTCATGGGAATTATTGCAGTTCATGGAAAATATTAATCCTCCCAAAACATTTCAATAGAATGAATATGTAAGCAGGCAAGACAGAAAGTCCTTACCAGGTACATGCAGGTGATCTATTTGAGATCATGTAGTTTCTTCTAGGATTGGCTGTGGCTTCAGCCACAAGCTGTAACACTGGCTCAGGATGCTCCATTTTGTAATTAAAGGCTTAATCTCCTCCTAGTCATCTGGGCAGTTGTAATGAAATATGCCAGTTACTCCCTAGTCTTGTTTTGGAAAAATGCCCAGCGGATTACAACGGCAACAAAATTAAATTACCCATTCTGTACGTTCACTTCACAGCATACCCACACTGCCCTTTACCAGACTTGCAAGAAATATTAAAACAGAGAAAGCTGTTTTGTTTTTCGGCAAGCATCAAGGTTCCATTACCCTTCAGGGGGAAAAAAAAAACCCACACCACAAAAGTCTTGCTCAGGACTCAGTATTTCACTTTGCTTTTCCGACACTTCACACTTTTGTTGGGACACAGCTCACTCCAGCTCTAGAAGGAATATGTTTCAGCTACTACATGTAAGCAACTAAGCAATATTAACTGTAGACTCTTATAAAAACAGAATAACAAGGGTATAAAATATTATTGGAAGCAAGGGATCATCCCCCAAATGCACTCCTATGCTGCCTCTTTTTGACCACACTGCCAGCTACTTTCCCTCTCCCCTTCTCCCTCCTCCGCTCCCCTCCTCACTTTCTTCCTGCTCCACATATTGCAGGTGCCAGTGACCAGCCTGAGTCGCATTCAGGTGGAAAGAAGGCTGAAACAAAATTAATGTAGTAGGTCAAAAATGAAAAACCAAGTGAGGAGGAGGTAAACAGCAGCTGTCTGCTGGTTTCTGGAAACCATTCAATGGCTCAGCTGAACCCAGAGAAGTCACATCTTTCAGGCACATTCCCACTTTTACTGGTCTAGACTGAAAAAAAAATCAGTCACATCCTGCCGCAACAGATCTAACTACAGAAACAAACAAAACAACAATCCTGCCGATTTACCCGAAGTTATGCCTCTGTACATGTCCATTGCCCTAACGCTACTGACAAGCCTTCCTTCTGCAGTAGAGGTGCCAACACAACACCAAGAGACCCATCAATACTCAAATGTTACAAGTGTTACAACGAAGCATTCTAAGTATGTCCCTGGAGTGCTGGAGTGAAGATTCACCTCTTTTTACATCGACTAGAATACACATTTTTTGGTACCACTGAAGGTCTCTGAATAAGTGTGCGTGATGAGAGTTTTGGTGTTCTCAGCATAAAGAGTGTGTGGGTCAGGCCAAAGTTCAGGAGTGTATTGAAAATCCATCCTACACCAACACAATCTAATTGTAACTGTCTCTATCCAGTAACTCCAAGAATGGAGTAACTGAACTATACACAGCTGTTTTTTTAAGAAAAGTTGAAAGATTATCTGTTGAATACTATCTAATACGGAAGGTAAAAAAAGGCAAACAGCTAGGCATAAATCCAATAAAAATCTAAGTACTAATGGCATTTCTTAAGTCTATTTCTGGAGCAAGGGGTTTTGCATTGTTTGTGACCCTGAGAAGAACAGAGCAGCAGAGTGTTATCTGTAAGTCCTTCCGGACTTAACACAATGTCACTTGCTATTTTAAGGAACTGAACTTAATGACCATTTTGCTTTTATATTCTTCATTAAGGACTAAATTATGTTTTCAATTGGCTTAAGAAAAGTACGAAATAAATCTGTTTCAGTTGTTCTGGATTTACAGAAGATCAGAAACCACGCTGCCCAGAAAATTGTTCTGATAACATGCACATTTATATAATGAAAATGGGCTCATGCAAAG
The DNA here is from genome assembly GCF_009769465.1 of Tauraco erythrolophus. Taxonomy (NCBI): domain Eukaryota; kingdom Metazoa; phylum Chordata; class Aves; order Musophagiformes; family Musophagidae; genus Tauraco; species Tauraco erythrolophus. The sequence continues at coordinate 48,791,608 of NC_141471.1, read as the reverse complement.
CCCTTGCTTCAAATTTGTGATCTGATCTAGGTGGTCCTGCTCAGGCAGGGGGATTGGACTAGATGATCCTTTGAGGTCCCTTCCAATCCCTAGCATTCTGTGATTCTGTGAAATGCTTCAGCTCTTCAAGGGACAAGGGGAGACATATGGCTTTCATACTCTAATCCAGAATAGCTGCTGTCTCACAGCCCATCCTCAGCGCCGTTACAAAGTGCCAGAGTGGAGGCAAGTGGATAAAAAACAGATGCACCTGTATTTCAGTTGTGAATGGTTCACACGCAGAACAGGGAGAAGCTCTTCAGCAGCGCACAACTCGTGCGAGCCCTGCTCTGAACAAGGAACCAGACTGCAGTGACATGGCATTCACACACGTACAACACTACACCAAAAACTCCAGCGCAGATCAAACAAAAAAGTTGCTCCAGAGCTTCATCTGTTGACAAGTAACCATACAGATATACGTTCTAAATTTGCTCTTGCCCTTTTTCACAAAGCTGTTACAAAGCGTCTTTAGACAGCACAGCGTTTGCAGAGTTGAATCCCAAAGCAGGGTTTTAACTGGCAAAACAAAACCCTAGTGTTTGCAGTCAAATCTTTGTAGATGCTTTTATGCAATGAAAATGTCCAACCTAGATGACTCATTTCTTATAAAAGCAGACTAACGTGAATACCCTTGGGAGGATGGAGGAGATGACAGTCATTAAGCAGACAACTAGCAAGATACGGAGACCAAATGAATGCCATAATGAGAATGGGAATTACCCTTCCTTTTGTTGGTTTTTATTCCACTCCCGCTCAGCCTCCATCAAAATGACTTTGATGATGTTATTAAAAATCACTGGTTCTTACAGAAAATGGGCTCAGAATGTCTCAAGGCAGCTATTCCAGCTCCTGTAGCAAGGACCAAATTAGCCTGTGGCAAAATGGTTGCTTCTACAACCAATAAAAGTGACAGTGGGGCTGATGCAACAAACAGTAGTTCTGGAAAATCTCCCAAGCAATTCATATTTAATTTAGGAATTTAGACAGTGAGTTCGATATTTGATTAAATCTGAATTTCCAAATTAAACAATCTAAAGAGTATTAAATTAATAACACTAGTATATCTTGCTGGTGACATAACTGCCAGTGCCTCCCCGGGTGTTGTTAGGCACCAGCAGTTGATCAGAAGTCCTGATAAAGCTGAGAGTCAACTCGCCCCAGACTGATTAAATGCAGGTGCTTTGTGCATCTTGTTTTCAGATTCTGCACAAGCCTAGCGTGCAGCACAGCTGAGACCCATTTCACTACTACTCTGCAGCTTCTTCTAAATAAGCTCACTGATCTCTCCAGAAGCAAAGGTGTCACCTGCAGTTTTTGCTTCCTGACACCCTGCACCAGTTGAATTTTGTATTTATCTCATAAGCAACTATTTCAAAATGTATGTGAGTGCTCACAAGAGCAAGGTCTATCAGCAGACGTCCATCCAGCATCTCAAACGATACGGTGTTCAAGCCAGAGATGTGGAAGCCAACAGACAGGTGTTCCCACTCCTCCGTGCTGCCAAGCCTGCCCCATTAAGGCAATGGGGCTGAAGGTCATCAGTGCAACAGTCAAAACTTAATCTCCAAACGCGTCTCTGTTCTAAATACCTCTCACCAGCTGGTTACTATTTATCCCCTGATGGTATGCGGGCACGTTCCCTCCAAAAAAGCAATCAACCTCTTCTGATGCGGTGTGAAAAGCCAAGTCTGTTCCTTTCTTAACAAACAGGCACACGATCCACCTACGAAAAGCTCAGAGCACCAAAAAGCATTGCTCGACAACTCATTTTTCCACGCTGGGCTGGGAAAAGCCTTACCACAATCAAAGCTGACATTTTGCTTTTGTCATTGGGAAATCTTTCCAGGGGAGAGAAGCAGCAGTACTGCCCTCCTTATCTGCCCCTGCAACTGCTAAGAGACATCAGACAAAATTCTCCACTACTGGAAGCTGGGTGGCAGCTCCACAGATTCAGTGGAGAATGCAACCCAAGGCAGGGCTTTTCAGGGTCCTACTGCTGCTTCTCCAAATACACTGTCTGACTAGTACCCAGGGGATGGGTTAGGAATAGATAAGTCATGTTTAATCAGCAGAGAGCCTTCTTGAAAAACACAAACAAATTTTATTTTTTAAGGGAACTTATGGGTTTAACTGTGTTTAAATCCTCTGCTGGAATCCCCACCTCTGTGTGAAAAAATATCTGGGCATGGGCTTAACCTAAAAATCAGCATTTGAGTTTATTGCATATTTCAGGGAGGGACTTTCCTGAAAACATTCAGTCCTGAGTTGGGGAACAGGCACTGCCAGTAGAGGAATGCAGAAAAGTGATCCAGGAATGTAAGCACCAAACCTGGGTCACATATACAACTTGTCACTAGGCACTTAGACACACACTTCACCTGCTTTGTGCCTACTTACCCAAGCATACAGCCTAAACTTGAGTGTTTAAAAGAGATATTCCAAGTATGAGGTGCTGCTCTGTGCCAAAACAGAAACAACTCTTGCATTTTTAGTGGTGTTGCTAAGATATCTATAAATTATTAACGAGAAAAAAAGAAAAGCTAATTTATTTTTATGATCTCTATTTACTTTTTGCATGTTACCCACTCAGTACAACACTTTCTCATCTACCAGAAGAATGCTACTTCGTTTCCAGCTTATCAGAAGCATGCTTAAATTTTGTTCAGAAACCACAAAGGAGGAGGATTGTCTTTTTACCAGAGTAGTGTATCAGGACCCAAGAAACATAGGCTCACTCCCAATTCTGACAGAGATTTTCTTTTTGACATTGGGCAAAACACTTTATTTCTCCGCACTTCTGAAAACGGCATTACAGTTCTGTTATCTCGTGTGAATTGTGATACCCTATCTGAAAAAGAAAGATACCATTTCCTTTCTGCTATGCATCGTCTTGCCTGTTTATACTGTAGTCTCTGCAGGATTGGGACTTTTCCCTACTATAGGTTTATACAGCTTCTGTGATACAATGAGGCCCTGGTACAGCTCAAAACCTCTAGATGCTATTGGAATACTAATATTAGTTCAACTACTACCACTGAGAAGCTGAAACTACTGGAGGAAGGTAATCTGTGAAAGCTCCAAAATCAAATCCTGCAGGACTTGCACTGACAAAACTCTTCCTGCTATCAAGATGTAAGGATTCAGCCATAAACAAGGCAGGAACTATTTTAACAACGGAGCTGGTAATGTCTTTTCAGTAACAAATGTAGAGGTGGAGCCCAGTCCTGCAACACATCAATGAAAGTAAAGAGGTCTACAACCCTACCTGACTGACAAATTCAAGTTTTTCATTATTCAAACCAGAGGACTCCATTTGAAGGCAACTGCAAAGGAGAAAGCTTAATTTATCCTATATTAAGATTCAAATCGTTCAGAGCTAGACTATCACTGATTTAACTCTACTCTACAAGATATCATGGCCTATGATTTAATTGGCCAATTACTTATCCCTGATGAGAAACTGGTGAGAATGCTGTGCCTCATATATGAAGCAGTGTTTGTGGTAAGGGATGAAATGCACAAGTCTGAATCAGAGCATTTTATCAATCATTTGCAAAGCTGACAGCTTTAATGGGTTTGGAACGACGAATATATTGGCATTACGTTATTTGTCACAAACTAATAGAAAGACCGACTAAGCTATGTAAATTCTTTGTCCAGCGTAAACAAATGATGATCCATATTCATACTTGCTCCAGGAGGAATAAAACACATACATTAACTAGTTAGTTGTTTTTTCCTGGCTAATACTTCACACACAGAGTAAATGCCCAACTACACTTTCCAGGTTTTTCCCAGTGTGCTGAGGGCAATCAGATCTCCCTTATACTTGGAAGACAAGCCATAGACAAGATGCTACCATTTATTTATGTCTGAACAAAAAGCTCCAAGGATGACTGGTACACAGAGAAAATGGGAGATTTTTGCAAAGAAGAAAAGCATGTTTCAGCTTTGGTGCCATTTTCTTACAGTCCTACCCCCATGAGATGCAGTTCAGACAGAGGTTATTGCACAAGTACTTTTATTGTGCTGAAAGGCTTCGCATGGGACCACTGCGCAGGATTAGGCTGGGTGAAGCCCACGTTTCCCTTTGCGTAGTGAGAAAAGGAGGTGACAAGAACACCAACAGAAGGAACGCAGGAGCATACGTGTCCACACACAAGTAGTCATGTACTTTAACATACCCTTTTGAGCAATATATTCACTCAATACATGCTGATATTCTTTGTGGCAAAATGTATCATTTGCTCCGTCCACTCCAAACTCTTTGTTCTCATTTCTGTGCCTATTCAATTTATCTCCTTAACAGGGATGAGGACATTTCCATCTTTTATATTGCACATTACAATGGCTGAGCATTTCAGGCTCCATTAGGAATTCATTGCTCACACAGCCTCGGAGTAAGTGCCACAACTGACTACTATGTGCAGAACAAGATGAAGCCTCTGCGCTTCGCATTGTAGAAAGCAAGCAGCAGACAGAGGATTCCCAATGCCCAGCCAATGTCAAGCTAGCGTAAGATTTACATTAACCTTTGTTCCTGCCTTTTTCTATTGCCTTCTAATGGTAATAGGTTCTCTCATTTATGGTGCCTGAATAGGAAAGCATTATCCTTTCTAAATCCGAAGGGAAGGATCTCCAAGCACAAGCAGCTTTGCTGCTTTATCGCTGAAGGGAGATATACTGCCTTTTGGGACTGTGTGCTCACAATAACTTACATCAGTTCCTGGGAGAGCAAAGAAGGAGAACGGGGGCTGTGATCTACCTTATTTCTCAGTTGGCATAGCTGCATGCATTTTCATTAACAGCAACATAAAATGAGAGCCCTTAATATTCTGAGGATCCACAACTTTAGCTTAGAACTTAAGCATCAATGCTTAGCTCCACCCTGCAGCACATGATATTTAGGATCTTGGCTGAAAGAGACGATACCATTGAAAATGATTCTGAGCAGGAGATATTCCAAGGAAAACTGCTAAAGAAGGAAAGCCTTACAGTGAAAGAGCCAAGAGACATGAGGTCTTCTAGACAGATATGCAAAAGATGTCAAGTGAAATGAGGCTTTTAACCTGGCACCTTTGGCTTGCTCAAGTGCATGGAGAGCACTGAAAACTTACCAGGCGCTAGGTTAGTAGTGATCCTTGTGTGTCTGCAGCTGGCCAGCTGCCTCACCATCTGCCAGCACACGCCCTTCTTGACAGCATAAGAGAAATTCCTGGAGCCTAACAAGGAATGCTTCAGCAATGGTGTTCAAGGACCCTCAAATTTGTTTCTGTAAATTGCTGTAGCTCTGCTGTGCTGGCACCCAGGAAAGAGCATTGAACCACATGGGTTTGAACGAACTTGGGTTGTTGTCGTGTTTCTTCTTTAAATAAGTGAGTTCGATTTAAAGTCCACTGCGTTCAGCAGAGGATCTCCACGGGCCTCAGAGCAGGCTCTTAATCACAAAACACATCTTGAAACACAGAAGAATAAATGACAAGTGTTACACTTATGGGATCTCCACATTATCAAACTATTAAGGTGAAGTGGTGTCTGGGGACAAGGCATTCAAAAATTGCATACTGCCAGTGCTTTTAAAAATTTCTGCTACTACTGTGCAGGGTATGAATCTTATTACATTAGATAGTATTCCCGCATATAAACGAAAACAGAAAGAAACTGTTGAGAGGAATCAATGAGCTGAATAGCATTTTGGTTTTTTTCTTCTTAATCATGTTCCAATTTGGTGTTTTCTGAAAGTTATTCTTGTCTCTTTCTTTCTATTATCCTTGAGCGTCTGAAATTCTCTTTGATGGAAGACAGCTGCATCCTACTGAAGTTGACAAGCCCTGGAAAAAAATGCATCTGACAACCAAACTCTGGAAAGATGCATCTGTAATGGCTTCTTTCAGTGTAAAAGGAATCAATGCAGTGAGGTGAGAGCTCTTGCTCAGCTGCTGCTTTCTGACACTTTGATGGCTGCTTACAAGGTGACTTAGCCTGTAGGCATGCCAGAGAGGGCTCCAATCTTGTCAGGTCTCATAAACAAAGCAGGACGGGAAATGGTCAGCATTTGGATGGAAAGCTAAATTTTGCAGGAGATGATGTTGGGGATTCAATAGATGGCAGTCTTACCTCAGAGACAGGACTGAGCAGACAAACGAGTGTGATCCCAAGGCCTGGAAGTGCCATCTTTTAGAGGAGAGGCAAAAAACAGGTACCAGGCTGAAAAAAATCCTAAGGTACTTTTGGGAAGATCATGACCAACTATTAATTTTTCACTGAGAAACAACATTCTGCCAGCCTGTAGACTTCCTCTTGCAGTTTCAAAGAGATACTCTTATGAAACCATGACATGCTCTTTAAACTCTATCTCCCACTCCAGAGATTGCTCAGCTTAGTGAAAAGTGATTTAGTATCTGTGTATGAGACCCAAATTTCACTGTACAATCCACTGAATACAGTGCCCAATGGGCAACAGATGTCACAAGAGCGACACTGAAGTATGAATTTTAACTTTTAGCATTGAATAGCTCTCACATTACACAGCTAAGAGACTATTAAGGTGTGACTTTAACCATGTAAGCAGAGGGGAGAGAGATATAAGAATTTCACTTACATCCCTGTAAAATTTATCCTGTTCTTGGGCCTGTGAAAAAGTGCGCAGTCCTGAACAGGCAGGAGATAAAAAGGTTCACCTTCTGCTATGCTATGCATGACTTGGCTAGCTAGCAGAGCTCAACCAGTGTTAGTCCTGAGTTGTGTGGACCAAGAGCAGTGCTCCATGTCCAATCTTTAACACAAGAAGCAAAGTTACATCAGGGATCATGTCTCTCTAATTGTCCTACCTTCTATGGCGAGACATAATGCATTATATCAAGGGTTCAAGGCACCTGTCCTTATGGGCAATACACCACTTTCAGTTGTCTTGTCCTAAATGTGAACTGACTTCAAGCTGCTGTCCCACAGAACCTACTAAAATTTGGGGGGTGGGGATTTTTTTGTCTTTAAAATATTCTGTGAAAAAGAAAAAAAAGGAAGAACAGCAACTGTAGTTTTTAAGAGTGAGCTCCTCATATGAAGCTGGTAAAGCTAAACGAGAAAAACACAATGCTGAACCACCCCATGGCCAACAGCAATCGCCAGAGAGACAAAAAAAATCCAAAGGCAGTGTGCCATTTTCACCTATAAATCTATGAAATGCAGTAAGGTCATCCTCATCCTTGGCAGGAAGGGATGCTTTGATGCTTAGCTTTCACTCCCAGATCCTCTAGTATATTCCTGATTATTTTTAACAAGCCTGCTAGTTAATTATCTTCTGCTTGAGTGGTGGGTTATAATTTTCTTCCTTCACTCTTTGGGCCTCCTGTTTACCTCTGATACTACATAACATTGCAACAATGCCTATAAGCTTCTTCTCATCTGCCTCTGTGAAGAATACTTTCCTAACAATAGATATATTATTTTGGAACAAGGCACACAAAATTTCGACACATCAGGAACTGGGCTGCTATCTACCTCTGACCAGTTCTGGCATCAGAAGAGTACACCTTGCAAATAACTATCTGCCCTGAAATCCAGCAGCCAACCTCCTCCTTGGGCTGAGAGCCCACACTGCGCCGGTGCCACCCCAGAGATGCAACATTGGTGGAATCAGCAATCTTTTTGCCATGATTTGGTAGAATTGGGCAAATGTGCCTGCAAGGTCAATAAAGGAGCGTGGACAAAACCAAACTCTCGCCTTACCACTGCCACGTGCACACTCGGCATGCGTAGTCACAGCTGGCTGCTGGTGCGTACCAATAAGCCAGCGCAAGGACAAAACTTCTCTCCTCATGCCAGGCACAAACAGCTGGATGCTTTCCCCATATCAAACTCTGAGCAGTTTTAATAGTACTGGATCAAGGTCTTCTGATGTGTTTGCCAGTGTCTGGGATGTCTATCTCTCCCTTTTTCTTGTCAGAGTGCTGTAGGGACTTAATCCCTGCAGCTCCAGCTCAGAGGGTTCAGAAAAACTACACGCTAGGAGGAACTTTTGTTTTTCCAGCATTCAACACACAGAACAAATACCCCTTTCCTTCTGGATCTATCATACAATGTCAATCACATCTCACACCATTTTTCCTCTCTGATACAAGAAAAAAAAAGTGTTTGTGCTCATGAGTCACTGTGTTCATAAATACAATCGTGAACAAGATGCATCTAGAGCAGGTGGAGTGACTGAGGAAAAGCATACACGGGTATGTGACTTTACTTATATCTACACATGCATTTATATGCTTACATATGGGCACGGTATTCTACCTTTTTAAATTTTGTACACTTAGTTGTTTAGATTTGTTTTCATATTTTTCTGAACACAGAGAGGTAATACTCTACACTGCTCTTTACACGCAGACTATTTTGGCTTGTTTGCAGAAATCAAAGTAACTTTTAAATAGTAAAAGAGAAAAGGAAACAAAGCATTGAACAATGATCAATGGAGACAATCTGAAAAGTGGTAAACAAACATATTTAAGATGAGCCCTACCAGGGAAAGCAAATTACTATTTCAACCCTTTGAAGAATTTCATTACCCATGCCATCATAGGTTTGATTTACTGTACCAAGCAATCAACTAGTCTTCAGTACATGGTGTAGAGACATCTGTACCCAGGGAAGAAAAGGCCTCAAGAAGGGATTTATTGAAGTTGACTCTTACCCTTTTGCTAGCAATTTATGACATTCTCAGTATATCAGTGACACAGAACTCAGAAAAGCTGAAAAAATACACAATGGGCTAACAAAAATACTAGCAAATGGTGCTAGTTAAATGAACAGCAATGATTGGCATGAGGAAACAGTCAACAAATCCAGAAAACAGCACTGCTGTTTGCTTGTGTGGCTACGTGCAAGTCACGTGTGCTCATTATTATGTCAGGACACAGCAGCCCTGGCATTCAAAATAAGTTCCAGTAGGCATTGGGAACTTGTGAGTCCCAGTCATCTTTCTGGCAATGATGCTGTGTTGCTTTTTACAAGCTACTTTATCTCTTTGCTGCAGTTTAACTAGCTGTAAATGGAGAGAATATTACTTAGCTACCTTAGGGGATGGTTAGGATTCTCAACTACGTAACAGACCTTAGGTTTTGTCATCAAAAAAACCCCTTTAACTTAAAAACCATGATGCACATTTCAAGGAGTTTCAGCCATTTGTAATAATTCATTTTTTACAAAGATAGAAAACGTTTAACCTATTAGAGGGAGGAAAGAAAGATTTAAAGAAACAGACTTCTCAGTCATTACTTTTCAATGTAATAAAGGGATGCAAGTACTACAGAGTTGGCATGGATTGCAAGGGAGCGCCACTGCTACTGATACCAATACAGCTTTGAGACCTGAAACATCCATGACTCTACATACAATCAAGTACAATGCCTATTCATAATGAGAACAAAAAGTCCTCTACCTAGGTTTTCTGATAAAACAGAAAGCTCGCGTTATGTGCCATTTAATGTTTCTTAGTTGTGATTGAACCACTGTTCACTCACTCCCGCTTTTGGCTAGCAACGAGGATTCAGCGATATTGCCCTCCTGTTTTCACTATAAGCCAACCTCGGTGACCTAGCTGCCTCATAACAAAAATCTTGACTGAACAAAGAAACTGTTTCTCATCTATTTCACATAACACAGCACAAGTGAAAGCCCTGGAAATGTGTTATTGCTCCATATTGCTTGTCACAATGTAGCTTTTCAGCAGCACTTAATTTGTCCTCTACCCACTTCTACACAGTAACTTTATTATCAGCCAGCGCTGGACGGGCAGGAACTCGCTGCTATAAAAGGTGAGAACACATTTCAAACGGCTTAACACACATGGCAGCCTCCAAACTCAGCTACAGTGAGGAGAAGTCCATCTCTGGATAAGCAGACCTGTACTGCAGGGCTCACGGGGAAAGTGGTACATAAAACAAGACCTGCCTCAGGCACATGTCTATCTGGAGGGTAAATGCCTGACAACTAGATACGAAATCTTGCTGTATTTGCAACAAATATTGTAAATTTGCAGGCATGTTCCAGAATCATAAGGGTTGCAACTTAATTTCGAGAAAAAGCAATTGTTTTAAGAGGAGACACAGGCAAATTTGCTTGCAGAAGGCACATGAAATTTCCAGTGGAAATTGGTTTGAAAGAATCTTGACAAGTTTCTATGCACACCAAAACCCCCACTGTATCTTGAAGGACCTCCCTCACTGTTATTTCTGTGTACTTAGTCTTATTTCTAGCAAAAAAAATCAGGAATTAGTTCTGAAACCAATACCGTTGAGTACATTTCTTTGTCCCAACACAGATTTTGTTGGGTTCATTCCAACATTTTAATATATTTTCAAACCAGCTAGCATGGTATCTAGCTCAGTCCAGCGTGACTTACTCTCAACTCGGGTTTTGCCCTTTGTTTTTATTTAAATCAATAACTACATTATTTATCAAACATGTTTTCATAGTCATAATATGAAGAAATGCGTTATCAGCCACGAGCCATGCTCACCTCAATATAACATCACACACAATCCCTGCTGCAGTTTACATACTTTGAGAAAGCCTATCGTACAAGCCAGTGAAAAGGGTTTACAAGCAGATTAAAGGATAAAACTGCCAACTGCGCTAAAATACATGGTCGATACACTGCTAACCACAAATCCATAACTGTTTTGCTGATAAAATATTGCCTAAGCTCCAGTTTGTTCAGATTGTTGCTTCAGAACCCTCATGACATGATCAGCAAAATGAGGAGAAGGAATTCTGCTATTTCCAGAAGAGCTGTGCTGGCTTGCGGACATGCCTGTATAACTGACTTTCAAATTCCTCTGTTGAGTTTCAGTGATTAAAGGAAACCAGCACGGAATTCCCCCTTTACATTTCTCTCAGCATGCTTACTTAATAGAAGTGTTTTAACTTACATTGTAGGTCTTATAATTTCAGAGCTTAATTCCTCCTTCTGCCTAGAGCTGAGTGTTCCTGAAATGCCAACTGATTACTACCTGAACCTCTTGCCCAAGAGCAAAACGACCATGCTAGAGTGCCACTTTGCTCAGAGAGGTTGCAGAATCTCCACCTTTGGAGGTTTGCAACACTCAGCAAGGCAAAGCAACAGTTAACCTGATCTGCTGTTGGCACTAGACCTCTTTGAGCTGGAGGCCGGACTAGGTGACTTCCAGAGACCCCGTCTAACCATGATTTATATAATTCTATGACTTTTTACTCGGTTGGCGATTAAAATGTAAAAGCGTGAAACGGCTATTTCTAGAGCACTCGTCTCCCAGTGGAGAGGCTTTAGGGACAATGTGAAGTGGAAGATTTTATTTTACAAGGATATGTTTGGAATCCTCTGTCATCTAACAGCCTCAGAAGGATACTATCTTGTGACATTAGAAGAATTCCTGCAAAAGGAAGAAATGTTGCAGACTACACTTTCCCCATGTTGACCAGGGCTGAGAAAAAGATCTTCAGTGAGCAAAATAAGACGTAACCACATGGATGAGTAACAGAGAGATCTGTAGTAATTGCAGAGTTCCCCCATCACAAGCTCTTTCTCTAGCAGAAGGTAGCTGAATGAAGACATTGGATAACTTGCAAAAATTCTTCTGGTGCTTCTGAGTTCTTCATATATGCAAGGTAAAGAGCCTATAGGACTAGCTTCCCTCAATGTTATAGTAACGTTTCTTTAAAAGGACACTGATAAAAGCCAAAGCTCACAAGTACTCTTCATTCAGACTCACACATGAATACATAATAAGCCAATTAAAAAACCACTCTAGAATATTAATATGCATGTGCTAAAAAATGACAACAGGTATCTCAAATGCATTGAAACCAAGGTTAACCTTTTATTCAGCATACTGGTATCTCCTAAAAATATCTAGCCTATTAGTAGTTTCTAGTCTTGCCTTACAGTTTAGAACCAAACATTCACTGCAGGAAACAGTCTACAAATACTTATACATGTGATCACCTCAATCGCTAGAAAAAAAGTAAGCATTTAACATCTAAACATAAATTTATGCATGAAACTCACCTCAGCTGCATATCATCTGTTCAAGAAAGCATTCCTATTGTAGCAACTAGACTAAGTTTTAACAGATGCAGCTATGTTAACCCTGTCACACACCATCTGAGCAAAAGTCACTACACACAATTAAAAAGCTTTAAAGTAAATAGTTAGAATTGAGTATGCAAATATTATTGTTGAAGTTATGCACAACACTTGAAGTTTAAATCACGCTAACAGCAGATGGACACTTTGATTTCACTCTGGAGTACAATCTACTTAAAGCCATTGCTAGAAGTTAACAGTTGTGCCAAAGTAGTGTTTGATATCTAAACAATGGATTTAAAAGTCTTGTTAGTTGATTGCTGACCATAAAAGAATTCTGTCTATTTGCTAAAATAGTTCAAAACAGATCAGTCATGTAGGAGAGCTCTCATGAACGATCTGTTTTTTTGCCCCACAAGTCAATATCTGAAGCTTAAGTGTTCTTCATCTGAAGAAATCAGAAGAAAAGCATTTTCTTTTCCAGTATGTTCATGAAGCCAATCGTTAAAATAACCCATCCTGAGAGCATTTCTCTGGGGTTCGACTACCTCCTCGTTATAAACACACGTACATATTTGTGCAGTCTAGTGATTTTCAATCTTCCTCCATGTGCAGACCCCTCCCCTGGGTATTTTCCACTGGAGGTGAGACTGCCTCTCAAGTGAATTCAAGCCTCCTGACAGTAAACTCACTTTACTTCGATCTCTGCTGTAGAACATTTAGAAGTAGCTCAGTGATTCCCAGGGATCTGCAGGCTGTCAGCTCCATGACCACAGTGCTGCCACCACAAGTCTACTCATACTGGCATGAGAGTGTTCTTCAGTAGGAAACCTTTAACTAATAACTGAACTCTGCTTTGCTTGTAGATATAATTACACAAGCTTTTTTCAACATGCCTCACAGCTATAGAGGATAATACCAACTCTCATATCTTTTACTTAGGTTTTTTTTTCAAATAAAAGAAAATCAACTTTGATCAAAATTATCTGCCTTACTGTATCTCACTTTTCAGCTTTTTAATGTGTATGGCCAGAAAAAAGAACATAATGGTCATTAAAAATTTTACTGAAAACATTCACCCACGTACTTGAAAAGATACTGGTTTATGTACAGAAATTATTAATTTTTTTTTCCCCAGCTATTTCCACTTTTTGTGGGGTTTTTTACTTCAAAATACGATCCTCTCATTATATCCTGGTCAGGCATCTCACCTGGTCAGGAATCTGAAATCAAAACCAGTCAAAGACAAATCATAAGTCATTTCCAAACCAAAGACTCTTCCTTCCAATCCTTTCTCCCCAAGAATGAGGAGCACTGAATTATGTTGAAGGTGAGAAAAGTTACACTCCCTTCATTGCTCCTGGTCAGTGGTATTAAAACGGACATTAAAACAGACACCACCTTTGCATTGAGAGCATGCACTTCAAACCTGCTGCGGAGCTGTCAGGGCATCTTGCTAAGTCAGTTCAAAAAAAGGAAGGTTGCTTCAGAAGAAACTTAAAATTCCTGCCAAGAAGCACTAGTTTTTATGGTTTTGGTTGTGTGTTTGTTTTTTTGTTTTGTTTTAAAAAAAGCACAATCTAGAAGAAAAAAGGATAAAATTTGATAGGCCTGAGCATAGGTTACATTATTTCTTCAGTGACACTCCTGCAAAATCAAGTCAAGTGTAGTTTAACGAAAGTAAAATCTCAGTCCACAAGGATACCAAGTGAAAGATCAAGTTTTCACAAGCATGTTTAACAAATACCTACAAAAGTGTTCATGCACTGGTTACTAGAACAAAACCCTCTTTTACAGACACAAACAACAGCTTGGCTGTGCATCCTGAGGGCTGTGCTATCTGCTTGTAGGCACCACGATCCAACGTACTCTTTTAGTGAGTTTGTTTTCTTGCAGCCATGAGTGTAATTTCACCAGAAAACCTGAGGCATGTGTCAGCTAGATACTAGTGGTGCTCCCAGAGGCTGCAGGGTGAGTATATTCTGTCCCACCTTTTGACAGAGGGCTGTAATGACAAATACCCCTTTAAAGCTTTGCTTTATTTCAGAAGTTGCACTGGGTACAATCAGATATAGTAGATTCTACTCATGCATCATGTTGTTACATAGTCCTATAAGAACTCAGGCCTTTCATAGCTTGCTGTTTTCACAAACTATTCCATAAACTTACCTCTTCATAAGGTGTTTCACTAGAAGTTATGACACTTGGCTTAAAGTAAAAATTGAATCTGAGTCTGCACAAACTTGATTTTTATCCCATTATTTATTTATGCAGAATTTCTGAGCTCATTTAGTCTTTACCATTTATTATTATTTATTCCACGTTTCACACAGCAGAAATGAGAGCTCTATTTTGCTTTGGTGTCAGTCCAGCCCTTCAAACTCACAACCTTGTATAAATGAGGCAGAGTGCTAGAAGGGAACCCTTTAAAAACTTTATTATAAGGAGCAGAAACAGGCCCATAATCATAAAAAAAATTCCTCAACATTGCACAGATATAGTTGGGCCAATTTTGGTGACAGACTTAGACCCTACTGTGTAGTCATTTAACCTTAAATTGTCCTGTGTTTTAAATACTGAAAAGTTGAGAATTTTGCCACAAAAGAACATTGCTTCAAAATTGCCTTTAGTTTGTTCATGAATTATTAAAAATGTGCAGGAGGAAAGCTACCGAATACAAGAGCAAAGTTCTGAAATGCAATACCTACTTCTAAAACTTTTCTCAACAGAACATGCTTTTCAACTACAGCCAGTGTTTTACACAATTTATTCTAATATATTTATTTCTCAAGCCACAGCTGTTGTCCTTTGGACTTCACAGCTGTCCCTTCTTTTTCTTATAATCAATGCAAGTAAAGCTACTGCAATATTCACTCCTGCCAACTCGGTTCACGCAAGTCTGCTTGCCTTTTTTTTGGTTTTGGCAGAAGTATTTTATTTCTAGCTTGGCTTCAAAGTTGAATCAAAACTTTTTGGCTGTATCTCTTGTAACTACTCACTGTACATGAAACAAAAAGCAACCAGGCATGAATGACAAAAGTAAGGCTAATTGAAAAGTCTGCTTTTCTCAAGCAGGTAATGAGCCTGTTGAAACAGTTAGGGATTTAGCGCCATTGCAGAGCATTTTTTGATATTTTCAACAGGCAGAGAACGTCTCAGCTCCCCATGCATTCCACTGTCAGCATGCCACAGCTTAAAGAAGGAAGGTATATCCATCTATGCAAACAAAAAATGGGCTGAGTCAATGCATAAGTTACATTTCATTTATGTTCCCCCACTCTGTGAAAGGACAAGTGTCTAAAAAAGGTGTTTACTTTCCCTACAGGTGCCTCTCCCCTTTTCTTTCCTTTGACTCCCAAAATACAGCATTAAATTCAAAGCATTGGAGCAAGCCCGATGCAGCCAGAACGCTGTTGTAAGCATGCATGCTGAAACAAAGCTGTCAAACATCACTGCACCAGGAGTCCTGGACTTGAGTAAATTATTGTAATGAGTTCAGTATCAATCAAACATGGTCCCCTTGTCAGAAATAAAGCCTGGGTTTTGACTTTTAAAAATAGCTATTAACGTCAATCATGATTGGAAGTCAATCGCACCAGGAGGGCTGTGACTGGACCTTGAAAATTGTAAGTATGACATGACAGATGGTAATAGGAAGCCTTTGTTACTCGTGCAGCAGCAACAACAGCTACTCTGCTGCCAGGATATACAAGGAGAAACACAAGCAAGGCTTTAGGTCAACATTTCATACCGAGATGAGACACACACAGCAATGAAGGGCTTTCTGTTGTACAGGAACATGTGAACTTCTAAACCTGGAAGTTCCATGAAAGAGACCTGCATTTCAGATACCTGGGTTAGAAAACCTGTCATGCATACATTATTTAAAAAAAATACCATTTTCCCTATATGATAAGAGAGAGATACAATACATCCCCAAAACAGTCCTGTAAGGGAACGCCCCATGCTACAAGCCTGTCTACATGGGCAACCAACACTAGCTGCGTCTATGTAAAAATCACTGCATCTAAATAACACCAGCCCTGTTATCAAGATGTCTCAGGCAATGCTCCTAGCAAAAGCGGGTGCAGAAGCACACGAGGTATGTTACAAAATACTTATTTTGTTGGCATGTGATTTTCCTCCACAAAATTTTCTTGGGCTGACAACTAGGCTTCCTGTATTGCTTTGCACTTTGCCTTTGAAGTCTCCTGCACCATCACTCTGCATCTGAAAAGCCACACACAGCCATTACACTCCAGTTCAATGCAGGTTCTCCCTCTGAGCTCCTATGCCCAAGCCAAGCAAATAACTCTTTCCTCACATCTAGCCTTGAACTTTATTTATCAAGGAGATATTTATAATGAATGTGCCTCTGTGAAGGGCCAAGACTAAAAAGTTTCCTGTCTTTAGACACAAACCAACAACACGTTTGAAAGGGGTATCACAGAGATGGCCATGCAGAACACTGAACAACATGCTCTTTAAGGTATAAAAACATGACTTGCAAGCAGGTTAAAGAGAAGAAACACATGCCCAAAATCACTCTAGCTGCATTATGAAAACATTGAACAGATTTTTGTCATAGGACAATAGTCTAAATTTACATTTCAACACAGAATGCTGTACATCTACAAACAAAAAGGAGGGCACGGGCAACGACTCCTTTCACAGGGACACACATAAAACCCAGGATCTTGTCACTGAATTAGCGTCTATAGGTGAAACCACTGAAAGTAACCAAGATCCAGCAGCCCTTTCTCTGCTGCAAGCCAATGTACTGGCTCCTGAGCGCCGTCTGGCTGTCAGGCACTACTGCAAAGGAAAATGGCAAACATCATTACATTAGTCCTTACAACAACAATGCATCTTCTGATATGCAAATGGCATTTCTTCTAGTTCCCCTATCTCAGATGCTGCCATCTTAGGAGAACAACAATTTAATTCTCCATCAGGTGGTTGCCTCCTAATCATCTCCTCTCATGTGACAATCATTGCTGCCATGAATGTCCCACCAAAATTGATGCTTGGTTTCTACCTATGACTCAGTCTTGCAGATCCAGAAAAGCTCCAAAAAGGAAAATTGATCATTTGACAAATTTTGTCACTAAGCTGCTAGCCATTAAGATGTTCCCTTTTTATGCCTCATGATGAGACAATTGTTTTCACTGTCTGTACTTTTGGTATCAGCTTTCCATTTTGCCCATCAATCTATGTACCATGGCTTGGAAAGTTCATAGCTATCTGAAAAGCACGTCAAAACTTTTTCCTCTTCTTCAGGCAGATGCAGTTGAGAGGCATGTCTACCACTCATTCCTGGCAGCGGCCACTCAGTGAAGCATTTCAAGGATCGCCAACAGATTTTTTTTTTTTGCAGTCTCCGAAACTCTATGCTAGCTCTCAGTGAGGTTTTCTGCCTTGATCTTACAGATCTTGTACAGAGTACAAGGTTATAATTCAAGACAGGTACTGCTTAGTTGTCTAAGCCTGCCAATTAGTGTCCATCATGTGTTCTTCTCATCCTTAAAGGCTGCACTACAACACTGCAGCTGCTTAGGTGGTACATAAACAATTCTTTGTCATCCAAGTGTCCAAGAAAATGCTCTCTAGTCATGAGTACCAGCAGATAAGCAGAGTTTCCCAGAATAAGAGGTGGAACACAGAGATCATTAAAACAAGAAAAGGTCAGTAAACAACTTGCTTTTCCTTAGACAATCAGGTGAAAACACTTATTATTCTACTTTCCATCTCTGTGTTTTAATCTTCAGTTTTCCAAGTGAGCCCACATCAAGGTTGCACTGAAGTCAGCAAGGGAGAAAACGATCCTATTTATGAACTGCACAGCCCACGGGAAGGACAAGCAATGGGACAGAGTGTGCAGTCAACGTGACTGGGCAATTCCTTGCAGTTGAGAACCTCAGAAGCCTCAAGATTATCAGCCTTGCTTTGAAATCAAAGCCTATCACAACAGAGGACCTCAACTAGTGCTACTCTGTTTTCCTGTTTACGTCCTTTTTTTACTGTTTGAAGAGGTAGTCATACAGACAAGGAAAAAAAGAAAGATTCAACTCTTTGTAATTTTTGGACACTGGATGTCCTCAGTGAAAGAGGACTAGGTCATAGCTAAAATGCATTTGACAACTGCAGGTGCCCAGATCAGCTGTACAACACCTGCCCTGTGGATTTAAACATACCAAAGCGCAGTATGATCAACCTGACTAGAAACAAGCAGAACTGTGGCACGTGTGCAAGCAATGACTTGCCGTAAAGGCTAGACATCCATCTACAGGCATGCTATTTCTTGCTGGCTGACATGAAGCAGATACACTGAAGATTCATCCCTCAGTATTTATGCTCTGCTTGCGAAGGTCAAGGAAGAGACCTTGAAAAACATTAGGAAAAAAACTGACTTTTTTTCCCTTTAAAAGTAGCTAGAGAAACTGCTCATCCATCTAACTAGAAAGATTATCTAGCCTGCTCCATTTCTCATCTCACCTAAGACTAAATCCTGACTGTAAATGCAGTAGGTTTCCAGACCAAACTCCAGCCATGAGTGTGGCTGGCATTTATAATTAATTTTCCTAATCAAATCAGGTTTCCTAGAAGAAAACATCCAAATAACCTCCCATCCTAAGACACAATGCACCTCCAGCTGTCATCCCTAAACAAATTCAGTCTTCTAGGGTTTTTCCTCAAAATCTACTAAGACACATTTGAATAATTGTGGTATTTTTAATACAGAGTAACAAACAGTCCAGCATTCAGAGCAAGCTCTCCTCAGGCAGTGACCCAATCCAAACAATTTTCTTTGGTTTTCATTTTAGCCAGCTTATAGATTTCTCCATTCCTGCCAGGCTACAAATAAAATAGTATTTTTTTCCATAGGAACACTATTCACACAGTATTTCCAACTTTGCTGGAACTAGGATGTTAAAGATGCCAAAATCATCCCAAAACCCCTATCCTATTGACTGTTGCCAACTTGGCTTCTCCAAACTTAACCAAACTTCCTTAACATAACGGTCTTTGGCTGATCATACTGGAAATGGCTTTTTAACCATAAGCTTAGTATATTTCCTTTGAAAGAAGGCAGCAAACACCCAGGCTTTTCAAGTGATTTGTTTTCAGTTCATTACCAAAGCTGAGATCACTCCCAAATCTTACAAAACAGCCTCTACGGTTTTTAGCGTGAGCTGAATTAGTTTTTCTTGCTACATAAGCATTTGGATTTGACATTTCCTCCCCGTAAAGTTCTGTCCCACATGCTCTTGTGTGAGGGGCACTATAAGAAATGTTCTAATTTCATCCTATAGTTTTAACCTACTAATGATGTTTTTTTAAAAATACCTGAACAGGTGAAATGTATGAATCAATTTACTGTGAAAAGTTGCTTTGGATATGGAGTAGGAAAGGAGGAGGAAGGGCAGGGGGGTGATGTCAGTTTGATAATACAGTCGCTAGAAGAAAACACATTTTATATGGGTAGTAAGGGTCATCAGTTAAATCTGTGGCCATCATAAAACACTGTTACAATACAAATGTGACAGCCATGCTGAGATAGGGCTGTTGGGTTTTTAACTGCACCATGAAATATGACATTTCCTAGCGTTCTATGTCAGTTAACAGTTGCAGGGCCATGTTCAATATGCGTCTATTTGTTTGGTTGCAATAAAAGCATTTGAGCTCCACTTCATTATTTAAATTGTATAATTGAGTTGTTTGGAGATGCAATAGGGTTTAAGATGTGCGCCTGGGCTATGACTGTCATAGTATGATTTTCCACTTCTCCTTGGAAAAATCCTGTACAAGGACATGGCTGAATTACAGTCGGATTTCAGCTGCTCTTCAGATTCATCTTGCTGGATGCATGATAAATGAATAAATACACACATAAACAAGTAAAATAAACATTACAGAAAGATGTGGGGGTAAAAGGGAAAACGTCTATTAGAAATTTAATGTACAGCCCAGGCAGCAATAGCAGCTTGAAAGGAGGTCAGGCAGAAGTATAGTTGGTACCCAAAAAAATGGACAAAAATCAATCTCAGTCTTCCTGACTCATAGCCATGCCAATCCACTGACACGACAGTTGCAATTAGATATTTATTAGGAAGCTTTTCAAGATCTTCTAACCTTGATCAAAATGGTATTGTGGTGTTATTAGGAAGTAAGCCAAAGATGTGAAGTGTCTTTTTCCACAACTTAAGGATGAGTGAATTTTACCAGATACCACTCAAACCATTTTAGCCATTTTCTCAGTGACAAAATTCTGAAAAGATACCAGAACTATCCCTTCACAGAAACTACTTTGGCATCAAAGCAAAAATTCGAATGAGAGCCAGTTTGTCTCAGAATATCAGTTTTCAGGACTTTTGCCATATTTCTACAAATGAAGTATTAAAAAAAGTCTCATTTTAACAATCACAAATTATATCTATCAAGTTCAAAGAAAGTAAAAAGTGAAACTTCCTATGCTTGGGCAAAAGAGGAGACACAGTGAAACAACCCTCATTGTATAGAAAAAAAAAAAGGACCATTATGGAAAAGAGAGCAGAGATAAAAGAATAACCCAACATACAGACAACAGATCAAAAAGAAATTTGGCACTATTCCTTCAAAAAGCACTCATTCCACTGGTAGTCCATTTCCTAAACTGTAACATTCTTTCCTCCTTACCTTAATAATTCCAGAAACTACCCCCCTCAACCCACAGTTCCCTCTGATGCCTTCCCTGGGTAAGAGAAGCGTGTGCCGTGGCTCATTTGGAGCTATGAACCAGACAGACTGGCCAGCTGGCTTCTGCCAGACAGAGCCTAGAACAGGCAAGTTTAGCCTGCATTTCCCTCCCTGGAGGAAATTAATTCATTCCTTCCCAGGAAGCCACAGAGGCTGTTTTATTTTTTTTTTCCATGCAGTGAATATCCAGGAGGAAAAATAAACACAGAATAAGATGAATAGTTTGTTGTGTTTAAGCATGGCGGAGTAATGAGCGCAGACTGAGGATCACTAGCTTCAGTTCAGCTGCATGGCTTACGCAAATTAATCCTTTAAATAGCCCTGAACACACGGCATATGTCTAACGCATCCCAACCAACCATCATATGGCCACAGAACATACAGCTCCAGCTGCTGCTCCTGTGACACTGAAGTTGTCAAGGGCACACCAAACAACACTACCAGAAGAGTGCCAAAAAGAGACAGGCACCTGGGGGATAAGCCGGCACTTTTGGAGACAGAGTTAACTGCTCATCAGAGCACGTGGATTTCATGACCCTAATAACTACAGAGGAATATGACAAACTGATCTAAACAGGCCAGGCTATGTGAGTCCCAGAACAACACAACACACTGACAGGTCAGTCTACTTAGTAAAAGTACTTCCTGGTACCAGGGAAGCACTGCACACTCTAAAAAAAAAACCAAAACACCCACAAATTAGCATTATCATCACTGGACTCTCTCCATTTGCTCTTCATCCCCATTGCACAGGAAACAGGACCAGAACGAGCCCTTGGGACACAAGAGTAAGTGGTCTCCTTCCTGTGTTCAGATAACACTGTGAGAAACTATATTCAGCAATGATGTCTGCCACACCAGGCTCTGTCACCTCCCTCTAACACCCAGGCAATAAAGCTGTTATCTTTTGTACCAGAGACTAAATTGGTCCCCATGAAGCCTTATGCCTAGGAGTCACAAAGGTAATTTAAAGCTTTATTTGATCACCTTTCCCCCAAACAGCTCTCGAGGGGACCACGTGGTTCCACTGCTTGGGCCAGGAGTTATAAGCCTGAACAAACCATGCACTCTCAGTGTTGTGCTTGTCCACTAGAAGAATGCAAGTGGCTCCATCCTCTGCAGAGCATTCACACCTGCTTTAGCAGCAAATGTATTCACAGAGAACACTAAAAGTCCCCAGGTTTACATAACGCAGGACAAGATGCTTCTCCTTTCATGTTTTAATCTAAAATATGAAGCCCAGATAACAGAAGAAAAGTATTTGAAACAATGACTGCTATGACTTATGATTAACTGGTTTTCCAACTTCTTTATTAAAGAAATTGCAAAGATCTCAGGGAAGCAATATCTAGGATCTTAGACTTGAGGGGCATTTAATCTTTCTCACTAACAGGAGCTTACTACACCATTTAGACTGTGCCTACTCAAAGATAGGCAGTCAAGTATACATGAAAGGGGTCTGCCTGACCACTGTGTATCTTACAGCATTATTTGTACAAGTTCGACTCAGTAGAATTACCTTAGCATGAGACTGGCATAACACAGTGCCTAATCAGCCTTATTATCCTAAATTCTCAATTGTTTCCTGGTAAGCTGCATTTATGTCTTAGCTGATTATCCACTTAAACTATCAAGTACCAATTATAAAATGCAGTAACATTAACGTCACAGATGCTTGGATTCAGAGAAAAGCAACCTTGGATCATTTTTGGGATAATAAATTGCACTACAGAGGCAGCAGACCTCAGTATGAAATGCCTGTCTCTGTGACTTTAAATAAATAAATAAATAAATCTGGTGTAAAAATGACTCATTCCTAAATAAGACTCTAATTAGTTAGAAATAAACCATGGTATAAGTTTGCTTACAGTACTGCTGCAAACAGGCATTAGGATCATATCCATATAATGGCATTGGCAAGTGCAATTCCTTGTACAGTCAACAGAAAAGTGCCTCTTTTAAGCTTTGTTTTATGGTTTGTTCTCATAAAGTCCCAAGATTTTTGTTTTCCTTGTGAAGAGAGATCTGAAAAATTGAAGCAGTTCTGTGAAAGACAACTTGCAATCTGTCCCTCTCTGCTTTGCCCACCAAGCTCCTTGGGCTCCAACAAACCGCAGACATTCAAAAGCAAAACTTGTTCAAAACACTCTCTCAGTGCCTGAAGGTGGGGTAAAGTCAACCCAAAACCACCTCAGTGGCACTGTCAAGATCAACATGTCTCACTGTGCATCCTCACTGACTATGTTTGACCTTACATTATCATTCTAACATCAGCTCTCCAGCCCTTTCCACATCCTTCCTTTCCCAACAGGAAGGCCATCCTGTTGCACCCTGGGTCACGTTTCCAAGTTACACACCGCACATGAACACCCATGTGGGCTGGAAATCAATCATAAACACTGTTAAATCATTCAGATGGTCACTGGACTGGTGTTGACAATTCTCAGGCACGCTTTGGAAGTTAGCAATGTGCAGATACCAGCCCAAGTAAGCAGTTTACATGTGGCTATCTTCTGGAAGCTAAAAAATCTTAATTATATAGGGATGAGCTGTGCTCAGGACCCAAGAATGACTGTGGGAATGCCGGCCACATTTAATTAATTAATACTGATGCAGCCACACTGGCTAGGTAAGATAAACTGCTTCCAGCTGCAGCACTGTAGCTTCTCCCTTACCACATGGCCTAATGGTTTAGGACAGGTTGTGGCTCCATCCTGAACATCCACGATGAAATGTGAATCAATGTACTTGAGAGGTCTGTATGTCTTTTGATCTAGAAACCCGAGTCTTTTAGCTCAGCGTGGAGAACTCAAAGGTTTGCCTCCAGTAGCCAGCACCTCACCATGGGCCACTCACCAGAGAGGAGGCTCTATCTGGGAAGACTGGTGTTTAGTCTATTTTCAAGCTCTGACCAACTTTGCCTTAAGTCCCCAGTTGTCTTCCTTTCCCTGCATATTACTTTATAACATTACTTACCTTTCTTTGAGAAGTATCACTCCCTTGTAACTTCATGGCTTCTTCGCTCTCCATTTGAACACCACTGTCACAAGGGCAGTAAAAATCAAGGAAAGGGGAGGAAAAAGAAACTAAAAGAAAAAATGTACAGAAAATACAAAGCAAGGGGAATGAATTTTATAGTGCTATGGAAGAGTAGGTTGGTGTTATTTTTGGCAGATCACCATAACTTGAATAGTTTTCAAGACCATTAAATGGTTTAAAAATTGAGTGATTTGAAAATGGAATTGATGAGCAGTAGGAGAAGCAAGTGTTCAGAGAAGAGCTATAATAATCTAAAAAGTGCCATCCTGAAACTGTCCAGCCGTCTGTCTACGCAGTACTCTGTCTTCAAGGAACAGCATGCCTGAAAAAGCCTTTTATTTCCTCTCAGGACACAATCCTTGGCTATTGAAAATCTTTCATTTTAAAATGCCAATGACTTAACACTGGATAAATAGGTAGGGCACTAGAAGAAAGAATGAATTTTGGCTCTGATGACAGGGTAAGAGAACGAAAGGAATTAAAAAACCTCAACCAATGACTCTTCCTCTCCACACTTCCCCCAGAACTCTTATGCATTAAGCTGAATATCACACCACGTTTGTTGCCAAGCTAAAGTAACATATAGTAAATGTCTAAAAGGACTCAGCTTAACAGCTCCCAGCTGGTTTCTTCCGATCCCTTCCACGGTGGCAGTAACGTTGTCCTCCGCAACCGCTAGGCTGAGGTGCGTGTGTATCTTTACTTCTATATCTGTACCTATCTACATATAACTCTCTTCATCCAAAGCATTTCACAGATAATCTGCAGAACCCTTTCTTAAATCAGGTAACATAACCTTCTTAGGGACAGGCACACTGAAGAGTGAAGGTACTTAGTGTTACACAGCAAATCAGTCAATCAGCTGTGAAGTTGGGAACTCTGACACCACTGCCTCCTCCCCATGCTCAATTTCCCAAGCCACATGTGCATCCCTCAGCCTTATTTATTTTGCCTTCCCCTCTCCCTTCCATGCTTCTTATTTCACAAGTGAAGTGCTTTTGTCAGCACAATTCCTTAACAATAAAAACAAATGGGAATGAATATCTAACATGTCTTTCCAAAACCAAGCATAAATCACTTGCCTTTTTTTTTTTTTTCCCTCTTTTAATCCACAGAGGTAATTACCTGGCCAGAATTGAGAAGGCTGGGCAAGCAGCTTCAGTTCCACAGGGACAGGAAGAACAAAATTCAGTGGATAGATTTGCTAATCAAACAAGGATGTACACTGGATTGTACATACTTCAGTAATCACTTATGCCAGCTCGCTTAAGTGACAATAGGAGCTACAGAGGCTCAAGTTTTATACTTCCTTAGTAAGTTTTGCTCTATTAATAAGAGAAGAGAGTACAAAAACTTTCCCCTTGGAGAAGGAGTCCACTTGAAGCACTTTCACATTGGAAATTGTTTCTGGAAGAGACTGAGTGTACTTTGGGGAAAAGTAAAGGAAGCATTATAAAAGTAATTAATTTTTTAAATACAATTAAAGATTTAGTTGAAGACTTCAGTTTGACAGACTGTGGAAAAAAGAGGAGTAAGAAAAAGTTTTACATGGATTAAGAAGACTTTATATGATTAGGCTGGACTGTCAATTTTTTCCATGTAGATTAAGAGTTATGGACTCATACTAGAGATCAACCTCTGTCTCTGGATTACAGAGTTTAGTAATTATCGTTTTGGCACAGTCTCTTCCCTAACGAGAGACTGAATCCACAACTTCTCCTGTCTGACAAACTACCCACCACTGGCTTTTTCACTGGAGGCTGGAATGCAAAGCCCCATGTTAACTGCCAAGCCCTAAACACAATCACTTAATAAACTACCTGAAAAGAGTCCGTACAGCTATAAAGGAGGTAAGCAGGGAGAGCTTGAGCTAGGATGCCTTGCTGACTAGAGGCAGAAGTCTTCCAGCAAAGTGCATTTTTTCCTTTAAGCTCTGCTAGTTTAAATAACCTGCAGCATATGCTTACCCACTTGGCTGGTTTTGCTCTCCTACAGGGAGAGACAGTCGCATGGTCACATGGCTACCATTCAAGAAGCAATGCCTCTACCTTTTCAGACCCTATAAATCAAGAGATCATATGCTTTCTCTTACAATTTCAACATCTAGCCATAAACGTTTATAAACTGCTCCATTATTATATGAAATACATAGATTTATCTTGTTCAACTCAGCAAAAGCCATTCTACATTGATGAACTGCTTTCTGCAACAAAGAATGAGTCTCTTATTGAAACTAATGTAAGAATCTGAACTTTACCTAGAGAGGAAGGGGTTGTTTATGGGCAATCTGTCTTTCAAGTCACCTCAAAGTGTGTTGGGCAAAACAATGGAAAATATGACACCAGGAACAATCCTGCTTTGGCAAGGCAATGAATCAAGTTACCTATGATCTTTTTCATCATCTGCTGCTGTGTTACGTGAATTGAAAGACAGTATAAATACACTGTAATTATAAATTATGAAAGAAGACCTGAAACTACAAGTATTTCTTTTCATAGATCAGAACAGAAATTATTTTGAAACCCGATTCTGATCTTCCTGTTCACACTAAATAGTATATTGGCCAAGATTCAGCTACTGCCATAACTCCGGGAGAATATCTGAGAGGACATTGGCTTAAGCACATAGCTGTGAAATTACATGGTCCTGAATCAAGAATAAGTACCAGAAAGTTGTCTAGTTTTTAAGGTAATTTATTATCTTATTATACTTTTCTGGCACTCTGCGGTTAGTTATTAAATTTTGGATTACATCTTCAACGAATAAAGGAGAATAAAAAGATTAATTTTTCCTTCCTGTGAAGACAAAGGAGTAGAAAGAAAAGCTGTAGAGAGGACTAACTAGTACTTGCCCTTCACTCCTGATGTTCCTGGAGTGTTCATTTATTTTTTCTGTTCTAAAGTAGACAATAACGTATCAGCTTTTAAATACACAGAAGTGATGCTGGAATCAAGGGATGGTGTTCTTCAGAAGACTATAGAAACATGGCAATGTAACAACACTCTTGTACTGCAAAATGACAGAAGAAATTCTGAGTTTGGGCAAAATATTATTCTCAAATATGCTAAAAAACACTGTGTAGTACAGAAAGTAACAAAAGAATCAGACAATCTCAAAGACTTACAATTAAAGCTGTACAAAAACATTGTAATTAAAACTATAATCATTCATAGCACAGGGCCAAAATCTCTCGCATTGACTCATGAGTAAATAGGAGAGGAAGAATCCGACCCACACTATTCAAACAGTTCCAAAACAAAAATAAAATGCTGCTTTACCTCAATGAATGACACCTTCTGGAGGACACAACTTCATCCACACTTTGGGGTACCACTGTTTTGGAGCCGAGAAACCAGTATCATGTCCAACAAAAGTCCTGGATACTTCAGTGATCTCTAGGGTCACTGCAGGACCACATGGTTTCTAATTAACTCTATTTTCTTGCTATCAAATCTTTGTCCTACTCCTGTGATCAGTCCCATGTAAATCATTGAAAACAATTGCACGAATACACTGAACAATTTCAACCATTAAGTCAATAGAAAGATTAATGTTAATTTCAGTAAGTGATCCCCTGTGCTTTTTCAAAAATACTTATGATCTAGTCTGTTTTCTGCAGTCAAGATATAGGCATAAATTACTCAAGATTGCTTGTACTAAGCAGGGATTAGACTACCCTTCCAGCAGAAAATGCTGCATAAATGGGAGAAAACGCCACTAGCAATTCCCTTGAGGTGATACCTCTACACTAATTTTAAAAAAATAAATAAAAAAATCACAGTTCAAAATATAGAAGCAGACAGTGGAAATAAGTTTAGCCATGGGACACGTTCCAGAAGCCAGTGGACATCCAGGCAAAGATTCTGTATCTCTCTAACAGTTCTTGCCCCTACCCACACAGCAGTATGGTATCAGCTAATTTTTCTGTTACTGAACAGTATTTGTGGTCATTACGTGATTTTTGAATGATGGAGACGTTGCAGCAAAGCAGTGAGCAGACCGCTATTTAACAACAGGAATTGGGCAACTCCTCTCAAAATAAGAAACCAAGCTTTCGTTAGCTACTTTTCTCATCCCATTGTGTGTGCCCCCGGAGAGATCCCAATAGCCCCCACCTCCACAGCTAGTTACTGTATGTAGAAAGAATCTGCAGTGCCAGAATGCAAAGTGGCAGATTACTTCTGACCTTTACCTAGTTACATGATTGCCCAGCTGTCAGCTACAGACAGTAAGCTCCAGTGATAGGAAATCAGCTTGAAGGGTCCTTTGGTGATCAGGTTTCACGAGTTTTGCTGTATTTATAACGCAGTAGAAAAACCCACCTGTATTAGACCTGACACAATAGTCCCACTGATATTAGAGTGGAGTTGTGCGGGTTCTCTACAGAATGAGAACTTTAACTTTCAACATTTATATAAAAAACCCCAAACAAATAGAGGGCCATGAAACAGGGATAGGAGGAAAATAAAAAACAGTGGCTGTCTTTTAGTCAAGTTTCAACAAACTAACAACTAACTTGCCTCACACCTCAGTAAGGGCATTCTACTAAAACTGTGCCCGAATGCTGTTAATTTTCATGCACTCTGGACTCCATGGCAAGAAGCAGTTCAGTATGATTCCTAATACATCTAACAAAAAAGAAAGACAATACCAACACCCTGTGGAAGAGATTTATGGTTGCAATTATCTTTCACTTACAAGTTGATTTAGGGCCAGACTGTTTCTCTGCAACAGAGGTAGAAAGAAGGTGGGTTGAGGTAGACACACAGAAGGTCCTAAGGGAGGAAACGCTGCCCAGTGATGAAATCACTCTCCCAGGAGCTGAGACTCCTGATTTCTACTTTTGGCATTCCTGTTGCCATACTGCTAAAACCTTAGGAGGATGATGCATGATATGTAACGGAGCTAGCTTCCATGATTTTATCCATCACCATAGAATGGTTAGGGTTGGAAGGAACCTCAAAGATCATCTAGTTCCAACACCCTCCACTACACCAGGTTGCTCAAAGCCTCATCCAACCTGGCCTTGACCATTTCCAGGGATGGGGCATCCACAACTTCTCTGGGCAACCTGTTCCAGTGCCTCACCACCCTCATGGTGAAAAATTTCTTCCTTATATCTAATCAAAATCTACCCTCTTTCTGTGCTAATTACAATATAACTACTCATGGAGCACTGCCTAGAGTAAGTCAGATACTGCCTCAGAAGAGTATTATGAAGTTTAATTAACACACACAAAATAGCTGGAAACCCTGAGAGTCATTTGCTGCA
Source organism: Tauraco erythrolophus (assembly GCF_009769465.1). Classification (NCBI taxonomy): domain Eukaryota; kingdom Metazoa; phylum Chordata; class Aves; order Musophagiformes; family Musophagidae; genus Tauraco; species Tauraco erythrolophus. The sequence continues at coordinate 48,762,464 of NC_141471.1, read as the reverse complement.
TCACTGCAAGGTAGGAAGTCACAGCTGCAGAACACTAGTACTGGTAGCTGGAAAAAAAATAGCAAATGATTCCCTTGTTGCACTAGATGGGAGTATTTTCCATAACCCAGTAACACATTTTATATCAGACAGGGAAAACAAAGGCAATTCAGTACAACATGAGGTTAAACTGGAAAGAAAAAGCATTGAGAAAAAAATCTGTGGCAAAATTTTCACAGCTAACCCTTCTTGCAACATGTCAGTGAGTTATACTCTCCTCACATAAAAACTTCTTAATTACAGTCTTTGAGTATCCCCCATGGATAGTTATCCATGTCAGATTTCAGGATATTAGATTAAACAAAGAGCTTATGCTACTTGTGCAGAGTGTGAAAATTATCTTCCCACCCCCTCAATGCCTCCCCCACGTCTCTCTCCCAAGCTCCTGCCTCAGAACCAAACCGCAACGGCTGTGCCTCAGATTGAGCACTGGGCTGGTTTTGTACTGAGTCACTGATATCTAAAATCGCCTTTTCTTTTAAGAAAAAGTCACTGCTGGCAGCCATGTATCCAACACTAATTCTTCGGGAACCCTGCTGGCACACTGTACCCTGTGGTTCTTGAAAACTAAACACACATTTTGGGAAGTAGCCAATTATTTATTTCTAATCTTCGATACAAACCCCTATCCCTTTGATATTCTAACACTTCGTATGTTTCATATATAACAACTTTCATCTACAAATCATGAAGTACTTCCCAAACATATCTCTGTGCAGCAACACCACACCTTCCATGGTAAATACACCATTACAGACAAAGTGTCAGATTTTAAGATGTCTTGCCACATTTGATATTGATGTAGATAGGTCTTAGCAGTAGCCTTCAGATCAGTCAAGGCTAGCTGTCTGGCCCTTCTGGTAATTACACTGAGTAACAACCTGGTTTTGTGTTTGGGTTTTTTTAGAGATGCTAAAAGCTTTCTAAATTTGTTCATTTACTAGTCTATACACAGGAAACTTGATAGAAGCAGCAGAACCATTCTCCTCACCTGCATTGGGTTATTCATTTCACTACAAAGAATTATAAGATCTTAAAAAAAAGGATCTTTGATACGAACACAAATTTATCTCGGGGAACTACATTTGTTTAAAACTTATTTTTCCACATTCCTCTTTGCTCCCCTGGAACAGACGCACACCTTAGATGAGACTGTGCTTCCGATATCTGAAGTGGTTAGTAAATCTTTCCGCAAAGAACTGCAAAAAATCTGCAGGAAAGTAGGTGGAATGGCTTCCTCTATACTTTCACACTTCTACTGATCAGTGCAGAAAGTTTTCATACTTGAGAGTGAACACTAGGAAAATTTTTAAGGAACATGTCCCTAATAGGTTTCATCACATCACTTTCCTATGCCTTTTCTGCTGGTGCAGGGGAAAAATCATAACACTTGCTTCCTAGGAGCTGCTTATATGAAGAAAGGAAGAAAGAAGGGCTATTCCATTAGGACTGCTTTGCTCTGATCTGCCACGTGTAGAGCACACAGTTCAGGTCATTCTAATTTTGGTCTTTTATTCCTGAGGTTTCTTTAAAATAAGCAGTGTCACTTACATTAGAGAGAAATCCGGCATTAGGATTTCTCAACCTGTTGCTGGGTGAGCTATTGAAAATTACCACCTCATCTTCTTGCCAAAATTTCTTTAACAAGTTCCAAATTTCCTTCACTCCTCTGAGCCTGGAAGTTAGGTGTCCTGGAACTTGAATCACGAGAGCAGCAACATTAAGTTAGAAGAGATGCTGATGGAACAAGACTGGAAACTCAGGAAAGCCACTGGGAAGTTACGCACAAGTATGTGAAGAGCACGAAGCACTGTTTTAATACATATATATATATAACTGAAGTCGCAAGAGACAGGCATCATGTTACACATGCCTGTCTAAGTTTAGTACAAGAGAATAGGAATGCTAGCATATTTTCCTTGTAGATAAAGAGACACCATGTAAATTTATTTGATCTGAAATTACATAAGAAAATACAATGCTAACTACGATCATGAAAACATGTTGGGTTTTTTTTTGTGACTGAGAAATAGAATATTTCTACTTTTCTACAGCACAAAAGGTCAAGGGATGACAGTCCCAGGAGAAAACACAAAGATGATCCCACTTAGTGTAAAGCTGGATAAAACCAGATTGATCACCCATAAGCAGACAGCTAAAATTAACCTGGAAAGGTGTCACTAAGATGAAGGAAGATTTTCAACAGCCTAAGGGGAAGGGTGGAATTAACGGTTAAATTCTCCAAAAGGGGAAAATTAAGGCAAGAAATAAACAAGTGGAGTTTGAAAGATAAAGAAAGATGTAAGCTACTGCTGAGAAACAGAAAACTGAAGAATATAACATTATTAAGTTGCTAAAGAAAGTCCAAAATAAGAGTAGTGAGGAGGTTCCTGCCAATTGGTACCTGACAACTTCCATTCTGAAAGCTATTGGGTTGTGCGGCAGAATCAGGAAATAAAGGAGATGCTGCGTGCCTAAGACAACAGCATGTTAACCAAGATTCTACTCAAGGACATGAAGATTACATCTGAAAAGAGGAAGCAACAACTGTAACTTAATAAGCTTATTGTGATAGATGAAACATCCTTCAATTTAAAGAAAAGCACTGAGAACAAGATTTTACATGCACCATTTTTGGTGAACAGTTGCCTCTACCATAAGATAACACAACAGCTGCTAATAGACCAACTCAGAAAGAAGAATAGTACAAGGTGACTCTCTGAAGTCATTCTTAGCTTTGAATATCTCTTCTGGAGAATGGTGTGGAAAAGAAAAAAAGACTCAGCATAAAAGACAGGGTAGCTGAACCACCTGAAGATTATAGACAATATACCCCACCTCCAAAATTTGACTGAACAAGAAAGCCAGCAGTAGATGCAGCTAAATGAACAAAAAGTACAATTCTTCAGAGCTGTGCTGGTTTTGGCTGGGATAAGAGTTAATTTTCTTCATAGTAACTAGCATGGAGCTGTGTTTTGGATTTGTGCTGGAAACAGCATTGATAACACAGGGATGTTTTTGTCATTGCTGCGCAGTGCTTACACAGAGCCAAGGCCTTTGCTGCTTCTCACACCACCCCACCAGCGAGTAGGCTGGGGGTGCACGAAAAGGTGGGAGGAGATACAGCTGGGACAGCTGACCCCATCTGACCAAAGAGACACTTCATACCATATGACATCATGCTCAGTGTATCAAGAAGGAAGAAGGGGAGGACAATTGGAGTGATGGCTTCTGTCTTCTCAAGTGACTGTTACATGTGATGTAGCCCTGCTTTCCTGGACATGGCTAAACACCTACCTGCCCATGGGAAGCAGTGAATGAATTCCTTGCTTTGCTTGCTTGTGTGGCTTTTGCTTTACCTATTAAACCGTCTTTATCTCAACCCATGATTTTTCTCACTTTTTCCTCTTCTGATTCTCTCCCCCATCCCACCGAGGGGGTAAGTAAGCGAGTGGCTGAGTGGGGCTTAGATGCCAGCTGGTGTTAAACCATGACAAAGGCATTAAGAAAAAGGACTGGGACAAAGAATATAACTTTAAAAAAAGCACCAGACAATCTCTTCTTTGAATAGCTATAAAAGAAGGCAAGAATTATGACACTGATGTAATCAAAAGACAACCCCAACAGAGGATTTAGGATACTAAATACTTATCTGGTAGTCCACTAGGATGCCCAGACAAAGCTGCCTGCTGATTACGTTGTTCAATCTAGACTAAAGTCATATAATAACAGTACTCTACATTTTTAACAATCTGGACCTTCAGCAACTGCACACACATTTTCCCTCTCATTTTGTTCCCAAAGTCAAATGAAGGTAGTGCTATTACTCCATTTAACTAAAGGAAAGATTTACAGTGGATAAATTAGGTAAGTTAGCTAAGGCCATGCAAAAACATCCAGTCAGATCTTGTGTTTAAGACTATGGTCAGACAATCTTTGTCTCACTTTCTAGCAAAAAGAAATCACAATTCCTTCTGACATAGTTTATCATATACATATGTAATTTTTCCCATACTTTTTAATACACATTTAGAAAGATGCCAACAATTTAAATTTGGATGCCACACTGAAATACGTGAAAACATGAATTTATAGAACACTTGGAAGTCAAAACCTTTCCTCACTTTTAAGCACTTCTATTCAGCACTCAGCTAGCTCTTTGCAGCTATAAACAACTCCAACTACGTGCAAAAAAGGATGCTGGCTTTCACTTGGGAAACTTCACATAATGTGCTTCTGCCTTCCCACTCATGAGCATTCTTTTGACTTCTTAGCACTGCTGTTGGCATGCTAAATGCCAAAAGACACTTGTCTAAAAAAAGAATTTTTCTTTGGATTTGCTTTTACAAAGGTTTGTTTTTAAGCAATATACATCTAAATAAATCTAAGCAATCAGCACATGCATGTAAGGAGGAATAAAAAAAGATGCAAACAAACAAAAAAGAAAAGGTTATACCACAAACAGAGTTTCAAAAATGCACTTTTAGTAATCTAACATGTAACCAACAGCACAGATAGAGAAATAAATACACAAGTCACACTGTATACATTTGTAACATTTTCTATACTGACTTAATTTCCAGTATGAGGATCTTAATTTGCAGGGACCTCTTTAACACAACAAGCTGATGCTGTCTCAGCTGCAACCTCACCTTTGCAGAAAGATTAGAGTTTAAAAGTTCAGTTTGGCCTCTTTCTTGTAAGAAGCTGAACTCCAAAACTGAGTCTCTCCTGAATTTCTATAGTTTTCTGTACTCCATTTACTATTTTCAGTTCTCTTCCTGAACAGCAAGTAGTTGAAACGAAATGTGACCTTTTTACTTGCTCTAAATCTGACCTAAAAATACACAGCTGAAATTCAACAGACTGATCCTTAATCTAACTGAGGATAGGGGTGGTATGGCCTACTCATTCTGCAGAAAGATCAAACCCACTGATGTAAGAGTACTGAGCGAATAGCCAGGTCTGGTGCTTCGTTTTAGAAGCAGAATTTAGTTCTCTGCTTTGCATGATCCTGGGCTAATCTCAGTGGCCATCTGTATGGGTGGATGGGATAAGGGCATTTCCCCACCTCAAATAGCTGATACGAGGTTGTCCTCAAAACCGTGACTCATTATGGGTTGTGAGGAACCTGAGGCTACATCAGTAGACACCTAAAAGCGTCCCAGCTTTTGGTTCTATGCTTGGCAAGAAACCAGAGGAAGCACTACATATCCTGCATAACCAGGTACCCTCTGGTCTTTTTTCCAGTGCTTAGAAACCCTTTAGATTAATCTCATAGCAAGTTTGCCTTCATATCAAATTTCCCAGTCTGATTTTGCATAGTATTCTAGTTTACTTTTATACCAGCTATCAAACAAGAGGTCATACTCAGAAGCTTCCTCTGCTCACTGATAAATTCCCCACCACACTTGACTGCATTTAACTGTACCCCTAAGACTTTTTTCATCCACACTGTACATAATAGTCTCCTACCACCCCAAAAGAAATGTTATTGCTTACTCAGGAACAGTGATCAAACTTGTCAGGCCCAGATCATCAAGCAAATTATGCATACTCAATCGCATCAGTATGACCAAATGTTATCAAAATGACTGTATTTTTCATCTAGTCATGAAGAAATAATTGCAGCATCTCACATGCTACTCGAATAGATGGCTAAGTAGCAACAAGTATTCAGGTATTCTTTACTGAAGACACTTTCCTTACAGAAACAAATAAAAAAAAGCCGCAACAGTTCTCATTTGTTGACCCACATCAAAACTAGAAAAATGCATTCTTTTGGATTGTGAAGACTCTGATCTCCATACCATTATCCTTTCGATGGTGCTAAAGGAGAGGCCGCTGCCCGAGCACTCGCCATCCAAGGAGTCACACTCACAGCACCTGAGACTTCAACCGCTGGGACCGAAGTCCCATTGCAGTGGGCAACTTCAGTGAGCTGACAGGTGCCCCTTTTGACTCCTTGCTCACACACACACACTCATTCTCGGGCGCTTCCTTTTCCTTTGGACTTGACCCTAGATTTCCTGCAGCAGAGTCTCAGGATTCAGCTCGAGCTGGGTGCCTCCAGAGAGGGACCCTAGACAAAGAAATCCCTGGAAACTTATACGCTTACAACCTATACACCTGTCTCTCACGCACTCTTCACGCCCCCTTTTGATACAATGGTGATTTCTGGTCTGGGGTCTTCTAACACCTTATTGGATTCTTTCCCTGTCTCCAGGCAGGCCATTAATTGTTCTTATCTTGCCGAGTTGCAGCTTCTGCTGATGTGTGGATCCAGGAGAATTGTGGATTCAGCTGCTAAACAAAAAGGGAGAAGTGTGAATATCAATTACAGTGAAGGCCCTTCCTACAAAAGGCAAGACATTTCCAGATGTTGCTCACCAGTAGAAGGCTTCAGGCTGCGGCTCCAAAGCAGGTTGTTGCATGTCCCACAGCCAGGAGGAAATGGCCCACCTTTTGTAGGAAGGGCCTTCACCATAATTGATATTCACACTTCTCCCTTTTTGTTTAGCAGCTGAATTGATAGCAGCTGGATCCACAATTCTCCTGGATCCACAATTCTCCCTTTTGGTTTAATTGATAACAGCTGGATCCACAATTCTCCTGGATCCACACTGATGGTTGTAGCCCCCTTATCTTCTGGTATGTGCTTCTTGCGTACCTGCTTGCTAGTAGAACATGGGAAACTGAAAAAGCCCTAGACTTAGGACAAACTCCACTTAGCAACAGCCAAATCAGTGTGTTATCAACACTATTCTCATACTAAATCCAAACTACAGCCCTATATCAGCTACTAAGAAGAAAATTAACTGTATCCCAGCTGAAGTCATATCTAAGAGAAAGTTCACAGCTTGCAGTCTAAGGCTTCAGCAAGTCTTGCTACTAATGCTAAGCAATGGATTCCATTTGAGCCAGAAAATGACTACTACAATAGATGGGTTTTAAATATAATACCCTGTGACTAGTGTCCAATGTTAGCAGTAATAAACAGAGGCAAGCACAAACACACCTTATTGCTAGCTGGCTCTGTTGCTAACTCTATATCATAATGTCTGCCTTGGGAGGGCTACCTTCTGAAGCAAACTCCTTCAGGATTTAGCTCATGAAGGATCAATGACTTCTAGCGTGCTCTCGAGTAGTGACAGGGGAGAAACTCTGGATTGCTAGCTGCTATCACATCTTTTTACTTCAGGCAGCACTGGGAAACACTGCAAAGCAGAACTTCTCATTAGGGACAAGGGATCAAAAGGGCTGAAATTAGAAGAGACAGTTTGTCTGCTTTCAGTTCAAGTGGAAGTATGAAAAAGTGTTTTGAGTTATGTCACACAGGGCAAGTGTCACCACAGTTAGTAAGAACTTGCCGTGCCAGCAGATGTCAAGACAAATTACACTGCAGGACAGGCAAGCTGTACGTCACCCTCACTTCCAAAAGGGAAAGGCTTTCCCCCCACTGCCAAGAAACTGATCCCATATCCAAGTCCATTTAAATCAAACTCTTCTTATTCAAATCAAAACAGCATGGAGGGAGTACTAGAGTGATATTATGAGCAATTCTGCATATCCTTCCCTACTTGCAAGGATGAAATGCTTTGATTCTCCACCACCTTAAAACACAATCACCTCAAGGCCATAGAGTTGCATATGTAAATGGCTGACTGCAGGTTCTTGAAGCCACTCCTTACCATGCTGATGAAAGATGTCTCACTGTCCCTTGTGCTCCTGGGTCTGTACCCATCTAATCTTTCTTGTCTCTTTCATCATACGCTCTTTGCGGAAAGGTGCATTTGCAATTTATGCCGGAGCCAACGCAGTACCCAGCACAACTGAGGCCTCATCAATGCCTGGGGTCCCTCAGCACTACTAGTAAAAGAGAGTAATAGGAACATCGAATTCAGTGCACCAGAAAGGAGAAAGACAGGACTAATTCATAAGCAAAATCAATTTATTTTATTTAACTATAAGGAAATCTTTCACTGAACTGTGAACTCCTAGCAAAGTGAACTGGTTTTGATTCAGCTATCCTGAAGTTTGAAAATAAATATTTCAATTACAAGTCCCCAGTTCTTCCATATAGAAAACAAAGATATCTTTATGTTCTGCAGAGGAAAAAAAAAAACAAGAGCAACAAAACATTTTCATAAGTTGAAGGAAATTTTTATTCAGTTTTGAACTTTTTTAATACATGACTTCACAGAAGTTTTCAGGTGCTGCTTCTTCAGGCTTGCATTTAAAACTTAGATTGCTGAAAAAAAATTAACTAAAACTCACTAGCTGCTGCTAATATCGGAATACCTGTGTTGGGTATAAACCAGAAGGTAGTCTGTTCCTTCACTTGCTAAGCTTTGTTTGCTGTTTCAATCATTTTTCAGCTACAAAAGGATAAACACACCTAGAAGGCTATCAAGAATAATGTCCACAAATAAATGACAATATACAATTTCAGGAATTCAAGGTCTGGCTTTGATTTAAGCCACTATTGCCTCCAGTTATTTATTTTATTCTACAGCCACAGGCTATCATCCCAAATAGAAGAGTCACTATAGTAGACCATCTCAGGTGCTTTAAAGCAGAAAGTACACAGCACTGAAAGACCAATGAAATTTTAAGTGAAGATTGAGACCAGACTTAGAAGTAGCTAGGCTGCAAGCTCACATTTCCACATGACAGCTCTGCAGGGATGACAGCCTTTGGCAAATGAAAACTAACAAAGCCACTCTGAGGGCTCTAACAACACTTTTGCTGTGAATAAGTGCCTATAAATCTAGTTAACTAAGACACTGTAGATGCTCTGACCCTATACATTTTTCTTAGCCACTAGTACCAGTTCTTTTCAGAAAGGACTCAATTTATGTGCAACTCTGTCTGTCATTGACTTGTGTTCTGAATGGCTGGACTTGAGCTATGTCTGTGTAAGCAGAATTTGCCTCCATGTATTCATTCTCTATCCCCACAATGGCTGCTGCAAGAATGTAAATCCTATTTGGAAGGATTACTTGCCATGCAACAGCCAGAGGCCCTGTCCAAGGCTGGGCTCCCTCCCATGCCAAGCAGCACAAACTCAGAAACTCTGATTCAGAGAAGGACACGATTCAAGCAGGCAAGGTGGCTACACGAAACAGTATTTTCATTGCACATATGCAGAACCAAAGCTGTCATTCCCCTCCCCACCTGGTATATCAGAAATTTGCACTAATGCTGGGGATTTAATAAAATGCAAGTGTAAAGAAGTTCAAACAAGAAAGCACAGACCAGAAGAGCATTTATACTTGTGGAAGCTGGCAATAACTGATGGCAATACAGATTCCACTGAAGCACTTTGTGGACACCAGGGGTCACACAAACATCTGTGAGAAGAAATAAAACTCTTCAGAGATCTGATCTAGATAGCAGACACTTCTTACAGGTGTTTCTGGTCTATGTACATTTCTCCATAACAACAATTACAGAAAATTATTGGAATGTCCCAAGTACTCAAGAGTTTGAATGTGTTTCTCCTTGTAAGTTGTATTTGCTATTGCTTATCTTTGCATTTTCTAAATACTTCACACATTTCATACCTGTTATTTCATCACACAAGGGACCACCTCCTGTTTCTATAGGATGCTGTGCGACAGGTCTGTTACATTCCCACCTTAAGAAGAGGATCCCTTCCATTTAGTTCTTCCACAAAAGAAAAATGAGAGACATGTCTCTCATGCTTGTGAAAATGGCAGACTGGTAACACCAGACACTGGTGGCCAGTATTGCCATACAGATCAGAAGCAATGGCAGTGTATCGCCCCAGTACAGGCAGTTCCCTCATCATTTAACACTGGCTAGTGAAAAATGGAGAAATGGAGAGTCACACTGACTTCAGCTGAAAGTCCTCTCTAGGTTAAAGCAGACACCAACTAAGACCAGCTGTAACTTTTTGCAACTGCACAGCTGCCCAATTTGAGCTCCTGAGCGACACAGAGCTGGCAGCATGGTTTTGCATTTGCTCTGTAGCAACCTTGTGTTGATCACAATTGTTAGAATACAAAGTCATCCCATATAGTCATAGCCTAACCGTGCAGGACTACATCTTGGAAATGATAAATTTTACTTTAAAATTGGTTTGTTTCATGTCTTTCTCAACTGCTTCTACCAGTTCCAAATAAGTTTTTGGAAAAATAATAAAAAAAACCCACAACACCACAATCTGTGCTTTGTATCTTCCCTGAAAACAACTCAGTAAAGGAAGCTTTCAGAATATGTGACAGTATACCCAGGCATCAGGCAAAAGATGCCAAGAAAACGTGTCAAGCTCTCCACCACCCTTGGCTTAGAACAATATGTAATTAATTTTTATTGGAATAGATAAGAAAAATGCAGCAGTTTTTGTAAACAAACCATATAACAATTCGGAAAGTAAAAGAACACTAAGACTGTACAAAGAAAATGGCATAACTTGCATCTCCAGTTAGAGACGTTTTCTCCTGATTAAGACCCTGCACTAAGTAGTACGGGTTTCAAGTCTACTTCAACCTACAGCAATTAACAAGAACATAAAAAAGATGCCTTAGTAAGTGGAAAGGTCTCCTATTAGCACATGCTAAAAATAGACAACCTATAGAGCTATCTGAATAGGTACTTCACATAATAAAACTTTGTATTTTACAGGCCCTGATGACCCACATTTGTCATTGACTTTCAAAAGTTGAGGCCTTTTTGGGTCTGAATATAGTCCAGTTAGACATTAATTGTAGGCCACAGCTATTAGCAGTAAGCCACTAGACTGCACAAGTTTTGCAGAACACCTCCACTACCATCTTGGGCAGTGCCACAAGAGAGAGCTGCACTGCACTGAAGTAAAACAAACCAGCAGAAAAGTCTTTTTGCGTCTTACCTTGTAATAAGAAGAGCAAATGCCTTCAAACATATCTATATCCATACAGTCCATTGGTTCGGATCTTTATGGTAATAGCAACTCCTCTAGCTTCTTGTTTTCTTATTTTTAATCTGCCAGCTGGTGCAACCTGTAAATTTACAGAAGTGGATGTGTTATTCCAAGATGTTTATTCATCTCATTCTACAAGGCATTCAATTTAAATATATATGGCTCTGTGCCATGTGGCTCCTATTGCTCTCCAGAGCTTTCCGTGTAATGGATTACAGACCACAATGTTTCTGCAGGTTATTGACTTTTGGGAATATAAGTAGAGAACTCTTTAGGATTTCTTTGCAGACTTTCTAGAACATCATACTCCATTATGTGTATATCTTATATATTTGAGAACATGCTCCTATCTTATGAAATTCAAACACTTTTCTGTACAAAAAAAGTGGCATAACTTGCATCTCTGAATTGTCAATTTCTTTGTCAATTTATCTGTTAAAAGCTGATTCATGTGGAAAGGGATTAAGTTACATTTAAACACCAGTTCAGGAATAGGAATGCCACTAACTGAGAAACTGGAGGTTAACAGAGCAGCCAAGATTTATGTTCTTCTGTTTCTACCAATTAAGGTAAAAAAAGAAAAAACAACTTCCAAAAAAATGACTTCAAACCGCAATCAAAGCTTTTCAGAAGGAGAGTGAATTACTGGGACAGCAGGAAAATTCAGTCAGAGGGATTTTTGTTTCGGTAAAACTACTCAGGGAATCACAGTGAGACTCTTCAAACGTATCTATAGGTGCAGTGCCTTCCAGGTACTTAAATTTGGTCATCCAAACCAAAAGGACCTCTGAAAAACAAGCAATAGGTTCTCTGCTTGAGCACTACAGTTTTGATTGGTGAAAGCTATGAGGTACTCACTTATATATGCTTGACTCCCCACTGCAGACCGTACAGCATATAGAGCATTAACTATATACCTGACAGAAACCCCTTCCCACCCCTGATATCTTGATCCTCTATATGCAGGAGTCACAAGCAGAACACATTTTCATGGTGGATTTTACAAAAACATATTTAGTTTCATGGAAGTTCAATTAAACAATGGAGTGCCATTATCTTTTTCCTGGCAGACAGTCATTCCATGTTAGTTCAGATCTGCTTTGCTGAGCTATGTTCAACTTCTCAAAGCATTTGACTGCTTCATTATGAGATTTCACCAGATAGCCCTGACTCCAGCACCACCATGGCACAGAAAATGGAATGCACATCACCTACTGCTTTCCACATTTTAGATGCTGCTGCTTAAAAGCTGCCCCTGCCCTCTACAAAAACAGTTTACAAGTATTTCAAAAGTTAGCATAGCTTCATGTAGATACAGTTTGTAGTATACGCATCTTGTCTAGGCTGCTCTCTCCTTCCCTTTTTTTTTTTACCATGGAAAATTGAAAATTAATTCACTTCAGTCAGAATGCCTAAAATCATCAGTGATGACATTTTAGACTATATTAACCACTTGTAGCCTTACGTTCTGGTGTAAATTCCCACCACAAAGGACAGCACACAAAGCCACTCTGTCCCTGCACTGATGGCACAAGGTTCATCTGATTTAATTGCCATTTAAACCTGAAATTCCTGATGAAGCCAGAAAAGGCTTTGATGCTGGAGATGCTTCAAGTGAGCTGTGCCTCCTCCTCAGTGCAGACAGATCTGAAAGGTCATGCACAATTACCCTAGAGTCCTTGACTCTGAATCTCCAGATGACTCCAAACCATATATAGGCTCTCCTCTTCCCTCCAGCAACTTTCAGGACTTGATTTGAGTGAAGAACAAGATTTGTCCTTCAGAAGTACTGGCTAAGATGAGTGCCATGACTTAGCATGGAAAAAATACAACATTCATTCTTACAAATTAAGCAGCAGAATGCAAATTGCTAGGAAGAAATACTAAGAATGCCTCACTATGCAGACTATCTGAACATTTCCCGACTGTACTTTTATTCAATCCATGGTCTGAGACCTCTCTAATTAGGCCAAAACCTCCCTCTTCATGACAGCGGAGCATGTAGAAACTGGCATGGGGAATCAGTTTGCACTGTGATTCCATTGTATATTACAACTGTTATATCATGCTTGTGTTGTGATTTCAGCATTAAGCTATATCACTCTTCTGAATCAAAATCCAGTGTAATGTCAAATATCTTCACATGAGAAAATCTAGTATTAAAACATCAAACCCTCCCACCAGCTCAGACCTGTTGGATAGACTGGAGCCTTCAGGTCATAACAGGCGGCTGCCAAGTCTCCTTAGCACTACATGGCCAACCATCTTGGTGAGAAGGTGATCAATCTCCGTGTCCCTGTAGCACCAAGGAGACCTGAAGCAAGCAGAGTGGAGACAGAGGAGAGTGGCTGCTGTCCTTCGGATAGTGGGCCAAAGAGGCACTTCACTGAATCACGGACTAGATCAGTCAACTTGGCAGGAAGAAGCAGTAAATTAAGAAAAGGGACCTTGGTGACACAGGCTTTGGCACACGCCTGGATGCAGGTAAAGAGAACTCTGATGGCATACCACTCCCACAACACTACTGAAGAAGTGATTTCAGTTCAAAGGAAAAATTGGTTGTCATGTGCCAAATTCCTATAGAATAAGGACTCTGTGTATGCAATCATGTCAATTATGTGACTGCAGGGATAGATCCGAAGTAGCCTGCACTGGAGAACAAAGAGGAATGAGCCAAGAGCAGCAAGCAAGATAAAGAGTGAAAAGACATCTAAAACTTTTTTCTTGATTGATCACCACGATTAATTACCCTCATGATGCACAGGCTCGGCTCAAATGCCAATAGAAACAGAAATTAATAGGAGAGCCCCTTGAGTTTACTATTATAAATAGAATGCTACAATATTATTTTGTATTCATACCTTGGATGTATACTATTCCTAGTCCTTTGTATATAATATTGATATTATTTTGTGTTTTCCTACATAATGATAGACATTACATGAACTATTAACAAAATCCCTGGAGTGTCTTCAAGTGTCTGGTTACATGATATGCCTTTAACTATTTACTCAGAAACTAAAGCAAAGAGAGCTGTTTGAGAGATAATATACATCTTGACTAGCAGTAGCTAGTCAAGATTTCAGTCACAGTGAAATCAGCAAGTCCTGATTTCAGTCACACTGTTAATCTACATATGAAAAAAACAAACACAACAAAGTCGAGCAAAGGAGCATTAGCAATACGTAAAAATGATTGCATTGCTTTCAGCTCCGCTTACAGATGTTAGCTTAACCTCTTAAAACTGTGCCAAGTGAAAAGCTGATCTTAATTCTCCTGTGTGTGCTCAGGTACAGAGAGTATTCTGCCTGCACCTCTCTAACCTGAAGCTGCAGAACATGCTATAAGCCATTGCTTTAGTAGCTTGGCACAGATCACACGGATCACACTTCTAAAGTTTCTGAACAGGAACACAATTGATCAAGCAAAATCCCTCTATTTTATGTGTCTTGGGTGGCTTCCAATCTTCTGGAAGAAAAAAACATGATAGGCAAGGTACACAAAGGGCAGACAGGTACTGCTCCATTGATTGTGACTGACCTATTTACAATGGATGTGGATCTGGACCACTGACAAGGACAAAGCTGCAACTATTTCTCAGATATGAAAAACTCCCAATACATCTCTTATTTCTAAACATGAAAGACTTATATGCTCAAATGTACATGCATACGTATTATGAAACTCCACAGTGAATCTTATTGCACAACCTCCATTTTAAGGACCACCATAAAAGACTCCTAAACGTAGTCCTGCATCATCTATTCTATAAGACTACCACTGGATTACAGTCTGAATGCCAGGGATCCCTTAAGTGATCACAGAAGGCTTCTTTCACCATCGATTCCCCCATGTCTTCCACAACTAACATACTGAACTAGCATCTTGTCATAACACTATATTTGCTCCTTTGAAGCATCATGATGCTTTATGTAAAGGCCCTTCCTGGAAAAATCTGCCTTACTAGGCAGAGCTTACTAAAGCAATGTGAGCTGCCCAGCCAAACTTTTTATTAGATCATACCAAAACTGGCAGAACTATGCCATTGCAAAGACTGTTGCAAAGGAAAGTGTCCTGGCTGCCCTGGAAGTGTATATACCAACCTCAGAACAAAACTCGCACATCCTTTTTGATTCATACAAGGTGACTGTTTGTAGCTGCAGGATGTATTAAATCCTGCTTAAATTACCAAGCATAAGAGCACTTGTGGATTGACATTCAAGACTTTGTTATTCCCTCAATAGCATTATGATGAGGCTGAGGTAAACCAGCCTGCTGCAGCCAACATACTGGCTCCAGTTGTCTGTATTGCTCTGCACGCTCTCGCCCCCCCCAACCCTTTCCTCTGTTGTTTTATCTTCTTCCTCCCTTCTTGTTTAGTCCTTCCTCTCCTTTCATATCAGTACAGGTTGGAGGGTAACTGGCTGGGAGACCAACTTTGCAGAGAAAGACCTAGGAGCCCCACTGGACAAGTTGACCATAAGCCAGAAGCATGTCCTTGTGACGAAGTGAGATTAAAGAAGATGGAACCAGACTCTTTTCAGGTGTGACAAATCAAATAACAAGTGGAAACAAGCACAGACCAAAACACAGGCAATTCCATGCAAAAATAAGAAACTCTCACTGTGAGGGTGGTCCAACACAGGTACAGGTCACTCAGAGAGGCTGTGGAGTCTCCATTCCCAGAGACTGGAGATACACAAAACCCAGCCGGACACAGCCTGCTCTAGATGCTTTGAGCAGAGGGTTGGACTAGACAACCTCCAGAGCTTCCTGCAACCTCAGCCATTCTGTGAGTCTGCAAACAGAGCCCTGTTCCCTAACTTTTATTATTATTTTTTAAACAAGCATGCTACTGACATAGCTAAGTTGAAAACCTGATCCTGAACAGTGGGACAAGAATTGAATTTGAGGTCTCTATGCTTTATGGATGCAATGGACTGATGAAACAATGACCTTGAAAATTAAACTAGATATTAGAGATGGTCTTTAAGAATCATACAACACCTCTTGTGCTTTTCTTCAAAGAAAAAGCTCCAGTGGTCACTGCTGCTTGCTTTAAGATCAGTAGTTCTGCTTGCAGCATTTAACGTGTTTCCCACTTGTGGCATTATGTTTATGTCTTGCCTTTTATATCACGCTCCCAAACGGAGACTGCCAAAGCAATTTTAGTTAGCAAACCCTTTCCTCAGTGTCACAGCACACTGTATAAAACCTATTTTCTGATGGAGAAGGAATGATGAGAGAGTAGAGAGAATTCATTCCCATAATAAATAACAAGTTGGACCCTCACCCAGTGCTCAAGAAAGCTTTGCAAAGGAATAACCAGCTAGCGAGCCAGCTCATACACTTCTTTCAGTGAATGTTATCAGCAAACCAAAGGTCACAATGATTGCTTTAACTACAGACTACATATATCGTCATCAGTGACAAGGACTACCCAGTATCAAGCAGATGCATCATGTTCTTACCCAAAGAGGTGGTCAAGTGTTCTGCATGATCCATCTCCTCCATCAGCCAGGAGGAAGAGATGGGTCATTCTTTCCCATACCCAGCACTCCTTATTGCAACAGTTACCGTATTCCTGTCATTAATGATCTATAGGTAACACCTCTAACGCAAGTTTGAAAAGCTTTATTTACACCACAAAGTAGGTCCAAAATTAAAATCTGGTCTCACTCCTATATCTTTTGAAAAATAACTCAGTCTTCAGTCAGACAAGAGAGTCAACTATGAACCTTTCTTTTTTGTGGATCTTAAGTTAGAAACTTAACAGCAATTTTCATTTTTCCTACTTTTTTTTTTTTTTTTTTTACTGTGGCCAACACATGCCTCCAGCCAAGTTATTTGCAGTCACCCCACAGTAACTGTGTTGTCTAAGGGTTTCCTTAGAATAATTCAGGAATGACATGATAGTTTTTGGTCCACTTCAACTTGTACTCATTTTAAGTTAACCATCTTCAGTATCACAGTCATAAATTCACAACCTATCACTCAAAGGAGATCTGTTGCAGACATCACGTTGTCTTTAGTTGTACTCCACCACACAGATGAGCTTTGGATGCAAAAATTTCATATCTATTCATAAATTTTTTGCTTATTAATTCATCTAGTAGTTTAGTAAATACAGCCAGGCATATCAGTTCATATATTCCACAAACAAGAATGTCGTGAAACAATTCTGTGAAAGTTTTTACACAGATTCATTAACTCTGAGCAGAATAAATCATTTGCAAGTATATACACCAGAATTTATGTGTACATTAATTGCCCGTATTTACCTGGCAATTCATTAACCTGATTTACAGCATAGCCAAAAACTCTGGTCTAGCTATAATCCTCAGGGAAGAATTTGTTTACCTGCTATGAACTAGACCAGAGCATGAGTTGGTTGGGTTTTGCTGATGCAACAGAGGTCTGTTGCATGCCCACCGAGGGACTTGGGTTAGCTAAACTCTTGCTATGGGCAGCTGCTGGCTGTGAAGAAATGCAATCCGTGCTGATTCAGCTTAGCTGTTAAGGCAAAACTCAGCCCTGGCAAAAGCTCCAAGGGAAGGCAGCACCACAGCAGATGCTACAGCACAAGCACTTAGGAATATTGTCTCCTGTTGCCAAGAGAGGAAAGATTGCCCAGTGTTTTCAAACTTTAAGGCAGTCAGTGTCAATACGTAAAATGTCTTTAATGTATGCACATTATTGCAGTTATTTTAGCATTATATTGGCACATCAGTTTTATTAGCAGAAATAAGAGGCCTTGTCAATTATAAATTTGAGTTTTATTTTATTCTGCATTATGCTATTGTAAGTGCAGACCCTGTATACAATCGCATAATTGCATCTCTACCATTGTAGCACTTGTAATTGCCTTCCCTCTTTATTTAATCTCTCCAGCGGAAAGACTAAAGTTCAACCTATTCCATATCTGGCATTAATCTAGAGAACATCACTTTACAAGGGTAGAGTAAATTCCATCAGTCCTAATAGGATTAAAGGTATTTCTGTGGTTTTCACATCCTCAGAAGTAACAAATATATTTTTAAAGGACTAGTTTGTGCTCACACAGTTGATTAGCGTAGTCCAGCACAATCAGAATAGCTGGTATTAAATTTGCCATAATAATTTCACTGCATCTGCATCAAAGATTACTTTACAATTAGGACCTACAGTAAGTCTGCTACATGAACTAGAGAGTAGGTCACTCTGGGACAACTGCACAGTAGGCAATAGTCAATTGCTTGCATGTGTGGATTTAGGTCTAATTAATATAGTTTTTAAGTGAAGTCACTAGAATATTTTCAGATACCAGCAGTGTCACTGTTACTATAGTGTTATCTACTCCTGCAATTTATCTAGTTAAAATCACTCTGCAAATGTAAGAGTCAGAACTTAATGTAGATTTGAACAGTTGCATCTGCTTCCCAGAGGTACTGCTGCAAAGCATCAGAAGAAAATTATAGCTTTTTAAAAATTTGCTTTTGAATTGCATTCTTTAATCTACTATTTCGCGTCATGTCCCCTCTCAAAAGCCAGCTGTAAAATGACAGCCTCATTCATCAGAAGCACATTCCCATTGCTGATTTACCTCCTGAGGCAGTCAAAGGGTCATTTTTAAATATTAAATTGTCAATAGGATAAAGAGGGACTGATCCTACTTGCTTAATTAGCAGCTTTTTCCACAGAAGCCTCTCCATATAAAGGACTCCCTCCATAGACCTTGAATGCCTGACTGCTTTCTGCAGTTGAGAGGTGGATTTTCTGTTAGATTACATATTTTGTGGTCCTGCTGCACAAGCACAGCCATTTATTCGTAGCATAGTTCAGTTTACTTCCCAATTCTTCCTACAGAAGTCAGTTCAATCCTTAATTATTTATCCATAGCTGGTTTTTCTAATCTCTGTTATAACCCATCTATTCAATCTAGGTTTTGAAACATTTTCCTGAAATAGTCATCTGGTCCCTCCTACTATTTGAGAGAAATACACGAAGGCTGTCTCTCGTAAACCGCCTAGATAAAAGGTACTGCCTATCACAGTACTACGACAAGCTTTTTCATTTGGCTATTCTCCAAGACCCGTTTAAAGAAGGACATCATTTTTCATGCAGTGTTCTACTTTAAATACAACATGCAAGCCACAGGCTCCCAGCTCATTACGGCATGGAGCAGTCTCACGCCTTCGGTCGGGTATTACCAATATGCATCTCGGCGAACATATGCTCGCTGGTCGTGACAAGCGCCTTGTAGTTTCTGCTTAAAAAAAATTATAAATAATATCTTGCCTTCTACAAGAGCTGTGATGCTTTTCATGCAATGATAGATACTAATGTCACCTTCCCTCGCAGCTCCCACCCATTCAGAAAGAGTGGAAACGATCCATGCGCGATGTTCAGTACGTGCCTACCACTCAAACTGCTTATTCACATACAGCCGAGCCCACCAAGACGCAGAAAGACAGTTACAATGCAATGCTTTTTGAACTACCAGCGCGAACCACCAGGCAGCTGCCGCTTCACATCATATTTTGTAAAATAAGAAGAAAACCGGTGAGCAAACGCGACTCAGAAGCGGAACCCCATCCTTCCCCCTTCCCAATCCCTCACCCCACACCCGAACCAACCCCGCAGCACCCGCCCCGGCGGCCGAGCCCCGGGAAGAAGGAGCCGCCGCCGCCGCCGCTTACCTCCGCCGCGGCGCCGGCTCCCCCCGCGCTGCGGAGCGAGGGGCGCTGCTGGCGGGCGGGCGGGCACGCGCCGCCGCGCGGCGGCTCCCCCGGCGGCGCGGGCGGGGCCGGCGGCGGCCCGTCCTCCCCGGGAAGGGGCCCCACCCGCGGCGGCGGGGCGGGGGGTGGCGGAGTGGCGGCGGTGGCGGCTGCTGTTGCGGGGGCGCGGGGCGGCGGCGAGCGAGGCGCCGGCAGCGAATGTGAATATGGAGCCGCCGGTGCGGCAGCGGGGGAAGATTAGGGGCAGGGTTTTACAGGGGCTGTACGGGATTAGGGATAAGTGCGCCGCAAGGGGAAGGGCGGTGCTGAGGGGGGGCAGGCCGGGAAGGTTAAACGCACAACAAAAGCAGGTGATAGCAATGTGGCCTTAAAAACGCAATCACAGGTGGCCGCCACAGCGGTTTGCTCCGGACGGCCCCTATCGCTGCAAGCAGTGGGCGGTCTGCGATTCCGACGGGGTGTCACCGCTCCGACTCCCACCGGGGCAGCGCTGACCGTGCCGCACCCGGCTGGAAGAGACCCACTGGGGAAATTTGCCGAGGCTGTAGGCAAGGGAATGCTTCTAGGGATGCTGGTGTGGCTACTCCCAGAGAAACTGAGCCTTGGAAGTGCATATGCAGAATCTGCCAGTTCCCAACTTAGATCCCTTCCAGTTTAATGCCTTGCCCTATGCGCTACTGCTTGCTGAAGATTTTAAGTCCTCATTCTTCTTCCCTCATTAACCATAATCATTATTGGTTTCTATTTTTCTACATTCACCGATAGAGGGAAAAATCCTTTTTTTACTTACCTTTTTGCCTTGGGTTTTCTGTTGCTGTAGAATTCTCAACAGCCACACCTGCTACATCTATCTTCTGCCAGTGTAGGCTGTTTTTATTTTCTATTACTGCAATGGAAATGTTGAGCGTGTCAGGAATCCAGTGTGTAAAGCTTCAGACATACATGGTAGGTCGTAGCAATGAGTTGGATCCAGCTGCCTGGTTGCTCAGCTTTTCATTCCAGAGGCTTTGCAGTCTTCCTTCCAATTAAAGAAAGAGTTGCTGCTGGTAAATTATTACCAACGTTTACGCTTTCCTTTGTCAGTGCAAGAGCATCAACCGCTGCCTTGTTTTTAAGGCTTTCCCTTCTCTTTTCTTCTTTTGCCCAATATCTCCTTCGAGTTGTCACATACTAATAACAAAATTAATAGCTGAGGCCATGTCACACACCAACAACTAACAACATCTGTAGTCAGTTATGTTTTCAAGTCATAGTACAAATATGAAACAATTAGGCTAAATGTGCTGATTGCACTGTGATAACGAAGTAACTCATTACTCACTAGGAAGTGTAAGATTCCCAGCCTCCTATATGAAGAGCAAATAGACAGAAGGACAATTTCTCAGATCAGCATCCTCAATTATGTCTGCCAGTCTGTGGATACTCCAGTTTATAATGCTCAAACTAAGTAAACTGATGGCCAGTTTATAGACTCCGTAGTGTAGTCAAGAGCCTTTAGAGAAGGAGAGAGAATTAGTGCTTAAATGTTTGGCAACAACAGGTCTGCACATGTGAAATAAATCTTTCCATCTACATTAAGTGCCCAACTAAGGACTGTGAAAATCCCAGCTGTAAATGCCCAATTCAGCTTTGCCACAGGCAGTGCTTTCTAGCAATCAGTGGGATCAATCATGTCCTCCCTGAGGAAGCTTTGCTTGCCACAAATATTTTAAAAGTTCCTTTTCCCAGGTTTTATGCACATACTGTACCTTTGCTAGCAATGGAGTTGATAGTAGCAGGAAAATTACTGGAGTTGGGTAACAGAGGGCTTCATATCCCTTTCTGACAGAGTAGACCTGATGCAGATGTGTTGGAAATGGAGTCACTGTTCTTTGCTCAAGAAGAACAGGTTTCTTTTCGCTAGGAATTAAGCCTCAGTCCAGATTAAATGAGAAAAGGAGCATCAGTTTGCTTAATCTTCCTTCTGCCCTATATGGAATAAGGCAACAGTCCGGAGTTAAAAAGTACCCCTATGCTCAACACAGAGGGGATTTGTTTGGCAAAATGTCTATCAACTCCAATATCCTTTTAAAATAATTTTGTTCTGTAAAAGCTTTTTCTTCTATAGTTGCGTCATGCAATTCAGGAGGAAATCTCGGCTGCTGAGAAAACATTATCCCAGGGTTCACATAGACCACATATGAAAACCATGTTTCAGGGAAATCGCTTGTCTGTCTATTTTCAACATACCTGAGTTTAACCACTTTAACCTCGGGTAGTTTGCAGGTTGTTTTTAACTAGCCAGCGTTACTTATTCACAGGTTAAAAGATGTTTCCTGAAGAAGACTAAGGTTCAGCCTCTTCAGAGATCTACAATTTAGAGAGGTTATGGCTTGTCTCTGGTCAAAAGCCAACAAGCTTGACTCCTTTGAGGCACTATACTTCATAAGTAATTATAAAGAACAAATGAGAAGGTTCGATATTTCTTCCTCACTGGCGCAAAATTCATTTTGATATTATAACTATAGTTATAAGAAATTTCAAAATCCTCATGGGATTTATAAAAGCACAAGACATTATTCATTCTTGTAACTAATGAAAAATAAAAAAGGTTGTTCCGAACCAAAATAAATGGCATTTTTCAGTGCATAGAGAATCCAAATTGACTTGTTTTATATAAAACGTAAAATTTGTCTTTGTGAAATGGATGGAAGTTGTAAAGTGGGATGGAGAAGGGTATACACATGAATTCTAGAGAAAAATGCCTTTGTTCACGAAGTACTCCTTAGCACTCGTGAGAACTGAAGCCTGATAGATCTCCGTCAGCTTCAAAAGGGTCTAGATGAGATGCACAAGCAACACTGATCCAGTGTGAATAAGATATCCATGTAGGAGCCAGGGGAAGTTGGGTATCTCTTCCTGAGCCTGCCATCAAGCTACTGCATTTTTCTGACAAGCCAAGTCATTTCTCAAGCTCTTCTTTTTCTCCCCTATCATGGGCTAACTTGGCTTCAAACTCCCTGGGACAGACATAGTCTTTAAATACAGCACACAGACAAAAAAAAGTTCCCAATTTCAGCTAGGAATAGTAGGTACAATATCAACAAGCAACAAAATTTACAGAACCAGAGCCAGCAAACTAATTAATTCTGAATTTTTCAGTGTCCTTTTGAAAATGTGCCCAGAGAGCCACTCTCTTGGACAATGCAGGAGAGATTCTGTGGTCAACTGTCGGAGCTACAACCAGGAGGAGCCACAGATGAGCCCTCTACGACTGTAACCATTCCTTCTCTCTGCAGACCAGTCGCATGGTGAGTAACAAACACCCAGCAGGAGCTTATAAATATGCAATTTAAAAAACTGAATCAGTCTGTCACTGGAAGGAAAAGTATACAGAACTTATTACACAGTATTTTTCCACCCCCTTCTTATTCTAGAAGGACTATAATTATTCCCTGTTGCTGGAGCTGTACAGTAGTAATCCCTCTCCTCCTACATGCTTCATTTACAACTTGAGAGCTAACAGCCTATTAAGTTTTTAATAAATTATACTAAAATATTGTGGCACTGTTCTAAAAATAAAACCCAGAGATGAGTTGTTATGTGCATAAAACTATCCCTTAAACACTTGATTTTTTTTACAAAAATGTCTTGGCTTATAAACATCTGTAATCATAAATGCTTCTCAGAAAAGCACTGGCAGTGAATTTGTAGTATTAGAGTCACTTTTCTAAATGAGAAAGCTTTTTCCTTTTCACTATTAATCTCTTACTCTTTTATCTCAAATTTAATTCATCTCTAGGTCTTTACAAAGTCATGAAATTATTAATGTGCTAGAAAGGATAAGATAGTATGAAAGAAAGACCTCACAAAGATTCGATAAAATTAACAGTAAAAATACTGGGAAGCATATGGAAAATATTGGACTTCATTCATTCAGGACTGCAACATTGGCTTGAGCCATTTTAGAAAGTTTTAAAAATAATACTTTTCATTTTGCATTCACAGGACTAATTTTGATGGAGAACTTAGATAATAGCAGGCAGTGGAGTGTTCTCTTATTACCATCTTTTGTATTTATGCTTATGCGTAACATTGGGTCCCCGAATCCATGGCTAAAATATTTAACTAGAGTAGTCAGCTTTTCAGGCATCTCTTGAACATTCACCTGCTTCCCTGGCAATCATAGAAGCTGTAAATGCCTAGCAGCTCTAAGACTCAGAAATGTTTACTTAAATCTTCCAGTACTTAAAGGGGGACTACAGGAAAGCTGGAGAGGGACTTTTTACAAGGGCGTGTAGTGATAGGACAAGGGGCAATGGATTTAAACTGAAAGAGGGGAGATTTAGATTAGATCTAAGGAAGAAATTCTTCACTATGAGTATGGTGAAGCACCAGAACAGGTTGCCCAGAGGAGTTGTGGATGCCCTATCCCTGGAAATGTTCAAGGCCAGGTTGGATGAGGCTTTGGGCAGCCTGGTGTAGTGGAGGGTTTCCCTGCCCATGGCAGGGGGGTTGGAACTAGATGATCTTTGAGGTCCCTTCCAACCCTAACCATATGATTCTATGATCTCTATATGTGCTCCTCAAAGTCTAACATTAAGCCTACAAACTTCAAAAACCTTAAACTTCATATCTAGGGGATTTCTATCCTTTTCTGTCTCTCGCAATCAACTTATAGCGCCCCAGAATTTGTAAAGAAGAGAAAGAGAAGGACAGAAGAACCAAAAGATGATCAGATATGAGTGCCAAAGCCATTTACACATAGGACATGTTTACATATTGAATAGCTTGAGGAAAGCATTCACAGATTTGGTTTTGATGCATATTACTCAAGATGGGCTCTCAAAAAGGTAGCTGTTAATAGAGGAAAGTTGTTCTTGTGCTGGTTACATGAACATACCAGAAGTTTCCAAGCATTTAATTAAGCAAATAATATCTTAAAGATGGAAAAGAAGGAATATACTAAAAATACAAAATCTTAAACAAAACAAAAAAAAATTACCAAAGCTTTAAAAGTTCTCAGAGGGAAGAAAAAAGCTGAAGCCTTACAGAAAAAATAAAAAGACTTTGAGAGCACTATTCTTTGGAATAGACTGCAGCTGTTTACGTATTCTGCTGAAGAGCAGGGAGTATACCATTGAAAAGAGTAAGTTAGAATATAGAATTTTCAATGCTTGTCACAATTATTTTAATCAAGTCCTCTAAATATTACAGATCAGGCTTCAAAACATTAATGTTTTTCTTATAAATGTGCTGAAGAGACTATTCAAAACCAGAGGTGTTGAGGATATATACATACCTCACCCATATCTCAATGAAACACATTTCTGAGGATGATCACTGGTAACTGAGAGTAAAAATAGGGATATTTTGTTCAGCACAGCTGTCTGAGAGTAGTTTACATGGAGAAAAGTATTTCTTACAACATGCCAGCAAAGAAATCTAGTTTAAAGAAGCCCTCAGTCATAAAGATCTCCTACTGCTGTTGGAGCAATCACTACTGTCAGGAGCCGTCTTCCTGAAGGGTCACCACATCACACTGAAACAGTGGAGGCTTAAACTTCCACTTCTATCGGTGTCAGAAATAACAACAGTGGAACAGCAGGGAGGAAACTCAGGCACTGTGGACAGCAAGGGACAGAGAAGATCTCCCCTCATGGCGTGCCTAAGCCTCTTCAACAATCCATGCATCTTCATAAACTGTCCCATAATCTGTAGTGTTTTGTTGCTGCTGCCTTTTCCTTCATCTTAGGTGTTTCCCTAGTTTATGTCTGTACGGTTGACAGAAATGTTCTATGACCACCTTTATGCTGGGCTTTCATACCTACTTTCCAGCAGTCAAAGATCCCTTCAAAGATCCTTAGTGGTCATCTGGTAAATTGCTTTGCACTGGAACTGCTTCGGAGCATCTTTGCTGAGCTTCCACTTCACCTGGACCCCAAAACAGCTGCTTGGGCGTTTGTGCATCACCCAGCCATCCTCCATCAGAAGAGCTCTCTGTGAGTTTTCTTCATGTAAATTTGAGTAAGTGCTTGCATAAAAAAGATCTGCATGCCTAAAAACAATAGACTTTTTAAACAAGAAAAAGATCTGCTTACTGTAAGGACTTAGCAGAATATTATGTAGCTCGAATAGGGGGAATTTAGTGTAGAATCATTGTCCAGGAGCCAGATGTACACCTCCTGGAAACTTAGTGGTGTCAATGAAATTATTCTCAGAAGTACCTTATGCCCAGCTCTTGGAAAAAGAGGAAAAAAACATGATTGTAATGGTACAAATAAATGACTAAAAAAACCTAAAAGCAACTGCAGGAAAAGTTTTGATTGAACTATCAAAGAATATGAGATACAATAGTAGCAAGATCTTAAATTATTTTCCTATCTGTTGCTAAATGTTCTTAACTAAGTACTTAATCCTGCAGTTGGGTTTTAATAAACTGGTATTAGGGCTGTTGTTATTGTGTCAGCATTGTGATAAAAATCCAGGAGGCCTTTCTAGGCACCATCACCATAACAGCAAAAAGATAGGGCTTGCTATTTTCTTAATAAACAACAGATAAGATACAAACTTCCCTTGTATTTAGAACCTCCCTCCTGTCCAGAAACTAAACTCATTGCTTCATTATAATTAGGACCCTTGCAGATTTCTTTATAATTGCTAATTACTTTTTAATCTCCCTGGCAATAAATAGCTTTTCTGAACTTAATTGATTTCACTCACAAGGACTAACAGATTACCCATGATTCTGCTCACCATCTGTCATGTAAACACAGGTAAAGTAAAATTTTCCTCGCTTTTTCCTTCTAAATTACCTCTCTTTTCCTTTGGAGTTGTTCTGTTCAAATTTAAAGTAGCACATCGCAGTTTTTGGTTGGATGCATTTATTTGTAAAAGAACTTTTCAGAAGCAGAAATGAAACAAATAGTGAACATCAGAGACTTTCAGTGAATTGCAAAGGGTTATATTAAGCTAAAAGTACCCCTGAAAAGATAATGCAATTCTTGTTCCTAAATTTAAAAATTCCTAAAACTACAATCAGGTTCCAAACTAGCAAGGGATTGGATTAATTCATTACTATATTTGTCCGAAATAAGAAAACTAAAATAAACTATGTTATTTGTCGTCTTCTGAACTGTGCATTTCAGGGATAGAAGGAAAAGAGAACTCTTGTGTTTCCAACTTCAAAGGTTGGGACTGCTTTGTAGTGAAAATTCATTTTCACGTAACTTACAAGACTAGGAAGTGAGACTTTAAAAACAGATGTCTGATAAAAATTGTTTGCACTGTCCCTGATCCAATTAGATAACCACCTCCTTTCCATCATGGCACTGTACTTCAGTTTTCATGAAGATGTAACCAGTTAGAGCCTACTGGATCTCTTCTTTATAGCTGGGTGAGAGTATTTGAATAACTGCATTAACGAAACGATGTAATAGGTCTTTTTCAAGGGCTATTAATTCAGCTATGTAAAAGTCAGCATTTTGCAGAGCTTTTTAAGTGCATTTGGTTGCAAAACATACTGTATGATTCTGATTCACTACTGCATTACTTGTCTGCTGGTGTGACTCTGGAAATCTCCTGGTCAAAACAGCTTTCCAGAAGGGTTCCGTAACAGCCTCTGTGTCTCATCAACAGTGTTTTTTCTCACTTTGGCAAGGAAAAGAAAAAGAAGGTCTTTTTTCTGAATCTGACTTGCAATAGAATTGTGGAAGTATTTCGGCCAGATATAAGATATTGCCAAGGTATCTGCCTTTTATTTATTATTAAAAAAGAATGTGGAATGTTGACAAAACAAAAATAATATGGCTGTCTTCTTTGAAAAAAAGAAAGACTAAAAATATGCGTTGCACTGAAACATCTGAAATCTGGCATGTCAATTCTGTTATAGTATATTGATTTCTTGTGATTGTTTTTGTCCACAGTGTTAGATTTTGTTTACTACATAGATAGGAAAAAACGCTATAATTTTGAGAGAGAGCTTTTCCTTTCTTTTAGTATCTTCCCAGGGAAAGAAAAAAACATACTTCTTTGTTTTCCATGCACTTGCTGTCCTCCTTTTGCCTACTGCTTGCTTCTTTCATCCCTGCTTGCAAAAAATTCTCAGCCATTTTTACAGGGCCAACCTCCTAAACAACCTCTGCCCATCAGTTTCCTATGGGTTCAGGTGTTTGACTTTCTCCCTTGACTCTTCCAAAATTCTGGAAAGACCACTCCATAGCTATGCAATACAAATCTCTACCAAATCCTAAATTTGCCTTATCAGTTCAGAACCACAGTAACTCAATTTGGAGGCAATCCAGACTGCACTGTATTTTGTGCTGTGTTTTGTGCAAGAAGCTTCTGATCAGTCAACGCCAGATTTTATTCATCTATTTCTATTGCATGTCAATAAAACAAACAAACAAAACCCTCTTAAGCACTGTGCAAATTATGCTGTCTGAAATTGTTAATATTACAGAAGGCAGGAGTTGTTAATAGCAGGGCACACTGGCCTTTGTAGAGAGCATTTGTCAAGGAAAGATGGACTGAGTGGCAAGGAGACAGGGCTGGTAAAGGAAAAATAACATCAGTTTTAAGCCCCAGTGTATGTTTTATAGATCATCCCAGATCAGTAACAACTGTTAGACATTGGCAGCTGATCTTTGTTTAGTACATTAATAAAAGAGGATGGTGAAACCAGCTGCATTTCTAGTGGATATTTACCCATCTCGTAATGTGTATGAATTAGCTATATTAATTAACGTTGACATTAATTGCCAGACACAGCCGTGTGATCGGAGAAATGAGTCTCAAAGTGTGCTGTTCCCTAGTTCCATGTCGGGGAGAAGGCTGGGCTCAGGTGATGCACTGTCAGGCCACCCCTCGGGGACTCCCACCGTCAACCAGGTGCTGCTGCAGGGTGACAGGCTTGCAGATGCTTGTAAGCAGGTCTTTCGCCTATCGCAATCACCTCTGAAAATACAATATGGAAAGCAAGCACACCATCCACCTTGTCTGGATTTTAAAGCAATTACAAGTTACTCAGTGCATCTAGCACTATTGGTGATATTTGCGAGAGTCATGCAGGGATTTTCCTGGAAAGGATGGATCAGCAAATGTTTTGCCTTCTTATTCACGTCCAGTAAAAAGGGAGGTCCTAAATGTGGGTGATTTTGTTTATAATGTGTCACACTTCAAGGTGTTTGGCTGAACATTGGTCACACTCTGAAATGAACAGAGTGTGACCAATTGGCAGCAGGCCAATCCTTGGATAGATGTATTCAGGCTATGAAATTTGGAGTAATGAATCACCCAGCCTTGCAGCAGCAGTGTAAGGAGTCAGGCTGGTAGATATTGATCCTGGACTCATAAGAGCAGGGCTCTTTTCTCTCGAAACAACCAACCCAAGTGGGACTTGGGGACTCATCACTGGGGGTGTCCTGCCATGCCTTGAATTCTCAGGATAGACAACAAATTCACGGTAAATAAATGCACAAATGCAAAAACAAATGC
This sequence comes from Tauraco erythrolophus, assembly GCF_009769465.1. Taxonomy (NCBI): domain Eukaryota; kingdom Metazoa; phylum Chordata; class Aves; order Musophagiformes; family Musophagidae; genus Tauraco; species Tauraco erythrolophus. Next base: position 48,733,307 of record NC_141471.1, on the reverse strand, counting down.
AGCAGTAAATAAACGTTGTGATTTGCAGCTCAGTTCCAACGTAGTGTCTGTGCCTGAGTCATCAGTGTGCCTGAGTCAAATATTCAGCAAGCTTCTCAGCTCAAAAGCAAGGGATTTTTCTTAGACCACTTAACAGTTTACAGTGCTCCCCTCTGTCCTGTAACTTCCTCGCTGCACATGGAAAATGGAGGTTTCCAATCTATTTGTCTGATTCTGTTTCGAATGCTAAATTCAACCTTGTTATTAACTACCCTCTAGCAATTCACAGTCCTACAACACATCAACCAAGATGATTCTAATGGTTTTACAGGCCTGTGGCCATGTTCTGAAACTTTGAAGTTAATAATTTTGCTTAAATAAGGACTTCAGAAGTGTTAAAGCGTTTGTTTAAGAACTACAGACACAGAAACAAAAAATGCAATGTCCCCACATACCCGTTCTTCTCTTGAAGACAAAGTGGAAATACTTGCCTCATTTTTTTCTCTTCCTATGCAAATGTCTGCGGTTTCATGAGGTTTACATTATAAAAAAATTATCCTCCAAGGCAAAAGTTGTAGAGCCAACTGAATGTGCCTCATTTTTCAAGTGAACGCATTTCTATTTGAACATTCAAGTCATATGAGTTAAAATAGTGGAATAAGAAAGCAATAATCTAGTAATAACAAAGTGAGAAGAAGTATGAGTACTTATTAAGCCTTGCTCCCTCCAGACTGCACAATTATGTCCAAGTTTTTAAATACGCTGAGCTTCAATTTAGGTCATGGGAATGTAATGGAGCAGGCAAAATTTTAACAGATTCACACAGTTAACAATTTACTGAATTTTGCACTTGTGTGAGTAGTACCTCAGTATTTAGTTTATTTTTCCTAAGCTGCCATTCACAAATACAGTTAATTAAGGAAAACATGAATGCAACACTGTATTCAGTTGAAAAGAATTTATATGTGTTATTTTTTCAATTTGCTTTGTCTTAAAGGAAGACCACGAGTAGTTTTTCCCACTGCAGTTAATGCTGGAAGGATTGAAGGAAAGAATGAAGACATGAACAGAAAACAAAGGATATTTGTAAAAGACCAACTAATGTCATCTGTCCATGGAATCTTAGCACTCATGTAACATGTTTGTGTTCAGAAGTTTAAATTTCCGCTTCTCTTTCTGAATTTATTTTAGGAGACACTGACCACATTTCAGTTTTGATGTAACCATTTTCAATCTAGACAACTGCCAGCTTTAATTATTTAATACTTCCTTGTTAGACAGCTGAATCTTTGGAGTTCATCCTCCATTACTTCTTCTATAAGAAATCTCTAAATCCCTTCTTCCTCTACCCTTCCAGCCTCCAATGGGTCTTCTCAGCCTCATCACAGACTAAAATCAAACTTTAGCCAACCCGTAATCAACTTCTTCCAACCAGTGATTTTATTTATTCGCTGCCTTTTGATTTATAATACCATTCAGTGTGGCACCTGCCTCATCTCAGCCCTATTCATCCTTCACCAATGGCTTGCTAGGCACTTGTTTATTCATCTCCTGCAAGAAATGCTTTATCTAATGGAGAGTTGCAATTCTCCATTTCTTAAAGTAAGGAGTGAAGGAACCCGTTTTTCTTTGTCAGCTGCATGCACATATATATGCACATACATATATTTTCATTACTTGCTACAGACTTTTCCAATCACAAAAGCTTCTCTGTCTGGCTGTCAGGAAAAATCTGTGTTCTCACATTACTCATATTAAAGTCAGCTCTGGCTCCATCACTATTAATGCAAACTAGAACTGATTCTCCTGTTTCCTCTGGATTTTTATTTCCTATTTCTCCTAGCCAAGTCGAGAAAGAGTATGTGAGGAATAAAATACACCCAGACAAAAGAAATTTTAGTCTAGAGAGATAAGCTTGGTCAAATGTCTTTCTGAACATCACCAGAAATTATAAAAAAAAAAAAATAAAAAAGATCAGCTTTAAATAATGCTGATCTACCAGTATTTTTCTACTTCCGTTGCTGCTACTGACTCTCTGATCCCTTTGCAGTCTTTATAAATGTGCCAGATGTTCATGTAGAACATATACTTACAAAAGTATGTTTTTCTAGCTCCTGAAAAGCATTTTGCCCTGTTACCCAAGGTAAATTCCAGAAAAAATTCCTCTAGATCTGCAAGTAAAATTCACGCCAAAGTTCAGACCTGAGCTTCAGATTGCTACAAACAGGCTTGGAGCACAATTCTATGAACTCTATGATTGGGAAAGTTAAAAGTCCGATTTGATGTTGAGGCTTGATTTCATTTCGGTTAAAAAATTAGAAAACTTTCCTTCTTCTGAATGGATCCATTACTGAAGAGGGGGAATATAACAAAGAGAAAGACAACCTCTTGCTGTCTTGTAAGCAAGCTTACTCCTGCTCTGAGTGGTGCCCCAAGATGTCTCAGTAGTCACTATGATTAACTGTGCTGTACAGCACAGGCTAGAAAGACCATGCTGTTAATAAAAGGGGTATCCCTCCAACCACTCTAACCTGTTGAGCAGCGTGCTCAGCATCTGCATTGGCATCACAAGACCTTTGACACTGGTACTGTCCATTTGATATCAGTATAAGCCCTGCTGTTGACTCCAAGGATCAGGAACTTTGTTTCATACACAAGTCAGCATTTTGCTTTCTAAATAATGTTCTTTTTCTGTTAGCTTCAAAAGTGGTTTTACCTTCTCCTTACTTCTTGCTTCCTTCCTATCTTGTTCAGTAGAATGACTAAAAATAATTACCTGGTTATAAATAGCTAATGCCCCTGAATACAAGGGGAAATGAAATGAAAACTAACAGATCTTTTGCATTAGAACAAAACCTGTTAGAGACAGTTTCCTTTGGACTGTAATTGTAATTGGCCAACTTTGTGACTTAAGGGCAGGGAAGACTTAAGAAATAAAAGGAATATAAATCAGGGAGGGAAACAGCCCACTTCAAAGTTCGCATCTCATTTTGAAGTTTTATCTGTTAGCGTAACACAAACGGCCTTGGTTAATAACTTTCTAGCAGACATACAAATAGTCAGGTCTTTTGTCCATAAGGTGAAAAAACTAAAGAGAACTAAGCAATGACGGTCTAAGGAAATACTAACAATAGCATGGAGCTGTGCCAGTCAGTCATGGGACCAACAACAGTGCTAAATGTTGTCCAGAAAAAGTAAGTAGTAATTCCTTCAGAAGATGCAAATTCCCAAAAGTTTTGTAAGGTATTGGACTTTTTGTCTGGAAGGACATTACATCCTTGCAAAAAAAACCCCATGTGTTTGGTACTGGCTTTGAAGCAGATAGCTTCCTCTTGCAGAATTAGTTTTCCTTGCATTTTGCTTAAAATAAAATTTTGTTTTTAAGACTGTTTTGTAAACCAGCAAATGTTGATGTGAATCTTTGTGTATAGGCAATTTTAATGAAAAAAGAAGCTACCTAAGAAAGCACACCTCAAGTATGCTCTAGCAAACGATACTTACCCATTTTAATCAGCCACCCTGATTACAAAAATAAATAGGTAAGACACAGGTCTTACTAAGTTTTCTGGTCTTAGCACCACTCTTTTTAGCAACTGGGATGATTTGAGGGGATGACCTGGGAGGAATTTCCTGTTCAACAATGTACGGTTTCTGCTAGAAGAAGGATTCTGTTTCTTCCTACTTAAAAAGCTGCCCAAGTTCACTAAAATATAAATGAGTACACTTGTACTTTTCTGCACATTACTCTTGTTTGAATGGATAATGTGAGGGAAGACACAATTGAAAACAGACCTAGTTTTGTTCAAAACCTGGATAGATTTACAAACATTGATATGAATGAGGGTTTATGTTAAAGGCTGTAGTACAGCCGGGGGAGTGTAGAGGCTCAGAGTTTCATGTGAGGTTCTGCCTAATCCAATGTGCAGTATATGCCACTGGAAACGACGGCAGCATGCTATTAAAGTGAAGCAGTCTTTATGCATTTCTTTAACAGAAAAATACAGGTGAGTTACTGTTTGCTTTACTAGCCAGAAGCAGTTCAATTCCATCTCTCTCATTTTAACTTTGTCACCCTCTATATCCTGGTTGTTAAAACACAATTCTGCCCTCCCAGTCTGCCTTGTTTATGTTGCTTTAAAAACTGTTCCTCAGAAATCATCTGCCAGGATTTAAATGTTTCTATTACTTGCATGCTTCTGAGAATGCTGCCTATTTGTCTTATCTTTGAAAGATCTGGGGCAAAATATTAGCAGTACTAAAGAGAAATGGGAACGAGTTCTCTCATAAGAAGAATGTATTTTTTTTAAGGGAAAATAATTTAGAGGAATTTTGTATTCGAAAGGAGGATAGTTGTATCAGTCATTGCTTTTGTTAATGATTTTGAATTATTACCACACACACAGTGCTATTGTCGATTTGCTAGCTATGCAGCATGAAAGCAGTAGTAGTGGATTTCAACACATAGAATTATGTAATCCTACTTCAAATTTACATAAACCTTGTAAAATCAGAGAGGAACTACAATGACCTCCATCTGCACAAAACATTTCAGATAAAAAGAGGTTGCTATAGCTCAAATCCCTAATTTTTATCCGCTTTGCTGAAAATAAAGGTCACAATTCTGACACATTTATTCACATTGCAACTACCTGACTATACACAATTGCTCTACTGTAGAATAGAAAGGCACGGTCCTGATTGAAGGCCAGATGCTGCAATAACATCTAATTACAGGAGAATTTCCACTAAGTCTGCAGGAGCATGTTTATAAATAGGTCGTGCTCAGCATAAGTCAAGCATGTAGTTTTTGCCTCATCAGGCATAAAAAGAAGTATTGGTTCACTTTAGGTTCTCCATCTTTGTTTGGATAAGTCACCTGTTGTTTCAACACAGGCAGCAAGCAATTCACTGCATTTTTTCTTCTGCTCCTATTCCTGTCAGTCCTAATAATAGAGGGCTGTGTTTTGTTGTTTCTTTGAATCATTACTGAAATACATTTATCCATTGCTGTCTCGGAGCTGACGAACAGGTGTATTCTTAAATCTTCATTTAGCTTTCAGTGAATCATTTGGATGTTTCTGAGTTCAGTCTCTCACATCCACTCCTTCATGTCATTCAGATTTCGCCTGTGCCGACAGAATTGCAGTGCCAGATTAATTTCTGCATGAGTTTGCTTTGCTGGCAAGTCCTGAGTTGGGGAAACTACAATGCATAAAAAAAGTATTGTTATAGTTCTGATAAAGTAAGGTCTGTAGACAGGCCCATCCTTTTATTAGTTCAAATTATAAAGTTAGGAAAAATGGATAAGTTTCCAGGCACAAAGACGTGAAGCCTAATTGTTTATCCCACCTATATTAGCTGGTTGAATATCATTCTCCAAAAGCTTTTGTCTCTCTGTCATACAACATCCCCCTCTCCCCAAACACAGTACTTCTTTGTGCCTTGCACATTCATTTCAAAGGAGGATTTATTGGCAAGGCATTTTTGGTTTTTATCTAGGAAATAAAAGGTTGGGGGGAAGAATAGGTAAAAAAAATGATTAAGAGACAACACTGAATTCCCCTGAAAATGAACAATAGATTTGGTTACTTACAAAGACTGTTACAGAGTAAGTATTTGTATACACAACCAGCTGCAAATTTCTTTGTAAAATTACTGTCAATGAGGTCCAAATCTATACACCTCTAGGCTTTATAAATTGGGATCATGACAGCTTTTGAGCTGCTCTGGGCTCATTTACATTCTCTCAGGTTAGTTTGTTGTTGAGATGTTTACTGCATGAATCTATTGGTATGGTGTGGCAGCTGGGGAGAAATAAATGGGAAGTGTTGGAAAAGTTAAAGAAACTAGTCTGGGAAAAGAAAAGACCTGTGAAGAGAGGACAAAATTCAAGGTTATTTCTGAAGAAGCAAAGTGATCGATTGGAGAAATGAAGCCAAGAAACAAACACTTGCTAAAGTATCAGAGATACCTAGAGAGGCAGGACACGGACAGCTGTGAAAGCCATACATGGCTTATTTCACAATCTCTTGCTTTAAAAGTGTGCGCTCACAGCTAGAAGAAGACAGTAGGAAGACTGTCTGGTTATTGTACTCAGAATGGTTTTCATAGTTTTGAAGAGAAGATCCAGAGGTATCTGAACTTCATTCTGCAGACAAATGACAAGGCCAACCTTTGAATAATGCATAATGCAAAAAAAAAAAAACCCTCCAAGAGAGGCACATAGCTCTGCAAAGGCAAAATTAATTGCAGCTTATCACATCTGAATGAAATCACACAAACAGAGTATTTGAGAACACGTCATAAAAATAAGTGCTACAGATGTCCTCTGCAGACATTTCCCCACATATTATGCCATGACTAGGACCACCTAGATGAATTCACCTTGATGAATTGTTTCAAAACCTTTCTGGCCTGAAGGAACCTCTGAATGCTATACTGTATCATCAAGGGGTAAGATAATTTAAACATTTTTGACTAACACTCAACTGAAAATACACCCTATTTCTGAGTCTGACTATATAAAATCCAATAAATTTGGCTGGTATGTCCTTACTCTCACAATTATCAGAGAAGTTGTCACCACTGAAGACCCACTGTTTTTTATAATGTTTTTTCTTGGTGAAAGCAAGAATTTCTTGTCCAGGTAGGTGACAAGCCAGGGAAGATTTTTGTATTTGTCAGTCTGAGACAGGATGTGTCCTATCTCAATCATTTTCTGTACCATGCAGATTAAAGCAGAGGCCTTACCAAAGGAAGCAGATACTTAATATGCAAAAGACTATGGTGAGATGCTGGACCACTGAACTGGTGGTTCCAAAGTAGGTCCCAGGTTAATGGTATTACAGAACAAAGGGAGATACTCATGATGCTCACGGAAATAAATAAAAAAAAAAAAACCCACACAAAAAAACCCAACCCAAACAAAACCCAACTTGGCTATTGTGATCATAAGATCAGGCCAAATTATCAACTGGAGAAAGTAAAGATAACAGCTCAAATATAACAGTTCATATTCAAAGATAACTGTTACTCTAGGCCCGGGGGAAACCAGTCCAGCTCAACTGCTGCCGGTGCCAAAAGGAAATGGTTCATCTGAGAAAATGAATGCTTTTTGTAACCAAGGTTGACACTGGCAGGGCTTGTCCCATCCCACAATAACACAGTGGGCACTAGCCAAGATTAAAAGGATTTGTAAAGCATGATTTATATGATAGGGCGATAGAAAATGCTATTTACTTCTCACCTTTCTAGCCCCATTATTCATTAGATCAACATATGATGTTTCTTTGAAGTCCAGAGGAGGAAGAAAGGCTTGGACAGATTTCATCAAACTGTAAACTCCCTGCGTACATTCCATGCACATCAATGTTGCTTTCAGATCACTTCTGCAAGGCTCTCAGCACACCCTAAAAGGTGTTCATTCTGCAAGGCTCTCAGCACACCCTAAAAGGTGTTCATTCCTTCCCTCTTTCTCCAAGCATACTGAGACTCTGCCTTCTTCCTTTTGCACTCTACTATATCATTTTCCATTATTAAGTTTGTCTGCTAACTTTATGCATTGGCAACCTTTGCAAAGTTCTCCATTTATTATTTCCACACAGCCTCCTCCTTTCTGTTTATTTCTGATATACAAAAATAATTAAGAAAGAAACCTAATATATATGACATAAAGTTTCTATATTCTGGTGTGTTTATTGGAGAAATGATGTGTTGTTGCTTCTATTCTGACCATGAGGAGGACAACAGCTGTTTTTTCTGTCCATTAGCATCATTGCATGTGCCTCTCAGGCCACGCATTCTGAGCTCTCTGGTGCTCCTCTACTTGGGTTGCCCTGTATAACGCTTATTGCAGGTAATGAACGACAAAATTGTTCATAAATGCTATGTCTACTGCTACACAGCAATCACCTCTAGGGAGACACTACTGCTCCTTCATTCTCTACCCTTCTCTTCTAAGGCAGACTTGAGGCTATGGCCCTGGTTTTCACAAGCTTAGGATGATCAGGCCAGCACTGTACTTGGCAGTGGGAGCTCCAGCACAAATCCACAGGACCTGCCACAGTTACTGCACAAATCAGTGCCTACGCAATTCCTCAGCACCATGGTGACGGGCATGATTGTCATCCGCATGATGAAAGCAAACTGATCCTTTTGGCCTCTGCATATCACTGCAAATCCCAGTGGTTTTGATGAGGTTACTTCCAGTGTCATGGAGGCCACAGTAAGTGATCTGTGCCCAATTTGTGCAACCATATTGTTGTGAAGATGATGGCTTTGCATTGATAAACCAGAAACGCTGAGGGCTACATGGCCTAAAAAGTTTAGGAATCCCTTTCTCAGAACCAGTCCAACCTGGATAATTATATTCTAGGGACTCAAACACCCAACAAATTAAAATGGTTATTTGAGGGTTTTTTCCATTTCATCCTCTAAGCCTCTGCCTCCTTGCTACTTCCTATTAAAGGAAAGTCCTCATATTTATGTAAGACACAAACTCACAGACATTATACACACATGCTACTACGTGTGCATACCTTTTTGATGTGCTTTGAGGTGAAAGGCAGTATATTAATGTGAGATTACGATCTTTTTTCAATAAGAAATCAAAGGGAAAAAAGATCAAAAGGTAGTGATTTCATATAGAAACACAATGAGAGGTCTGTGTCTTCATGTTTTGTCTACCTAGTTATTTATAGCCTATAATTACTACTGCCCTTTCTATGGTATAACTAGGTTGCACATTGTAGATTATTAGAGTGATTATTCAGTATTGGTCAAACCTTAAGGTCCTAATTAATTCCTAGTACAAGTGAAATGATTAAAGTCAGACACAGCTTTATCTACAAATGGAGTAAAACCAGGCTGTTTTCTCAGCACCTGGCCTACTGCTTTATTTTGCAGTTCTATTGTCATCTTTATCTTCACTGCTTTATCCAACATACACCGTTTCCATTGGCTTTGAATAAGAATGAGACTAACAGAGATGTGTCATCCCTTGGAGTAGCTTTGCCAGGCCCAGCTAAGAGATAACACAGACCAGCACTGCCTTTTGGTACCACACACTGCTCCTTTTCCCAACAGACCTAATTATCAAGTATTGCTTAAATTCCTGCTTGTTTATATCACATTGATTTCCAGAGAAGGTTGCCTAAGAAAGAGTGAAAAATGAGAACTGACTTCAGGTTTTGATTCAGCTCTCAGCAACCACCAATATTTAAGGAGTAAACCAAGAGATACCATCAATGGCAAAATGCACTCAAGTGAGACTACACAATTTCCCATGCTTTAAATTCAATATCTCAGTAGCAATAGACAAGTTTATCCCTACATTAAATATCAAGTTTCAATTTGCATTGCAGATTTATTGAAAATGATGATGGGAAGCAAAGCATGAAAAAAATGGAAAGCAGCTAGCGGGAACTGCTCCATTTCTGGGAATCTAACAACAGGGTACGCAATACCTACATTTCTGAATTGCAAGTTGAGAGAGATAAAGGGAGTTTGACCTGAACCAAAATATTGGATCCAAACTCTGAAAATAAATTTGGTATTTTCCCTCCAAATCCATACTTACCCTTTATATACAGAGTGTATTTTTCCAGAATTCATGATTCCAATGTCGTCATATTTCTTTGACTCATAAGGAGAGTTCGATGTGAAACCAGATTCAGACTTTTCAACTCAGCCCAACTCACAGTGCATGGCTGGTATAGAATTTCATTTAATTTACCTCTCTATTTTCAATATCTAAACAGACTAAGTCCCACATGCATTATAAGTAAATTAAGAAAGATAAACAAGTAAATAAAATCTCAGAATTTTATTATACAAAAATACTTTGAAAAATAAATTTTCTATCTGTAGACTAGCAGAGAAAAAAAAGATTTCATTTTACTTTTTTTTCAGTAGATGCTAAGTGTTTCGTGTACTGCCTGTGAGCTGCCAACTCTCCCTTAGTCTACATACTAAGTGAAATCTGATCACCTTAAAGCTCAAAAATATATCACAGGACAGAAATAATAGCTGTAAACCAGGACAGACATCCTTGTGATGAAGTGGTGCCAAATTATACTTCTCTAATCTCATGATCATGCAGACTCTAATAAAAAATGCAATGTCTCCACTACTGTGCCCAGTAAAAATTATAAGATCTGAACAGCCAGCACTTAATTCTGAGCAATGCCAAGTGCTGTTTTTAGAAGATGATTATGTATCATTCATTTCTCATTCCTGTTGTATCATTGTGCAGACATCACCAGCATTTTACTGGAGATACAAGTTTATTCTGCATCTCCCCTAAGGATTAGTTTAAGTTATGGAGGAAAGAACAGAATCTGGGCTGAACAATTGCAACCCATTAATACAATCAATTGAAAATGTGACTCTAACCATATTTGTTTCATATTTTGATTAAAGAAGATTGACAAAGAAGCATAAAAATAATCTTAGTGTATTGCACTCGAAGAAGAAAGGACATGTTATTGACAATGTGGTAAAAAGCAGTAGGAACGGCGGAAGGATTAGTTACTCTGGAGTGCTGAAGTCATAAGTATCATCCCATATTGAACCACTTGAACATCTATGTCATACTGCATATGCCACATAAATTACAAAAAAAATATTTTTACATTTTCATTGCATTGTTTAGAAACCTTTTTGGGGAGTAAAATATTTCTATCTAGAAGCAGCAGTAACTATAAGGACACTGCTCAGGTCTTGTTCTCCAACAAACTGCAGTATTTTTCACATTCTTAAAAGTACCATATAATTAAAACCTGTTGCCTCTGCAAAGGAAGACCCTTTCATGAATGCTTTGTACAGCTGGTCAGGAAACCAGAACACATGAAAAGTTCTGCGATTTCAGTTTCTGGCTGTTGTCATTATAAAGAATTGCCAACATTTTCTCAGGAAAAATGAGAGACATGCTGAACACAGATTATTTAAGTCAAAGCAATCACCAGCTTACACGTTGGAGGCACGGTTCCACTGTCCTGCCCTTCTTGAGTTGAAGAGCAACTTGAGTCTTGCACATTCTAAACAAGAGAGTAACCTAACCATCCATCACAAGGGTTCATTACTCTGGTGCCAAGAACAGTGGGCTCTTACACAAAGCACAGTAACTGAATCCAGAGAGTCTGAAAGACTCCCGTTCTGGAAAAGCCAGCCATGTCAGTGTAAGACACTCATCGGATATGTCAGCACTTGCTTGAGTCCTTGTTCTGTATTTAACATACCGATGATTCAACCAGACTTGTTCTTATCCCAAATGAGTGTCTTATTTAGTGGCTATTAGCTGCTGTGGGATCTTCCCGTCACGTGCCCCTCTTACAGAAGCCCATATCCTGAATTTAAAAAACTCAAAATATTTTTTTCATCAAAATTGGCACATTTCTATTTTACTGTTTCTTCTCAAAAAGTCAGAATTTTTAAAAACCAACCCCTCAAAATAAAACTTGTTGACTAACTTCAGTGATGTATATGCTATAGGGATGTGAGGAATTATTTCAGCCTTCCATTTTAGCCTGGTAAGATGTGAGGAATTATTTCAGCCTTCCATTTTAGCCTGGTAAGATTGATAGAAATCTAGTTTTTTAGACAGCTGTGACATTTTTAAGAAGAGGAAAATCATGACCTGCCACTTTGGAATCCTGTTTATCTTCAGCTTTACCCAAACATGTCTTTTCCCTAGCAGAAAGAACAGATAGTTTAAAATTTGAAGATGTACTTGCGCCATAATGATCTTTTCCTTAACAAGCAGTTTGAAATAGTAGCATAAATGTGAAGGAGATGCATTAAAGAGGAATAGTAGGTTTGGCACCCTATGGTCAGCAGCAAATGCATTTCTCACCTAGTGCTAAAATTTGCTGTGCAGATTGGACAGGTAATCCTTGCAAACTTTCAAAGGTACTGGTGTATCATTACCAAACACTGCCCTCATTTTAAGAGGCTGCTTACGTATCTCTAATAGGTATCAGAGTGTTCCTGTTTGCCAGAAACATGTATTTTAAAAGACATGAATGACAGTGTAACGGAAGTTAGAAAGGGAAGAGATCTATGAGCTTCTGCGATACATTATCCTACTGAGGATTCATTTCTTTATTCTCATTTATCTGAAATGTTCAGGTGTGTTCTAATTTTAGCATTTTGAGAAACAACTTTTTAAGACTATTTGTAGAACTTTACTTGCTTTTACAGCAGTGAGCTATATGGGAAGTGTTTTTCCTTGGGGAGCAAGGAGTCGAAAACATCACCAATCTGTTCCTGTGTTTGGAAATCATTTACCTACCACCTGGGAACATTACAAACTGACATATGGTACTGTCATTGTCTGCCTCCTGGCAGCTAGTGGAGGGTATCTACATGAGAGGAAAGTTTAGCCTAGTTAGCACTAAAGAACTACTAGAAAGAAGAGAACTATATTTTTTTTCCAAGCAGAAATTGCACTCTGAAATAATTCTTAAAATATTGAAGCAATAATTAGAGACCAGGAGGGACTGAGTTTGCCACACTGCTATTTTTAAAGCTAGGGACTTAAATAAGAAACAAAAGAGAACAATTTGACACAATAAATAATTCAGCAGTGGAAATTGTGGCCACAGGAGAAGAAATTTATGAAGAGATTCAAAAGACTACTACATAAATTCATGTCAGAAAAAATCCTTAAATGGTTATCAAATATTATTACAGATGCAAACTCCAACCCGAGAGGTGCCCCATATATGGTAAACCGACAGAAGCTGGGAGGAAGCTGATGAAAGCATCACTACATGCTTGTAATTTTTAAACTTTCTCTAAAGCATCCAATGTTAGACACTGCCAAAGATACTGGGAAGGTCGCCTTCTTGTCTGACCCACTATAGCTTTTCTATGTAAGAAATGTTATTTACAAATTCAGCAGTCATCATATAAGCTGTAAGTCTAAAGGAATACATGTACTTTTATTTATGTGTCTGAATACAGGTGTAAATGTCAGACTACTGGCATTCACTTTCAAAACTTTGAACTAAAGGATTTTTAAAGTATGAAATATAAAATAGTTGTGTAAAAAATTGATATATGGCACCATATATGTGACAGTTATGACATAATTTTATACAGGCTCCAAATGTTATTTCAAGACCTTTTAACATCCTGCAGTCTGCCTTTTATGTTAATCGGCCTACATCTGCTCTGGTTGCAATAAACAAAACTTAGAAGGAGAAGGACATTTCCAATCTACAGCAGAATATATTTGTTAAGCAGTAAATAAAGCAAAAGTTTACCTGCTATCCTCTGTGTCATCATCTGCAAATCTATGACAGTCACACATAACCTGTTTTTTGTTGTTAAACTGATGGAACTAGTTAAGTAACTTGCGTACACCTAAAGAATGACCCTAACAGCATAGGTTTGAAGTTCAAGTGCATACCAAAGGTTGCATTTGTTAACCTTGCAGCCAGTCTAAAATTATGCAGATGGATTAAGAATTTACTGATGTTTCAAATGCAAATGTTTCATTGATCCTGAAAGACTGGATAAAAGATGAACCTGGTGATTACGTTTCTGGAATTTATGTGATTTTGCTGGTGAGCAGCCCCAAGTCATGGGACAAAAAACCCACTAGAATAGAGTTGAGCATACTATTCTGATGGGAAAGCAACTGAATGTTGTCATCTTTTCTGTGTGGCAACCCTAGTTCTCTTTAGATATCAGAAGCCTACAAAGGATGCAGAAAACCTTGGTCCTAAGCATAGTCTTTTTCACCTGTCCTTGGTCTCCCAACTGTTAGAAAGACTAATGAAATCACCATTCTTCTATGTTTTAGGGGAACTTTATATGCAGTTTGCCTGAACATACCTCTTAGTAGTTATTTTTCATAGCTGCTTCACAGCAGCAATAAGGTGGCAGCAGAAAAGATAACCTCCTCCTTGATATGTAATCCCCCATCACAGATAAACACTAGATAGTAGCATTTTATATCTATCTCAACTATCTAACCCTTACTTTCACCACTCTCCTCGACAGCTCTAACTCAGCTGGTAGCTCCACATGCTCTAGTGCCTGGTGGAAATAGCAATTGGCTTCTGAAAACCATACAGCAGCCAATGTACAGTTAATATGGCACTGTGCTGTGCTTAAGCCGATGCATGGACACAGCAAAGGTGTTGACGCCTGTATCAATGGTTTCTGCAGCACAGGTTTGCCCTGCTCTGTTCGTGCTTCTCACAGAGCTGCCTCCGTTTTGAACTGTGATGGCAAACAATCTCCACTGCCAGTGGATTCTGACTGGAAGTCTCTTCACGAGAAAAAGAGTAGAAAAGCAGGGTCACAGAGCCAGGTCCGTCATTGGTTTTGATCCAAATAGCTCCAGCAATGTCAGTGGATCAATGTCCATTTACATTACCAGAAGGTATGGCCTACTTTGTGTGTGAGGAAGCTACCAACTTAATTTCTTGAAGGGACACAGTGCTGTACATAGGGAATTTGTAGTTCCCGAGCAAAGACCCAATTTTCTCCTGCTTGATCTCATGATCCCTCAGTACAGATATAGCCTTAGCCTGGTCTTTCATGACCATACAACACTGAGTTGGACTGTGATTTAGATTGAGAGTCCATAGATAACATTACCAGCCTCCGTGAAGAAAGAGAGAGGAGTCAATCAGCTAATGGATTCTTCTGTAATGGAAGTAGTGCACAGGGAAAAGTATGCAATACTCTTACAGGCAACATCTTGTAAAAGAGAACTAAATGACTCCAGCCTACACTCCTGAGTATATCTTCCCTGAGGAAAGCAAAAAGGGAAAACACTGAGTTAAAAAGGTATCTGATAAAAAAAATAAACATTTAGGGGGCAGGGTGTGTGTGGAAGAAAGCCAGCATTACTTATGAAAATTAAAATTGGAGGCATAGTTGGGAGTGTGCTACATTACTGACATTTAGAAAATGGGACTTTCTGTTGAAGTTTATATCAGCATCCCCAGAAAGCCCTTTGAGATATGCAAGAAGCTCTCTTCCTTTGCATTGAATGTGTGTATCCAGCCCTTTTGCATGTTTTTTTAAGCTTGATTTTCTGCGCAGACAATGATCCATAACACGTAAGTGAGAAGACTCCAGAGTAATAGTTAAATGGAAATGCTAGCTTGTTTTTCTAGGGTTAATAGCCTCCAACACATTAAAAAAGTCATCTTTCTGGATTGTAAATATGGACCATTTCATACAGAGTGGTTGCAGAGGGATGGCAACAAGGAAAACAGCCTGGAGCACAGTTAAGGGGAATTGTCTTTATTTCTTTGCAAAAGGATTAATCTTCCTACCATCACTCAGAAAACAAGACTTCAACAGTGACACTGAGGGAAGGGGAGAACAAAAAAAAAAAACACATGAAGGAGTGGGGAAAGAATGTTTCTTCTTGTTAAATAAGAACTCCTTAAAATTTGCCAATGGCAGACAAGCACTTTATTGTCTCATTTTATTTTCTCCTTTATATAAAAGCACCAGATTTGTAATGGCAGCCACATAAGCAGCAGATTTTATTGTGGCCTAGTATTTAGATGCTGGCAATGGAAAAACAGGTGCTGCCACTGCACACAGTGAACAACAAATCCATCAACTATCTTTTACTTTACTAGATTCTTAGTAGAAGGCTTATAGCTATCATCAGATCTCACATCAGGGAAATGTCATTGATTTCAATTAAATTATTCCTTTACATTGGTGTAATTAAAAGGAGCCTTAGGGCCTATAGTTTCCTTCTTCCATCTTGGTAGCATAACCAAGTTTTATTTTGGTCTCCTGCAAAACGATGGAGAATAAATGCATTAACATGTAAGACCAAAAGAAGGAGATAAACAAAGGAGATGCAGGGAATAAAACCACTTTTACATCTTTAGAATCTGATGTGCTAAATCCGGAGAGCAGTAAGATTTATTTTTCTATGTCATACCATCCCAAACCAGCATATCTCTCTCCAAATTTGCAATTTAATGCTAAAAAAGATTATTTACTTTCCACCCTTCCTCATAAATAATGGACAAGGTCTAATTTCCTGTTCAGATTGCTGATGTTAAGATTAACAGCAGTTTACTTGCTTTGGTATGCGGATGGGGAGAAGCCAAAGGACTGTCTTTATAAACAGAGGTTGTGCAATTTTTTCCCTCTTGCTGCTGTTGCTGCAACCATAGCTTTGGATGCAGCCCTGACACTTGCCATTTTTCAGTTATTTAACAGCTGAACGTGTCTAATTGGACATAAGATCAAATTTGACCTCAACTGTTATGGGGAAGGCAGGGAAGCAGGAATACTAGCACATGCACGGCTGCTACAGAAATGCATTGCACACAGTTGCTCTGCCACCTGGGATGTGCACGACTAGTACTTATTCCTAGCTCCAGAAAAATGCAAGCGTTTCAAAGGAGTTGCATGAAATGAACTGGTAGTCATGTCAGATCACTTTCGCTTATCCTCACCTAGCAAGCCAACCTTTGCCAGAGGAAAAAAAAACCTGACTTCTTATTTCCTTTAGGAGGGGAAGGTTTCCTTAAACTCTCCAGTTCTTCATGGCACCAGAAAAGCACAGCTTAGGACCTTCAGTGCCAGCCTGTGACACAAGTGCAGGTTTCCGTTTGATTTGTGCTGATTTACACAAGGAGGAAAAGGGGAAAAGAGTCAAAGTTGCTGGAGGCTTTTCAGGTATGTAATTACCAATCTTGATACAAGAATGATGTTCAGTTTCATCTGATTTACAGCATTTTGACCAGAAAACTAGAGAAATGATGAAGGGTAAAATGCCATGTGCTTTGTTGACAAGACTGAAGGAAAGATCATCATATTTGACAACCTGATTGACAGCCAATATTAAATACTAAAAAAAACCGAACAAAACTAATCTTTCTCCCCCCGCTCAAATTAGAAAGCAAGTCAGAACTCTGATTTACATTACTTTTACAAAAAGCAATATACTACCTATATTACTTTCTGTAGGTTTATTTAAATGTATGTAAAATATAACACTATAGATTTGCAGAACCGGAACCTAATGCTCAGTGCCAATTGAAACCAACATGTTTTAGCAGTTGTAAATGTTCAAAATTGGATATATGCATATACATTCCTACCTATGTTCTTATGGAACATTTCCTTCTTCAAAGTTGGAAAAGATACTTGCAAGATATCTTATCAGAAGACTAGAAATCTCTTCAGCTGGGGCAGAGTGGAGCTTGATATGCCCCAAACCTTGGCTCTAGATGTACAAATAACCTTAGCTTGCTCTAACAAGAGAGCAAATTAAAAAATATAAAATAAAAAACAAGGAGGCAGGTAGAATATAACCAATACATGTTTTCTGCAGATGTGATCAAAAGATTTTCCAAAATTATTGCACCACTTACTTACCTTAATTATTTTGAGAGCATATCATGGATCACTACTTCATACATGACAGATATGTCTAAATAATATTTTCCTACTTAAAAAGAGAACAATTGTTTTCTTTCACTAAAAATAATTTATTCCTTACTTGCTGGACAAGTTTTTCTTCATCATTACAAAGCTAAAGTAAATCATAACTCTCACCAGAGCTGAAATTGGTTCAGTGTTTAGTAGATCTAACATTCCTATTTCTTTTGAAATGGTAACAAATTAAATAAGATAGCAAGGAAGAGTAAATTGCTAGAGGTTTGATCATCCAACCTTTGTATATAAGAACCATTCTGAAGTTAACAGGAATAGCACAAACATAGCTAACAACATAACTTATGCAGAGAAGAATGGAGAAAATCCACCTATACACTTTTGTTGCATGCATTAGCTCAATAAACTGATTATCTTATCATCTGTATGTTCTCATTCTACCCTTCTCCCATCCATACAAATTTCATTATGCCTAAATTTAGTCATGAACCCGGACATTCTCATGAAAGTTCTCGGTTCATACTATAACCAAAATGCTTGAAAAACAGAGACTTCTTCCTGACAGGGCCTTGTGCTTGGCTGCTCTTTAGCACTGGTGGGTGCTATAACCATGAAATAGCAATACTGCAAAGTGAAAGAAAGGACCATTAAAATGATAACACATTATTAAGTGAGCACTGATCTGGACCTCCTGGATAGGTATGTGTCATCTGTCTAAAGAGATTCAGAGTATAAAACAGACCCAGAAGCTCATGCTATTACTGAAGGAGTTGCTTACATGACAAAAAAAGTCAAAGGAAGCATCATAAATGCAACAAAATTAAACAAGCGTGCTCCAGGGGAACAACTTCTGTCTGCAATAATAGAAAGATAAAATGAGGGAAGGGATCTACATCTAACACCCTTTGCCATTTTCACTTGTCTGTTAGAGCTGATGCTTAAATCATCTCCTCTGGACTTTGAAAAGAGGCAGCAAAAGCTGAGGCATTTGGCAATAGCTGCCTTTAGGTTTCTTTATGCTTATCCGATTGTACCCCTTCCTTTAAAAGCATTTTCTGAAGTCAGAATTAACTTTATGTTTACATATATTTTGATATTTCGATCTTCTGCCTATAGCCATGTGTTCTTTTATGACAAACCTGCCCAGTGGTATTTGAACTTGCTTCCTATATTTCTTTCTCCAATCTAAAATCCTATTATAATATTATTATGGCTTGGTATGGCCATAGAGAGGCCAGAAACCTGTGTTTCAGAAGCTATTGAGTCAGGAAACCTTGATGTCATTGCACTTAATAGTAAATCACAGGTAGAATGGGAGCTGTCCTCATTTAAAGTTTAGCAGGTTCTCTACTTCTCTCATAACAATATTTTTTCCATGATAGCTCCCACCCATATAGTCTCACCATAATTTAGAACTGCTGCATCTAAGATGTCCATCGAACAGGTGAGGGAGTACATAACGAAGGTGAATTGCTATTACTTGGCGCAAATTACAGGCTTTTTTATGTCATCTGAGAGCACTACATTTAGAATAACAGAGTGGATGGACCCAGAATGTCTCTTCTTGTGGCAACTTTTTGCCTGTTTGAAAACTGATTTTACATTGCCTCTGATTACTCTTCTTTAGGTTATTTTTCACATCTTCCTTGTGTAGACGTCAAGGGGCTTTTCTGCTGTACGTACATGTTTGGTGGGGAGAGACGCATTGGCTTCCATTACTTATGTAGTATTATTGCAAACCCACCATATTTCAAATCTACATACATGATATAAAAACCATTGATTGTAATGTACATTATAATATGGAAATTCTCTGTACCGTGACAGCACCACTTAGTGAAAGCAGACTGGTAGTTTGCTTGTTTTACTGAGGAAAAAGTTAAATCCAACACTAAGTGCCTTTATTAAGGCTAGGAAATAATATTTTAAAATCCTAGAGTGGATATTACTCACATGACCCTCCAGATTTACAATACAATCTTTTTTTTTTTCAAAATGTAGCATTACTAGGTTTCAATCTTTTATATTTAAGTTCTGTAATTATAATGAGATGAATATTTTATCCTCTACCATATGATCACCCTAGGCTGTTTAATTTTAGACCATGAACCGTATTTTAACTAATACATGAAAATGTAAGATATCATCCAAAATTACTTGGGTTTTAAAATACATTGATATATGGGGTGTGAACCTAACAAGGCACTTTCACTGTACCTCCATTTACTGTAAAATCCCTGTTCTCACCAAGCTTATCACATTGTAAAGACATGACAAACTATATCAGCATTACATTATCACAGAGAAACCTGCAGAACTAAAAAGGTTTAATCGCTCGGAAAGTATGTGCCTGTGTGAAAATGCTGCCGATTCCTGCTTTGTTTCTCTCAGTGTTGCTAAAACCCATGTTTCACTTTGGCAACCTCCACTATCCAAGGCAGGAAAGCGAATGCCGTAGAGCTGATGCTCTCATATCAAGACATTTAGATGCTCCAGAACACCTCCCACTGCTCTGTTTTCTTTCTCTCATTGGCTCTTTCACTTCCCCCGCTACTTCTTCTATCTTCTTTTCCACTACAGAGGATGCCAGAAGGATTTGAGCCTCTTTGCTTATGCAAGCCACAGCTCTGAACGCTTCCACTCCTTGTCATGGCACACAGGGTCAAGCTCCGTGAATGGGAGCATTGCTTTGACAGATTTTAGGACACTAAGGAAGTCTGTGTCATGTTCCTGATAGGAATAACTGTTATGCACCTCTGCAGCTGATTGCATTTAACTGAGAAGACTTTCTTGCCAAGAGTCTTAAAACCCTAACTTGAGTACCTCTGCAGAGCAAAGCCTCTGACTAGGTTTAGGCTGGTCTTCAGTATCAGGACCTAGTTTGGATTAGTGCTCAGGGTCATCTCCATGCAGAGCCAGAGACTGCAGAGATGAAATCTCACTCTCCAACATTGCAGTTACTTGTGTACTCTCCTTGTTAGATCAGTCCTCTCTTAGCACTGGCCTCTTTCATCTCTGCACCTTCAGGTGGGACAGATGGCAAAGAACGCTGGTACACTTGTATAGGCCTAAAGATGCTCGTCGGTATCTGGCATGAATATTGCAGACCCTTTCAAATCTGTCTGTTCAGCATGTTCAAGTCTATGATCATGACAGAAAAAGAAAATCAGCAGTCTTGTATATATATTCCAGTTGGTAAGGAACCTGGAATGTAGCCAGCCAGAGGACAAAGTGCTCTTCCTGATACTGTCACTTGTGTGCTTCACTGTACTAAGCTGTTTCAATGGAGTATGGCATATAACCAATATAAATTTACTGCCTGGCTGGTAATACCAGGAAAACTTAATGAAATGCTAATCAGCATAACTGAATAGATGCTTTCCTCCTCAGACTCTTGAGAAAATACTTCTCTAGACTCATTTTGGACGTGTCTCTCTACAACACATATTATTCAAAAAGTCTAGACACAAAAGTATGCAAAGTAATTCTCTGTGAGCTCTAAGAGCTCTGCTGCAAGCTTCTGGCCAGATGATCTCTCTTGGAGAAGTATTCTTTGTGAGATCTCCTAATGGATTCTCAGAGCTGCCAAGGGATATATATATATATATATATATATAACACCTTTGTTGCTGCCAGCCCACAGTCCAGGAGGGAACACATCTCCTCTTTTACATTTTGGGTCTCTTACTAGGCAAGTGCAGCCCTCAGTCATGCTTGAGCATTCCCTACCGAGCAGACCAGGGTATGAAAACTTGTGTGAGCAGGTTACACATCTCTTTGGGTCATCTCTGAGGTTAATTAATACCTCATAACAAATACAAAGTGGGTATTAGTTATTTCAAGAATGCTGTCTAGGCTTCACTGAAAACCTCCAAGTATGCTGCAAGTATATGGGGATTTTAGGATAATATCCCTTAATTTCAGAAATGTGACTCTATGCAGCACCTGGAGGTTATTTACAGTCCTTTTAACCATTTAGCTAAAGGGTCACATTGGGGGACAATAAGGACACAGACTTCTTCAGAGGGAGAATGCATCCATATGCATGAAGAGCCTTCTCACTGTGCAGGTGACAATACTCCTATGTACCTCTTATCTGAAGCACACAAGAATATTGCTTTTTCCCATTTGTGTGAATCAGAAGCCAATAGTATTAACAAGAGAGAAAGAAATCACGTTCAGCCTTTGAAGTGCTCCTCCTGGCAACTAATTAATTTCTTCCCCTTTGCGTTGTGGTTTGTTTGTTTGTGGTTTTTTTTTTTTTTGTAAATCATAATCTCGTGGATCAAAATAGGAAGATAGTGACTTATAGAATCCCTCCCCTTTGAAGTTCCATTTAGAATACTATTCTGGCATGAAACAAAGGCCTAAATCAATATTTGACTGAGTTTTGCTGTCAGATATTTTTAAAAATATCCTTTATAGTGTAATGACAGTTTATTTAAAATAAATTTAAATTAAATTTAAAATTACTGTTAACTTACCACTTTCTAGGTACTGTCACATAAAATCTTCTTGCAAAGAACCTGGAGAAAAAATAAAGCCAGATAATTATTTGGCTGAATTTGTAGGTTCATTTCAGTCTATCTTGTGACATAGCTGTTAGCTAGACTCCATGCGCTTTTCTGTGGGAATTTTTAAATGGCTGTCTTCTCCACTCTTCTCTTAGCACATTCACCCAGAATGTCTCCTGTGTCTTTACAGCCACAGCAGTGAGACCATTTCATTGCGAGGGTGTTCCTCAATGTTACATCTATGTTAGAAAATTCAGGGTATTGGATGCAACTATTCCCAGGGTAAAAGTTTAAAATTTCTTATAAGCATGATAGTTTTAACAGAGAGGGTAGGAATCTATTGTTCTTCATGGAAACATATACCATCTCCTACAAATTCAATTCTATCGGAAAGAATATCAAGTGATGTACAACTAGTGTGCTGTGGTTGTGCTGCAGTTTCTACAGAGAATTTTGAGTACTATACTTCCAAAATAACCAATAAATCTATTCAATATCCATCCTTAGAAATCTAAAAAATCCATCACCAGAAAATGCCTACTATAAGGAGGGTGTCAGAGTAAGAAAGCAATATACAAATAAGAGCCTTCAGATATCTGTGCTGTAGCCAGTGTAACTGGAAAAATAAATGGAAAAGAGTATTATTGCATACTCCATTAGTCTACCTAAAACCCAGAGGTGTTTCATAAGCTTAGCAGCTGTAGTATGTATATTGTCACCAGAGATTTCTTCTCCAGAAAAAATGGCTTGGCATCGAACTTCCAATCTGGAAGTCCTTCACTATCTACGAAATGTACAATATGGATAAATACCACGTAGTTGCAACTTTATCTCATTTTCAGGAACTTCCCAGAGATCATCCCTCAAAAGCTGTGTCCCAAAACTCACATAATGATTCTCTCTAAGGTTCTAAGAAAATTTGAGTTATTTTAGCGCCACATTTTATATTGAAATTAATGGACCTTTTGCAACAAATAACAGACTGTATTGGGTTTATGCTTGCTCAGATAACAATATTAACAATTTTCAGCAATATACACTTGAAAAAAGTCAATAATCTGAAATAAAATTTGACACTACATAATTGGAATTTCAGATAAGAATACGAATCTTTTCAGAAAATGTCCTCGCTCCTTAAAAAATAGATAATATAAAATTTAGCTTCCTTAATCCAGTTGTATCAGTTAAATTGCCGACTTTATAATCTCTGTTCACAATGGAAAATTACATTCCCTTGAAAAAACTAATTACCATTTCCGAGCATTTCCCCTAGCTCCTAAGACTTATATCAAACCCTAACGAAGGATGGAATTGCCATAGCAACTGCCAATCTGCTTGCTTTTTATTGCTGTTTTTGTTTTCTCACTCAGCAGCCCACATAATGAAACCCGTTTCATCAAATGACCAGCCACAGGAGACTGAAGTCACTGCTTTCAGAGAAGACAGTGCTTCTCTACCAGAGCAAGATGTTGAAAGCAGAGAAAACAGGAAATGCAGATGACAATTACAGCCCAACTGCACTTTGAAACTTCCAACAGGATGAACCTTTGTCACAGTCATTGGAGTATCCAACAACACATTTCTGCTGCAGAAAGAAACATTTCTTAGTATTGCTTTTACAAGCTTTACTTCTCATCAGGAGATCTTCATTGGCTTACTGGCCTCTAATATATCATGACATTGTAGCTCAGCAAAGCCACAGCATTAGAAAACAGCTTCTTGGCACGGAAGCAAGACCTTTCACCTTTATTCACTTAGGTAAGTCATGCCCTAAGAACACAGAAAATTCTCATCACCAAACATAACTGAATGGCAAAACCCTGTGTAATTTCTGAAAGGAATGAAAAAAACTGTAGAAAGCAATGAATTGCTAAAAAGGGCTTCTAGGACTCCTTACATACTTTCTTCAATATTAAATAATAGCTCTGAGAAGTGTTCGACCTATCTGGTATGTCACTCTTATTCTGCCTTTATTGCCACTAAGAGAACTTTTGATGAAAATCTATTCTTAAATTGCACACATGTTGCGTGAAGAAACTTGAAAGTCTGAAGATTCTGGGATTTCACTCATGGAAAATCACACTCTTGCCTTTGCATCTGAGGAAAAGGTTCACTGGTCATTTATTCCAAGGCTTTCATTCACCACTCAGAAATGAATGAAACAGTTACATTCTAAGACTATTATTGCCTTCACCTGTCTTAAATTCTCTATTTTTCCATGCAGGATTCTTTGCAGACTTATATACCTTATTTTCAATTCTCCCTACAAGCTCACTCTCTCCTTTTATTTAGAGCCTGAGAGTTGTAAGTTTGTTCTCGAGAACAGGACAAATGTCGGACTGCAGAGAAATATTTCAAAAATGTCAGCTGCATATAGCATGCTATGATTTAACTGGCCATATCAATCATCCCTGCAATTTAAAGGCAGTACTGGTTTCCGTTTAGCTGACAAGATATAAAAGGTTTCTGTGACCTATTCCTGAGGTTTTGACTCATGGTAGTAGCATGAGGAGTGAGAAGTGAAATGCTCAACAGCATATTAATCTTTTGCCAACACTACCTGTAATCGAAGTCACCCAGCACTGCCTACACAACATTTTGCTTTTGGATCCTTCTAAAGCATGGTCAGACAACCAAGCTTTCACTATTTCTGTTCTCACCATGGTGGTGATACAACTTCTGATGAAAAAAAAAAAAAATCAGTTTTAATATCTCTGAAATCCGGATAAAATGGAATAGACTTCCAAACAGCTCCTAGTTTTACAAGAAGAGCAGCAGGACAAAAGCACTAGCATATGCCTAACCCATCAAACATTAGTGGTTGGTTCAATAATATCAGGAGGAGAAATGACTTCCATAGATATTGAAAAACTTTCCAAAGTAGAAACAATGTGATATTTGTGCTTTCCATCCCTTTTTTTTTTTTTTAGTGTAAATTCCATAGATCAGCTTGTGTATTTGGGGCAGTGCTGTTTAATGGATTTTTTTGTTAGAAAACCGACACATGTCATAAGATGAAAAATTAAACAGGAACTTTTTGTCTCTAGAAGTGTCTCAGCTTCATGCTTTATCCCTTCTGGTCCTAAAACCACACACACTAAACTCCAATTCCTTCTCTTTCAAAAATGGATTGAAACAACCTTTTCCATCATCTCTCCTTTCTGTGGGAAGAAGGAAAAGTAGTCTCTCAATCCCTCTTTCTTCAGAAAACAGGTTAAAAAAACCACCTATGAAACAAAACAAAGCTTAAAAAAATATGCACTAGAAGTCTCTGCAATGACTTGACTGGAAAATCACCCCTGTTTCCTCATAAGTCTGGACTTCTGCAGCTTTCATTTTGAGCCATATTTTATGCTGCCAAGGATCCAGGCTGAAAATGAAATACTGGATTATAGGTTAATAGGCCCTGTCGCAAGCTGCAAAAATCTCCTTCTCTGCAAACATGGAAAAACTGCCTCAAAAGCTTCTTCATACACATATGGATGTCTAATTTCCCTTTTTATGTATATTGTGAATACTTTTCAGGTATCTGCATATTGATTAAAAATAGCTTTGCAGTTTCTAATGTAACTACTTAGAACAAGTATTTTATAAAATATATCATATTCTATGACTTCTTGCCACAGAGAAGAAATTGCAGCCCTTAAGGGAAAAATACAGAACTTTAATAAAATTTACATTTAAAACTAAATATCCTAATTCTGTAGTTCCTTAAAGTCACTTGGGCAATAGACGCAGAATTTGTTTCACCAAGATCAAACATTCTTCACCGAATCACCTTATTAGGAAATCTGCATGTCTACTTGGTGCTTAGTTCTTTTTTAAAAAAATAAGTAGCATTTATGATAGCTTTTTGCAAATCGCACTTGTATTTCAATTAAGGAATGTAAATATTTTAGATCAGAGATGAATAATTGCATTATACTTCATTCCTAATTTACATGTAAAAGTACTTGCTAGCTATTAATGAGGTATTTATTACACTACATTGTATGTATACTACTAAATACACCAAATTATACACATTATTTCTTTGGAATTCAATTTGCCCTTTGCTTGTGTGGATGGCAAAACTTCCTGTAATGCTTCAGTAAATGCAGAAACAGGACCAAAGCCCATTTCTGTTACATGCTATAGAAAAACCCCAAACTATCTGAAATAAGCAATGCAATGAAGACTACGCTGTAGACTGTATGCAGTTCAAGAGTAGTGTGATAATTTGTAATGGGTAAAGAGACAATACGATTTCACCTTATAGAGTAACCTTTAAAATCACTGTGTTTCTACAGAAGAGAGATCCAATATCCCCTGATAGGCAGCACTGTCTCCAGCAAATGCACCTGCCTCTGAAGTCCGTGGTGATGGTTTACAATTCCCAAGAAGCCAACTGTCTTGCACCTTGTTCTCACTGAACATGCATTGCTATTCTGGACTGGCACTGCTGAATTAAGTTCGTCCCATGTGTTTTCCACAGAGTCTTTAATGAATGTGAGCTGCCTGGAAGCAAAGCCTTTGGGAGCACAAAGCAAACGAAGGAACAAACTTTTAATCAGAGAATCTAAGTATGCTCTGAGCTCAGTTGTGTGAAAGACAGAGGGAGCTGAGGGTTCTCGCATCCCACAGGAATAAGTAAATACAGTGAAAGGTGAAAAGCTTGCAGTCAGAAAGTCAAAATCACCCATTCTCAAAAATCAGGTTTTATAATGCATACCACGTAAAGACTGATTCACTAATAACGCCTAATCTGCAACAAAAAATTATGTATGTTATGAAATTAAAACCCTAATTAAAACCATACTAAATTTTGAGATGTATAGAGCTGTAGTCTGAACGGTAGGTTTAAAAAGCTAGTTAAGGGCTTTCTGATATCATTCCCTTAAAGTGATATCAGAAATCACTTTCCCCTCTTCATGTAAAGATTTTAAAAGAAATTACATTTTGCAAATTCAAACTGAAAAATTATCCATGTAAGGGCAATTCTGGAATTCCCCAAAACTGATCTCAATTTTTCTGTGAATTAATCATTACAAATTATGGTCAAACACGTTTTGAATTCCTGTTGCTTAACCAATGTTTACAAGTTTTTTTCCTTAAAATACTCATGTGAGAACACGTTTCATACATTCAGACTGCATTTTACAATAGATTTTACTGAGGAGGAAAGGAAGGCATCATTTCTTATCTGACTATGTAATTCAGATGGAGAGGATTGCGTACAACAGTGAAAACCTCATAACCCACCTAGAATAGAACGTAATATCCCCAGCTGATCTTCAGATTTGCAAAACAGTACTCAAAGGTGAGATTTCTGTATCGTTACAGAAGACTTATTTTCACAATAACTCTGCTGGATAAGATCTACTCAGATAAGAAAGCTCCTAGAAAGGGTTATAGATCCACAGCATCATTTATCAAGTAAGTACCCTTGAAATCATAGGCACGTGTTCAACTCCGCAAGAGCATGTCTGCTCCAAAGCCAGTTCGCACGGCAGTACAGCCCGAGTACCCAAGTGTTCTGGTGAAAAACTCCTGGGAAACCCTACGGCTTGATTCTAGGTCATGTCAAGGTCTTTGCACCGCCTCATGAACCTATCCCAATAGACTCTGTGCAAAGCAGAAGGATTCCTCTGCACTGTAATGATGGTGATGACAGCTTAGTTATGCATCTAAACGATAGTTTAAACTAATCAGTTAGCTAATTTTAAGATAGGTAGGAAATTTCAAAACATGTAGCTGTAATAACATGGAGGTCAGTTTGTGCCACAAAAAGCACCCAGTGAATAAAATAAACACCTAAACTGCCATTCTGTGTCGAGACTGGCAGCAATAGCCAAACTAGCTAATTTATAACTTAATTTCATTGTGTTAACAAGAACGTCATTGCTGCAATAGAAACAGACAACTGCTGTATGACAAATGTCTGCTCAGACATTGAGTAGGTCCTGGCAAGCAGAATAGTACGGAGGCTGCAAGTGCAACGTGCATTTAGCAACGCCTTTATGTTGCTAACAAACCCCGGTGTCTGAGCATCTCCTCTGAGCATCTGTGAGCTGGAATCTGTGAGCTGGAATCACAATCACTGCCTGCCAGAAGTTCTACAGGCAAGATTTTAACTCTAACATATATATTTAAGCTCTCCCAAGATTAATGTTGGGGGAGAAAAAAGAAGTAGCTTTATATTTGGCTGCCTAATTTAAGACATAATCTGAGGTGAAAAATAGGCCTTGTACAGGTTTTTCATATAAGTAAGTTTATATATTTTAATCAACTCCCTCTCTTCCAGTCCTAAGGAAAATGCGGAGATTAAGAACGCCCGTTCTGCTTGTGTGACTGATAAGGCTGTGTCTTTGCATTCTGTTTCCATAAATCCATTGTTTTGGATCACTATTGAGATTTCTTAAAGTCTAGAAATGGGAACAGGAGATCAGGGTTTATTTGTATCCTATTAAAAAAAAAAAAAAGTTTTAAAAAAGAACAGCAAAAAGATTTATTGAACTAATAAAAAATTACAGATATCTTGCTGAGAACTGCAGTGTTACACAACAATTTCTGCGTCTTGGATTATTTTACCAAACATATCAAAGGAAAAAAAGAAAGTAGCTAATATTTTTGATGGTGGATTCTTTAGCATTTTGATGCTATGGAGTTGTATATATATATAAAAATATATATATATATATATAACAAGTAACTCATCAGCTCATACACCACTTTTCAATTAGTTATTCTCAGTACTTTCTCTTTTCTAGAAACAGAATGGGAAATTCTAATAAAGTTTATTAGTTTGTCTATGAAATTTTATCCTTGATAACAAAATGAGCCAGCTGCAGGTTGTCTTTATTTTGGTGTGAGTTTAATTTTGTGTCCTCATTCTTAAATAAGAAATTAGTTACAACTAAGTACGCTGCTCTGTACTTAAGCTGCCACAGGGATGATACTGATGTCTAGGAAATATCTTTACAAAGAGTCATTTCTCTTAATGAAGTCTGCATTTTATAAACAGATTGTTCCCGTTTCAGAAGGACTTAGGAAACCAGAGACTTTAAAAATGTAGTACAGATGTTCCCAATTAATGTAATTGTGTAATAACACACTACTCTAAGAATTAAATATTCTATCTTCTTAAGCACTGGACTGCTATGCCAATGGGGACAACAGTACTCAGAATGGTGCTTGGTGACTTTATGTGGAACAAAAATGGCCTATTTAGAACCATTGTCTGCCTTGAAGAAGGAGCTGCAGAGTTTTAATTCTTAATTATGAAGAGCATAATTTTCAATGTTTCGAGCTTTCTGTCATCTCTTCAGCTCATTTCAGTCTCTGACAGCTTTCAGAATGAAAAGTTTTTGCAATAAAAGTTTCTTTTTAAGCTCTGGCTTTTATTTCCATTTATTTGTGACCATATTTTCTGCAGTCTTATTACAAACTGCTGAGGAATATTTTGAACTCTCAAGCACTGAGCAGCTGGGCTCCTTCCTAGGCTCAAAGGACATGATAGTAAAGAGCACCATGAAACTTGTTACACATTTTACAATTCAGCTTGATTTTTAATTTTGCATTTACAAAGTCCTAGAAGTTTCTGTGTTTAATGACCTCCTCCTCCTAATTTCTCTATGCATGCTCTCTATCTAGGCTCAAGTCTAGATAGAAATGGTTAACCATTTCAAAATCTGATTTAAAAGCCTTCCAGTTAAACGTCCTCCCTTTCTCTTTTTTGTTTTTTATTAACTTTTCATCCCTTCTCTTCCCTTTCTTTTCCCATTTTTTCTCTTCTTCATTGTCATAAATAAGTAGCAAATCCATTCAGTTCAGTGAACTAAAATTGGTCTAGATCCAGGTCAAAATCATACTTTCACAAATCTTAGGTTGATAAAACTTTAAATAAATGACGGTTCTGCTGTGGACAGCCCACAGACACAAAGCAGTACACCAATCTGGCTGACAGATGAAGAAGGAGGAGCTATGGTGACAGTCCTCAACTGTGAGAAGTTAAAAGCAAGAGGTACTTTTCCATGATAGTTGCACCTTGGGTACTGAATGCTATGGGAACAGATACAATAAGACTGAGAAAACAAACATTTAGATGGAATATTAGTCTATGTCTATATTGGTGGCTGGAAGATGACTTAAAGCCTCTGGCTGAGGACATGCCAGGCATTTAGTTGCCACAGACTGTGTCCTGGAGTCCAGATACCTTCAGTTCCTGTGATCTCCAAGTGCATGGAACAGTCTCTCCAGGGAAAAGATAAAAGCAATTTATAATTCAAATGGCTGCAACGCTAGCATTTATATGATAAGCAATCATTGGGTCTGGAAAGAGGCAAACTGACTGATCCAATCAGGTATTTCCACCTCCGGTTTATATCAGAAAATCTTTCTAGTTAGTTATTCTCCTTTTCCGAATTATTACTAATATTATTTTTCAAAACAAAATCTAAGTAATTCTACTACTATTCCAGGGCTTTTGCAAATGGAAGCAATGAAAAAGCATGGTGAAATGCAAGTAAACAATGCTACAAAATATAGCACTAGGAAATACTGAAGTAAGAAGTATGATTTGAATGGCATGGAGTGATGCACAGTGAAAAAATAGATCTCTTTATATCTTTCAGTTTGCCTTGCACTGTTATGTCCTGCAAAGAAACAGATTGCCAATTTGGCTAATTACTGATCGGTTCCAGGAACTTTACAGTTACGGTTGAAGAGGGCCTCTGATTGCTAATGGCAGGTTCCTGACTGGATTCATTTTGCAGGAGTTCCTATTGACATTTTTATTGGTCTCATGCTATAGATATGCTTTATCGTTCTCAGCAATGGTAATTAGCAGAGCTCTTCCTTTAAGTGAACATGACTATGTAATTTTTAGTATTTTATCTAATGCAGATATTCCTGTACAGTGTTGCTTTGTGCTGGGCAGCTGCAGCCTTCTGGCCACTGAGCTAACCCTGGACAAATGCTGAATCTTTTTATCAAACGTTACATTTTTCAGATGACTCTGGAATTTACTGCTTATGGGAGACTTTAATAAGGATAAAAGCATCCAGAGCAGGTGGATACTAACAGAAAACAAGGTCCTGTGTGTAAAGGCTTTGAACAATACCACGGAAGAGAAATGAAATTGCAATGTATGGTTTAATAATGGTCCACCATATACTCCCCTATGCACACACACGCACAAACACACATACATTAACCTTTTCAAAACGACTTTTGCAGAAATTTTTCTGACCACATGCTAAAAATAAAATCAAATAAATAAATATAGATTAGCTACTCCAAGAGGTAAAGCCAAAGCCAACAGATCAAAAAAGTGCTTGATCTCTCTTATTGAGTCCTTGAAAATCTTAAGCCTTTTAACATTAACTGTTTAATAATAACATTAAAATAAAATAAAATAAAATAAAATAAAATAAAATAAAATAAAATAAAATAATCTATGTGAAACATAGACCCAAGCCATTTTTTTCTATATTGTGTGTATGACTGACATTCTGTTTAAGAATTATTGGTGGTGGCTCTTCCAGAAAACAACTTCTGATCTAAAGGAAATCATGAGATTTTAGAGAAATAGACTAAAATAGAACTGGAAGTCTTCAAGGCTGGGTTGAATGAGGCATTGAGCAACCTGGTGTAGGGGCGGGTGTCTCTGCCCATGGCAGAAGGGTTGGAACTAGATGATCTTTGAGGTCCTTTCCAACCCAAACCATTCTACAATTATATGATTCTATAAATAAAATTAAGAAAGAAATGTAGTGCCTGCTTGGACAAGGCAGCTATACTAACACAGATAATGATGATGTATTAACCATGTATTAAGGGTATCGTCCTCTTCAGTACCTTGAGCAATTTCAGGGAATTAGTAGACTTCCACTACCTCCACACAGACAAGTGTTGACCATTGGAAAATCACTTCTATTTGGTAGGTTTCACAAACACACTGGGACTTGGACTAAAGTCCATTATGACGGGCAAAATCGCAATCAGTCCTACCCTCCATTAGTTCTGGGCACAAAGGATTTTCTTGTTCCAGTTCTTTTCTTCTCCAAGCTCTAAAGTCACCGTATACACAAATAACTGAGGGAGAAGCTTCCAAGTAACTTTCTTTTTTTTTTACTGAAAAAAAAAGCTATCTTCCTAGAATTTGGTATGTTAGTCACAGAAAGTAAAATTCATCACTTTCCTGTGGAAAAAGAGATGGGCTTCTCGCCCAGTGAGTCACAGGTCTACATTTGACCTTTTTACAGGGCAATCAAATGAAAAATAAACCATACTTTTATCTCCTTTTTGCCTTGGATTTTTTTTTACATTGTTCAGTTGCTGTATCTTCCAGCAAAATTACTGTTAAACAGATGACAGTTTTAAATTCCTCTCCGTAAAATGCCAGCAAAGCCCATCATCACATCTCCATAGGTTTTAAATGATTTGGAGTTTACAGTCAAAACTGCATTTTCCAGTTCAGTGAATCCTTTCACTGACTATTGCTCCAACATCCTTGTTGTTTCCCATTACTGAACAGAAAGTCACCATACGACTCATAGTAATTTGGATTTAATTGCAAATATATGACTTTGGTCCAAGTGGATAGTATGGGAAGGAGGGGCAGGGGGACTATTCCCTTTTTCTAAAGCCATGATAAGATTTCTTTGAAACATTTTCAAATCTCCAGCACAACATGTTCACCCCAATTCTGAAGGTCCTTATTAGATTTCTTCTAATCTAAAATATTCCTGGGGTTTCTCTCTTGTGATGTTATTGCCTAATAAATGGTGTGGAAACTTGGAATCTTTCATAAAAGCTCCAACAACATGAAAATAGTTTCCATAATGAATAGATTTCAATCTCTAACTCTCTCTGTAGAAATGTTTTAATCATGAAAGACAGAATGGAGTTCTCGTGGGGCTATTATTTAAAATAGTAAAGAAAAATATTTGCATCTACCATGCAATTATGAAATAGGGCTTGATGCTTTGTTTACAACGGGCAAGCAGACAGTTATTTTACTGAAAGAATTGACTGGCATCTTGCAAGGATTTTTGAGAGGGAGTGCGTTTGTGCTCCATGAAATCCTTGTATTTCTGACAGTCTGAAAAACAATATTGTTCTCAGTTTACATCTTGTTATTATTTGTGGGGAGATCGCCAGCATTTGGGGTAAGAAAGAACCTTTCCATACAATATTCCTCACATATATTTGAAGCAAATGAATAGCTTATATGAACAGCAAGATTCCGTCAAATGCAGTATTCTCCCATAGCTTCATGCTGTTGCTATCTCAAGAATGATGACAGAGAGGATAGGGCATCAATCTGAATTTCTCATTTTCCATCTCCACATTGTGAAGCACTGAAAATTGAAAGAATATATAAAGGCAACCAAGTTTGCAGATACTGTTAAACATCTAAATACCACGAATTTTGTTCTACCTACAAACAGGACTGCAAGAACAAAATTTCACTCCAGCTGCACATCTTGCATTTATTAGCAATTAGCACCGTTTTGATTTAATTTCTAGCTGCTTCTACTCCTTTTTACGTATGCAACATGTAGCACATAAGCATTTGAGTTTAATCTTCTAGTATGAGTGATAAATATGGATGTGATGGGAGGTTCATGACTCCATAGAAAAAACCCTCTGGGATTTGATTTTATGTATAATTAAGTAATGAAAATATTAATAAAATTGATTAAATAATTTCATTACTAATCTAATATTGGGTGCATAATTAGAGAAAGAGTGACAATAGCTTACTGACACATGTAGCTTCCTGTAACTGCAAATGCCCAGAAAAGTACATCAATTCCAATTGGTTTAGTAGATGATAACTTTATTAAACTATAGATAGGCTTGCATGGGAAGAAGTAAATTGACTGGAATCTTTACTTAAAACAGTAATCAATAAAGCTTTGAGTCTGGGTGAATTTATTTTTCACATTAGAATAATTTTTCCTGAATATAGCACCACAATTATATTTCAAGAAATTGTTTAAAAAGTTTTCAAGATTCTCCTGAATCAACCAGCAAGCAGATTAGAACATGGGGTAAGCAACGACAAGAAAAACAGAACAGATTCAATTTACAATAGAAACCAAACACTTGCCTGGAAAAAAAAAACAACAACAAACACTTTGAAAAATTATTTAATTCAAAAGTTTAAAACAGATTTTTTTTTTGTATCATTAATTGAAAGCTTAGTGAGAGCAGAAGCATTCCCAAATAAATACAAAAAATTTGTATTTTTATTTTATTTATTTTGACAAAAAGTCAAAATTTTAGAAGTCAACTTTTCTAACCACAGCTAGAAAACCATTAAAAGCCAAGAGCAATATGGGATCTGGTATGGTACTAAAGATATTTCAAATATAAGGGTACACATATACAGAAAATTAATCAAGATTAAGACAGCATCTATCAAGCCAGGAATCATTCAATATTGTAATCTTCTAGGAATATTTTGCATCTATTTCTCTCTACTAATGGGGCCTATTACTAGGGCCTTTATAAAATTTATGAATATTTTCTCATGGATTTTCTCCTTGAAAGTACATTTGTTATTCAAACACATTAATCTATTTTAGTGTTGATTGTGACTATACTGTTATGGAAGAGACTTACACAATGCCATTTAGAAAAAACATAAATTTTCCATGGTGTCTTATCCTTTACAATTGTCAACTAAAGTTAATCTAAAAATAAAAGGTTATATTAGGCATAATTTAAAAACCCATAGAAAAAAAGGTCATGTTTTAATAAGAGGAATGTGGTTTTAATAATAACATGTGGAGGCCCACGGGTTTTATTTCTATTAGCTTGCATAAGACTTTCCCATTAGGGTGGCATATTGATCTCCTAACTCCTGCTAAAGTGTTGCATGTTACTGTATTGACTGAAAAGGCAGCGGGATAAAATGCTCAGGAACCTCTGAGCTAATGATTCTGAAGAGGTCCACAAGGACCTATTATAACAAAGCAGCTGGATGATATGACGACCAGAATAAATTTAATGTAGAAAATTGCAAGGTAGTGCACACTGGAAAGAACAATTTAAACTACTCATATGCACTGATAACTTCTGAATTAGTTATAAGATCCTAGTGAAAAAAAAATGAAGGAGTCATCAAGGAGAAATGAATAAAGACATCTGTTCAGTATGGAGCCAGTACCTAAAAATCATGATAAGACATTAGGTTGCATTAAGAAGGAAACACAGAATACTATTAAAGATATAATCTTAATATCTAAATCACTGGTGCGTCCTCTGTTTCAATGGTGCATGCGGGTGTGTTATTTCTTCCCCAAAAATGACACAGTACAAATAGAATAGAGAAAAAGTCATGACCGCCTTAGAGACAGATAGAGATTGTCATAGGATCTTAATTATAAAGCACCTCAAGAAAAAAAAGTAAAGGTTAGGGAAAAAAAAGACTCCAAAATGGTTCCCAACCTTTATAGAAATATTCAAGAGAAAAAGGCAAAGAGAATTTCACTGTATGTAAAGAGGCACTATGGGAGGGGAAAAAAGATACAAAGAGACTGTGCACAGAAAATAAAACAACATCAGCCATTCTTCTAGTCCATCCCTCAGACCCTAAAATGAAGGCCTATATTTCACACTTGCCCATGACTTGTACTTCATAGCAGTCCCAGGAGCACTAACATGATGCTAGTGATGGTTCAGGCTGGAGATGTGCAATCCTCCTGCTGCAGCCAACAAGGAGAGAGGACTCCATTGCTCCTAGTTCTGCAGAATCTACTATGTTTGGATATTTGGGTAAGGTCGTGGTTTGGACATTCACATACACGTCGATCAAAAGCCATATATTAAGTTATCATGTGTTCAAATAAGGCCCGATTAGCATGCCCCACAATTGTCAAAAAAGTATCAGGCACTTACCAGAATTTAAAATACCTTTTTCTTCTTTTTGTATACACATCATATTAACTAGTGCTGCAAGATATTACTGAAGCAAAGAGTCTGGTAAAACTAAAAAAACACCATAGTGAACTAGATTGTAGTAAGTAATCAGGAACAGCAACTTTTGTACTGTCTTTGGTCAGCACATCCTGTCCCACAAGCCACTTCTCATTCAACGGGCATTTTTTTCGTAGGCAAGGCAACACATTACAGGAAACAAAACACGTCATATTTCAGGATGCACTGTAGCAAATAGTATGCTTCTGAGTCAGGAAGAATCTTGTACCCGAATGTGGAACTTCCTTAGTGACTTCTTGAGGTAATTGTAAGATATCACAGTGCCAGGTACATAATAAAAGACTCAGAACATTAGATTAACCAAAACCCAGGTAATTTACTATCAAGAAATATTTTCATAATCACCTAAAGAAGGCTATAAAAAAATAATTCTATTTACTTCCCTTCTAAAGAGAACAACTGAATTACAATGGATCACAAACAGTAGACTTTAATAAAATTAACATTTGAAAGAAAATATGACATGGCTAGTTATTCTCATCTTGACATCTTCACTTGGGTTCTGGTTTTCTTTTACTCATCACTTCTGGAGATTCATGTTGGAAGTAACAGTGTTCTATGTTGTTTTGGGCTGAACAGGAGAATATGAGTGTCTTGATTGTAACTCCCTCCTGGAATTTATGTGTATTCATTACTGACCAAGCTATACGAAACTTAACAATAGAAAGACAGGAATTACTTAGTCACTGTCTCTTTTTCTCTGTGTCTGTTTCATTCCAGCCATCTCTGCATGAACTGAAGATGAACAGACATGCTTATTTTCCTGTCTGGATACAGGCTCACAGTTTGTACAGTATTTGTCTCTTATGTAGACACACGGATAGTTGATCTGTTTTATAAGGAAAAATAAGTAGCAAATGTCAGACTCATGCCAATGTTATCAATGTTGGATTTTAAAAACCTCAAACATAACAGTTACAGTAAGACATGTTTGCTGGAAAATTTATGTCCAGACTCTCATCTGTTGCAATTAGGCTCTTGTATCACTGGATTCCTGACAATTTACAGCTTGAGGCTCTGATCTCTTCTGTACCACTGCTACTTCATATCTCCTTTTTCCAGGATTCCTGATTCTCTCGTTTCCTTTGTTTGCAGGTTTCATGCTCACAAAAGGATTTACTTCACTGTCTTGATATCAACAGAGGAGTTTGTCAACAAAGAAAACATAAAATGTGATGAAACTCTTAAACTGTCCTTATATTGTTCGGGCAGAAACACCATCTAGGGGAATCTGCCTCTGAAAGACCTAGATGACACATAGGTATGTTGATTCATTTCTCCTTTACAAACTGATTTGTGTCTGGGCATTTTTTGCCAAGTTATTTTATCTCAAGTGTTTCTAAAATGGTAACTTGAAGTGGTGAAAAAAGCAAAGTAGTTTGGGGACAACAGAAAATACTGCATCACTAAAGTACAGTTTGAAGTCTTACAATGAAAAAGGCTGCCCTTCTAATGAAGCCTCAGATCCTAAAAGAGCCTGTATGAAAGAGAAGAAATATTGAAGTTTTGAGGAAGCAAATGGAGTGTTGAGGAAGCAAATGGAGGCCAAAGGTTTGCACAATTGAAGCAACAAATACCTGATACAAGTAACAGTCCTTTCACATTCAGCACTTCTTGCTCTAAGCAAATTTTTGTTTATGTCTCCATTACTTGGTTTCTATGTCTCATTTATTTTGAGAAATCAGTCTCTTAGTCTTCAATAGTATAGCTTTCTGGATTTCCCAAAAGGCATGTTAATTCTTATTTCCTTTGCTGGCAAGCTTGCTAGCGAAAGTGTTTGTCCTTTCCTCTAGGCCAGTATAAAGCTGACAGAGAATGCACTCCTCAACTTTCATTATGTCGAAACTTACAGATTTAGATTTGATCTGTGTGAGGCCAAAGAGAACTTTCAGTAGCTATGTTACTTGGTTGACAGGGAAAAAAATGTCAGGATCAGCTCCAAAAGAAGACAGTCAAGTTACCTGTGTTGATGACAGGAAAGCTGACTTGAAAGGCTAACCTGGATTCTATTTTAAAAACTCTCTCCCTTTGTTTCTGTGGGAAACTGATCCTCTTGCAACTATATTTCTACTATCAATCATAGATTCTCTTGATCTTCTTCTAGTGTCATTATTTTTCAAGGTATTCAAATTCTGAGTGTTGACTAACAGAGGATAAAAAGTAAAGATGACTTCACTCAACTTTAACTCATTTTACTAAAATAAAGTTTTCCTCAAGCTGGCAAATTACTGTCTTAACCATTGAAATATTTTTACAGACAGATTCAGTTGCAATTACAGAAATGAGGTGGCAAAGAGATTGAAAAAACACAAATAAACCTGATCATTTATGTGAAACCAAAGGTAAGGTCACATTTCCAAATAGCATGTCAAAACCTTAATAGTGTAATGATATTTACAGGCAATTTCGATGGCACTGTATTAATTTCAATGGAATTTCACCTATTTACAAGAATAGAAAATCTGATCCATCCATTTATGCCATCAGCATTTTTCAGTTTATGAGAGAAAACTATAACTAGTTCTGACAGCTGAAAAATGAGGCTAGAAAATTAAGACTGGGTTGTTTCCCCATGCCTTGCTGATGCTGATTAGGTGCAGAGCAGCCTAGATAGTGTGGAAAGTTCCCTGTCGTTACAACTTTTAACTACAAAATAGCTGACCTCCTAAATGGACTTAATGCGTAAATTACTAATTGCAGATTTATTATCTGTATTCTGCAGTGGGAACTGTTAGATCATCCAAATGTACATTTTGACTCCACAGTCTAAGGAGCTAATCTTGGAAGCAAGCCAACAAGTAGATACACACATTTCCAATGCACCATTGAATGTCATTTCGGAATGTCTTCTTACAGCTTACTATTCCTGATAACCAGATCAGCTGAGCTACTAGTAGAAGACTGTCTTGGAATACCTGG
The DNA here is from genome assembly GCF_009769465.1 of Tauraco erythrolophus. NCBI lineage: Eukaryota > Metazoa > Chordata > Aves > Musophagiformes > Musophagidae > Tauraco > Tauraco erythrolophus. The sequence goes on along the minus strand of NC_141471.1, from coordinate 48,694,515 downwards.
TCACCAGTTGGTCAGGGTCTGAATCTATGTTAAAGTTGCCCACTTCTTGGATGAAAGAGCTGATCAAATTTAGCAGATTTCAGATTAGTCCCTTGGAGAGGAAAAACCGATAACGGAAGCACAAATGCCTTTAATGTAACCCCGTTCATATACAACAGGAATATAAACATCTGTTTCCCTTATGCCAGTAAGGAATTCCCTGCTTTACTGCAGTCAGCACTCAACACAAGACTGCTTCTCCCTTCATTTCTCAAACATCATTGTGACTTCGAGTCCTTTGCTTTTGATTCGGCTGCACTTCCTTTACCTTCTTCCCTTTCTCCCATCAATCCCAGTTCCTGCATGTGCTTTATCATTTCCCAAGAAAAGCCTTTAGCTTAAATGGTTTCTCCTCATTCTTATCTGGGCCTGTGTTCAGCTTCTGCTATTTGGCAGTGGCAGAACAAAAAGGAATTAACTGCTGCTTCATTTAGATTAAATGGAAGAACAACTGCTTCACACAACAGCTTCAACCCAAATTGTAACAAGAATTATTTCTTTACATATACATATTGTTGCGGACTACTGATGCCTCAATCTTCGGGGATCACAACCCAGAAGGTCGTTGTGATCTTCCTCGTATATCAGAAGGCTCTAACACCCTCCAAAGGTCCTTGTCACAACCAAAGGTTTCTAACAGAGAGCTTCAAGACGCTGCTCTCCAGGGGCTCCTATCACTCCAGTCTCCAGGAGGGAACTGCCCCACTCCCTCTTGGGAGTGACCCACCTTTAAACCTCCATGAGTCACGTGGTTTCTGGTTGACCAACGTGACTCACAGCACCTGTCCTAACAAGGCACAGGTGCTTTCTATTGTAGTAGCCAGGAACTCCCCCGACAACATATATTTTGTTTAAAGGGTTTTTTTTAATCCTCTGTTAAATATATTTCGCACATACTAGATTTCAGAACATGTTGATGACTGATGGAACTAAGCACTCCTCACTGTCAGAGTTTAAGAAATGCTTGTATAAGCATATGGTCTTATTTACAATAATTCCATCAAAGCCTTGCTTCTAGCATTAACATGCTGCATAACAATAAACTAAAGCTATGCAGGACACGTGACTTCTACTAATGATATTTTTCTGTAATAAGAAGCAGAGCTATGAAAAGTCAATGTACAGAGCAATGTGCAAATATCAAGTCACACTATGTGATCCATTCTGCACAACATGGATTCCACTGAAGGCCAAACACTACATGGCAGAAGAGCCATAAGGGATGAAAAGGATCAACACCAATATGACTCTAAAAGGTATTTTATAGAACTGAATAAGAAAATAATCATATTTTACTAGATGGCATGTTTCCTTCTTTCTCCCAAAACAACCCTGTACAAATCCTACTTCAAAAATAATTCTAATGGGGCTTTCAAATAAAAGCAGGATGAAAAAAACTATTTTCTTGGTTGTTAATTTAATTCAGGCAAGGTACACATCGTTGTTAGATGTGATTCAAATCAAAACCACTTTGAACTTCTTCAAAGCTTGTCTATTTAATCTTCTAAATACATCTACCACCAAACGCATGGCATGACCGTACTTCCAAAGGACATAAGATATTTATGATGCATTCATTGTTATACGCCAATTAACACCACCACATAACGGCATGTAGCCTTTCCATACACTCTGATGTTGCTCAATAGAATAGCTTTTGCCAAAATTATTACAATCTTCAAAGTGTCATCTTCTTACCCAATAGTACACAGGAGGCACAGCTGCTGTTATTTCAGATATATATATTGTACTCTTCTCATTACAAAAACATTCACATAGAAAGGAAAACTTGTGTTCTGAATATAGCCATATATTTATTACTTTTAAAACAGTGACACTAATAAAAACTATAGAAAATATAGGCCTAAACCTTCTGTGTTGCTTACAGAAATTTAAACAATCTGATAATGCTCAATGTGCCATAGATATGGCTAAGTTCCTAAACTTTCACGAAGACATATATCTATAGCTACATCTTTGCTTTTTAAAAGAATATATAACCAGCTTTAATCAGCTGGCCAAGTTACACTGAATTTGAAAAGCATGAAAATATAGAACTATTGTTTCACAATTAAACGTATTACTGGTGTTCCCAGTATTCAGGTAGATACAGTTTTGTTACTGAGTATCAATTCTGAGGTGGCAATATAAATCAATACCTTTAAGTATATTTCTACCCCTCTACTTCATCATGTCTATTTCTAATGATAATATATCTCAATTACAACAGCTATTTTACTTTTCAGTGTTTTAACAGAAATTTCTGTATTTGAAGGAAAGCAGGAACAGTAGAAATTAAGTAAAGAATTTCAGCAGCCTGTTACAGCAATTCTAAATATACAGTAATCATAAATTTACTTTTAGAAATTACATTTTTGGAAAACAGACACCGAGAAAAGAGAAACCGCAATAAGCAAAACACCTCTAGATTAGTCCAACATCAGAAAATTAAAATGACAGTCTCACACAGATGGATTTGCAGACAGCAACTGAAAATACCCGCAAGCCAATTGTACAAGGAGAAAAAAACCAGCTTGCCTCAAAGAAACCTGGTTTCCCCAAAGGAGATTGCAACGCAGAAGCACAGAGTGCTGGAAAAGACAAGAGCTCAAACAAGCTTCACTGTCACACCTTTCAAGAAATCTCAACTACATCTTTGCCTGGAAGTCTTTACGCTAACAAGTCAAAAGTGACCTTACCTAAATAAGGGCTAGATAAAAAGATACACAGTTTTTCACTGATGATATTCTTCAGTAAAGCTCACCGAATAAAATACTTGTGAAAACTGAAAAAGAACTACAGAAAAAGAATTCATCTGGAAATAAAATGATACTTTCAGGCTTATGAAAATATAGAGGACAAGATGATTCATAAGATATTTTGAGTGTCTGTCTTTTCTGGAATGAACAGTAGGAAAACTCAAAATTATCTTGGTTTTCCAGCCAAGGAACTACTTGGCGAAACATAGCATCAAAATGTGAAAAGAAATTAACACTGGTATGGAAACATATTCATGCCTGGTTTTCTACAGAAAAAGTTAATGGCAGTTAACAGAAAGTTAATGACTAACTGGCATTCTACAGTCACTGTTCATCCCACCAATTGCAATTATTTTATTATTACCTGGGTATGTGTTGCATCTACCTGTCAAATGTTCAGAAAAGAACATCTCTGGACCCTGAAAGACATTTACATTTTTGTGTGAAGTGAGTTGTCTCTACCACAAACAAGCCCTGATTAGCAACTAGATCTTCAAGCACCCTGCAATAAAAACTTCCAAGTAGGAACTCTTCCTTCCCCTCAATCTCTCTTTAATACACGTATCATATTTGGCTGAATTTTCAGCTGAAAAGGTACAGAGAAGGGAAAACTTGCAGCTTTGTGAGCTGGAATCTAACGTGTGACTAACAGCAAGAGCAGCCTTTCCTGTTTTCTAACATTTAACATAGCCAATTATATCAGTGCAAAGATTTTAAAGACTGTATAAACAGAACAGTGACTTTTGTAGAGACATTACTAAAACGGTACAACGGCACACACGCACAAAGAAACAACAGGCAAACAGGCAGCCAGCCCAAAATAACCTTGATGCATTGAACTGAAATAAGTTCTGTTTATATTTTAAACAATCATAGACAGTCACGTTCATATGCTATGAAAATGGATGAGAGAAAATGGGCTTTAGAGGATTTAAATGTAGCACACACAAGAAGGAAGTGAAATGTGTGTCCAAGACTTAAAGCTGACACGGCCAAAGTCTGCAAACTTTTGGGTACTTGCGAAATCTTGTTTCTATTAATGGTCATGCCAAGTTTGAAGCGTGAAACCTGAAGACAAGGTATTTGTAGCTATAAAGATTTGAAATATTTATTGATGTTTTAAGTATTATAATTGAAAAGCGAGAACAAATACTTCTCAGCTTAAAGGCACACTTTAAACAGAGGTTTCCAGCTACACATATCTCTGCAGAAGGAAGGTCCATCAGATTCACAATTTTGTTGGTAATTCAGTGTAACTATGGAAAAAGCTTAAACCTGATATTCTATCGGGCCTCAGAAGATCTTTTAAAAAAAAAAAAAAGTCAGCTAGACAGACTGAACAAATTAAACACAGCATTTCTGAATATTTTTTTTTGCTATTTAAATTCTTTGTATCAAGCCACTTCCTTCAAAGCACACACAGGCCCTGACCTTCCCTCTCTTAGTAGTTCTTGACTATGTCAATTACAATGGCACTATTTATTTCAACAGGATCATGATAACTCTAAAGAGTTAGTTACTTCCTAGACACCAAAAGGACTAATTTTCTCCCAGTCTGTACTTTTCTCCTTCTTTTCTATAGCTTTTGAGGGAGTTGGGAGAAAATGCAGATACGCTTACAAGAAATGTTCTGTCAAAGCTTATATTGTAATTCTTAATCCATCATATAGAGCACCCAGAGCACTCAGTGGATGGCTGCAGATGGATTTTAAAAAACCTAGAAGAATAACAAAGAATCAGATATATGCTGCACTCATTCTATGTACAAAATATGCCTTTTCTATTCTTACTGATCCAACCTGCTGTTAAACTGGATTAAACATGCTTTTTCAAAAGAATTTCCACCTTGAGCATATGTCTCATGTATCATGTATCTGACCCTTCAAGGTCTTTCTCATTAAAGACAGACTATATCATCATTTGCTAAGTGCACTTGGAGTTAATGTAATTGACTATGGCATTTCTAATACATTATAAGACATTTTACTTGGATTCCATTATGAAATAGAACTACTACCAACATAATGAAATCATTACAGCAATTAACAAAAACACAGTTGTATAAAATCTGGACCCTGAAGTAGAAAAACCTGAGTGGGATAGTGGCTAAGATAAAGTAGAGAAAGCCCTTCCATCAAAGCAGAGACAGGCACAAATGCAATCTAGCAAACAAACAGTACCAGGATTAGGGAACTTGGCACTGTTCCAGTATTCTACAGAGCTTAAGCTCACACAAACCTAGTCCTCCACAAACTCATTTAAAATAGTCTTCTTAGGAAAAAAACTTTCAGGCATTCAACATTCGATACATTTGATAAGCTGCCCTATCCTCAGCCTTTTCCAAATTCCTAAATTATTCTAATCCTGTAAAAATGGCAAGATTAGGAAGAGAAAGAAACGTGCATGTTGACATAACTAAGCAATCGTTGGGTGCAGATTTACTAATAAGCAAGGGAATGGCATACTGCTGTATACGTAGTGTATTGCTGCAAAGGGATAAACATGATTGAAAGGAAACATCCCAATTTACCAAAACATTGAGGCTCTTTTCCCTGAGCATCTCACACTTTTCATCTAGAGTAATGAGTAAGCCACTGCTCTGGATACTGTGTTCACATCACCATTACCTGAAGTAACTGCACAAATTCCTTTAAGCATCTCCTGTATCCTTGACTGCTTTGAGTCAGTTTATTTTGGATTACTAAAGTGGTTGTCTAGCTGACCTGGCCGCTCACGTCATCCACTCTCACTGAAGCTAATGCAGACTGCTGCAGATGCTTTCTTCCTGTCTGTTCCACTTGTAGCAGAAACCGAACGTCAGTGAACCCTCTTCTTAAAGCAATGTTGAAACTTTCGATGGTGCAGGTGCACAAACCAATCAAATAAAGTCTCTTTAATATCAAGCTCCTTTGGAATGGAAGGAACGTAATGATGAAAAAAGAAATAACCTCTAATAAATATAAAATCATTAGTGACTTTTTTTTTTGAGCTCAGAAACCATTTCCATAAATTATCAATCAGTAAAAAACGTCAAATCCCTCAAAAATTTTTCTCTAGTGGTATCCTTTTGATGGTTCCAATACACTTGAAAAATATTTAGGCAATTGAGAAGAACATAGTCAGGGTCTTGCAGATGCCATGATTTCTGCAGAGTTTAAGACCAGCTTCCTGCAGAATAAACAGGTCTTGCATCTAAGCAGCAGGTTAAAGCCACTAGCTCCTTAATAAATTAGATGCCTTTTTTACTGCAAGCAATAACTAAGGAGCTGAAAACTGGAGGCAGTAAATATGCTGAACCTTGGCTGCATTACACTCATGGTGTATCTAAAATGCAGGCACTGTGCCTGCACATACGAGAACTAGCTCAGACACCAATGGTAGCACAAAGTGATTTCACGTGCAGTATTTGGTGAGGAGCTGGATACACACTTGGGTTTTTAGGCAAAAATAGAAACTATGCTGTCAATACCAAAATTAGCTGGTATAAAGCCAGCTCATACACGTCTGCGTGTGCTGTTGCTGACTGAGTGCTGCAGGCACTGCATCAGACAGCATTGCCTGGGATGGAAACAGAATAGGTAGGGAAAAATGGAAGATGGAGAGAGATCAGAGGAAGAAGCAGAAAGAAACTAAGGGGCTATAAAGACAAAAAAGGACGCAGGTAAGAGAGATCAAGGAAAACAAAGGCGGAACAATTGAAGAATTTGTACCTGCAAGAATCTGTGAGTGTGAAGAGAGGTATAAAGAAATATAAATAGGGAACTTGAGTTCCTGGCTGCAAAACCATTCTCGGATAAGAAAGAGAAAGCCTAAGGCTTATATAAAGCCATACAAGCAGAGTGTACCTTTGCACAATGTGACTTCCTACACAAATTATTTATGTTCAATGACTGAAAAACCGCAGTGTGATGTAGAAATAGTTTACTAAATCTCTGCTACTCTGAGCCTATAGTTCTCAAAGTGCAGAACCTACACGGAAGAGAATCCCCACTAGTGAAGAGCTGGCTCTACACCAACTCCATGTAACAGTGAGTGGATGACAAAGCGACATCAGTGTAGACATTTTTGTCAGCTGAATTATTGGCATGGACATTTCGCCCATAGTTGTAACAAAGAGCAAACAAAACATCTCCCATCACTGTATTTTTATTTTCTTCAGAGGCAGAGAAGATTCAGAGAGTAGAACATCCTTTCTGATGCACTGCCAGCAAAATAAAGTGAAGGCAAATAAAATAAAGAGGGAGCAGATCTAAAGAATGTTTTGGAAGTTGTAGTTTCAATTTCTGCATGTGAAAACCACTCGTATGTGTACAGTAAACTGTGGCTATATGAATAGTGATAGTATTTTTAGCAGCAAAGATCCAACTGGACATTCTCACATGCAGAATCTTGTATTAATTGAGATAAGGAAATTGGTCTGAAAAAGTAATGGTTATAAAGCATCCAGTTTCTATGGGGATTAATATCTACCCATGGCTTTATTGATACGTACAGAAACTACATGGAACTATCCCACCACAAGATGATGCAAAAGTACCTAATTCCTGATCGTAACCACAGTTTAAATGAACTTTCTAGGTGGCTGAACAGGTATAACAAGCATCAGTACTCTTCAGGCTCTACTGCCACAGTATACGAACTGCAATTTGGACAGTAAGCCATGTTCCAGTGCCTTCTTGCATGTGGCAATCTTTAAAATAGTCAGATGGAGAAAATCAGGCATATAATCTTATATTGACTGCTGAATAGAAAAAGTATCCCCTGACAGAGGAGACTAGACTTCTTGCGTACAAGCCCAATGAGATATTCCTTTAAGTCTTTGAGTGAAAAAACTGTCAAATCTCTTCCTAATTAAAGTGCATCTTAAAACCTGAAAAGCTAAAATAACTTTCAAATTGTTGTACAATATCAAATAATTTAAGATGTTGAAATGCTTCAATTTTATTTTTTTTACTGCAGACAACAATTTTCAATGTTGGATGTAAGTCAAAAAGCCCAGCTTGGCCAGATAAAAAACATCTTGAAAAATATCACTTTCTAAATTCATAAATTAAGCTATGAAAATAAAGCTGGGGGGAGAAAGAACAAAATATTTGTCACTGTACAAGAACCTTTTATGAATCAAGAATTAAATAGCAAAAATAGCTAATAGAAAAAAAAAACACCCAACTTCTAGAGCACCACTTTATCTGGATGCAAATATTTTGTTATGCATCAAAACACAAGTTTGTGTCACAAGCAAGAATCTGTACCTGCAAGAATCTGTGCGTGTGAAGAGAGGTATAAAGAAATATAACTAGGGAACTTGAGTTCCTGGCTGCAAAACCATTGCTCGGATGAGAAAGAGAAAGCCCAGGGCTTACATAAAGCCATACAAGCAGAGCATACCTTTGCACAATGTGAATTTCACCTCCAGCTATTTATACCTTGTCCACTTAACAAACAGAAACCCAAGGAACACCTAGACAAGATGCAGCTGAGGGACTAGTTGTCATAAGGCCGGAGTTTTTCCTTATTTTGCTCTTTTTCCCATCATACTCTCCTAGTAGAGATTTATTCAGGCAGTGCTTTGACTGAAAGCTTTAAAGTCTACCCTGACCCTATACAAAAGGTCCCACTAAGTTCTGCGAGTGGAGATGCACATCAGATAGCTTTCATGTGGCTAACTAGTGTATCAACTGAGCAAAGATGTGGACATGACTATAAGTTACATTGCCAGTTGCCTATGTTAAATAGAGAAAACTAATAAGATAATGTTATTTACTTGCAAAACTGTGAAAGAGTTTAAAGAAGCATTTCTGCTTTTATTCTTAAATTGCTTCAGAAGTATATAGCTGCTGGTTTATTTTCTAAAACTGCAACATTTTCCCTTTACTTACTGTCATATAATATTTATAAGGTACCTACACCTCCACCCCTAGGGTGCTTCATAAGCAATTAAAATGCAATCATCATAATAAAGAAATAAATAACCTTAATTAAAACATTGCACAGGAACCTTCCTCAGATGCAGAGCCAGTGGGGAGCTGTCTGTCTTCATGAGATTTTGCGTATCTGACAGTTAGACTGAGATCCAAATGCAACATCGGGTTTCATGGACATCATCCGGATTTATTATATTCCCTGAGGACCATGGATTCATACCTCATCGAACAGATGATACTCAAATGTAGATTACTTATTTGTTAGATAAGATTTTTTTAATTGTTTCATTTAATTAATTTTTTTAAAAGAGTTCTGGGTGCCTGGACCACACACAATCTCCCCTACTCCCCTGCTACTATTCTTATCCTCTTTCTTTCAAAAACAAAAAGAACATCTCCAACAAAACCTCTTCCCTCTCCTACATTTTGTTTTTCCACTCAGGGCTGTTATAACTTTTGGTACTTTCTTCTATCATTCTCTCTTCAATTCTGTGCTTACCAGCCTCTCATAGTTCCAGGCAAGAAAGAAATCTGCAAAATACTCTCCCTTTACCTGCTACCCATCTCCAGGTCTAGATTGTTCTTAATTAAGTTGTTTTAATCCTCAATTTTTCAGTGTAAAACTCCCCAGAGGGAGCAGAAGACCACAGTAAAAGAATACTTCTGGTCTGAGGTAGGTTTGCTTTCAAAACCACTGCACAGACCTTTTCTGGGTACTAAAACTTCAGAACTGAAGGAGATGAAGAAAAAAGAATTTATTTATTTAAAGTGATTGAACACAGAATCACAATTCTTCCTGGGTCAAAACTCCTACTTGACAATATAATTTACTCTACAACTCCAAAGCATTTTTTTTTGTGCTTTGCTCAGAATTTCATTTAAAATCTTCATATAAAATTTCCATCTCTTTTAAATATTTTGATACATATTAAGGAAATTCTGAACAATTTCTGATTCATAATGTCAGGATTGTGACTGCCATTTTTGATACCTGTCCCAGAACATGTCTAACTTATTCCTTCTAGTGTGACACCAGAAAATGTAGATGCTCTGCCAATTTTGAAGAGCATGGTGGCAACAACCATGACTCTGGAATGTCTCTGCTAGAGATGCTGACTGTGGCACCACCCTTTCACACTTTTCATGCATTTCATTCTCACCTTCTTCCCAAGTCTGCCGCTTTTCTTTTTGTTTGGATGAAGTGAATCCAGCTAAGAGCCAAAATCATACTGCTGTGTTCAGCTAATTCCATGTGTACAATTGTCGTGAGTTAGGCCGACCTCCCCACACACAACCGGTCACTCACCCTCCCCCATCCCCAGGAATGAGGGAGAGAATTAAAGGAGAAACGGGAAACCCGTGGGTTGAGATAAGAACAATTTAATACAGATGATTTAATACACAGTGTAGATGCTCACCACCCCCTCGTATGCAAAGCCCGTCTCGTCCTGAAACTGCAAATCCCGGATGAACGCGAGGCCCCGAAATAGAGAGGGGCAGAGAGAGAGAGAGAGTACTCCAAGAGTGGGAGTACTGGGAGAGAGAGGAAAAAAAGGCAATAGAGCAAAAGCGCAGCAAGCGCAAAAGCAGCGAAAGAGCCAAAGCGCAAAAGCCCTTCTGTCCGGCTGACCCTCACTTTTATACTGGGCATGACGCTGCATGATATGGAATACTAATTGGCCAGTTTGGCCCTCAATCTTAAGTTCCACCACAGATCACAGGGGTAATAGTGTCCCCCTTGTCCCAACTATGCTCCCCCCTTATCCCGCCGTGCTTCTGCACTCCGGCACACTGAAAAGTCCTTGGAGTTTCACGTCCAACCACAAACATCAACTTGCTATCAGCATTCTTCTCAGAGCGAGCCTCTGAGTAAAACCAAAACACGGAGCTCTTCTAGCTGTTAAAAAGAAGAGCTAACACTGTCGCAGCTAAAACTAGGACAACAATTTACTATAAGGCTGCTGAGCTATATATATATTATATATGATGCCTTTCATACGCTTTGAATATGTTATTTTCTAATTGTATCTGTACCGAGTGGTATTTACTGAGGACCACGTGGACTCATGGCTCTCAAGTTTAGTACCGAAGCATTTAGATTCTGACTTATGTATTTTCATTTTAAGAGATCTCTCATGTTCTAGATAGGTTTCAGAAGAGTGAAATACAACAGGATAACATCATTTCCTTCTTTTCCAGGAGGAATTCAGGATGTCTCCTTGCCCAAGGCATTTACTATTTATTTTCAGTTAATCACTGGAGGTGAGTTTATACACCAGGCTTCCTCCTGTTGTAACTATGTTTAGAACACATTCTCCTTTTTTGTGCTGTCATTTTGTATTTTAATTCTTCCTTTTTTGAACTAAAGGGAAATGAATTATAAATAGCTAAGAAGTGGCAACATACATAAGGACAATATGAATACATGCAGAACTTTTACTGTATCACTTTGAAACAAAGCAGCTTTGTATGCTGTGATGTACTTAAGTTTTTGTACAAACAACTGTTCCTTTCACAGGTCTTCCCACGAAATACTTGTGATCTACCATTGTGATCAGGTAAATACAGCTAAGAACTACATGCTGTTTTCTGACTGATAGCTGCATTTGAAAACTGCTGGCATTGCTCTTAGGACAGTTTTACAAATTAAAATTATGTAGTGGACTAATAGAAGGCATTATAGCCTCAAGAAGATGTCACATACTACTGCATTTTATTTCTCATGTTCATGAGTGCATATGGCACACACTGTCTCGGTGTGGGCTGACTTCATCCCCTCTGAAAGAGGATTCCAAAACCCCACCAAACCTCATATCAACATAATTATTTTCTGCGAATATCTCCTGTCACCTCAACCTGAAGCAGCTGCAAAGGCTGCAAGCAGTAAGCAATCCTCCTTTCTCCATCTTTATTTCAAACAAACATCTTCCCTAGAACAAAATAAAGAAAGTTCTGTTCTTGCCTTTTGTCCTTTCATTCTGAGAGTGTGTTTGAATGGCCAAAATCAAAACAGTAACACTGATGAATGGCCTGCGATTGTTTTATACCATTTCATATTACACAGTTGGTTGTTGCTATAACAGAAATAATCAATATATGGTTGCAAGAGGAAAAATAGAACTTGTATGTAATGTAATCTACGTATCATAGATTGTCGTTTTTATGCTCTAGAAATTCAGTATGTCAGTAAAAAAGAGACCTTAAAACTCACAGCTTTTTCCTTAAAATACAAAATTCTTGCAATAATAACTCTGAGTGAGAACAAGAGAGCCGTACATTTACAAGAGATTCAGTATTTGTCTTTTGCCAACTGAATAAACATTCCTGGGAGAAGAATTTGTTCTGGATTACTAAAAAATGTAACCAGATCACATTAGAATTGAGATTAGGCTGATGACGCATGATCCTACTAGATTTTCAAACAGCCAGACTTTGATAGTAGTTTAGAATAGCCCATTTGTGTAACTATCTTTGTGAGAGAATGCAAGAGAGCTGGAGCTCATTTTGAAATTAAAACATGACTAAAATTCAGTAACTGATATGTATATATGTACATCAAAATGGACTTAATTCTAATGAGAAGGCAGAAGTTCTTTTAACATCTTAGGATTTGGGAGGAACCTTAAAACTTCAAATTATATCTTCTTGATATAGATAATATCTTAGGTACATATAAAAGAGTGTACATATGTGTATACGAGCATATTTATATGTACTATAAATAGGGTGTTGGTATATTTGGTGTATAACGTATGTGAAAATTGTTAGAATTTTTATAATTACGGCATTTGCGTGAATAGTGATGGGTTAAATGAGAGTATCCATCCTTGCCTTTATTTCATGAAAGCCCATGGAGTTATAGGAAAGAGATGCAAGACTCTTAACTTGTAAATTCTATTTTAAAATGCACCTGAAAGTGAGTGTTTTGTTCATCTATAGCCGTGTTTAGATGAGGAAGTTAACAGGTGAATTTGAAATTCAATAGCTAATACACACTAATTTCCTGTGTTAACACTATTTCCTGTATTAACACTAAGTATACAGAATAGGTAGAATAAGCATGCAGGATAATGCTTCACATGAAGTAACGAGATGTCTGTACTAGGAGGCAGAGTGGAATTAGAATTTAAAATTACAGTTACTGGTACAAGCGAGTGGGATAAAAATAAAATCATCCTCTATACATTTTAATGGCATTCAAGCAAGTTTCAACACAGAACAGTTTCAAAATTGCCACCTCACAGGGATTTCTCTCACGGTAGACTGAAGAAGAGTTTAACTGTAACAGAGAGAAGCTAAAATCTTCTAAGTGAGATCTAGGTCATTTTAGTGACTGAGCTCTTAAATATCTAAATATTTTGTGGGGGCTTTTGTTACAAAAATTGTAATGAAGTCTTTATTGCTAATCTAATTCTAAAGTAATTACACAGTGACTAGATTTATCTCATACTTTTAAGTCTCAGAGTTCTTTTTAACAGTCATTACTTAATAAAAATCTTGCAAAAACATTTCCAAATCCATATCTAATCTTTTCACAGTTGAAGGCAAGTGCTTCAATGTAAATAATTTTTACATTCCCCATTATTTATATTGTGGAAGCCTCCGGGTGTACCAATTGATTTGAAAATGCCAAACTTCTTTCCAGTAGGATAAATACTCCATTATACCATTTAATATTGCTCATGAAAGTTTCTTCTCGCATTAAGTATTCCTTCAAGTAAAGAAGCATCTTACATTTAATACTAAATCAATGTAAGTAACAAATAATTGCTTCTTAGATCCATATACAGCTAAGGCTTTTCACTCACATATCAAAAATTAGAGTAGTCAAAATATTGTTGAAAATAAGATTATTACCTGTTGCTGTCCTGCCTAACATCTACATACATAAGAGAACTCCAAAGGATGAGTGGAATCCCCTTTTCATATTTTACAACCGTCATTTTTTCTGAAGAGAGATAAAAAGCATTTTACTTTTCATCTCACGGTTTTTCATAAATAATTTATTTCCATAAATTAGGAGAATTGCAAAGATTCATCTAAAGATCGTCAGACATATTATGGGTTTAATTTATGCTGTAATTGAATTACTGCAGCTATAAAGTATATAATAAATGAAATAAGAATTCTGAATTTAAGTTTTAGTTTGTGTTAATGTCTCAAATTTTGCAATGTAGTACTTGAGCCATAGCTAAAGTCCCTATCCAGACAACTATATTATTAAGGTCACTTGTGGTACATGCATGGTCATTCTTCTCATTTCATCTACCAAGGAGAGAGATTCAGAATTTGTTTTACTAAATTTGTCTCCATTGACTCGAAAGTTGCACTGACTTTCAAAATATATTATTGTTTAAAAGAATAGCTTGTTTATTCAGAATACAACCAAACATTTTTGGTTTTAATTTGCACTAATAAAATCTGTTTTCAAGCACTCATCATGGGAAAGTATAAAAGAAATTTTCCTTATCTGTTTTCCTTGTGAGAGATTTGAGTTTCAAATCTTGAAGTATTAAAATGGTAAATCCAGAAGAGTCTGGAAAATTACTTTTGTGTCTTTTTCCTTCCAAAATGAAAAATTGTGATGAACATAGTTGCAGAAACAGAGCAATAATGGGTTTGCGCTCACAAAATCACAAGAGGCATATAGCAGTCAGCCTAGAAAATCTATTATAAACCAAAGTGGCATAAAGAATTAATTTTACCACGCAAGAAAGAAGTCTGATAACTGAAAAATGGTATTGCCCACCCCATCCCCAAGAAAAAATGAACCAAGTTGTTTGGTTTTTTCCATTGTAATTAATAGACTGTTTTAACTCCTGTCATTTGCTTCAGAAGACAGTGAGGTGTAAGGACTAAATTCTGGCTTTACATTGTTGCTGCAGATTGGTAACTAGCAAAGCAGCTAAAATATTGATGGCAGTACCCATGATTAAGTTAAAAATCTGGTGATGATTTGCCACACTTCCCGAAAAATGAAGCCTTACATCCACTGCATTTGTAAAACTGCAGACTGCCAAAACACAACTACTGTGTAAGTGAAGACTGCCATTCCATGAAACAATTAAAATATGTCCTATAGTTCTACCAGAAAACAGAACATAGGATTCTGTTCATAAACAGTCAGTGCCATTTTTGAAATGGCCCTCAGAAGGACAAGCATTAAACTGAGGACTAAATGTAACAACTGACTTTACAAAGAAAATTTGCTGAAAACCCTTGCATATATATCAGTTATATATTGGTCCCACTGTCAGACATGGGACCAATATTCGTGGCAGTGTAACTTCCTAAGTCGATGCAGTTACAGTCTCTTACTTACATCCAAGTATAATAATCTACAAGAGGAGCAATGCATTTTATATCAAACGACTCATTTTATAGTAAAACTGAAATCATCACACAAATTGTTTCTTGACAGTTTACAGAAACAGGGAAAACTCTCCCCTGTTCTCTGCCAGTGTAACACTAACTAGGAGCAGAGCAATTCATTCATTTGCTCACGTGACAATATATTAACATATGTGTGATAGACAGGCAGCTATGTGAGGAACTGAATCCTTCCAAACTACTGCTTTAGAGAAACAATCTTTCAAGACAATACATTGTCTTAGATCACAAAGACAAGATATCACTTCAAACTGGAAAGCAGAGGGGGTTAGAGGGAGGAGGGAAGAGAGGCTGAATTATAAAACCATCCAAAAAAAAGAAAAAAAAGCAGTGGTGCAAACCTGGTATATCCTTTAGTTATTATCTAAGAATATACTGGAATGACAGAAAACAACTAACTTCTTGCTAGAAGTCAATAATCTTCTCCTTTTATAATACAGGTACATCACAACAAGTTTCTAGTCCATTTACTCTCTCTCTCTAAAACCTTCAACTTACATCTCCATATCTATAAATATATGGAGACTATATATATAAAATTAATATCTAAAACGAGATTTGCTGCATACAAATAAGACAGTGGCATACCAAGTACAGAACAAATATGGGTTTTTTTTTGTATTTGTTAAAAAATTACTATCATTTACAGTATAAATGAGCAATCAGGATGTCAGATCAAAACAGATACAATATATGTAAGATGACAAAAAGAACATTTGGTATGTGTGGTAGACATTCGAAGACATGGACAGTTTCTTTATAGGAAATATTATAGGATTATATTAGGATTTGATTCTAATAATCCACTGAATTCTTCAGAAAATACTTAATCTGCTGATGCAGAATTCTGTTCACCACTAAGCTTGTGGAAAAACAGCAGAGAGCCTGAAAGACTGACTGTAGGGGAGTGATGCTCTTTCAAAGACATGCACTCTGAGCAGCTAGACAGCAGACCACAACAGCCTTTTCACGCCTAAAACAGAAGACTCACACATCTGTGGTTAAGGTATTGCTACCCAAAAGAAAGATCAGTGACTACTTCAGAATAGTTAATCAAATATTTCTAGAAAGTCAAGTAAGAAGCTGAAAATAAAAAGACCACTTCTTTAACCAAAGGAGAATAAATTGTCTTTCTTATTTAAACTATTACAAGCAGCAAATGCTTTCCTCTTGTGAAGCCTAATTATGGATATATATTACACATATCAGTTATCCTGTACAGGAATATAGGATATTCAAACCCAGTAGAAGACCATTAGAAGAAAGCACTCAGAATGTGAAGGTCAAGGGGAGTGGCAAGGATAGAGTTATCCTTGACAGTTATTGGAGAGTTGCCTCTAGTCATCCAGTTAGTATTATTAGTCTACAACAAGGTTCCTGAACAAAGATGGAATATCCTCAATAACACTAGTTACAAGGGTGTTATTTATCTATAATATTGTTATTATTTTTGAATTTAAGAAAAAATGAAGGCTACTCCAAATATTTGTCTGCAGACCACTTGCTTGGCAGAAGTAAAGGTGAGTCAGAAAGCAGACACCTTGTACTGTAGTGGCCTAAAAAGGCTCACCAAATACTTTGATCAGAGTTCTTTAGTCAACATAAGAGCAAAGCCTGAAGTAGGCTATTCCTAGTTGCCAAACCTTTCTGCTCCTACTGGACTTCAACAGGAGCAGTGACAGCTCAGCACCCTGTGCACTGCACTCTCAAGGATTTGTTCCCAGCCAAACCCCACCTAACTTTGAGAACTAGCAGTCAGATGATACCATCAGCAATGAACCCAGACAGCACTTAGACTGGGTAAAATGGGGTAAGTTTCTTTAAGTTGTTTGGAATTCTGATGCCCCATAATTACTGGAAGTGCTCTCTCAAATGGAAAATGTCCAGCAGCTATTAAAAATAGCCTTATAACAAACTCGATTTAATTGTCTTGTGGATAGAATGAAATTGAATACACTAAGGTCATTAACCTTCAATACTCAAATTCTGTTTTTCTATGATTATGTTCTCTGATCACAGAAACTCTGTGTATCAGAGCTAACAATACACACATTACACTACCAAACAGAAGTTGAGGCCGCAGGGCCAGCTGACCTTCACATTTAACATTCATAGACAAAAATAATTTCTAAAGCAAACATTTTTTGTTTTAGACTACTTCCCCTGCTGACAGAAACAATTCTAAACTTATGAATTATGCTATTTTCCTTCCCTTGGCATATTTTGCATTTAACTGTGTAATAAAAATACTAGTCGAATTCATATTGCATAGTACATACTAGCTATTTTACTGCTTATGTTATGTTTGGAAACAAATATGTATAAATTCAATTTATCCATCCTATATGTTGCAATCTCACAGGATTATAGCCCTTCATTTAAAACTCTGGATGTAGTTTATAGAGCAATAAATGCTTGAAAGTGTTGTATTCTTCATTATCACGCTTTCAGAATATGAGACATCAGTTCTCACCATGACTTCCAAAGCATTTACACTTAACTTCTTCTTTTGTAATCTTTACTTACATTACAGTCTCAGGACTTGCAGTATTCAGCAACTCCTTCTCATAAACTGTAGTGCTTACAGGTCATTTCAGAAGAAAACCCACTCCCTGGAAACAGGTTGTTTTCTACACAATATTGTGAGAAAAGTGTTGCTCTCCTTTATAATTTGTTATTTTTAAAATTGCATTGTAATCCAGCTTTATGAACAGTTATCCAACACCATGGGCAAAAGAAATACTGTCAGAACAAATGGCTGAAGATGAAATGAGAAAGACAAAAGAAAGAAATGATGTAAATACCTGATCATATTAGATGTCTGCATACTGAGGAAAAAAGACAAGAGCTGGTAGAAATCTTAGCACGTGATCAGGGCTGTGAAATAAACGGCAAAGCAGAGATCCAATGGTATAACTCAGCTGCCCTTAGTTTGTTTCAGGAAGATAGAAGTGAGAAAAGATAGAAGGTGATGTTAGCTTGCACATGAAGGATTTGCTCTGAAGCCTGGAATGTGGCTAAACCCACTTAAAGTCTAAGAATGAACAGGAAAAAGACTAGGGGATCTCTTCTGGAAACCTTACTTATTAAACCAAATCAGCAAAATCAAATAAATCAACATTTCTATAGGCCTTTTGCAAAATCATTGAAAACAAACTGAGTGGAGGAAATGAGGGATGCTAGTTGTCCAGATGGCTCTTGGGGAAGGAACACCGTTTGTCTAGCAAGCTCTTGAAATGCATTGGTTAAAAAGAACTATGCGCAAATACTCCTTGATATTTGTTTCTAATAAAAGGAAGCAGCTGCAGGAGACTTAACTAGAAAGCAATTTGCTTTTCAATAACTTCACAGGAGGTATATACAGAGGAAAAAATTGTCCACATGAAGGCAGTCGAACGCTGAAAGAAGATGCTCAAAGAGGCCACAAAATCTCCATTCTTGAAGATATTAAAAACTGCACAAGGCCACTAGCAACCTGATCTAAGCTGCCCTTGCTTTGAACTGGAGTTTGAAATGGGAGACTCCAAAAGTCCTATCCAGGCTATACTGTTTCTTTGATTGTATGATCCTTTGTGAAATGACAGCGTTCTCAGCCCTCAAAAGAGAAAGGAGAGAGAACTGTGAACATAGACTGAAACTGAACTTAAAAATCAAACCAATATATACCTAGCACAAAATCCTACCTCCAACACCATTAACTGAAGTGACTATATTCTCACTTGAACCCTTTTGCATGAGAAGAATGAAAGGTGGCTAATATGGCACCAATCTTCAAAAAAAGGGTTGAAGGGGACACTCAACCTGTAGAAAATCAAGGTTATACATTATGAAGAACATTCTAGAAATAAAGGTAGTGAATCAATAAAAAAGGACCAAGTAGATAAGATGCAGAAACTCCAACACTGAAGACTGTTTAATAATAGGTTGGACAAGCATAAACTCACCCAGTGACATCCACAAACATAAGCTAAACTGGATAACTCATCTGCCTCTTTCTGTCTCAGCTAAAATCTGTCTCATAGACATCCACTCATCAATATGACTAAAACTCAGACACTCTTACATTTTCTTTTGATCTCTCCCTTCTGTTTCCTCTACCAATCACCAAGTCTCTCTCATCAGTATTCACATACAGCAGCTGATCACTACTTTTGAGTTAGACTTCCTTCTAAATCCTTACACTCACATTACATGTAAATCTCCATCAAGTTAGAAAGCTTCACTCCACTTCCAAACTTCTGTACATGCTATCTAACCATAGGATCTGGGTCTCATTACCTGTTATTTATAATACCGCAACCTGCTTTCTATTGGTCTCAATCAGCGCAAGCTGGATCCGCTTCTACATACCCGGAAAGCTACTGAAAAAGTAATTTTCCAAGTTCATATCACAACAGCTGCCTCTTTGCATCCTACACTGGCTCCCCTCCTTCATTGCGAGAAATCAGAAAAGACTAGTATGCATTTTCAGAATGTGCACATGTATCTCTACCCTATCAAACAATTCTTACTGAGATGGTGATCAGCCAATGCTGAACTCATTTTAAGCTTACTAAATGAATAGGCAAGCAAGCAAACAGTAGAATAATTTGTGCTTCCATCCTTACTGTCCCTGACACTTTGGGCATCTGCTAACACCGTCTGCATAGTTGCATTACTCCCCTCACATCTAACTTTGCTTGGGCAGCCTTCACAGAACTGCAACACTACTAAGTTGCCGGTGTGTAAGCACAATGGGCTATCAGACTGGCTGAAACCAGACCACTGATACCTTGTCCTCCTTTTTTGGTTTTCATTTACATCCATTTTATAATACACTGACTTGTATTTAAGATTTAATCTCTAGGATGAAAGCACAATTTTTCTTTTCTGTGTGCACAGTACCTAACAAAGTGGGTCCCAGAGCACAGCTTCAGTTCTCACTGCTGTAGCCTGGCCTCTCAAAGGTGTTTATATGTCTGAGGATCTGGATCTGAAAATCTATAGTTCCTATAGTTCCTTTTCTTAGCGTTTAATGTTACACAACAAACACAAGGCCAGCTATTTCTTAAACGTTTCTTTGTAAATGGGGAAGCTGCTGACTCTCCAGCTCCCCTCTGCAAATAATTACACTCTTTTGTACAAGCGATGGTTTTAAGCAAAGGTAATTCAATGTTTCCCTGAGCTTAGGCGTTGTAACTTACTGTCGAATACACATTGCTTATGTAATTTGAAGCCTCTTTTTGTGAGGATGTAGAAGGCAAGTGTAGATAAACAAGACATCTATGTGGCTGAACCACTAGAGCACAGTAAAGCCAAAGTACACCATTTCTTTAGGCACATGGCAAAGTGCTCAGCACATTTTTCTTCAAAGGGTATGGGTACTATTCTGTTCTTGGATACAAGCCGGTAGATTTCATCTGCCTGCAGGTGCAACTGCCTACTTACCATGATGAAGAAAGAGTATTATAAGAATGACCACACCTCTCTGCAAGCAGAAAAAACAACATACGAATGGTGAACCTGAAATCAAGCACAGTCGTGTTTTCATGTCATCATTGCTTGAACCAAGATTAAAAACTGTTTCACACTGACCTTATTTTGTTAACAAGGCCATTTTTGTGATATCAACCTTTTCTTTAACCTGCACTATCTTTGTGAAGTATATTAAGACTGATTTTATTCGGTTAAATTCTTGTGATCTTTTAAAACAAATATACCAGATGATAAACTGGGACACAGAAGCACTCAGGTGTACACCAACGAGTAAAAAAGGATTCTTTGTGGATACAAAGATCTGAGCTATCATATCACAGTAGAGGGTCAAGGCCTTACTGTTGTAATTCCACAGGGATGCTGAACAAACTTTGCATTAACAGCACTTGCCTTACTGGAGAGGCACTGAAAAGGGTTTTGTTTGTCTTTCCTGTGCTGTAAGTGTGTGAACGCTAAATCACAGCTCTCTCCCTAATTCAAAATGTTTTTAAGAAAACTAAAGGACTGCAATCACAGGGCTGACAGTCCATCTAATTGATACCATTATTTGTACAGACTCAGAATGTCAAAATAATGTAAAGTTGATGTTTCTTCTTTTTTTTTTTTAATTAGAAAGGTACTTTATTAAAATGCTTGATTCCCATATATCAAGGGGACATATGTTACACGATGGCCTTTCTGATATTTACCACATATTATTTAAAGTGTTATATTAGACTGTTTATTTCAACTAAAATACTGTGTAGTGAAATATCACAGCTATCACATCTATACACAGGGCTTCAGTATAAAAAAATGGAAACTGCTATTTGTTCTCCATTGTTATAAGATTGTATTTGTTTTCTTAAAATGCAGAAAAATAATTAAAAATGTGTGAAAAGTTATTCAGCATAATAGAAAGCATAAGAATTTTTCTTTCAGTAAACGTTATCTGGCATTCACATCTTTCTCACTATACAACACCACAACTATGACAGGGATGTACTCAGACCGAAAATGTCTCATTGTAAACGAGGTGTGAACATTCTCCAGGAGTCTTTCAACATCTTCTGATAAACAATGCTACAAATTTGATATCCTGTGTGCCCCACAAAGTTCACTTTTCTTCTTCATTTGAAGATAGCAGCAGCAAAGATCATCACACCTCAGAAAGTACAGAGGGCTAAAGAACAGTTCATAGGGAAGAGTTCCATAATTTGTTTGTGTCTTTAAACAAATCTGATTTTAACTTTGCTTTATAGAATCATAGAATCATTAACATTGGAAAAGATCTCTACGATCAAGTCCAACCGTCAACCCAATACCACCATGCCCACTAAACCACATGTAGAAGTATTACATCTATGCATTTTTTGAACACTTCAGGCAAGGTTACATGCCATTTGAAGGGGTGACAGCTGCGTAAAACATTTGGTTGGGTTCTTCTTTACTTCCCTAAAAATCAAAGTAAAATTAGACTTTTGTCCTCAAATGATGTATGTATATGTTTCATTTCATACACTACAGTCTCTACTTCAACTATTCCTGTCCCCTGGGAAGTTATGTACCTGCATAAGCCCAAAGTGTAGCCGTGCCTATGTACCATCTGTTAAACGCTTGCTATTGAATGTCTTGATAGAGTGACTCTGCTCTGGAAAGCTAGAAGCTTGCTGTGTGTGGCTGAGTTCTTTTTCTTTCCAGACAGTTTAAAAATATAGAAATAAAGTACCTTGACAATAAGCCCCAGAGATTGCTTTTGTTCCATACAGATGAGAGGAAGAAACAGTTTTCAAAAGGGATTAAATCAGCAGAGGAAAAATGCAACTGTCAAAACTCTAATATGGTTAACCTGAGAGATAAATTAGAATCTATGAAAGTACTTGACAATGTTCCTTTAAGTAACACTGAAAGGTTTGAAAATCACACTGTCCTTGACCGTGGTCAAATACAGTCTTGAAAAGAAGAAAAAAGATGTCCAAATATATGATAAAAACTTTTTTTATTGCTGGCGCTTGGTTCTGTAGGGCTATCAATTTTTAAAGCCAACACTGATCAGGAAACTTCAGTTTTATCTACTTCAGCAATGAAGAAAAGCTCTCAGCATTCAAGCAATTTTAAGACTTTGAGCCATTCTTCTTAACCAATGCAGTAACACAGTTATTTGGTGTCAATTAGCCTATACAGTTAAGTTAAGCTGTTTTTTCAGTAGTGGACATTGTTACAAACCATGGCAGAGTCGGGCTGCTGACATGGTCTTCCCTGGGTTGAAACGGTGGTCTGTAGCCTCACCTGATTCCACGTCCTTGGCACCCTAAAAATCAGTAGGACAGGTATACATGTGAGAAACTCACTCCTTAGACAACTGCACTTGAAACCCTGGGAAGTATAAAGAGTTTTAAAGAAACTGTCCATGGGCTGTGTCATCTGCCCCTTAAAGAGGCAGCAGTATGACAGTTTCTCTTTCTTGCCAGTGCCTTCAAAGAATATTTCTTTAAGGTCTGTTCATCTTTGGGTACCCATTCTAAGGCTGATGTAACTTGTAGCTGCTTACCCTGTTGTAGTTCACTATTTCTTGTATGATCAGTAATTGTTCATAGGTTCTGTCTCAGGTAGATTTGATTCAAAATTCAGAAATGTCTGGAGAAATCCATAACCAACTGCTACATAAACTATCAAATAGCCACCCAAATTATCAAATAGTCTTTCCATACTACCTAGAAATTGTAGAAACTCCGGATTTCAATTTACTGGAAATTGGGAAAAAAAAGAAGTTGATACGGATCCAAAACCAGAAGCTCAAACAATATATCTCTATTCAATGAATGTATCTCTGTTAATATAGGATGGGAAACAGAGTAATTGAACTATTTTGTTGTCACTGTGAAGTTATTAATACTACAAAACAAGCCAGCAGATTGTTTTTCTGATTCACTGGACAACGGAATTCATTGCCATAAAGAAAAAAAAAAAGGCATTTGAAAGATTTTCCCTCAGTAGAATTAAGGTATGCAATCATGTGTCACCTTTACAGGACTCCGTGGTCAGTGTACACAACAGCAAATGAGCTACTCAAAGTGACGGGACTGTGCATCTATCATTTTGTAACTTTTTCACTCAGAAATCGGACGAGCATTTTGTAAAACCAAGATCACTCCCTCCCTCCTTTTTTTCCCCACACTGCTGTTCCTCTTCTTGGCACCATCTATCAACCGCTTTGGTCAAACTCCCAAGTTAAACTGAGACATAGCTGGATTTAAATTAGTGGAACAATGACATTACATATCAGTTAGAAATCCCTTTATAGAAATCAATCTGACACTAGAGGTAGCAGTGTTTGCCATGAGAAGACACAAAATAAATCTCATGAAATATACAGCTGTTACGTTATCTAATGAAAAGATCTATTTATAGCTACTTGGTGTATTCACTGAGGTGATAAATTTCATTTTGCATTGTAGAAGTAGCTGCATTATTCAAAATGCATTTCATAGCCTGGTGGCCCTCAGAAATTTCTTCATTTGAATTTCTTCTTGAATTTGAAATTCTTTCAATTCTATCTTTTGATCAGTACCAGGCAAAAGAAAGATGGAACAAATCCAGCTACACTGGATGGAACCAGCATACCCAAGAAGTTGAAGGCCTGGCCACCTAAGTGTAGAGCTTGGTTCTGATGAAAATGTGCAACGTAGAAAGTTCTTCTTCAATCCACCCTATCTTTGTGCTTGCTTTTGTGGTCTGTCTGTTACATTTTTCTGGCTTTCTGAAACTTCATGCTCATCTATGTCCTCTATCTCATTTATTTTATACTTTTCTCCTTCCATGCCACTCTGTCCTCTGTCTTCATTTAGTGGTTTCTAACTTCCACACCCACACTACCTCCCTGATCCCCTCCCCCTTTTTCAAGATCCAGTGTCCATACAGAGAACAATGAAACATTTCAAGATCTGGAAAGAATTTACAATAATGAAACTTGACACCGAGACTAAAAAAAAAAAAAAATCCTAGTATTACAGAGCAGTCCTTGAATCTAGCCCAAAGTTTATGGTGAAAGAAATTGAGTGATTAACAGAAATCTAATGCTGATTGAAAAATTTCGAGTGATGCAGAATTTGCCAACCTAGGAAATGCAGTTCTGATGTATTTACATTCTTGCTTGCATGAATAGGGTTCGAGTTTATCATTAGTCACTCTGAAAGAGATTTATAAGCACATATGCTCAATGTGATGAAAAAGAAAGATATAGTCACAAGTCTGAGCTTTTGCAAACACAAAACCTCTGATGTATGAAACTTGCAAAAGCTCCTTTTGGAAAGCTTAAAACAACTGGTGCAAAGTCTCCTTTGCAGAACCATCCTTTTTTTCTGATTTTTTTCAAGGAGATATTAAAACTCCAGAAGAGGTTTTTGGGTTCAAACCAAACCTCGTACTGTCAAGTTAGAGAAGCTACATTAACACAGGTTTACACTTCCTTTAGAAAATTGGTGATGTAAACTGTGTAACTGAAATATCTTACTTTTTCTTTTTGAAAATTTTTATAGGAGAGAATTTTTTTACTTCTGTTTTCAATGAAAAATAGTTCTCTTTGTTTACATCTTTTATTATATTCAGTGATATTTCTAGTCGTTCTTAATAATTTTGCAAAAAGTTCTGGAGGTCTTCACACGCAGCTTGTATTTTTTAGTCAGCTTTGTTATGAAACACACATTTGTCTGCAAAGTGAGTACGTATCTTAGTGGAACATTTAGGAGCCACTTCTTTAAGATTCAACTTCTCTTTTTGGATATAATCTATACAGCTCTATGAATAGTGGTTTTATAAACGTGATGCAGTATATTTTTCCACAAACATCAGTTTGAGTCAAAATATGACTAAGCAAAATGGACATTCAGGTATGCTTTTTATCTTAATTCAAGTATTTTAACAGTTTTTCTTGAGAGAAGTAGATAAAGTATGTGGTTTCCTAAAGAATTTTGAAATTTGATGAAAATGGTGCCTGTGTGATACCATAATTTTCATTCCTCCCCAGAATATGTAGAAGAGATATTTACATCCAGATTGTGCTTTTCATCTGCAAAAGTGGAAACATAAACAGTAGAAAGTCCTTTCCTGTCACAGACACATTCCAAGGTGAGATGTCATTTCTGGTACTGTTTGGGTTCGGTTCTCTCCTCACAGATTTCAGGCTAATTGAGATCTGCAGGAATTACTCCTGCATGAAGAAGACAGAAAGGCCTAAAGAGTGAAGGATGTGGATTGCCAGCAGGGCTAACTGTCCCAGCTTTGCAGAAAAGACGTGGATGCCTGATTCTTACCTGTATGTGTACGCAGACGGTTCAGCAATGTATGTAGTAGATACAAATGGAGAAAAACAAGAGCTGTTGAAACTACATCCAAAGCGCATGTATTTTATCTCAAGACCAAAAGCTCAGAAGAGCAGCTCAAACCTGAATATTACATAATCTCATAATTCTTTATAACTTCGTTATCCAGTATATTCTGTCACCCAGTAAAGACATGTGTCAGCAAACATCTCTTAGCTGCGTGTAAAATTTCACCATCTTTCTAAAATCTAAAAAAAAGTAAAAATTATTCCAGGTTTCAATTTCAAATCTATTTAATATTTATTACTTTAAAATGCTTAGCTAAAGCATTTTAGCAAAGTAAAGCAAGAGTGATTGAAGAGGAAGAATAAAAGCAAACACACACAAAAATTCTTTCATCAAAAAACTCATAGTATTTACGACAGATCTTAGTGAAGATTTAAAAGTTAAGGTTCTACAGTCTGAGTAGCACAAACTATCATGTAGACTTCAAAGATACAAAAATGAAGAACAGAACAGTTTGCTCAGTAGTGGTGTTATGAGTCTAGGAAAGAATCACGTATTATGAAAAACAATTCTTCAGGGCATTTATCTCTTTCCACTTTGGTTTCACTTTTAGTTAATTTCCTACTCTCTTCTGGCAATATTGCTTACTATTCAGCTTCACAAGCCAGCTTGAGTGATTTAAGGGAAGAGCATAACAATAATATTTCTCATTTTCTACCTTTCCTAACAAACACAAGGATTCCTTAAAACAAAGAAATATGGGTACACATCAGATACGGGTATTTAGGCCCCATTTTCATACTGGCTTAAATAAAGTTTAAGACAGATCCAACATCGTTCTAAGAAATCTGATGAAAAAGTTAGATTTCTAAGTCACCTACAAGCTTTTTTAATATTTTACCTGGCGCTTAATTAAAATATCACAACCCAAGTAGAAAGCAAAGCTTTGCTTCATTATGCTGTGGCCTGGAGTGCATTTCTGAACAAATCAGCTCCAAGCTGTAATAGGAAAATGTGTTTTTTGAGAGGAGCAAGCACACAGCTGCTTAACCATATGGAAGTGTAGCTGCACAGAGCTCTGTTAATATCCACTTCTCACTTCGTAACTTACATCCAAATGTGTCGCCCTGGGGCAGGCTCCTACTTCCACCTTTGCTCCCCTGTAGCCTCCTGCTCTTACCATCTTTTTGTCCTCCTGTAATACCTCAGCTGTTCTGGGAGCTCTAGCGGGTCACCCAGCCACGGGACCGTGAACACTGACAAGCATCCTGCCAAACATACCAAGACTTGCACAGCCTATTTTAGACGAACATTACATGTCTCTGGTAACCAAATATACATGCATCACTTACTGGAAAAATCAATCAAACAGTTTCACATCCTTTCCACACAGCTGGAATTCCACAAAGTGATGATTCTGTTTTGCAGGGGATATATGCTACTTTTTCAGTCACTTGCTATGTGTATGTTTATACATTAATATGATTTGATCCTCTTTGTTCTAAAGTTTTCTGGGTCAAAACTTAAAAGGAAGATAGATGGGGCCCAATGTACAGAATTCTATGCTTTGAAAAATAGATCACAAATTATGCATATGGCGGCTAATGAAGAGCAAACCCATAAAAGGAGTTAAACAGATAAATTAGTATCAGAAGCATGAACATGCCTAAACCAATTATCTTTACCTGATAAACTTACTGATAGGTTTCAGCTTGACAAAGGAATAATTTGTGTACCACACACAAGAGCCAATTACTTTCTCTGTTGAATTTGTCATGGATATAAGTGAATTCTCCGTTTATTAGCACAGAATTGGAGAGGAGAACTTTTTAGCATGGATTGCTTACTACACCTGCTTTTCATCAGTTTATTTTAAATAACTGACAAAAGAAGACTCCAATTCTCCCACAATGACAATAGAAACATGATATAAGAGAGGAAGATACTCAAACATTTAGCATATGAAAATTTCCCTAAGGTGTGACTAACTAAATAGGTAGCTCCTTGAACCTCATCAAAATTCACATGACTGCACTGAAATACAGAATCAGAACCCACTACCAAGCACACAGTCTCTACCCAACCATCATCAAAGAAAATGCATGCTGAATTCTGTTGCGCATTCCCTGTGGGTTTCAGGCACTGCATCCCATCTGTGCTCTCACCATTTGTCTGTGAGCTGCGTTCTTAGGCTGGTATTCTGCTTTCACACCCTTCTGAGAGTGCCTGGTGCCTCAGGAGACACTTCATATGGAACATACAAGTGCCTTTGCTCAGAAAAACAAACCATGCCATTTAAATACCATTCTATGTTGCAGGCTGACCAAAGACATGTTGGCCTTTGAAAAACAGTGCAGCATCCCATCCAGGGTAGCAAGTTACTCTGGTTAATACCATTCCCTGAACTGCAACAAGAGGACAGAGAAACAGCTTCATTTCCTTAGCATATCCTGCAGAGAACGGCTAGGGGCCCTAGAATGCAGTTCCCAAAAGGCATTGCCACATTGTCAACAGAAAGAATTTGGTGAGATTTGTCTCTGAAACCAAACGCCTGAGTTTGCTGTTTACCAGATATGAATAGTCATCTCAGTGCTCCTGATGCACTGGGGAAGCACTATCGTGACACACCAAAGCAAAGGTATTCGTGTCCAGTTCATTTGCAAACTATTTGGGTATTGTGGGGGAAAAGACAAGCTCATTGCTACCTGAGTTCCTCACACAAGCTGGCCCTTAATCCAGAAACTACAATTAGTTTTTTCCATCATCTGTGTACACAATATAAGTGCAGCAGGAAGAACAGGAATTGCTTTTACTCTCAATTTCTCTTCCATGCGGATTAATTTTCAAAGAAAACTCTGAATGTTTCAAGTAGCCTTGGGCTTTTCTTTAACAGGTACATGAGAATGAAGTGCCAGGCTTAAGGGAGGATGGGGAAATAAAGTAATATTTTTAATATTTCCTTTACTGTTAGATATCAGTAGTGTTTATTCTAATGTATTACCTAATCTAAAGTCATGTCAAAGGAAAGGCTTCACCAGAGACTGCAACAAATTGTTTACTCAATAAAGGTCATCCAATTGGTGCTGTTCATCATTTAGTTCCATCGTGAACGTAAGCCCAGCTCTGACATTTAACAATTTGAAGCTAAGGTAGAGTTATTGTTTCCAAGACTAGTCTCATTGCCAGACAGATTTATAGTAAAATTGTTTTGAAGATGCGGTGTGAAATGTTTCGTCTGATTTAAAGGCAGTATGGTTTCTGACAGGTATGAGCTATGCATTTCGTGGCTTTATTTACTTTGTTTAAGAATAAAGTAACAATTTGCTGTTTATAAATATGTTGAAAAAGTGTTTTATAGCGTATTTTCCCTTTTAAGTCAATATAAAAGGTCTTTAAAAAACAAGTAGAAAAATGCCAAAAAGACTTTGCCTGCTTTGTTTTTGTTAGAAACTGCTCCGGGGAGTCAGGTCCCTCGTCTCACAGCAGCTTGCTGTCTTTGCACAGAGCAGAAGCTTTATAAAAGAAGTTCAGCCCTTGTGACTGCAAAGACAGCTTTCCAATGTACTTGAGATACCAGCAGGTATTAAAGATGGTACCTCACACCGACTGCTTTGCATTGTCTTTTCCCCATGATTTGTAGCACCTGTGCTCTGCTTCATCCCACAGAGAAGGTAACAAGAGAGAGTGCAGTCTTCCAGTTGCCAGAAAATACTTTGATCTGTGTTGACCCCAAGCCACAAAGATATCTCTTGTCTTTTTCCCCTTCTTTCACCATATGTGATGTCTCTTCACATAGCGCAGTTGTGGTTTTTTTTTAAAAAAAAGAGACAGAAGACTGAATTAGGAGCTAAGGGGATGAAGCACAGACAGCAGTCAGACTTGTGGCATGAAGCAATACCTAAAGGAATGCAGAGAAATGTCTGGCTGTTGCAACACTTGTACTTGAGTAGCAGGAGTGAAGAGGCCCTCTTAGTAGCTATTTGGTTGTCTTACTATTCTTTTGGCATGCACTGAAAGATGGTGAAAGATGGAATGGGATGGCAATGAAGCCTGGGAGGAAGAAAAAAAAAAGTTTGTGGAAGGAAAAGGACAACATGGCAAAGAACTTTTCAGAAATGAAGTTAACAATGATGCAGTATGTTCCTTCTTTTAAAGTCTTCAAGCCGTTTTCAGTAATGTCTACTTGTAATATCTTATGCAGTTGTGAAATGCCTCTATGTGCATTGCAGAGAAGCTGTGGCTGCAGGTATAGAGCACACACAAATAAAATTGCTACGTGAAAATGGAGTTGTCATGTTTCCTGCCACAAGTACTATGGACACACTGCAGCTTGTAGAGCATGCTCTGTAAATCCAGTATATCTCATATGGATCAGATGCACTGCACTTGAGCACATAGAATCATGGAATCATTCAAGTCAGAAAAGACCCTTAAGATCATCAAGTCCAATTGTTAAACTAACAGCTGCCAAGTCCACCACTAATCCATGTCCCTAAGCACCACATTTACAGGTCTTTTAAATACCTCCAGGGATGGGGACCTCAAGCACTTCCCTGGGCAATGTCAAGCCTGTTCCAATGCTTGACAACCCTTTCGGTGAAGAAATTTTTCTTAATATCCCATCTAAACCTCCTCTGGTGCAACTGGAGACCATTTCTTCTTGTTCTATTGCTTGTTGCTTGGGAGAAGAGACCAACATCCACCTCGCTACAACCTCCTTTCAGGTAGCTGTCAAGAGTGATAAGGCCTCCCCTCAGACTCCTTTTCTCCAGGCTAAACAACCCCAGTTCCCTCAGCTGCTCCTCATAAGACTTCTTCTCTAGACCCTTCATTAACTTTGTTGCTCTTTGGATGCACTCCAGCACCTCAATGTCTTTCTGGTAGTGAGGGGCCCAAAACTGGTAATTTGTACAATGGATGTATGTTGAGTTGGCACTTCCTACAGCATCAAACTCAGTACACAGGCACAGTGGAGCTGATTAGCATGTGCACAGTGGGCAATCTTCAGTGTGTCTTGCTATACAACAACCAGTTGGATCTACCTCACAAGAACTTGTACCACTAGATGCCGTGGAGATACTCCCCAGTCCTAGACTTCCAAAAGCTCACAAGATCACAACCACATTTCCTATCCAATACTGAATATGCTCTCTTTCCAGATACATACACATACTGACAACTCATAAACAGAAGCCACTCCAAATATGGAGACACAAAGTACCAATTAACATATCATGAAAAACTCCACAAGTGTGCATTTCCGCTGTATGCACTACAGACAAGTCTTTTTTCCTTCCTCCCATTCTCTCTGGTCACAGTTCATTGCTACAGAACTCCTGAAGTAAGATGAGTTGTGGCGTGAACCTGGAATGTAATCACAGACCTTTACACCTTCAATCTAAAGTACTCCCAGAAGAGTTACAGTAATGGCATGCCTCACATGTTTCAGAGAAAAATTAACTAGACCTTTTGCCATATTGTACCCCATTGTCCTAATTTGAGCAATGCCACAACATAGCTTAAGTGTGCTTAAATAAGCTGTAACTTAATTTAATATATATCTGACCACAAAGCCCTTCTTCATTCGAGTCATGTTTTTTAAATGACATGTTTAAAGGAGTATATGCAGCTCCACTGTTCTCCAGCCATTCCTGTTATGCAATGGTTATCTAATCTCTCTGTGTGCCAGTCAGTGACAGCCTCAGGACATTCAGAATCTGCTGCAGTTATACAAAGAGAAACATCATTTGGTTTCAACACACATCTCACATCTAGAATTTAAATGCAATAAACAATGAAGTGCTAAAAAAACCTGCTAGCCCAATAGTCCAGGAAATTTTTTAGGAAACTATACAAACTGACTCCATTAATATGCCACATCATGGTTTAGAGATTAAATTCTGCATCATGTGGTTGTCAGATTCAGCTCATACATGCAGTATTAATATAGCACACAAGCAACTACATGCCCTTTCTAATAACATGAACTCCATGGAAAATACCTAAGATTCTTCATTCACTTCAGCAGTTTCCACACTATCCAGACTAAATTCTTGAAATGATATCCTGTTCAGCAGGATGAATAATAAAATACAGCAGCACACCTCAACAGTGAGCACTTCCAGCTACACAGTTCAAACTGGAGGGATCAATCAAAAACTAAAGGAACATAGTATTTAATATTCAGCTAGACTAAAAGAACCTTCCTCTGAAAGACAGGAGTTCCAAGCATCTAAGCCTTTACAGGGACCCATTCAGAGCTGAAATCAGAGTTTCAAATCTACAAGATATGAACTTCTGGGAAGCTTTCTAATATTTCTCTTCTTAAAGCTGGGGTTCAACATCCCACATGCCATGCCTCTGTTGGCACTTCTACCACTAGCATAGCAACATGGGCATTTCTGAACAGCCACCTTCTCACAGGGTATGAATGTAATTTCTTCTGCACTTGGTCAAGCCAGAAAAAAAATCTACCTGACTGTCCTTAAAACTTCTAAAGACAAAATTACTTGAACATGAAAATAAGAATGACACCAAGCACAAGAAAAAACAGCAGGAAGGGATTAGTCCCTTGGATATCAAAGTAAATACTCACATGATTACAGATTAGGCCTGATTAAGGACATTGCTAAATTGATACCTTAGTGAACTGCAGCCATTCACATCATTGAATAAAGGAAGAGACTTAGGTATGGCATCTTCTCATATTGTCACACCAAACTCTTAAGCCTCTTGTCCTGATGGTACAATCCATTTGCCTGACTTCTCTAGACAGTACAGGAGGGAGAGTCACACTACCACAGACAGAATACTGAAGGACAGAGACTATCGCTACCTAAAGGAATGCTGAAGAATGGCTATGTTTTATACCTGATCACTCTCCAGATCTCGGGTGCCTCCCTGAATCAGACATCTAAATTGAAGAAGATCATTTCAACCTCATCTAGGTATAGCTGAGTACATCTGGAGACAGAAGACTATTTTTTTTTCAGCTTGCTGGAAGAGGAGAAGTCTTAATCACTGAATTAGAGAATCATGATACTTATAGTTCTTTCTCTCTGGCCCCATAAACCATGCACTCTCTGCTGTATGACATACTAGTTCTCCCCAGACAGCTGCAGAAGGTCTGAGCCCAGCCCTCTCTACAGCCTCTTGGTCAGGGCACTCTTTCGGGAACCAAAAGATGCAGGATCTAATTGCTATAAGCTAGAGAAGCCAGTGAACCCACTCAGGTATCAACCTTTTGGATTGAGTGGCAGCACCATTTCCACATGTGTTTTTAAAGAAAGTTTTGTTCAGATTAAGGATGCCTAATTTGCAACTCCAGATCAGGATAAGCTATTGGGACCTTCGGCTCTGCCAAAAGGCAGATGTTCTGGGTATGAACAACACAACACGAAAGTACTGAGGAGATTTCACTTGGGTCCTGTTGAATTTCACGTACCCACTAGCACAGGAAGGTTTTGTAAAGACCACTCCTAAGTGATCTTTAAAATTATTAAGTGCAATCTTCAGCATATTTCCTCTATATTTATCCCTTGTTAGGCACCGTTGTAGTTTTGTGGCTTTAGGCTGAGGCAATAAAGAGCACAGAAACAGCAATTGTTTGTCATTAATATCTCTCAGTTTTGCTGTTTATTTGTACATTTCCCTCCCTTTCACCCCACTTTTCTGGTGAATAAGATTAGTTGTTCCTCAGCGTTGTGACCTCACATAGTATTAATCCAGTTGGCCTGGTATTAAATGACTATGAGACTGCAAAATATGAGATGTCCTTCTCAGTTCAGTGATGATTCAGTGATGATAAAATGGATGTCCAAGAGCCCTCTTCTTGCTAGGATTATAACTCATTGTAGAATTTTCAGTTAAAACTCAATTCAGACTTATGACAAACTAAAGTAATTTCAAAGCCTCTTTTGAACTTTTAATGGAGAAATGTTGCCAAGTGACTTGCCATAAAGATTAAAGAAGTTTATCTTGTCTGACATCCTGAAGCCACGAAGGTGAAAAGTTTGGTTCTGATTATGAATTGCATTGTTCTGAATCATGTCTGTTATGTTGAAACATTTAATGAGTCCTTGCATTACAAGTTACAAATATAAATATGGTTAAAGTAATAGATAGGTGAGGAGGCAAAAGATCCCTTTCCAGTGGTTTCAGACTATTATTTCCATTCTAAATAACAGACTGTAACAACCTTCCTACATCAGAGTATCTAATTCCTTCATCAAAAATCAGAACATCTACATATTATTCAAGATTGCAAAGCAAAGCCCTGTTTTTACTGAAATCAATATGAAACTATCTATGAATTTAAAGGAAATAGTATATGGCTCTCAAAAGTAGTTAGCATTGTGCTTTTCCAATAACATTATCTATGACTGACAGGCAAACCACCACATTAAAGCTTCAGCTTTTATTTATCTAAGTGTCTCCTCTGTATTTTGTCTTGAAACACCTTCCAAAACTCTCTCAATTCTTTAAGAAGCTTGATTATAGCTCCAAGCACGTAATTTCTGAACTAACACTTTCTTAGTGCTTGTGCAAGCAATTTCGCTCCTTTTCTCCCACTGCCTCCCACAACCTCATTTTCCTGAGGTCTTGCTGTCCTCTAGTGGCAAAGGGCTATGACATGTAAAGTTATGGGAACATTTAAAAGTAGATGTCCTCTCCTTCATTACGATTTTCATCATCACTGCTCCGGGTAATTTTCAGGTCTCTCAGCAAATGGATCCTTAAAAGAAGCTGATGATCTCAGCCTGACAGAGTGTAGTAAGTTACTGAATGAAAGATAGTAAGTTCAATAGATATTTTAACTTAGAACTATGCTACAAGGTTGAATTTGTTAGGCAGTTTGCAATTAACGACCTGAATGTTGTATTATTTTTAGCTTGAAATTAAAAAGCAGATGCACTAGAGACTCTCATAAACAGGCCTATAGAAATAAATTATCTTAAGACTTTACATGGGATTTTCAGCACATTTCTTCAGACTTCAACTGTACAGTTCTACTTCTAAAACTTAAATTTTATGACAAAGCCTTGCTTATGATTGTGAAGTTCTAACTTGTTGAGCTAATGATGAATTGTAATCAGTTTCTTATTTACTCTGTCTTCTATACTTACCTCAAATTACTTGAACCCCAGTTGCACCATTTCATGTCAGGTCACAGAAAGACTGTACAACGTTTAAGCCAGTCATAACGATGGATATAGCCCTAGCCGTGCTGGGTCGCATGAAAAAGGGAAGAACACCTCCATCTCCCCACCGTCTAACAGACATTCCCTCAGCTGCACACAGCCCCAGAACCCTATACACCAGTCATAGTGGCTGGTGGATCATGGAACTGCTGCCACTCTAGTAAGAAGGTCTCAAATGAGGACAGAGGCAGATGCTTTTCGTGCAGATGAAAGAAATGCAGCTGTTGCAACAGGGCAGACTGTACCAAAGTAATTCTCATGCTCAGAGATAAGATCTGGCAGCTTCAGGCTTTTATGGAACAACTAGAGTAGTGGATTCAAAATAGATCATCTGAATTGAAAAATTCCCCCTGACTTTGTTATATTTTACATCAGGCCTCATGCTATATAAAAGAAAGGAGCTGAGTAAGTAGGTCGGTCATTTGGCTCATTCAGGCCAGCACTTCCTCCACAGGGTAGAGCACCAGGTAGAGCACCAAGTTAACAAAGAACAGCCAAACAGCAAGTAACCTTTTAAAGAAAGGTCTTCATCATCACTAAAAAGAAGGAAGTAGAATCATATATAATCCAGGACAAAATTAATCTTTTAAAAATTACCGCACTACATCATTTCACTGCATGTCCTCAATAGAACTCTCTCAATCATGTTCAATCAGGTACAGATATTTTTGTATAATGAATGAGATCATAAAAAATTATCAACTTGATTCAGTGCAGGCACAAACAATTTAATAGTGACTTATGAAGGGCTTCTTGCACACTTTGCTTATGTCTGTGGTATATAGCCTTAAAAGTCACTCCAGCATCTCAGTTAACAAAAAGGATGTTGTATAGATGTTTAGTTAGCTGCTTTTCATTTAAAGCATCTTCTGTTTTCAGGTCATTATCAACATTCATTCTAATCATAGCCACTCTTATCTTTAATGGATAATCAATCTGTGATAAATCTCTTGTCTTGCTGTATCCTGACCTTGTACACTAACTTTTACAGGAATAAATAGGTAATAACATATCAGATATATTATTTTATAAAATGAGCATCTGCTGACTTGGAGCTGAACCTAATGATCCATGTGAAAAACTAACCTTCTTTCAGAGGGCCTGTTTCTGCAGCTGTACTTTTCTCTACAGGACAGATCCTTAGATCCATAGATTTTGTTTGTTAACAGTCACCAAAGACTCTTAAAATGAAGAAAAGTCAAGAGTAAGAAATTTCAACAATAAATCATGTAGCAATATAGTGGGTATATCAAAGACAAAAGCAATAGCCCTACAGATGCCACATAAATCTTTTTAAACTGTAGCCCAGCAAATGAAGTACTTAGAATGTTTGCGCAAAATTATCTATGCTGTAAAGCACAAAAGTCCATGGTCTTCTAAGTAACACACACCCCGACAACAACAACAAAACCAAAACAAACAAACAAACAAACAAACAAAAACACCAAAAAAAAACCCCAACAACATAGTCTCAGTAGAAGGAGAACATTGGCAGAGTAATTGTTCCATCGTGGATCGGGAGTATAGATTGCAGACTGACCCCAAAGGAGTAGGTAGAAGAGTAAATTTGTCAGAGGATCAGCCAATGTACTGTATTCCTCATAACGTGGATTCAGGGATGGAAAGCAGTCTGGTTCTGTTACAGCTCAAGTCATGAAAGAGCTTTACAAAGTACAGGTCCTCATCCGACAAATGCACCTGTACTGTGTTCAGCTGAGATAGAACTCATTTTCTTCATAGCAGCCCGTACGGTGCTGTGTTTTAGATTTGTAACTAAAATAGTGTTGATAACATACTAATGTTTTAGCTATTGTAGAGCAGTCCTTGCACAGCAACAAGGCCCTCTCTGCTTCTCACTCTGCCCACCAGTTGAGTAGGCTGGGGGTGGGAAAAAGGTTAGGAGGGGACACAGCTAGGACAGTTGACCCAAACTGGGCAAAGGCATGTTCCGTGCTATGTAACATG
This sequence comes from Tauraco erythrolophus, assembly GCF_009769465.1. Taxonomy (NCBI): domain Eukaryota; kingdom Metazoa; phylum Chordata; class Aves; order Musophagiformes; family Musophagidae; genus Tauraco; species Tauraco erythrolophus. The sequence goes on along the minus strand of NC_141471.1, from coordinate 48,657,457 downwards.
ATGCTCAGCAATAAAATTCAGGGGCAGTCTTTCCAAAGTAGCTGTTCCCTAGAGACTGGCTGAGCATTGGTCTGCTGGTAGGACATGGTGAGAGACCACCTTTGCATCGCTCTTGTTGGTGTGCTTCCCCGCCCCGCCCCCCCCCCCCCCCGCGCCCTTTCCTTCACTAATTAAACTGTATTTATCTTGACCCACAAGTTTTTCTCACTTTTGCTCTTCCAGTTCTCTTCTCCATCCCACTGGGCTGGAGCAGTGAGTGAGCAACTGATGAGTGCTTTAATTGCTGGCCAGGGTTAACCCACCACATCTCACACATGGATTGTCTTAATAACCTTTCTAAATTATCTAAATAATAGCAATGTTAAACATGAAGCTGTTCAAGTATCCCAAATGTCTTCACTGACTGGTGAAGAACTTTATGGCACAATCCACCCAGCATCAATGTCCTCAAAGGACTAAGGATGAGGCTGCTCCAATTGAAGCTTAAAAAATGTGACATAATATGACAAGATAATTTTTAAAGAACTTGATACAATATTTTCTCCAGCGATCAATTTTCTGAGTCAATTGGTTTTTGAAAGTTAAGACACCTCATCCTCAGACCATCTGAGACACTGTTTCCAACATCTGTGCAATGAACAGTTGGATTTCTTTCTGAATTGTCCTGATCGGTGATTTAAAGCAATCTTTGTTAGTTTACAATTTAGATGTTGAAGCAAGCTATTCTAATCTCTAAACATTAGGAAAAAAAATCCATGAAGCAACAGGGAAGCAGTGTAATTTTTGTGTTTAGAAAGTGTTGTGTTAATATGGCCTCTACTATCCATAAAAATTCTGTAATGCATCCAGAGGCAACATTAGAGAAACAGCATCTACAGTTTTTCCAGTCTATTTGTTAATGTCAAGTGGATTATTAGAAGGAATCCAGGAGCTCTTACAATACTACACTTGTTATTCTAAGCTTAAAGCTTGGAGATTTTTACTTTCACCAACTCAGAAAATGAGAACAATTCAGTTCAAGCACCAGCATGAACGTATTTTTAATTATTCCCAGAACTCAAACAGCAGTGGAGTGAAGAAACAGCCTGATACCAACATGCAAATGAAGAAACCAAGAGCGTTGCTTTGTTACACAATTACAGGCTCCTTTGCTGAATCACCTAATACTATGCAGGCTATGTTATTGTCAATATTAGGGAAAACATAGTAGCACTCTTCCTCTTCCCACAATTGTCACATTTTCTGTATCCACCTTTTTCACTGAAACAAAGTTTAACTGGAATAGATCACCAACGTAACCATAAATCATATTCAGACAAGAAATTATTTTTTCCTCTTGAAAACAAAGGGGTAAAGTTAGGGCAAAGAGCACATGTTCCCAAAACCCAGAGTTTTTACTCGGGGAAATAAAACAACACCTTTTCTCTGTTGTACACAAAAGTAATTTCCCTCTCCAACAGATTTTGAAATTCAGAGATGTATCATTGGAAAGACATTACTAAGATTTTTTTTTTTTCCCTCCTGTTAAGAGGAAATGGCTCCCCAGGTCATGGCTAACAAACCTGGCACATACATGAGGCAAAACCTGTTTTAAAGTAGCAAATTTTTTCTATTCATGACAATGGTAGGGCAGGTTCTGAGATTTGGGAACAAATGGACATTCTCCTCAGCCTTGGGCATCTGCTTCTCTCAAATCTCCAGGATGAGTGAAGGCATCAGACAGGGTTTTTTGAAGAGACAGAGAGGGAAATGGCATTAGAATAATTTAAGAGGCAGATAATATATGACTACGTTACTCATGAAAAGGAAGGTCTTCAAACCAAAAGTTCCAAAGTTTCAGACAAGGCTGGGAGGCAGCACAAGGCGCAGGCATTGACCCCGGGCACATGGCACCCTTACTCAGCACTTACTTCTTGGTGGATCCAGTACCATCTCTTCCCAGTTTTTCTTTGGAGCGCACCAACTAGTCTGAAAGGTCACTATTTTAGGGCGGCGAGAGGTGATTCCCCCACAGGGTCTCAGCCATGCAGAAGCTTGGGGCACAATCTGCACACCCCCGTTTGGCCGAGGAGAACCGGGTGCTATAAACGTGTAGACCCGCCTGGGACGCGGTTCAGCCTGTGGGTTTCGGTGCAGGGGACGGACCCGTCGGGCCGGGCTCTCCGAGGAGAAAACGGGCATTTTTTTGGCGGGCGCTGCCCGTGGCGGGGCTGAGGCTTCCCCGGCGCGCGCTGCGACGGTGCCGATGGGAACAGTAGGGTTTGCCGTACCCTCCGGCCACCTCTTGTTTTTAAAAGCAAAAACCTAAAAACCTCTCACTTTTCATCAGAGCAGCAGGCTCCCGCCCTTCGGCTGCTCCCGCCGCACAGCCCCTCCCGCGCACCGCCGCCGCGCGCCGCGGCTCCGCCTTTCCCCGCTCCGGGGGCGGCGCGCGCTCCCCCTCCCGGGCCGCTCCAGCCGCGCTCCCCGGCAGGGAGCCGCCGTGGGACGGGGCGGGAGGGGAGAAGGAGGGAGGTGGCCCGCGGGGCGGCTTCCTCCCGCCCCCCTTTCCTCGTCCGGCCGCTGCAAGACCATGTCCCGCGGAGGCGGAGGGCCCTCCGGCGCGGCCGGGCGGGGGAGGCGCTGAGGGGCGCCGGCCGGGGCGAGGCGGGGAGCAGCCGCCTCCGGGAGCTCTCGGCCTCGGGCATGTCCTCGCCGTCAGGATCCGCCGGAGGCGCCGGCTCCTCCGCTCGGTGTTAAAGCCTCACCCGGCGGTGGGCGCGGCTGTGGCGTCCCCCGGCCATGGGGACGGCGTCGTCCCTGGTGAGCCCGGCGGGCGGGGCCGGGGAGGTGATCGAGGACACGTACGGCGGCGGCGGCGGCGAGGCCTGCGAGATCCCGGTGGAGGTGAAGCCCAAGGCCCGGCTGCTGCGCGGCTCCCTGCGGCGCGTTGGGGCGTCGCGGCCCGGCGGCCTCATCGGCGCCAGCTTCAAGTCGACGGCCTCGGTGCAGGAGCTGGAGTGCGTGGCCGAGTACGAGCGCCTGAAGAAGGAGTACGAGATCTTCCGCGTCAGCAAGAACAACGAGGTGGCCTCCATGGTGAAGAAGGAGGCCAAACTGGACAGGGAGAACAAGCGGCTGCGCGCCGAGCTGCAGGTAGCTCCCGCCGCCTTCTCGGGCGAGGGGACCGAGGGGGAAGCGGGCTGTCCTGCGAGAGGCTGCGAAGGAGTCGTCCTGCTTCCCAGGAAAGCTGTGGCAGGGAGGTGACGAGTGCCATGGCTTTTCCTTCCCAAGGAAGGCAAGGTGCTGGGGAAATGGTGCGTGCCCCAGTGCCATCCTGGCGAGCCGTCGGGATGCAGCTGAGGTGTGCCTTTGGGAATAGGGGTTGCGCGATGCGTGGCTGTCTTCCCTAGAGCAAGGAGAGATGATGGATGCTGGGGTAACACTGTTGTAGTCAGACCTGGAAAGTAGTCTAAAACCTTCTATCAGCAATCGCTTTCACTCAGAAAAAATGGTATATTAAATGTTTTCAGGCACTTCAGAAAACTTACCAGAAAATACTTAGAGAGAAAGAAAGTGCATTAGAGGCTAAATACCAAGCCATGGAGAGAGCTGCTACTTTTGAACATGATCGAGACAAGGTCAAAAGGCAATTCAAGGTATGGCTTGACTTTTCTTTTCCTAGGAAAATGTCGAAAAAAGAAGATAGATGTCACTTGGTCACATTCCCTCAATGAACTTCAATGGCTTTCATAAGGACCTCTCCTTAAGAAAAAATTGGAGTATCATAGCAGCAGCTGCCTATTTCCTTTAAGATAATCTTACCAAAATGTCTCTTTAAAACTATAAGGAAAACATGGAAAATAACTTTTTAAATATTAAAAGGAGAATATGCAGTGATGCATCTTAAACTAAATTCCTGCATTATTTGCACACAGGAATATATTCATACTTGAGCGTGACAAGAAAACATGGGCAACAAACTGAGATATGCTGAAGGAATGTATAAACACAGAGTTCCATTATTTCTGAATAAATTTTATATATAGCATTGTAATGATTAACATTTCTTACATTAAAGAAAAGCATCTATTGATGCATCTCTTTTGCCTGCTAAAATGTGATAGCCAAAGACAAAAACTTTGCACTTTCTGGAGGGATGACTTGAAAGGCCAAGCTGATGCTTCTGCTTTTCCCTTGCTGCAGATGATGATACTTCTACCACCCAAACCAGAGCAATAGGTCCTGGTTTTACACTGTTTTCAAGATTCTTGATATCTTTAATTGTAACAGGTGTTAATGTTTGGCAAATATACAAAAAGAGGGTTGGTTTTGACCTTATTTACAAAAATGAGACTTGAAGAAGATTTTACCTCTAGAATTTAAGTCTAGGTTTGTGTTTTCTTCCCCACACCATGGTAATATTTTATAAACAGGACAGCTGGAGATGCTTAATCACTTTCTATGTTAGGAAATTTAAATTTCTGCAACAATCAAAAGTAAATACAAAATTGTATGTAAATGTACAAAAAAAATACATGGAAGAATAAAAGGGAACCTTTGAAAAAATTATTACATGTAGTGACAGTAAACTTTAAAAGATGAAGAAAGTTACTTGCTGTTTTTAATTAACTTCCCATACTAATGCAGACTTCTAACTTTCCAAACAGTGTACTAAGGTTTAAAATGGTAAAATTTTAAAAATAGATAAACTAAGTTTTATTGCTCATTTATAGGCTCCTGATGGCTTCTTAATCACATTTTCATGCCTTTATCTGCTAAATGAATGCTAGAAACTCATTTTTCCAATCGAAAGCAGATAACATTAATTCAGAAACTGCTGTTGAGTTTTGAAAGATTTATGGTTTGTATTTCTTTTTTTTTTTTCCTGCTCGTAGATTTTTAGAGAAACTAAAGAAAATGAGATTCAGGACTTACTGAGGGCCAAACGAGAGCTAGAAGCAAAACTTCAGAGACTCCAGGCCCAAGGCATCCAAGTGTTTGACCCTGAAGAGTCTGATTCTGACGATAATTGTACAGATGTTACAGGTGAGAATTTCATCCCCAGCATTTTGCATTGGAATGTGACTGAAGTCTATGAATAGTAAAGCACAAGACAAATATTTATGTTCTTTTGAAAAAAGTTTCTTTAATCCAGGTGAAAGACAACATAAAGTAGTTTAAAGGGAAAAAGCAGCTGACTTTACAAACTTGGTTTAGCTTGTGGGAATCTCACGTTTCTGGTCTTATGAATGAATAGATGAAGAAAATAGAGCACTGTCTAGACACAGTGACTGGAACTTTTTTTAAATTGTTCCATGAAAAATTCTGAGTTTTCTAGTCGTTTTCTGAGTTTTCTCATTCTAGATCTGAGAGATCATGTTCCAAAGGATCCAAAAAGCACACCTGAAACTAGAGAGAATCTTATATAGACTTACTGTCTATGGGTGATGAAGTATGCCAGTCTCGACTGCTGTACTTTCTAGAATAGCAGAGTTCGATATTTAACAAACATGAACTGACCAAAGAGTCATTTTATTGAAGAATTTTTTGAAAGAGAAGCCCCAGCAAACTTAGTGGTATAAAAGGCAAAACCTTGCATATTGCTTTAAGAGGTATTTGGAAAGGAAAGGGTTCAGATAGGTATGTGATCAGTCCTCTGACTTTGTATCTAAAGCAATAATTGTAGCAGACAATTAAGTTGGCACCTTAACGCTCTTTAAGAAAGGCCACTGTCGCTTCTTGCGACACGAAGGGTTACTGAGGAAGAACTGTATGGGAGCGCTGTTGCTTAGCCTTTGTTTTTCTTACTAAGGTATCAATGGTCACATCCTGGCAGGAGTATAAATATGCAATGTTTAAAAGTAGAAATGTTTCCAAATACAACGATGGCTTTTGCATAGTAATTATGCATTTGCTGAGCTTTAGTGGTACAGATTGCCTTGTTTTCTTTTGTATATTTTTCTGTCTTCTTTTGTGTTAAATTAATTCTTGAATTCATACTTCCCTTCCTACCTTTATCGAAGTCTTTTTCAATTTTCTCTGTGGAAGATTTATTTGGTGTCCTGAATGTTGTATATTGATTGGCAGAAGTGTAATCCAAGCATATTATGGAGAGATACTGTGAAAGCTCTTTCACACAGCACAGAGAATCTATTTCAATCCTGATCTACAGCCCCTTTATGCTTTTCCAGTGCTGAAACATTCCTGAGCAGAAGTTGTCAGTTTTGCAATGTGCACAAATGACTGCAGCAATACTTCGAACTGTGTTCCTGATTTGTAGTGCAAGTCAGCATTTGGACCCAGCAGATATGAGCAGTCTGTGTAATAACAAACATCAGCAGATAATCTCATCCTTTAGCATCGTGGCTTGTCATTAACTTTGGATAAGCGCCCATTTAGAGCTACAGCACACAAAGGTGTGAGCAAATGTGCTAAAGGAGAAAAAAATATGATCAGTGGCATGAGGCAGTAGGTTTCAGCTGGAGTATTTAAGACCAATAATTTACCTTGTTTAGTGACATGAAGAGGTTTTTTTGTTTTTCAATTCTTAGCTACTGGGGCACAATCTGAATACTGGAATGGAGGAGCTTTGGGAAGCGAGCCATCCATGGGTAGTATGATGCAACTTCAGCAGTCTTTCAGAGGGCCTGAATTTGCTCATAGCTCCATAGACGTTGAGGGACCATTTGCAAATATAAACAGGGGTAAGTAATGGTGGGATTATAGGTGTCTATGTCATTTTTCTATCCATTCTTAAGTAATTTTGTTCTTTCTTAGCTCCTTTTCTGTCTGTTCTTGGGCAATTTGACTAAAGGGTTATTGGAAATAATTCTTTGTAAAAACAAAAGGAACTGTAGCTGTACATCAGTGTTAGATATTTTCTTGTCAATAATTGTTGCTTTTGAACTTTGTTTCCCAAATGGCCTCTTGTAAATTGTCTTCCAGTGCTTTGGTTTCTCTCACTGTTGTCCTGACCCTAGAACCCCTCCTGCATATAGGTGACTTTGCTGGCAGTTTCTCCCTTTTTTCTTCAGTCCTTCAGGCTCTGGTGCAGAAGTCTGTGCTTGCAAAGTGGGAGGGGGAGGGTCTGCTCTGTGATGGCTCCAGCTTCATATACTAAGCCTTTCATCATCCTATGTGGTACTGAAAGGAGAACCTATTCCTATCTTGAAAGAATGACCAGCCACAAAATTAAGAACCTAAGAAAGTTTTAGAATTCATTGCTTCTATAAGGAATTGATATTCAGAACTACAGAAGGCAATGGACTTTATCTCAAGAAAAGGCAATTCCCATGAAGTTTCACTGTCATTTGTTTGAATGGTCGAATTGAAATACAGGTAGATCTATCTGGAGGAAAAAAAAAATGTTCGATTATGAGTGATTTTATTATTCCTGCATATTTTTGCTTATTTTACAGCTATCAGCTTGATTTTGTGGATACATTTCATCAATCCTATTTAAAGGAAATGTCATTGTAATGATGATATGAATATACTTAACGCTGTTGTTTTGCCACATTGTCAAATTATGTGACGTTTTCAGATGATACGAGTTGCCTAAAGTCAAATTTATAAAATTAAAATAGTTGAGTAAAAATGTTACTACTAATTTAAATAAAAAGTAGTCTTCATAATGTTGAGAGGTGATGACTTATCTATTATGCAGTGTAATGAGATGAGAAGATCTCTAGACTTTGTTTCGTTTTGTTGTTTGTTTTTTTTTTTTTTCCATTGGCAGATGATTGGGATGCTGCTGTCGCCAGTTTGTTACAGGTTACTCCTCTGTTTTCCCACTCTCTGTGGAGTAATACAGTAAGATGTTTTATCATTAGTACTGATGAGACTCAACCAGAAGTGGACATCTTCATTAGAGTGAGTACCTCACAAACTTATGCAAACTTACATGCTGTTTTGTTTCCACTGTGGTACTTATTCAGAAATTTGTCTAAGATTTCTTGAAAACTTTAGTAGGTGTAGCCTGATTTCAGTGTAGTCAGTGAAAATATCGTCAACGCCTTTGGGGGAAGAAACTGCCTAGGGAAAAGAAACTGAGATTCATCTAGTAGGTCCTTAGTGCTATGCAGATTTAGTAATAAAGCACCGTTACTCAAATTTGCTTTCAGAACTACTCACCAAAACTTCAAAGAGTCTGTGAAACAATGGGGTACTTCTTTCAAGTTGTTCATTTTTCAGCAGAAAATGAAAGACCTCTTAAGGATGTAAGAAAATGGGAAATTGAAAAAAGTTCATTAGTCATTTTGCTCCTACATTTAACTTTGCCAAGGTAAGTACTTTCCAGACTGGTAAAGCAAATGGAAACTTGTCATTTATTCAGAGTCCATAGCTTATTAAAATGTATGTGATGCTTTGCTCAGTATGTTTCCTAAGCTAGTATCTTCTACATGATACTCCTTCAAACTTTAGGTTTGCTAGTGCAGACAGTTAAAAGAATGTATCAGTTTTGTATCATTTCGTTTTTCTTGTAGCTACGGATTCTCTTAAAATACAGCACGAAAAATGTCCTCATAATACAGAAATGCTTTGCTTTCCAAGAGCAGCTCTCTGTCGTGCATATTGGTGGAGTCTTAGGAATTCAAGATGACTGGTGTGAATGTCCTCAGTGTTTTTCATTTACTTATTAACCTTACACCTGCCTGTAGTATTTTGATTTTATTCTGTCACGTATTATTTTCTGTCTTTGGCTGATTTTTTAACTGATTTCCTGGCTCTCCTGTGTGGTGCCTTATGCTGGCTTTCAACCATTTAACTTACTGAAGTTATGGTATTTTATGACAAATGGTGATGCATTCTGTTCTGTTTGTTCAGTGAGTGATTTCCTAACCTTTTCTAGAAGAGGAAACATGACTTAGTAAATGAAAAACACCAAACTAGAGATACTTTTAGAACTGTGTTAGGACTCTTTCTGTTATGCATTTGGGCGTTTTGAGTGGAGTTTGGTTTCGGTGTTTGGGGAAGGGAGGTGTGTCCTTTTGCTGAAGAAGAGGGAAAAAGGGATTAGAAAATATAATATTAAGGTCACAGAGTGGTCATTCCAAAACATCTGTATAAATGCAAAAATCTGAAAATACTGGTATGCATTAAATTTCATATTAGGGGTAGATTTTAAACTCTAGGGATTTCAAATACTGTTGTATTATTAGAGCTCTTGTATTAACTAGACTTCCTGTTTCTGTACATAAAACATCTGTCCACAGAGAATTAAAATCTGGTTTAAGGCACTAGTAGCTAAGATTTACAACAGTGGAGTGCTTCAGGGAACAGCCAGGTACCACAGAGATGTTGATTTGTTTCCACAGAGGAACTGAACTGGAGCTGCTATACATTTATGCTCTTAGAAAGACAATGTCAGCTGCTGAGGGTATATTCGCACTCTGAGGGGATACTGTTGCCAAATAATCCAGTTTTATGTATGTGGGTCACAAGTGTTTAAGAACAAAATCTGCAAGAAGAAAAACCCATAAAGGAGTGTCCCTGCCAACAGTATTCACTTAGTTTCTCTCATAAAAACTGTGATGAAAATTGTAGTGCTCATATGCAGTACCTAATATTTGAGAGATTTTTGTCTGCTATTGTAAGCATCTCCAGGTTGTGTAGGGAACAGTGCTAGATTTTCTGGGAATGGTATCTGTGGATAGCATTCACATGTATAAATACAAAGTGCATCTGAGTTTGGAGGTATGTAATTCTCCTTTTCAACTACTGTAAATTAAAAGACTGTCCTACATCTGACAAATACTAAAGGACTTTTCCTAGAAGGGTCAAGGAATAGAACAGAGCCTTCAAATAAGTGATGGCAGATCATGTATGTGATGCTTATTAATCATGTGTGAATCCACGTTCTTTTAATTTACAAAGCAGTAATCATAAGAATTAATATATTGGTTTAATGGTTTTAGTACAAGCAGCTTAAATTTCTCTTTTAGCTTTTTCTTGCTTCAGAGTTTATCTTAAATTCTCTGCGGAAATATTTGCTTACTCTTTCTTGTAAATAGATATGACTTTTGAGTTAGATTTTGCAGTGAAACCCATCTTTGGAGCTTGTGTTGATTTACTGTTTGCTACAGCAGTGTAATATAGCACAAGAATGCTGATTTCCAATCTAGTTGTTTGTTGGAGGACTGCGAAGAAGCCTTCTTGAGAAATCCGGAAGAAAAACCTCGGCTAATTTACCACAGAATAGAGGATGGCAGAGTCGGTTCACTCTCAGTGCAACAGTTAATTGAGCAAATTTCATACGTGAACAAAGTGAAGGTATGGCATTTTAAAAACTGTGGAATTTCAAAAAGCTTACTTTCCTGCTATAAACAGCATCGAGTGCTAGTAGTCTCAGATTGCAGGAGAAATTGCATTACGCTCGTTGCTCTGGATGCTTATTATATGAGCAGATTGATGAAGCTGAAATTTATGAATGTTATGAAATTTTCATTAGCAGGGGAGAAAAAAAAGCCACTGCATTTTCACTGGAAAAAAAATCACTATGCTATAAGGATAGAATTCCTCACCTGTGTTTAGCCATTTAAATGGCGAAGTTAGTTATCTAAGGTCCATCTGTAGCCACTAAAGAGAAAGAAGTGTACCTCCAGAGAGATTCCTCCCATCTGAAAATAGAGCAGTTGCCATTTATTTCCCTCTACAGAACAGCTGAAACTAGATGCCCAACTGTTAAAAGCTTAGGCAGAGTGAATCCGACCTAAGGAATGCAACACAATGGAATTTAAATGTGTTCCAAAATGTTTTTGTTGGAAGTCCTAGATACTGTTCCCAGTTGGGTTCAGAGTTATGTCATGCTTTGCCATTTACTTTTTCAGATGATTGATCATATCGGAAATGTGGAGGACGGAGCATATGAAATCTATAATTGCGTGGAAAAGATAATTAAACAGGTAGAGTACATAATGCATTCCAGCTTTCTCTGTTCCTACTCTGATTTATGATCTTAAATGATGTCAGTGTGATTACTATATGCTACTTTAGATGTAATTCAAGGATCTTTTTGCGTTTGATCATTAAAATCTGGCAAGCAAAGGAATCTGCAAGTGGAAAATAAAACCCAAAACTGAGCAGTGCTTTTATGGACGGAAGCAAAAATAACAGGGGAAGGAGATCTATTTGCGGCCTAAATTAAAATTTGTCTTTAACAATGTCATAGAACAAGGCAAGATTGCGTAGTCTGTTCTCTCCTTATCCTTCCTTGTGGTGAGTTGCTTCCACTATGAGGACTAAACCCAATGTCTTGAGACCTGTGCATTCAGAGTTAACTTAGTTTCCTCTAATTGCTCATTTATTTCTGTTCTCTGCTAGCCTAAAAGGAAATCAGCCTATTGATGTTAGTAGAGCTGCGCTCATATGCAGTGAGATTGAAGCTAACATCAAAGCTAACATTTTCCTATGAGGACAGGCTGAAAGAGTTGGGGCTGTTCAGCCTGGAGAAGAGGAGGCTCCGGGGTGACCTTATAGCGGTCTTCCAGTACCTCAAGGGGGCCTACAAGAAAGATGGGGAGAGGCTGTTCAGGAGGGCCTGTTGTGATAGGACAAGGGGTAATGGTTTTAAAATAGAGGGAGGTAGATTCAGATTGGATATTAGGAAAAAATTTTTTACCATGAGAGTGGTAGAACACTGGAACAGGTTGCCCAGAGAGGTGGTGGATGCTCCATCCCTGGAGACATTCAAGGCCAGGTTGGACGAGGCCCTGAGCAACCTGATCTAGTTGGAGATATCCCTGTTTCTTGCAGGGGGGTTGGACTAGATGACCTTTGAAGGTCCCTTCCAGCCCTAACCATTCTATGATTCTATGATTCTATGAAATGTGCCTGCACTCTTAAGAGCTATCATTGCATTTTTCTCTCTGTTATTTTCTTTTTACTTAGGATATATTGGGATGTGAAATGGCAGAACTAGAAGGCAAGGATTTAGGTAATAAGGAAGAGTCCACTGCTCCTGAAGAAGTTGTTTTTGGTGATGTATTGTGGGATGCACATGATGAACAAGAACAGATGGAAGCTTTTCAGCAAGCCTCTAATTCAACATGTGAGCTGGGATTTGAGAAAGTAAGTATATTGAAAATGTATGTGGATGGAGACAGAGTCATCGCTCATTTCCATCTCTTGTTAGGCAAGATGTGCTTCTACAGAAGAGCTGTGTCTGAGAGCATCCTCGAGGCTGTTACTCCTTAGGTGAAGAAGCCATATGTCTTCCATAGATGGCATATTTATTTTCTGGGAGAGGTGCCAGTTTGTGTGTTGTTCAATGGCATTGATGAAGAAGCAGTTGTTGTTCCTGCACTAGGGAAAAGCGCTATAACGGTGTGCCAGAAGTATAATGTCCTCCTAGACTTTGTTCATCAACAGAAAAGGCTCCAAATGTTTTCTTTGTTGGTTTATTTTGATTTTTTTGTTGAGGAAATCCAAGCTCTGTCTTGAAATCCGGGAGTTAGGTCTTTCAGAGGTCACTAATGAAAAGATTTAATCTCATCATGCAGCCATACGTATGTGAGAAGAACACAGGAAACTTTAAACTGGAGAGCTACTAAATAGCTCAGTACTTACTCATTACTCGAAATAAAATTTTCAAAACATTTCAAATTGGGGATATCAGGAACAGTTATGTGTAGGGAAGGTATAATGAATGCAGGAAGAAAAAAACATTGAAGTGGTCATGGAAAGTCATGCCACAGCTTATCTGGGCAACACTTCTTGGTGTTATAATGTAGCATAAGCATGCAGTTTCTATGTTATTGTATTTAAATAGTTAGTACCCCTATTTTACTAGCACAATTTATTCTTTTACTTTGCTACTCATATACTGGCAATGGTTTGGAGGATTGTGCCATCTTTACTACATTCTAGAAGAGTAAAATAATAGAACATTAATAGAAAATAAACCTATATGTATCTTAATGCACTTCCACTTCTTTTTTGCAGACAAAAATATTTCTCCTAGATAGATGGATGAAGGGTGGTTTTTGGTTTTGTTATCCTGAACTCTGCTACAAGATTCTTGGGCATTCATGTGGTGAAAGCAAGCCATTCTTTTGCGTGCTTAGTGCCTCAAAATATCATCCATGGCAGATGCCAGCTTGAAGGCTTTGTCCTGGCAACCATTCTTTTGCGTGCTTAGTGCCTCAAAATATCATCCATGGCAGATGCCAGCTTTGAAGGCTTTGTCCTGGCAACCATATCCAATGCAGTGGAGTAGTTGGGGGAAAGAGAGGGCGAGGAAGCCTGAACAAACATAATAGCCAATTGCTGTACTGTAGTAACACTAATTCAGATTATTAGCACTGAAACTTCCATTTTAAATAGAGTTTTGAAAAAAAAAGTTAATTTATTTTACATTTTTTCTAAACGAGATATTAAATTCTGTGGTTTAAGAGTTTCATTACAAAATTTGTTTCTATTTGTATTATATTGCATTTCAGTAGTTATTCCCTTACCCTAGTAAACCTGTACATGCATTCTGTATCTAGATGGTTTACAATACCTTCAAGCACTGTATTTCTCCCTAAACAGTAGAATATTTGTAATGATTGTTTCTTTTTTTATAGTATTTTGAACGTCTAAATGACCTAGTAGCAGCACCAGCACCAATTCCACCTCTGCTTGTATCAGGAGGACCAGGCTCTGGGAAATCTCTCCTTCTATCAAAATGGTAGTTTAAACTATTTTTTTTTTTATGAGTGAAATTTAAGAAAAATGTTTCCATTACATTTCAAACATCGTATCAGTTTAATTTGAGTTAAAACAGGAGCATTTATGAAGTACTGAAGTTATTGAAATGTCCTGGAAAGATTTGTGATAACTGAGTAGCTAATTCCATCTGGACTGCCTTTAACATCTCCCTGACTCCAATTTCAACAACCTACAGCTCTGTCTTTGCACAGCATTAATGAGTGGTTTCAGTAACTCAGTAGTGTTGCCCTTCTCTGATACCCAAGGGGGATCCTCTGGAGTCTTTTTAACTGAAACGAAGGAAAGATAAAACCTAATAATTTATCATAGAAATGCATTTTATGGTCACTTGTAGGCTAGGAAAAATTTTGCTGCTATAAAAACAAATTGATAGTGTCATTACTTCTTAAAAGCTTAGTGACATGTGACTATCCAGTGCCAGCAAGGACACTTGTTAATGGCTGTCAGTACTGGGGAGAGCAAAAATGGAATCTGACATAAAAAGTCCAATTACAGCTCAGGAAATGTCTATCCAGATTTGTAAGATAAACATGGAATACCTCTGGTGCAGACAGTGTATCTCCTTCATGAAAACCAATAGTTTTTATTTGAGATATGTTTGCAAAATTGTAGTCTGTTAAGTGCTTTTTTGTTGTTTTTTTTACTTCTCTCGTTAGGATTCAGTTGCAACAGAAGCATTCACCAAACACTCTAATTCTTTATCACTTTGTTGGGAGGCCCATGTCTACTAGTGCAGAATCTGCATTGATAATTAAACGCCTTACTTTAAAGGTATGCTGGGTTATTGCATACCCTGCATTGCATGATTCTTTGCAAAGTGCCAGTGTGTGTGTGCATGATGTCAAAAGATAAAAATTGCTACAGGTCTTTGTACATCAGTTAATAGTAATACAAGCGTAAGGCATTATAGAATGGGAGGAATCTGATCTGTACGTTGAACGCGTATCAATTAAATAGCATCTCTTGGATGTTCCTAATAGATTGACATTAGCAGTTATCCTTCCAGTGACCTATATTGACCACATAAAACCACATAAGCATCTTCCAAAATTTCCTGCCATCTGGCCAGTGAGAGAGGCAGGTGATACCTCTTCTGTCAGTGTGTTCAGAAACCTGAGGCTATATTCACCAGTTGGCACCATATTGTTCCTTAGCTAGTCTCTCTCCTGTGTTAATCTATTTTTTAGTTGCATGTTGGATATGTGGGGAAAAAGCGAGGAGTATTTTTGTGCCAGGCTCTAAGCTTTGTTTTTCCTTCACAGGGTGGCACGAGGGACCTCATAGGACTAAAACCTTTAGAAAAATTAAATCAATTATGCTGTCCTTGCAATTTTCTCCTGTAGTTTAGACGTCTACCTATTTAAGCTGTGCAACTTTTAAGCCTTTTAAGTCTGCAAATTCCTTCTCCATTGTGTAAACTCAGGTTACCTCTCTAGAATTTACACAATGTGTTGAATAAATAGTCTTTGTTCAGCGTATGCCAGCTTTCTGCATCTACCAGCTTTCTGCATATGCTAGAAGGAAAGAATCCTGTGTGAACTTGACTAGAAAAATTGCCCTAAAATTGCACTGTTTTGTTTTGGGTTTTTTTCATTCTTGCATCTGTAAGACTTCTTTCAACTATCCTAGTTGATTTTTAAGGTGGAATTTGTAATATATGTTTATAATTCTGCAGCTTATGCAACACTCTTGGTTAGTGTCACCCCTGACTTTGGATCCAGCTAAACTTCTGGAAGAGTTTCCCCGCTGGCTGGAAAAACTTTCTGCACGTCATCAAGGCAGCATCATTATAATTATTGATTCTATTGACCAAATACAGGTATGTTTCCAAAGTACTTGCTATTTGCCAGTCTAGTCTAAAGGAACCCATTGTAATAGGTTCGTCTGTATTTATGTAACAGAAATATTAATGTTTGCTTTAAAGAGCACATATAAAAAACAGTTTTGCAAAAATTGAAGATGAATTAAAATAGTCTTTCAGTTTTTAGAGATAAATTTTGTGTTGAGTTGGAATTATTTTTCTTCTAAATTTATCTTAGCACCTTAATTTTTGAGCAGTCCAGTTACATTATCTATCCAAAGATTCAAGGCTGTGTAAATAGCCCAGTCCTCAAGGCGAACATTTCAACAATAGTATTCTGTCTGCTTTATTTAATGTACAGTCATGCGGATACAGTCAATGGATCATCTGATACTGGTCAAGAACCAGATCATGAACAATTTTTAAGGACACTGGAGAATTTAAGACTGCTTTCACTGAGCTGTGCAGTTAATGAAATGTGTCAACTTCTGGCATTGTTTTGAACAACCTTTGTATTAAGTAACCAAAATTTGTTTTTAAGCAAGCTGAGAAGCATATGAAGTGGCTGATAGATCCACTGCCAGTGAATGTGAGAGTGATTGTGTCAGTGAATGTAGAAACATGTCCACAGGCTTGGAGGTATGTTATATTTCTGAGATGTTTCAAAGTAGCCTGGGTTAGAATTACTGTTTTCCAGTTGCAGTTACTCGTTGAAGAGCAAGGAGCCAGATTTGTCAAGACCTGGAGATTTAATAGGATAAAGTTTTGCAACCATTGAGGCCAGTGAAAGCTTCTCTATTGCAACTGCAATGAGGACAGGTTTTAGCTGTTGGGAAGCCAGATTTTTGTTTTACTGTGATGGATCTATCCACGTGACTATACAAAAGAGGGTATTAAATGCCATCAGATGCACATCAAGAACCTCAATACCATGATGTAGATCCAGGATAAGGCTGAAAGTGGAAATTTGTGATGACTAGAATTCCTTAGTAGCAGGGAACAGCTTCAATTACTGCTTTGATATAAATCTTTAAAAAGCTCTGGAACTTTGATGTCTTTTTTTTTTTTTTGTCTTTTGTGTGCATTTTAATAAGGTCTGAATATGACTTTGTTCTCTCTTACCAAAGGTTGTGGCCCACTCTTCATCTTGATCCACTGAATTCCAGAGATGTTAAATCTCTCATTAATGCAGAATGTAACTCTGCAAATGTTAAATTGACTAAAGAGCAGGTATGTCTGTTGCAGTTCTTCTGAAGTACCTCACTCCAGTATAACTTTTAATGAAAATAAGGAAAGATGAACTAAGCCCAGCTGCCAAAAGAAAGTATTGTATTTAGCTAACTAAATACTACTGCTCAACATAGCATGCAGTTTGAGTATTTTTACCTCATGGCTCATAGCACTGAAACACAGATGGAACAGCATAAATTACTAACACAAAAACAGTGCAGTTGCACATATTGCTGTAAACATGCTCTTTTATTTTAGAATAATAGAAAGTTTAGTATTGCATAATACTGTAACAATGATTGGCAGAGTGGAGAAAAAAATATTTTGCCTCTTTGCCTTGGAGACTGATTTTGTAAGGTAATCCTCATCTTCGGAGGTGGAATGGTTAGATCCTAACTCTTTTCATTCTAAATTCAAAAGGAGACTTTCACACACATGCTCCTATAGTTAGAAAAACATGCAGTATTTTGCGATAGTCTCCAGATGTTACAGGTAGAAGCATGTCTAAAACTTTTGTTTTCTTGTCAAACAGTGAACATCTTATTGGTATCGTTAATTTCATCTTGGCTCACAGGTTCTGTTTAAAATATTGTAGGAGAAGAAACTTGAGGGACATTGTCGATCTGCCACAACGTGCAACGCTTTGTACGTCACTCTCTTGGGCAAAACCATTGCTTGGTAAGTTGAGATGATCTTAAAATCATTATTATGTTAATTAATGGATTAGAAGACTTCAAGTAGATTTTTTAGCATTTTGAAATACATTCATTTAACATAGAATGAATCTTGTTAAGAAAAACAGCGGAGCAGTATACAAAGTTTTCCCCTTCATGACTGTGAATGCAATAGGAAAAAAAAATAGTACACTATACAATTGCCATTTTGATACTAAGTGAATCCAGATAGTTGTATCTGTCTGTTTTCAGCTCTTCAGTTTTTATTTTGTTTTTCTGCTGTTCTCCTTTCTGGGTGAGTCAGTTACTTCGAAGTTTTTTACAGGTATTTGGAGAATGTTGGTATTGTTTTGTCAAACAGTTTAATTCAAGTCTGTTGTATTCACTGATGTACCAGATAATTTGCTTCATGGATTTTTAAGGAAGTTCAACAACTGTTTAGTTTAACATCCTGCATATGGTACTTTGCCCTATAATTCCTACTGTGGAGAAAATTAATTTTCCCTCTTGTGCAAGAGAATACTTAGTAAGTGCATTGGTTTATTATTAACCTAGACTTCATCTTGTTGAGAAAGCTGCTTTTTTAATTTAGAGACTCCCAGAAGATGATACGCTGATTGATAATTTACTCTGGGTGACTGATTTTCATTATTTTTTGTTTCTGTTATGTCCTAGGATGCTTAATTGCTCCTGAAAGCATGCTTTGTAAATGCTTTAAATGAAACAGAAGTATGTGGTTTTATCTTTATCCAACCTGATATTCTCACTCTCTACTCTTGCTGGAGGACAGAACACTGCAACATTTTATTTAAAAAAAAAATGTTGCAGTTATTTAGAAAAATCAGACAATATGACAGAAGGTGGCTTGAGGGATTCACCTCTTCTGTGTTTAATCTCACCAGGTGCTATGCACCTTTTAAACCTAGTAGGAATTAGGAATTCTGAGCACTTTTGAGATAGAACTCTTTCAATTCTATCAGTTCAGTTCAGTAGTTTCAATTCATCTTACTCAGCCACATTTAATATGCTAACCCACGCCCTTTTTGTCCTTCTGCTCAGTGTTGGAAATACAGGAAATATTGATGAAACGCTTCAGCAGTGTTTCCAATGTCAAGACACAGTGTCGCTATACAGGCTTGTTCTGAGATCAATTCAAGAATCATTGCAGAGTGATAAAGAGAAAGGTCTTTTGAGAGAGGTAGGCAGAGAATATGTCACTTTCTACAGATAATATATCTTCTTTCCTATGAAGTGCTTTTCTTAAGTTAAAAGTAAATACAAATTTATGTTGGTTCAAACATATGATTCAGAAATTACTGTATTATTAACGTAGAAGCAACAATTTTATTAATCCAATTATATCTATTGCATAACTATAGAACATATGACTGCTTTGTGTTAAATTTCAACTAAGTCATTGTCTCACAAAACAAAGCACTATGATGTGATACAGAATTAGCACTTCCTTGCTGATCACTACCCTGATCCAATGATTAGCTACGTTGAGCGTAGTAAATGTAATTAAAACATGGTATGTTGTGAATACAGGGCACCGCTTAATAGATTTCTGATTCCTCTTCCTACTGCTGCAGAATTTCCTGTTGTATAGAACATTTTTTTAGTTAGGACATGACACTCATCAATTTCTAGAAGTTCTTTGGTGCTGGCAGCATAAGACCTCCAGCATGTTTTACTTAGATGGAAGTTCCTTATGATAATGGAGTTATTTTCCCCCACTGTTTTAGAGGAAAGTCTAAGGAGCTGTTTGTTTGTCCCAAAGTGTCCCATTTGATGCTTTACGTATTAGAATATTAATCCATTAGCACTGAGGACTGTTCTTTGAGGACAGTAGAGGGAAAGGGCTTGTGTAGGCAATTTTTTTTCCCTTGGCATATAAAGGTATACACACTGATACACAATATTTTTCTTGGCATTTCAGTGTAGCTAAGCTCTGCAGCAAACATTGTTAACTCTGTAAAATAATTTTTCTGCTTTATGTAGATACTGTGTGTCATCGGTGTTAGCCACAATGGTGTAAGTGAGTCAGAGCTGATGGAACTTTATCCTCAATTGACTTCTGCAGTGTTAGCCTCGCTCATTCACAGCCTGCACAAAATGTGTTTGCTGACGTACGGCTGTGGTTTGCTGAAGTTCCAGCATCTCCAGGTAAACCTCGTAATTCTAAACACGTGCAAGTGAAACTCCACCCCCTAAGCCCCTGCCGTTTTTTACATAAGTTCTCCTGTTAACTAGGTAGGCCATGATATGTTTGTATTTGCTCATCCATTTTCCTTAACGTCTGGTCTGATGTTAGAATCACCTTGAAAACTACTAGAGTTGTGATAGCAGTGTTGGTCAGTATTGTTTGGCAGTTGAAAACCTGGCATTTTAAACCTTCAGAATTTTCTGATCTGTTAGTTGTTAATGCCACGTGTTGTAGAAAACACTGGTTCCACAAAAACCAAGCAGAATTGAAGGAGAAGGGGATATTAGCTGAATAACCAGAGCTTTGGTATAATACAAGACAATCTGTTTGTAGTGCCTTTTGTCATCAAAAGATTTTCAGTTCTACAACACGAGATGTGTTTTGTAAAGAAATCTTTTACAGCGCACTACGTATCATCAGCACTTAATAAATTAAATGTATTCTCTTTGTTATACTCTCTTTCAGGCTTGGGAGATGGTGAGACTAGAGTATATGGAAGAAGGTGAAAATGTTATTTCTGCCTATAGACAAAAACTAGTGGAGTATTTCACCATGCAGCTAAGGTAGGTCAGAATTCCTCAAGATGTGCTAAATTGTAGGCTTTATGCCTTGTGGATATTTTTGTTTTCTTCATGTGGATCGTTGGGCTGAGGCCAATGGCATGAGCTTTAATAAGGCCAAGTGCAGAGTCCTTCACTTGGGGTGTGAAAACCCCAAGCATCGCTATAGGCTCAGGGAAGAGTGGCTGGAGAGCTGCCTGGCAGAGAAGGACCTGGGGGTGTTGGTTGACCACTGGCTTGATATGAGCCAGCAGTGTGCCCAGGTGGCCAAGAAGGCCAATGGGATACTGACATGTATCAAGAATAGTGTAACCAGCAGAAACAGGGAAGTGGTCCTGCCCCTGTACTCGGCACTGGTGAGGCCGCACCCGGAATATTGTGTCCAGTTTTGGGCCCCTCGCTTTAAGAGAGATATTGAGCTCCTGGAGTGGGTCCAAAGAAGGGCGACTAAACTGGTGAAGGGGCTGGAAAATAAAACTTATGGGGGAGGGAGTTGGGGCTGTTTAGCCTATAGAAGAGGAGGCTGAGGGGAGACCTGATTACAGCCTACAAATACTTGAGAAGGGATGGTGGGGAGGTGGGGGAAGGGCTCTTTACATTAGTGATGGGTGATAGGACAAGAGGAAATGGGTATAAGCTTAGTCAGGGGAGGTTCAGGTTGGATGTTAGAAAGAATTTCTTCTCTGAAGGGGTTGTCAGCCACTGGAATAGGCTGCCCAGGGAGGTGGTTGAGTCCCCATCCCTGGATGTGTTTAAGAAAAGGGTGGAAGAACTGCTTAGGGACATGGTTTAATGGGGGATTAGGGACGGTTGGACTGGATGATCTCTAATGTCTTTTCCATCCTAGAAATTCTATGATTCTATGATATGGCTTCTTTGACTCAGTTTAGTAAATCATTATGGCAAAATAACTGCAAAATCCTAGTTGTCTGTTTAGCAGTTTGTTATTTATATGTTGCTTTTTAATCTTGGAAAAGATTGAGGACTATAGAGGGGAATGGGCGTATATTAAAGTCGTCATGTGAAAAGGTAGGGCATGAATTTATACTACATCAGTTATTTTGTGGTAACTGATCCCATGTCAATTTTTTAACTCCAAGTAAATGCTGGAATATTTGAGGCTGCTTGGAACTTGAAGAAGCAGCAGAAGACCACTTGTGTTCAGCAAGCAACTAGCACATACACAAGAGGAAGTCCAGTAGAACAGCTGAACAGCTACAAGTTCATATCCAGCTTGAAAACTGATTTGTATTTACAGTCCTCAGTTAGTGCATCCCAGCTGCGGGCTGCTGCATTACTGCTTCCCAGAGCATCCCCTGTTGGGTAGCAGAAAGCCAAGAGGGCCACAGTGTGCCAGGCAAAGGAGGCACAAAGGGACAGTGGGCTGCTGCTGGGCTGGAGTCCTGCTAGCAGGCACAGATTAGCCCACATGGGAGGGAGGAGTGGCTTCCTGTGGGGTACCTGTGGGTTGCAGCACCCTCTGAGGTGAAATTAAAACGAAGATTTGAGAAAATGGAGTACATAGGTTTTATAGTAGTCTGTCTATTTAGACGTTCATGTATGGTAGTTGTATGCTTGTCTAGTTTTCACATCAAATTGACAAGTTCTGTTAGGCCTCTCAAGAATTTTAATTTTGATTTGCTTTTCTTTCAATAGTCGAGATCGAGTGACTTGGAGAAGTGCGGATGAACTGCCCTGGCTCTTCCAACAGCAGAGTGATAAGCAAAAGCTACACAAGTGTCTTTTGAATCTCTTTGTATCTCAAAACCTTTACAAAAGGTACAAAGGTAGCCACTGCCTCGGTGGTTATAAACATTTCTAAGTAGTTTTTTGTCAATGTAAATCAGAAAATTATTTAAATAAATAAATAGATAAAAGGAATTTAAATAGTAGAGGCTGAAACATTAAATGCTGTTGTCATAGAAATTGTCTATTTTTTTCTATTCTCTTACACCTGGGGTTTGGTAAAGAGAGAAATACTGCTGTTGAACAGCATTAGTCTCCATGGATTGTCTCTGTACACACTGTAGCATACAGACAAAATTCATGCATATGGCAATTTTTTCTAATCTAGCATCAATCTGAATAGAGGGGTGTCAGAGGTAAGATGAGCTTCTTATTTCCTTGTTAAAACAGGGGACATTTTGCAGAATTGCTGAGTTACTGGCAGCTGGTTGGGAAAGATAAGAGCTCTATGGCAGCTGAGTATTTTGACTCTCTGAAAGAATACGAAAAAAGCTGTGAGGGAGAGGAAAGTATGGTCTGCCTGGCTGATCTTTATGAGACCCTGGGACGGTTTCTTAAGGACCTAGGTCTTCTCAGTCAGGTAAGTACACTGAGAGATTGTTGTTAACAGCAAGGAGGCAAATTAGGCAGAGCTCAGTGTATGCTTTCTGTTGCAGTTGTTAATTATTGTAGCATACGGGATGCTGCCTGCTGCCATCATATTCTGAACTTCATTGTTACAGGCCGTAGCGCCTCTGCAGCGGTCTCTGGAGATCCGAGAGACTGCGCTGGATCCAGACCACCCAAGGGTGGCGCAGTCCCTCCACCAGCTAGCAGGGGTTTATGTTCAGTGGAAGAAGTTTGGAAATGCTGAACAGTTGTATAAACAGGCACTGGAAATCTCTGAAAATGCTTATGGAGCTGAACATCCTCGGGTAGCCCGTGAACTTGATGCACTTGCAACCTTATACCAAAAGCAGAACAAGTAAGCTTAACTACGCTGGTATTTTTCTTTCATGTGGACGTGGCGCAAAAATAACAGCAAATATTTTCTTCCTGAATCTTTCTTCGGTTCTTTTTTAGTGTTTCGTAACTCCCAATGCAACCATGAGCATCCCCTCTGTATTCTTGTGGAAGGCCACCCAGTAGGGGCCAACTTAGTTTTCCAACAACTTCTAACAAGTTAAAGGAGGAGCATTGTCTGGTCCTAAGCATTTTGGGTATTTTTGTCTTTGACAGAAAATGTGAATTT
The DNA here is from genome assembly GCF_009769465.1 of Tauraco erythrolophus. NCBI lineage: Eukaryota > Metazoa > Chordata > Aves > Musophagiformes > Musophagidae > Tauraco > Tauraco erythrolophus. The sequence goes on along the minus strand of NC_141471.1, from coordinate 48,634,317 downwards.
CTTCAAGATTCTTAAATTCTCCTCAGATTTTTATGTTCAAGTAACTTAGAAGCTTTCCAGAATACCCAGTGATGCTACATTTGACATTCATTCTAACACTGTAAATAACTGTTTTCAGATATGAACAAGCTGAGCAACTGAGGAAAAAGTCCTTCAAAATACGCCAAAAAGCAGCAAGGAGGAAAGGCAGCCTGGTAAGGAAATGCTTGATATTTACTAAAAACACAGGGCATGTTGCAGTTCTGCTCATCTGATGCTTGAACACTTTTGATACTTGAGGGCTTAGGTAGTGAAGTAGCCTCGCAGCAGCTTTGGTAATGGCCCTTTCAACTCCACTGGAAGTGCAGATGAATCAGTACAACTGGTATGGAACTGAGAGAGGTGGAAAAGAAATAAGTCGATATGTACGTTTCAGAGGTGCAGAATTACTGCTGACACAATTGTCTGTCAAAATGTTAATGGAAAAAAACGTTCTTTGGAATAACTGAGACATTTATCCTACAAATGCTATTGAACACTGCTTACTGCAGTGGATAATCCCAGTAATAAAATTAGGTGCCATACTGAGTTTTTCTCTATTTTTTCTTCTGTATTTTTCAGCTAGAGAGTTCCTCTTGTCATCAGGCTTGAGCTAAGGATTTGTTTGTTATGTAGTGCCTGTACTATAAGATTTCAGCTAGTAATTCCAGAACTCTAGGAGTTACTAGCTGAACTCTGATAGTATAGGCACCACTCTACTAGTACACCTCTACTAGGTGTAGCTCTAATGACAGTTGTGAAAAGCCATAAAAATGTTGCCGTTTCCACAGTGCTTAAATATAAATGAATTTGGGTCATGAGGATTTTTGTCTGTTTTTGTAATGATTTTGCAAGCAGTTTTATCTGCTGCACAAATATTTTTATTAAGGCTGCAAAGATCAAGAATAGACACAGCGTGTAACAGTGGCTGCACTTTTTACCTGTAATTCACTTTGCATGTAAGCCTTAGCTTGGCAGCCCATTTTACAAAGGTCTGTGTAAAGCCTTGAGTAATACTTCATATGTAATTGTGTATGGCATTTAGGGTAGGAGATTAACTTGATTTTAAGTTTTAACCTTATAAACCTAAGAATTTGGTCTGAATTGGTTATGTGAACTGCAGAGTTTAAGCAAATCAGCCTATATGTTACAGAGAAAACAGAGCTGTACGACAGCATAGTAACTTAAATATCCTGGAAACATGTTTGTTGAAATTCACCATTAGATGGTAAATAAGCAGAATGCCTGCATGCCGTTTAGCTTGGAAACGGAACTTAGGTAGGATTATTGTGCTCCTTTGGCACCAGACTGAGTCTTTTGATTTTCTGTCTTCAGTTGTACACTTCAAAAGTAACAGTGATTGGCTTGCATTACCTTGTGCTTTGCTGTAGTGTGGCTTTGCTCTCCTGCGCCAAAGAGCCCTGCAACTGGAAGAGCTCACGTTAGGCAAGGATACGCCAGATAATGCTCGAACTCTCAATGAGCTTGGAGTCCTCTATTACCTGCAGAATAATCTTGAGTAAGTTGTATTAATTGTGACACATCTGCTGAGTGTTTTAATAGATCTAAATGGAAGCAAAGAATTGAGAACCAGCATTAAATGTAGACACATGATTAGACACTCATTATAGTGCCATCCTTGATTCATTCTACTGTTTTTTGTTTAATGTGAAATTCACTTTTATTTTCTAGAGTTGGTGCTGTTAGCATGCGAGTATTTACCAAGTCAGTGCATTTCCTGCATTCAGAATCGATGTTCCACAATTAAGTTTAACCTCGCCTTCCTTGCAAATAGCAGTTATCTCAATTTATGGCCCCTCTACTCAGCTTCACTATTTTGTGACTCTCCCTTGTAGTGTTTATCCTTGAACAGCAGGACTGTTGTTTTCCTGTGAAACATGCTCAAAATTCCAGTATTACAAGAAATCATGAGTTAAATATTCGCTGTGCTTGTAATCCTCAGGCTCTTACCCTGCTGCCCTTTTTAAGGGCAGAAGAGGACAGAGCAGCAAAAAGTTGTTTAAAAGCAGATAGAGATAAGCAGGGGTGTTGAAGAAGGGGAATAAAAGGTGCAGAGCAGTTCTAATTGCATGATTAGCTGCTCTTCACATCAATTTCTTAGTCCCCATAGTATTCTAAAACTGTGTGTTGTGAGGGTATTGTGAAGTCATCTTAAATCCCACTCTACTGAACTGAATCTTTTCAGAGAAGAAAGGAATTGCACAGCAAAAAAGCACAGAGCAAGTTCTGGAAGTATTTTTACATTCTTCTATATCTGATGTTTATGTCCCCAGTAGTTGTTGGCTAACTACAGAATTGTGTCGTCATTTAGGATCTGCACAGAGGATCTCTGTGAAATGCAGGACCTTTACAGTGAAGGAGTTGATTTTTAACAGTTGGTGGAAATGTGGGCGTTTTCATCAGTTTGCCCTTGTGAAGTCATGCCAAAGTGACTGATTATAGAGAAGCTAAGTCTATAAAATCTCGTAAAAGATAATTTTATATTCTGCATTGTTCATATGTAATTCCTGTCCAACACAACCTACTTCTAGAGTAACCATATCTCCACTATTTCATAGGAGAGCAAAAGTATAACCTTTGTTCTAGTGAGGGTTTAAATCATTTTTTTAATGGATATGATGTCTCTGTTCTGAATCAGCAAGTCCAAGTGTCCTGGTTTTGACACGAAGATTGAATTTTTTGATCATTCAATGCAGTTAGGATGAAATAAATGGTGGAAGGGTATGTCACTTTTAGTTGTTATGTGTTATATCACACATCGTCCTCTGGCCCTTACACAGAGTGAACACCTTTTGACACTTGTCTAAGAGCTCCAGAATTGAACCTACAGACTTATGAATGGCCTTTTTTTTTCTCCAATGTGAAATGGATTTTTCCAGTTTACTAAGCTGACCTCTTGGGAATAGTGTCACACAGAATTTGTTTGTATGTCAGGATGACAGACTGCCTAGTTATAATGGATGCTGCCAGTATTACGTGGAGATCACCCATTGTTTGTGATAGAGGAACTGCTGTAATGGAATAGGAGTACGCTACTCTAGTGGGATAAAATATGCCCCCTTGATAGGGAAATGCGTGAATGGTGGCATTACACAGAGTTTTCCGACTTTGTCACTTCTAGACATGTTCTACTATGAGAATCTATCTTATGACATACATAAAACCCATTCCAGTCTCCCCTGCTTTGGTATGAAAGCTGTCTGCTGAACCCTGTAATATATTTTATATTTTTTTTAAGTTACCTGAAAAATGTATGGTGCGTCCTGAACCTTTACCTCGCATTCCACTACTACTTTATTCGTGGGACTTTATTACCGCTATGAGGACTTGCCCAAAAGTCAGTAGAATGTTTTGAATAAGGAAGGATTACTTGCATATCTGCAGATGTAGGTTGAACTAAAGAAATCAGCAGCTCCTGGGGTAGTGTGATGTTTGCTGAAATCTGCTAGACTGGCATTTACGTCCTTTACAGGAGGGGCTCCAGTTTGCACAGGAATATATTAACTAGCTCTCTGTCTGCATCCTTATGGTTAGCCTGCAGAGCAGGACTGTGCCTGGGATGTAGAATTCCTCACTGCACACGTGAAGTGCTGATCCGGCATTTGCGTGTTCGGAGGAGAGCAAAAGTCCGTTACCAGGTGTCAATATCCGAGGCTGTTTATGCCATTTCAAACAGGACTTCAGCCTGTACAAATGTTACCAGCTTTAAAATATTGCTGAACACGTGTTCTGTAGGACAGCAGAGCTTTTCCTGAAGCGTTCCTTGGAAATGAGAGAGAGAGTCCTGGGCTGTGACCACCCAGACTGCGCGCAGTCTTTGAACAATCTGGCAGCCCTGTACAATGAGAAGAAGCACTATGACAAGGCAGAGGAGCTCTATGAAAAAGCTTTAGACATCAGGAGGAGAGCGCTGGCTCCAGATCATCCCTCCTTGGCCTATACTGTGAAACACCTGGCAGTGCTGTACAAAAGGATGGTAAGCACAAGCCTGTCACCGTTTTGCATCATCTTAACTAACTGTAATGCCTTGCATTGTTAACAGTTTTCAATCCAAAAGGAGTGGGGCAGAGGAATTTTGTCAGCTATTGGTGTTCTACACACATGCGTAAAAGATGTAGTCAGGCGGCCTCAGCCTTTCCAAAAAGCCCAGTAGCTTTTCCAAAATACGCTTTGCTTAAAGAAAAGCCATTTATGAATAACGTCTTTAGTTATTATTATTATTATTAATAACCAGTAATTGAAATTGCATTGGACGCTGCGGCTGTTCCAAAGAAGATGGTGCAAATACCACTTTAGTAAGCAGAAAACTGCTCAAAAGTTAAGGCAACTACTTTCTCATTCCTGTATCAGCAGTAAAATTTAGACCCTTTAGGACAAAAAATAAACTCTGCCCTCATTTATGGCAGGATGAGGAAATATAAATGGAGAAAATTATTGGGATAAAAGTGCAACTGAAAATTCAGTTTAAAGAGCCTTCTCAATGAGACACTTGTGAGGAAAACATCAAATTTAAAAAGTAATACTCATAGCTGAGAAGCTCATTAACTGGGAGTTGAATATGCTCAGTATTTTGGAAAATTAGGTCCTAAGAAACATTCATGATAAACAATTTGTGCAGAACCTAACTACGAATTAACCAAAGTTAAACTGTTATTCTGGAAATGGTTATATCTTCTCCAAGGCTTTTTGTTTAAAATAGATTTTGCTGTTACCATTTTGACACAAGAGAATGGAATTATTTTTTCCCTGTTATTTCTAGGGAAAACTCGACAAGGCTGTTCCTCTGTACGAACTGGCGGTTGAAATTCGACAGAAGTCATTTGGCCCAAAACACCCGAGTGTAGCAACTGCTTTGGTGAATCTGGCTGTCCTTTATTGTCAGATGGTAAGTTTTTCATGTCTTACATGTTTATCATTCCTGCCTTAGACTTTTTTATTATTTGTACCTAAATGATACCAAACTAACTCGATCACGTTTAAAAGGAGGAAATTCCTCATAAAACTTACAAATTCTTAGGTTCTGTTTTAAAAATTGAAAAGATACTTGGCAAGGAAAATGTATGCAGGGAACAGACAATTGCTGTGACTGGTATTTCACAGCATCTGACGCTCTTTAGGTAATTCAAAATGCCCACATTTTGTATAAGACTAGAGCTAGAGTACAGCATTTTCCAGTGATAAGGCAGTTATCACAGTGTGGTGGAACACAGCTCCACCACTGACTCGGAGGGAAACACCATCCTTTGAAATTTATGTCCATGAATGAAGAGTGCCCACTTTGGTCAACTGCAACTCTATGTAACTAAAAATCTGAGAAGGCTGTAGACTTGCTAGTCTACAACTAATACGAGATGCAAAGGAGATGCAATCAACTTACTGAATTCTTTACTTAGCATCAATAGGAGTGAGCTGTAGATTGTTTTCTTGTTTTCTGTGTTTCTGCAATCTGCAGATCTGATTTTAAACAGGTATTAAAGCTGCCTTGGGTACAGAGCATTTGGTAACTCAAAACTTTCAAGACTGAGATTTTGAAAAACGCCTGGGAAGTCCAGACCCTAATTAATGGAAATTACTATTAATGGAAATTGCATTTGCAAGTGCAAGCCAATTGCTTTGACAATCTCAATTACAATCTTCATCTGTCAACAGTATCAAGAACTTAAACCACCTTTTTTGGTAAAATATGCATGACCTTGTATCTAGGATGTGTTGATAGTTGGAAAAGAGAATAGCCAATGTAATATATGTCTGTAACAAACAACTGTTTTCTACCCAAAGAAAAAGCAGGTTGAAGCTTTACCTCTTTATGAACGTGCATTAAAGATTTATGAAGACAGCTTTGGTCACATGCATCCTCGTGTTGGGGAAACGCTGAAAAACTTGGCTGTGCTAAGGTAAGATTATATGCCTTAGTCCTATAAAAATCACTGGATGAAACAAAACATCCTGGACTTGTGTACTTCTTAGGAAAGTAGAGCCTTAAGTGCACTTTGTTGATTGCACGGTGTGCGTTTCCATTTAAATGAATTGAGAGACTTGTTTTATTTGTTTGTTTCAACTTTGTTTTACTCTCTCCAAAGCTATGAAGGGGGAGACTTTGAGAAAGCAGCTGAACTTTACAAGAGAGCTATGGAAATAAAAGAAGCAGAGACTTTGTTGATAGGTGGAAAAGCAACTTCTCGACACTCATCGAGTGGAGATACATTCAGCTTAAAAAGTGCGTTATCACCAAACATTTTCCTGGAACATGGACAAAGGTGATAAAAACCTGCTCAAGGAAAAGGCAGTCTCTTTTTTGCTATTTTAAAGCAGACATAAAATTATTAAGAAAATCTGTTTTTTCTGAGATAACGTACTATTTTGGGACTGACACCTGTCGTCATGAATGACAGAGAAACATGTTTAAGCTCGAAATCCTTCCATGTTAGCTTTGCAGACTGTATGGTACAGAGCGAGCTTCTTTCACTGTCTATAAATACACGTATTAGTTATGAGCTCAAGTTATAGCTAATTCCAAAAACGTGGATTTGATACCTCTTGGCCTAAGTGCCAGGATTAGAAGTTAAGCTGAACCAATGCGTATACTCCATGGGGTAGTTCTTACTTCTAACAGCCTGGCTTAGAGGATTGGTGTATTTTTGTTTCATCAATCCATTCTGCCTTTTCAAAAGCTTCTAATGTTGTTTCTGAAGTTCTAAAGAGAGACTAATTTTGAAAAAGTCAAAATACTTTTCCACCCAAAGTTTTACCTGCAGGTTGATTTCAGCTTTAAGCAAACCTACATTCAAGGGACTCGTGCAAGAATATTGGTTTCATTGGGAAGCTAATTTATCTAAATATAGCATCACCTGCAGTTTAAGCTGTTGTCAGATTCAGCTTTGTTCAGTAAAAGACGATTATGACCTGATTCCCTGGGGTTAACCCTTTAGTGATACTTTCACTATTTCATCTCAGTGAATCCCTTAAAATACAAGAATGTTTGTATTAGCTAGAAAAACCTAGTGATGCAAAATAGTTTGCCATCAATAAAAAGAGTTGCTAATCAGATCTACCTGCCTGTTGTGTTTCTTAATACTCTAGTCATCTGGAAGAATCAGTCTGAAGTCTGTTCTCATTTGGTGCATAAATCCATGAATCAATTTAAATACATACTAAAAAACCTTTTTATAAAAAATTGAATGTAAGTGAAAAATTAATTGAAACCTCACTAAAATATTTCAGAGGCAACTGATGTAAAGATTTACTTGATCCAGTTTGAAAAATTTTGATAAGACCATAACTTGGCAAAAGTATATAAAACTGACAGAACAAATGTACAACCCAAATTTTATTTTTCAGATTAAGATATAGTTGAAAAAAATTCAAAAATAGCTTTTGAAGGTATTGCAATACAGCAACAAGAATTGGCACCTTGCTATTTTCCTCTTACTTAAGAAAATCAAAGTGAGTTTTCCCACTGTATTCTAGCCACCTTGAAGTTTTGAAAATTGCAAAGTTTCTTTGCAGCACTGTTACCCAGTAAAGAGAGGGGCGAAAGGAAAAACAAAAAACAAAACCAAAACCTCAATCTTCTCAGCTTGTATGTGTTTCTGTTGCCTATTCTCAGACCTGCCAATTCCCTCCTCTAAAGCCAGTGTTAGGAACTACCAGATGCACGCTCCAGCTCGTCTCCTCTGTTCTGGCTTTAACATGTTTAATGATGTATCTTGTTCTCCTAAATACTTTTCCTTAATGGTGCTAGCTTAAATAAGAAGGTACTTTCTAGACCTTTAGTGTTATGTCAGACTTTCCCCATTTAGTGATTTCCAATTCTGAACTGTTACTATTCTTTCCTCGAGTGACTTCTCTCCAACTTACTCATAGGCTGCACAGCTGCTTTTGGAAGAAAAATCAGTCCTTAAAAAGTAGCAGATCCCAACCATCCATGGTCCATTAGCAAAGACGGTGAGGAAACAACATGCTTGCTCTGTCAATCCAAAGAAAACTTTCTACGTAAAACAAGGATCATGGGTGCTAGTGGAGGGTCTGGCATGCTGCATGTGGGCCACAAGCTTATGCAGCTGTAGACACAGCGCTCTTAAGACAGTTGTTCATGTATTTGTAGTGGTACCTCATGGACATTAAAGAAAAAAGTAATTTGTATATCTGATGTATGCCAAATAATACTTTGATGTAGGAAAACTCCACCTCAAAACAGAAAGTCAGCAGTTTCAATGGAGATTTAATTATACAGTCAGAATATCAACTTCTCAGTAACATTCATGATACGCTGTAAAAACTGAAAGCTTCTTGTATAAGATTGCCAAATGAACAAAGCTGGACTAAACCATTGCAATGTACTTTAATTTGTTAGTTCATAACAGAAGTAATAAATTAACAGAAGTAATAAATTTTCCATTAGGTTTTATAGTTGGAGTAGAGTATACTTGTAAATGTCTTTTTAATTTAAAAGAAAAAAAAAGAAAAATCCTTAAAGCTGCTTTTTTTGATGCTGTTTACTTTTAAATAATTTTAACCATTGGCACCTACATTCTTCTCAGAGTATTTTCTAATTATTTCAAATTCTTCTTGTATATACAAGTTGAAAGTCTGAAAGTAACATGAGAACCATTTTGCATACTCTGTAAATGGGCGAACAACAGCGTATTAATTTGTTCACAAAACTGTACATGAAGTAAAATAGTAAGCAGTTGCCTCTTCCAAAGCTGTCAATCATGTGACAGCAGCCATGTCAGCCCAGAGTAAGGGTCAAGATCGGCTCAGTTCTACAACAGCTCAGTTAACTGTTTGCCTCCATCTCCAGAGCCAGGTGTGTGCCCCACTTTTATTGTTCCCAACAGGTAGGTAAATCCACAAAAACGTGTAAGTAACACTTCAATTGACACTTGAATCAAGCTAACGTAGACTTAGTGACACAGATTCAAGCATTTACCTTTTTAATGGTCTCATTATTCTATTTCCCATCCTTCTCTGCCATTCATTTCTAAAATCTGCTTTCTCCAAAACAACTCAATCCATAAAAACCTCTTCCAGTTTACAGTATAATGTACCACACCCAAAACCTCCCTCAATAGCTTCAGAGGTGATTTGTACAGGAATAATACAATCTAGTGTCAGCTGTGCAGGAAACACTTTGAAGTTTGTAACCGTTGCTTAGAAATCAAACATTTTTAAACCAAGTATTCATTCAGCTGCCCTAAGAAAGAGAAGCACCTCCACAATATTACTCTCTTTTTATCTGTTGGTTGGATACTGCTGCTACCATTACTAGCTGGTTCTGTGATGTGCACCATCATGCTATGGAAATGTTTTTTGAACAGCCCAAGATGGAAATACTTGTATTGTATTGTAAAGGTTGAAATTTACATTCTTCTAAGCCAAATCTAAATAATGGTCAAGTTCTGCATCAGACACTCAGAGTAGTTAAAATACTTGAAATTGATACGTCCGATTCTGCAGGGTTTACTAACACCATGGACTGTGCACGTTTACAGGTCAGTTAAAACAGGTGGTAATGTAAAAGGTAATATGACTGTACTAACATTATTACAAGACAAATACAGCAGCTTAGCTACTCTGCTGAAGATATGTGCAACGCTAAACAAAGTTTAGAGCATGTCATTTTAGAAGCTTTCCTATGCAAACTTGGATTAAGTATATTCCTTGATACAGCCCATATGATGGGGATGGATTAGAATTATAGCTAAACTCTTAATAAGCAACAAAAATACAAGATTTAGATTTTCAAAGAGGTAGACAAAAATCTCCTCTTCTTTCCAATGTTGCTGGTAATTCTTACTGATTTTGTGATGAAAAGCATCTGCCAGCTGAAATAGAGACATGCTAATATCCAGTCTCCTAGTATAATTATCTGCTAACAAAAGACTTTGCCTTGTTGTAGCATACTCAAAGCATAATCACATACAAAACTTATAGGCAGCTATTTTAAGAATAAGCAGTAGGAAAACATTGATAAAAACTGGGAAGTTTGAAAAAAAATCCATCCCAGAGATATTTAAGGCAAATGAAAAGGCTGAAATGCTCTGTTTACTCAGAAAAAGTAACCACAGCGTGATCCATGCCAAGAATTTACGGAGACCGGCGAACAACGACAAGTACCAGTGCCTGGAAAATCAGAAGCAGCAATACAAGCGAGGCACTATCATTTGCCCTTGACCCTACTCAGTCCACTCCAGCAGATTCCATTTTTCACTTATCCTATGCTAGGTACTGTTCTCACCACGTGATATTGCATATAATGTGCTATGCCAGCTTCTGTTAGTTTATCCATCTCCTTTTATTTCCCTGCTGTCTGTGGACACTAGTGATGCTGAGAAATGAAAATTTACAGTAGCACAACTCCACATGTTAAAGACATGAATAGACAACAGAATATAAACAAGCTCAGCCTGTTTCCTTCTTGTCCATGTAACAGTTCCATTTCAGCAGAAACGTAAAGATAAGCTTCAGTGGATGGGAAAAAAGAAAAGAAAAAAGAAGTCTGGTCTTCTCAAAATGCAAAAGTCAATCCGAACTCCCAAAAGTTGTACTTAATATTTGTTTTGCTACATGTTTCTCATTTTGGCCATGAGTTCTTCTAGGCTTTCTTCAGAATCAGCTACCGTTTCCTCAGTTATCAAATTCTCTTCCTATTAGGAACAGGAAGAAAAGTTGGCAATAAAAATAAAATAGCAAACAAAAAACCCTGCACAAATAAGCTTTATCCCTGTGGTACCACACCGTTTTCCTAGAACGAAGCACTCGGGTGCAAGACTAGGCCTGGGTGATTATAAGCTTAAATTGTGTACTCTGTTCTGACCAGGAGTGAGAATGTTCTGGCTGCAATACGTACAGATTCTGTTCCCCAGCTATGCTCTTTGGTTACATATAGTTTTTACAAGATAATGATGGTTAAAATATTAGTCATCAAAATATCAACTGAGAAATTCACGTTTTCTTTCCCTCCCCTGTCCCCCAAATACATTTGTTCCTATCACCAAAACTACACTCACACTAACACCCATAACGAAAGAAATACACTTCATGGAAACCCAGAACTGGACCACAGAAGACAGCCGTCGGATGTACTGAGGTACAATTTTACTGGAATTGTGGAGTTTTATTTTAGGTTTAAAGGGTAACCAGAGTGGCTCATTTTATAAACTTAATCTATACAAGGTAGTTAAAAAATAAGTGTACTAATAAAGAACAAAAATATTACCTTGTTTGGGATAGTATATGCTACAGTAATTCCTTCAGGAAGCTCAGGTACTGGGCCAGACGCAGCCTTCAGCTCATCTTCTGAAATTTCAGATACTAACTCGATGCCTTGGCATTAAAAGGAATTGAGAACTCCATTAGAAGTTAGACGAAAAAGTTCTTTAATCACTATGTTAGCATAGCACAAGGAAAACTGCAGCTACTTTTCTAAAATAGAAAAAATGTAAAAGCAGAAAGACCTTTGATTTCAATATCATTCCCATTATCAATGTAAAACTTTTTCCCTTTATAATACATGAAATTGTTCCATACAAGGAAGTTGTGGACAAGAATGGCACCTCTCCTATAGGGCTTCCTTGTCCTTAACAGTTTAAATCCTACTGTGAGGACACTTACCAAGGGTAAGTTATTTTCTAGATCATGCAATCAACAGAATGTATATATCCATTCTTGAAAAATGCACGTACTATTTCTTAAGACAATTTTTTCTAATTGAAAAATTTATTCCCTCGGAGGAATAAAAAGACCTATGGGGATGCCTCAGCGAAGTGGTTTTGGTAATGACAAATGCTCTGTAGCTACATATTTGAAACGAACACACAGCCAATAAATCTTCCCACATCTTTCAGATCTTCAGACCGTCTTCTGAGAAAGTATTTTATACAAAGTGTTAATTTTTGTGCCTAAAACCTGCACATTATACTAAAACTACATCTTCAAGTTTTGTTAGCATTACTGTCAAAACCTGTGAAAAGCCAGCAGTAATTATGTAGTATAAAGTGCAAAAAACAGGAACCATGAGAAGTCCCATGTACCCTACAGTGTGTTCACCCAAAACAAAGACTTTCATTGAATCTTGGTACGGAAACATCATTTCATCTCCAGTTGATTACTTACCCCAGTCATTATCTTCGTGAACTATTTCTTCTTCCTGTTCAATTACTTCTTCTTTTGGTCGTGCAGCTTCTTTTTTCTGAAGGAAAAATACAAAAAAATAAAACCCATAATATATGTAATAGTCCAATTTTCATCAACAGCAAAGATGATAAAATCTAATATTCACACTTCTTTTAATCTTTAAGGCATGCAGTCACCCTTTGGAACTTTGTTAGTTAGGCATAAAAATGCTGAATACCTGCAAGTTAAAAAACCCCAAACCTTAACACTTAAAAACATATGACTGCCAGAAAGGTTGAGCAATTACTGCAGAAGAAAGTATTATCTAACTGAATGGAAGCCATCCTGCCTACCCATTGCTTTAAGAGAACTCTGTCTTTTTAGAAACATGTGCAACCATCTGAAGACAAGGCTGCTGAAAATGGGAGCAGCGATGAAAGTTTTCTTCAACTACAGGTCTGTAGCTTGCTTTGCTCTTAAGACTTTAAGAAAAGGAAAATTAAAAAAACACAAAACATTTTACCTTATAATTTTCTTGCTGTTTTCTGCAATTTTGGTCACTACATTGTGGATTTGGCTTCATAGACATAGTTGGAAAGAAATCCTGCATCGCATTGTAACCAAGATAATAACTCACAGTACCAAAATTTAACAGGTATCTAGAAACACAAACAGAAAAAGCAGGCCCTTATATACAGGCGCAAACCTAAAAATTCAGTTGCTCAAGGAATAATTTTTCCTCAACTTTTAGAATAAACTTTCACACCAGTGAAGTTGTAAAAAATTACTGTAATTGTTTTAAAATAAGCTGTAGTCACCTGACCACAGCATAACTGCATCAACATAGAACCTGATCCTCCTGCGGTCTACGCGTGTGAGAACAAGTCCGCTACAGTCTCAGAAAAAAAAAAATGCTTAAATGTAAGCAGTTTTCTCCTGTGCCTTAACCCATCGCGTGAAACACTCGGTGCCCTTTATTAGGAAGGGAGAGTTTTCAACAGCTAATCAAAACCAGTTTAATTATCTTTACTGTAGGGTCATACTGGCAATGAAAATAAAGATTTACATTAAGCTGCAATGTTTGCATTGTTCATTGAAGAAAAACCCCTGTTGCTATGCAATTTTATATAACACCTCTCTCTGCACAGCTGACAATGGCGCTTAGTTGTTTGTAGGCACGTTTGCAAACAGTGTTTTTATTCTTTGTAACCAGAAATTTTTGGATAACTGACAAAACCAAGCTAAAGCTAAAAATAGGCTAAATAAGATCTTATTCTCAAAAACGCTTGTAAAAGATGGTGCATCATTTTGAAACCAAATACAAAGTTGTTAAAGAATTTTCCTTGCTGATATACGCAGTTCTTTTAGCAGCTGGAGTCATGTGACAGTACTTGGAAAATATTAAAATATCTCATATTTCTATACAATTTTTAATTCATCTCAGGTTAGAATACACACACTGCAAGGGAAATGATTTCTTCTTTGTCCATGTACAAAATACCAAAGAGTCTGCACTGTAGCATTTTTGCGTGTAACTTAGTCATGTCAAATAGGAGCACGTTTAAATGCAGAACTACAAGGAGGAAAAAAAAAAAATAAAGTGTGTCTATGCAGTAAGAGAAATTCTTAGGAAAATTCAGAAGACTTTTCCTTACCACTGAAAAGTTCTATTAAGAACAGCAGCTCCAAAGTAAACACACCAGCAATTCAAGCAGTGTGTATTTCAGCCCTGTCTAATGATGCCAGTATCTTTAGGAAATAGACCACAAACATATAAAAAGAAGTAGACCCATCATTATGAAATGTTCCTCCAGGTTTCTTTCTCTTATGGTGCTGCACATTGAATAGCAGCAATTCAGACACTTACTTCAGAACGTTTTGGACAAGAAGTCCTGCCACAACACCCATAGTTGTAGGAAGACTAGCTGCACAAACTCCTTCTCGTTTTAATGTTTTCTCATCAATATTTGCAGCAACTACAAGTGGAGGAGCACACTAAGGGAAAAAAAAGAAATTCAGTTTTTAAAAAAAGTATATAAAAAAAGCACAGATCACACAAAATTTGAAGCTACTCCATCAGCTGTGCCAGGATCATGTTCACTAGCCAGCTAATCTTCATACTCCCAGTCCCACTTCAAAAGAAAAACAAATGAACAATTCTTCAGAACACTGCATACCGCAAAACAAGCAGATTCACCAGGTGTGATCAGCTGTATATGTCCTGACACTGCGTTTTCACTCACTCCAGATTCCATCCAGATTTGTCCAAGTTCATTGCAGGCCTTATAAACACAGAAACACACACGTCAGCACTGCAGAAGTATAACGGGGAAAAAAAAAAGGTTGTAAATTGAGAGTGATTAAACACATCTATCTTCCTGCTTTAAGAGAAAAAGGCCATGATCAGAAAAAGGAACAGGAAAAGGTAGAATAGAAATTGTTTACCAAAGGACAAATTGAAGTTGTCCTCATGAAGCCAGCCCTTTGTGCTTTCCTCAGGACCTGAGACTTTTGAACAAACACAGGCATCAGTGATCCAATTACTAGCACACTACAGAATCTAATTGCACAAACTACTTTTAGTGGCATGGATACAGTGTATCTGTGCATGCAATTTGCAGATCCAGTTAGCTGAAGGATAACAGAACACACGTGTTTGGCATGTACCCTGCATTGGCTGCTACTATAAAGAAAAACAGTTTGATTAGGTACACAGCCTTAAGACATTTTTAGTATACAAAAAGTCATAGGAAGTATACAATTAGCTATACAGAGTCTTTAAAAAGTTTGTAAGATTTAAACACACCAGGCTTTGATAATACTTTTATATAAACAGGGTAATTTGGAAAGACAGAGAGGGCTGACAACACTCAACTCCTACTAACCATCACCTGCTAGTCACTTAAAGGTCTACAGTTATATGTACACACATAAAACGTGTTTCATAAGAACTGGGTAAAATCTCAGATCCTGTTTCCTTAAATCAAGGAGGAAATTTCTTGGAAGATTCTTGATAAGTTCCTGTCTTTCCTCTAGACCCCACAATTCCTAACATTATTTACAGGAGAAAAATCGACCTCTGCAACCTCACACCTTCGATGACCTTACCGTGTTAATAGCCATCCGAGCTTCAAAGTTGTCCACACAGCTCAGAACAAGATCGACAGGCTTCCCTTCCTCTAGCGCACCGTTACTGAAATAAGTATCAGAAGTTTGCATGAAATTGCTGGCAGAACAAAATACCAACATAGCAATCAACATGCTGCTCTGGAGTACAGAAGCAGATGGAAAGTGTATTTCTAACAAAACTTGTGCAAATGCAGAACAGGATACAACTACCATCCTAGATCTACAGTAGAAACAAGAGCATGCCAAAGCTGGGATTTAAATATATGGGCATTTTAGATCAAAAGAAATTTTATATAGTACACATCCACAATACAAAGTATTGGAGAATTGTATCTTTGTACAGCATAACTGCAAATGGAAAAAGTTATTTCAGAACTTCTCTGTGAGATCCGCTAATAACTATTTCCTTTCTTCATTCTATGAAGCACACCTGAAACTACTCCGGAGCAGTCAAGATATGACCTGATCTGTTTTCTATAATGGGAAAAGCCTGTAAGACCTGCAGCTTTGGTTGGAAATCTAAAGATGCACTAATATAAAAACATAACTATCGAACAGTAGAAATAAATGCCAACTCTAAAGAAAATGTCTAGGCAGAAATATCTTCATACATACATATTTCCCATTGGTTTTCAACTGGAAGTCATTGCACTGAAAAAAAACCCAACAATAAAAATGTGAGGCTGTATTTAGAGCCACACGTGAGCAGAAGGTGAGAGATTTTACCTTATTCTATCCATGAAATGTTCAAAGTTGTCCAGTGTTGTGATGTTGTAGTTATGTACTTCAAACTGAACATCAGGATTGATATTCCTTATGGAGGAAATAACATAAGTCACTGTTAATAAATATGATGATAACTTGCATTCTGCTCCTTAACTTCAGCGTTGCTACAGTCTTAAGCTTCCAGTCTGAAGTCTAGAGTACACCCATATTTATCAAAAATTCACAGATAAGATAAAAAAAAAAATAAAATCAAAACATATCAAAGTGGTATCATTTGTAGCAAACTTCTGAGAAAAATTAGCTATACTTAAAATGGAGGCTTACATTAAGGTTTTGGCCAGTACAAAAATGTCTTTAAAGTATCAATAATTCCCACAACTATTTATATCCTAAATTGGATCTAAATTTCCAAATTAGATCATGCTACTCTGCAAGTGATTAAGAATGAAACATCAGTTTTCTGGAGCAGCATCCTGGGTAAATACATTTTGATACCCACTTCCCTAAGTTATACCTCAAAGTATGCTCTGCTGCTTGCACTTTACTTAATCCAGCTTGATGAGGTTGGAAGAAGAGTCTGTTCATGTTTGCCAATTCCACTTTGTCATAATCAAACAGAAGTAGCTATAATAAAGATTGTATTAACACATGTGAATCTCCAAAGACTCCACAATCAGAGCCCTATGGCAAGGCATTTTAAACAACAAAACTCATTCTAAAACCAACAACAAAACCCAAGCAAACACCGCCCCCAGTCCCATTCAGTTCACATACAGAAGTTACCAACATTGTACGTACATGAAAGACTGAATTCTAACTGTCATTCACCAGGAAATTAATTGGTAAGTCATGAAAACAACTCTTAATAAAAAGCAATTTGTTCATTTTATCTAAACTAAGAATATTCAACAGATTATCTACATGAACACTATCACCTCTGTTATCACAGTCCTGCTTGCTGTTATGGCATTATGTTGTGGTTTTAGGCTGATCCAGCAACTAAAACTCACACAGTCTCTCCTGTAATTTCTTTCACTTGTCTTGGCATGTAGTTCTTCAAAAACAAATCACTTAAAATACCTACATAATACATGGACATGTTGATTATTATAAATTATGAATTAATTGTCCCATGTACTTTTCTATGCCTAAGATGCTGGTCTTCAGGAAATGCTCCTTCAGAAGAAGGAGGAATAAACTTTGCAATAAAAAATTGCATCACCTCTGTATTAAGAAACTTCTTAAAGTTCCATGAGTAAGTGGTCAGGCATTGCCTGGAAATACTAACATCTAAGCCATTCTCCAAATTCCTTCTTTAAAGAAAAATCCCGTTCTGGAGATTCTTTTTATCTATACACACATCAAATTATTTTTAACTGCTGCTGATTTTTTAGCTCTATGTCTGCCACATGATGAACTAATGTTTGTGATAAAAACATTTGTTTGGCATCTACTGCATTTCAATTTCATGAATACCAACTTGTTCGCATAACATTAGCACAATCTTCTACGCAAGTTATCCCCTCCTTTTTCTTTATTTTGTTTTTCTTTTGCAATAATCCAGTATGACAGTTAGATAGATGGGCTCATACAAGAGCACAGAGAAGACAAGCATCCAAACAAGAATCATCCACATGATACAGGATTAAGCCCTAAGTAAATCAATTTTACTAGCATAAGAAAAATAAAGACTCTTTATTTGTGATGTTGACACAAGTGCTGTTCTTGAGTGCTTTCTTCATAGTGCTTTTTTACTTGGGCAAAATCAACTGAGTGAAATCGAATCTAACTCTCTATGAAGAAGACTGATCCGTCTACTATAAAGAAGTAGAAGAAGAAAACTCTCATTACCTTACCAATGCCACACCTTGTCAACATTTCAGCAGTCACGCTGCCAACTCCACCTACACCTACTACTGCAACTGTAAAGGTACGGATTTTCTGCAGAAAGAAATAAAATACAGATCAGCATATCAAAAATGGTCCTCACAGGGAAAATACGCAAGGTTATTTTAATGCAGACAAAATCCTACCTCGTAGTCCTTGACAATTCCCATTCTTTTTAATGCCATCAAGCGACTACAAAGAAAAACAGCAACATTATACAGAAAATGCTCTCTACATTTCTAACAGCAATTTTGCTTTTCAGATACTTAAAATCACTCCTGCTTTAAAAATAACCCCACCAAGCACCAAACTCACGCCTTCTGTTTTCACTGCAGTTGTGATTGCAAGCTTGATGCAGTCTAAATTAGACAGTAGATACTTTCCTATTAGCAACAGCAACAGAGTGCTAACCCTGCAGAAACTCACGCACTTATTCAGACGGTACGAGTACCAACAATGAAATCAGGAGGATCCATAGCTATTTTTGTAAATGAATCCCTGATTTACAGAATGAAAGCCTACACTTTTTACTTTAATGAACCATATGGCAGCAGGCCAGTAAAGACTCTTCCACTGTTTTTTGATCAATTTGACTAGATTAACTCCAACATAACATTTTTTTTAAAAATTAATTACAGAGTATCAGGTTTTGAGGATAACTGGAAGAGTTTTAAAGTAACGTTTTATCCTGCTATTGCATTTTTTCATAGAAAGTATGAATGAAAATACAAGCATCAGCTTGTATCAACGCAATTCATCCTGGAAAAAAAACCCAAAAATGCATCAGATTTCCAGAACTGCTGAGCATCAGAAGGGGTCCCAGATGCTCGGGACATCTCTAAACCAAACTCTAAAATATGTTAGTCAGAAGAATAAGAAAAAGACTTCATGTAATACTGACATCTGTCTCATTTATTAGCAACTTAGCTGAAAATCTCAAAAACTTTCCCCTCCCTCTCCCTGTACCGTAAAGCAAGATAACACAAGGTAACCCCGATGTACCCCCCTGCCAGCCCGGTCAGGTGGGAAATCCGAGAGCATCTCTCCCCTCCTCCTCACAGCGCACCTGCCTTCAGCACTGCCCTGACACCCTCCTCAGCACACCCGGCCCACCCCTCAGAGCCCACCGTTCCAACCCACGGCCTGAGAGCCCTCATCCCCATCCTCTACACCCGGACTCAGCCTCCGGGCCTCCTCCCCATGGCGCAGTCCTCGCCCTCTCCTCATAACCCAACCCCGCATGTGCAGCCTCCTCACGCCACAGCGCGCCTCGCCCCCCGGCCGCACCTGTAGGGGTTGGAGTCCGTCACCTCCGGGCTCATGCTCTCGATGCGGGCCCGCGGCGCCCGCCGCCCGCCCTTCTCCCGCGCCAGCTCCTCCTCCAGCTCCCGCACGCGCCGCTCCAGCTGCTCCAGCCGGCTCGGCTCCGCCATGGCAGCGCCAGCGACACGGCAGAGACACGTCTCCCCGTCCGAGGGAGCTTCCGGGAGCGGCGGGGAGCGCCGTCCCCTGCTCGCGCCGACGCCTCAGGGAGCGTTCCCACCTCCAAGGGGTCTCCTGGAGCCCGGCAGCGGGCGACGCTCGGGTTCTGGCGATGAGTGAGAGCAGGTGTCAGCCGGGACGGTAACGACCTCCCGGGACTTGCTTTCCTCCGGGAGAAGCCGCTGGGCTCCGCGAGCCCCGCCGGCCCGGCGCCGGGGACCGCTTTCCTTGACGGACCAAGCCGCCTCCGGTTGCCGCGGCGACGCCGGGCCGGGCGGGGCGGGGCTCCTCCGCTAGTAGCGTAGCGGCGCGGTGGGACGGTGCGGGGTGTACGCTGTCGGCGCAGTGAGGAGATGGCGGCGGAGCCGGGCACCAGCGAGGTGCGGCGGCAACACCGCTTCAACCAGGGCAGCTTGGAGCGGTACCTCTGCAGCCACCTGCCCGGCTTCCCGCAGCAACCCGCGGGCGCTCTGAGTGTCAGGCAGTACAGGTAAAGAGCGGGCCGCTCTCCTGCCCCGAGACCGCCCGTGAGGGGCGAGCGGCGGCCGCCATGGCTGCTGACACGGGCCGTTCCCGTGGCGCACCCTGAGGCGTGGAGCCCGCGCGTCCGCCCGCGTTGTGCCTCTGCGGGGTGAGGAGAGGGGCTGCGGCTGTGCTCGCTGCCCGGCGGAGCGGTGGGCAGAGTTGGGGCCCTTTGCCCGGGTGATGGCGGGCAGCTGCCTCTGAGGTAACAGCTCGTCCCCTGAACGGCCGGAGAAGTCAAAGTTCGCGGCGGCGGCGAAGGCGACCTTTGGCACGGGCCAACCCTGTGGCTGCAGCTGGCCGTCTGCAGGCAGGTGACATGTTGGGTGGACTTGCTGCTGTCCTCGGAAAAACATGTCTTTGGCCCTCCCTAGTGTGCTCTGTTGAAACACGCGCACAGTTGTTTTATTGCCTACTCATAAATCTCATTTTATCTGATTGACCTTTAATTGCGCAGCAAATAATAAAGTTCAGAAGCACGTACGTGGCTTAAGAAATCAATTTTAAAAGCCTTAGGCAATTGCCAGGTAAGCAAATCCATACGAACAGCGTAACACTGTGCTGAGATTCATGTTAACGCCCTGAGAGCAATGCATTGCACCAGTGAGGTGCTACACCCACGCTCCAAAGCCACTCTTGCACAGAGTGTCTCGTTCATCTCCATTCAGCAAATCAGTGGTGTGGCTATGTGACTTCAAATTGGGAGCAATTCAAAGTTAAGTTATTCTAAAAATAAGTATTAATTCCTTTCTAAACAGGACCTCAGCTGCTTTATCTGCAGCTGTCATTAAGAAACAGTAAACAGTTTTTTATTGTCTTCTGTCGCAAATATAAAACATCCATTGAATTCTCAGCTGTACTCTAATCCTTGTATGTACTTCATTTGAGGAGGCTTTAGGAGGGACCTTAGGAGAGTAGCTAATAATAAAATCTGCTAAAATATTGTCAGTATTTATGCTTTCACTGCTTTGTCTTGCAGTTGCATTTCAAGGCTTCAACCGATCTAAATCTCTGTTGTGCCAGGCAGAGTATTGTCTATGCAGTATACTTGTTAAACTATACTACAGACTATGCTGTAACTATAACTGCCTCAGGGAGAATGGAAATGTCACGGGGAGCATGAGGGCAAAAGTTCACTTGATTTTGATTTTTCTGGAAGTTGTCTAATCTTTTCTTGGACTAGGTCAGAATGTGTCTTAAAAACGATGCAGAGTGAGGAGAGCCAGGCATGTAGATTATTAGCACAGAGCCTTGAGAAAAATAAGGATCAATGAGCTCGATTGGGATATGATGAACAAGGTGTTATGAAGGGTTTAACTAGGTTGTCCTTTTACACATGTATGTGATTGAAATGTCTGATTTCTTTGATTCTTTGTCACTGCAACATTCATTCTTTAAAATTCTACAGTTACTATAGGCAGTGCCTTAAGCATAGCTTGTATGTGATGGTCAGGCTAGTATTGCATTGAGGCTTGGTGCTAGAATCATCAGCTGTTTGGATTCCCTATGGTTATGTTGTTCATAATACAGCTCGTCAACAGACAAATGCAATGAGCTAGTGTGAATTCTGCTCTGTTCGATTTCCTCCAAATCAGAAGGCTTTAACGTTATTATCTCCTGCATACCCTGAAAACATTAATGATGTCTCTCTGGGGAGGAGAGATAAATGCTGTCGCCATTTCACAGGAGAACAAATTGAGTATCTGTGACCTCTCTGTAATGAAAGAAAACATCTTTCTTATAGGTAGGAATAGAACCTCTGACTTCCAATTTTGTAGCTATCACTTGCATCCTTGTAAGACTATATTTGAGAAGAAAAACTTCTTGAGAAAAACCCTTTCCTCTGTCTTGCCATTTTGTTCAGGCCAAATCATAGTGCATTTTGCATCATTTCTGTTAAAAGTTTGCAAATTTGTAAGTACTTGAATTTGTAAGTAATTATAATCTTTCTCTTTGTAGCTCAGGCCAGTCAAATCCAACCTTCTATCTTCAGAAGGGTGGGCAGGCTTATGTGCTCAGAAAGAAGCCCCATGGCCCCCTTTTACCTAGAGCTCACAAGGTGAGAAACATTCTTCATTGAGCTGCAAACACTTTGTATTGCAGGTGGATAAGTCCTGTACATCATGATGCACCACGTTGTTGAGTGTGTCCAGAAATGCAGTGAATTGCTGGATCAATTCCAGTTTTCTGTGCTATGCACATAACTAAACATTTAAGAGGATACATCGTCATTCACTGTACTCAGTTATGTTTGGGAGCTTTTCACTGAACCTGAATTTCTGTGTCTTCTTCAGGTTGATAGAGAATATCGTGTGCAGAAAGCCTTATTTTCAGCTGGATTCCCAGTGCCTGAGCCCCTGTTGTATTGCAGTGATGTTTCTATCATTGGAACAGAATTTTATGTAATGCAGCATGTGCAGGTTGGTCCTCCAATGAAAAAGATTTTTTTCTTCTCCCTACTACAAGCCTTTTTTAAATTGTCTAAAACCTTTCTGTTAGATCTTTATCTAGCATTTAGTAAGTTTTGTGATATAAACATAAATAATCCTCTGACATTTTTAAGAAATGCTAGCTATCAGAGATTCTCACTGATTTCAGCTTCTCCAGGGCTTATTGCCCACTTTGTTGGAATTCTCAGCTCAGTGTTTAACCTCTTGCTCTTTTTCTGAGCTCTCAGAAGGATGTCTTGAAATGAGGCAATATTGCTTCTGTGAAAAGCATACACAAGTCAGCCTATCTATCAAGTTATACTGAATCTTTTGACGTCCTGGGACCTGTTTAGTACTGAGGATAGGAATCTATATACTGTCACCTTTTCTGGAAAACCAAGCAGGATTCCAGCTCAAGCACTAGTTTCAGAAAGAACATGACGTATCTCTGTCTGTGGTCTGTCACTCTGGGGTACTGTAGCTGAGTTGATACTGTTTCTGTTAGATTTGGGTGATTCTGAGAGTAAGTCTTCTGTGTCATGTCTTTTCTTTCCTGTGAGAGGAGGATTTGAATTCGGGCCTCTTCCCTTTCACTGCATCCTACTCCATCATCAGGTTCACTGGGAAATTAGAAACATAGGAGTTTGTGGGCCAGTACCTGGAGATTAAGTTAACCTTCCTACAAAGAACGTGAATCAAGAGTAATAAAATTTAAAAGCTATGAAGAATTTGAAACTATTTTCTTACATTAAAGATGGAGAATTTTTCTGGTTTTGACTAGAACAAAGTGATTCCTTTTTAGGAAACCTTTTTAAGAAATATACTTACCTTTTTAAGGATGTAAATTCTAAGATGAACAGCAGTGTGTTGTTTTTAACAAATACATTCTGTATTTAGAAAACAATCATGGATTTATTGTTTTGAATAAACTATTACACAATACAAAATCTGATTTATAGATTTGTTTTGCAGAATCTTTCAGCAAAAAAGTTCTATTGATGCTTTAGCTGTGTAAATATATTGAAGCTGTCATGCAAACCAGTGAAATTGAGGAACTCAAAGGAGAGGAGAATCTGTTTTTTCTTTTCCAGTCTATTACTGGCAGGGTCAAAATTAAAGGAGAAAATGGAAAACCACACCGATCTTCTAAATGTATTAAACTGCTTATAAGGAGAATGCAAGTGAATTTCTTTGGATTGTTTGCCTCTTTGTATGTACAACCCACCCATTCCCCTCCTCTCCCTGCCTGCCCCCCCATTTCCCCCCAAGGTCTTTGTCGATGTATTTCTGAAAGTTAGCTGTTAGAGACAATGAAGTAACATTCTTTTTCCTACTACTGTCAAACTTCAGGATATCTGAATCGAGTGCTCTAATTCAGACTTTCGTGTACTGAATATATCTCTTTATTTTAATTGCCTTCCAACAGATATCCAGTAAACTAATGATCTGAGATTACTGTGAATTCTTTCATCTGTCCCGGGCAAGGAATAAAATAAATGAAGAAGGATTTTTTGGTTGCACAGGGAGTGTTGGTTTACTGCATCTGTTTTTACTCCTGAAATGTATAGCTTTACTTCTCTTCATCTGATGTGCACATCCCACCCAGTATCTGATTTACGATGTTTCTAGGGTCGCATCTTCCGAAACCTCTCACTGCCTGAAGTGGGCCCAGCAGAGCGTTCAGCTTTGTATATTGCCATGATAGAAACTTTGGCCCTGGTGCACTCCTTTGATTTGCAGTCATTGGGTCTCCAAGGATATGGTAGAGGACCAGGATACTGCAGAAGACAGGTACAGCTTTTAAAAAAATTGTCGTGTTTTGTCAGATCTTTGAAGATTTATTTGTTTTTCAAGCTAAATTGTTAATTATGAATAACTTGTAAAAGTAACCATCATATTTTAGCTATTAAACACCTTCATTTAGTTCAATTATTTGTGCACAGTATAAAGTTACTACTACATTCAGATAATTCTGTAATTCTATACTTGGGGACTGCTATTAATTCCCTTTTGGAATAATATTAGATTTGGACTATGTAAATAGGATTGAAAATAGAGTAGTCTGCATCTTTCGATCTCACAGTTCACGTTTGCAAATACAAAGGTACTGGGTGTGACTGAACTTACAGGTAACATGGTAGTAGTCAAAACCCAAAAGCTTCAGAGTTTTGTGCTCTTGAAAGACTTGTGAATCAGTTGACAAATCTGTTGAAGTGTTTGTATTTCTGTAGGTATCAACTTGGAAAAGACAGTATGATGCAGCTGCTCATACAGACATTCCTGCCATGAACAAGCTGGCTGAGTGGTTAGCAAACAACTTGCCACCTGATGATAATGAAGAAAGACTGGTTCATGGGGACTTTAGAATAGATAACATCATCTTCCACCCAACAGAGGTATTCAAAACATATTTCTACATGTTTAGTAGCATTTGGTCCTCCATTCATTTGTACTCCTGCCATGTAATGGGACACTTCCATGAGTGTTTTAGTGCATGAAACATCTTTGAAGGGAACAGTAGAGAACTTAACTCTTCCCTGTACTCTCTGTATGGTATTTAGGTACCTGATACAGTCCTGGTTTTCATTGCAGGAGCTAGTTACTCAATTTATTCATTAGCTCTTGTCCCTACTTCAAAGTCCAGGAATAAAACATTTTATGTGCATAAATCCTGTTGAATTCAGTGCAGCTTAAGGACATGCTGAATACTTAATTCATTAAGCCACATAAGCATCTCATCCAAAGCCCGTTGAAATCTGTGGTATGGCTTCAATTAACAACCATGGCTTTTGGAACAGGATCTGAAAGTATGATATATGATACTAGAGGAAGCAAAGAAAAATCTGCCAAAGCTACTTAGTTATGGAGCACACATAGATCACAGAGATCCTCATTCATCTTTAGGGAAAAGGAAGAGATTTTTTTCTAGTTTGTGGAAATAAATGTGTGTTACCTGTCTATCGACACAATTGCATTTTCAATATTTTTTCCACGCTAATTGCAGTGTTGTGACCAGAAGATATGCTTGCGGTTTGTGACCAAGACTCTGCACTGCCTGCTTCACAACAAAGCAAAGATCCCAGAGATTCCCATTGTTGTGCATAGACCAGTTGATAGACACTGTTTGTAGGTTTAAACGTGCTGTTTGACTCCTGGAGCAGAGAATCTGTCGGTCTCAGGGACTCTCCCAGCTGTTCCTGATGTAGTTGAAACAATTGACCGAACTGTACATAGTTAATTTTAAATAATCTGTAGAAACTGTTCCTATATGTGCAGGAATGACCATATAGGAAAGTCTTTTGCACATAGTTCAAGTAGCCATGGATCATGAGTAGGCTAGAGGGGTTGTTCAGGATGACAGGCTAGCTGGATTATAAGAACTCATCAGAACGACAGTTTGGGGAGTGTCAGCCCTTCCAGTTGAAGACATCATTGCATGGATGCTTGCAGCAGAGGCTCATGTCACTATCTGGACAGTGACTGACTGTCCCGTTTGAGAAATTCAATTCCCCATGTAAGTGTCAATCTGTGCATAATACTGTGATAAATTAGGGTTTTTTGTGCATGGTCTGTCCATGAGTATCTGTGCAAAAGGGCTGTGCAACGGTATCTCTGTAACAGGACTGGAAACAAATTTGCTACAAAAAAACCCCAGCTGGCAATACTGGTGTTCTCCGGGATATTTTAATTCAATCATATTTTGATTGGGAGAGTTTAGAAATTTCTGACAGGAAGAACACTACTCAAAAACGTAGAATTTAAAACAGATTTTCATTGCAAAAATGCTTGATTTTCTGCCACTATGTGATTGTTAATTTTTGGCAGATCCTTACACAGTGCTAAAAGGAATTGGTTTTCCTGTAGACATGTACAGTGCGTGTTTTTAATTTTAAACACATAGTATCCAAATAAAGCTGTTGAGTATTGAGTTGTGTATTTGTGGATGGAGATAATTTGCCTTCTAGCAGTCACTTGAGGTTTTTATTTTTATTTAAGGCTCGTGTTTTGGCAGTGCTGGACTGGGAACTTTCAACTGCTGGTCATCCTTTAGCAGATTTAGCATATGCCACTCTATTCTACTTTTGGCCTACATCTATTAAGGACTTAGGTCAAGGATCTGTCTTGGGTTTCAAAGACACCATAGGTATGAAACTGTAATCTTTTTGTTGAAATGAATTCTAAGATTGATTTCTATTTGATATGTTACTTTTATAATCAATAATAAAAAGTTAAATTAGTAAGCACATCATTTTGCACTTGAAAAGAACTTTTCCATTATTTTCTTCATTGTAGGTAACATGCTGATAGTGAGGTTTCAGGTAGTCCTGTTTTAGTAAGCTGTGGCTTAGCCACAGATTGCTGCTTCTGTAAAAATTTATTTTGAACCTTTCTTAGAGATAACTAAAGAAGAAAACTAAAATTTAAATGTAGACTTGTCGTTTATTAAAAAAAAGAAAAGGCAAAAAACCCCGCCATGGTGCAATTTATTTCCTAACTGGAGTGGAGGTGAGGAGCAGGAGGAAGTGTTATGCTTATCTGGAATTCTGACAGCTCTTATTTCCTTTTGGCTCTCCATATCACGCTTAGGTCTTGAGAATGATAGATCATGATTTTTACTATGCAAATGGAGTATCTCATAGAGCTGAAAAGCTGTACAAATGTTTGAAGAAGGTGGAAAAAAATCATAGAAAATGTCGACTGTTGTAAAATATTCTGTCATTTTTTTGTAGAAACTCCTTCATTTGAAGAACTGGTTTCCATTTACTGCCGCTGCCGGGGTATTAGCACTACTTTATCCAACATAAATTTTTTCCTTGCTTTGTCATATTTTAAAATGGCAGCAATAGCCCAGGTAATACATTCCCATTTGCTGAAATGTCACATATTTTTATTATGAGTACTTGTAGTTTGGTAATACTTGTTCAAAATATGAACCATATTTAAAAAGTAACTGTAAACATTGTATTTCAGTTTGTTCCTTTAGAAGCCATATTTTAGATGCTTATGACTTAAAACTCTCTAGGATAGGATTTGCTACATAAAGTACATTGTGTTAGATATAGCTGACTTCTTGGGAAAGTAGGCTAAAAAAAGAAGAAAACGTGGATATGTGGATTTTTTCTTATCGATGTTCTAGTACGCAGGCAATTTTGTCGCTACCTTTACGGAATCTCTGGCAAATTTAAATCCTGTATTACAGAGAAACAAAGATCTTAGCAAGTTTCTGCAGCTCTTGTGAAAGTAGATAGCGGGATGGATAAGTAAGATCCTTGTTGGTGCCACCCACGGATGAAAAAGAGTGTGTTGTGAACTCAGCTTATTATGAGCATAGGAGACTAATCTTGAGATGTGATTATAGAAGAAAATAAGTTTATTGATTCATTGTTAACAGAAGTAACTGTGTAATTAGATATTCAGCTATTGTAAGGCATAAGTATATTTTTATGAGTTGCAGCATGAGATCAGCATACCAAATGTGGGATAAGCTACCTGGAATTACTTTGGAGTAAGACTATAGATGTTGGCAGTTAATGTAGTGGAGGATAATAATTATATGTGTGTACTGCTGTCAGCTGGCTTAGGGGACGGGCTGGGCTTGCTTGCAGTATCGTGTGCAGACATATTCTTTCTTTTCCTTCTTTTTTTCTCTACTAATTTTTGTGGTTTTCGTTTAGTTTAGCTGGAGTAGTTGTTTTTCTCTTGTATGCCAAGCATCTCCATTATATCAGAAGCGGATCAAAACTAGTACTAACATATCTCAGTAATACTGGTTTGGATGCATTTTTTTTTCCTATTAAAAATATGTGCATTTAAGTGTTACTTTCGTAGTTGTAGAAATCACTAATCTAAAAAAAGAGACAAGTTGAAGTGCAGAATTATACCATGTATGCCCTTCTTTTGGTTTTAGGGTGTATATGCTAGATCTCTCATTGGAAATGCTTCTGCAGAGAATAGTCATGAATTTGCTAAGATTGTGAAGCCTTTGGCAGAGAGAGGGTTAGAGCTCTCAAAAAGGTAAGAGTGTTCTAAACCACTGGTCAGAGGCAAGGCAAAGCTTTTGAAATGTCTTCATTTATTTAAAAGCCTATATAAGGCTGCTTATATTATTATTTGTTATTGCGTTGAATGTTGTTCTTTAGGTCATTTTTCAGCAGCACAACTGACATCACTTCTGGAGAGTTGTTCCATCAAAGTAGGAAAGGCCAAGAAATTCTGCTGAAGGTCAAGCAGTTCATGAAGCAGCACATATATCCAGCTGAGAAGGTGAAAGCTTTTAGTAAGCCTGTTTATAACTGAGCATTTTATGAGTAGAGTTGTAAAAACACAAAGCTATTTATAGAAGTCACACCCTCTGTCGTGGTTTAGGACCAGCCAGCAACTAAGCACCATGCAGCTGCTCTTTCACTCCTCCCCCCTGCAGTAGGATGAGGAGGAAAATCGGGGAAAAAAGGTAAAATTCGTGAGTTGAGATAAAGGCAGTTTAATAGGATAGCAAAGGAAGAGAAAATAATAATAATAATAAACAACAAAACAAGTGATGCACAGTGCAGTTGCTCACCACCCGCTGAACAATGCCCGGCCTGTCCCTGAGCAGCAATCTCACCACCCCCGGCCAACTGCCCCCAGTTTATATACTGAGCATGACATCATACGGTATGGAGTATCCCATTGGCCAGTTTGGATCAGCTGTTCTGGCTGTGCTTCCTCCCAACATCTTGTGCACTTCCTCACTGGTAGAGAGCATGGGAAGCTGAAACGTCCTTGACTTAGTATAACCATTACTTAGCAACATCTGCAACATCAGTGTGTCATCAACATTATTCTCATACTAAATCCGAAACACAGCACTGTACCAGCTACTAGGAAGAAAATTAACTCTATCCCAGTCAAAACCAGGACACCTTCCTATATTTTTTATCTTTTTTTTTTAAACAGCCTTATTTTCATGGCGTGATGTTTGAGGCATTGCAAAATATTAACAGAGATCATTATAGTCTGTATTAATTTTTTGTTGCAGTATTAAAATGTTTTGTGCATTGTTAATGAAAGCTATGAGTTACTTTTTAAATTTTTTAAAGTTCAGAATTACTCTTTTTAAAAAGAGCTACTTTTTAAAGGTATTTGCCAAAATACCTTTAACAGTAACAAAACCCTAGAACTCTTAACACACTAAACGCAAAGATGCTTAGTTAAAAAATGAAAACTGCTGGTTTTGACCATACCAAGTTGAATGTTTCTGTTCCTTACCTTATTTTCTAAGATATGACTTCTATGAAAAAAACTGTGATTCCATAGTGTATCAATGTAGCCTCATTCCTGAGTATATCTAATACCAGTGAAAGTTTGAAATCGGACAGTGAAATAGTCACAGAGGTCCCTAATTAGTGAAAGGGAAAATAAGACGAAGCAGTTTACTTAGCCTAGGGACATTAGAAATTTTCCACTTAGGAAGCTGGTTCAACTTATAGCCTCATGAAAGCACAGAGGACTTTTGTAGCAGAATTGGGTTTTTCAGCTTTTTGGTTTTGTTTTGTTTTGTTTTTCTTTACAGTCAGGCAGAAGTGAGGAGGACATATTAATCTAAAAGATTAATGCATCGGCCTATCACAGGAGAGGTGGAGAGCAGAAAATCTTGAAATGCAAAGTTTCTTAAAAGTCTATCTGTAACTATTTTTGGGCTCGAAAAGACACCATATTATTACTTGTGTATATTACCTGTGTTCTTAATTTAAACAAGCATCTTTTTAATTATTTCTCAAAGGAAATAATAAAGTACTATGCTGGACTTGGAAATACTGAGGAAAAATGGAAGAAACCACCACAGCTTGAGAGACTGAAGGTATGGGATAATAAATATTCTTAAGCACTCTAGCAGTAAAAGCAACAGGTGGTAACATGAAGCATAAGAAAGTTTGGCGTTTGCTTCTGGAGAAGTTACTCTGTGTGGAAAGAAACAGCATGAGGAGCAGTGTAAGAAAGGGGAGAAGGAAGTGTACAGAAGGAGGTGAGAGATACAAATGAGAAGGAAAAACCAAAAGTGAGTTCTGTGAGGGATATGTCTGAACTTTAAGTCAAAGACTGTACCTAATGAAAATAGCTATTGAAAGAAGACATCAGGTGTATTGGACAGCATGTTAGGCAGGAAAGAAAAAAATGGGCAGCAAGCCAGAACTTAATTTTTTTTTTAAGATTTATTGCTAATGTTTTCCTCTGTTGATTCTTTCAACAGGAAATGGCCAAAGCAGAAGGTCTGTGGAACCTTTTTCTCCCAGATGTCAGTGGTCTTAGCCAGCTTGACTACGCGCTAATAGCTGAGGAGACGGGGAAATGCGTCTTTGCTCCTGAGGTTTTCAACTGTCATGCACCAGGTTAGCAACCCTGTCCCGTAGCTGCAGCACTGAGAGCATTGAAAAGTTGGACATCTTGTGCCTTACAAGTTGTGCGTGTCTCAAGAAGTAAACATGACTGCTGATGTCTTACAGACACTGGAAACATGGAGGTCCTGCACATGTATGGGACTGAAGAGCAAAAGAAAGAGTGGCTGGAGCCTCTCCTAGAAGGGAAGATTAGTTCTTGCTTCTGCATGACAGGTAAATTTGTCTCCAGAAGAAGGTTAGAGGCAATTGGCAGAAATTTCACATGGCATATGCAAAAAGTACAAAACTACAAGTCCTTATGTGTTAATGAATTAATACAGAAATTTTCACTGTATCTGTGAATGTGTTTGAATATGGAATCATGTGTGAGGTGTGAGTGCAAAGTGAAGCATCCTTGCTGCCCTTCCCCAGTAGTTACCATCTTTCGTGGTTACAATAATTAGTATTTGCTTTCCATGTACTATCAATTTATTTTTAGTACTAGTAAAATACATTTTATCGTACCTAACAGATTTACACTAGAACTTATCCTTTTTTGTAATGTGCTTTGGAGTTCTCAAGAAACATACATGTAGGTACAAGTATGATTATTGTGATTAAAATTGTGTAGTTTTGCATTATGTCATAGGTAGAGGTTTTAAGACATAACCTGAAAATAATTTGCAAAACATATGATGCACTTGCTTTGTGTCTGTAGCTCAGCATTATATCCATTTTTGCTCTTGAAAGCTTGCAGGATTCAGTATCTACGGAAGGCCTGGCTGTTGATTTAGGAAAGTAGCTTTTGAATATGTGATGTCAGAATCTCGATCGTTCTGTGTCAGCAGGAGTTGAGAGAACTTAGTCTTGTGGAGCTGAACTCTTATTTTGCAAATTCTATTCACTGTGTTTGCCAAGAGGAGAGATGCTTATGCTTTAAAGATGGTGGCCTATAAAAGAAGTTAAGGATGAAAGGAGAGAGGAAGAATCTTTCCTGTTCCAAACAATAATTGATGACATTTTGCTGGCAACTGCTTTGTGTAACCTATTTCATAAACGATCACAAAAGTAGTTTTAATCTTTTTATTTTCACTTGAGAAGAGCCTAAGGCAAAAAAAGGCTGAGGAGAGATATGACTATTATCTGTAAGTGCATTGGAAGGGGGAAGGATTTAAAAACATCGGGGAAGGAAGAAGGCTGTTGCCTATAAAGTGTAGTCTGAGCCCAAGAAGTTTAAACTGGCTATGAATAACAGGTTGTTAGAAAATAGAAAGCCTTTGACCACCAGCAGAGCGAGGTTCTGAAAACAGCTTTTCTATTGGGAGCAAAACAGTGTTACTGTCCATATAGTATATCTAGATCCCTATATTTGTGGTGGTAGTAGTATCTGTATATTTAATCCAGTGATTTGTTTTTTTTTTTTTCTTTAACACAGAACCTGATGTGGCTTCAAGTGATGCCACCAATATGCAATGCAGCATTGAGCGAGATGGAAAAAGTTATGTGATCAATGGCAAGAAGTGGTGGAGCAGTGGTAAGTATGGGAACCCTAAATAAGAATGCCTGAGTCTAAAATTCTTTCCAAGAACTGATAAAACAAAAGTATTTGTGCTCCATTTCTGAGATGGAGAATTGTCTCTTCTTGGGAAAAAGCAATAGAATCTAAAACAACGTAAAGAGCTGAATCAAGCTTTTGTTCTATAAAGTCCAAGACTCGAATCCAGTTTGGGGTTTTGGGCTCTTTTTGGGACCTCTGAATTTCGTTCACAGAATGAATGCAACTATTGTTCTTTAAACGTTACCTCTTTCCATCAGGTAACTTACATGTTTATGGCCATAGCCTTTAAACTGTGTTTTTATGAAGCTGTCTTTGGCAGCTTGTGTGTGAAGTTTGAGAATCCTGTCTTGTTACAGTAAAATTTGGCTGCTTTTTAAACCAGCCTGTGATGCTATTGGACTGACTCTTACAGGTAACTTTCTTATACTGTGCTTCCCAGAAAAATCGATTAATTAAACTGTAAGTGGTAAACGTCTTGATATCATAGTACCATTACTTTTTTACTGAAACATGCATGACAACAACTGGAAAGTCATCATTGCCTGGGAGTTTGGAAGCCAATTACATAAACTGAGTTGCTAACTGGAGTGAAACCTGAATGTTGTATGGCAGCTACCAACTGATGTGTGCTTGTGCAATACCTAGACACACCAGAAGATAGCGGTCGCTCTCTTTTCTAGTACTGCAAAACCGGCAGCAAAAGAAGGCTTGGTCGCTTGTCCCTTGACCTGAGAGTGTCACGGAACTGCTGGCTGCTACCTTTGTTCTGGCTCAGCGCCTCCCAACGGTGCACTGCGGTTCCTAAGGAAGTAATGAGAAAGTTTGTAGGTGGTCACACGCACAAAATGTTATTCATAAAATTAGTTACGTCAGTTATGAAAAGGAGAGTAAACATAAGAGAGTAAGCATATTTGGTTTGACTTATTTCTGATAAAAATAATTAGGACAGTCAGATTTGCATAAAGACAGACACACGAAAGGCACTGCAATTACAGGAAGTTTGAGAATCATATACATGCAGCTCTGTCTTAGAGTCTCCTTTTCTGCCAAGTTGTTGGGTTTTTTGCTTGATTGTTTGTTTTGTTTGTTGTTGTTTTTTTTCTGTTTGTTTGGATGGTTTGTTTTGGTTTGTTTGTTTGTTTTGCTTTGTTCTGGTTTGTTTTTTACTTTGAGTGGAACATTAGGATCTTGGATGTTTGAGAATTCCAGAAGCCTGACAGTCTGGTCAGAATGTCACTCTGGGTGCAACTACTCTGAAGACAGATCATAAATCACACATGCAAGGAATCTGTTGCTTTGTGGAAGAACTGAAGCTTCTTACCATGCTCTGTAAGGGTGCTTTGCACATCTACAGTAAATCCAGTATGGCTTAAACATGTCAGATTTATGGTGTATGTGTAGACCATGTGTCAAGCACTTCTGCCTTATCTGTTTATGCCCTAGTATTTCTTAAAATACTTGGCAGAAGTTCTGTTAAGCTTTTGTCATCCAGAGAGAAGAGGATTGTATCTTGTTTATGCTACTGTTGTTTCTTGTCTGTCATTTTAGAGCT
Organism: Tauraco erythrolophus; assembly: GCF_009769465.1. Taxonomy (NCBI): domain Eukaryota; kingdom Metazoa; phylum Chordata; class Aves; order Musophagiformes; family Musophagidae; genus Tauraco; species Tauraco erythrolophus. The sequence goes on along the minus strand of NC_141471.1, from coordinate 48,600,519 downwards.
TTTCCTTCCACTTCATAACTGTTTAACTAGGAACAATGTCTGAACAATGAGAGATTCTTGTTGGCTTTCCTAAGCTGTAGATCAGGCATTTTGTCAGAGCCCCTGGGATGTTTGAAGGCTGGGGCAGTATGCTGCAATACCACATTTTCATTTTGAAAGCTAATTGGAATATTGGAAAATATTCAGTCAGTATATTGGAAATGCTTCCAGAGAGCCATGGAAAACTGCTGTTTTCCTGGAATCTTCGCCAGCACTGTGACAGGGGACAGCTTTGGTACCTCCCCGTGGAAAAGCTGTAAATCCCACCAACCATGAGCTCCATACGGAGTCAGAACCTCCCTCATTGATCAAGCGAGGCCTCCAGCCTTTGCTGGTGAACAAATGCCTATGATGAGAGATGTCAATACCTACTAAAAGAAAACAAACATTAAGATACGAATAAATGACAACCAGTGCACTTTCTGTATTCTTTGATTTAATTTTATCTCCACATATTTTAGCAAATACAGTTATTTCAATGTTTGATTCATTTTACAAATTCTGTCTAGAAATTCCAGGCCCTGTATCTGAAGATTAACTTACTTTTTCTTACATTTCTGCTAATGCTTTAACTGCACTACTTTGGCATTTACATTTGACATGACATTTACAGAGAGCTAGAATGTGCCTCTCGCAGGGCGCTGGGCTTGTTGAAGTTTAGGGTGACCAGAAAAGGAGAGCTGAAGGTCATTTTTGATAGTTAAAGAGAAGGAGTTACTGATTTTTGTAGAGGATGGTGGTAGTGTTGTACATGAGTGGAAGCACACAGAGAATGGCTTTTCCCCTCCTCCCATCCCCCCTATCAGTTCTCAGCCATGAACTGATACCTCATTTCAAGCTGCAAGGATATCTGTGGAATGACAGCTGAGGAAAAAAAAATGGAACTGACTTATTAGGGAAATGTTTCAAAGTTTTACAAAACAGTTGGAGAAACACAAGATTATTAGCTTTTGGTACAAAAGTTCCTGTATTGCTGTTTTATTGCCAATGGTTTCTTCTTCTGTTCTAGTTAGATGTTTAGACATGTACAGATTTTTCATTACGCTGCTATTTAATTACCTAGTACTGTGACACTTTTACATTTAAATCTTGGGGTTTTTTTAGGTGTTTGGGTTTTGTTGTGGTTTTGGGGGGTTTGTTTGGTTTGATTTTTTTAGTAAGTATCTCTAGTTGTTTCTAGGAATTTGAGTATTTAGTTCTCACCTGATGCTTAATTTCAGTCAACATGTTCCACTTTGCACTGTGGTGTCTTGGCTAGTCTGCAGGTTCAGAAATTAATCTGGAAGTTGACTGGCAGAGAGCTGCTGAAACAATACCCCCAGAATTAGTAAATAATTCCCTTGGTTATATAAGATAATGAAAGCAATGGAGAGTCTATATAGTGAAACTAATTGTTTCTTCAGTATGGTCTTCATAAGTCATAGAGATTTCTTCAGGTCTTCCATTCTGTTGTTGTCTTCTCCAGTATCCATAATTCTTTGCGATTTTCATAATATGCATTTTAAAAGAGGCACCCAGAAAGGCGTAGAGAAGAGGGTTCAGGCAGGTGTGAAACAAAGCTATGCTCTTGGTGACCTGGAGTGCAACGTCTATGGTTTTACTTGCATGACAGTCAGTAATCAACACGTAGATGGTATCTATGGCTCGCCAGAACTTAACAATGTTGTAAGGTAGCTGAGTAATAATGAAAGTAGCCACTACTGCCAGCAGAACCATGAAAGGTCTTGATTTTTTAGCGTTTGCAGATCTGAAGATTGCTCGAGCAGTAGCTGAATAGCAGATCAGCATTACTAGGAAAGGAAGCAGAAATTCCAGGATAATTTCCAGGATTTGAATGGTTGCTTTTAAGAGTGTTTCCATGTTCATTGGGAATACAGGAAGGCATTCATTCCTGTCATTATGTTTCTTGACTTGGTTAAATATCAGTTCGGGGATACAGAGGAAAATGGCAGACAGCCAGACACAGAGGCAGGTAATGCTACAGTGTTGACGAATTCTTCTATGACCCTGGGCTTCAGAAGTGGCCTTGTATCTGTCCACACTGATACAGGCCAGGAACAGCATGCTAGAGCTGAAATTCATGGTGTACAGAGAAGAAGCGAGCTTGCACATTGAGTTTCCAAGTTCCCATCCCTGCACTGCATTTGCAGCCCAAAAAGGGAGTGTAAAAAGCAAGAGCAAGTCAGCAATGGCTAGATGCATGATGTACACATCCGTCTTAGTCTTGGGTTTCTTGCAGTAGGCATAAATTGCGACCACTAACGAATTTCCAGCGACTCCAACGGTGAAAGCCAATGCATAGAACACAGGAAGGAATAATTTACTGAAATTCCTCACATCACTTTTTTCACAGAGAAGCTCGTATGTATGGTAATCTATAACAGAGTTGAGATCATCCTCCTCGTCCTCAATCCAGTAATCAGTTGAGTTATTCATATCCCAGCCCATGGCAAAGCTGCAAGACACAAAAAAAAAGCAGGGAGAGGGAACGCCAAAGAAGTAATACTGGCTTTAAGTTTTTAAAACTTGTTGAAACTTAAAATCCTTGCTCAGCGTTGCTTATACATCTCAAGTTTAAAGAAGTTGCATATAGAGAATACATTTGTAAGTAATCAGAGTAGAGCTAGACAGTGATGGAGGCAGAACAGACCGTCTCAAATTCTCACATGAAATGGGGTAACTGATACATCCATAGTAGTGAAACAGATTCAACTGAGATGTTTTCATTAGCCTCAGTGTTTGAGTTTGCAGGATGCTTGGAGTGCACCTCATTGGTTTCTATGTTTCGGTTGAGGAGACGTCATTGCTTAAACTGCTCTGACTCAGTTATGTTTGACAGTATTCCATTGCAAAATAAATTTGTCTTTGCCTTTATAGGGTTGAACTTACACCGTCCTCTTTACAGCCTCTGCAAAGCAAAGGAGTACCAGGTGAAGGCTGTAAATGCTGTTATAATAGAGTGGATAAGGAATACTAACAGGTTAAAGCTGAGAGGCAAGCAGTAGTATTCTGTGCCTACTATCATAATTTTGGCAAATTTGGGACATAAGTATAACACAGGGAGAATGTGCTTGCTTGTTTCTCAGGCACAGGTATATGTGCCCGTTACGTAAAGCACAGCAGTGGGGTCAGTTGCTGAAAAGCAGTGGAACGGGCTTAGTTTAGTCTCCATCGCACGCAGCGAGCCACGTGGATTTTCTTACAGAATCAAGTTGCTGCGGGTACGCTGCATCTTACAGCTGGACACTTCTCAGGATGTTAGGACAGAAAAGAATCTTATCACATACAAAAGTGCCCGCAACTACCCAAACAGCTCAGAAGCTCTGCTGTTTTTTCAAGTACTATCTCATGACAGATTTACTCCCTAAACACTAAGGCTGTATTCTCACGGCCAGCTTAGGGTTGAAGTTTGAGTGTTTGTATCTTCAGACTGTGTCTTAAGTAAGTCATGTCCTACAGTGTTTTCTTCTTTTCCTGTAATTGTGCTCATCATTGATTAATTTGCTGAAATTCTTTCTATGGTGAACTACAGTCCTACAGTGCCCTGTTTTCTTGAAATAAATGGGCTTAAGATTTCTTAACAACAGTAGCAAAAAGTAGCTGAGAATGAAAAACATATTCTCCTTTCTTATCGTCTGCAGTGTTTTGGAATTTGAGTCCAATGATACTGAAAGCAGATTCTTATCTGATCTTCTGCCCCAGAGCTTTTTCAAGCTTGAAAAACTCCAAATACCATTTCTAGTTTTTAGACAAGGGTTTAAATGCAGGGTTGCCAACCTTTATTAGAAACAGTATCTCTTAACATTTTTTTTAAATGTATTCTGTCTATCAGGAAAAATAAGCTACTGATTGATCTCATATTCAAGGGTGCAGACCAATTAAATAGAAAGAAATTAATATTTTTCTTTTTTTGCTTGATTTTTTTTTTCCGTGAATCTGCTATCTTAAATTTTTTCAAAAGTGTATTAGTTAGAAATTAACTATTTGGTTTGACTTCATCCTTAATGTCTGTGTTGCATCATTTTGTTAACATTTCAAAACACTTCCTGTTCAACTTTAAACAATGGTTGCTCTTATTTTAAATCTTGTAATCTGTCATTTACTATTGCCTAAATGAAGCATGCAGAATGGAAAGATACAGTAATTCTATTTATTAGCTCAGCAAGGGACGTCTGTTCTGTGCCTAACAAGCTGTGTTAGCAGGACTTTTCAGCAAGGGTAATCTTTTGCAGCTTTGTAGCTCTTTGAGGAGAGATTCAGACACCAGCAGCAAATGTATCTTCTTTTAATAGAAGAGAAACTGCTGCAGGGAGAGTTTAATCCACTTAGCCAAGATTAGAAGAAAATTAAAAGTTAAACTGAACAGATTCGGTTGTGATCTAAAACGCTTATTACAGAACCCATCTGGGAATGCTTAATCCAATTGGATCACTGGCAAATTTGCCTGAAAGCAAATCAATAAACATTTCAGTGCAAACTTCAGGAAGTCTGTGTATCACAAAGCGGTTTGGCTGTGACGAGGAATGCGCTCTGCTGCCTGATACGCTTTTGGCTGACCCGAGTTCTTGACAGAAACAAAGCTATCTAAAATCCAACAGTTGGTATTTCTCCCTTAAAAACACAGTTGTGTTTTGGCTAACGTACCTATCTGAATATGTCATTCCTGTTAATGTTTCTCAGGCACACGTATACATGCCCGTTACGTAAAGCAGAGCAGTCCCGTGGGAGTCAGTTGCTGAACAATGCTGAACAGGCTTAGTTTAGTCTTCATCCCACACAGCGAGCTGCCTTATGCCCACGTGGAATTTCTTACAGAACCAAACTGCTGTGGGTACACTGCATCTTACAGCTGGAGACTTCTCAGCGTGTTGTCCACAGAAAGGAATCTTACCACATACAAAAGTGCCCACGAGTACGCAAAGAGTTCAGAACTTTCCAAGTTCTGATTTCTAGGAAGCAAATAGACAGCTTTGCATGTTTTCTTGCAGAGTTATTCCAGCCTTCCATGTAGATACAAATTCAGTGTTTCTGTGTGTTTAAACTTGACATGGGATTGTCTGAATGCATATTGAATGAAGTTAATATCTTCAGTTTAAACTGATTTTTTTTCTTTAATTAATTAAGCAGTATTCTGTTCTTCTACTGAACAAATCTAATTTTAAGACTGGAAATAAGCATGTGCCTTTGTGAAATGATGCCTGTGTAAAGCCAACTTATCTAAGAGTAAATCCTAGCACTTCTGTATGTAAGAAAGATATCACACTTAGTATACAAAGCAGTAAATATTAAAATAAAACTAACCTTTTGTCAGCAGACTAGTAGCAGGTACTGCAAGTGAGATGTGCTTCAGTGAAATGATCTGAATTGGTCTGACACATTGCATTTTGTTTTCAAGCACCACACCCTCATCTGGAAGTCTGTTGCACTTTCATTTTGATTTGCCAGTTTCAAGGAAAAAATAAACAAAAATCCTGCTTTCCTGGAACCTCTTCTCGTGTTGAACACGTACGTTTCCTACATTCCTCCCTGTTCCAGCCAGAATGCGAGTGTTCTTTGGAAGGTCAAGACTCTTTTACTGTTTCACCATTGTTTGTTTTATTCCTGAAGGTCTGATTATATTTTTTTTACATAATTAAAAGGCTTTTATGAAATCACACATTTAAAATTTGAAAAGGAAAGAAAGAGAGGGAGATTTGTCTAGGGCAGAGTTATCTGCAGGGCATCACTGTATTCTTTCCTCGGGACACTACTGTACTTTTGATGGCTGCCTATACAAGGTTTTCAGGGATCCTTCTATCCCCTTTTAAAATAACTTTTTAGGGGATACAATAGAAAGATGAGTTTGCATTTTGTAAGACGGAGGATGTTGTTCTTTCAGTATGTGATACAGAACAAAACCAGGAAGATGATAGGGAAAAGATGTAAAAGTAAGTGGTAAATTGTCAACCAGGGTAGAATAGTCCTGCACCCTGGGGGAGAGTTCTCAGGGACTTGAACGTTACCAGTCAGACTCGTAATCGAGTGAGTGTTTGATAATATTTCTATGGAAACTGCAAGGCGGGCAGATACTGTAGAAGAAAAATTAAAAGATGCTATTCCATTCATGAGGTTTCTACTTGCAGTGTGCTGTCTGAATTATAAAGAGTCAATACTTTTACAGGAAAGGGAAGATGGAGAAGTTCTGCAGTTTACATGCAGACATTAGTATTTCTGCACTGAGACATGGACTTAACCTCTGCTAAGAATTCCTAAAATGACTGGATCTTGCTTAAATTTCCATATTTACAGCTTCAAATTGGTCTGTTGTGCAAGAGGAGCCTTTCATGATCTTCCAGAGCTTTTATTTTGAGTTATCCTGTATCCTGTAGCAGTGTAATGAGTTTCAGTAAGTGCAATATTGATGCCAAGCAAGAGAGAGAGAGATTGAGCAAACGAGAGGTCAGGTTTTACTTTTTGGCACACTGGCTAAATTGACACACCTGCCATGGCTGGATTAACCATCTGTCTGTGGTTCTGTTTTGGAATATGTTTTTCAAAATGGGCAGCTAAGAATGTAACAGGCAGATGTTTTCCACATGCTTCTAGCTTGATTTGCATTCACAACGAGAAGGAAAAACAAGTTGGGAAAAGAAGTGGAGTTTAAAGAAAGAGTGCTGCAATATTTGTGTGTATTTCAGCAATGTTTTCATCTTGAGTTATCGCAGCTCTTCACTGGTGTTCTTCACAGTGGCAGATAAGACATTTGGGCTGCTTCCAGCATGTCTGCTGCTCTCAAGTTGTGTCGTTGCTTAGAGGCCTGAGCTATATCTCTTCAAAATAAGTGAACCTCTCACTTCTGAATGGGCTTTGTCTCAATATGGTCCTTCATAAGATAGAGTAGTCAGGGTAGAACTGAGAAAGCTCCCAGGGAAGTATCTCCATGTGTTGCCTGCAGAAAAGACAGTTGTGTTACCAGTGCCTGAGAGGTCCTGGAGGCAGGTTGTAGGAAGGCAGTTCATGTAGATCCTGTGCTGTTTCTTACAGTGATTCAGCTTTTTGTAACTTTGCAGGGTGCAGGGAGGACAGAACCTTGCAGTCAGGGTACAGGAATAATGTCATGTGATACTAGATTTCAGTAGGGCCCTATAGGCTCAAAAATAGCAAAAACTATTTAATAAGAGCGAATGCCAAACGGCAATGGATCTCGTATAACTGAGAAGCGTTTATGGCTGTGTAAAAGTGGGATGAAGGTGAAATGTTGTTGAGAGCAGCTCTTCTCACTGGCTTCATTGGAGACTCTGAGCTCCAGCTGGGAATGACTAGCAGCCGCATTCAGCGGCAGGACTGCACGGTCCTTGCTGGTTAGCTGCAGAGCTCCAGTATTGTCTCTGTCTTTACTGGTTGTAGCCAGTTTGCTCGCAGCTACATTATAATCTTTACCATACGTGAACCAGATGCCCAGCAGTGTTGTCTGGAGAAGATGAGATAAAACTATGGAATACGTTGTGCTAGAGGATAGAAATTATTGCAGGCTCCTGGGGGGGATCCCTTTTTCTCCATTAGAAGATCCCCATATTAAAACAATCAATACCTTGCAGCTGTCCACCCTGCTCAGTCCAGTTTCTTCTTGCAGGATAGTCCAGAACATGCTTTTATCAGTGCCTTTCTAGGAAGCTGCCAAGTCTGTAACGTTACTACAGACCCCTGATCTTTAGCAGCGAGGCAACCCACCCGGCTCACCAGGGCAGCAGTCAGCATGGCACGAGTCAGAGGTATGCTGGACTTTAGAGTAGCAGATTATCTTGCCTTAGTCATCTTGGCCAAAATTTTGAAGACTGGACACTGAAAAATAGATAACTAGATTGCAAGAATTAAGTGCTATTGGCTTCTGAAACGAGGTTGTGATAGTTTGATGTGTGGGGGGGTGTTCTGGTGGCAGGGGAGGGGATTTGCTCCCTGTGCCACCAGATCTGAGTCCCATCCCCCCCGGGGGAGGTTGAGCCAAGGCGGCGCCTCTGCGAATTGCCCTATTTAAGTTGGGACAAAGGGGCGGGAAAGGGCTTTTTGCTCAGGAGCGAGGAGAGAGCAGGAGGGCGCTGCCCTCGCTCCCGGCTCCCGGCCGAGCGGCCGCTCGGGCCCGGGCCGGCGCCATGTGCTCAAGATGGCGCCGGGGAGCCGCATGGGGGGGCTCGGGAAGCGCCCCGCTCCCGGGGTGCCTGCCGGGCCGAGCTCCCCTAGAGAGGATTAATATCTAAGAGAAGACAACCACAACGACCGGGTCAGCAAAGATGGAGCAGGAGGAGGTGTGCTGGAGCTGAGGCTTCCCTTGCAAATCGGTGTGAGATGGCAGGCGGCCCCCCTGCAGCCAGGGTGTACTCGGCGGAGCAGCGACCCACTCGTGGCCTGTGGAGAAACCCACGTCGGGAAGGAGATGCCTGAGCCCAGGAGAGGTCGTGGAGCAGGGGATGCGCGACCAGGTACTGTTGATAATGGGGCATGGAATGCACGACGAGGTCATGGAGGCATCTGGAGACCGTGGGACGACCCACGCTAACGCGAGTGGCAGCAGCTCCCTAAGAGGCTGAGACTGGTAAAGCCCGAACTGGTGCGATCCATGGGGAGGATTGCAATCCTGCGGGCAGGACTTACTTTGGAAAAGTTTGGGGACTTTTTCTTTGTGAGTAGGGGATCCACCGAAGCAAGGGAAAAATGGTGTAAAGACTCCTCCTCCTTTAAGAAAGGAGCGGCAGTGAACAACATGGATGAACTGACCTGTACTCCCCCATTCCCTGTCTCCCTGCGCCGCTGGGGGGAAGGCAGAGCCAGGAACGAAAGGAAAATAGGGGGTGGGGAGGTGTTGTTTTAAGATCGGGCCTTGTTTTCTCTTTCTCCTCTCAAGTAACCGGTTTCGTTCCCCTTTTGTCTTTTGTTTAGTAACTGTTAATAAATTGTTTTTGTTTTTATGAAGAAAGCCTGAGTCATGTTTTGCCCGAGACCATGCTTGGTTAGTGGGTGCTCCTTTTCGGTTCTTGTCTCGACCCTCAGTCCAAAAAAAACCACGACAGAGGTTTATGGCAGCTTCTTTAACTGAAGCTTGTACTGTCCATATTTAGTTCTCTCCACCAGAAAGAACCTGTGTAAGCTGATTGTGAGAAGGTCAGTAATCTTAAGCATATTACACCCCCAGTAGCAAAGATTAGGCTTCTAATAGGATTGTGATCAACCCTCTAAGCACATTTTAAAATGTTGTTGCCTTTGCCTATGTGGGTGCAATGGAGAGTTAAAAAACGTAACATTAAACGTAACGTTAAACTTGCGATGTTTCCCAATGTAGCAACAAAGTATTTTAAAAGTTTTGGACAGGTTGTGCAGACATATATGTGAAAAAGCTTATTTAAAAGCTTATCAATATGGAAATATGCTTAAAACTGACCTTCTAAAATCTCTGTTCTTTCAATCGAGAGTTTCTTGCAAAACTACTTCTAACTCCTGCCAAAATGACAGGCTTCTCTGACTCTTCCTTCCATCCTCCAGCAGCTTCTTTGAGTTCTGTAAGTAATGTAAAAATGCTATTTAGAAATGAGGGATTTATTCCATCCAGGCAGGTCTGCATTTCTTCCAAAGCACTGGAGTCTTTCATTCCATTAGACCAGAACTACTTTCTGGCATTTATGGGTCAAAGTTGCATGAAATTTGTTTTGGGTTTCCAGAACTTCAAACTCTAAGGAGTAGAAAGGCCAGGAATCTGCCTGCCTTTGCTGTGTTCTGATAGGAAAAAGTACATATCAAACAGAGGTATTCGTTTGCCTTCCAGAAACTTGTACTAATGATTTAGAACGTCTAACCAGATGTCTAGTTCTCAGTGAACTCCTCACTAAGTTCAATATGAAAGCTTCTTCTGGTTTTTTTTTGTTGTGTTTTTTTTTCATATAACTTGATGACATTTGCCTTTTTTTGAAGCAGGGATATGACTTGAAGATTGTTTACAAAACAGTTTTTGTAGAGATTCCAGAAAGTCAAAATATCTTTTGTTGTAAACCTCACGCCAAGCTAAACGTGGCTTAGAAAATACCACTTGTGCAATTCTTTACCTTCTGTGGAAAAGGAGGAGCACCAAATACCTCTTAAGAGGAGTATAGCATTTCTCTTTGCAGCGTGGTACATTGCAAAGCATATCTTGTGTTATTTTGGAGCTGGTCACCCGCTTGTTGCAGTTGCCTGAATGAGCCAGCTGTTTGAGATCTGCCTTTTTGTTTTACTGAGCTGATTTAGGGCCCCTCGCTACAAGAAAGACATTGAGGTGCTGGAGTGTATCCAAAGAAGGGCCACAAAGCTGGTGAGGGGTCTAGAGCACAAGTCTTAGGAGGAGCAGCTGAGGGGACTGGGATTGTTTAGCCTGGAGAAAAGGAGGTTCAGGGGAGACCTTATTGCTCTCAACAACTATGTGAAAGGAGGTTGTAGTGAGGTGGATGTTGGTCTCTTCTCCCAAGTAACAAGCGATAAGACAAGAGGAAATGGCCTCCAGTTGTGTCAGGGAGGTTTAGATGGGATATTGGGAAACAATTCTTCACCGAAAGGGTTGTCAAGCATTGGAACAGGCTGCCCAGGGAAATGGTTGAGTCCCCATCTCTGGAGGTATTTAAAAGACATGTAGATGTGGTGCCTGGGGACATGGATTAATGGTGGACTTAGCAGTGTTAGCTTAATGGTTGGACTCGATGATCTCCAAGGTCTTTTCCGACCTAAAAAACTCTAGGATTCTGAGATTCTCTTACTCCCTAGATTTTCACTCAGATGTTTTAGCTTGTTAGCATCGTACAGCTCAGGGGCCACAAATATAACCCAGCTTTAAAAACAATGTATTGAATAGCATATTGCAAAAGAGGAAAGTAAACAGCCAGCAGTCTGGCCCTCAAAACAGACATTGTTTATCAGAACGAAGTAAATCTCATCGCACTTCCTGGCCATCACAGTGGCTGTTCTTAGGAGGAAGTAGCTCAGCTCAAAGGCAAGTGGTTGTATTGTTTAGACCAGAGGTTCCCAAACCTTGTAATAACAACTGCCAGAGAAGTTAAAAAGTCATCTTTGTTTCTGACCTCAAAGCAAACCATGTTGGTACAGATCAGATCTCTGTGAAGCTTGTCATCTGCATTGAGATAGCAATAAAAAATTTACTGATTGTTACATACGTCAGGTATAATCCTGGCCCCTTTTCCCTGGCTTCATTGTCTGTGTGAGACTTAGGAATGAGAGCATGCTTTGGTACCAAGAAACCTTTAAAGAAAAAGGTAGTGAGGATTAAGGCTCTTAGAAATAAGATGCCGTTTTAATTAACAGTAGGATCTTCATTAGGACTTGTAGGATTAAAATGCAAGGTTTACGCTACAAACACTCATCTCAAATATGTTGTCAATGGCTTGAAATGCTTGCGGATTATTTTCAGGTAACGATTTCCACTCAGATCTTTCTTTGAAGTGCAAACTAAAATCACTTGCGTAAAGGGGGAAAAAACTTTCATTCCACAGAAGTTAAGTTAAGTAGTAGCAAACTCACCCTAGTAACCCTCTGATGGGCTTATATGCATAATTTGGTTATAACGTGATCGACATTTCATTCCGACGTAGATCTGCCTTGATAATTTTAAGTTCTACTTTTGAAATGGCAGGTTCTCACCTGGAGACGTGCTTTTGTATTATTTCTTTGCTTATTTGTAACAGAGACAGCAGTAATTAGATTCCATTTCAAGTACCTTCTTGCTCGCTTTTCATGGGAATAAGTGATGGAGCTGGATCCTGGAGGCTTTGGAGGCTTTCCATTGTTCCCCTCCCCACAAGTCAACTCCCTTTTGCATGTTGAGCAATAAGATGTATTTTGTTTCATTCTGATTACTCAGAGAATAAACACAGTAGATTGCATGCTTTTGCTCCTGTATCATGAAAGAAAGGGAGTAAGATTTATCCTCATGAAACTTTGTTTGATTCTATGTTTAGATTTTTTATATTGAAAACTATTTTTGTATTTGTGACTTTTGCAAGGTGCTGGAAACCCGAATTGCAAAGTTGCAATTGTAATGGGCAAAACCAAAACCTCCTCAGCATCCAGGTAAGGATTCCTAGGAGATTCAAAGAGTGACCTAAAACTTCTTTCCTGGAGGAGTCACTGCTTGCAAAAATTTTGTTAAGTGAAATACCATTAATTGCCTTGATCAGCTGCATGTGCTTGTGAATTACAGGGGAGTTTTAGCACCTGTGCATGCGTCTGTTCAGAGAAAAAAGGTGCTGACCAAGCTCCTGTTTGGCTGGCAGCTGCTGATGACAGAAGCCTCCCAACCTTTTTGCTGTCACCAGCTTGCATCCCATGCTCCCCCACTCCATGGCACTAGCTCTAGTGTTCCTGCAACTGTGATGAATTGCATCAGGAAATTTTTTGAGGTTCACTTCTGTCGGAGTCATATTAGTTTTAGTCTGCATCGGTTGTTCAACCAATGACTATTTCTGGCTTACAGTTTATTTCATAGGTATAGTATATAAACCAATGAGTAAGAATTGTTTGCTTAAATGATAATAAAACCAAAAATTTCAGAGCTTCCCTGAACAGAAGAAGTACAAGTGACACATCAGAGACCTGAAGTTATCTACTAAGTTTTTCACAAACTTATCCGCACATCTTTAATCAGAGCTACTTATTCCATTCCTATATGTGTAAATATAATACTTCCCTCTTCTTGTTTAAAGAAATATGTTGTTCAGCTCTTCTTTCCAAACTAAAATTGCCTTGCACAAAAACTTACGCAAGCGATGAATAAAATGCTTCGTGACTGATTCCATTAAAATCACACAGCTTGTAATACAGAAGAACTGGAACGTTTGTATCACGAAGTTGGATTTTAGCCCAAATTCCACTGATAAGTATCTTAAGTTTCTAGATTTGGCGAGGTTCCATGAGAAGTAAACAGTAACTTGCTTACAGCCTACAGGATGGTTTGTCCAGCAGCTCCACGGACAGTGGTATCTGTTGAGCTCTTCGAAGCTGAACAGACGTTCATGGGTGGGATTATGCAGAACTGCACTTGATAGAACCAGAGACTGAATTCAGGGACCCGGGATGTCGCCTCCAGTTCTGTGTGACTACTGACTGACCTTAAGTATCCTGAAGGAATTTAAACATGGGGATTTTTTTTCATAAACTACAGGCAAGCCACGATGATGATGATAAACGTATTTTAAGAACAAAAAAGAAATGTGGAGCTGGGGGAGGAAACGGGCTGGGTGATAGAGGAGTACTTGCACAGGAGTGACAGAAGTAGTAGTTTTTCAGTTGTGGTGCATTAGATGCCACTAGTACGTTTTCGTCTGTGGACTGGTGGTTCAGGGAGTGTTGACGGATGCACACCGCGCTGCATGCAGGCAGGATGGCTGCAATCAGTATAGGTAAATCTCAACACTGGCTTTATACAGGTGCTTAATTGAGGATAGAAAATAAAGTCAGTGGAGGGAGGGGACAGAAGGGAGGCTCAAAATTAATTGTAACTTGTGCATTTTTTTCTTGATCAGGTACAAGCAGCACAGTATGATCATTGTTCCCATGGACACTCCAGGGCTGAAGCTGATAAGACCCATCTCAGTGTTTGGCTACCTGGGTAGGTGATAATATTTATCATCTATATGTGTATTAATTTGTTAGCAGTCTCAGAAGCTGTAGTAATACTATTAAATACTGTATATGAAATAAATCAGTAAAATGCATATATAGAAAAGAGTTAGGAATTGAAGGCCTGTATTTTTATCCTCCTTCGTTTTTACCCTGCTGTTGGGTTTTCTCTGCCTCTGTAGATGAGATCCATGGGGGACATTTTGAGATACACTTTAATGATGTGCGAGTACCTGCCTCCAATATAATACTGGGTGAGTTTCAGTATTAATCCCTTTTTAATACATACAGCAATGAACCAAGTCTTATGAAATGGTGGTTTATTTTATGAATCACCAGCAGTTGTTGTCAACAGCTATGGTCATTGAGCCAGGGCCTCAAACGCGTGTAAGGAGGAGCCCACTCTTCCTTTAGCAGCCTACCTGCTGCTTGAATGCAACTTGCTTGGAGCAGAAAGGCGAAGGAAGCAGAGCAGCTGTAGCTGCAAAAATCACTTCCCTGAAGTAGAGCAAAGGAGAAACTGGCAGTGGCATTCTTTCCCCAAAACCAGTTGTCATAGACTTCACTGACTTTTAAAAGAGCATTCTGCTGTAGTCCATGGCCATCCAAGCCTGGGTGCCTACAGACTTAGCAGAACTGGAAAAAAAAAAAAAAGGAGCAGGCCAGCTCCCTGCAGAAGGTCACAGAGAACTCTGCTCTACTTCACTCACTTGCTATAAATCCTGATTTCTTCTGCTTCCTCTCTGTTATTTTTATTTTGCTGAAAGAGCTTGCTTTCTTGAGTAGCACTAGGACCTGGAAACCTGAAAGTCTTCCCCCAGATTCTCATACTAAATCTCATAGATGTATTTTTCAATCTGAGATTAACACTTAAATCAGGTAAATCGAACCCTCTGAGAAACCATCTTGTAGTATGTTTTCTGCTGCAAGTATTATTGACTGTGTATCACTATAGATCTAGTTGGAGTAAACAAGCAACAGTTCTGCAAAATAAACTTTTAAGCAGCTTGCTTCTAGCTCCAGTAGTATGAGGCCACTTGTGCTCAGAGCCATGGATCATTTCAAGAGGAAATCAAGAAGTCTGCATGTGCCTGTTTTTCTTTCCAACCAGGTGAGGGCAGGGGGTTTGAGATAGCTCAAGGTCGGCTTGGGCCAGGCCGTATTCACCACTGCATGAGGTCCCTTGGTGCAGCTGAAACTGCTTTACAGATCATGTGCCAGCGTGCAGGACAGAGAGAGACTTTCGGGAAGAAACTGTATCACCACGTAAGCATGTTCCCTCTTTGTCTCAATTCCCATGCTCCAGCCATCGCCCTTTGTGTTGCCCACTCAGAACCTTGTGACTCTAATAACAGATGTGCCCTAACCTTGAATTCCTGTTCATAATGCCTCAGGAGGCAAGGGAAAAACCACAGTGCGAGGCTCCCATTTTTCACTATAACCTATGGGATTGATTTTTTTTCTTTGCACTGAGTTGGATATCCTTTGCTGGATTTGAATACAGATTTTGTCACCGTGGCTTTCCCTCATGGTTTTGATCAGTTTGGACAAGTATTTTTTTCAGGCCTACTACAGCTTCTGTTTCTGTAGTTCCAGTCTGAATTCACTATTTTTGTGTATCAAATTTGTCACCTAGACATCTCCATTTGTGATCACTAGACACTCAAGGGTCTAAATTTGACTAAAAATTTTATTTCTCTAATCAATTACTTGTACTTACTTATGAAAGTACAGACCAAACCAAGGCCAGAGTGGGATTTTTGATCCTATATTGCTCTGGAATTGAAGTATTGTTTCGTGAAAGAGAGCTCGCTAGAATAATAAAAAGATGACAGTCTGCTTTTTATAGGAACCATCAGGATGCAGTAGTTGGCCTATCACATTTCATGCATTCCTCAGTCTTATCCAACAGATAGGGTGACTTTATTGGAAAAAACAAGCAAAGGCAATGGAAAGAGGAAACTGAATTAGTGTCTGGCACAGGTTATAGAAAATTGTACAGCTCCAGAAGGAATAATCTTACATATCCCTTTTTCCAGTCATGTCATTGCCAAACTTCCATTCGTGACCACAACCTAAAACTAATGCGTTGAAAGAGGAGCACTCTATTTCTCAGAAGCTCGTTAAGGTAAAGCTGATGTTTGATGAAGCCACAGGCAAGACCTGGGGGTCCACAGGTCCCACAGCTTTGGGACAGCTAAGGAAGAGGTGAAGCTGTTGGCTGCCTTGCATAACAAGCTGACCGTCACCACTGCCCACCAGCCCTGGGAGCTGTCAGGAGAAGAGGTCTCTGAACACCTCCACCTGGGTTCAGATCACCTTTGCTGTCCTGAGCTACGCCAAACCCCCAGACTTTGTATTGAAGCTCATATTTTGAGCTCATTATTTGCTCATGCCTCCTGGGGCGTCCACACTCCAGGCAGCAGTGTGTGCCCAAGGCTGTCTCAGGCTCCAAGAGAGCTGTTGCACAGACAAGCATCACATGCACTTTTTTTTGTACTGTGGTATGTTGGCTGCAGAGGGGAATTAGCCAAGAGAAGGAAGGAAGGGTTGCCAAGGCAGTAACTTTGTTTGGATCAAGAAAGCTACTAATTTATCAGTAGTGTGATCCAACAGATGCATCAGGCACCACCCTGCAGCTGTTCGCCTGGGTGTGTAACACACCACCAGCAGTAGCTTAAGCAAAACAGAACCCATTCCTCTCCTCTTTCATCCCCTAGTTTTTGTATGCAGGGCATGTTACACAGAGAAATGACCACACATCCTGGTAGCAGGTAAAGGAAAACAGGGAGTAAAAAGCAGGCTTTCAAGGGATTTCAGGAAAATGGATAGCAGGCAGTGGGTCTGACCAGGAAATTAGTGTGCCAGAATCTGGAGTTTTTCCCCTTCATCTTCTTTCCTGCCAGGAAAAGAACTCTCTGTCTCTAGTATTGCTGTCAGTCAAGTGTTTTCTTTCTTTTCTCCTCAGTTAGATGACCTGCCTCAAACTACCTTCAGTTTGCAGAAGGGTGTCTCTGACTGAACATGGACATGCTGAGAAATAAGGGCACCCTCCTTGGGGCAGGTTTACCCAGACTCACTTGGAGGCATTAACTGACTTCCTGCTTGTTGGCTTTCGTTTCTACAGGAAGTTGTTGCCCACTGGATTGCTGAATGCCGCCTCAGCGTAGAACAGGCTCGACTGCTTACGCTAAAAACAGCCAGAAAGATCGACATGGTGGGCAACAGAAAAGCAAGAAAAGAGGTGAAATTTTCTTTGCCAGCCGTAGGCTAGGGCTTTGTGCATTCAGATCATGGAAATGTAAGCTAAAACATACTGCTAAAAGTTGTCTGTCCAATGGTAGAGCACAACTTCACAAGGAAAATAGACACCTTTAAAAAGTGCATTTGATTGTCATGAGATTGGAAAGTATTCTCAGTTAAAAACTTTGAAATCAATCTGATAAAGTATTTAAAAATTAAAGTTAAGTCATTGGATTCAACACAATGAGAGAGTTTTGAGTCTGTCTCTCTTGGAAACAGTTTCACCTTACCCAGGGAACAGGAGCAGCAGAGCTCTTCTCTGATCCAAAGGGGGAGGAATGTCCTGTGAGATACCAACCTGCAGCAGAACTGTTAGATAAACATTTTTCAGTTGCTTATGAAACTATTGCTGATAACATGAATTCTCTTCTAACTGCAGATAGCCATGACCAAAGTGGTTGTCCCTCGAGCTGTGCTTAAAGTGATTGACTGTGCAATCCAAGTGTGTGGTGGAGCCGGAGTCTCCCAGGATTTTCCTTTGGCTTCCATGTGAGTAAGACAGACTGAGCTGTGGATTCGAAGCATGCCATTTAGGATAATTTTGTAACACCCGGTACATGCTGTTTCACCTCAGGTAGCCTGAAATAATGGTCCATATGCCTTTCAGCTATGTAACTTAATGCAGTTGCTTTTATAATTCAATTCCAAGGCAATTGCATTGTTTTACCCTTACAAAAAAAAAAAAGCTGGCACTGGACCTAAAATAGTTCTTAACAGCAGCACAGAGGATTTGTTTCTAAAGCTCAGTCTGATCCCTCACCACCTTGGGGAGAAGCAAGCATTCAGAATGTCCAGCCCACACCCCTCAATCCTGTCAGGACAATTCTGCTGCAGTGTCTCCTGTGCGATAGATCTTTTTGAAAAGACTATTATTAAAAGGAGAGCTGTGGCAAAAACAGCGCTGACGGCTGCTGCTCTCAGCCTGCCTTGCTGCCACAGCAGGATGAGAGATCTGCTCTAATTCAGCGCTTCTGACACAGGTTTGCCTACACACGGACCCTGCGCCTGGCAGACGGGCCCGATGAAGTTCATCTCTCAACAATTGCAAGGTGGGAACTGCTTGACCAGTCAAAGCAGCTAACTGCAAAAATCTAATGTCAGCGTAACACAATCTCAAAGGGATGGAAGATTTAGGAAAGATTTTCTTCAGTGCAGCAGTACTTAAGGTAAAACTGGATGAATACAAAAATTTGATTCTAGCTTGAAGCAATACAGATTCTGCCTTTACTTGTCATAATTGCATTTCATAATGCGACACTTGCTTTTAAAAGTTTGCAGAATGCTATATAAGTACCAGAGTTTGTCTGGGTTCTTTGTAACACTAAATAAAATCTATTTTCTAACAGGCCTAAGGTGCTTTATTTGCTCTGAGCCAAAGCCTTCTTTATCCTTTTATTGTAGGCAAAGCAGTTTTGACTCAGCAGCTTCACCCAATTTAGTTTACTGCAAGCTAAGATAGACTTTTAATTATTGATTAAATGACAAATATTTGGAGTAATGCCTCTCTATTCCCTTTCCAAAGCTCAGCTTCAGTCTAACCTCCTCTCCTCCCCAGCTTCCTGCTCTTGGGTGCCCTCCTTTTCACTAATACTACACTCACTCCTTCCCCCACCTGCCCTCACAGAGGCTTGGGGCAGCACAGGAGGCTGGGGTCAGTGTGTAGCAGTTTCTCTGCTGCTCCTTGCTTCTTACTCCTCTGCTTTGTTTCTCCAAATGCCTCTCCCCACATTTTTCCATAGAGGTGCCCCTTTTGTCTTTTCTTGCATCTTTACTTCTGTGTATCCTCACAAGCCGTCTCCTGGTTCCAGCTGCTCCCACCCTTTATTTAGTATGTCTGAGCATAGGGTGGCACCTTCCCCTCTGAGGAGCTGAAGTTTTGGCTGAAACCAGCAGTGACTGGCACAGGGCAGTTCATGGCCTCCTCTGTGGCCAAAACAGGTTCTGCCATTTATGCCAAATACACAAAGGTCAGAGTGTCTCAGCTCTACTTCTGTAACAATCCTCTTTGACATCCGTTACTCACAAGAGAACTTGTTCATACAGTAACAGAACTAGGCAGATCACTGTTTATTATTTCCGTCCATTTTAGCTTCCTCTTGCCTCCTGCCAAGAATGTTTCCTAGGAAGTTGAGAATGTCAGCAAGTCAGAGTGACTGAAGTGCATTTCAAACACAAAACAATCTGCTTTGTACCACTGCCTGTGGTTTAGGAGTTCTGCTCCAGGCTATCAAAACCTGCACAATGTGCTTTTCCAAGCAAGAATGCCCAGGAACCCTGTTTAGCTACACTCAAATTAAGGTCTCCGACTGCCCTCGTTTCCCACATCTTCAAAGAACATCTACGTAAGAACACCACCTTTATCTCATTAACAAGGCTCTTAATTCCCTTTATTTTAAAATTTTATGTACATATGAATGATCTGTATAATGTACACTCAATATAGAAAGTTTTTATATACTGGATAACGTATAGAACATTTCACAATTACACTAATTTCTTACATAACATGTCAACTTTAAGGGTTTTTTTTGCTGAAGCTTTGTCAATTTGGTCAAGCCAGTTATACATATGAATGTCTAATGCTGTTTGATCTCAGGAAGAAGATAATGTTAATGATTAAGGACATCAGTGAACTGGTGCCAGGACAAACCCTTTGCAAGTCATGTTTAATGGGAGTGATCACATCAGACTGGGGAAGAAGGGATGCCCCTGTAGGGGAGGTTGGTGAGGTCAAAGTGATTTTAGCCCAATTCCTCTAGACTGTAGCTCAACTCCAGTCATGCTAATTCATAAAATATAAAAACTAGGAAAGTTTGATTCACAGTCTTGTAAACAAATATAAAGGAACAAAATGTGCTTACGTACAACAAGGAAAAATGCTTGTGTACCCATTTCAGCTGATCCACAGAGTGCTTTCTTGTGTTACAGTGTGATAGTTAGAATCACTGACTTTTTCCTAAAAAAAAAAAATCCCAAACAGTCATAGAAAAAGGAATAACACTGTCATTAAATGCTTGGAAAGGCAGTAAGTTCACTTCAATGTGTTGGAGGAAAGTGCTGCTCCTCATCACTGGCCAGTCTGCCTCTCTGTCTCTTTCAGAAGGATTTCCAGTCCTTAGCTGACATCTCCCACTTCGTTGTCTACCGGGGGTGGTACATTGGGCATTACAGATGATGTCGTCCCTGCAGTAAGGTAACCAGCAACTCCAGGGCCTTTTGGAAAGAAAACAGAACATTGGCGATTAGTTTTGAGTCTAAAGAGCAACTGAAGAGCTTTATGCCCTCTGCTAACACTCAAATGCATCATCCAAGTCAACCAGACACTTCAAACAAGAACATTTAAGAGTTAATCACTTAGATTCTCTGGAATCTAGGAACACTAGGAATTAAGGCATCTTAGTCCACTAAGTGGATTAGCTTGTGGAGACCACTCTTGGACTTGCTCAGCATTTTTATTCTGATGTGCCAAGTAAGTTACAAGAACCACCCCAACCACCAGCACTTTCCATCTAGCCTTCTGCCATGAAGTGGCAGTGAAGGGGGAGTGGCCTTCCTTTGCTAAGGAAAGGACCTGCTGCAGAAGTGAAGCAAGTTCAGGCATGCGTTCCACAACTGGGCTCCACAGCTGTGCTTTCAGTGTCGCCAAGTTTTTCCCAGCCACACATTTAAAGGAAGCTCAGCGTGCTGCCCCGTGAACAAGCAGAACCCTTATGCCTGTGTAGGCAGCTCTTTGTGCCTTCAGTCAGAAAAAGCAACAGCGTCCTTGGGATACACAAACTCCGTACTGGAGACAGAGAACTGCGTACCATTAATAAATCTGGGTCCGTTACTATGGGGCAGTGCACTCTGCACTGCAGACAAAGTCCCTCTCCTTCAAAGCCTGGCGTTTAAGTTTAGTCATATAGAAACTTCCAACAAATGCAATGAAGCAGCTCACACTGCAGCACGAGTTTTTAACAGCAACTCTTATCAGATAATAATGATTGCAGAAAACTGCCAATCTTCAACATCTTCCTGCATCACAGTCATCAACTTGGTATTGGACCTTCAGCCTACACTGCTAGTCTTCAACATGTTAAAATCCTGTTGGGTCCTTAAACCCCTCTTAAGCCATCCTCACTAAGTTCTCCTAAATTTACTACCTCTTCATGCCCCACCCTTCCTTCTCACACTACAGCCTGGAGCCAGAACGTCAGAGCATGGTTTGTGTCCCCTCACACACAGTGCCACACTACTACTGCAAGTAGGAGGGCAAAGCCAGCAGTGCCTTCGGTAAAAAAAGCTGCCTGGCTTCAGCAGGGGGTTCCTCTTTGCCAGCCCCTGGGCAGCACCTGCCAAGAGCCAGACCCACCTTCACACATCCCAGGGCAAAAATTCTACTAGTTCTCTTGTCCCTCAAACTTTTCTATTATGGAAGATTCCTAACACACTTCAGAAGTTTATAGTTCATCTGTAGTACCCAGCAAGTACCAGCCCCTGCAGCAGTTAGTTTTCTGCTCCTGCGTGCTTGAAGGCAGCAAGTTTCCCGGCGTTTTGCAGTTTGGGACCACACATTTGTCACAGTTCTATCACATGCATCTACCACTCGGAATGCAGCAAGTGCAGCGCGCATTTTGCAAGATGGTATCTACCTGCTTTAGAGAGCTACACAGAAGTTAGCAAGCTGCCTGGCAGAGCAGATCTAAAGCCCACTTCTCAGGTGAAGGGGACTGCTGCCAGTTAGAAGGGAAGGAGAAGAGACACCTGGGGGAAGAGAAATAAGCAAGGGAAGTTTCAAGGGAAGTGCAAACAGCAAAGCAATTTGAAGCGAGAAAGAAGGCAGAACACAAGATAAGGCAGGTTAAAATTAAAGCTTGTAGTTTGGTTTCCATCTATACTTTGCATTTGTACAGCATCTTCATTTCACATTTGCAAGCACTTAAACATTAGACAATTTAAATGCAGCACAGGCCTTAAGGCAACTGGATAGCTGTACTGCCCCGTCTTAAGCCTCACCATATCTCATAGTTGCAGTTCTTAGCCAGTAATCAGCCAGCATTTACTTCATATTTCTGATTTATGGTATTTATGAAATACCAAGGAAATTCTGTACCAACTGAATCAAGTGTTCTAGTGTTCTATGTCAAAATGGCATTAAATGGTGCAAAACCAGAAAACTCTTGTTCAGAGCTAAGGCCTCGAGTCTTTCCTACATGGAAAAACGCATCACGTGTTGCAATATACCCACTCTCAAAATACTAAGCATCTGCTTCTAGAATGTCTAATTCCTGACTTGAAAGGCTCTTGCTTCATCGTCTCAAAATACATGCTAGTATCTTGCAAGAAAAACTTCCCTGTCTATATGGCCATCTGATTCATACCTCATTAATTCAGTAATGCTCAAAAGCTTCACCAAGATTCCTATACTGGGTTAGATGAGAAAGGTCCATGCAGTTCATGGAAGCATTCATATTGACTTGTCACAAAGGACCTTAAAACCTTACCCAGGAGGCTGCACTTGTAAGACTAAACGATCACTCAGCCGATCGCTATGGAGGAGTCAGAAGTCTGCATGATGTGCTGCGTTAGACAAAGTTTGCTACAGTGTCATTACATAAAATATTTTCAGATACAGCAAGTAATCTGTGATAGCGAAGTTTCGGACTGTGAGTCATTAAAGATGTGTGCACAGAGGCGGAGGAAGAACCAGAATTTGATTTGCTATGGTGTAACTGTTCTAGGATTATGCCCGCACCACGCTGTTACCAGCAATGCAGTTCCCATCAGTTGCGATTCTTTGTGCGCGCACGGCACACAGCATGCAGAGCTGGAATGCTCTTCTACACTGCTAGGGGGACTGAGGTGGCACCCCGGGGTGCCATTTCAGTCTTGGTGGCCCCGGATGGGGACTCACTCAGGGTGCACTGCAGGTGCGTTCAGATGTATGCCCAGGCTCCGAGTACAGGCACAAGGCCATTCCCTCCAGAGAAGGGCCCTGCCGGGGCACTGAGTCTGACTGCCACATGGCCTCACGCTCTGAGCTGTTAACAGTCAAACTGTTCCAATACTACAACTTCATGCCTGACACTAAAGCAGCGTAAGTCGCACGGCACAATTAATACAAACAGTCTAAGTGATTTTGAAGAAAGCTTATTCCTCCCTCCAACCTTGGAAAGCAACTTGTTTTCCAACTAAAGTAGACTGATCCTGAGAAAGCATGGAAAGTCACTGTCATTCATGAGGTTTGATAACATCTCTGCTTTATTGCTACAGGGCACTTGCCAGTGCCCAGATTCCATCGCTTTGATATTTTAGAAGTAGGTACAGCAAAGACTATCCAGAGAAACACATTCTCAACCACAAAAAAGTTTGGCTTGTGGTGTTTTTAAAACTTACTGTATTTGTACAGCATTAAATGTTCTGGCCACATGATGGCACTAGATCCTGAGGATAAACAGTATCTCCAGAGTCAAGTCTGACAATTAAGTAACAGTTCAGCATGATTCAGGACATAAGTAGGAAAGGGGTGCTAACCTGTGAGGTATCCTGCTGTTTGGGTCTCAGAAATGAACAAGTCATGTTTCTGATCCTTGAAGGCACTCCACACAGAAGAACGAGACAGAATTTCATTTACCTACAGTATTTGAAGAGATTAACAGTGAGCAACCAAACCATTCTGAAGAGATTACCAAATACCATGAAGTAGTTTAGGCTATGATACAGAACCATACATTTCCAAGGACACTGTAGCAACTCGCTTTTCCACTTGGAATTGTGCAGCTGAAAACATAATGGAGAAGGCTCATAAAGAAGTCATTTAGTAGCTCGACTTTCTCCCTCATTCCGCAGGTAGGCGACAAGGAAAAGCAACCCTGCAAGCAGCTGATTGCCATGCATCTAGAGCTTAGGAAGAATAGGATTTCTCCTGTACTATAGCAAACTAGGGCCAACGTGGAGGAAAGACCTATCCCCTGTTTCCCTCCTCTTGAGAAAGCTTCCAACACATGGGTAAGAGAACAGCACCAAGAACTAGCACAGTTACTGGGACAAAGTTTACCACCTTGATCATACATCCCTAACACTGCTGTCTACAACAGTATTCATCAAAGAAACAGAAAAGCAATTTACGTTTCTAAGAGAAGTCCTGAAGAGTTGTCAGTAGAAGCCTGCTAGCTTACAGAACATTTCTGCACTTGGGATTTGTGGTTTGTTAGTGCTCCTCACATGCACTGAACCAATGACTTCTCCACAAGAAAGACAGAGACATTCCAAGCCATAATGATAGTAGTTTGTAGTTACATGATATTCACATTTTAAGCAGAATGAGGCACATAATGGCCATAAGATTAAATAAGGGATGTTCAGGGTTTGATCTTCCAAGTGTACAGAGCCCAGTGAAGGACTTGTCAGTACGTACCTGTTCTCCATACTGCAGGCTGCGAGACATGGATTTCAGGGTTTTAACGATCTGAGCTTTTGTCGCAGATGGGCTTTCCAGGTTCTCAAGACCAATACCTTCAAGCAGCTTTAGAAGGTAAGGGACCAAATCTGCTTTCAAAGCCTGCGAACATACCCAAATGAGTTGTCTTAACATGGACCAGGAAGTTCCATACAGGTGTTTTACACTACGAGCATTAGTGTGAACCAAAAGTGCCAACAGCTATTACTAAGGATGTTTAGGCTAGCCACGTTTTCCCGAGCTGTATAAATACACACAAGAGACAGCAAAGATGCTGTCCAGCAGTTCTGCTCTGTTTAGCTGTGACCTTGGCTGAATTAGCTGGCATTCCTACTTTACGCTTTCTCAGCAGACACAAGCCAACACTAGCCTATGCATTAAGCCTCAATTCTCAGGTAATATCCTTGAGCAGGTCTGCGTTTTGGATAAAGGACTGACTTCTGACTTCTCCAGCATGAAAAGCACATTAGTTAGATGGATTCTGGGAAGCCTCCAGTACAGTTGAACGGTACTTCTGTTCTGATGAACAGTTTAGATACGCAAATATAAAAATATCACATTTTTACAGTCTGAGAATGTAGTACTTACTTGGGCTACTAAATCATTTTGTTCCTTCTGAAACATCCGATTAAGTGCTTCACAGGCTACACCAACTATATCCGACCTCTTTTTCATTCCATTCATGAGAGGGCTAATGGTCTCCAGTGATGCCATTGCTCGAACACAAAGCTATAAAGAGACACAAACATCCAGAGCACTTTACTCTATGCTAAGCTTGATGGTTATGGCAGACACGGTCAGCCAACACCATAAATTTCTCAGTGTCTTTAATCTATCAGTTCCCCACTAATTAGATGTAAGTCCCCGCTCTGCTGGCACACAGCATTTATAGTTAGAATAACGGCCTTCTAGGAACACTACTGAACAATACAAACAACTCCAGTTATGCTTTCTTCTCCCCTTGAGCACTTAAGTGATTCAGTACCTCGTTGTCAGACAATATGTGCACGACACGAATGGCACTTTTAGGAATGGCATTGTTCTTGTGGTTCATAGCTTGGATTATCTTGTGAAGATGACCAAGTGGAGGAACTTGATCAGCTAGCTGCGGCTGGGCACTGAACAGGCACACAGTTGCTGTAGTAATGGTTTCTAAAGTTTCCCCCTGCAGAAAACCAAAAACCAACGGAAAGTATAACTCAGTAAAGCCTTACGTATCACCATAATAGCAACATTTCTCGCTTGCTCTGCATTATGGATTTTTTTTTTCCCCCTAATGCTTTTATCACATCACTTTGCTTTTAAACTGTTAAAATAAGAAGTTTAGAATGTGGTCAGGTCCACAGTGGCAGACATTCACTGGTTTTACGAACAGTTTAATTTCACATAAATTCCTAAGCACTGTTTCCAGTATCTAGAGAAGCCAGTGCCTGGCTGCAGCCTCTACGTGCACAGCAGCACATGTGATGACTTGCTGGGTAGAAGCGTGATAGCACAGATGTTTAGGCTGACCACCAGAATGCCTTAACAGGTTCTGCAGCCTGTACAGCAGCACTGATCACACGCGCTGCATCCGGCATGCCTATGCACACTGCTATCACATCATCATCATTACCAAGATGTCCGTTTTACTCAATGTGCAAGGTAGTTTCCTCCCTGCAGGTCTAACTCAGAATCTGTCTGAACACTGTTTAAAATCCAGTTTTTCATGATATTACATTAAGTTACCGTCTCAAACATTGTTCTCATTCAAACCGTAACACATTAGTTCTACTGCATTACACTAATTGTTAAGTGGCAGCCTTATCTAGGTTACATAATTTACACCAGAGTGGAAAGTTAAGTGTTGAAGGACACTAGAAGTGTCAAGAGCTGATAATTTTTAGGCAGTGCAGAACAAGTGCCAATACTTAGGTTGGTCAGTCATGGAATAATTAAAGACACTTCATTTGTTAAGTCTCATCTCTACCACAAAACAAGCCTCTAAGACCTACTGAAGGTAGTTGTGTGACTTCAAGGACTTTAAAAGCACTGACTCATGTTCAGAAGTTGCTGAAGTGTATCCACATGCTTTTACAGAGTCAGAAAGCAGACATAAAACCCTGTATCATTCAATCTTGGGAAGAAAGCATGAGAATTTAAGTTAATCAGATACTAAAAGACTAGTAGCTTAAGACTGCTAAACAAATCGGTAGAGCAGAATCAGAAAAATCATCTTACATGGGGGTTATTTTTCTCCAGTAGTTCAGTAAACTTTTCCAACAGTGCAATGAGAAATTCCCTTGGTTTCCGTAAAACCCAGGCCGGCTGGGCAATAAAAATCCTTAAGAAGACTCCCCCCACTGAAAGTTCACCTTCTGCCTCACCATACACTACAGCAAAGTCTTCAGGCAGCTGTTGAATTGTAAAGTAGAAGAAGTTATTGGCAAGGGTATTTGTGAGAGCTGTAATTGTTTCTCTAACATCATGACTAAGCAGTAAGGGTCACTGCACTGTGTTCTCCCAAACGGAGCTGTGCAAGACCAATAAACACTTAACCTTGAAGAAATATGAGGTAAGAGGCAAGAGCAGGAAGAAGAGTGCAGGCAGTACTACCGCAGTGGACTTAGTTCTATCAAAGAACACAAGTAACTGAGTCTACAACCATACTAGTGGTAAACACTACTTCAAGAGAAGTACCAGCAACAAAGCTCATAAAAGAGTCCTCTCCTTTCTTTCTTGCACACTTCAGGGGAAGGTTTCTCACCACCAATCTAGGGAAGTTTCCACCTGCATCAAAATAGCCACCCTTGCACTTCTTTAGAAGTTGTTTTAATGTTGAACTAGCCCACTATTGCGAGGAAGTCATGTCTGGCCTTTTGCAGATACTGGGAAACGCTACAGACTGAAACATCTCACTGATTGACCTGATGTGATAGAATGGTTCAGGACCATCATTTTTGAGACTCAGGGTTTACCAACATTCCTAAACATTTACCAAGAGCAAGTTTACTACACCTATGTATTACGTGACAGGACTTTTTCCAGCAAACCAGTATTCTACTTTGTTGCCAACTTCTGATGAGTTTTAGAGTAATCTGAACTATCAGAAAATTTAGAAAAACCACTGCCAATAAATAAAGTGTCTGATTTCAAGACACAAGTAGTAACGAAAGCATCGATTCAACATTAAAACAGTTATGTTAGCACAGCAGTGAGTTGCTGTTGGTACTTTAAGAGGAAAGCCTGTCAGAGTTACACACAGGCACATATCATCAGCTGGTTTATAGTGTCCCTGGACGCACCCAAAGCAGAAAGAGCATACTTTTACCTTCCAGTTAGTATCGGGGTTGTCCCTCTGAAGTTTAAAGTGCCTTTAAAAAGAAAGTAAGTTTTAACAAGCAGTAAAAAAAGCAGTTGTCTTCCCTACTTGACACTTGAGTCCCCCTCCACCATGGTGAAGTCGTTGCATTTTCTAAAGCCCATTTTCTCCTCATTTTAACGCCCTCTCAAATCTTACAGCAGTGAGCAAATATCTGGATTCTGCACAAACCATGCTTGCATCACTGAGTTACAGGTATAATATACAAACAGTGAACAAGCTTCTTTCACTGAAGTCTGGCTTGCAAGGGTTCTACTTTTTACAGTCAGAGCTCTGTCCGACAGTTCTCCTACAGCACTCCGGTTTACTGCCACTCAAAGTGCCTCAGCTCGGGAAATACTTAGTCAGTAGGTCTCCACATACTCAAGCATCATTTCTCGAACTGTTGTCGATACTCTTTCCCTGGAGTTGTCATTCCAAATTAACTCAGGATTTTCATGAGTCCCCTCAAAGATATGAACAGCAGCTTCAGGGTTGTCCCTCATGGCATCCATGAAGACTCCAGGTAAAAATTTCATTAGTGTAATTCTAACCTAGAAAGGATAAATAGAATTGGCATTTATTATACCATAAGTCAAACTAACTGACAGAAAAAGTTGGTAATATCAAGACAAGAATTCCAACAAGAGCTGTTAAGATCCTTACCTTTGGACCCATCAGCTTATCTGCAGTCATTTTGGCAAAGAGCTCTGCTGTTTGGGCTCGGACCTGTGGATGAGTTGAGTTGCAAAACATATCTAGTAAGTAGATTAAAGCACCTGTACAAAGAGATAGGAAAACATTCAAATTTCTTTCTGGTCGCAAGTAGTATGAATTCACCAATTCCACACTGATTGTTCTAAAAGGAAGAAGTAAGATTTAGTCACTGTATTTACTTGCCCAGTGTTGCAGAAAGATCTGCTGTCAGTGTAGTACTGTACCTTTTGCCATGGCCTCTTTAATTATTTTTGTGCTGGATGTCAAAGCATACAAAGTTTCAAGGACAAGCTGCCGACCTGTCAAAATAGAAGGTGCTAAGAACTTTGTGCCATACAGACTATTAGCTCAAAGATGAACTAAACTGATCTTAACGTATCAAAACTGCAATAAGGCTTATGAGAAGAGCTAGAGGTACATATACAATTGCAAGCTTAGGTATTTCTGGTTAAATTCAGTTAGTTAAGGAATGTCAAATCAATCATATATTTTAGTATGACATAACTTAGATGTTTACTGCTCAAATTCCTACATAGAGTGGTGGTAAATGGGGCTAAATCTGGCTGGAGGCTGGTTACCAGTGGGGTTCCCCAGGGCTCAGTGCTGGGTCCAGTTCTGTTTAACATCTTTATCAATGACCTCGATGAGGGGATTGAATGTACCCTCAGTAAGTTTGCAGATGACACCAAGCTGGGAGGCTGCGTCGATCTGACTGAGGGTAGGGAGGCCCTTCAGAGGGATTTGAACAGACTGGATCGTTGGGCTGAGGCCAATGGCATGAGCTTTAATAAGGCCAAGTGCAGAGTCCTTCACTTGGAGTATAAAAACCCCCAAGCATCGCTATAAGGTCAGGGAAGAGTGGCTGGAGAGCTGCCTGGCAGAGAAGAACCTGGGGGTGTTGGTTGACTACCGGCTTGATATGAGCCAGCAGTGTGCCCAGGTGGCCAAAAAGGCCAATGGGATACTGGCGTGTATCAAGAATAGTGTGACCAGCAGGAACAGGGAAGTGATCCTGCCCCTGTACTTGGCACTGGTGAGGCCGCACCTGGAATATTGTGTCCAGTTTTGGGCCCCTCGCTGCAAGAGAGATATTGAGCTCCTGGAGCGGATCCAGAGAAGGGCGACTAAACTGGTCAAGGGGCTGGAAAATAAAACTTATGGGGGAGGGAGTTGGGGCTGTTTAGCCTGGAGAAGAGGAGGCTGAGGGGAGACCTGATTACAGCCTACAAATACTTGAGAAGGGATGGTGGGGAGGTAGGGGAGGGGCTCTTTACATTAGTGATGGGTGACAGGACAAGAGGAAATGGATATAAGCTTAGTCAGGGGAGATTCAGGTTGGATGTTAGAAAGAATTTCTTCTCTGAAAGGGTTGTCAGCCACTGGAATAGGCTGCCCAGGGAGGTGGTTGAGTCCCCATCGCTGGATGTGTTTAAGAAAAGGGTGGATGAACTACCTAGGGATATGGTTTAATGGGAGATTAGGGACAGTTGGAGTGGATGATCTCTAAGGTCTTTTCCAACCTAGAAAATCTATGAAATCTATGAAATTAGTCAACAAAATACCATGCAATTCAAACACCTGCAATTCAAATGTTTCAGCTCACACATTTAAGACAAACAGGTTAGAACATTTGTGGTTTTTTTTTAACCTAAAAAACTGTTTTAACCTAAAACTCAGTAGTAAGCTCAGCCAGCTGCATTCTAACTAATTTCTGAGTTGGAAACCCTTTGCCTTGGAAGACTAAAAATTATATGGTACGTACTTGAAGGTAAGGAATGCAGGAGTGCCAGTAAGTTCGCAAGAACCATTGCCTCAGCAATATTGTTAACACATTCTTGGTTACTTGTTACTATGTTCACTACCTGTAAAAGATCAGAAATAAAACTTGATTATATTCCAGCTGTTAAGACACTGTCCAGAAAATGCAGTGTATAATTAAGTCAGTCACCTCAGTGGCCAATATCACTAATATTTACAATGTTTATTCCTACCACCAAATTGTCTTGTCACCTCAGGGAAGAAAAGAGCCAAGTCACAGGCAAGAAGCTATCACTTGTTCCTCCAAGGAGGAACTAACACCTTGGAACCCCAATCCTGATACTTTTTAGGTGCTACTCTAAGGTTTGTTTATGCTGATTATGTAGAGTATCCAGACAGGGGTGTTTTGTGGCATGTTTTTTTTGTTGGTTGTTTTTTTTACCTCCAGAGCCAACTGCTGCACCTGGCCAGCTCCATGAACACGCAGAAGGGAGAATATCAACTTAAAGTGGCCTATGCATTCACACTCAGAACCTGCAAGAAATCCAATAAATTATTCTCTTCATGTTAGCCAAAGCATTCACTGAAGGCCATCCCAAGCCCACATTTCACTATACAGAGAGGTGTTAAAGGCTACATGTCTGTATATAGTCTGCTACAGCAGTTACAACAGCTCCTACAGGACAGCACCTACTACAGAACTAGAAAATTATAAAGCCCTGTCTATTTATCTACCTTCCATAGTCTCAGGTCAACAATATTTCAAAAGAAAAAGAACTACCCAAGACTAGGCAGTTCTTGGACTACCTAGTTACTTGCATTCTTACAAGACAACTAAGCAAGTCAGTTATTTTATTTATCATCAGTCATCAGTACTTCTTGTCTTCAAGTACACTTGCCCCTTCTGATTGTCTGAGTTCAGAGTAGGGTTGCTATCTGCAGCAGTAACTGCTGCCTTCAGGGTTATAATTGCCAAATATAGAGAATACAGCCTGAGAACAACCTAACCGGCTATTTTTAGTAACATGAGCTGCTTTTAGAACTAACATATAATACAGGATGAGAATGTCCTAACTGTATGCCTCAGGCTTTTCCTGTCTGTACGCAGGTATCTGTTCACATATCTTTGCTAGTATTAGCTGTCCACTCTCAAGAGTATCTTCTCCTCCTGCTTTAGTGAGGCCCTGACATGTTTTTAGGTGTTTACTAGTATGCAGTACTCAGTTCAGGGGGGTTCTTTTTTGCTTATTTGTTGCAAGGAAGTTTAAAAAATCAGCTAAAGATTCTTTGAAGGATTACAGAAAGTTTCATCCAAGAGGTTTAAGTCTTCCTGGCAACAGCAGGCTAGACTTAAAGTTAGCATCCAATGTTTCAGAGAAGGAAATAGATAAGGCTTGGATTTCACACAAAACTTTAATATATCTACTGATAATGTTATCCAGGAAAAAAAAAAAAAGAAAAAAAAGCAAGCCTATATGGCTTAACAATACTAAAGTCTGTTAGCCAGCAAAACAAGCTTCCTTCTTGCTGGAAGGTAAAGACTACAGAGGCCTGCATTTTTGATGGTTGTCCCCAAGAAAGCCTTTTAGGGAAGTTCAGTTTTAAGCCTACCTGGGTTGTGTTTTATCACGTTTCTCAGAGCCTCCAGGGCCATTTCAACTCTCCGTAACCGATCTCCATGTTGATTGGACTCTACTTTCCCAGTCTGTGTTATTGCCATTAGCGTGTGAAGGTACTGTGCTTGTGAGCCTATGTAATCCAAGAGGCTTGCAGCAAATGCTTTAGGGAGCTTTAAATTAGAGATGAGAGCATTTTTAGCTGTGTGATGCAAAAGTATTCACACTAGAAGAAAGCGTATCCAAGTAACTTTTTCTACATTTCACATATCCCTTTCTTCCAGACAGGAAACACTATGATCATTGTAACACCTGCAGCACATTAACCCTACTTATATCTAAACATACCCTTAGAAAGCTGCCACTACTTCAACAGCATTCAAGGTATTTGTCCATACATACGGACGGACAGCAAAGCTACTAGGCAGAATCGCCACCTCCTGGAATTGCCGAATCAACTTGAGTGTCTGCAGTGCAAGCTGGTAGAAAAAGGCATTAAGACACCCGAAACTGCACGTCTTATGACAAACTCATTGTTCTTTTTGGTTTTTTTCTGCTCCAATAGAGAGATATGCCCTAACATGCTGATCGTGCTGAAGGAAGTTTCCATGGGATTTTTTCATTTTCTCCATTCTGTTTGCACTGACAGAAAGAAAAGAGGAAGAAGTAACATTCCAAATACTAGTTTCAACAGGAAGGTTTTAGCTACATCTCACCTCTAGTTGGAAGGTAGGGACCTCATTGTAGACTCTAACAAAAATCTCTCCCACAATAAGTTCCTTTGCGTGGTCACTGAAGACAAAGTCAGATCCATAGCTCTTGTCACAATCACCCTTTAAGTAGAGATAAGCAGCACAAGCTCAGACAGATAATAATCCTGTAGAAAGTGGAAAGCTATAACCCAATAATGAAATAGACAATACTTGATGAGAAAACTTAAAGCTTTAGTAAAAGTCAGAAACTCAAGACAGATTGAAACATTACAAGAAATAAAGTAGTAAATTCTTAGGTTTTTTGCTTTCTTTTTAAGACTATTGAATGAAGAAAGTGACTTCGGAGTAGACAACAATAGATAATTGTATTAACTATACCACTCCATTACTAGCGGATGTACCAAAACATGCAACAGTTTAAAAAAACAGTAGTGGGATTTAAAGAGTGTCTTACTCTCTTAATCATGCTTTCTTGCTGACATTCCAAGAACTCAAGTAATTCAGTTCTTGTTCCATTGTTCCAGATCAAGTAGGGGTTCTCTGTGTTGCTGTTAAGCATCTTCAGAGTCTAAGAAAGAAGGAATTTACATGATGTAACACATTTACAACAGTTTGGGATCATTATGCACAGCGATCAGCATGTTTCATTATATTAGTTAATCCAACCTCCTTAACAACTAGATCAATTTCATAAGGAAGTTTAAAGTGTCAAGTTTCCCACATACTGGAAAAACAGTATGTGTAAGCTATTTGGTACAATCTATATTTTAATTTTTCTTTATTCTGCTTCAAACCACCCTTACTTCAGATTCTCCTTCTATTTTTGACAGTGAGCAGCATCTGCCTGCACTATCTCTTTGTAGATGACTTCCTTGGCACCAGTTTTAAAAAGCGAAGTTTAGTCTTTGTTCTCCATCATCATTATAGCCTTAAGCCTTCAACAATTGAGAACTCAACTTCTTTGCTCCCACATTTGTTTTGCAAATATTATTCTATGGGGTACTATTACTGTCCATAGTGTTTAAGGCTAAAACAGTTTCCTTTCCTTGCAGTTATTCCAACAGCAAAGGAAAAAAAAAAAAAAAAAAAAAAAAAAAAAATCGCACTGCTGTTCTCTGTATCAGGTTGGTCTAAGACAGTTCAGTGTACTCCTTCCACAAATCATTAAAGTTTTGGCCAACAGATGCCTACCTCAGTAGGACTGACCACAGCGAGTTTCCTTGCAATATAGGGTGTCAACATTCCAGCCAAGCTTTTCCTGATCATTGGGTTTTCAGGTGTAGCTTGTTCTTCAGAAAGATACCCTCCAAGGCGACTCAAGGCCAGGAGACTGAGCTTAGCAAGGCTATTTGCTACCTCCTGAAAAATACAGACAGTTATAAAAACCCTAGAGCTTAATGAAGAAATATCACAATAGTCAGAAAGAGTGGTCCAACGCTTCTGCACCAGAACAAACAGAATTGGTATTCTTTCTCCACCTGCACCACTAACTATGCACTGAGATCTAATAAAACACTAGGTGCTGCAGAACAGCACGATATAATCCCTGTGTTATGGGCTTAAATGCAGTTAGACACGAGCGCTGCTAAGGAGGAAAAACTGAGGCACCAAGATGAGCTGAAAGCTACAGAAGCTACTTCTTGTAATAGCTTCTGACCACACAATGGTTCCTGCTAGCACAGTTAAATATCGGCGTAATAAACCTTTTATGACAATGACAAAAGAGTTAATAACTACAATAGACTGTTCAAAGCTCATCTCATCCAGCAGCTGAGGAGGAAATGCCATACTTACAGGGTGACCATTTAAGGAAACGGAACCATGAAGCCACTTACACAGCTGTGGGTCAAAGGAACAATATGGTCCTAAAGTAGACATTTCAGGTAAGTTCACGGTATCACTAGGCAACCCCTTCAGTTGAGCCTCAAAAGAAAAGGACCTTTTCGTCTGATAGCCCAAATTTACTTTTTTACTGTTCACTGTAGATAAGTGTCTTGCATTAATTAAGTCTATTAGAAACTACAGATTTTGCGGCTTTAATATTTGAAGTCAAAACACGAGCTACTCTAAAAAACAACCCAAAACTCAAACAACAGTATTTACACTACTACCACAAAAATCCTCTTCCAAAACAGCTCTGTTAACACTATTGTTCATGTAATTCAATGATTCTGACAAGTGTTTGAATACACTTATTTAATTAATAAGAGATAGCAGGCAGCAGCCGTTGCTGCCTGGAAGCATGCACCTTGTTAACATTACCTGGTGATTCGAATCTTCACTCTTCTGAATACCGCTCTCTTCTAGCGTGTAGTCATAGTTGAAGAGGTAACCCAGTAAGTACCAGAGAACTCCAGCTTGGAACAAGTGCGTTTGTAGCCAGTAATCTAAGGCAAACGAGCTAACACACTCTACTCCCAAAGCAGCTACTCGTGGTATGTTCTGAGGGAGAAAAAAGTGTTTGCCTTAGTATTTGTGACCAAAGAAAGCTAACTGGCTTCCTTGCCAAACAGAGACTTAAAGCCAAAACTTGCTCATTCTAGAGTGCTATCTAAGCAGCAGAGATGAAAACTGAAGTAGACAGAATAACATCTGCAGTTGAAGTTATATGTTTGGTAGCCAAAAAACATGGCTAATTAGTCACCGTCATTCAAAGGAAGAGTACTGAGTAGTTATTTCATATGATTAGAAAGGAGCATATGATGAACTGGTGGAAAAACAATTCAAGAAGGTGGCAGAGATTCCCAAGTGAGTTTTTAATGGCAATACATGTGTTCCCCAGGGACTAAAGAACACACAAGCATCTACAGTCAATTACTACAGTCCATTTTTACAGTTTTCTGTTTTCTGTAGTCTTTATGTATACTCTTCTGTTTTCACATACACCATACGAAACGTTCAAGACCAGGTTTTCCTTTAATTCAGCCAGAATTCAGCATTTATATAACATGAGATAAGTTCTAAAGAGCTAAGTGGCAACTGAACTTCTTGAATACTGTTCTCACGAGTTTATGCTGATTTAGGAGACCATTTGCTTACGTAAGATTTAGCTCTAGTACTTTCATCTGCTGATTTAGTACAGTAAACCAATCAGCTAGACATGTCAGTAAAAAGGCAAAAGTAGCTGAATCTTTACAGTGACTGCATTTTAAGTACACTAAACGGATTCAAATGCAAGTGTTGAGAACAAAGCAGTAGAGTTCTGTATCACAATGATTAGCTGGGATCTTACAGAAAGGACAATTGCAGAGACTGATCAAACCTATCTGCTTAAAAGCAGAACATTCCCCTAAACACATACTTAGGCAAAGGAAAGGAGCTCTTACCTTGCCATAATAGAGTAGTCTACAGAGGTCTTTAATGATATTAGGCATTTCTGTAATCTTCTCTCTGCATTCCTCAAACTGAGCTGCTACGCTGTAACACTTACTAATATATCCACATACCTACAAAAAGCAGTATTTTATTGGTTCCAAGCAGAGAAATATTGCATATTCTGTTTCTTTATATACATATTTATAGATATATCAATATATAACATTATATCAATATTTTATATTATATACACACACTTGTAGTTATTATCACATTATATATACACTCTAATATACATTTTCTCCTGAGAAGCTGACACAATCACTCAAAGTTGCTGCAACTTACCTGTACAGACATATCATCTGGTTTACTAGAACGAGTCAAGACTGCTACACAACGATTAAATGCTTCTTGCAATACCTGTGAGGATTGGATGATACATAAGTTCAGTCACAACAAAAACTGATAAAGGCTGGCAGAAATAAAACATTAGCTGGTAAACCCATTTTTAATGGCTGAAGGGAAACATATAGACAAAATCTGCTGCTTGCTGAAATGGTTTGTAGGGGCAAAATTCCTTGCAAGTGCTGCTACTAGCCTTTGGAGTTTTAGAGTTGATAGCATTCTCACGTGAGCTAACACCTCAGTAAGTTTGCAGATGACACCAAGTTGGGTGGGAGTGTTGATCTGCTTGAGGGAAGGAAGGCTCTACAGAGGGATCTGGACAGGCTGAATCAATGCACCAAGGCCAACTGGTGCCACCAAGGCCATGAGGTTCAACAATGTTAAGAGCTGGGTCTTGCACTTGGGTCACCACAACCCCGTGCAATGCTACGGGCTTAGGCAAGAGTGGCTGGAAAGCCACCTGTTGGAAAAGAACCTGGAGATACTGGTCAATAGCCCACTGAATATGAGCCAGCAGTGTGCTCAGGTGGCCAAGGCAGCCAATAGCATCCTGGCTTGTATCAGAAATAGCGTGGCCAGCAGGACTAGGGACATATCCCCCCATATTCTGCACTGGTGAGGCCACACCTCGAACACTATCCACAGTTTTGAGCCCCTCACTACAAGACAGACACTGAGGTGCTGGAGCGTACCCAAAGAAGGGCAATAAAGCTGGTGAATAGTCTAGTGCACAAGCCTTATGAGGAGTGGCTAAGGGAATGGACAAGTGTCTGAACAAGACTAAATCGTATCTGAAGTCCTATACATTGAGGATCTAGGATTTGAGCTGTGGAAAAGTTAAACTAAAAAAAAAAAAAATCACTTCAATAAGTTTCTATTTACCTCAATTCCACTTTCTCTTCTCAGTTCTTCTGCGTTTAATGCTGAACAATTGACAGTATGGAAAGCAAGTTCTGTAGCAGCGGGCAACAAAGGAGATTCTTTGGAAAACAAAAGGTCATCTGATGTTTCAATAGTAATAGTCTTTATCAGCATAGGATAGCCCGCATACTTGTAAGGTTTCAACTCTGAAATAGAAAAAAGTCGAAGTTTACATCCATGCAGAGCCTAAGCCATTTGAACTGCCACAACGACCAGTGGAAGATATCTCAGATATATAAAGACTAGGAGTCAAAGAAAGCCAACACCTGGGAAAATCGGAGCAAGTCTGAACAGCCCACACAACCTGATTCTTTATAACTTAAGACTGTTCATGCTAGAAGGTTCATGGACAGAAACTCATTTACAATTAAAAAAGACTTATCTTCAGCTCAGCAAGCCCCAAGCTCAGAGCCCTCCCCATGATGCTTGTCTGTCGCCAGAGAAACACGAGTATAGCTTTGTCTGTCTTAGGCCAGGATTGTCTAACAATAAGTCTATAAGGACCTTTTCCAGTTCGACACAGCAATCATGTTTTAAATAATTACATTTTTCGTCCCTTTAGGGTTCAGCAATGATAACAAACAATTTTGTCTCACAATCGACTCCATACTGCGAGATGGTCTACACTAATGTTGTCACTGCCTACACATGGCTTACAGAACTATGATTGCAGATGAAGTTCCTGGTTTACCACTATAATGTAACACTTACGCAGCAGAACACTTTTGGCTCTGCAAAACTTGGACATGCCAGCAGCTGCCACGCAGGGACTGTAGCTAGAGCCAAGGGTTAGGGTACTTAAGCTATCTCTTTCCCAGTTGGGCCATGAAAGAGGTAGTGTTGCAGCACACTCAGAGGTCTCTAGTAAGAATTACCACAAGATTGTCGTATTTTTAATAGCCACATGAGTGTAATCTCATTTATAATCTGCCATCTGGGTGACTGAGTACTAGTGAGGACTTCTCTGCATAGACAGAATTGTAAGTCTAAGTCATATATGGAAGAAGATTCAAACTGATCTTGTGTTGGAGCAGAGAATTTCAAAGAGCTTTTTTGAATTAAGTTTTACTGCAGATGAATTTATTTCATGGAAGAAAATATCCTGTTTTGAAGCCCTCTACCATAGCTACCCCGTTACCATAATTTTGTGGCAAGTAAGAAAACAGGTCAACAGAACACAGATTCAAAAATACAGGAGATTAAAACTGACTGCAATGGCCACTAAAGAAATGAACATCAAACATTCTTCTGAGACCGCATACTTGCCTTCCTTATGCCTGTTGAAAAGGATGCTTTGAGTTTTCAAGATCAAAATTATGTTTTCTGGATCCGGCCCATCTATCACCTTCGCAGACTTTGTGCATAGAAACTCATATGCTTTATTAACTTTTTCAAACATATCCTGCAAATAAAGAAAAATAGTCGTAAGAGTTGCTAAGAACTCCCTAAACTACTACAAGTCTGCATCATCAGTTTAGATGCAGGTGAAATAAAGTATTCCAGACTATTAGCTACAACACTAGTTTTCTTGCCTTATTCTGAGTATTTTATGAAGTGTAATAACCTTAAGAACACTGGTTCACAGATCAGCTTTCTTTTGTCTCCTAAACACCATAGGCAAGAGACTAAAACTAAGTCAATTTCCTAAGTCAATTTCTCTACCACAAAAGTTGTAAGTACAGCTCAACTGATTCTACGAATAGGCAGAGGATGCAGTCTGTCTTTGAAAGGGAGCAGTTTGCTTATTTAGATCCTGTGTAACTTTAAACCAGACGCTCTGAGATGTCCGTCTGCTCTGATTACATCCACTTACGGTAGAAATCCTAATATTCCTTGATTAACATCAGTTACTTATCTGTAGCATTAATCTGTATTCTAGGATTCATCTAGGGCATAGCCTTTACGAGGGAGAAAAAAAATTTAAGTGGGCATTTCAGAATACTTAATACATAGAACAGCTGAATTTGTCCCCACTTTATTAACACCACAAGTCTGTGTTGTACATACTCTGCCTTCTGGATTCTTGTCCGGGTGATATTTTTGTGCCAGCCTGAAATAAGCTTTCCTGATCTTGCTTTCATCATGCCTACAAGAAAACAAGTCCTATTACATTGAGTAACATCAGAAAAACTAAAAAAAACGCAAGTCCGTATTCTGACAACAGTACTAATAGTAATTGCAATTCAGTGAAAATTACAAAGCTCTTATATTTCAATTTGAAAATCCTTCTTCATCAGCTGACACTGAATGGGGGTAATCACGTGGCCACAGAATAGAAAAATCTATTTTAGTACCTCTTGTACTGAATATACTAATCAGAAGGTGCTTAAAGTCTTTGAATCTTCAAAATGAAGAGTCTAAATGAGCAATAAGTGGTAAAAAATAGTAGTTCATTATTTGTAGTTAAGTACACTGTTCTTGAAAGATAAATACAAAGTACTGTCAGTTCTTTTCTAGAGGCCTGAAGTCAAGAAACTAGTGACAAAACAGGATTCTGACAAGACAGAATATTTGGTGGGGAAGAAGGATTATCAGAGACACCAAGTTCCATTTTGAACATATTCAGGTTCTGCCATGTTCTTTACTCATGGTGGTTCAGTCTAAAGCTTGTCCTGTAGAACAGCCTAGTGAATGCTTTGAAAGAGACCTCAAAGCATTTTTCTCCCAGTTTCAGTTTACCTGAACACTTAACAGCTGTTCTCTCAAACATTGGAGTTAGATTTCCAAGCTTTGTTTCTTTTGAGATAAAGCAATCTTCCACTGTGAAAGAAGTAGGTGCTAGACATAACTGAACTGGTACCACTAATTGGTTGCAAGTACTGAGATAAGAAACTCCTGTTTGTTCAGTGTACAGAGTTTATGTAAATGTAGTTATACAACTCTAAATACTGAAAACAACTTACTGGCCTTGTCCTTTGGGGAGGTTAAGAACTTCATAAGCATCGTCTATTGACATGGTAGGTGGCTTCTTCTCTACCTCCTTCTTCCAAGCTTCTAGTGTATCTTTCAACAGTTTAACCTAAATAAATTTTAATTAGTGTTTCATTTATGCTGACATCAGTACATGTCACCTTTATTAAGAAAGTGCTACTGTACTAATGAATCCCTATTACCAACCACCCTAAACTCAAAGACCTAATCCTTTTACCTTTAGTAATTACAGTTCTCTCTCCAGTCAGGAGCCATTAACCTGGCTTCACTGCGGTGCTATATATTTTATTCAAGATAAGAGCACCTTAAGATTAAAACGTCTATGTAAGAGTCATATTAGAAGAGGGAGAATCACTTAAGTGATATCCAGTTCACATCTCGATACTACAAAAACTGCAACAAAGTTGCACGAATATGTAAAGCTCACTGGATAGCTCTAGACCGTAGACTTGTACTGAAAAGACCTCACTAATTCAGGTAGTGTACTGATACCAAGTTCTTGTCCAGCATGGACAAATAAGAACCCAAAAGTGATTATTTCCCAACTCCCTCACCAACCACTTGAGGTTCACTGAAACACTATCAGAAGTTTCTTGGATGTCTTATTTTCCTTTTTTAATAGTCAACACAAGGAGGATACGCTTAACATGTGGTTGCTATATGGCATGAACACTATTCTGCTTCAAGATAAAGTGTTCAACATATTTGTTTATGAACTGAAAGTACCTATCGATTAGTTAATTGCAACAAGCCTAGCATTTTATGTCCTTATTTTTTTTGTTACAAATCCCATTTTTAGGAGTCTGAAAGATCAAGAACTAAATAAAACCTAAAATACTTCTTACTTACTGGATCTTTAATTGGCCAGTCTGGAAATCTGAGCGTATCACAAAGATGCTTGAGGTAATAAATATTACAGAACAGCTCGTTTTCCAGTTGTGGATAGTTGATAACTGGGATAGGACAGTATTGGTAAAGTGCTCTTGTATTGCTTTGAAGACGAGGGGTGAAGTCAGCAAGATGAGCAGCGATCTTCTCTATCATAAGACGCCTAGAAGAGTTTAAGTTTGGGTTAAAGCTTGCCATGCAGTCCTCAGCCTTCAGTGACTGTACGACTATGTTCAATGACTTCTTCTGAAAAGATTTTCCTTAGTAGTTTCCCACGTTTCAGAAGGGATTCAGAATAGGATCTAGTCCTACTCTGTTATAAAGCCATTTTAATGCCAACATAAAGTGACATTTTGCCCTCCCTCAACACCTCTTTACTCTTTGGGAAACCTTAAAAACATTAATATTAGAGGTGTATCTCCTAGACAGGTGCTAGCAATAAGTGAGTACAGTAACTATAAAACAGTCCACGTAAACAGCGAAGTCTCCGCTCTAGAAAGGAACCTAAGTGTGACAGAGGCAGATGTAAAGCATGTTGTCAGGTGTTCAGGGAAATATTCCCCCTCCCTCTGCCAACTCCACTCCCCTGTTATTTGTGATAGAAGCAGAGGGCAATGCAAGACACCACCCTCACAGAAGGCAGAGGGAAGCAATGAAACCATGGAATCCAGGTATTTTCAGCTTTCCTTAGCAACGTTAAAGACAAGATCTTTTCAGCACGAGATGTAGGTCAGATTTATTTGTTCCTCTGACAGAAAACAGTTACCTCATTTCATTGCTCCAAATTGCTTCTGGAGTGTCAAATTCTCCAAGGAATATCTCGGAAAATTTTTCTGGTTCATAGTTTTCTAAATAACACACCATTGCTTCAGGAAGAATATGTCCAAGTATACTTCTTTGAACTAGATCTTGACCTTTTGTCTACAGAAGAGATCACAATGTCATCTCAAAGGTAATCTGAATTCAGTTTTGCTATCCAAACTGAGATCTAGAAAACGCTCCCCCTTTTCCATTATAGTTCTTAAATTCTAACCCTTGAGAACTTAGAAAAAGAACAAGCATCAAGTATTGTTAAAACAACGACAGCTGGTTTGCAAAACTGTTTGGGAACAGAGGTAGTTACTTTTGCAATCTACTCACTTCTTCAGACTTGAAAGCTTGTTTTGTATGTGTGTATTTCAAAAACCTAGAAGAGAAACAGCAGTTATTTTCTGTTTACTGATACTTAAAGCACCCTTGAAAGATAAGTAGACCAACACAGTTCAGCTGGCGAGTCTCACACATTCACTTTGAGATAAAAGAGTAACAGCAACAATTCAACGAATATCTGTAGAAATTCCATCAAATCCTTGGGAACCCACAAAGTTATGCACTTCCATGTTATAAACGTTGCCTTATGTTCATTTGTCAGTTTGAAAGTCTTGTTCCTGAAAGCTTGTTTTCTCCACACACACAAAAAAAACCAGCAGCAGCTGACAGAGATACAGACAGCCTTTCCCTACAAACCTCTCCTTGCATTGTCAGATCATCACTGCAGGGATGAAACAAGATGAGCTTAAACTAACTGCTGACATTCCTGTTGCACTAGAATTGTCATGTAAACATGCAATCATTGCCCAATGTGTTTTGCTACAGAAGAGACTCGTCTGGAACTGTACAATAGCTTTTTATGAACTATTGAATTTAGAGGAAGAGTAGAATGAACTGCAATAGTCACCTGTACGCGCAGTGCATCTGTGTCAGGCAGTACAGACTGATTTAACTGTTTAGGCTTCAATACCAAAACAGGCTACCAGATTTCTCCCCCACTTTTGATAGCTGTTTACTATCAAAACTACATCAGCGTATCAGTAGCCTACATCACTACTCTTTAGTGCCTGTAACAATTTGTTCTTCTACAATAAGCCATGCCTAGCTGCACTGTTGGAACCATACGCTCAGACACGCTCTCACCCCCTCCCTGGCAGGGTCATAAGCAATTCGCTTTTTTAGTGACTGACTAGACCGGGTGGAGGGGATTCTTCTAGAGGGCGCTTGCTTGTGATCTCATGTTGGTTCTAGCAAGCCACACTCCCTGGATCATTTAGAGCAGCAGTCGTTCTGAGCATGACTTGTAAAGAGGTATTTTTAGGTATTCTTTTTCCTCACCTTGCAATAGGGAGTACATTGGAACCCGTGTACATCATGATAAAGAAGAATACTCCACTCAGATAAAAACGAGGTAACTGAGGGTTATCTTGCATGACATGAAACAGCAATATAGCAACTTTTTCCACAAGGATAGGATCAAAAGTCAGTAACAGCTGAAATCAAAGAACACAAGCATGTATATTAGCTGCTTGAATAGTGCAAGTTACCTAGCCAAACCTGAAGTTTTAACCAATTCAACGATGGGACAAGCCAGTAAACTTTGAAGAATTTCAGTTAAGGAATACTTCAGCCCCAAAATAAACATTCTGTCATTCAAACTTGTTAAAGTTGGAAAGGATCTCTGGAGGTCATCTTGTCCAACTCCCCTGCTCAGTAGCAAGGTCACCTAAAGCTGGTTGCCAAGGACCACGTCCAGATGGCTTTTCAGTATCTCCAAGGACAGAAATATTAATGAGATACTAGCTGAAACAACATTACATTTTTAACATCCAGTGAAATAAGCAACTGCTTGTCCAGAGATCTGCAGGATGTCACAGATGTCATTTGATGTGTTTGTCCCTATTAAAAGTGTTCACACAGGAAATATGATAAGTCAGCAAGTCAGACTTTTACTCATTTCAATATGTTTTTGAAGAGTTGCTTACCTGAGTGATATGAGGAAGGCAAGTACTATCTGACAACAGCCTTTTCACTCTAGGCAGAGGTCTTATAATAGCATTGTCTTGATCCCTAAAAAAATAAAACGAGACAGCAGTAAGCACACATGTGCCTTCTTTTTCAAGAACGAACAACTTTATTAATCCATAAGCATCAGTCTACTGAGATCACATTCAGTGCCATTATTTTTTTTTTCTTAACTTCCAAGTTTGTTGTTAAGACTAGTGTGGTTTAACGTCATTTAAGTTAAACACGAGCCTGCCCACAAGAGTAAGACTGCATTGCTGTGCATTAGAAATGTACATAGCTTTTGCATTCACTCCTGCAGTCCCTTTCACAATATTACTATTGTCTCATTTACAAACTCTCTATTTGCCCACAGAATTAATTACTACTATTTAAAAGGCTCTTTAATACAGTTCATTAATGTACTACTTTGTTTCTAATAAAAGCTTTAAGATCAAAGCTATGAATTTATGCATCTGCCAGAGAAAGTTAATCCGTTCTGCTGAAAATTAG
This sequence comes from Tauraco erythrolophus, assembly GCF_009769465.1. Taxonomy (NCBI): domain Eukaryota; kingdom Metazoa; phylum Chordata; class Aves; order Musophagiformes; family Musophagidae; genus Tauraco; species Tauraco erythrolophus. The sequence goes on along the minus strand of NC_141471.1, from coordinate 48,556,179 downwards.
TGTTTACCTGCTGGGAAAATATCCACACATTGTGATAAGCATGTTGAGGACAAGTGTGGCAAGGTCAGTCTCATTCAAAACGGCCTGGCCGGTGGCAAGCAAGCACCACTTCAGCTGAGGGATGACCTGTAATGGTCGCCAGCCATCCATACCTTGAGCCCAGCAACGTGTTTTTGAAGTCAGCTTTCCACTGTCCCATAGTTCCTGCATCTATTGTAAGATTAGAGATTAATTTAGTTGATTCAGCACTCAGAGCTACCTTTGCTCCTAAACATTCCTACTCAAGACAAGCTTTTAACTGCTGTATAGCAGACTACTATAGCTGCATGAAATTCTGATGTATTTATAACTCTGTCAGGAAACATGAAGTGAAAGTTGACAGATTAATTGCAGCATAATTGGGGCATGGAGAGATAGGCAGCCTTACTAAAAAGGTTGTGGTTCTTGGCACAACATCAAGTCTCTATCTAGCTTTAATTCCTATTTAAAGAGTTACTTTGAGAATATAGTTTAGCATTATTTACAGTTTTCTCCTCTCACTGTTTGAAACACACCCAGTCACCAGGATGGAAACAATTTGTCAAGTCAGAGTTTGAAGCTGACAGGTACCTCCTGAAAGCTGTAAGGGCCACTCCTTTCTTTGTCAGCGTTGCCAAAGTACCATTCTTTCTCGCTCTCCCTCTTCATATCAGGTGCCGCTTCAATCACATTGCTCTAGAAGTTGATGTTTATAAAGTTAGCTTTGGCTTCAGTGCAAATATCAAATTTCTACAGGAAATTTGAGGACATTGATTTTTTTTAATTAATTTTATTTTGAGATTTGTCCTTTTAGTAAAGCAACATATGAGTAGTAAGAAACAAAGGCCATATACCTGCAGAGGGACTGTAGCTCTGCTTGTGTGAAGATGTGCCAGAGTAAGCAGATCTACAAGAATTCTAATGCCATTTGAATCCATGAGGTCCTTCACGTTTTTCTGTTAATGAATGAACTGAGTTAACACAAGCATTTTCTAGGTAAAAGTTATTATTAGCAATGACCAGTTTTACTCAAGTAAGAGGTGACCATGGGAAAAGTCAAATCATTCTCTAAAGTGACTACAACGGTACAATCACCACAATGTCTACACGTTTCCTTCAGCTTTCTCACCAGTAAATAACAGCTACCACATCCCAGAAAGATGTATCAAACACTCTTAAGACTTCCTCAAGAGTTGAATTTTTGCTCAAGTTAACCCTGAAAGACTAGTTCAGACCACTTCATACAGCTGAAAGACCAATAAACTACTGTTAAGTGTACATGTCCACCTTACCTTATTAAGGATCAGCTTGTTGAGAAACAGTATCAATCTGTCCCGCTCAAGCCTGTCAGTGCACTATTGCAGCAGAATAGAACAGGTTAGTGTTTGGTAGCACATATCAGAAGTTACCTTCAAAAGTCAATACAGTTGCACCTGCAAAGACCCTTTTACTTTTTTCACGCCCAGGATAAAACTGGTGACTGTTCACTGCCCAGTTTCACGCACAGCTAATAAACACAGCTTTCTGCCACAGAAAAGGAAAGGCCTTTGGCCCTCCACCATACTCTCTGTTGCTCTGGATCTGACACTCAAACCCACTTTTCTGCAAAGTCGATTGTTCTAAAGGGACAGTGTTTGGATTCCCCAGTGAGTCAGTTAACACAAATACAAGGAAAAGAGAATGGCTTCAGCCAGCAGACAGAATGGGTCTTTGATGTTACATGTCTGGTGAGACTATCGAGGCTCAAGGCAGAACAAGAAGAGACTGCATTGGTTCGGTTTCACTTACAACAGTCATATTTAAAACCCACACTGATACTAGCAAAGAACCTGTCGTGGGTTAGGCCTCCCCCCCCACTTCAAACCATGACAGAACCCCTTGTTCAGACTGCATGGAAATCCATTTTTGCAAGCTGTATCACTTGTCAGACATAACTTCACAGAGACACTTAACAGGCAAAGTAGTTACCACTAAAAATATAATCCATCACATATGCCCATCTAACACTACCATTTCGTTAGGTCTGGGGCTGTTGCCACTACTATTGAAGTCAGTGTTTTGAGATAATGTGATGTGGAACAATGTTCTCCTCTTAAAAAGCTTATGCTTCCACATTTTTCAAAAGCAAGCACAAAATTAGTATCACACAAAGTTCCTTAGTATTGTTTCTGTACAGCCTGAAAACCTGCTATGGTCAACAAAACGCAGATATAAAGAGACTAGTTTGAAGTCATACCTTTATGACCAGCAGGGTTTTTTTTAGTGAAACTGCAACCCAATCAAGGGGAGATACTAGGAACACTTGGTGACAGCATGAAAAAAGTATTCATGCTGTAGCTTGACGTTCCACAAAACTAAAACCTGGGTTTCACAGCAACTTGAAGGATCTGAACATATTTTGGACTAGCTGTATGTTAACTACTACATCAAGCAATTTTAAATAATTCTTACCCTTTCTAACATCCCAACAATGTACTTTGTATCAGAAAACGGTCCTATTTCTTCATGACATCTTCCATAAACAATGGCCAATGCTTGCAGACATAAGCATTTCATATTCACTTTTGGGGTAAGCAAGAAGCGATGGTACAGTTCATTGAAGAATTCGTATCTAAGGAGGAGATGAGATTTTAGAGAAGAAAACAGAGACCTTGGAAATGAGATAGGATTATAAGTAATGTCTCACGATTTTTTGATTGCTCCACTCTCCTCAGTTTCATCTTCTTCCAGTAGCAATCTTAGATAATAATCCCCTATTTTTATTTCTTCAGAAAGGCAGTCATATTTTACCTGTAACACACAACAAGTTACTTAACAGTAAATACCATTCCTCCTTCATTAAGTTTTTGCTTACGTAACAATACTGTACTTGCTTGCATCTATAAACTCAAGGTTAGCAACCTCTCCCGCAGTCTGAGGAAGACTGAAATCTGCAAGTTTGCTGTCAAAGAAATACATATCCCCAAAATACATGCCATAACCTGTTGTTGCTCCCCACAACAAATGAAGTTTCTCACCTTACTGAAATCCCAGCTTCCAGTTTTTAAGTAACTTGTTTCTAATACCAGCTGGTTTTATTAACTAAGTTGGATAATACATGATGCATTCAGTGACTCAAGCTTTAATAAGTAATTATTCCATTACAAAGTATTTCACTCAATGTTGCTACAAGTATGAAACACAAGCATGCCTTAATTACTAGTTGTACTTGCCATTATGCTGGCTAACAAAAGCCTAGAGGCATCATACACACTAAGAAGCTGAAGTAAATTGCACAATGACAGCCATAATTAACTTCAGAGCAGCCACATTACGTTTAACCATATTCCTCAATGCTCAGTGGTTTTACGCATTTGGCAGGCCCCTCATTTAGAGGTACCTCTGACATACCACAAAAGCCACTCTCTACAATGGGTTTTTCTTATCTATAGCTTGCAGGCTACTGTCATGAGGCCACATAAAGTTATCTACAGATTTAACCACAGCACATGATGCAAAGAGGTCCCACCAGCCAGTACGCTTCCAGAGCAATCTCAAGCCACCAGCCCCATTGGCAGAGTGACAAGTTTCACAGTTGGCAGAGAAGCCTTTGTCACCACTATGCTGTTAGTGCAAACACTTAAAGAGTGTCGCCTGATAAACTATTCATTTAAAATATTTAAAAGCAAATCTCAGACATCAACTGTTCGAAGATCATGTTATGGAAGCCCCCTCAAGCCAGTCCCAAAATACCCTGGGCTGCAACTGCAAGAATGTTAGTGATACACTCCAGTAGCATAAGCCAAATAGGATCACGGAGTGCAGATATGAAGCTTGTATTACTACATTTCAAATCTGTACTTTTGATTCTACCCCAATTAATACTCTAAAGTACAGAGATAGAGTTGGCATAGAAGACACTGTGGTGCCCAGAAGACCCACACCTGAAGGAAACTTTGAAAGCTAAGTGCAAAAAATACCAATACAAACCCAAACTTAGCTACTTAGTATCAAGGTAAAATAACCTGTAACTGATAGAACTATTTTATGTATGCAACTTATCCCTTTCTCCTAAAGCATTAGCCTGATGTCTTGCAATTGTTTCTGATTTGCAAGAGTAGTCAACTGAGAACTCGTCAAAAGCAGCAGTTTACACTTGTTTCACTAGTAGTCCTCTGCTCAAATTTCAACAAGAAAGCTGTACTGTGACAAGGATGGCATTGGGAATATTTAAGAATACCCTACAGTTGAATTCAAGTGCGGCCTTGCTTTGCTTTAGTACTACACATTGAATAAAACTGTGTGCAACCATAACAATACTGGAGATAAGAGTAGAGTACAGCAAGTATTTATTAGCACGTTACTCGAAAACATCTTGCAAGTTGTTTTAAGAAAGTCAATTAGGACCATATCAATCGCTTTTCAGAATCCTACACTGTGAAAACAGTATCCTCAATATATAATTTAGAGAGCAGCATGGTTTTAGCCACACAACCTATTTGTTGTTTGGCAACCCAGTAGGTAATGGCCTTAGGATCACTGAGAGGCAATGGAAATAAAGACAAGGGACTTGCTATCAGGAAGAAGTGACTTGTTAAACTACCTAAAACAAATCTGATGGAGCACACTAAAAGAACAAGTATGATTTATCTTGACAACAATTTCTCTTTCAACATTCTCTCCTAATGAAACAATGCATCAAGGGTTCTGATCAATGGTTCATCTCTGTAGTGTCATTTGTCAGGCTGAAGAGGTTTCAGTTTTACAGAGCAACACCAGACAACAGTACTTGTCCACAGCCTCAAGCCTTAGTGTTGTTTTCCGTAACCGCAAAAGAATTGTAGCTTGCAGTCAGAGATTGTCAACACAAGATTCATGCATGTTAGAAACAGAAAAGTAACATTTTAAGTAGACATATTTTACACCTACAGTTTCTCCTACAGCGGGTCATTTACCTCAAATTCCTGATGGTTCCATGAGATAACATTAGCACTACCAAGTTCTCTGTCAATGTTAAATGCTCTCATCTCAGACTCAAGAGTATCTCTCAATTCTTCTCGTGTTTTGAAGTTCCAAATCAAGTTTGATCTAGCATGATCCTGCAGAAATCTAAGAAAGAAGTTACATAGTTTAAACTCCTCAAACATTATTTGAAAGGCAGACAAGCCTCAGCTACCAGGCTAGAGAAGATTAGCATTAGTGGACCTTAATCAGAAGGCACTGAGTAGTGGTCTCCAGTTTGTTACACTAATTATGGTTGTTTGCTTGTATAGTGTTTTCATAGTCATGGAGAGCAGCATAGACTACAGCACGCCTGTCATCATCCCTTTTGGCTCATTTATTACCCGCACATCGTTGATGAACAGGAGACTCACAAGCTATTCACCACACCGGCCAGTAAGGGCTAGAAGCGAAAATAAACCCCAGGCAGCAGACAGGCACATGCCAAGTGTATGTTTTTTAAAAAGTAGTTCATGCAGGAAAACAGAAGTTGATGTCTTAAGTGCCACAAGACAGTCAGTGGACATTCTTCAGTGGCAGTTACAAAACAGCCTTTGGCTCCAGAGATTGGCCGAGACCAGCACTTTAATACTCAAAGTTTAGGAGCATGCAAATCTTCCTTTCATGCAACACTTGTGCAGAATGGACAATATTTGACCTTTAGAAACATTAAGCACTGAATTAAACATTAAAGTTTACGGAATCTCCCCAAGCTTGCTTTCAAGGAGTTTGCTGAACAGTCAAGCTTAATTGGTCTATTTAACATAATAGCCAAAGTAGTGATAATATCTTTTTTCAGATGGAGGCCCCTCAGTTGTAAACTTTGACAGCTGTAAGAACTCAAAGGTAATCAAGCTGCATTTACGACCTGTGGCACTATTTGAAATCCAGTATCCACGTGTTTTTTTTGCCTGCCTTAAGCTCATTTTTATTCCAATTCAAGTTAAAAACATCTTAACGAGTAACTTACAGGCTGATGAAAACACACTACAATGCCTTCCAGTGCTACTTTGCTTAGGCATCAATACCATGCAGATCTGCACCTACAGTTTGTTGCTCACTCTTCCTTTTGATTCAAGGGAAAAAAGGATGCAGTTTGAACACATTTGAGAAGCTTTCCTAATTCCCCCCTTTCCTAAAATACAAGCTAAATCCTTAAGTATACCTTAGAATTTCATTTTTCATAAGTTCCTGTTACAAAGCATTTGCACTGTTTCAAGGCAGGCAGGAGTTGGAATTAAGCTACAGCAACTCAGATAATATTAACAAAAATATCCAGCCAGGTGAAAACCTGTATCAGAGCCCACTATATTAATCTTAGTATTTTACCTGTAATAGAAGAGATCCCAGTTTGCTTCTATTTTTATTCTTTGGCGTCGTTTCCTTAATATCACTGGCTTTTGAACAATGTTCTGCAAAAGAGTAAAGTTTCAGAAGTTAGTAAAAAAGATACTCCTTATTTTCCCCTTTTTAAAATAAAACATTGGGGTTTTATTACCTCAAAAGACACATGAAGTTAAGTCTCATTAATAAGGTCTCCTTTTCCAGCAAGTAGCAGCAACAGACTTTCACAATTGTTATTTACATCAAGTTAAATCATGCCAGAGAAGCTTTCAGCTGTTTAACACATCATTCCTTTAGAAGTAAGTCATCCCTGAGAAAGGCTAAAGTTTCCATCACCATAAGCACTCATCAGCTCCAAAGCTGATGGAGGGGAAAACTGACAGCAGGAATGCTTTGCTCTTTAAAGCAAATAACTACAGCAAGTCACAGAAGTAAGTCACAAACCTGACTCAGCCACTGAAAGGTTCCCTAGTTTGATCAAGCATGAAATCAGTGCTATACGCTACATGAGGTACCACATGCAAGCAGAAATCTGTGCAACACAATCCACACAAGTGGCAGAGATATACAGACTCACCATATTGTTTCTGTCCTGATTGTGATGGAAAGTAGGAAGAAAAAGAGAAGGTACATTTAACAAGCCACAGCCACTGAAGTAATTCAAAGTGCTAATACCAAACTTGGTACAACCCTTTCCAAGCTACACTTGCATACATTTACTGTGAAATTAAACAGCTCAAAACTCCAGACAGAAAATTGATTGTTTAAACTCAGTATCTAGACAGATGTTTAAAGTGCAATTTGCCCTTCCGCTACCATTTTCCACATTTCTCCATTAATGCTTTGTTTCGAACCTAGTTCACAATTCAGAAACATTATCTGTTAAAATTCTGCACCTCAGTCCACATGAAACTTGAACTAGATTTTTAGTAAGTTAAGGGTTTCCTAAATTAAATCTTATTGTTATGTCAAATCAAGTACAAAGATAGGCATTTTCAATACTCTGCATTGCATTGCTCTTTTCATCCTTCTTTGCAGTCAGGAGACTACAGGAAGTTAAAGGAAACATCTTGTGATTCAAGAAGTTTGTCATACAGAACAGAACAATAAAATGAAAGGAAAAAGGAGACCAACAGTAAGAACTCAAGCAGCACTTGAGCTATCCTCTTATAACAACATCAGATCAAAACAGTCACTTATCACTCCAATATTAACTGTGCTTTATGCATAGTGATGTTGCAATTTAAGCACTAAGACACCTATATTCAAGGTAATACTAAGCTTCTTCAAGCACATTCCATAACTAAAACACCACTAGCACAAAATGCACTAGCATAAAGAATATCCATTGTTTCTTCCAAATGCAGTTCAAAGACTGGTTTTGCCACATTTCAAGTAATTTCCTGTTCTCCTGTAAAATTATATTGGAAGATACGCACATAAGCTGCAGTCCAGTTTGATAAGCTTGGCTAAAGCAAAACGAAGCTAAATCTTAATACATACGCTGAATGAATCCATTTGTCTGCTTTACATTTTCTCTGGAACCCATTTCTAACTCAAGATGAAGATTAGTTAAGAGGCAGAGAGTTTACTCAAAGAAAACAGAACTAAGTTTCTCACACTCCTACACTTCTATTATTGTCAAACTTTCCTCTGATTTCATGGAGTTGTAGGTGTTTCTCTCTACACTTAGTCAAGTTGCTGTAACAAAGAGCTTCAAATACTTTTACCTCTTTTTGAGCTATGCCCATTCTGTCTCTCCAGTGCATCAGGACTAGATCCACCTTTTCTTTGGCAAATTTTTCAACTTCCTTCGCAGCTTTTCCAGCCAGTCTCTGCCACTCTGGCACTTTATTAAACTTGCCATACTGATCCTGCAGAATAAATCTTATTAGTTATTTGCAGTCGCAGGTCTATCAACGTGTTTGATGCAGGTCAACACAACAGTCAAGTATCCGTATTAGAAAAGTCACTAATACTGTACATCTATACAATGGAAGAGGTAAGACAGCTACATTACTTACAGTCGCAATTTTTAAGTTATCTCTAACATGCATCCTATCAGCATCTTTTTCAGGAACAGGATCAGCACTGTCAAGGTACGCCAGCAAACCCGGGGGCTAAAAACATTTAAAACCAGTGTAAACGCACATGTGGCTAATGGAACAGAAACATTCACATTAGGCAACAAGATTATTTCTTTAAATTAGAAATTTCGAAACAGAATTTTTATTCTACTCTACAGCAAGTATGTAACGCTACAGCAGCTTTTTGCTTTTATTAGTGAAATGCCACCAATAGAGGCACATAATTAGCTTCAGTACAGCAGGGGTCTTGCTTATATCCCATCTTAAAGGAGCACTTAATGAAGCTAAGGAGTGCAGGAAAAAAAGAGCTGATCCCACAGCAATACTGAGGGGAATTAATACTGTTAACACTAGAATCCATCCATATCCTTTGATATGGATTGAAAGTTGCATGTGACACTAGAGAGATGAGAGTCTCATTTGACTAAGCCTTCCAGAAGATAGCAGTTTGCTCTGCCAAAAATGAGGGAATTGCTATTTTGAATTTAAAAGCTGCTACTCTTCCAGTTTTAGTAATTCCTTACAACGCTAGTCTTTGAACTAGTTTTACTGAAGTAACTTAAGCAAGAAACTTTCAGAAGGCTGCAAGGGTGAAAGAACACAGGAAGTACCAGCCAACATGTAAACCTAGCTAAGTTATAAGCAAAGCTGAACAGCATGAAAGCATAGACAGAACTGTTGCCTTAATTGCTTACTGGCACTAAGCATTAGTGACTCTGTTTACTATGTCTCACACATTCTTGTACTTTTATTAAAAAAAAAAAAGTCAGACACCTTATTTTTAAGGTGTATTTCATATGTCATTTTTACAAGTGGCAGGAAAGTAACAGAATACTTTAAGAATCCCAGACATTCTACTAGCCATCAATATCCCTCAAATAGCAGATGCCAGACTGCTGTTCTCCCAGGGCAGATATCCCTCTTGGAAGGAAAAGGGGATGTGTTTACTACATAGACTATCCTTAGTTTCCTACTACTACAGGCTCTCAGATTATATTCTTCCCTACCCCATATCCCATTTTTACTCACCAAAATGCGTTTCAACAAGTTCATAGCAGTTTTGTTCTCAGCTGTCCAGAGACCAACCAAATGTCTACTCAACTGCCTGAAAAAGCCATTGAAATTAACAAACTGCAAGTTAGTATTTTAAACAGATTTTGAAACTACCAAACTGACACCCTTACCATGCTCGTGAAATGAAGATGAGCAAAAGCTCTTGAGTGAGTAAGAGCACAAAGCATTATATTGCTCCAGTTCAAGTATATGCTCAGCATGCTTTAAAAAGTGTTGCCTTTAAGAAGTTCCAGTGAAGTTAGTGGAACAGTAGCAGCGCATGCTTTTTGATCTAGACCTCACAAGAACACTTGAGCAATAGAGCAGAAACTAAAACTTACACTTGGTCGTTAGATGTTATCCAGTCAATCTTAAGTTACAGATAAAGTTAAGAATGTAGAAGCCATCAAGAACTGTTAAGTGCTCTACTTGAAGCTCCTACCAGTTATTGGTTAGGAAAGCCTTTTTGGGAGCCTGTCTTCTATGCCAACTGACGCTTTCTGCCAACATTTGTCACTAGGGTTCTACTGCATTAAACTGAAGCATTGCTTACAAGTAAATTGCAAGCGGTAGCTCCGAACAGAACTAGTATGACAGAAGGTTTCATGCTAGCTCTCTCCTGAACGACATACAGTGGCAAAAAGTTCCACTTTTCACTACATTGCTTAGCAACGCTTTAAGCACTTCAGGAACGTGCAGTTAAAACATCTATAATCTTGTATTTGGGTGGAAATAATTACCACTCATCATCCTCAGCATGCCCTCAGGCCCAGTCTCAGAGCTCACAAGTTCTACTGACTGCTGAATTCATGGAATGATTTCTGTATGAGAGGATTTATCTCTCAGATGAGTTAGGTGACCCTAACAGCATGCAAGATGTTTGAGGTGTGCACACCAGGACTTATACAGTTGTATAATAAAGTTAAACCTTTTCACACCTTCCAGACATTCTACTTGCCTTTTCTTTTCCTGATTGTTTTCAGAAAAAAATAAAAATCAAAACCTGAGCCTTTAATGAGTGACCAAAGCAAGTCCCATTTTGGAAAAGAAAAAAGAATCAAAGGATATTAAGTGGCTGCAGTCTCAGCTGAAGCTTGCTCTACTTAAACACACCCACTGCTGAAGAAAATATTCTCCTAAACTGCAAGTTTTCTTCCCTCACCTCCCAATGTTTCTAACATTAGCTAGGCCATTACTTAGCCTTTTTAAACATAATAGATCAAGTGAGACTGACATACCTATTTGTAAGCATCCTCTGATCTGTACTTATTGTAAACATAGCAGTGTGCAAGTGACGAGGTAAGGCACCTTCACTGAGGGCAAGATCTTGCATTTTGGTAGCAATCTCTTTGTCTCCTTCCTTTGGAAACAGGGCAAGATGATTACTAAAGAAAGAATCTTAGTTAAGCTGCTTTTATCTTAGTCTACAGTTCCAAGGCCTTCTTGACCATCAATTATGTCAATTAATATCCAAAAGCCAGAAGCCATAGTATGATAGGCTTTAAGTGCAAGTTCTCAACAGCCACTGATCAAAGTTGTAGTAAAGCCATGGACCAGATAATTGATGGTTATGTCTATGAGGACAGTAACAGGACACGGTAAGATACGCGTCTTCCATCACAGATCAGGAGGCCGGCAGTATATTTACAAGTACCATTTCCACACTGCAATTGCAAATTAGGGTTAAACAAAGAATGACGGCCAAAATCGCTTCTTGTTTGACTTTGGTCAACAGTAACCATTTAAGAATAACTAGTGCTGTTCAGGTTAGACAGCCACATGGATAAAACTGTCACTCAGTCAAGATACATAAGTTGCAACGCATAACTATGAAAAAGCTTTCACTGTGTTTTTACTTGCCCATGTCCCACTACAGTTCAAACGACACAAGTTGTAACAAACAGCATAGCAACTTTTAGCTAATATTATCAGGTACATCAATGTCAACTTGCAGATATATAATACCTCTATTTCAAGTGTTCATTCACTTCCATTCCAAGAAAGTACTAGATGCATTTCAGATGCATAAGCCATTGTGATACAATGAGGCACTAACTTAAGCCCTGAATTTCAACACAGGAAGTGTCAAGAGTCAGTTAGCAAGGTCACCCTGCAACACTTATGAGCAGCCCTTGACAAGTATGGACTTGGCCCATACATCATGTGGTATGGAAACTAACAAAGCCAAATCATCCTTTGTTGAAGCAGAAAGAGCAAGAATAGAGGCTGACATCACTGGTCTGCTCTCAGACACTACTGCCTCCTAATCCCAGTCCCATTCCATCTGGCAATGCATCCCAGGAAATAATGGCCTCTCTTCCTTGACAGGCCCTCTTTAACATGCAGGAGAAGTCTGGTGGCTCTGAGGTAGGTGATTGAGCTACATACAACATTAACGGCCAGATCTTGACTGCACTATGAAAGCATGCAAGGCACTACCTAATGTCTCAACTCATGCCTTCCAAACCCCAAAGTGTAAGATAAAGCAAGTTGCTACATTAAACCACTCACAATTAAGCAGGTGTTCTGTTCCTCATCTTTCCCTCTTCCATCCCCCACCCCCCGAGAGGCTAACATAACAAACTTCTACTACTGGTAGCAATTGCGCTTATGAAGTAGCATACTGAATATGTATTGTCTACCCCAGGTAACACTGATAAAAATCTCACCTCTATTATTGCCTTCATTACCAAACCTGCTCCTTTCACAATTGCCATGGAAGGGTGCTAAAACAAAACGTTGGCAAAATAGTTACCCAAGTGCAAAATTTGAAGATTAGATCATCTGTGATTCAGCATCCTTATGCATCTACATCACTGTTCTACCTCTAATTTTGAGCAAAAGCTAGTATTTCAGTTTTACGAAAGCTAGGCCCAGGAAGAGTTCTAATTCCATATTTTTAAACAATAATCTCTCATGTAACTATCAGACGGACTTCTTGGCAATATATATACAGCAGTATATACCAGAGAAGCTGAAATAATGCTGGGGAAACTGTCCAACACAAGCTAACAAGAATCAAGAAGCAGGAGAGCATATTGTTTCTACAGAAAGAAAGCATTGACAGTTTAGTTAAAAATCCTAGAATTCTTACAGGTTTACTAACAAAGAGGATGTCCATCTTGTTTCTCAACTCTCATTTACTGAGAGAGACACAAAAAGGTGGCAGATTCTCCAAAGAGAAGAATATCTGTCCAACTGTTGAATCTAGCTTAATATTTAACTGGCATTTTAAAGTGTTTCTAGAAACAAATCTTAGGCAGTCTATTCTACAATGATTTGGGATATCATTCACTATAGAACAAGCACCTCAATCTGATATTTGAAGGTAAAACAACAGGTCACTAACCTCTTTCTTGTCTTTCAGGATAACAAGAAAAAGTTCATGTTTACTGACTACTTAAGGCTTCTAATAACAACTGAAAAATTACGAAATCTTACCTGAAAGAGCTTAAACAGTGTTCTTCCATTAGATGCCACCATTTCCAACAACATGTCAAACTGCTGCCCCTCAGTAGTCTCACTATATGGAGCACACAGGGCAAATGTCAGGAAGTCCAGAAGCGAACTAATTACTAGGGCACCAGTCCCATGATCCTGAAATTAAGACGACAGGTATATAATACAGATACAGTGTTTCTCCCCTGCCTGAGAGTATTCATGCAAATTTTATTCAGTACTCATGATGCTGAAGGTGATCTTCCCTGTCATACCATGAAACAGCCTACAAACAAAAATTACAACTTTAAAATACGTCATTACTCTGAGTATGGCAATACTCTGGTAAAGTATTGGCTCCTAGAGTGTATCGGAGACTCATGACCTTGGATACTGGTGTGCTGCAAATTACTATTTCTAGTTTTAATCTCATAAGTACCAGTTTACACTATCCTTCCAGTCGAAAGGAACACTCAGTTTCCACATCAAACATGCAAATATCTGTTGCATGACACTCAAGTTCTGCACTATAGACAGCTACATTCCAACCTGTCAAGATTAAAACCTATTTAGAACAAGATTCAGTGTCAGACATAACTGTATTTTCTGAACCTCAATTGCAGGCACAAATACATTCAAAGACATATCCAAGTATGACAGAAGTGTTTTCATAGGAATTAGGAAAGGCACTTAAAGAAGCTATCTGTTTTCAAAATCTGACTTACCACATGGGAATTGAATTTCTCTAGTAGATTTTCTAGAAACTTCTTTGAAGAAAGAAGGGAAGCTTTGTTCAATTGCTCCTGCCTCAAGTCGTAGTCATCATGCATGGGCTATAAAAAAAGGTATTCACTATGCAGTCACATTTCAACCCTCAACTCTTAACAGCTGTAGTCCAAAAGCCACACTCTGAACCCATAAAAGTCACATCCTACTTCAAGTTCAAGTTCAGCAGGAAATCACTGTACAAGTTCTCATGTTTGAGCACACTGCAAGTTGAAGTGCAGTTCCTATTTTTACATCTTTCAGTAGACTGAAGTTCACACATTCAGAAATAAAAGAATCTGCAATTTAATACTTACACACATAAGAGCACAAAGCATGTCAATAGAGGCATGGGTTACTCCATCATTGTTCCTTTTGAGGGCTTTCACAACCTTCACTCCTAATCGTTCTCGAAATCTTTTGAAAGGAAAGCAAAACCACCAAGATTAGAGAGGAAACAGAAAGCTTAGTTTTAAGATAAAAGTCCAATCGGGGACCAAAAGTGGCCTGCTCTCATTCCATTTGGCAAGCCAGTTCCTTGACATTTACATAAATTTGAGATTCCTTAGTAGGAAAATCTTGACTTCCCCATTAATAATATACCGAGAGCATGCTGACCAAAACAAGGACACATTTATGTAGTTACAGGACAGTGATAGTACAGGACACTATTCACAGAGAAACAGAACTTTATTCAGGCCTCAGAGTAAGTGTATACATTACTCTTCACATCATTCAGTTGCCCCATAGTCCTGAGTCAGAAATATTCCAAAGAATTTTTCATTCATCTGGTAGTTCTCTGCTTTCTTATGTTATCCAATTAAGACACAAACTCCAAGCAGCCTGTACTTACTGTAGGAGTAACAACTCAACCTCCTAACAACAAGTTTTACCTTGTCTTGAACTGAAGAAAGCAATGGCATCAACATACTCTTAAGAGTGAAGAACTGCCCACCTTCAAGGACAGATGAAGCTATGTTTTAGAAGTTTTTCCACTAGGAAAAGCATTAAACCATATTTGACTCAAGGCAGAGAGTATTTAGCAAAGGAAGAAGCAGCTTTACATACTAATGATCATTTGGGATTCTCAAGTTACGTTAAAGCCTGATGACAGTCTCGTACTATTGGAAGAAAACGTGTACAGAGTCTTCCAGTGTTTTTCAGAAGTGAGACTTCACTCCACTTCTCAGTTTTAAAGATATCATGTCATCAAAAGCTCAAGAACTGTTTTCACCTATCACTACCAAGCTTGAAGAGACTTCTCACTTACTTTGGAAGCTGAGTAAAGGCAAGGAAGCCCGCTTTTGAAGCCACTAGTCGTCTTACTGCTTGGAATTGGCTTTCAAGTTCTGCATTAGATGCTGCAATATCTCCCTCTTGCGATAGCAATGCTGTTATGGCATTATTAATAAGTTTCTCTTTGTTTTCTGAGAACAGGCCCTGGTTAAGAAATAACAATTATTAATATGTTTATGCATTAACGACCTCTTAAGAAGATGGGCAGAGGATTTATTCTTACATCTTGTGTAACTGCATGTAGTACCCCACTGTAGGAAATGTTAGCGTTGAACCTGAACACAGCATCTGCAAAGTTACCATCTGGAAGAAGACATAACAAAAGTTAAGTGCACAGTACCTGACTAAATATCTGTATGTTTTAAAGAGCACTATGAAGACATATAATAAGCACTGGCTTACTTGGAGGAGCAGCCAAAAACCTCAGATGAAGGCTCTCTACTTCCTCATCTACAGGCATACTGAGTAATCCCCAACGCTGGCCTTTTTGTGTGGAGGTCATTTTCACACAGACATCTCTATTACCAGAAGCTCTTACTCCATCCAACAAGCTAGCCAGGAGAGAATCTCTGGGTTGGGACAAAGACATACGAATATAATTTAGATCAGAAAAGCAATGCCAAAGAACCAAGTTACAAGAAAAAAAAGAAGAAAAAAAATATGAAGCACAGAACAAAACCCAGCAATACTTGGAATCTCTTACTAACACTGGTGCCAACAGCTACACCTCTGGAAGAAGTCACTAACTTTCAAATGTTCCTTTATTCACTGTAAGAACAGAGCCATCTTACATACAGTATAGCCAGCTGCAGCCTTTCAGTAAGGGGATCAACCTAGATTATCTGTTAATGAGTTACACATGTTGCCAGTCAATTCATCCCTGTGCTTTCTGCAAAACCTCACTTAGCAGGATTAGGCTGCATTACAACTGCAAGTGCACTCAGGGACTGTTCTGTTGGTTGTTTTAAATAGAATCATCTAAGACTATCTCAAGACAACAGCTCAAAGGGTTTACAGCCTTCACGTTTCCATATCACTTAAATTGTGCTTTCCTTCCTTATCTCAGATACACTGCTTAACCAAGTACAACATACACAGAAGAACATTGCTTTGGAGAAACAGGCTCTATCTAACTGTCCAACATCCTTACAGGTTTATCAGAAAACTTCTGGACACTTTTGCTTAAAGTTGGGATGAAGGTAAAGGGGAGAAATTTAGATCTCGTAACAAATCTTGATTTGTAAGTGGCAGACCACTAGAATAGCAAGGCTTGAGTTAAGACTTCCAAGGGTCAGAGTTTATGGAGAAACACTACAATGGGAACTTGCATTAGAATTTATAACTCACAGAAGCTCCAGTTACCTTTCTGTTGAAGAGTATTTCCGAATTTGTCCTTTGATAAATTCAATGGTAAAAAGCTGGGGATTTTCACAGTCACACACTATGGCAAATACCTAAAAATAAGAATCACATTCATGAAGCAGTGTTATTTATCTACTCTACAAATTAAGGCCATCTTATGTAAGCTACCAAAATTGTACTATTATCACCTTTTAGGTCTTCTATTTGAAGAAGTACTGAGAAAGGTTGCCTCTTACCTCGCCTAAAGGTTTCAAAGTTGCAATATTATAGGTAGCTGGATCTCGCTCAACTAAGCAAGCTTCTGTAAGAGCTAGTACTCTTTTCACAGGTTCCTTAAAAAAAAAAAGCATGTTAGGAAAGAGAAAACTTCACACTTAAAAAGGGACCAAGTAAGTTCAGTTTGATACCCTTACCAAGTGTCTGGGTGTTATTTTTTGAACAACAAACTCTGCTAAAGATGTTACAGATTCATCATTGCTGTATTTTCCAAAGCGAAGATTCAAGTATTGCTCAAACTCTAGGGATTCCTTCCTTATCCGCAGAGAGATACCTATAAAGTTGCCAGCATGCTCTATTGCACTTTTGATAATTTCCTCCCTCTGCTCAGATGCAAACAGATGCTGCAAGTTTTGACAAGAAAAAAACAAAAACAAAAACAAGTGAAAAACATGGCATAGCTCAAGAAACCACGGTTCCACAGTAATCCTCCACTATATATCCAACAGTAGAGAATCTTCCCAGCAGCTGGGCTTGCCTCAGCTAAGTGCATGGTATAAAGAGAAGAGATTCATTACACAAGAGATCCACTATTAAGTTTACATTTGCCTTTCAAAAAAAAAAAATCTATAGCAGCTATTCCTAAAGGATAACCTGCTATACATTAGCACGTTATTAAAGGTCTGCATAACCTGCCTGTCCACCCTTGGCAACAGATCCTGACAGCCTGGCAGGAGTGAGAATCCAGAGAACCACAGTGGTAGCTCCAGCTGCTATCTGTAAAGGCTGCTGTCCAGCCTTGCTAGGCAAGGTTAGGGCAGCTCCAGAGAATCAATTATATACTGCTAGTTTTATGCCAGAGAAAAGTATGCTGCAGTACAAAATATGTGGAAACCCTGATCTAGAGAACAAAGCCCTATTTTGCTAGTAGTGACTGAGGTAGGTATATTTACCTTTGTAACCATGAATTAAGTCCTAAAGATTCATTTCAGCTGCTTGCAGTATAGTACACAGAAACCCTTCTAAGATTTGAAACCAACATTACACTGCAGTTACTTCTGAAGCAAAGCTGAGGAATATCAGATCACAGGCCTAAAAGGAAGCATCATCACTGATTGATCTATTTCTGAACAGAATCCCTCCATCAGTTAGGGAGATTAGTAATACTGCCTGTCACTTCTGTAACTCTGAGAAGTATCAGGAAACTCCATGACAACGTTGCATTCATATTCACTACCCAAATATATATAACCAGATGTTTTGTGCTCTCTAGTTTTCAAACACACAATAAACGAAAAACCCCCACATATTGCACTCAAATGTTTTAATTAACTTCCTGTGGAAAAGAGGGTTTAAAACCTGTCAATGAGCCTTTGAGGCTCCACAGCTGGGTTTAAAAGATACACATACATACAACTCAATTTGAGTTGAAGCTTCATTATTAAACATGCAGCTATAAACATCCTAAGCAACATACCCAGATGTTTTGTTTTAGTACTCACCAATCTACTAAATCCTCCATAGAGGATACAGAAGCCTCCCTGATAGCCAGCAATATCAACAAAGCCTTCAATGTTTCTGTAGTCATAGGAGCACAGGACTTTATTTGTTGCAGGATCAATTTGGTCAATACCTCCAGGAGTCACTTCCAGAATCACAGGTTTCCTCGTATCACTCCAGTGATGTTTATAGCAGTTATACCTCTGCAGAGAAAGCTACTTTTAGACATCTACACACACACTCCTCTACTATACAGCAACAGTTCTTTTCCAATCTAGTAAGCAGCGTGGGTGTAAAGTTCAAAAGATTATATAATTTACCTTAACGCTCTTACCTATGTTAAGAACACTGTGAATCAAAGGAAAATAGCTGTTCACTGACAAGAAGTCACAGCTTAAACAATGCATTTTGGAAAGAGAACACCAATCCCAAAACAGCCACTCAAAGGGAGTAAAAGTTTCTCTTGCTGCAGAAGGTGGTCTACTCACAGACTATGTGCACTGTGGTTAGACAAGGAAACAGCTATTGCACCAAATGCTGTTATTCAGGTAATCAAGACTAAATTAAGGTAAATTTATTACTATAGTGCAAACTTTATCTCCTGCAGTCATACTTCATTACAAGTACAGACTTACTGAAACCAGCAAGAGTTAGGTCTGTTCTGAACTACAGCAAAACAAAGGAGACCGCCATATTCCAGCAGCGTTGCTATGTTCATCACTGAAGATTTATTCTATGCAATACTTTAAGTCACTTTAAGTGCTTTCTTCTGTGTCCAGAAGACAAAAACAAAGTCCAGCTCTGTATACTGCCTCACTTATTACTATATTACCAAGATTCATTAAATGGCAATCTTGTCTTTAATCTGACCTACAGAAATCCTGCTAGGAAACAAATATTCCCACATTAAGTGTTCAGGATGTTATGCAGAAAACTATTTAGAGTTCGAAATTAAAACACTGGAAGCAGTAAACATTGAATAATAAATCAAAGCTTATGCTCTTCTTCTTCCTTCTCTCCAAATAAGAACTGCATCTATTTGGCAAAGCAGTAACATTCAGAGTCTTTAAGTGTACCACCACAAAGCTCAGGCCAAGTGAAAAGAACTCAAATATTCTACTGTGGAAAAGGTTCCCATGGCTTTTGAACAAACTCTTAATTTTTCTTTTCTCAGAGGAAGACTTCAAATCCAAATTTACAAAAGCTATTTTAGGTAATGCATATAGCACAAGCATAACATACAGGAACACAGTAGAAGTTTAAGTCTTCGGATTATTTCATTAAACTGCACATGATCCAGACAAGCCAGACACTTACCCGTCCTGTGATTTTTCCTTCCGAGAAGTCTGTCCTGAATCTCTGTTTTTTTAAAAAAGTTAATCATGAATGAATTCAAATATGATAGCCAGTCTATTCAGAAAAATCTACATTTAAGCTCCGTTTTAAGGGGCTTGAACTAAGTCTCCTTGAAGACTCATCATTCCACTGCAGTTTAATATATTCAGTATTTGTAGCTTTACTTGCTGTTTAAGCATCATGCAATAGTTGCTGCAACCTGACACTACATCAAGTACATTAAAAGAACAGCTCAAAAGACAACTTGCTTTCCTACTTTTTAGGTAAGAAAAGAAAGCTTAGTCAACTACGACAAATGGTAATGATAACCAAGTACTTACTGCTTGCTTGAACAAAAAAAATAAAAATCTTACCAGTGCCTCTGTAAGGAGTTCTGTTCTGTGCTCTGTGGAAAACTTAAGAGTTTCGGACTTTTTTCCGCTCCCTTTGCGAAAAGTGAGACTAAATTCTGTTCCTTGTCCTTTTCCAACAGGAGAAATACTACAGATATCTCCATAAGGCCACTAAACAATTGAAAGTAATTAGGTTATACGGTTAGTAATTTTAAACCTGCATCTCCTCCATTCGAAAACCCTGAGTACTTATAACAACTGAGTAGATGTAATGAGACAATGCTACGTGACAGCTTTAGCTTAAGCTTCCTGTTTGATACTCTGCAAAGTAAGAAAGTGTCCTGACTCCCTTCAGAGACATAGCCTTACAGCGATCAAACTTATCCAGTTCACTCAGAACAGCACACCCAAAAGCAACTTGTTGGCCAATAAAGATAATTTCTGGAGACTAAACGCAACCCTTCACTCTGGATGGTGAACATGTCAGAAATAAACTCAAAATAGCCCTGTCCAAAAATGACAGTTACCTGATTTGTAACTTCTAGCGTGTTGGGGTTGTAAGTGGTGATGGCATGGGTTCCAACTGAAAAGACTCGCTTATACCTAGAATACAGAAGAATATTAATTCCTCCAGAAGTCACTGAAAAACCCTGTTGAACAGCAAAAATTATGTTAAGAAGCTATAAGCAAGTCAGTGTTAGGAATTTTCTTTGTTGATTTGTCAGTTTGCAGATTATTCTTATAATATGTCAAGCTCCTCCATTCTATATATCCATAAAGGGGGCATACAAGTTAAACACTACTAAATTTATTTCCTTATGCATATCTTTTCCTACATTATTGGCTAAGTCAGGACTAAAGACTCTTGGAACTTGCACTGGAAGGGACAACCAGACCAGAAAAAATTCTAAAAAGACTACACGGATAGGAGAAAAAAACCCCAAACATTCCTGCAATACTCTAAAGCTGTCTCAGTTGTAATATGAAGTAGTCCAGTTTACACACCTGGTCACAATACTCTAACAAGAAAGTATTACTATAGTCAAACCTAATTTTCTTCATCTTGAGGAAAACTAAGACTACTAAACTTAGAAAGACTCAGATCCCTAAAGCTATAGTTCAATACTCAGCTAGTCATTGTACATCAATATCAGGTATGTTAACTGCCATAGTGCTTAACGAACAGCTGTAGCAAGGTAGTTGCTTGCCTTTCAGGCATATCAGAAACAAGCAGCAGTGAGCTAAAGCTAAGAAATTTAGTTGCATCAAGTAGGAAATGGAAGCGCTACTGCGGTTTCATTTCCTAGACAATCTTCACAGCATACCTTGAACCACCTATTTATTCAGAGACTATTTACCTATTTCTGAATCAGAAATTTTTG
This sequence comes from Tauraco erythrolophus, assembly GCF_009769465.1. Classification (NCBI taxonomy): domain Eukaryota; kingdom Metazoa; phylum Chordata; class Aves; order Musophagiformes; family Musophagidae; genus Tauraco; species Tauraco erythrolophus. The sequence goes on along the minus strand of NC_141471.1, from coordinate 48,535,050 downwards.
CAACGTAACTAACCAGAGTTTGAAACAGCAGATTATTACTAACCCCTTACTACTTGTACAAACTTCTTGTTCTAGGGTGCTTCTATCTGAAATCAGTCCTGCCCAGAAAGCCAAGCCAGACCTGAACCAAAGCAATTCTAGTAACTATTCTCTGACCAAAGAAACAGGATCTGAACAGGGATGCCTTTCTTGAACTTGAACCAAATAAAAACACTTTGGCTAGCTGTCCATGTTAAAACTGATTCAGTGTAGCAACTTAAGCTTCAGTTCTGGGAAAAGCATGGGTTTGCTAAGGAAGAGGAGGTTAGGCTCATTCAGATGGCTGACTGACTAATCTGGATGCATGCCAGACTAGACACCACATCAAGAAGCCAGTGTTTCTTCCCTCTTTCTCTGCATTCCTATGTTGCAGTCCCTTCTCTCTCTCACTTGCCAGGTGTGCAGCACAAGCCATCATTTCTGTATAAGGTCAAACTTTGCACATGCTTCAGATACATTCCCAGCTGCACCTTCATGTTACTTGGCCCGTTCTTCCTTCTCTCATAATAGCAAGGCCAAGAGTATCTGTCGCAAACAGTTAACCTCACAAACCTCATTCCCTACCATTTTCCATTATTACTCAAAAAAACTGGTGCAAGTTCAAGCCATTACTGGCCCAGAGGTGTTTATCCAGGAATTAAAGCAAGTGCTTATTCTCTTCAAAGCTTAGAAAAATCTGTAATACTGAAGTGACCTGCCACCTTAAAGATGTTTCATCTAATTGAAAAACTTATTTGTTCCTTTACCTGGTTGAATTTTCCTTATTTAAGATACAAGTCAAGAGAAGTCGTAGTAATAAAGCAGAACATTTGAAGTTACTCTAGTTACTAATAATTCCACTATATTCAGTCTGTCAAAGACGCTCCAATTCTTAGATCATAAAAAAATGCTTTGAACAAACCAACTGTTCCCTTTCCTCTTGTTGCACAATTTAGGTTGGCATTCTATCTTTTATATGATTTACAAATAAGGCTGTTCTAAAGAACTTAAACTTATCACAAGTAATCAAGCACTTCTACTTGTTTAAAGTTTTGTTTACTCAACGTACTAAAGAGCTTCACAGTGATTTGTGGCAGAATAAGGATCTACAATGATCCTACAAAATTGAAGATCAGCTTCAAAACATTATAGTCCCTTCCTTTTCTCCCCTCACGCTCAAGCCAGTATTTCAAGATCTAGGAAGCATATTTATTATGCAGTATTCTTAATATGTGATGTGACAAGAAGCACAAGGCAGAACGACAGATTTACAGAGTTACTGTTTCCTTCATCTCCTCTCCCTAGGCAAATTCAGGAGCCCCAAGTCTTGTCGCATGAACAGAGCAGACTGAGAAGTCAGTTCTCACACATGGCCTAAACATATTCTTGTCCAGAACTTCACCTTTAAATATGTAGAAAGGTATTTATACCTCCAGGCCTTGGAGACTATACCACTAATTATCTCTCAAACTACTCTGCTATACAGTCTAATGCAGGCTGTTTTGAGAAGAATTTGAAGCAAATGTCCTCTTCCCAGCAAAAAGGCTATTGCCTATTCACTGGTTTCTCTGAAGCACTGTAGAAGTCAGAAATTATACTACCCCCCCCGCCCCGGGATGAACCTGTTAGACAAATTTTATACCACCACAAGCAGAAAGACAGTGTTTATTAATTTTACAAAACTACAGATCAACACTGGAGCATCATCATCTGTATTACTAGGAAATATTAAGTGCCATGCACACAGCCCAGCAAAGTGACAAATCATACGAATAGGCAAAGTGATTCAGGCTCATTTAGCACTATGCTTTAAGTTACTGGGTTGAGTTTTTTTATGTTATCCATAGATTACATGGAGAATGTATAACTAGGAACTGAGTGGACTTAAATATTCAAATATAAGTTTACTGAAAGTCATATAAGCTTCTGTTGCAACACAAGAGGCAACTACTCACTAAATACTCCTTTCCCGTTCATTATGCAAAAAGTAAAGTACCACTGAGTTTTCAAACAGCCTCTCTTTTACACTTCATAATTAGTTTGAAGCTCTATAAGACTTCATAGTTTATCAGAACACTATCGTCAAAGTTCAAGATCGTACCACTAACTTCAGCAGCCTGCATCATATAGGAACAGGCTCTTTAATGGAAGTTATTGGGTAAGAGAAGCAATCTGAGTTCTATGTATTTAAATTACACCAAGTAGCTCAAATCATATGCACATTAAATTTGCATATATGCCACAGGAACTTCAGAGGAAGAGACCAGGTGTTTTCCACTGGGCAACAGAGACTGGGATGGACAAACTGTTGCAACCTTCTACCCCAACATAGTATCTTATTACTACTAAAGTAAACAGTTTATCCACCCATGCCCACACAAATACAAACGCATGGAACTTCACTCAGGTAAGACTCAATTTACACCAGTATTGGCTAGAATTCTAATGAGGTAAAACTAAGTATTAAACTATTTCAAGTCAATCAAGAATCTGTCTTGATAGAGGAAAGGTTTTGACCTCAGACAGCTGCTCAGTCTACTCTGAACCACCCAGGGCTTTAATTTTTGCTGACAGAAAGGCAGGGAGCTCTTTGATTAGACACTGAAGAAATCTCATGATTCTTCAAAGCACAATTAAGAAATATCTGTGACTGCCACTCCTTGCAATCCCATCCTGTCTTTCCCAGCATTCCCAATCTTTGACAGGAAGAATTCATGAAGTATCTTTCAGTAGACAGCCAAAAAAAGCTAGTCTCAACTTACTGGTGAGATTCAGACATCAGCTCTCACTATTACCACTAGAATAAAGCAGTACTCATGCTCCTGAGGTGCAGATAACATACCCTCTTTGTTCTGTTGATGCTCATGTAGCAAGGAAAAAAATCCCAGTTCCACAGCACTACTATGCATTCGAGAAGGAACAATGGGTAAGAATACCAAAGAAAGTCCTATGAAGCTTTAAGTGGTGTGTATAACAGCTGACTTCAAACACAATGTAACAGGTATCAGTTATAATAGTTTAATGCATAGTTTTATTAGAAGTTCTCTAGCTTTTGCAGACAGAAGCATCAGTGAAAATTTATTTTTAGATTCAAGACCTGCATTAGGGAAGAATTTTACTTCTAGCAACGGAAGTCTTCAAATAATCTCAGTTACTAGTTTAACTTATATTCTCTTACACAATATGTCAAGCATATATGTGGACTAGTGACTCTCATCTATTACAGTACATAAGACATTACTCCTCCAAGAACTCATTCTGAGAAGAAACGTTTCCACTTTCAAATTAGTGCTTTATATAGTAAGTTCAAGAGACTCAGAAGCTGAGTAAGTCAGGTGGTCCGTTTCAGAGCTACACTGAAGTGTAGTAACGTGCAGAGGAAGGCTAAAACGCAATGTATAAAGTCCAAGTTGATTCTAGTGAAGATACATTCAGTTCAGCGACTGAGCAGTAGGAGACTTTAGTTCAATTTTCATCCATCAATACAGGAACTATACAGTTAAATTCAATAACAGAGAGGAGAAATGTCACACAAAATATCAAAAAAAACACCAAACTTTAAACTTACTTTCCTCTCCATGAATGTTTTGTTGTGTAGAAACAAGCAAGATCTCTGTTTTCTCTAATTATATTCATTCTGTGCCAAGACCTGAAAACAAAAGAGACATCCTGTTAGTACTCATGATTTTCATTTAAAACCAAGTTCACTAATCATCAATACGCTTCAAGACAAAAAGACTTTGTTTTTAAACACTCGAGGCACTGCTTTGTCAATTCCACACAAAAAAAGTATTAGGAATACTTATGTTATCAAACAATGCATGGACTAAGTTGCACACAGAGTTGAACATGAAATATTTGCCATATTATTGCAAATAGCACTACTTTTGCTGCACCTCTGCACATTCAGATTCGAGTGTATTTTATGTCATCGCCAGAACGCTTAACTTCTGACAATTTTATAATGTAAAAATGATTTGAGTACCCTGCATCTGTAACTCCAGCTAAGCCAGATTCCTATTGCCATTTAAAAAAAAAAAAAAAAAAAAAACAAACCAAAAACACCAAACCACAAAAACACAGCAAAGACATATCTGGATAGATAACAGCTTATTTTTCAGTCTGAAATGGAATTTGAAGTTGAGAAACTTATTAGCCAAGCATTGTGATTACAGAGCTGACTAAGTACCCTTTCTGTGCTGTAAAAGTTTAAGCAATCTCATCACTAACATCCCGACATGCTTACTTCACGCAGGAATACCTATTCCCTAAACACGTGCAGGAATCTAGGGAAACTTACCCAGAACTGCTTGTGTGGATCCCCGCTTTAGGGGCTAAGTTCTAAGGAATGCTTCTGAACACTAAATACCATCTTCCATGGTTGAAACCGATACATGTTGAGTACTGAGGAAATGAACTTCCCTTTTCTATCACTTTGCTGTTATTACATATTCAAGGCACTTAAGTGGATGCAGGCTGATAAAGTTGCAAGAGTGAAGTTGTCACTCTCAGTTTACTGCTACAGCATTAGTTTTCTCTTCGAACATGTTAAAACAGGCTTCCCTGCTCTCAATTACAGACCAGTGCTACTTTTAGGTTCACACCATTAATGTGGTGGTATCCACTAAACATTACAGTCAAGCAGCTAATCTGCAAGAATTCATACTCATAGCTTGTCTGAAGCAACATTAAACCAGTCCCAGTCGGTACCCCACTGAAAGTTAGACTACAACCCCAGTTATCTTTTTACATTCAGCTAACTCTACATTTGATTTGGCAAAGGAAGATCTCTCATTTTGAGATAACTTGTAACATTAGTTCATTGCTAATTTCTGCCCTATACAACTTCGGGCTATTTTCTTTCTGAGCAACCAACTGTAGCAGTTATGTAGTAATGAACATGAAGAACGGATAGCCTAACCGAAATGAACTTGAGAATTCCTTCCCTCAGGAGAAGAACCAGCACAAGCACCACTACCTACTGAAGAGAACTTGTGGCACTGCCTCTGGAAAAAGAGAAAACAAGTATTTATATATACACCAATGACTCAATCTTTGAATCAAATTTTCAGAGTTAATACCTCATTGACTTGTGGCAAGTTAAATTCTCCAAATCTGTTTTTTTGGAAACAGTTTCCTGAGGGGTAAGATATTCAACAGTATTGTCCCTGAAGTTTTCTATTTTGACTAGTTTAAGAACTATGTTGTATTATTACTGCCTAGATAAGCACCAGAACAGTACACTCTGTTTGTCCAAACTACACAGATCTTACTCTACAGTAGCACACTTTAGATCTGATAATTTTGTGGTTTAAAGTTATCTTTCAGAACAACATGCCAGATACGTTTGACACTGTCCCACATGACATACTTGTCTCTAAAATGGAGAGACACGGATTTGACAGATGGACCACTCGGTGGATAAAGAACTGGCTGGATGGTCGCACTCAAAGAGTTGTGGCCAATGGTTCAATGTCTACATGGAGACCAGTGTCAAGCAGTGTTCCTCAGGGGTCTGTTCTGGGTCCAGTGCTCTTCAACATCTTTGTCAGCGACATGGATGACAGCATTGAGTGCACCCTCAGTAAGTTTGCCGACGACACCAAGCTGTGTGGTGCCGTGGACTCACTTGAGGGAAGAGATGCCATCCAGAGGGACCTTGATAGGCTTGAGAAATGGGCCAGTGCAAACTGCATGAGCTTCAACGAGTCAAAATGCAAGGACCTTCACCTGAGTCGGGCCAATCCTAGGCACAAATACAAACTGGGCACAGAGTGGGTTGAGAGTAGCCCTGAAGAGAAGGATTTGGGGGTGTTTATAGATAAGAAGCTCAACATGAGCTGGCAGTGCGCTCATGCAGCCCAGGTGGCCAACCGCATCCTGGGATGTATCAAGAGAAGCATGGTCAGCAGGTCAAGAGAGGTGATTCTCCCCCTTTACACTGCTCTTGTGAGACGCCACCTTGAATACTGCATCCAGTTCTGGTGTCCCCACCATAAGAGAGACATAGATCTGTTGAAGCGTGTTCAGAGGAAGGCCACAAAGATGATCCAGGGACAGGAGCGCCTCTGCTACGAGGACAGGTTGCGGGAGCTGGGACTGTTCAGCCTTGAAAAGAGAAGACTTCAGGGGGACCTAATAGCTGCCTTCCAATACCTGAAAGGAACCTACAGGTATGCTGGGGAGGGACTTTACAAGAGTGTCCACAGATAGGACAAGAGGAAATGGGTTTAAGTTGAAGGAGAACAGATTTAGATTAGATCTTAGGAAGAAATTCTTCAGTACGAGGGTGGTGAGACCTTGGAATAGATCGCCCAGAGAAGTTGTGGATGCCTCCTCCCTGGAAGTGTTCAAGGCCAGGTTGGACAGAGCCTTGAGTAGCCTGATCTAGGTGAGAGGTGTCCCTGCCCATGACAGGGAGGTTGGATTAGATGATCTCTAAGGTCCCTTCCAGACTATGCCATTCTATGATACTCAATCTTCATACCTCCCTTTTTAAGCTGTTTTCTTGACATTGACTAACGTATTAGTAAAAATAAAATAAAAGGCTTATGACAAGACTAGCTCCACTAAGTATAGGATTATAAGATCTATTTATCTGTAATTCCGGTTTCGACAACACCAGACTCTTCTGAACAGGTCTACTAGGTCTCCCAGATCTGAACACCACCAGCTCTGTAACATATTTAAAGCAAGATGTTCTCACACTTGCAAACATCAAGTCTTAACACTAAAACAAGAGACACTCGTTTATGAACTACCAGTAGCTTCCATTAATTTTAACACCAGCATCTAACTAGATTCAGGATACTGATACATGAAGTATTGTACATGCAGCAGAAGTGACAAATTCACTAGACTGCTTTTTTGTTTAGATTAAAACCATTAAAACCATTAAGCTTTGTTGCTTCTGGACAGTGACTGTAACTCTCTCTCCCATTGAGAAGGCTAGCACAGAGGCAATACACGCCAAAATCTAGTAACAATTCTCGTACACATTTTCCTGCAGTTTAACAGAGAACAAAGCTGACAATAGCCTAGTGTTCTGAGCTGCTATGTTTAAGTCCAGCAATAATTTTTCAGTTGTCTTTGGTTCCACACAAAGGGCAAGATGTGAAACACTGTAATTTTAGTACCTGAGACAGTATAACCACTGACTTCGCAGAGCACATCAGGTTTTATTATTAATCAAATTTAGCCATATTGCCAGTGTAAACTATAGCTGCCTGCTTAGTCATATCATATTAATTTCCCAAAATAAGACATTCTTGTCACCTTTACCTCTTCCTCCTGTATTCAAGAGACCTTTAAAAAGTTGACTGACTTGACACAAAAAAGGAGTTAAATTCTATTTCACTCATAAAAGCGTCCAGGACAATAAGGCCCCAATTTTAATGGTCATCTTAGTGTCCTGGGGTATCTCGTAATACAAAAATCACAACTTCAAAGGTTATTTCGAACACATTGCAGCACAGCCATTGGATATCCCATACTCATGGCCTTCAAACGTTTAATACTAGAGAAACACCTAGTCCAGTTTTCCTATTTCTACTGGAGCAGAGGCAACAAGTACCTTGAAAGTAGCAGTTTATAAACTTGTTTCATCTGGTTGAGAGAGAGAACATGATGAATGCAAAGTATATTCAAATAATTTGAGGTTCTTGCAAGCAAAATACTGTCCATGACTTGCAACTTCTTTTGAGAGCTTAAGTAAAGCATTCCCCCAATACCTGGGGATTTTAATTGGCTTTTTGACAAGAGAGAAGTTCAGCAATAATTTCCTACTTGGTTCTTGTAGTATGGCAAGTAGCAATGAAACAGCTTTTGGGGGAAGAGTTGAAACCACATTTTTGTGTGCTGTGTGTACCAGAAATAGCAACCCCTAAAATTAAAGGGCCTAAACTGTTGCCAGGACTCCCCCTGCCTCAGAGTTTAAGCTACATTAGTAGGTATATTACACAAGCTGTGTTCAAATTGCATACACTTGCCACTTTTCCATGATTTCATATTCTTCAGACAAAATTACCATCTGGGAAAACAGAACCTATTTCAGGAAACATAAGCAAGTCAGCTCAAACTAACACTTGTAGACTTAGAAACAAAGCTGTGACCTTGCAGGCAGCAAAGCAATAGGCACAGCTGTAATTACACATAACTACCCCTCAGTTTAAATTAAGTCAGAAGTTTGGACGTGGGTTCAAAGTTTACTGCAGAATTCAGATTGACTTTTTTCCTGATCATATTATTCCTCTACTATTACAAAGCTTCCATATCTTTCTTAAGTGAAGGTTTAATCTATGCTAAGGTAGCACTTCAGAGTCCCAAACAAGATTAGTATTTTATTCCACTGGGGGGAGAAGGAAGCTAAATACTGATAAGAAACAGATTTCTTAAAGGGAAGAGAAAGACAAATCCTGATGAAACCAAGATTTCTTTTTAAAAATTTATTCCAGCAAGGCTAAAACACAAACAAAGTTCACAGAAAGTCTATACAACACTGAGACAGATACTCACATCAAGTTCAAGTATGATTCTCCTGTGAGAAAGTAGACGTACCAAGAGGGACCAATTGAAAAGAAGTGAGAGCAAAGCACTGAAAAAAGGTTTTGTTAGTCTGTGGTTCTACATACCTACCTTTAGATTAAAGGTCTAGAGCCTGATTTCCAGTCATCTACTCATCTGTAGCTCTACAGGCATTATTTAAATAAATTAATTTTTCTGCACTGAAATATTTTAACTGTCTAGGTTTCACATCTGCCTCTTTCACTGCTGCGTGGACCAACCGGTAGAGTTTTGCCTTCAGATAGATTACTTTTAAACAAACACTAAATCTTTTTTTCTACCCTAAGCAGAACTCTGCTCTTAAAGTACTACAGCCTAATTAGCTGTGGAAATTGAGATTTCTTAATCTGTTGTGCAGTTCTTTTTGTAATAGGAAAAAAGATATGAGACCCACCAGATACTTAAAAGAGGATTAGTGTAACCTGCCCCAGTGACAGCAGCGTTGTCACCTTCCACAGTCCAAGACATAAACAGGCTGAGAATTTCAACCTTACTACCAGAAATAATGGTGTTGACATTAACATCCAGCTGACTGCTCTCATTCCCTCACCCAGGACAACCAGAATCTTCCACACTTGTTTTTCTCTATTCCATCTACATCAGCATTCTGCTGTATCAATGAATCGATCTGATTTGCCAGCTAGACAGGTGAGTATCAGAACAAAAGGGTTTACTCACTAATGGAGGGAAGAAAAAAGTGCTCTTTTCAGTCATAGTTTAGCCATCTTGCCATATTTCTTCAGAACATTGTTCTATTTTAAGTTTTATTAGTGAGGTAGGATAATTGTTAAGGTTTTTTTGTCACAAGAATAGTTTCTTGGAAGCAAATTGAGATGTTAAACAGTTGAAGGTTAACACTTCAAGATACAGTTGAATGCCAGCTGATTTTGTAAGTTAGTAAGCTTAACTTACTGAGCTTCAAATCACAAGTTAAAAGAAAAGTCACCTGCTCACTCTGAAACACAGATCTGGCCCCATTCTGTGATTCTTAAGACCAATCCCCAGCATACTGCTTAAAATATGGAAATACACAGTGATTCAGTCCCTCACGACAACTACACATTTGGAAACTATGAAAAATACCACATGACACTCAGAGGAGCAAGCAATACATATGAAATAAATATTTTTTAAAATTTATCCCAGCAAGGTTAAAATACAAAGTAAAGTTCCTGGAAAGTCACAGAGACACATACTCAGCTCTGAGTCTCCAAACTCTTAGAAATCTGTTGCAAGTGGAAAAAAACGACAGTAATAATGGAAAGGAGTCAGTAATTTCTGGTTAAGTGTTCTGGCACTTGGCTGTCGATAGCAGGCAGGAAGTAACCAAGATGCAGATCTGTAAACTATGGCTAGAGCCAAACATAGTTTTTACATCTGTAATACTGGTCCTGCTATTTTGAACTAAGCCATGTCAGAGTGTTTGAACAGCATCCTCCTAACTCAATTCAAAGATGAAACTTGAGTCACTAGCAGTCCGTTCAACAGCCTTCCTCCTTTTCTACGTATCTCACTACATGCAAGTGGCCTATGTAGACAATCTTCTAATTATCAAGAAAAAAATGCTTTAGCTCCAAAGAACTTAAGTTATAAAACACGGAATATTTTCTGAAATACATGTATACTACGGAGTATATAATCAGTGCTAACCAGAAACAAAGCAGCTATCTACTCAACTTCACCTTCTCAGACTCACTGCCATAGACCTTATACGTGAAAGAGCACAAGAGAAAAAAGAGAAAATACATTTCAGACTATATTAACTTCAAAAACAGCCACAAAGCAGAGAGTAAGTGCATTAATAGGAAGACTCCAAATAAACTTATATACCTGCTTCCCCGCAAGCAGCTTGCTCAAACATTCCCTTGGCTTGAGAGCATTAAGCTGAAAACAGAAAAAACCCTCACCCCTCCCGAAACTGAAGCATTAAGACAACATTTTTATAGCCCAGAGCTTGGCCCTCAGTAGAGGCACAGCTATCAAGGTGCAAGCTCCACACCACCTGACACGAAGAATCTGTCCGAAAGACTGTTGGCAGTTCACTACAGACAGAAAACCATTTAGTATGTCTACCTGTTTTGACTTTCAGAAAACAAAAAGCAAGCAAAAAGCATCCATGGGAGAAATTTTAAAAATCTTGGAAAAATAGCACATCAAGGGTAGATTTTTCTGAAAGATAGATTTAGTTCTGGTTCATGCTCTTCAGCTATACTATTACCACTCCAAAAAGAACTAAAATCTCATCTCTGTGAGAGCAAGTTTCCTCCTCATCTCTCCCACTCTTCATAAGTTATTTCCCAAAGCATCTCATGATGTTTATATTTTGATCTGAGGCCAGAAAGTGAAAAATAACACATTTTTTCTTAACGGACACACAAGTATTCTATTTAGGAAAGAGGACAAATTCTGCCCCACGGCTACAAAAGCTGCATCAGGTGCAGAGCACGTTCAGTGAAGCACCAGGCAGGTTGAGGCTAGAGAAAAACCCAGCCTCTCCTCGGAGATACAGGAAGAGAAGGGCTTGGAAGTGGCTCGTAATAAAACAGGTACCACGCCTGGGGTTCGGGGCCGGCTGCTCACCGTCCCCCGACGCCCGCCTCTCCCCGCTGCGCGGCCGGGGCAAGGAGCAGAGGGCTTTGCCGGCGGAAGCATCTGCCTCCAGGCGAACGAACGCTGCCTCCAGCCCTGCCCCCGCTCCCTCACAGCCCCAGTGGCCGGGCGCGCCCCCCACCCTCACGGCCTCGAGCAGCACCTCGGTACCTAAGGCCCCGCCTGGGGCCCTGGAAGGAGGGCAGGGGCCGCCACCTTCTTCTCCTCCTCCTCATTTCCCCGCCGCTGGGATTTACCTGGCCGGGGAGCCTGCGCTGCCCGGACCTGCCCCCACCAGCACTGCGCTTCCCGCCGCTGCCGGCGATCAGGGTGCAGGGCCACGGAGCGCAGCCCTCACCCTCCAGACGGCAGCGGCTGCACCTCTCCAACTCCCTCAGAGTCTAGAGCTGGAGGCCGCCATCTTACTTCCAGCAGCAAGACCGCCCTCTCGGCGCAGCCGCCGTCACGCCCGGGGCCGTCACGGGACGCGGTCAGCTGATATTCTCCCTCCCACCTCCCGCGGCAGCGCTTGCCTTGCCCGGCTCGTTCCGCTGAGCCGCCTCGCCCGCCTTCCTCCCGCCCCTGCTCTGCCCTGCCGGGAACCGGGCGGGGGTGCAGGATGGCTCCTTGCGCATGCGCAGAGCAGCTGGGGTGCAAAGTCCCCGTTCGCTTCGCCGTCACCTGAGGCCTCGGGAGGGCGGAGGGGCGGGCGGCCGGGCGGAGCTGGCACGCGGCGGGCGCGAGCGCGGCGTGAGGGGAGCGGCGGCGGCAGCGGCGCTGCGTGAGGCGGGTGGGGGGTTTCCCAGCGCCCTCTGTTGTATTTTAACGGAGCTTAGCCTGTGGGTCTAGGCTGGATCAGCTGGTTTGGGGCCAGTTAGTGGTTTGCTAAGTGCCCGCTCTGCCGATCGCGTGTCTGTGGGGATACGGACAGCAGCTGCAGCACTGCCAGTTTCCCATGCCTTCGGCATCCCGGTTTTTGAGACCTGGTAGTGACTTCATGCTCATCACGCGAGTATGTAGCGGATGACAGAGGTGCTGTAATTACAAAATGTTGCTAACCTGCAGCCTCCTTTTTGAGAATGAGCGTCATCAAGCCGTGAAAGGCACACTGAGCAATCAAAAAGCAAAATACGCTTCTTAATTATACGTCTTATTTGTGTCATTGTACAAATAATGTTAAATGCCGTATTAATGTTGCTGAACTACTGATTTATGTGGTTGGAGAACCACTCTCAAAAGGTGTTACAGGACTCTTAACGCTCTCCATCAACTTCCCGTGTGCCAGACTTCCCAAAGAGGTTGTAAGCTAAACTGGCATTATAACAGCTTGCCATGATCTCCTTAAAATGCCTAAAGATTGATGTAAATATTTTGAAATATGTCCCACGTTAGAACATGTGCACTTACCATGTCTCTCCTTGAAAATAGTGTTATTAAATTCTGGAAATGAAGAGGGAATTGGGGAATAAATAACAACTGGAACTAATTATCTTGGTGAAAAAAATATTATTAAACTCATGGGCGGTATATTGCTATTTTTTAATATCCTTTTCATTGTCATATAAACGATCCTTCACGTCTTGTATTTTACATAAGATATTTAAATACTAATAAGTAATTCTTTTGATAACTTTAGTCCTCTGAATCTGGCGCACTGTGGTAAAATAGCACTAATAGGAAAAAACCGTTGCTTTGGAGAAGCTGATAAATTACATTTGGTCATAGAACTTTGAGGGGGAAAAAAGACTTTATGTTTTATTAACACTAGGAATTGCTGATATCTATTTTCAGAGGAAGGTGATATGATTCAGAAGAGTTTCTTTGAGTGAATGGAAGAGTTTTTGGAGAGGCTTGGAGGGATTTTTTTTCTGTTCTTGTTGATTAGTTGGCTTGGATGAATTTTGTTCAGGGGGGTTACATTTTGTCTTGGTACTTTTTTGTGTTGTTAATATAGTTAGGTAAAACACGAGGATAGCAACAGCTTGTTAGTTAGCTTTGGTCTCACTTGAGACCAAAGAATGGCATTTACATAATGAAATTGGTGTAACAGACTAGGAATCAATATTTTCATAGCCAGATTTTAATCAGACAACATAGATTGTATTTCAACATATTTATTCAGTTCAAGCTAGTATTTCAGTAATAAACTATGTCTTTACCTGTGTATTTTCCTTTATACACTATCTCTATTTTTTGACATGCTTTTGTGTAAGTCGTGATGTTGACTTCGGTTATAATGCAGAAGAATGATAACAGGAAAGGAGGATATAGATTAAGAGTGAGAAAATATGAGAGAAAGTGGAATAATCATTTTGAAATTATTATTCAGAGAAAAAGAAAACAAGAAAGGTGTGTTTAGGGAATACAGACAGTAAGTTATGGAAATGATGTTGTACATCATGGTAAAATATCTTTCATAAATTAACATGGATCAGAATTTCATAACTTTAATTTTAAAACGTATATGAAATTATAATTGTGTGCAGAAAACAGCATTTTAATTTTCTTTGTCATTTTTTTCATGTGAGATGATACTACTGGATGTGTTTTACAGTTAGAGCCTTGTTCTGTTTGCCTAAAGGTTTGTGGAAAGCCTGGAATATAAAAATTGTATTTTTAACACCACCTTCTAGTTTTGAAGTTTACAATTTTATTTTAAAAAGCTATTAAAAAGAAAGTGAACAAAATCCTCACTCCATTAACTTCAATGACAGTTTTATTATTAGCTGGGACACGGGTAGTGTTTCACCCTTAGTTTTCCCAGTCACTTACAGAGTCAGGAGCTATATTAGAGTAATTGTCATCATTAAAATATGAATAACAAGGCACAGTTTTGATGCCTTCCTAAAGGATAAAATGTTAAGTTGCTTCAATCCGCTTTGGAGAGGTGAACTCGTCTTCATTACTTCTAGATCTTTCATCAGGAGCACTGCAAATATCAATCTGACCTTGTCAGTTTAAATACTGTCATTTGCAAAAGCGTTCAGGCCACCTCCAGTCTAGAGAGCAAGGTCTCTTCTTACCATCCAGTTATTGAAATCCAGAAGGAGTGAAGAGCTACAGTCCACTACTAAATAATTAACACTCCGCTGGCTATTTCTGTGATCAGCACCTAATCTGAAAGACTGTGGTTTAGGATGGCTGGATTCTTCAGATGCACTACAGTACAGATACAGTAGACAGCCAATGCTGGGATTCTCTGCAGCAACAGTAAATATGATGATTGTAAATATAGCCTATAACAGCCTATTTTTAAAACAAATATATTGTGATTTATAGCAATAACAAAGAACAAGTTTCTACTCAGCCTGCACGCAGCAAGCAAAGGACAAATTAACTCCCTTTCCCAGTACTGTCTCTAATGATGGGGTAGAATTTTGTGTCAGCCTTCTGAAGAAAGGAGAAATTCCTCCACTCTTCCTTGTCTTACAAGAAAATAAGTTCCTAGTAGAAATGGGAATAGTTACTTCACCTTCTTACTCACAATGTGTTTACGATGTAGGAGGTTGCAAGACCATCCACTCTGAGGCTGACTACTGTTTTTCTGCCATAAAGTGATGGGGATCTAACCAATCTTCTTAAAGATTGTGTCTAAGTGGTACACCACAGCTTAGTATAAATTTAAGATAATTAAGAGGGGAATATGCTTAAAGTCACCAGATAACAATAACAATAATACTTTGATGCCTAATTATAGGACTTGACTGATAGAGGATAATGGAAAGATTTTCAGAGGAACAAGGGGGAGGTGAGTGTACAAGTCCCATCTGAAACTAAGAAAGCAAGATGCCTCTCTCGTGAATCTTGTCACTTTTACTCCTAATTTGTTGCAGATGCCACAGTACAGATTCTGGGCATCAGACCCACGTTACTGAATCAGTCTTTGTTCTACTCTTTGTTATCCCAAAGGTGCACTGAGACTATGCTGGCAATTTGCCAGCAGTTCAAAGCTGACATCAGATTTTTATGTATTTTGACATATTTTCTCTAAAAATAAATGCAAATAATATTGATAAATTATCTTCTCTGTAAGATTAATTAAAAGATAACTTCCGGATGCTCCCTATTAATAATTCTATATTTCCTGATAGACTCGTTAAGTGATAACTGGTTTGTTATCTCAGTTAATAGCTTGATAATAACTGCAGCCTAAGCTAATTACCTTCATGATACTGTTACTGAATTTTGTTGAATTATTAATAAGGAGCATCTTCAATACAGTGATTCATGCTGAACTGTGTTCATATTCATACCATTTGTTTTGGCTACAATAAGCCCTTCTCTTTTGTTTGGATAATCCTTTCATTTTGACTTTGACATATATGCAGTAAATACTGCCGTGTTAACTTTTGATCTCTTCAACCACCCATAGCCCTGTATAACTTTGTCTTTTTGGTGTGTCTTTTGAATATAATCTACAGATTATCTTGTAACTCTTTTACCTTCCAATGGATAAATTTCAATATGAGTTGCCATGCAGTCTTAGTAGTTTATGTGGGTATATCTGAGACAGGAACAGTGAATGTAATAGATTTAATATCTCAGATGTCATATGGCATAACAACTATTAACAGAATTACATTATTTAAAAATGCGTAGTGACCTTTTTTCAAAGGAAAAAGTAACGGAGAAATACTTTGTTTATTGCATGTAAAAGAAAAGAACAACCCTTTTGTAGAGAAAATCTGTACCTACCTTCTCTTTTGACTGTATTTATCCAGGTTACGTACATCTGAAAGAACTCCATTCACACATGTGCAGTGGAAACCATGATAAAATATGACAATCAAAACTTCCAAATACATAGTTCATCCTCAGGACGCTTCATCTTAGTATTGCAAGCCTGCCTAAGGTAAACTGCTTTTTGAAATATCTGGCTCTTGGGGACCATTGTGTGATAGAACGTACTGAACATGTCCCAGTCTTTTTGTCCTCCCACTGTTGGTACACAGCCATGCAGTGAAATGGCCTTAAATGCAGAAAAGGATTGAAGAGGGAGCAGACTGTGAGAAAGGCAAGGGGCCTAGAGGAAGAAGAAATTGGAGCACAGGAAAGGAAGACCAGAACTGGAAAGCAAGTGCTAGTTGAGACTGATGTGGTAGGACTGGGTTTTGCATGTGAGAGTCATAGGATGGATGGAGTCTCGGAATAGCTGAGAGGGGACAAGGGCCTTGACCAATTAGCTTCAATAGGCTATACTTGAGAACTGGGAAGATAGGAAGACCTGTAAAGCTACGATTTTGGAAAATTAAAAAAAAAAATACAATATGAGCAGAAGAAGCACTTATGTAGGGACAAGAGGACTTTATCTCAAGTAGACTGGTATAGATAACCCACAGAAGAGGGAAAGCAAAAGGAGAAGAGGAAGGAGAGAAACATCTAGATATGGAGTAGTGAAACACTATTAATGATACAAGTATCTGAGAAGAAAGACTGGGAAGAAGACAGGGACTGAGCTGAGGAATACTGTGAGGGACAGGAGCTGAGTCAATAGGATGCTAGGAAGATTCAAATGTAGAAGCAAGGGGAGGGAGAAAACGCTTAGCAGAGTAACAGGCTGAAAAAGACAGGGCAAAAGAAGCAATAGCCACAGTAGCCTGCTTAAACAGAACCACGGTTTCTCCAAGATGACTCCAGCTGAGAAACTTAATGCCCGAATGTATTTAACATCCTCTCTAGTGGAGATTAGTCAACTTAATTCAGTTGCTAGTTACTGCTAGTTCTCTTTTCAGAAATCTGTGTGGCAGATCTGGATGTGGTATATGATATAATCCCACATGATAATTATGTGGATTTTTGTAATAAACCTAGAGAATTATACATCTACACACATAAACAGTTATGCAATATTGACACTGTAAAACCAGAAGACTTTAAGTGTTAGAAAATTCCGGAAGATTAGAGTTGTCTTTGCGGATAGTTGCATGCTTAAGTACTGTTTTTTTTTGCCTTATTCACTCCACAAGATGAAAGGACTCATTGAATCGACATGTGTTCAATACTGTGTCCTATCCACATTACTTGGTTTGCTGGCCCAAGATTTACTTAGTGTAAGCTATACGAACTCTACTGTTCAAGCTCCAGATTCATTAATTTCCATATTGACATTTCTGTGACATTCTTCGGTACGCGATCTGAGTCCTCCAAGAACATGATTCAATTTGTTTTCACAACATCCTTCTGCTTCTAATATTTGGTTGAAAGTACATTAGTGTTTCTTTTTCTGTATATTCTTGTGTATAATTTCCAAGTATTCTGGCACATGCTTTAAAAATCGTGTATCTCTTAGCAAAAACACACTCCTTTAAAAAAGCAGCATTGCTGTTTGATTCTCTCCCTGTCTGTTTTTATGGACAGTAGAACCAAAACAGATGATAGTGTACATTGCAGGCTTATTCAACATATTGATCTATGTGACACTATGTCATGTCATGTTTCACATGCCTTACATATTTGAGAACGTGCTTCTACTTTATGAAATTCAAACACTGAAGACTTTGAATTGTCTATTTCTTTGTCAATTTATTGTTAAAGGTCGATTCTTGTCGAAAGGGCCAAGTTAAATTAAAATACTAGGTCCCTGATAGGAATGCTACTAATTTGAGAAACTGGAGGTTAACAGAGTGGCCAAGATTTATGTTCGGCAATTAAGGTAACAAAAAATGAAAAATCTGCTTCCAAAAAAGTGATTTTGAACACTATTCAAAACTTTTCAAAGCAGAGTGAGTTAGTGAGACAGTAGGAAAAATCAGTCAGAGGGACTTTTTGGTAGAACTACTCAGAGAATCAAGGTGAGATTCCTTGAACTTATCTATAGCTGCAGTGCCTTGCGGGTGTTTAAATTTGGTCATCCAAACCAGAAGAACCTCTGAAAATCAAGCAACAGGTCCTCTGCTTAGGCACTGCAGTTTTCACCAGCGAGAGTTATGAGGATCTGCTTTGCTGAGCTGTGTTCAGCTTTTCAAAGCATTCAACTGTTTCATTATGAGATTTCAGCAGATACCTCTGGCTTCAGCACCATGGGACAGAAAATGGGATGCACACCACCTGCTGCTTTCCACGTTTTGGATGCTGCTGCTTAAAATCTAGCCCTGCTCTCTACAGAAACTGTTTACAAGTATTTCAAAGGTTAGTGTAGCTTCATGTAGATATGGTTTGTAGTATACACATCTTACTAGGCTGTTCTCTACCCCCGTCCCTTTTTTACCATGGTAAATTGAAAATTAACTGCAGTGGCTTTGCTTTCACCTCACTTCAGTCAGAATGCCTAAAAATCATCAGTGATGGTATTTTAGACTTAATTACCACATGTAGCTTTATATCTTGATGTAATTCTCACCATGAAGGGTGGCACACAAGACCACCCTGACCCTGCATGGCAGAGCTGGCATGTCACACACTGATGGCACAAGGTACATCTGATTTAATTGCCATTTAAACCTGAAACTGCTGCTGGAGCCAGAAGAGGCCTTGATGCTGGAGATGTTTCAAGTGAGCTGTGCCTCTTCCTTGATGTTGGCAGATCTCAGAGCTACAAGTTCTTGCACAATTACCCTAGAGTCCTTGACTCTGAATCTCCAGTTAACTCCCAACTTTATATAGGCTCTCCTCTTCCCTCCAGCAACTTTCAGGACTTGATTTCAGTGAAGTACAAGATTTGTCCTTCAGAAGTACTGGCTAAGATGAACGCCATGACTTAGCATGGAAAAAATATAACATTCATTCTTGGAAATTAAGCATCAAATTGCACACTGCTAGGGAAGAAAAAATGTTAAC
Source organism: Tauraco erythrolophus (assembly GCF_009769465.1). Lineage (NCBI taxonomy): Eukaryota > Metazoa > Chordata > Aves > Musophagiformes > Musophagidae > Tauraco > Tauraco erythrolophus. Next base: position 48,516,105 of record NC_141471.1, on the reverse strand, counting down.
AATGCCACTATGCAGGCCATCTAAAGATTTCCAAACTATATTTTTATTCAATCCATGGTTTGGGACCTCTCTAATTAGGACAAAACCTCCCTCTTCGTGATGGTGGAGCATGTAGAGACTGGCACAGGGAATCAGTTTGTACTGTGATTCTGCTTTATGTTACAGTCATTACATCATGCTTGTGTTGTGATTTCGGCATAATATTGTATCACTCTTCTAAATCAAAATCCAGTATAATGTCAAATGTCTACAAATAAGTAAATAGGTGTTAAAACATTAAACCCTCCTGCCAGCTCAGACCTGTTGGATAGCCTATAGGTTAAGACAGGCAGCCACCAAGATGCCTTGGTACTACAGGGCCAACAAGCTCCAGCTGGCCCATAACTCACTGACGTCCTTGTCCCAGAAGCAGTGAGGACACCTAGAGCAAGCAGGATCCAGACAGAGATGAGTGGCTGAAGGCCTTTGGGTATTGCGCTGAGGAGGCTCTTTGCTGAACCATGGGCCAGATAATTCAGCTTGGCAGGAAAAGGCAGCAGATAAGAAATGTGACATCTGGGTCATTGTCTTTGGCACATGATCTTGCTGGTGCTCATGCAAATGATGACGTGGTGGAGTCCGTGGAACAAAATGACAAGATTAAACCCACAGAGATGGGCTCACTGGTATCCCCTCTAGGCATGTGTTCTCACCCTATTTGTACACAGGCAGAAGGTCAAGTCACTAATACGATGGATGTATCAAGGTCACTGTGCAACACCAGTGGTCACTAGTGCTGATCTGAACCAAGGTGGGGAGTATCACTGGGCAGCACACCCCATCCTTGGAAGAAGGCTCAGAGGAGATGGGCCCAGGGGATATGCTTATGAAGCTCATGTTATGAGCTATTTACATTGATAATCAGATTACATCCATGTTAACAACAGAGGGGGAGTGCAGCACTATGCTGCAATAATGCTATACTCTTGCATTGCAAACCGCGGATGTAGAGAAGCTAATAGTTTGCCTTTCCTCTGTTCTGAAATGACATCTACACTGTAAGAATGCCAGACACAGTGAGTAATAAAAAGAACATCAGTCAGCATAATTTTCAGGCTCTTTCTCTTTTTCTGTAACAAGCAGAAGCAGGACTTTGGAAATTTCTGTTTTCTTTTGGTTTGGTAGATTTCTTTTTCTTAGATCTTTACTGTTTCACCTTCGTTTTCCTGATGCTGTTCCTGGTTTCAGTTTTCTCACTATGACCTAATCATCAAGTCCCTTACCAATTTCTCGGTATTGAGAGATACCAGCATTTCAGCTTTCAGAAGTGTTGCTTCTGATGGCGAAAAAGTGTTTTGGCTTTAATAGCCTTAAAATTGTCTGTAATCAGATGACTGGGCCATTTGGCCGAATTAATGGAAACAGAAGTATATGAATCTGAGAATGCACAACAAGCCAAGCAGAAATGCATGTGGCAAGTTAAGACAATTTCTAGCATGCATTTCAGGCAGTTTATTATTCATATTCTCACTTTCTTTGCTTTGCTTTGACACAGATCGTGACCATCAAATGGTATATAAGGCATATGCTGTTGTTTTTAAGCATAAGCATATGGATACTTATGTAATCTTATTTAGTGCTAGTTGGTAATGATACTATTAATGCTTGGGGTTTTGGCCAAATTTCCCTGAACTTCTGCTGTCCCATTTTTAGTGTAAGGCATAGAGGCATTTAAGAAAAGAAACGTGAATATATCTCTATTTACACATCTTTACTCCTGGAAAATATTAATTATTATTGTATTATACTAATAAAACAGGTTTGGATTATATAAATGAATTAGTTATTTGATAAACTGCTTATTGGTGAACTGAAATGAGCTAGTAAGCTTGTTTAATTAGTTGACCGGCAAGTAAATGCTATCCACTTGAGAGAAGGGTAGACTAAGATATTTTAAAACGCTTGAACTCTCTCCCAATTGAGGTGATGTTATAGCAGTCATGAAAAGAAACATGTTCTCTATCATACGAGCGCAGAATTCTTTTATTTCTGCTCTTGGTCCAAATTCCATTTTGACAATTCATTGTTCATTATTTCCCTTCCGCTATTGGAGTGTCAAAAATAAAATTCATGAATGTATGAACCAATTTCATAATTGCTCAAGCTTTTTACCGATACCTTTTCCTCGCAATGTGCAAAATAAGTGATTTATTACCAAAAAAGGCACTGAACATGTTCAAACGATCTTTTATGAAGAGGTAATTATTTGCACACCACCAGGTATGCTCATCTAATTACTTCTGATGTGAGTCTTATGATCTGAAGTGACCTGACCCTTACAAGAAAACTTTTATATGCACAAGTAAGATTGAAGTCAAGAAAGGTATAGAACATAATCTTTACAGAAATAGCCTAAAACTGAATTGTTAGTTTATTGCATTTGAATAAATGAAGTATTTTGGTAGTCGTTAAGAGAAACTGAAGTATTTTATTTATCTTGTGCTTTTTTCTTATGCAGAAGTGACTAGCAATTATGTCTTTGTATATAACTTGTTTTTCTCTCTGACCAGTGCTTAGAGATCTGGTGTACTCAGTTTTTTAGGAACCTTAATAGAGCTTTTGACAGAAGCACAGAGTGATGACTTGGCACTTGGCAGATAAAAGACAAACTGTTCAGTCGTGGACCTAAATTTATTTCAATTCAACCAGTAAACAGTGGTGCAGCATGGACTTTGCTGATTAAAAGCAAAACTAAAAAACTGAAGCTGGGTTTGACAATGTTCCAACTTGTAACAAGCTCATCGCGTAAGATTCTGTTTCCTTTTACATTCAACTCCTGATAGCTATTGGCTTCAGGCATGCCAATGCAAAATATTACTGTTTTGTTGTGCTTGTTGTTTTTTTTTTTTTTTTCCCTGGAAAGAATTTATTTCCTTCTCTCAACTTCCTAGGGAGACTTAATACCCCTACCCAAAATCTGAGATGTTTTCATTTTACTAGTTCTTTGTTTAACTGATCATGCCTTTACCATGTAGGAGGACCTACCCCAGGTGTGGGTGGAGTCAATGGAACTGTGCATATGTGATGAGTAATCACACAGGTGAGGATTTCCAGCAGGTGGCTACAAGTATATTACAAATCTTCACAATGTCTTGGCTATTTTTGTCTCATGTCTGTCTCTTCTTCATGCGTTGTTTTGAATGTACTGGAAGCACCATTGCGCTGTACTACAAAAGACAACACAAAGTTAGTAATCAGTTTCTTGTAATTAATTCAGCTACCTCAAGAAATGTGTTTTTTACTGTGATTGCAACTATTAAAAGCCATATAAATTTCTTGCAACAGTTAATTTGCTTTCAGTATATCATAATTTTCAGTAGTTACACTAGTATAATACCTTGAAGGGAAACGTGGAGGTGGGAATTTCCTTGCTGTATGGCTTTTCTCAAACTACTACAGGCTTATCCATTAATAGATTCATAGATTCATAGATTTCTAGGTTGGAAAAGACCTTAGAGATCATCCAGTCCAACCGTCCCTAATCCCCCATTAAACCATATCCGTAAGTACTTCATCCACCCTTTTCTTAGTTTTAAAAGAATTTTTATGTTTTAGTTTTTCCCAGAATTAGAGAACTACAAAGTTTCAAGCTTGCTAGGCCAGAAAAATCTTGTTTCTAGAATAACTATGACTTTTGTTGACTTCTGATGGAAAATTTACATCTGTGTGTTACAGCAGCATTGGGCTTCAGATGACAAAATTTTGAAGAATCCCCAGCTGAAATGCCCAGTGTCAGATTGAGTGGCTAGATATGATGGGATGAGTTTATCCTTGTAATCATTAAGAAGTGAGACAATACTGGTATAAAGGCTGTGGTCAGCATGGAGATTGAATACAAAGCTGAATTTGTAATCAACAGCCAGACTCTGATCAAAGACACTTCTCCTCATGTTCTTCAATTTATGGGTTCTGTTGCATTAGATGACTACAGGAATTAAGCAGTTTGACTTAAGATACTTTCCCTACTATCATCGATAATGTTCTGCAAGAAGAATTTGAAAATTTCAGTTGTTGATTAAAAAGGCTTCTAATGATAGCTTTCAGACATGAGAAATCATTGAACAATTAAACAATTAGCTAAATCTAGTGCTACTGATTTCAAGCAAATGCTTTCAGGCTAGTAGTTAACATACTTGTCTTACAGTATTACATGTTTTTATTAAAAAAAAAAGTAAGAAAGAGCTATGCTGTGCATCTAACTTGTTAGAGAACGTAACTGAAAAAAAGTCACAACTTCAGCTGAGTAGAAGACACTAAAAAAATAGAACATAGCATGAGAGAGATACTGATCTATCAAGCACAATGTAATTATTCCTTTCTTTTTATTCCTTTCTTTTATGTAACACAGAGTAAGATGGACTCAGACGACCAGAAGGTCAGAAAAACGTAATCATCCTCTGAAGTTTAGCTATTGAATATGCCTGAATAGGAGTTTTTGTGTGTGAAAAAAATTACTGATTAATCCCTGAACCAAACGTATAATGAAATCTTATTTTCTGAGGCACCAAGGTCTGTTCATTTGATGCTAACCTGTCTATTGACTTCCTGCATACATAATCTAGAAGAAAATTGTTAACAACTTCTTTTCTACTCCTTTGAAAAGAAAGTTAGTGCTGGAAGGGCAGAACTGGCCTTTTAACATGCGAGATGAGTTTGGCTCCAGATTCTGAAGCATCGAAGCAGGCTAAATCCCGTTTAGAACAAGCTTTCTTGCAATTTAGGTGGAAAGCTGCAAACACAGAAAGCTTGTATAGGCAGTAGGTGGCAGAATGCTTCCAGTAATTAGTAGGAAATTGTGACTCAAGCTTTTCTTAATGCCTACGGGGCTGTGGTTAAGGGTGATGTAAAGAGAGAAGTAAAGGTGGAGAGAACTCCTAGGGTTCAAACAGACTACCTACTTTTATAAAGCATGCCAGGGATACTCTGGTAAGGGCTTGCCGGGCAAGAGGATGTTGCATCTATGCACCCTGCATTATCTGTTCCTAAAGTAACTGTGGCAGTTTACCCTGCCCTGCAGCAGTTGGGTGACCTTGATCTTGCTTGTTTGCCGCTGTTGATGGTAAGTTAGTACTCTCGTGGCTTTGCCACCCCTACAGAACAATATTCCCATTGTTTACTCACTACTCAAAAATCCCTCTTAACTCCAGATACCTCAAGGATTTTTTTAACCAAAACAGAGTTTAACATGTGGATGTCTGAAGATGTCTACAGATAAACCAAGGCCTCCACTGCTTTCTACATACGTGTGACATAAATGGTGTCTAAAGTATTCTCCAAACAGCAGACCATCCCATTAAAATAGCTTCTGTACAGTACTGAAAAAGCTGGGATCCAGTCTTTTGACAAAGCTTTTTTTCATACTTGCCCTTCCTTAAATGATGCTAACCTGTAACAAATCTCCTTTTCTCTATTTAGCAGATTCTCTTCAAGCTTAAATTCACCTCAAGGGATTCCACAATGCCCTGCTGCTAATAATTAATTCACTTAGGGAAATACCTTGTCCCTTAGCTTTTGTCTTGTATGTTCCATTACAAGGGAAGCTTGTGGTGCTTCCACAAACTATCTCTCCCATCACATTTGTTTTTCATGCTGTTATTTTGCTGACTGCCAAAGGCAGTGTATGCTGAGATGTTTCATTACCTACCTAGGACTAGGCTGTTGTATCAAAGTAGAGGACTGCCCAAAGACTGCTGAAAACTACACAACCCAACAGGTGGTAAACACTTGGGGGAGCTGCCCGTCCACTATGTGAAAAGATTGGATCGGATTTATTTAATGATATGCTTAGCATTCACCAGATTATCTAGAACTAGTTTTGTCACCAGTCAAGATTTAAAAGCAAAAGAATCTATAAATATGTTTTTACTGTAATGGGAAAAGGATTATAAAACCACAAAATAATAAAACATTATGGAAATTTTATATTTTTTTAAATTATACAATTTTAAAAATTATATCCCCGTAGCTATTTCTGTATTTAAGTTGGCTTCTGAGACTGATCTTTTAGGCTCTGTTAATGGTTACTGGGACATCACACAGGTATGCAGAAACTTGGTTCTTTTCTTTTTGCTTTCCTTCTCAGGCTATTTAACATTTCTACTGTGTGCTTTGGTTAGACTAAGATTATGACATTATTCTTCAAGATGTTTTCTCCTGCTTGTATCTTCCGTAAAACATGATGGAATAACTTTTAAAATTGAAACATAGAGATTGTCTCAGTTCCCTTCCATTTGCAATGTTATCTTGCTATCAGTTTTGCATCAATTGCTTAGCATATAAATGAAAGATTGATTTGAGAATGGAGTGTCCAGCTGTGCACAATTCTCCTCCTTCCTCCTTCATATATGCTTAATCAGACTTAGGGAAATCTTGAATGGTCCTGTCACAGTAACATTTACTAAGGCTCAATGGACATAGAATCATAGAATCATTTAAGTTGGATGTAAGCATATGGTGGAAAACAGAAATATCTCACAGAACAGGAAGAATAGCTTCAGGATTGTCCCAATAGTTTCTTGATGAAAGAGCTCATTTTCACAAGTGTTAGATTTTGTCATTAGAAACCTCCCAAAATCATACTGTTCTGTGACCATTCCTGTAGTATTTCCAGTTGTCTCAGGATTTGCTTTGAACAGATGAGAGTCTGTAACACCCTTCTGTCTCAGCAATGCAGTTCTTTTAAACTTTATAATTGTTATTTCAGGATATTTGGTCTCTTTCTTGAACAGTCAAGACCTATCATCGTCAACAGCCTCACATAAGTCTTTGTATTTTCTCTGATAACAAACATACTTAGGACTACATTCTAAAACTACATCCTAAAACAGAAAGATATGTCATTATACAGTGACACACTCCAGAAGAGTCAGAGTGCATTTGCACTCTTCAAAGTGGCAGTTTCTTCACTGAAATAAAGAAGAAAGTTTGTATAGAGTGCTTAGTCTGGTTTTGATAATGCAAGATGTGGTTATGAAAATCTCCTAGCTTTTTGTTCAGAGATACTTGTCTGCAGAAAATAGGATTTTCTTAAGGCTCAAGTGAGACAGTCATTAATGACAACAGCACTTCATGGTGAAGAAAGGTCTTCTTTACAGAGAATTGGTATTCAAATCATAGTGAAACGTCAATCAGACAACGAAACCAACAAAGACAGCTGCAACTCAGCTAATGGCTTTTTTACAATACTGTTATTACTGAATGTGTGGTCAGAAAGAGAGAGATATAAATCAATAGAGACTATGCTTTGCTACATATACTAAGGTTGAGTGTAGTAGTTAGAATGAAGAATTGAGGGAATTAAAGACCCATTTAATTAGCCCCCTCATAGATGTGAACCAAATAGTTTTGGTGGTTAAAACATGTAAGAGTAAGCAACAGCAGCTTGTATTGCTCACTACAGTTCATATTACTCCTACCAGTAGTTCCAAAGTAAGACCAAATAGCCATACAAGAGAAGACAACTCAGTAGCTATGCTGGAGATAAACTACTCACTATATAGTGCAGCTTAATATATCCTGTCTTTGCCAAACAGTGAAGTGAAGTGAAGTGAAGTGAAGTGAAGTGAAGTGAAGTGAAGTGAAGTGAAGTGAAGTGAAGTGAAGTGAAGTGAAGTGAAAACTAGGCCTTCATTTGTCAGAAGAAGATTTTAATGTGCTTATTTGAAAGGTCTTAACTCACAGACTAAAGTGGTTTTTGATCCACATCTTCCTTTACCAAGAAAAGAGGAGTCTTCATTTGTTGTGCATAACTGGATTGATAAAGCTCTCTTCCACCAGGATGTTATAGACGATACACAGGATTCTCGTGAAGCGCTGCTTATATCAGTAGCAAATGCTCTTGTCTTTTTACAAGTGTAACATGCTATGTTTGAGTTGTTCATTTAACTCTTCTGCCCTGGATGAGGTGTCCTGTACTGTAAAAGTACTTCTGTATTAATTTCACAAGTGAAGAAACTGTCATACAACAAACAGTAACTTACATCCATTTTAATCTTAAGTGCACGTGGTTCAAAACTCCTGAACAAGAAGTAGGCTTCAGGTCTGCTTTAGCTCTTGCTGCTTCCTGAAGAGCAGCCAGGAGAAGCTCTGAGAATGCCTTAGAATGGAAAGAATGAAGGAGCTCCACTTCCAAGAAGTACTGGAAATGTCATCAGTTAGCTCAATAGTAAATATTACAGAATTTTACTAGTCTTCCTGTAATTCTTGATCCAAATGCTGTCAAGACTAGTACTTTTGAGAATGGAGGACATGTGCTTACCTATTTGGGCCTAAAGTTACAGGTTTATAACTGAGTCCATATATCCTTTTAACTCTTATCTCCCTAAAGAGAGGGTTTATGATCCTCCTGCATCTTACAACCTTTCTTTCCCTAGTTTATAGGGTAGATGAGATAGCAGAATTGCTATCGCCTTTGAAGTCAAGGACAAAGGGCAAGAGCTTTAGCTGCCATAACCAGAACACAGAGAAATTACCTTTTTTTTGACTTGGACATGACTCTGATTAAATATAGAGAAAGAGAGATGAAGCTACAACTGTTTTCTTTTGCCACTATCTCTTTTGAGTTGATAAATGCTATCTTTCTTCTCTCTACAGATTTTTCATGAGATCACTGAAACATCAATCTGCAGGGTAATGAATTTGACAATGTACTATCAGTCTCAGGAGAGGAGTCATCTCATTATTCTACTTTAAGAGAAATTACAGAAATTAGTGCAACTGGACTTTAGATGCCTTTCTAACTGTCTTTCCGACTATACCTGATCTCCTAGATGTGGTCTTGCCGGCCTTGCCAGTGCTAAAATCCCTTTGGAAGTGAAGTTGCCTAGTCATAAAGAGACCATGTAGTGTAATAGTTCAAATGATTTGCTGTTATTTCAGTAGCAACTCATGTTTATTTATTTGAGTGTTAGTAATTGGCAACTTCTGATGAAGCAGAATTATTGTCTAAATCAATAAAGCCAGCCCTTCATAGGTAAATGTCCACCTTTCATCCTCATCTTTCTTTATAAGAAAGGCTTTAAGGAGTGCAGTAGTTTCAGCTATTTCATGCCAAGATTGCAATTCTATGCAATATTGCTGACAGCAGCTCAACATGGATTCATAAGGGCCAAGGTTATACGCCTAAGAATAAACCCTTATCATCACTCTCAAATTCATTAACTGTAAATCTTTATTCTTCTTTTTACAGTAGATTTTTTAGCATTTTTGTTTGTGGAGAAAAATTTAGAAACATAACCTTTGTCTTTTGGAGTTTAATGCAAACTCAAGATTTTTCAGACTGAACAGATTTCTCTTTTTTTTTTTTTTTAATACAGTATTCTTTGTTATTCTGTTTTCTGTTTCTTACCACACCTAAGAAAATGTATTTAAGTGAGAAGAAGTAATATCATTTGGATCAAATGTCCCTACATTACAGGTACAGATGAACATGTGTGCTCCAGACCTAGCCGGTGTTACTCTGGAAGTCAGGCAGGTATGCTGTGCTGACCCAGTGTGTGCAATATTCCGGACTGTGAATAAACATGTTCCAGAATGAAATCGATTCAGTAAGAGGAGGTTGTTGCTGACTGAGCTGGAAAGTGCTGTGTATGCACTGCTGTCTACCATATGCACCAGAAAACCCTGCTGCAGAGCTACTGGTTGCTACCATAATTATCATAGAGGCAGATGATGTCACTGCTAGAGGGCAAATGGAAGAGCTTGATGTCATCAGCGTTAGCATTATTCATGTCAAAGCATCAGTGCTTTAAAAATCTCTTCTTACAGAAGGAGCAAGCCTGAACATTCGCTTTTGTTTGGAAACACTAGGCATACTGAAAGCTCCATTATTTTTCACTCAAATACAGTTGCAAATGTTGAATTGTTACTTCAACATACGTTATTGCAGTGCTAAAAGTTGCTTGGAGACAAGATATTTTCTAATCACAAACAGTCTGCAGATTATATGAAGCAAATTGTAAATATGACTGAAAAATTGAAAAAGCCACAAGCTTGTCTGACACTTAAAACCTTTTACTCCACTGGAGAAATTATACTTGATTTATATAGAGCAAGACAAAGCGTCTTTACTACAAGTGAGATTCAGGGCCACCATTACTAATGTATTGTATCTTTATCGTACCATCATTAATTCTGAAGTTACCTTTTTTTTTTCATCTGAACCTGTCAGTTGCATTCTGTGTAACTTGTGTTCATTGAATCCTTTCTAAAGTGCATGGACATTTTCAGGTATGACTAGCTGTTAACAAAAAGATGTCTCTACAGTAAAATTACTTCATGACAGCTTCTGCTGCAGCTAGAATTGCCTCGTCTCCTGAAATTCTCTGTAACAGCTTAGGCTTCAGTAGCATAAACCACAAAAGATGTCTCAAGACACTTCACATTTTACTTTCTGTCTGGATGTACTTCTTTTTGTAAGAAGCCATCTTGGAAAAATCATGCCCCATTCTACTTCTCGTGGAGTGCAACCGACTGACTTTCTAATATCTCAAAAACTGTTCTTACTGCACATTATCAGTCAATGATACATCTTCGCTTCAAGCATCTGACTGCCTCTAATAAAAGAGGTGCTCAGTCTATCCTTAGGTGAGTACCAGCAGCACTGTGGCCATGGTAATACAGAGTGCTCAGCGTCAGGTAATCACTGAGTGTATATGTATTCGGGAGCCAGGATCAGTTTTGCAGTTTGTCCTGAGCTTTTCCTCACTGCTAATAGCAACCGAGCCAGCTCAGGCTTGTTTCCTAGAGCTTCTGTAACACTTTTGGCTGCAATATAGACATTTCTTTAAGTTTTTGCACCAAGGATCAGAACTAGTAGTTACAGTCTGAAGCTTGTACATCCAAAACATCTGATTTAAGGATAGCTTTTCATCTTTTCAACAGCTTTGCCCTAAATCATTATACAATAAAACATCCTTACCATGTAAGAATCAAATCCATCACTTGATTATGATATTTCCTAAAATAGATAAAATGGAAATTTCAGGGATACTAGTAAAAGCTTTTACTGAGTGGCAAATGCTTCAAAAAATGGACACCTCAGTAAGCTGAAGTTACTACAAGAAAATGCAATGATGTTTAGAAAGTGCTATATTCTCACACAAGCCTTTGCTATTCTGTTTGATTTATGGTATTTATATATATGGTATTATATTTGAAATGTGTCTATAGCTGTAATATTGAGGGCTGATCTCTAGATCAGTGGTAGCTGATCCAAGCTCCTAGGCTCCAAGTTGCAACCCACAGATGTGAGTCAAAGTCAGTCCAGAAGACCATATTCACACTGATGTGATGCCGTGTCTGAGCTAAGCAGGTCCATCTCTTAGCTTTCTCTAGACTTCTGCACCTCAACAGGACTCAGTAGCTTGAGCACATGATTGCTCATTATATCTGTTGGGCTGAATCTGCTGTTGGCACCTGTCTGTATAGTTGTCTTGATTTTTAAAAAGGCGTCTTGATGGTAATGTAATTCACAGTATCCTCTGCAGGGCTACAGGATAAAAAAAAAAAATCTTGATTGACTCCTTGAAACATATGACAATAAGCAGTATTTTATGCAGCAATATTAGTGCTTATGATACTAGTTTATGATACTACAGAGCACTTAAGGAAACACATTCCCTGCCCTTAGGAGCTTACAATCTGAACAAAATACATTGCACGGAAGAGACCAACATACAAAAAGCAGGATCATTATTTTCTTACTTTCAGTGCATGTCTTGCTAACATAGGGGATTTTGAACAGAGTAAGGAGTTAAAGGAGTTATTGTAAATTAAAATGAAAGGTGATGAACAGAGTGATGGCTTGAGGAAATATTGTAAGAGTGGCTCAAAGAAATAAATTATAGAAGGGACCTGAAGCAGGACACAGAACAGATGCATCATAGAAAAGGTACAGGACAAAGGATCATTCATAACTGGGAGCTCAGAAAAATAGGAAAGCAGTGTAGCAACAAAAAAGAGATTTTATATATTTATTTATCCATATTACCGAAGTTGTGGACACTGACCAAGATCTTGTTGCATCAAACTTCTTACTTGATACCTGGATATGTGACAGAGCTCCCCTCAGTTTCTACTTATTTCAGTGAGAGTTATAGTAATGTCAGTCCTTTGAAAAGCAGGCTGCAGACTTTCATTAGCTGAAGGCCAAGGTCAAAAACTTATGCATAGATTTGCATGAATAAATGCAGAAACAGTATGCCCAAGTGCTGGTATAAATCTTTTTCACACAGTAATTGCAGCTTCTGCTCACATTTTCCTATGCATCAACAAAATAGCCATATATAAGAAGTAAGGAAAATATTACAGACTGTGATTTTCAAGAAAGACTCATTGAGCAGGGTAAGAGAGAAGCAGAGGTCTAAATGGTAATAGGCAATATGAAAAAAAACCCCAAAAACCATAGGCAATAGCATCTCTTCACCTCACTGGTTGACTTAAGAGTGATCAATAGTGGAAAACCTAAAGATAGAAATTGAAGTAATTCCATCTTTCTACAAAAGTAAATTCTTAACAATAACGTATTCCACAATATTTCTCACTACAGATGTTTAGTCTTTTAGGAGCTAGGCCACAGATACCTCAGTTCTTCAGGTTTATTGAATATGCTTTGGAGATTAATTTGGCCAGAGCAAACTGATGGATATAGGCAACTTCAAGGATTGCTTGATGTCTAGCTGCTCTCTCATTTCTTTACCTCCCCTTTAAATGTCTTGGTAATTGTTTCTGCGCCTGCAGCGTCCATAATGATAAAGGAGGTAGAGCAGTACAAGGTCAAAAATGAACAACAAGCCAATAGCAACTTCAAATCCAATAAATATATCTGTAAAGGAAAAACAATAAAGGAAAATGGAGTTAATGAAAGACATAAATGTAGATCATTTTGGATATAGAGATAACTGTAATTACAAATATGTACAATGGAAATATAGTTACATTTTGTTCCTGTTTCTGGCAAGATCACATGGCCTACATTTACTGACATGCACAACATAAGTATAAAAACATATACTTCAATCCTGGAAATGCATAAATAGCTTCCTGTGCATGGGTAAATCTCACTCTTAGGTTTTCACAGGGCATGAAGGCCCATGTGTTTTTAACGCAAACTATGAGTTTCACCAGGGATCAGCAAAACACTGAATATATGCAAGAAGACAGCAATACCAGACCTATTGGAAAGTAGCATGTGTTACCTTGCCCTCTACTTCCCTCCTGGAAATAAGATTGAGGTAGGAAGAGGTTATCAGCTGTTGGCTATTGGTAGTCCGAGGCAACCAGCTGCTATATCTGCATGAATCAGCTGCACTCTATGTGTACAGTGGAGGTTAAGGTATCCTCAATACACAGTACACTTGCCAGAAATACAACAGATGCATAAATCTTACTGTGCACGTGCACGAATCTTACTATGCACATGCAAGCCATTTCGCTTTACATCTACAGAAGGTCTGATGTGTTCAACATACTCCGGATTTCTTGCGTAGCACCCACGCCCATATTTCTGTCAGACGTTTTCAACAAGTGGAGCTCTAGTTTTGGCCTTGGCCTTTAGGTAGCTCCTTATGTGAGTATGCTAATAAGAGCACTGCCTTCACCCTGGTGGGCAATTCTACTCTTCATGTTTTCAGAGAAATTTAATTTCTGTCAGCTTTCCCTGTCCCTAGTAAAGTGGGTCCACACATGTTAAAGGGCTATCTATGTATTGTGTGAAAGGGACAAAGTTTGGAGCCATTGATACAATTTCTGCTTCCATGTCTTATGTAGCAAGTACAGAGCTGTTACACTACCTTTCATTTTGTCTTTCTTTCCACATTCTTTTGACCAATTTTCTGTAATCACAGGAGAAACGAGTTCAGCAAACTTCTCAAGTGGACAAGAAGAGTTGCATCCTGGTAGAGTGAGTAGATAAGGATCCTTTGAAGAGTCGTTCCGGTAATGCATTTCAATGCTATAATACCTGATAAACAACATTGGAGAGATTTCTTAAAGCAGGTTCTTAACACAAGGTTTCCTACTTAGAGACAGAATGTTGGAAATAGGCTATAACATCCTGCTCTAGGACCTATTCTTCAAGAATGGTGGATTTGTGAAAGACATCTGCAAAGCTCGCTTTGCCAAAGCTGGTTACATTACTGCACAGACCACCAGTCTGCTCAAAAGATCCTTCTGTAGGCTTCTTGAGTGGCAACAGCACCAGGCTCTTATGAACTGTTTTACCTTGGGATTTATGACATGTCTTGGAAATGTTGTTGTTATCGTTTGAAGAAGCAGGAAAATTTATTTTGCCATTTACTTCCTCTTTTCATAAGGCCTCTTTTCCTCTTCTTCCTATCTTTCAAAGCACACAGATACATGCACATCCAGCAAACATAATTTTTCCTAATTTTAAAGTAACTTTGTGCCTGTGGACTGCTCGGTGAAGTATCACTTTATAATGAATTTGAATCCCCTTATAGTATTTGAGAGGAATACGATTTTGAGGAAAGGGGAACCAAATTTCAAATACTCCTTGTTCTTGCGTGGATAAAAAGATACTTGCCCACTGCTTTCCTGGTAGAGTTCAAAAAACTGGCAAGCGGCATATGGTGGCAGTTTTCCATTGAAAATATTGAGAGCAATCTGGAGGGCCCCAAGTGTGGTGTCATGCTATTTCGAAAAAAAAAAATCCATCCTTAAAAGTCAGTTAAGTCGATGACCATCTATACAGAGTAATGAAACAAGAGCAAAGAGGGAGTGGAAATCAAGATAAAACAAAACCTGTATAAATTTGACCATAAAAATATATTCACCATTGAGAAAAATATGTTAACATTACTACAGACAGCAGGAAACATTTCCAAAGAGTTACTGCAGTATGTGTCTTACACCCTTTGGCAATATTTTGGAGACAGAGATACTGGGGGAAAGCAAGATATGGTTTGAGAAAAAAATCTAATTTTCAGTGCATTTTGTTATTCCTTCCTTCAGGAGTGTTTTTGGTTTCAAAGTCAGATCAAGGCAGTATAAGGTAGTATATCCTATGACATTTCAAGTGAAGGTACAAGTACTTTTTTTTAGATAGTATACTAGACAAATAATTGCAAACAAAGACTATTCTCCTCACCTCCACATGCACTCCAGAGCTTTCTAAATTGCTGTTCCTTCTGTTCGGACTTATACAATAAAATCTCAGTTTGGCTTCCATTTTGATGGAATCAGTTACCCACTCATCTGCAGTCTCCTCCCCTCCCCATTATCCCTCCTCTTGCAGGATATCCCAGGAGGAGGAGCTGAAGGAAGGAAGTCATAGAATCATAGAATGGTTGGGGTTGGAAGGGACCTCAAAGATCATCTAGTTCCAACCCCCCTGCCATGGGCAGGGAATTCCTCCACTACACCAGGTTGCCCAAAGCCTCATCCAACCTGGCCTTGAACACTTCCAGGGATGGGGCAGCCACAACTTCTCTGGGCAACCTGTTCCAGTACCTCACCACCCTCAATGTAAAGAATTTCTTTCTTATATCTAACCTAAATCTGCCCTCTTTCAGTTTAAATCCATTGCCCCTTGTCCTATCACTACACGCCCTTGTAAAAAGTCCCTCTCCAGCTTTCCTGTAGGCCCCCTTTAGGTACTGGAAAGCTGCTATAAGATCACCCTGGAGCCTTCTCTTCTCCAGGCTGAACAGCCCCAACTCTCTCAGCCTGTCTTCATTGCAGAAGTCCAAACACCCTGATGCCTAAATTTTGCAAGTGTCTTTATATACATATTTGCTAGGCTTATTTGTGTTATAGTCTGACGGCTGCCTTTTAATGATTATTCAGGACCTGAAACTTTTTACACTGATCAGTTTCAGAAGTAAGAGTTTACTTGGCCTCAAGGCATTAAAGCAGCAGTGAAAATTCTGGATGCACTTCTTCGTCTTCCTTTTCAAAAAGAATATAGTAGGGCTAGAAAACATGTAGAAAAGGCAGCAAGAAAGATTTAAAGTATTGAGCAGTTTCTATGTGAGAAAAGATTAAATAAGGCAGGATTCTGTCTTGGAAAAAGAAATGTGGAAGAGGTGTGACAGAAAATAGTAAATTCATGAGTGCCCCAGGAAAAGTGCATGAAGAGTTACTATTCCTTGTTTCTCACAATAGAAATTCTAGGAAGGAGCTAAATCAGTATTAAATTTCAAACAAAAACAAGGAACTGCTTTTTTTTTTTTTTTTCTTTTAAGACACACATCATTGCCACAGGATGTTGCAGAGGCCAAAAGTACAAATGCATTAAAAAAGTGATTAGATAAATTGATGGAAGAAAGTCTGTCAAGAGCTATTAAACACACAGACACAGATTCTATCTCAGGAAGTCCCTAAGCCACAGATTGCTGGAAGGTTGTATCAGGGGAGGCATCACTCTGTGCTGGCATTATTCTCACATTCTTCCCTGCCGTTGGCCATTGTTAGAGACAGGATAATGAATGAGCTAAGTGGATCTTGGTCTGACCTACATGGCCCTCTTCATCCCTTAAAATAAAAAGAGAGGATCCACAGCTGTATCATCCTTTTCTAAGCAGAGGAAAGGTTTGGAGGCACAGCTGAAGTTCTGCTATGTGCCAACATCTCTGGGTTAGGAACACTTAAGGAAAGATGCAACTTACAAAAACTGTACCATTAAGTTGCTGGAAAAATGAATGATAAAATACATAGTTTTGCTTACCAAGTATAGTTTGACTGAAGCTGAGATGAGATCCAAGATCCATGTTCCCACTGTGGTGTTGTACTGACTGGTGTTCAGCTTCTTAGCTGAACTGAACTGTATTATATTATTCTTTCATTTAACTTACAGGGAGAAGCTGATTATTCTCTTGAAGGGTCGTTTACTGATAAAATCATAGCAAGATTTATGAAAGATGAAAATACTCACTGCAGAGTAGACCTCCATTTTTCTTTGTTTTGAAGAATCGGCAGCTTGTTTAATACTATTTAAAATAGTATTCACAAAAACACCTTAGAAAGATGGGAACAAGGAAGAGGAAAATGAAGATATAACATTTGCATAGAAACCAAAAAGGCAAAATATTTTGAGTATCAAATAGAAGACATCTACTCAGGCCTCTTACTCACTTTTTAGCTTACTACAAGTTCATAACTAGAGAGCAGATATTACAGAGGTGAAATATATAATTTATCATCCAGGTCAACTGAAGTGGCAGGATTTACAGGAAATTATCTAGAACCATCCTGAGAACTGGGGCTAATGACACTTCCATTGTGATGCTGAGACCTCCTCGCCATAATTTTTTGTCTGTTTGGAGTGTTGCAAGAATGACAGCTGTGCTATCCCCTTCCACTCTAGATGCTGAAGAAATGTTTTTTAACTGTTTACTTCCAACAAGTCACACAGTATCAATTCTTCATTTTTCCAAAGCTCTTTTGTACTCCTTCTCCAGACCAGAGATATTCTAAAGCCAATGGGATAAGGGCAGCAGAAATTCCCTGCAGCACAATTTACACCATTTTAGGGAAAGAGACTAAACACACACAACACTAGAAAAAAGTCTTGACTACATGATACAGCCAACTGCCATCTAGTGGGCTTTAATGCAGGTCTGAGCCTGTAATTACCATATGGCTTGATCGAGTGATGTATATGGCCAGGTGATGAGGCTGCTAATAATTCTTTACCTAGGTTTAGACTGCAGAGTAGGTGCATTACAAAGCCTAGCCCCAAACGGTCCAGCCTGCAGATATTCAGGTTCACTTGTTTGGCTTTCCTGCTCATGGACACTTGGGGATTTTTGATAAATGCCTGGGTTGTGTCCTGAGGTAGTGTCGGAATGTGTATAGCCTATGAGCGCCGATTTTGGAGCTAAGCAGTAGTCCCAGCTCTTGCAGTATAGACATAACTTGAGTCTCTCATCTTCTATTCTGATCAGACTGTTTTGAAGCAGCTTTATATCAGTCTCTCAGAGAGCTACCAATGTGTTACCAAGGTTTTGGCACAATATATAAACAGTCTGTCAAAGGGAAAACAAAGATCAGGAAACAATGAGAATAAACATTGGAGAAACAGAACTTAAACTTAATCTAACCTAGTATCAGACAAATAATGATCCTACCCATGTGGGCTTGATTTTTTCCCTTGGATTTCTGTAATCTTTCTTAAAATCCTAATCCCCTAGAAGCTATGGGATAACTAAAGAAATTAATATTTACACCTTGTTTCAATGTCTCATCCCTACAAACGCCAGAGTTCAGCACATACTTTCACGCTTAATATGGCATCCAATGTCCATAGTTACAAATCAAGGTTCTGTATCAATAATTTTACATGAGTAAGGTGAGAGGATGTTGCATGTTATCATAAGCATTGCCTCTTCCTTTCTAAGTGTCATGCGTTTTTTGATTTACCTCCTTGTAGTCGTGATTTCTCTTCTGTTTTATAAAGCCCAAATAGCGATAATAAGGACAATTCTGCCAGTTTTTCCATCTTGTCAATTACGTCTTTGGTGGCCCATACAGGGAGAGTAAAATTGTGAATACCCTAGTGATAAAAGAAAAAAAAAATTTTTTTTGTTCTACTGGTTTCCATCATCCTATTGCCCAGCCTTACGTTACTACATTTAGACTCTCTGAGGCTGTCCGGCAATTCTTTGCCCAGTGTGGTTTTACTCATCAACGTGCTCTGAAATACCCTTTGTGGGAATAGGGATCAACCTGAAGTGGGTGAATGGGAAGAGGGGAAACACCTGTGTGAAGGGAATCCCTTGTAGATATAATGTGTTCTTGCTATAGAAATATATGGCTTTGGTTTTGCTAGCGTGAAAGATTGCAGACATGTGTCTTATCCTCTTCCTTTCCTCTGGGTGTTCAGGGTATAAACTAGCTGTAACTTTCCCTGCCTTTTTCATACAGTTGTCCAGATAGCAGTTCCATCACTGGCCATTTACAGAGCATCACTCTCCAGTCATGTGAGAGTGACAGTGCCTTATAGTGTTTAATTGCTTCAGTGTGTGGAGGATATGTTCAACAACCTTCCTGTGGTGCTAATGACGGGGGCCAAATGGAATCATCCCATTCTTGTGGCCAATCTGGTTTTATTCACTGATAGCAATCACCATCTCATAATTTTCTAACTGATAGATCATAATCTTACCTCTCATTTTCAACATCTAAGTATTTTGATGTTTACCTGTTGACAGGTTAAAGAGAAGAATTTAATTTTCTTGTTAAAAATCATAAATATGTCCTAGGCAGCATGCTCAAATAATTCTATAGCAGCATATTGGGAAGGAAAATGAGGGAAAAAAGGGAATATGTTATCTTTTACCAATGTACTAAATTAAAACTTAGATTCAAATTTTAAAAACAAACAGACAAATCCAAGAGAGACAGCAACTCATTCCTGTGAAACCACATTGCCATGGTTTAACTGAAAACAAACTTAGGAGTTATATTCTTTCCCGACCTCTATTGCCTTATTATTACCTCACAGTGTAGAGTATCATATGTATTCCAGAGCTGGAAATTGTCTAGTATTTTAAGGTGATTTAGTTCAAGTCCTGTATTAACTGCCATTGTTTGTAAAAAATCCTGAGGGAAAAAAAGTGAGGAGTATATCACAAATACTCAATACGTATGGAGCATATATGCATGCAGATTCATTAGCTGGCAATACAGTAGCGTTTAGTTTTACACAAGTGAAACTCTTTTAGCAGAAGATTTTGGTTGCAGATTTCATTTTATAACCATTTCAAGGTACTGATCTCTATTTCAGACACTGCTTTTTCTCAGCCCTGCTATGGATAAGTCTGGTGCTCTCTCTGCTGCACTCTTCTCTCCTTCTTTTGATTACTCCAGGAGTCTACCTCAGTCACCTCAAGCCTTCAGATATAAGGAAGAGGAAGGCACTAAGGGAAAAGGAACATGAGAAAAAAGATGAGGAGAAAATGGAAAATTAAAGAGAGCTGAAGGAAATATTTAGGATGAGTCAAAAGAAATTGAAAAGAAAACTAGGTTTTCCCTCTGCCATTGAAGGAGAGCTGAATATCTGAGTAATAGTTCCACAACAGTTCCCATAGAGATTCTTGCTAGATGCTACCACAGAAGAATAAGGGACTCCTTAATATCCCTTATTCCCACATTACCTGTTTTATACTAGTAGCTGAGAGAGAGGATAGCTAAGAAGTCATAATTCAATTCACCTCCCGTTGCAGGTGAGTGAGGCTGACCAGAGTAGCTGAGCTAGCAGAAAGTTAGAAATAAACCAAAAAAGGAAAATGTAGGGTTTAGCCCAAGCAGGAAGCCTGAAGTGACTTTGAGAGAATGTGTACAGGTACAGTCAGGGTATGAGGACACAAGACTCCTGCTTTATTTGTGCGGTAGTGCTATTACAAAATGCCCAGTAGGCAAAAAAGAGAGCAGCAGTAATCACTATCTAGAATAATTATTATTCACAAGAACATGGTTGCTTGAGGCAGTTTTACCATCCATGTACCTACATCCCACTGCAGCACTGGAATGGGAAATTTTGAATCTCTGACTGTGAAGATTTGTGTCAGGGCCAAAACAGAAGCATGACTTGTGATGGATCCAAAATGCATCTCAGAGAAATTTACACAAGTCAGTGTTCACTTGATTGGGCTTGCTTTAGTTCTCTGTTGTAGTGTCAACTTCAGAAAGTCACAGCAGGATGGCATAAACCTTTCCAAGTTTCAGATTTATCATATTTTTTAGAATCGGTTTTGTACTACACTGTGAAACTGAAAATTACTGCATCCAGAAATTTCTTCTCCCTTCAGATCATGTAACTTTAATTATATGCAGCTCTGTATAGTCTCAGAAAATTAATGTTAAATTAAGATTTTAAAAGATTAATTTAGAAAAGTATGGGAAATGCAAAACCATATCAAACATATTTTTTGATCATATTGGCCTACATTTCTGATTTTAAGAGAGTCTTAAGGTGGGGTTTTTTGCATTTATTTATTTTTTCATTTTAGCAAAAGGAAACAATACAATTCCATAACTTCTACATCTTAGTTACTTTCCTTCTTCTTAGATTTTGTTTCCTTTTTATTTTGTCTTACCATATAGGGTTGTATTCTACTTTGAAATTCACTAGATGTTTGTGTTTCATTCTGAAGTTCATCAAAACGGGGACAGTCAGGCAGAGGAAAATTCAGCCTCTGAAACAAGAGAAGTAAAACTTAGAATAGTTGTAGGATTAATCAATGTATCTCTAGTTTTTCTATTGCTGATATTGCTGGTGTAATTTTTGTTAGATAGATTCATGGCTGTGCTACAGCTGCTCCATACTGGTTTGTTTGGGTACCTTGTTCATGAATTCAGTTAACAAAAGCAATGGACTGTGGAAACTTGACTTTTCAGTGGCTACTTGTGGCTGTGATACCTTGATTTCCCTTAGTTTAACTGATTTTGGCAAAAAGCAAGTATGCATGTCTGTCAGGGGATCGCTTTGGGAAATGGATCAGATTTCATGATCAGGAATTTTAAATTTAATTTTTGAATACCCTCGATGCAGCTTGACTCCACCTGGTACTGGAATATGAATTGCTTCTGCATCTACACATCACATCCTGCTCTCATCTCTTTGGAGATAAGTAGCATATTATAGTAAGGATTTTGGACTTAATGGACAGAACTTGAAACAAGAGTGACAAATAAATTGTGCTCCTGAAATATCCAAAAGCTATGAGCCTAATGGCTGTGTTCTTGTTTAGGGGTTTGGTTCGCTTTTAATAACTCCAGTTGGGTGCATTACGAGGTCACCTGATAGTACATATTTGATCTGAACCATGTGTAAATACATACTTTGGCAAATGTGCTTTATGCCAGTTGCAGAAGGACAGATGATATCTGATCCAGTATAAAGCACCAGTAAAAAGTTATGATGAGCAAAATAAGCCTGTGCTGGTTCAGCACTTTATGTCACATCACTAGAGCATTTTTGACGCGGCACTAATATTATATTGTAACCATACAAATCACGTTGAAGAACTGACTTAATATACAGTGGAGAAATTAACTTCAATATCTGTGGCTTATGTATGTATGAGAAGGTCTGCTCTGCCTTGGGGTGAACATTAGCAGGCTGCACTTCCAGTGCTTCTCTTTTCTCTTCGGTTTATCAACGTGAAGCTTGCAGCAGCCACCAGCCAACACTAGCACTTTCACTTGGACAGATTTCCAAGGTGCATTTTTTCAGCAGCAAACTAGAGGGTGAAGGCTCAAAGCTGCAATATGAAACTGGGGAATGTTGTTTAATTACACATTAATAAATGTTTCTCTTGCTGTGTGTCTTAATTATCTCCCTCTAGGTGTTATTAATTAAGCCACTCCCTTTGGCCTCATTAAGCAGTACTCAGTACTGTTGCCTGTCAGGTCTTGATAGATCTCAGTGGCTGAAAAATAAACTGTGATTAGTTTTTTTTACAGTACTGTACTTGGCCTCCATTTCCCATTTTGTGTTGCTTAGGACTTGAAAATACCCTCAAACATCTGCTTGGTTTCACAAGGGAACATTGTTTTTTTTTTCCAGGTGGTTTGCATATTGAACAGGAATTTTGAGTTGCTACAGATGTGTGTTTCACTGAAACATCAATACCCACTCCTGAAGCAGCTGCAGAAGTAATGAGGTACTGGAGATTCCTACAAATGAGCTTGCCTTCTCCAAACAGGTCATTGCACTGCACTGTGATTCCCTTAAGGGTTTTGAGGTATCATTTGGTCAAAGCTCTGACCACTTTGATGCTTTTTTGGTCTTCTGGTGAAGGAACTTCCCGTAGTGTCCCACATTTAAATAACAGTGGCAGTGTTCTTTTCTGTTGAGGGATAGTCGAGTTTCCAGCTGAATCACATTGTGCGTAATCCAGTTTGTGGAAACCTTTTCTCTCTGCACCTGCTTTCAAGCATGGCCTCCAAGAATGAAGGAATGCCAATGAGAGGCAGGTGCGGCCACCCTCTAATGACAGAGTCCATCATCTGATGTTGGTGACTGGACAGGCAGTTATTTAATAAGAGTTTTGTATACGTTTTCTTTAAGTCAACTTCTCTCCTCAAAGGCAGAAGAAAATTAGCCTTTCTGTCATTACACTCAATAACTTGTCCTTGTTCAACATGCTCTTCCGTACACAGTCCTTGTCACAGGAGCCAGTGAAATTAAAATCTAAACCTGAGTCAGCTAGAGAGAGCTACATATAGTAAAACTTCTACAAGACCTATTATTCAGGTAGGTCTGCTCTTATTATGAACCGCAAAGCAGGTGCTGGGGTTTCATTAAATGTTTGTATAACACTGAGCATAAAAGTGCCCTTGTCTGTAATTAAGGTGCCTAAGTGCTACCAGAATAGGAAAGTAATAATTGAGAGGTCATTACAGTGGCTGGTGAAAATTCCATTCCTTGAATAAACTATTGAACAAACTTGCCAAGGAACAAAGGTCTGTCTAGCTGATTTGTGCTTAGAAAAACACTTATTCTCTATAAAGGTTTAGGGCAACTTCACTGTGATACTGTCCAAAAGTGTCTTTGCCAGGACAAATGATAAAGCTGTACCTTGAAGAAAATGGTAGTGTGGATGACAATTCAGGTATTCTGCAGCTATAGAAGGAGGATTTTCATACAGCTATTACAGTTGACCTGTGACATGCTTGTCAGCCAAGTAGCTACAGTTGATGTTTTCTATTAGATTGAACTCAAAAAGAATAGAAAGTATTTTTTAGCTTTTCCTCCCTTTTTTTCTCTCTTTTTTTTTTTTCTTCTGGGAAAGTTCAAGGTGTTATAGGAACTGTCCATCCGGTACTCACCTGGTGCGTTGATTTTTGCAAAATATGAACTGGAATGGGTTGCCAGAGAAGCTGAGGGTTCCAAATTTGGCTGCTGGTTGGCGGAAAGAGTCCGGAAAGATATGACTGGGCACTCATAATGGTGCGATCATAATCTGTACTTTGGATGTAAAACTGAAGATAGAATGGCAAAGAGTTAAAAAAAAGATGGAAACAATAAAAATAATAAGGAAATTTTACCCAACTAATCAATCCTGGCTTCTCATTTTCAGTTTTATATTTTTGCATAAAGTCAAAACAGTGAAACCATAACTCAGCTTTCTAGGGCCCTACTTCATTTGCATAAATCGAATTGCCAAAACATCTTTCAATTTGGAATCTAACCCTCAGACTGAACTAAGAAGAATACGAAAGCATGATTTAACAGAAGGAAGCTCTCCACCTTCTGAGATTCAGAAGAACATTGATACATGTAGATGTGGCGCTTAGGGACATGGTTTAGTGTGGGAATTGGCAGTGTTAGGTTTATGGTTGGACTCAATCTTAAAGATCTTTTCCCACTGAATGATTCTATGATTCTACGATCCATCTGCTATACCTCAGGAATGATGGCACTTAAAACTGGAGACTTCTCTTGGAAGCATGGCAAAGCTATAGTCTTCTATGCCTTCCCTCCAATGCATCACTCATGTATTGACCAAAACAGTAGTGGTGTCTTCCCCACAATGGATCTGTACCGTATGACAAGCACATCCAAACAACTGTTAGACCTCTCTTTTACAGTATGTGAGCATAGCCCATCACATGGCTGGATGCATTCACCTTTCAACAGGGTAGAACAATATTGGGTCACTGTGTATAAATTCCCAGCTTATTCAGTGGTGTGGAGCTGTTCAGTCCTGGGAAACTGGATGGTGGAAGACCCAAACTGAATGTAGGAGGTGAAAGTTAGACTTTAGTCTATGTTTTTACCTTGACATAAAATCCTGACTTTCAAAAATGTTCTTCTATTACCTTAATTTTTCCATTAATGTAATGAATAAGGTGATGTGCTTTTATCTAGCACAAGTCCACAGTTCTGCTGTGCCAGAGAAATGTCCTCCAGACAGTTCTGCTATATACCTCTTGCCGGTTGTATGTGCTGTTCAGAAAGTTTGAGTATCTTTCCCTCATGTACTGTCCAAGTTCAAATAGCTGCTGCATTCCGGTCTGTGAGGCAAGCATACAGATGACTATTAGATTAAGGTGACTAGAGAATCTTAATGTAGAAGTTTATTTTCTATTTTCTTTTTTTGTCTTCAGCAATCAGTTTTTAAGTGATCATTAACCATTTGTGTAATATACTGTATACGTTGTAGGTGATCTAGAATTTTTAACAGAAATACTCATTTATATCTATGAAAAAATGACGTGTTCTGAAATGCTAAGGCTCCAACATCTGCTACAGGAAAGGCAGTACACCTGATTCTATACAAATACTGTTTCCACAGTGCTGTAGCTCTGTAGATGCTCCTGGAGTTATTCATGATCAGCCTTGTAAAGAGTATGTCAGTTGGTGACAGCTGAGAAAGGATGATTGATATCTTAGTATTTATTATTGTTCTTGCTCTGCTATTTGATCAACCTGATAAATCTGTGGCTTGCATTTCATGCCTTAAGTAACCTTCTTTCATGTGCACCTGTAGTTGTCTTAGACTGCACACTGTCTTTTCTGTTATTAATTTCCAAAGCTGTGAGCGGAACTTTTTAACTTTTAGCTGTCAGAGAAGTAGATTCTTACTAGTGTTGCTAAAAAGATAACAAAATAGCAAAAAGCTCTCAAAAAAATCTTTGCCAAAGCAGAAACTTTTTTTCTTCTTACAACATAAGCTGTGTACCTGGGAATAGTAATGCATTGTCTGAGTGTCTGATTTTTTCTTTCAAGCCTCACTTCAAACACGAAATGCTGAACTGTCTCTGATTCATGCTTCTGAGTTATGGTAAAGTATTATTAGGAAATGTACTGGCCTCTCTTTGCTCCAGAATTTCATATGTGAAATACAGTTAAAATGCTAAGGCTTTAAATTGAAATGCCTGAGCAAGAAGTAGGTTCAGTGCATCCTAGTTAAACCCTGGGCTGAGAGCAGCCTTATTAGAAGACACATTGTCCCCAGAAGCAGCCTTCTCCTGCAAGACTTCGCTTGTATTGTGAGTAGGTGGTTGCTGGTCAAATGATGAGTTGTGAACTCATCACTTGACATGGTGGACAGGTGTCAGTCCTTTACCCTGTCACAGGGCCCAGTGCTTTATGGTCATCAGAACTTCATCAACCTTAAGACTATAGGCAGTGTTTAAACTTGCCATTTATTTGAACGCAGATACACTATCAGGAACTTCTTGCTTTTAGGAAGGCAGTTATAAAGCTATGATGAACAAGATTTCAATTTAACAGTAGTTGGATAAATAATGTTGGAAAGATGTTTATGAATTGCGGTGTATTGCTAATATCATCTATCAGTACTTGGGATTTGCTAATGTTTCTGAGGCACGCACAAAAAAATCTGCCCACTTCCTGTTTTAGTAGCATATATAAGTGCTTCTAAGAAAGTCAACATACCTTGGTAAGTTGTCCAAATCCCTGGGGCCATTCACTTTCTTTGTGTAAATCAGTTGGAAAGTTTACAATGGGTGTTCGGTCACCATGTCGGAAAACCTAACAAAATTACCGGTAAAAAATTCTGGTTAATTACTGTTAACATTTCTTTCATACTTAGCTAGAAGTCAAACATACATTATACTTCCAGTGACATTTTTGAGATGAAAATATTGGAGAGTCTGCAGAAACCTAGTCAAGTATGATTGGACTGCATTCTTTACACACAAGAATAGATATAATTCTATGGGAATTGAGTGACCATAAGCCTGATGTTTCTTCCACCTAGAACATAAAATTAATCAACCAAGATGTTAATGTTGAGATTACATCCATAGCTAGGCACCTAAACAAGACATCTGACTGAATTTTGGACACTCAGCACCTCTGAATATGAAACCAGTTACTGATGTGCTTATATGAGGACTTAATTACTTTGGCATAGACACTTGAAACTTTTGGCAACTGCCTTTTTCATAGCAGTATCTTTAAAAGTAATTCCATGTAAATACAGATATTATATTTGATTTCTCTGTCATCCTAAAATATAAAGATGAAAAAGTTTAAACATTTACACTGTTAGCTTACGCAATATGTATGAAAATATTTTTTAAAGTTTGTAGGAATTTTTTTTTCTGTTAAATTCAGTGACATCAAAGAGTTCGACTGGACACTCCAGCATGGTGAATATTAGAGTAATATGTTCAATCATATGATTTTTACATCAGAAACTTTAAATGAGCCTTTTTGTATTTTTATTCTAGCATACAAAGAAAGTGTGAACCCTCGATTCACACTTTCTAGTTTGGCCCTAGTTTTCACACTTGGCTCTAGTTTGAAAAACTTGAATTACCCTCCCTAAGTATGTCATGTGCGGGCTTAGAAAAATGAAGTCGAAATGCTGGACCACAAATTCACAGGGCTCCAGGCAATCTTTCAGGATGCTGACCCAAGCTGCTGCAAAAGTTACTTTTGCTTATATCAATGTTCACATAATCAATCTCATTCCTGACTTTGCAGAATAGAATGACAATGTGGAAGCATGGTATATTTGTTCAGAAAATTATATTTACTCTGTAATACCTCACTGTTATATAGCTTGATTATAATTAATACTTTTCATTGCCTCATAAGGCCACATCATTCTTGCCCAAACATCAGAGAGGTTTGTACCTTCTAGTTAGTTTGCCACTCCCACTGGGAGGTGTTTTATGTTTATATTTTTCAAAGTAAACACAAGCAGTGTGTCTGAATGTTTTAATTACAACACACTTTTCATCAGCCTTCCGTACTAATGTGCACATACCAATGCTAGAACAGGTATACTATCCTTTAAAGGCAAATATAATTGGATTTATCCATCTGTACATTTTCTACACTAGACAGCAAGGTGTATTAGAGTAGGTATTACCATTGGAACCGTGTAGAAAACTGCTTATTATTTTTTCACTTTGATAGTTAAATGTCAAGGAAGATATGGACAACTTGAATATTTTTCGTCAAATCAAGGAGATTTTTTCACTGTCATCATCAACATGTTTATCAATATGAAACTGCAGTTTCAAGAAAAACTCTTTTTTTTTTTCTGAATTCAAGTGCAGCAAAATAGCCCATAAAATCTTTCTTAAATATTTTCTTTTTGCTTCTGTATGCAATTTTTAGTTCTGCGCATGTCTTTTCTTACTAATCTGGAATCTCAGTTGGTTCTTTGTAATAGTTTCTCAGTGCACCTCTAGTGAACAGGAGAATAGTTAAGAGCTAAATTGTCTGGTGAAGGATTGGGTTGCATGCAAGAAAAATGAGTGAGAAGGACTTTTGTGTCACTGCTTATTTCCTTGGTGTTTTGGCATGCTGATATACATAGGTGTCAGGTAGGATTCATTGGCTTTTCTGGACAAGCTGATGCCTCTGTAAAGAATGAAGGTTTAATTGCCAATTACAATGTAGCTGCATACTTCCTTGTTAAATTATCCAGCTTCACAGAAAAGCATTTTTATGAATAACTGACAGTTGCTCAAACTGACTGACGTGATTAAATGATGCTTTTTTAGGCAATATGTAGCAATGGATCAACACTTGGCCAATAAATACACCCTTTTTATTAGTGAAAAATTAATGAAAATGTGATAGATTTTAAATACTCGTTTACAATGCTTTATACTTAATGTTCAACATTACCCACAGTCTATATTTCATTGTCACAACAGTCAACCCCTAAAACCTTTCAATAAGTCAGAACAGAGTAGCATTTTACTTGAACAGAGGTGAGAGGGTATAGAGATAAAGATCAAAATATATTCAAATGTATGTGGGACCAGGAGATGTAAAGAAAAATATTTTCTCACTTTGTAACCTTAAGAAATGGAAGCAGTGAAGGATATTCTCTTCTAAAAAGCAGCACAGCCTCTTAAAGTCCATACAAATGAGGAAAAAGTTTAGTTCATTTTTTGTATTTCTACGTCTTCATTGCACAGTAACATATAAAAATGATATTAACGCTGTGGGAAGTAGCAAAAAAGAAACAAATACTTCTGAGAGCAGAACCCTGTTTTTAGGACTTGAAGGACTAAGCTGCTCAGCCAACTGATTTTTATTTATGCTCAAATCTTCTTGCTTGCTGCTTCTGAAAATGACCTCACTTTAGTTGCAGATGGAAATGAAACAATGACCTTATGAACAACCACTTAACCTAAAGGGTTAACTCATTCAGTCATAGTCAGCTATATTTTAGGAGACTTTTTCTTAGAAAAAAAATTTAAATCTTTAAGAAGAGCTTATGTATTTGAAAATTTGTCTTTTTCATTAGAACACCTGATACTGTTAGGGAAAGAAAATGTATCCCTACAAAGCTTGCCTTGCTCATCAATATGTATCAATATGTACTGGATTTTGTTAAAAAGGAGTTGATCCTTCAAATTCACTAAAAAATATGTGTGCTGCAGCATTTATGACTCCTGGTCTGCAGACTGCCTTCCTGACCTTTCACAAGACATAGAACATGGCGGGATGAGAGAAAAGGGACAAGGAGGTATCATAAAACGTGAAAGGCTCTAGAAATCAGGAAGGAAGGGAGGGCAAGTAGGATGTATACAAAAAGAGCAAAGCACACCTGTTGGTGTATTCATTTCAGCACTTTTATCTGGATTGCTTTACCTCAGTCAATTCTCCAAAGCAGTGGATATGTAGATACCAAATACCCTCTCCTTCAGCTCTAATACAGCTTGAACCTGATTCGTTGTCTGGGTTCTCGTTTTTGCTCTTTGTAACTTTGTGAGGGTGATCACTTCAGATCCAAATGGCCACATGACTCAGACTTTGGCCAGCATTTGCTTCCATTTTGTCAGGTGAATAATAATGTTGGAGAAAAACTGGTGTGGAGGAGAGGGTGAACTGAGAATACGGCGCGTGTAGTACATTTAACATCTTCATTCAGAAATGAATTACAGTGAATTATGTGTCTCTGAGTAATAGTGAGCCCCTTACAGACATTTTTATTGACAGACTCAACTCCAAACAAAAAAATTTCTTAGTTTCAAGCCAGCAATGGGAATGAAGAAACAAGAGAGAAATGGAACTAGTCATGCTGCCAGTTCAGGGAAACCATAGAGGCAGAAATACTAAGCATGTTTAGTCAAGGTTTCAAATGGCTTGGACTGATTAGATAAAGAGATAACATTCTGAGATAACATTTCCTATCCTGACTTGTAAGAAGAAGGACATGATGAAATCACAGTACCTCAGAAACCACACCTCTTTGTATATATGACAGGTGAAATGACTACCTGTGTGGAGACGGAAGTTACAGGTCAGAACTTCTTCATACAGAGACAATAAATCAGTATTTCATTTATACTGTCTACTGATGGTCCTTCATATTTCCTGTTTTCTTCTCTTCTGCCTAGTTTAAATTCAATGTGCAAGAATTATGGTGAAGGTTAATGTTTATGTGTAAGAAAGAAAATCGAAATAGTATTTTGACAAATTGGCTTGAATTAGAACTTTTCAGCCTAAAGGACTTGTGGCCAATCAGCACAAAGATGGAAATTGTAAGGAGAAAGCAAGACACCTTCTCAGACCATAGACAATTCTAGAAGTGAGAAAAAAGGAACATTTGTCTGTTTTTTTCTCCCCTGCAGATGTATTTTACGTTGTGCAATTCTGCTAAGTTAAAAAAATCATTATGTCATATTTTCGCAATGCAGTAATACTCTCAGGTGAAAACATAGCAAGTTACAGAGTACAGCTGGAAAATGGCTATTGAATTAACTCAGAAATGTGCCTTTAAAACTTACCTTGACTGTAGCCATACTCTTATTATATCCCATTATATCAGTGACGTTTTCTGAGGCCAATTCCTACCCTATTTATTTACGCTAGCAATTCTATTCACTTGAAACTTCAATCAATAAGTTCAGAAGGCAAAATTCACTTCAACACACAGAAACGATGCCTTGAGAAAAGAAATATATGTTGATATCAAGATTAAACCTCTTACAACTTTTTAGGCAGTTGGTAAGTCTAAGGAAAAGTATCAGGGATAAAAAGAAAACAGTTTCAATGAAATATATGTATTATTTTAATATTAATTGAGGTAAGTTACTCTATAAATAAATAAAGTACTATCTTTTTCTTTTTTTGAAGTTGGCTGCACAGCTGTGGTAAACAAGCTGATTTTGGATAGGAAACCTCTATTTCTGTAGTGGTGAGCATTTCCTGTAATTCTTTCTGCTAAACCGTTGCTTGTTAGAACACAATGACAGCTGCAATTCAATAAAAGTCTCCTTCCCTTCAAAGAGTTAATTTTCCAAGACTTACTGACTGCCTGATTTAATCCGTGTGTCTAGTTCTCCCTCATATCATCGAAACAACATTTAAGTATATTGCTGTACAGAGAACTTTACTGGAATTAGCATTGAATCCCTGCTGTGTGTAGTGTCTGATGGAGCAATAAGCCTCAGCAGGAATAGGAACTGGTTTTTCCTGTGCGCTCTGGCCTCTCTCCAAGTGGCACATCTACAGTGCAGCCAAGAGACAACTAGATATGAAATACTTTATCTAGAGCTAGATGACATGTTTTGGACACAGTATGTCTGTCTATTATCTGTATATGCATGTAATATTTCAAATAGAGAAAGGTGGAACAAGATCTTAAAATTCCTATGTGTAAATGTGAATTCCAATCCCCATAACTTTGTTTTGAAAACATCCCTTTAGACTAACTATTCTTTATCAGTATACCTCTTATTAAAAAAAGAAATAAGAATGAAAAGGACTATGATGCAACCTTCACAATCTAAGCTATTTCATTGAATTAATCTGTCTTTTACTCGAGCTCTCAGGGAAAGTGACATTGAAGTAGTGTCTAGTTAGTTTAAAATAAGAAATGGCCCAGCAAAAAAAAATATTATAGTCTGTTTTCAACCTAACTGCAGTTAATGCAACATGTATCTCAAATCTCTACATAAAAAGGCTTTTTTCTGTTTCTCAGTATACTGTTGTGCCAGTTCAGTTATTCTGAAATGGAAAATGCTTTTGGTTTTGTGGTAAGTTCTGTAACATGATAAGCTTCAGCTTCCAAGCACGGAGAAGGTAGGCCATAATTTCCATCTCTCAGACTATGCATCAATGTCCTGGTCACTGTCAGCTAAATTAACCAAGAACAGCTAAACTAGACCTCAGATCTCTTAACTCCTGTGCACTATGTGTCTAAGAGCTTCCACAAAGCTAAATTGTTCAGGTACCTTGAAAGAATAACTCGGGGTTAGGAGATGGAAGTTCCTATAACTAGAGTCATTTTTATCTTCTTTAAGTAAAGTCTTTCAATTCAGTAAGCAAAAGGGCAGCAGTAATTATTTCTGAGTCTAAAAAGAGGCAAAGCAACTGCACAGCTTGTTTGGTTTGACAGCCACATCAAATTCCCTGTATTCCCCACACCAAAATAGAAAACAAATCTACTTACTACAACCACAAACTTCAGTTCTCTTTCTGCAGTAGTCTGTTGAAGCAGAATGAGGATAATATGAAGAGAAAGACACAGGATCCTAGATGGGTTGAGAAGCTGTATCACTCCCATCCTGGCAGAGGATGAAAAAAGGCCGTGTAGCTCCAGCAGCTGCTCAGGTTGAACAGCCCAGGTGCCAGGCTGTACCTTCAAAAGGGGTGGAACCTCTGCCGGTGAACTTCAAATCCAAGAGGAATGTTGTGTGACTACGCAACAAATTGCATTGCCCTTTGTTTTCAAATGACTGTTTACATTCTATTAAATCATAATTCAGTTCCTTTTTCTCTGTGATATTTTTCTCTTTTGGAGTGTAAGGATGAGGTTAAAATATGAAGGAGTTGCTAAGCATTCCTAATGTTTCAACCTACCTATTCTGTTTCCACTTCCCAGGGCTTGGAATTTTTCCAGACCATAGCATGGCCACAAGAATGAACTTGAAACCAAGAGCCAGGCAATATTGTTTCTCTTTTCTCTTTGCTACTCGGTTAGTCCTTTTTTCAGCTTCACTCCCTTCCTTTTTTCTTTCCTTTTCTATATTGTCACTGTGAAATCAGAATAATTATTTCAAACAACAATTCACGTAGGTTAAAATTGCCAGTCTCTCAGATAGAATAGTTGAATAAACCTTGCAATAAATACGTTCTTTAAGCTCCTTGCTGGGAAGTTATTTGCTCTTCAATTTGTGTGTGTTGCTTTTCTTTTTGCTTGGAGTATATTTGTACTTCCCAAATTGTAACTGCTTATGTCAAGTTCTTTTTGGCCTCGATTCTGTAAGAAATTTCCTGCTAACAAGCCCTGACACTCACTTTGTTATTGTTGCTGATCAAGAACAATGTTTCTGACAGTAGCTCACTGGCTTTGAGAAGATTGCTCAGCTCGCCTCTGCTGACTTCCTCTCTATAAAATAAGAATAACAATACTTCCAGGCTTGATTTCATAAGGATTTTCTGAGTATTACAGTTTGCAGAGACCTATCAATAGAGTTCTCTAAATGCTGAAACTTTAGATCCTCTGTGTATTGTCTGAGTCATCCCATTCCTGTCATACCCAATCCTGTCTCAGGGTCTTCTGTTGAACTCTCTGCAACAGTACTCTCTACAACAGGTATTTTACCATTTACCAGAAATTCTGTTTCTAGGGCCATAAACACCACTAAGCCTCAAGTGCTCTCTTCTCTGAGTTCTGTGAATGACCATTGTGTATCCGTTTCCTCTGATGGATGGGAGCAGAAGGGAGGAGGACCATGGCTCCCAGACTTCCCCATCTCTCATGTCAATCTATGGCCAGTTTTCAGCACTTACTTGAACTTCTTTCTTCCTCCGCTGTTATGTCCCCACCCTCCTTTTTGGTGTCTCCTGATGTGCTTGTGCCTATGCAGAAGGTGTAAGAGAATAGTTCATGCTTGATAAATATGTAATACTTTGGTTTTCTGAGAACAAATGTAAGCTGATCATCTTCATCTATTATTTAAGAGGGCAGGTCATAAAATACCCTTTCTTTGGAATATTTTAATATGCCTCAAAAATCGAGAAAGTATGTCCTACTTTTCTAATCTCTATAGCTTTTTAGATGGGTGGTTCCTAATCTTTTTGGATCCAGGAATCCCTGTTGACTCTCAGAATTTTTTCTCGTCCTTCCTAAGCCCTTACCATGAAATTCATCATGGATTTTTTTTTATAAGATTTGCTGGTTTATTGTGTTTCTTTGATGAGTGATTATGACTAGTGAAGTCTTATTATTATGGAACACTTATAGTAACTTCACTTCAGACATGAACTCAATTATTTTGTGATACTGTATGGCATTATTTAGGAATGTTCAAAAATATATAACAACCACATTGTATAGAAAATCTTTGCTAGTGTCTCTTAAAAAATGAGATTTCAATGCAGGACGAAGCATATGATAAACAGTTCTGCTTTCTGTGGCTTCACTTTTCCCTTTGGCAGGTATACTTCACTAGTGAGATTTTTTTTATGCCCAAAAGAATGGAGAACACAACATATTAAATAAATCTGTACACATTCCAAAATGGAATAATATCCTCATTCATGTGCCGTAGTGGTAAGATAGGGTCCTATAGGAATCCTGCAGGTAATCTGTAAGTATGTTGGTAGCATGTATTTCATTTGGAAATTTACTTACTTGTCTTGTATAGTCTCAATTTCTACTGCACATTTGGCAGCTATAAACTTGTCATATTCCACAACAATGAAATCCTTACCCTCTTCAGGAAAAGTTGATGCAAAATAAAAAAAGTAATTCCTAAGTCAATCTGGTTACAGTTGTCCAAGCATCGTAATGCAAGTGGACCTAAACAATTTCAATCATCATCTTTATGTTAATTTGGCTCATTGGCATATGTTTTAATTATGAAATTATGACCTTAAGTAGAATTAGCTTAAACACAATTGTCCATTTTAAGTGCATGTATCTATCTTGAAGGCTTGCTGAAGCATAGCTAGATTGGCTTTGAAGTGGACTGGTTGCAAAAGAACCCATGCTTTGTTGTATGCAAGGGTTACCTTAGGTAACTGCTGGTGGTGGAGCACAACCTGCACACTGAAAGGGTTGGAGTCATTGCAGTCGAGGCAGACGGATATGAAACTGCTGCCTGCACTCACAGGAGTGCACTCATGGACCAGACTGCTCACATGGGGAAACAGCTCAGGTTCTGTCACTGACTGAACTTGCAGATCAGCACCTAACATAATTTGGATTTATCTGCAAGCATTTTTTTTAAGCTTTTTCGAGCTGAAAAAGAGAATGAAAAGAAAAAAATTGGTTTAAGTAAACAAAAGTGACACGTTTTCCAAGCACAAGTCCACAGCACTTAGGACAAAAGCAAAAGGGTATCTTGCAGTCCCATGTTGGGGTCATTTCACCCAACTGTGGGGAGTAGGAAGGACAAAGAAGTTCATTTGTGACACAGGAAGAATTAAGGCTGATGACAGGACATGAACCTTTATCCTGCACAGGAGAAAATGCCCTAAGCACGTAGTTACTATTTTAAGGCAGGCAGGGAGAAGGAAGTGTCTATTCAGTCTCTTCTAATAATTTCTTAGTTTGTCTCGAATTTATAATATTCACCTGGTTACAGGGCACTCAGAGAATTTCTTTCTAGCCTTATAATTGAGATGCTTGCCTGAGACATAAGAAGTCTACTTTGCACACCAGGAGAGTAAACAGAACAAGGTGAACAGCAGTGAGAAAGAGGCAGAAAGCTCTATTCATCTTCATTTTCCCCTTTGAAACTGCAGCCTGGTGATGATGTTATTTTCTGGAAGATGTAAAATCAGATCCTTTTGATAAAGGACAGGTTTGAACTTGTGTCTGCCACGTCTCTGATGAGTAGCCTTAGCATTAAGTAATAGGAAGGAACACCTACTTGTAACGCTTACGTGAAACAAATCAGAAATAGACAATGAATGTGATCCGTATTTGTGAATTATGCAGAGTTTGGGATTTTTTCCTTTTTTTTTTTTTTTGATAGTCGCTCAGCTCAGTATATAACGCAAAGAGAAAAGAAGGTGGTGAAAAGAATGAAAATTGTAGTTCAGGCAGTCCAGTGCCACGTTTCCCAGGCAGTGCAAAATTACTGTTGCTTTTCTGTTGTTATTCATTCCCCATCATGCTGACATTGTTTCAGTGTATGACAGGAAAAACACTGAACATCACAAGCTACATCTCACCTATGTTACAGCATCCATGGCTATTCAGGTTACTGTATTATAGCAAGTCTTCTTTAAAATATGACTGGACTGTCTATGCATTGTTTGTGAAAGTTCATGTGATCCTGCTTTTGCAACATGATATAATAAAAAAAAAAATCTTTTTCTTTACATTCTAAATAATGCCAAAGCTGAACTGTAATTTTTCGCTCATATTTTTGTTAGGAGTAACCGAAATGAAACTGTTTATGATTTCATACCTGCAAAAGACTATGGAACAGATTTTTCAAATGCAGTCAGCTGGCGCGGTTGTAGAAAAACATGATTTAGGGTGATTTATTATTCATTCACTAACACCCTCAATTTATATTCATACAACAAGATCTGAGCTTGATGTTTCAGCCTTAATGAACATTGATGTTTATTCTTCCTTGTAGTAAGCAAGATATAAAGAAAGTGTTCCTTTTTATGTTTCTACAGTAATAGTCCTGAGAACAAAAAACATTGTAAAGAAGGTGTGTGATGGGGTTTCTGTTGAATAGGGATGAGGAGAATAAAATTAGAAATATCTTAATTTGGACATTAAATTTGGAATTTAATTTTCCTCAACAGAAACCAGAATGTTCAAGGACATTCACTGGGGCATGTAGCAAGGAAGAAAACATGGGCTGAGGATGTGATGGAAAGAAGGACCTTCTGTTGGTGTTCTGTGAGCATGGGCCTCAGCTAGGATGCACTTCCATAGCTGAACTGAAGTGCTGAGGCCAGGGCCTGGCTCCATGATCCCCCATACCAGACAAATCTGTGGGACGGAAGAAAGGTCTTCATGCAGTTCTTAAAATTTTTCGGAGATGAATTTGGGTGAGGAAGGAGGGGAGAAACTGGGAACTACAGGCTAAAGAGAATCATAAAGAATTTCTCAGCACTGTATTGCATTTTCTACATGAGCCTTGTTCAGTCTAAGAAATCAGCAGGAAAGTTACCCTCACTTTTGATGTTAGAAGAGCAAGGTCATCTTTACAGCTCTTCAACTTCCACTTCTAAATATCTGGCAAATAAAATATTAAAAGCAACTCAAGCTGGCACAAGTTCAGAAAAAGGAGAAATAGGAACAGGTTCAGAATAGAAGAGAGGATTCCTAGAAATTTAGTTTTGGCAGCCAGACCTTCAGTCTTATTAGTAGTTTAATGCAGATAAAGATGAAGTCTTAAGTTTTCCTTTTTATTTGCATTCTTTTAGCATTTTTTTTTAATTACTTCTTGTTAAGGGAGTTATGATGATCAGCTGCGTGGTTTTGAGATGAATCATTTAAATAGCTTGCACTAACTCTCCCTTGAGGGCTGCCAGTCCTACAAAGGCTTTCTGCTGGTGTCCATTATGGACATTAAGGTAATATGGAAAAAATAAGCTTGAAGTAGCTAAAACTGGTGGTCTCATGCTGTTGGAAAACATTCTTACCCTTGTTTGGATGCTATGTTAAAAGGGGTTGCATTTTTTCACTTGAGGGAAGAATTATTTATATTTATCTATGTGTTTGAACTTCTTTGCTGTGAAATCTAACTACAACTTTACTTGCTGAACTATGTTTCCTATTCTGGCTTAGGAAGCACAAGAATTGTTCCCTGGGCACTGCTGACAAGAGAATGGGCTTTTACAGTGAGAATTCTGAAATTTAGATTCTTGCTAGAGGGAAAATGAATCTTTTGATTCTTTTGTAGCTTATGGAGCAGCAGTTATCTGCTTCAGTTATCTGCTTATGCTGTGCTTCTAAAGAGGAACTTGCATTTCATATGCTTAGCATCCATTTTAAAAAACTGATCCAAGGAAAGGAAGCTAGAATGTAAAAATTTTCAGCATCTCATCTATTACTATAGTTCTCTTTGAAATGACCTGCGGGCAACAAGGCTATTGACAAAGGTCCTATCCGCTGTGAGAAAATAAAAACTAAAAAAGCCTAGTTCTTCAAGCAAAGAAGTGTCCACTATTTTCAGATGTTAGTTGTACCTGATTGTTCTGGTGCAGCTTTTGTAGTAAGAACATCAACTCTTCTCGTAATAAAAATATTAGAAAATGTAACTAGTGAAGGATTGCCCAGCATGTTCTTCATGTTTTAACTAGCATGTAGCTCTGGATTTTTTTTTTTTATTTTTCTTTTTTGTTGTTAATGTCAAGAACAGCATGGACTTACAAATTTCCCCAAAGCACAGACTTTATATGATCAGATAAGAGTATACAATCAAGGTAACATAACAAAAGGAAGGTATTTGAAAAGCTATTTGAAAACACAGATGATTTTTCTTTCAAAATTGACACTTGGCCTTGCTGTCATTTTTGATAGAGATACAGTGGCTCAATATCTGAAAGCCTTGTTGGGTCCTCCAGTTGCCTGCCAGGTATTCATGGTAGCCAGCCTGGCTGTTTGTAGGCTTCTCTTAGGTCTAGATCTGTGGTCTGTTCTTTCCGTAAGTCTTACCTTCCTTCTGTAGAGAGATGTGATATTTGAGTGTGTATAAGATGGAGAAAAGAAAAAGAAAGACATCTCTTGGGTAAGTAAACAGCCATTATCTTAATTTTTGTAGTTTCTGGGATCTGTTTGCATAAAATGTTTCATTGTTTCTTGAATAATATGAGGTATAAGGACAGTGGAATGACTCATCCTTTTGGGGGCTCCTTTTGAAGCATTGCTTCACTTAACAATTTTGGAAGTTCTTGTCTCATTCTTCAAAAAAGGGCAACTCTCCTTCAGACGTATTTTCCAATTTTGCTGTAAATTAAGGCTACAGCCCTTCACAACACTAACTACAATAACATTCTTGAATTAGTTCTGCCAAAGTCCCTTTGGAATGAATAGATCTTGAAAAATTACTGTGGTTTTGTATTGCACTTGGGTTTTACCACTTGATAAAATAAAGCAAATGTTCATGAAGGGTAAGTCACTGATTTCTATAATTTTGGTGTGTTGTGCTGAGGAATGTTTTCTTTGATAGAAATCAGGAGGCTGTTGGTCGTGCTGATGGAAGTTAATCAGAAATGTTAGACTGTAGTCACATCACAATGTGAGAGGAATTGCTTCATAAAGCTAATCACACTGAAGATCATGGCGGGAACACCTAAAGGTAAGACAAAAAGAATTCTTCTTATCACGTGGCCTCATTCTCCAAAAACACTGCAAATATCTTAATAGTACCTCAACAAGTGAGTAGCTCAGACTAAGTTCAGAAGGGTAACAAAATTTGCTACCGTTTTGATGGAATTAGCAAAAGTCTGTTGAAATGGTGATCCGGTCCGCAATGAAACCTTCCTAAGCAGCCAAAAGAACACAGGTAAATATTTTACCTCCTTCCCAAATATCCTGAGCTGCCTTCATTTCCTCTATTTCGCACTGTAGTCATTGTCATGTAGAGAAGCTTGGCTCTGATTTATACCACCCTCAAATACTGCTGCTCTCTTGTGTGACCTGTAATCCCTGTATTTCCTTATACTAGGGCCACAAGTCATCTCCATGACTGTGTTTTCAGCACTCAGGATTACTAATGAAAACAGTCATAAGCAGTGATGCTGGACTTGGTGTAAAAAGCCTGGACACCATCTAACTTCTACTTAAGCAAAATTTGAGAATTGAAACAATGTGCAGCCTTTGTGTTGAACTCAAAGGCTAAATACTTGTGTCTTTATTAATGCCATATTATGATTACATGATAGAATTTTTTTTTGTTTATTTACTTGATCAGTTACACAGTTTGCTTTGTGAAAGAGGGGAACTAGTTTCCACAAAACTTAGATTATTAAGTACCACAGTATAAACATGAAGTATTTACCTCTATCTTCCATGACTGTATTAGTTCTTGGCCAAAAAATGTAGTCAGAACCAACCTCTGCCCACCCTGATGAGTTACCTTTTGCAATTAAGTGTGGTCATTTCCTGATGTATCTCCTGAGAATTTGTAAGCAATTAATATAGTGAAGAAATGTATTCAGTGAGTCATTAGTTGCTAATTATTCATTCATTCTGGCTAAACTATCTCCAGTCTTTTCAAGGATCCAAGATATTTAACAGCAAATTGTTTGCAACCAGGTGAGTTGGCTTGCCTGCATTCTT
Source organism: Tauraco erythrolophus (assembly GCF_009769465.1). Taxonomy (NCBI): domain Eukaryota; kingdom Metazoa; phylum Chordata; class Aves; order Musophagiformes; family Musophagidae; genus Tauraco; species Tauraco erythrolophus. The sequence continues at coordinate 48,475,891 of NC_141471.1, read as the reverse complement.
CTAATCTCTGACATTTCAAATTATTACAGAGATCAGAGATTCAGAAAGCCATACGGGATTTTTTAACATTAGATAAAACATTTGATCATCAAAAAAGTGAGGACATTTTTGAATCCTGGGGCCTGTTGGCTTTTCATCTCCCTTAAGGAATATAGAGCTAGATACAAGAGATACAATGTAATTCTCTACCTTCTTGTTCCCTTTCTGCAAACGTAAATATAATTAGTAGTAAAATGGAGAGTTAGACATTCTAATATGGAGATATAGACAAGCTACTAGGGAATGTGTTAGTATGCCAATGGGTATCTGTATTTGTTTGACATTCTGGCAAGTACTGGTGTGGTATACTATTCGATATTCATCTGTTTTGATCTCTGAATGTCTCCTAAAATTAAGAAAATGCATAAAGTTGTTAACCAGCTTGAACAAACACTCTACGTTTAGAGAAGATAAATTTAATTGTTACAATTCAGTGCATTTGTATCTGCTTCCTCAGTAACTGAAGGGTTTTTTGACTGTACTAGAACAAAAACCCATGAAAAGTAGTGCCCTAAAGTCTGATCAGCCTTGATTTCATTTCAGCAGAAAGTTGGGCTGGAATAGATAAATGTATCAATGGAGAAGAAACTGTGGCCATGGGTACAATTCTGTCTTACTGCATCTGAATATTTTTAATTTCAGACCAGACCCTCATGAAAATGATTGTTGCTTCAAATGAGGTCTCAGCAGAAGATGTACTCCTGACTTTACTTTTGAGTACATGTGCCCAAAGCACTTAACTTACCTCTTCTGAAGTCCTACATCCTGCAATCTCTTGTCCAATGGTGTACTAGGACTGGGGAGACCAACTGAATAAATCTCTCCAGTGGACAGCGAAATTTGCAGCCAGGGAGAGTGAGAGGGTGAGGATCTCTCAAAGAACTATTCCGGTAGTACATTTCTATGGTGTATTGCCTGTTTCAGAATACAGAAGGGTCAAAATAACGTTAGGTATGCAGAACCACACAGCCTTTCCATGTTGTAGTGATTGTACTTCGGGGCAAACTTTTAGCCAATTTATTTGTCTGGTTATTAATATGTATCAGTAATACTCCAAAGAGATTGTTTTAAACAATAGATGATCAGCAGCAATTTGCTTGTAATTTGTGTTCTTGGCAGAGAGCCAAGGAGATAAATAGATAGAAAGGGCAGAGTAAAACTTCTCATAACTGTAAAGAAACAATACAGAGAGAGTTTTCAGCCTGCAGTGCTGTGATTCTGCTACTGTCAATAACTGCTAAATTGAGTCCAATTATAATAACTAAAACCAATCTGTCATCTTTTTCCTGTGTAGTAAACCTTGTGTATCCAGCTTAATTAGTCTGGGATATCAGTAAATTGCTTTTTAGAAAAAAGTTTATGTTAGCTGTACAGCTTGCAGATACTTGCCCGTTTTTTTCCTGGTAAAGTTCAAAAAAATGACAGGCACTGTAAGGGGGCAATTTCCCATTGAAGACATTGAGTGCCATCTGTAAGGCAACGACGGTGGCTGCATGCTGTAAACACAAGAAACCTTTAATTAAAGGACTACTGAAAATAATTGCATGTACCTACTATTTAACAGTATGTCCAACACCTTATCTGTCCACTTACCATTACCTGTGTGGCCTCATTACTACTTGTCCTCTGCCCTCCGCAACACTGAACAAATACAGTCCTATGGCTGTACAAACTGAAATGCTGCATATATAAAGTATACATTGATGTAAATATTTGAGAAGTCTTAGTCGCTTGCAGTTCTTATCAAAGTCAGTAGGAGCTGTTAAAACTTATTTTAAAAAGAGCTAGTGGTTTTGCCTGCCTTCTTTTTTTTTTTTTTTCTTTTGCCTCTGAAAAAGATGCAGGAAGCAGGAGGTTTGTTTCTACGTTATCTTTGTGATAGAGGCTCAATAGAACATGGGCATGGTTTTTCCAGTTCTCTGCTCGATCAAAACTATATACAATGAAACAAGCCATGACATCAGGTGGAGAATAGAATGCTGCAAATTTCAAAGTACTATCTGTTCATTAAAGAATGAAAATAATCTAATGATATTTAAGGTTAACCAAATAAGAAATGCTTATAGCTTTTTCATGAAGCTTCATGGCTTTCACTGCATTTAATAACTGCAGAAAGGGAGCATAAAATAAACAGAAAGGACTCACCGCAGAATACATAACCATTTTTCGGTGGTGTGAAGGCTTTCTAGCATCTGAGATATGCTTCAGAATAGTTTTTAAAAGAATACCTGAAAGAAAATGAGGAAGCAATGACAATGAAAGGGATGCTTGTGTTAACATCTGTATCACTTGTTACTGTTGTAACACAATTTGTCTTTACATGCACCAGTTTTATTCAATTGACTTTATAGGTAATTTGTGCAGAGTGCCCTGGTTAATTCTGGTACTATCTTTTATATCAACAGTGGGCCTATTTTGCTTCTGCTTAAAATGTTTTGGGGATCCCTAATAGCCTCAACAGCTTCAAACAGTGCTTTCACAGGTGCTTTGTCCAAGCCCAACAGTGCGAGAAGAGCACAGTAGTGAATACTAACTACCCTCTTTTGTGTCTAACTCCATTGACTTCCTGATTTCTGGAGAAAGAAAGAGCACATCCTTTGGACTCTAGTCCAATACACTCCTTCTTAAATTATGTGGTTGTCTGTATTTTGCTCATGTTAACTGCTGAAAAGTTGTAAGACAAAGTATATGAATTAAATCAATGGCTGTGCTAGTATGTTAGCATAAGGTTGGAATCTTGACAAACTAAAATCCTAAAATAAGAACTATACACTGTAGCAGAATTAGACACATGTATTGTCTTCGGCTACTGGCACATTTTTTAATACCAATTGTTAGTAAAGCAAAAGAGGTTTGAACTTTGTGCTTGGATTTGTTAGTTTGAGCTCCAAAAAGGCAAACAAATTAATCCATGCTTATATGTGATTTGTCCTTGTAGCTCACAGAGCCTGACTGTACAGTGTCCATATAAAACAAAAATGGGGCCCAAAGGGTGACAGTGGATGAATGGAGGAGAATGAGTAATTAAAAAGGTATAAACTATCTTTAAATTTCAGCTACTATTTGATGAGTTTAGAAGCAGTTTAATTATCTGATTTTAGTGTTCTCACTAGCGGAATATGAAGGCTATTATGCAGCAAAGTTAACATTCTAAAGATTATTACAAATAATATCTTGTTAAGTAAGTTAAGCATAGTGGCTTACATTAAATTCAGACTTGATTCAGTTCAGCAAGAATCTGTATATTACTTCAGATTTCTTATATAGTGTAACCAAAATGGTGCTACCTTTATAATGTTGGATTAGGATATTTATGATCCATATCCTCACCATCTCTCTTCCCATCAATCAAAATCTTTCCGTGCTGATCACCGATATCCATATCATGACATCTTTCATAGTTCTACTATGGCATTGGTAGCAATACTCATTATATACCCTTTCTTCTTTCCCATTCTACTCTTGGTTTTAAATGGGCTAAGAATTTGGCTTACCTCCCTGCAAACGTGATTTTTGTATTTGTTTGTGGAACCCAAATTCCGCCTGCAATAACAATTCTGAGAGCTTTATCAGCTTGGTCCTGACACCATGAGTAGCCCAAACAGGTAAAGTGTAATTGTTAATATCCTACAGTGAAGAAAGAAAACATGATGATTTTCTTATTGATTCCTACTGCTAAATGTTGTTTGTCCTGGCACAAAATGCTTGTTGGAAGCAATTCTGAATGTTTCACTCAAGTAACATTTCTCTTTGCAATGAAATAATGACTGTATTTTACATTTAGACAGCTGTAGAATTCTTATTTATATCACCATGCTGCTTAAAACAAATTTGAAGGGCAGTGTTCAACAAGAAGAGGAAACATAATGCTAAAAGTTATTATGCAAAAAGCAACTGGTGTTATTTATGCCAATTGCTAATGCAGTTTTCAGGTGCAAAAAATTCACATTATGACTCTTTCTTTTTTAGCCATTTACTGAGATATAACTGAGATCTTTACTGAAACAAATCCTATATAGATGTGAGGATTTTAAGGGCTGCCAGCTCTGAGATATAAGTGAAATGCAGAGATCAAGTAGGAATATGTATAGCTGTAATTCACATGTACCAGAGTATGAGGTATATGTGTAGGGATTAGACACATAGATGGAATTCATACCTACGTATACCAGATGTGTTGGATACTGATGCAGTCCTGAAGGTAAAGTGGAATGGATTGGTCTTTCCTTAGGGATGCAGCCTAAGATATATTAATGGTCACAACTATGAGGAGGAAAGATACGCCCAACACTCCTGGTTTGCACTACCCTGAATTCCTGTTTAAACAAGGTTGGTTATCTTTCCTTTAGTTCAGCGTAACCTCTGTGGACGTGAGCCATTGGACTGAGCTCACCAGATGAAGTGTTCTTGTAACAACGAGATCTAAGGAAAATGCAAGCTACTTAAAGGATTTGTTTAAGCAAGTGAAACAATAGAACATGTTAGGTTAAACCAGCTCAGGTCACAATGTATCACTTTCCTTTTTAACAAATGTGATTTGTGTCTTGAGGAAAGAATTGGCTAGTTGCATACTATTTAAGACAGAGCTGTAGGCAAACAAGTGCCTCAGTCTCCAGGTTACCTGAAAGTCTGGTGACACTTAACCAATAATAACAAACGCAGAGAGATGCATGCTACTGTAGTTTCATGAATTACATTTAAAAACTGCTTAAGAAAGCTCTTTTTGTGTGCTGGAAAGGGTGAGAGTGGCTTTTATGGCAGATGTCTTAACTGATACCCTCAGAGTCTTCACTGAGTAGTATGGAAGACCAAAGCTCACCAAATCTAACACTAGAAGAAAAAAACTCAACTAATCGGTTTGGTGTTCCAGCATTTAGCTAGATCCCTGATGGGAGCTGTAAATTTTGCACATTTCTCTGGTACAGGTTTCTCAGTACCATATAGCAATTGAAATAAAAAGTTATGGTCCTGAGCTGTCCTGGATTTGGAAAATATGGAAGGATGACCTCACTGAAATTACAGTGAGGTGTCCCAACATGTTAACATTTCATGTAACTTAAGGCCCTGGCTAATATTCCCATTCAAGACTGCTTTGACCAAAGTTGGACCTTTGCAGAAACTGCAGGATAGAGGTAAAGTCATTAGCATCACACCCAAATATTACATGTTGCTTGTGAAATCCACCTTAAAACTGTCTCAGTTTTCTAGGGGATATCTCAGTACAGATGACTAATTTATCATTAATATTTGCATTCAAAAATAATTATGCATTAAAGCATTTGTAGCAAATGCTGCCTGCGACAATATTTTTTTACACAAGACTGCAATTTTCACTTGCTTCAGCTGAGATAAGTCTAGACTTTGAAGTGACATGAAGTGGAGCTTGTTGCTAACTTAAGGGCACTAAGGATTTTTTCAGATTCCCACTGGACTGTGGGACCCAGGTATCCATGACAGTATCCCTTTTATTATAAAATTCATGCTTCTTTGTGATGTGCCTGGTTCCTTTGATAAGAGCAGGTTCCCAAACTTGTACAAATAGCCATTTGTGTCATTCAAATGGCTGCTTAATTCCTGAAAATACTCTGAGCACTACTGTCCATATGCAAGTTATAACTTCTCTTATTTATACAATTTGCATCAAATCTTTGTGGAAGAATGCTTACTTTTCTTTGCCAACAACAAATTTTATTCCTGTGTGTCTCTGTGATGGGGTTTGGAAGAGTAACAGGACAATTTTATCCAAAGGTATGCTTTTGCCCAATTGTCCATATGCAATCACTGACAGACTATTGGATTTGGTAGGCCATGGATCTGTGTTCCTTGTAGTGGTGGATGACCCACAGCAGCCTCACACAGTCATAGTGTCTTTTCGTGATTTTCAGTTGCAAGTTTGATGTTAGGTGAGGATTTCTGGGGAAAAAGCTGAAAACAGTCTGTGGTTCAAAAAACTTTGAAAGCACAGACCTGCTCCCTTGTGGTGTCTTACAAACAATAGCAATAAGAGCTAAAACCAGTTTTGAGAGAATGTAAGTATTTCTATTGGACCTTGGACATTTTCTTTCTATTATTTACCTCATATTGTAAAGTGTCAGAGAGCTTCCAAATTCTTTCAGTGTTCAACTTCTTCAATGGGTATCCTGTATGAGTGGCTAAAAACTTCAGAAATGGCTGGAATACAAAAAGCAAACTTGTAGTACACAGGGTCTTTTTACATCATTTCTACACACAGCCATACTAGTACATAGTAATTTTTAGAAACAAGATAGTCTATGCACTTTGCACTTAAGCAATAAACCATTGCCTAGTGGTATGAGAATTTGGCCTGTTCATCTAGACGAGGATGGTGATCCTTCAGATTTGAAGTATGGTGGTGGTTGATGCTTGGCAGAAATCTTCAAAAGGAGTAGAGGAGACATAGCTAGATGAGGAAGCCCAGCAGAAATCCAAAAAGTGCTTAAAGCAAGTGTGACAAACAGAATTATTTTGATGTTGGTACTGAGCAGAAGGGAGGTATGATGTAAATAGAGGACTTGCTTTACATGGGAGTCATGTAAAACAGAGAGAGGTATTGGAGTGATTTGAGAGATATTTGCACTGATTTGATCCGAGTTTTTGTTTTGTCTGCTCTCCTAGAAGGTAGGCGGACTGTTTTCTTTGCAAGGTAGTCAATAGTTTATCTTCAGTTGGTGGGAATAGCCCAGTCTAGATGGATCTATAATGTCGTAATTGTTTTTTGGGTATGTTGTCTACACCCACTGTGAAGATTAGAGATCTGGAAGGAGCATATTGACTGCCATTTTTTTAACCTACCTGTTAGATAATGTTGACAGAAGTGGTACATTTTAATTAGATTTTCAGAACTAGAAATACTTTACCCTGTATTGCTTGAGTTGTCTTTGAAAATCCCTTGTTGCAAAGGTTTCTCTCAGAAGCTCGTTGTATTTTGGGCAGTGTGAGAAAGGTAAGGATAGCAACTGAAAAGAAAATTGCAAAACATGAGTTAGGCAAGGTGCTGCTTCTTCTGCAATGCAATATACCCTTCCAGGATTGTTATTCTGATTGGCTGCACTGGTTAGGACAGACTGAAAAATAACTTGGGAATGTACTTTTCAAGGCTATTCATCTTCAGGACTGTGAGAGTCATACTGATGACTACTTGCAAAATAATCTTTAAATGTTCAGAGGAGTAATAGCTGCAGTAGTTCAAAGTTAAAGGATTCATTTACACAAGATGAAATGTGTCCCTCGACAGAAGACTAACACAAGCCCTTACAAACTGCTTTGTGCTTGGCTTTCCGAGTGATGATTTCACTCGTCGTGTTTAAACACACCGTCACCTTTTGCAGCAAATTACCAAGCAGCAGCTGGACCACAATAAGAGTTTTTTTGTGCATACTCAGCTCTATTATTGGACTTACCACAGCTTCATTTAGTTCAGCTAAATCGTAGAAACTTGTGAAGTTTCTATAACTCAGTTTTGTCTTTCATTAATTCAGGACATATGAAGGTTAAAGGTTACAAGTGACTGGGATAACTTAAGAATTTGTTAATTCATTTATCTAAGCTAAACGGAGTTTATTCTTGTTTGAAGTCTTTTGTGTTAAATTTTAAACAAAAGTTAAAACAAAATTTGACACTGAGATATCCTTAGTGTTTTTCTTTAATGTGCTTTTTGTCCCTTTTCCAGTAATAAAGCTCTATCTATATAGTCCTACAGTTAAAAGATATTTTAAAAGAACTTGAGAATCCTGAAGGGATAGTTACTTTGGAAAGCTTCACAGCAGTTCCAAGATCTTTTTAGAAATATAATCTGTCTATTCCAGAAGGTAGGAAAGTATTTCTGAATTATAACCACAGGTTCATGAACAGGCATGACTTTACCAATAAATGATAGATGCTTGTTTTGGATAGTTGGATACATGTGGTCTCAAGATTACCCTGTATATGTAGTAAAGATGAGTAGAGTTAAAACACAAATAGTTGAAAAAGTATGAAAAATGTGTATGTGTTATGAGTTCTTTGAAAAAACGTATTTGTTTCCCTAGATGTGAATGAGGTGCAGTACTGGCTTGCCGAGTTTGATAGTGGTGTTCATACTGGCCAGGTATGCTTGACTGTTTACTGGAGTACCGCCGTCTGTGACAGTGTCAGAAGCAGCTCCTGACTCTATGCCAGGCTGTGTGCATGAACAGGAAGACACATGTCTGCATATCCTTCATCTTCATGCTTTTATCATCTCAAGGTGAGAACCATTGCTCCATGTCTGTATTTAACCTGACTCCCCTATCATAGACAGTGTTAACTAGACTTCTAAGCCCACACAATTTACCTTGCATCACATGTACAATCCTTCTCCCCCAAACTGGGACTCATGCTGTACACTCCTGACCTTTCCTAGCTTTTTATTGTAGGTTTTCCACAAATGGGAAACTCCAGCTCCATTCAGCTGCCCATTTTTCCCCTCTAGGACAACTATATGCGGGCTACAGAGCTGCTATCTGCACAATTCCTTACAGCTCCAAGGTGAGGTGTTGAGGAAGAGAGATGAATAAATACATTGCCCTATGAACTCATGCTCTTAAAGCTCTTAGTCCTCCTTCCTTTTCCCTTTTACTTTTTCCACCAACTCTCAAAGTGCATGAAAAGCAATCCTGTGTTTCAATTCTCACTGTAATGAAAACTTCAGAATAGTGCTTTTGTCTTTTCCAATGGCTGCAGACTAAAAAATGTTGAAGCACTAGTGAGAACAGCTATGCTTCCTCTTCTCGCACAAAGAAAGTCATGTTTGTGATAAGCTTAGGATTAATCTACTTCTATAGTGGTTTACTCACATTATAGGCTAATTCTTTTTCTCTTTTTTGTTAACTCCAGGTTTCCTGTGGAAACTCTTGACAATATTTCTGTTCAGCTTATTAGGCCTTTCTGCACAATTCTTGTAACATAATGTATTTTTCATTCCCTTTACTATGTCCTTCATCCTGCCCCTTTATCTCATATCCCAGGTATTTTAGTAATGATTAAGGGAAAACAAATGTACTTAGTTTCTACTCACATTATCATGTGTCACTGGCACTGTGTGAACTGGAATTGGCTGCCAAAAGATTTTGGGGTTCCAAATCTGGCCCGGTGTTGGTGGGTACAGTCCGGCAAGACTTGCCTGAGCACTCATAAGTGTGTGATCACAGTCAGTGCTTTGAACGTAAATCTGAAGCAAGAAAAAAAAGAAAGAAAAAACTTTTGGGAGACCATTTCTCCTGGTTGGTTGCATTTTTTTTTTCCTATTGGTAGGAAAGAACAGGACTGGTATTGTGCTGAGGAAACCATCATTGAACCGGAGTGGGGTGAAGAAGGACCCTGAGAAAGAAGGGAGAGAGAGAAAGAGTCAAGCTGGAACAGAGCCTTGGAATAAAATTTTGGTAGACAAGGGAGCTGCAACAAAGTAGCCGTTCCCTTAGGAGCCCTGGTGAAAAGTGTTAAGATCAACTCCATTTGAACACCTAGGCTTTGGGACATCATGGATGCACTGAACAGCTGAACCCTGAAAGAAAACTAAGCTGTATCTGCACTGCATATGGAAGCGCAGAATTGGAGATATCCAACGTAGATACTTTGCCATACAACAGTGAGGCATCTGAACCTGATACACAGCCTAAAAAACCTTTCACATGGTTTTCAGGTAACCATCAGCCTAAATAAAAGTTGAGTCACAGTTTCAGAGATACTTTGAAATGACGTTTAATTCAATGGGCATTCAGTTATCTCCAGACATAACAGGTTCAGCTTCTCATGCATTCAGGAAGTCCCACTAACATCCATGAAAAACATCCTCCCTCCCAGGTCCAGTACTTGCCTCATATTGCTTGTATATGACACTCAGGAAATAAGAGTATCTCCTCCGCATGTACTGGCCAAGCTCATACTGTTGCTGTATACCAAGCTGTAGAAGTAACAGAATAGTGTAAGATGCTCAAGAAATGTGCTACACATGCATTCCTACAACTAAAAAATGAGATATTTCATGTTATTTTGACAAAGATCTTTTTTCCTTTCTAAAGTGAAAGAGGAAAGAAGACAGGAGAAAAATGCAGTAAAGTTGCTGCATTTAAAGTATTGAATAATATTCAATATGTCTTCCTAATGGATACAGTTCTGCATTTTGCTCTGTGGAAAGCTTTGTGTATGTTTATCCAAGCTAGTAAGACTGGCTGAGGGTCAGGGTGACTTAAAGCAGGCATAGAGATGTCCCAACACCATCTGTCTAGTTTCTGCTCTATTGCTGGTTCACAACTAATTAACTGGGAGTGCAGACAGAGAAACCACCTGTCCGTGAAAGCACGTCCAGGATATGAATCCCATAGAATATCACCAGTGATTCCATATGGAGGTTACAGTTTTAGCTTGTACAAGATCTTACTTTTCAGGAAGACAGAAAATATTGAACAGAAAACAGAAAATTTTGAACAGAAGACTTCAAGTAAAAGTCCTCGAAACCTTCAGGTATTTTGCTACAATGGTTAATTATTATTGACAGTCTGAAGCATTTGATTCTTGGTTCTTGCCTGACCATGTGCCCAGCTTTCAGCCACTGGATCTTGTTATCCTTTTGAATGACACATTCTTTGCCATCACAGATGTTATTCCCAGTAAAATGACAACCAATAAGTTGGAATCAAGTCACTTAATCTGTGTAAAACTAAATAGTAGACAGTTCTCTACTCTCACAGCAAAATGGGTTTTCCAGGTTCAGCATTTTAGTAGCTCTTTGCCGAACATTTTCCAGCTTGCCAACATAATTTTATAAATATCTGACATGAGAATCACATTCCATGTCCTTGTAATGGTTTCAATATTATCATCTTTTTAATTGTACCTGGTATTTCCTGGCCTAAATTGAAATATATTCAACTTTGCTCATGTAATCATTACTCTGCAATGGGATCTCAAGTAAAGTGGTTACACATTACATCCTAAAGTCCTTTTTTAAGTCATAGGATCATAGGATAATTCAGATTGAAAGGGACCTCAGAAAGTCTCTAGTCCAACCTCCCGTTCAAAGCAGAGTCAGCTATAACATCAGAACAAGTTGCTCAGGGCTTTATCCAGAGTGCCAGACATGGCCCATGGTGTATGTACGTGATCACATCTTTCTGTTTCTGGAATTGTGCATCCAGAGTTTCTTAGGGTTTATGCTTGGCCTAGGCTTCTGCCCCAACTTGCCTAATATGTGTGTTGTTAAATACTGACACCTGAGTCTTGAAGCCATCCATGCCCTGGAGCAAGCTGGTACATAGTGCTGAACTCCCATAGTGTATACGTGCAATGATTCAGCCACAGCTGAGTTAAGGCATAGGAAGCTGATCTGTTACTCCTGTTTCTTCAAGGAGAGTGACATGAAAGGAAACAGGCCTGACCGTGCATCAGAGATCAGTGTGGCCTCCTAAGAATGACAAGGAAGAGGAACCCCTCCGGCAGTTTGTTCTATTCTGGTTTTGATGGAGACCTGACAAGTGACTAGTTCCCCCAGGAGAGAGAAACATGTGTTGTGCTGGACCCACTGGACATAAGGTGTGTGAGCAAACTTATTCTACAGTAGCCTAACAGAGACACAGCCCTCATAGTCTGCCTACACATGCACAATAGCCATTTACCTGGGGCATCCAGACTTTTGGCACATCTAAACTACTTCAATGACGCTGCCTGGTGCCCAGAATCCTGGGTGAATAACTAGTAGATTTTTCCATCCAAACAACATCTCTTGGGGAAAAATGACCAAAGCGCAGACACAGTGGGTCATGCTGGTGGGAGCAGAGCAGAAGTAGGGTTAAAATCACCTAGTGCCCACGTTTCCTTACAGCCTGATATTGTAGAAGTTCACCCTTGGCTCCGCTCACAAGAGGAGGCAGCTAATACAAATTACAGTTAATGCAGAGACACAGTTTCTGCACTTGGACTCTGCAGTTGCTTTAGCTGCTGCTAGTTACTACGTCAGCTGATACGGGTGTGCAAGCTCATCTCTGCTGTATTCCACCAGCACCTGCACTAAAATAGCTGAGCTTTAAATCAACTTCTCCTGACATAGCATGAGAGAAGTTTCCTGTAGTGCTGATCTTAGTAGTTCAGGGGCAAAGGAGCGCTCCTACTCAGCAGACATTAAGGGTGGTTTGTGAGCGCTTACGTCACCTTATGCTACTGATGTTTAAAGCTCTGTGTTTGGTACCAGGTGAACTTCGGTGGTCACCAGTGCCTGGCTTCTCCCAGAAGACCCCAGCCTGCAGTCAAACCACTCAGCGTAGGCTGCTATTGGGCCAGAACAAGCTGACTCAGTGTCATCTAAAATCAACAACTGCTCACAGGTGTAGTTTCCTGGTAAGTTCTTTGGCTGTCATTTTGGAGACCTGTGTATGACAACTTAATATGGGCTTCCTCCAAGTGAAAACAAAGTTCCAAAAATCAGATATCAACAGACCACATTCTGATATTTCAGTATATTGATCCAGGTAAGCAGACGTACCTTGGTAAGCTGTCCATATCCCTGCTGCCTTGCAACTTCTTTGTGCTTGTCAGTTGGAAAAAACTCCTGTGGGGTATGATCACCATGACGAAATACCTGACAAAATAGATGGGGTTCTGTTTGCATTTACTGGGATTTTTGTGATGGATATAATTGGTGCAGTCACAAGGAATATGCAATGACAGTGAGTACTGTGTCTGACATGCTAAATGTATTTGTGGTGCTTTTATTGGGTCTAGATAGCTATAATGCCTGTTTAATTTATTTAGACGAATGTAGCTCTTCTTTTTTTCCTGGCATTTGAAAAGTAATTATCTCAAATGAGTGTTTGCAAGTTATAAAAACTATAAAATATCTTAGTATATTTTAAAGAGGTTTTATCTATTTTAGGAGCTATAGACCACAACATTAAATAAACAAAAACCAAATAGAAGGATGTAAGTAATTTTCCAGAAATATTAGAACATCAATATTTTGGTAGGACTAACTGGGAATTTAGAAGTAAAAAGCCCAGACTACTTTAGGTACAGTTTCTGTGGCTGACTGCTGTGAAGCACTCTTTCTTGGAAGAAATTAGCCTTAAAAAGCCACAAGTTGACTTTTTCATCACAAGAGATGATGCAAGTGTCATCTAATATCTAAATATAGACTAAACTGTTAGTCTGAAAATATTGAACTTCTTCTGGAATTTAAGTTCAGATGAAAGATACATCTATAAAGATACATCAAGACTTTTCATTCCTGCACTGAATCATTTCTTTGTCCAGCATAATTCCTGTAGATTTGTGTCATATTGCCACCAGATTTTTTTACTTTCTTAATCCAAGTAGGGAGAAATAAAATCAAAAACTGCAGCACAAAAAGTATATAAGTGATTTACAAGCATGCTTGATGTTCAGAACAAGATTCAGACTTTCTGCAAACACATGATATGTCATAATCATTGTAAATAGCATTAGTTTGACAGCATTGGTTCTATGTTTGTTATTCAAAGGTTTGGGTTTCACATAATGAAATTTATTTTGCATGTTAATCCACTGAAAACACTGGAAAAGTGGAAACTCTTCCATGGTAAAAAGTGGTTTTGCACAGTTGACATTTAGATATGAAATCCTCTTACAATTTGAAAAAGAATCCTATGTGACTCCTCTCTTAGTGCTATTAAAAAAAAAGCATTCTTTTGTCAATCCAGAAAGTTAAATTCATCTAGGATGGCACAAAGAAGACAAAATTATAAAATATGATTTAAAATTGAGGATTTTTTTTTTTTACAATGCAATAGTGAATTTTGAATACACAGGAAACACTTAAATATTCAAACAGTGCCCCCTTCTTCCTACCCTGGAGTACAAGAAGAGCAGTCAGTGACAGGTTTTGAAGACATTCCATTTGCCCATGATCTACTTACTACGGACACAAACTTCAGTTTTCTTTTAGCTGTCGTTTGGTGAAGAAAGATGCAGAAAAGGCAGAACATGAAACACAGACTCCAAATTCCGCACACCAGCTGCCTTGCTCTCATCCTGAGGGTAGCTTTCAGTTATTTTGCACACCAAGGCCACAGACTGGATGTGGTGATACTGTAGATATGTGGCTAAGAAGGGAGGAGTCGGTTGTGCTCAGTGAAGTCTGAAAGTGGGCTGTAAGCTGGCCTCCTCCTCCTTTTTTTTTTTTTTTTTTTGGATGCTTTTAGTGCTTATAGCTTTTCAGAAGATTCATGGAATGAAAAGTATAGTTTGCACTTGTACTCAATTTCTGTGTCCCATATGTTCTGGAGAATTTCTGAGCTCTCTATTTCCTGCCCCTGGCACTTGCAAGACAGGTGAACATAAAGAGCTAACAAGAACAAGCTGCCTTTTATTGTTTAAGCTAGGATTTAGTATGGGTCAGTCAGCCTTCTTAAAAGTGAAAATGCTGCAAATCTAATGTCTCTTGCTGTATGCAAAAGAGCTAGTAAACCATCCTCATTCCTAGTGCTCACATGGTCTCATCTGAGCACTGTGTACTAGGAAGCTAGAAAAAGCAGTGCTGTCAATTGTTCTATCAAAGATCTCTGGATTTTTCACTGGATTTGGCTGTGTGGTCTGCAGGAAGAATAAATAGCAGAAGGTTTTGTTGCACGGGAGCAGGAATAAGCCTAAATTCACCACAAAAAAATAAAGATACATGAATGAAACTTGCATCTATATGGTAGATTGACTGTCTCTCTAGTGGCAAAGCATGTGCCACTGTTTTCTAAAATTATCCCCCAGAATTTCATACAGGTAGGTAAATTTTTTAATTTTAAATTTCTCTTGTTGCTAACACTTTCATTGTTACAGCATGCATAAATAAAGAGTTGTTTCTGTCAGTTCCTCATTATATTTTAAATAAAGAGAAAATCTAGCTCAGAGACTGTTGCAGGGGACAGGATTGATCTTACAAACTTATTGGTTTATATTCAATCACATTCGGGTGTTAATGAATGCCCTGTTAATCTGTAAAAATTGAGAGTGATTTCTTAGTGATCAAAAGCTCTCTGTATGTAAGAATTTAAAAGAAATTACTGAAAAAAAAAATCATGGTGCTACCTGAAGTTTATATAATCTCAAGCTAGTTTAAGGTACAAATAACAAAACTTTCCTTTGTAATTATTACATATAGGCTTGTCTAGAGGGATCAGTTCTCTTTCCTGAGATAACAAAGCCATATCTTTCACATCTGTCAGAGCTAAAGAGGTTTCTCTATGAAACATTCAGAGGTCAGACTTTCTTGTTGCAAGATGGTTCATCTGTCGTTTCCACTTTTGTGCCTGACAAGTCTAATACTCTCATGCAGAAATAGAAAAATATGGGGATCTGCCCACATTTATTGAAAAAGAATTTTTTTTTCTTTTCCTTTTTTTTTTTTTTTAATGAGGGACTTGGAGGAGATGTGGGTCAACTGATTAAAGCTATTCACATCCTGTACATTTTCCTGCCTCCACTGGCTGTCATACTTCAAAAGCCTCTCTGAAGAGACTATGAGTTTTGCTGTTTCTAAAGGACATGACATCAGATGCCACTCCTAAAATACACTGCTCTGCAAGGCAGGGTTTTTAATTAGACCAGCTGGTATCACTGAGGAAAAATAGGCAAGTTCTGAGAATCACAAGGCTCCATTCAGATTCTTCAGATACTGTAGATACATCTAGCAGGGACAGCAGATATACAACAGGAGCAGAAAGGTTTAAGTTTATTCTCTTCAAGCACCCATTGCCTCACACTTTACATGATATTTCTCTAGCAAGGAAGGTGAAATTACTCTTACTTTGGAGATGACATGAGATTAGTATAAAAACTGATACTTGCTTCCTTCGATCTGATCTTGGTGCTGCTAATTCTATGGGAAGAGACACATAAAAGGCTGGAGTTATTTTAAGGTACACTACATTGGTTAACTGTTCCTTCTGAAGGTCATAGAGGGAGAATGAAACAGTATGCCATGCCATGTAGCATTATTCCTGAGACTGAAACTCTAGAGAGTAAGACGGAGCTTTCTTGGCAGCTAACTCATACCTGCAGAAATCCCTTGTTGTGGGTAGTGAGAGGGGTGAAAGCTATAGCTGCTTTGAAAGTCAAAGTAACTGATTCTTTAATATCCCTGCAGCCTGTGTTAAAACAACAGTTGAAAGTGGAAGAGGAGGAGATAATGGGAAAGACAATAAATGAACCTCACTGCCTTGGAAGTACAAAGCCAAATATATAAGGTGCAGATCCTATACCTTTATCTTACCAATAAACTTGATGAAGTGTTTATGGGATTGTGACAAACATAGTATTTTTAAGCAAGTAAAAGTACAGATTTGTGTTGCATCCTGTATTGTGAGATCTGAAAAGTCAGTGTGTTAAGAAATGCTGCTGGATCTTAGACATTGTTTAGGGAATGTAAGCTTTCATTAAGAGTCCTTCAATGCTTTAAAGTAGGTTCACAGTTCAAGTGCTGTTATTGTATTTAATGGCTTATTAATCTGAAGGACAAAGTTTGTCCCTCTTCACGCAAACTGCAATGTAAAGAAATCTTCTCCAAGCTGTGATACTTACTGCCTGAGCTTTTAGTAAGTGTAGGGTTAAATCTGCTTGATATATAAACACAATGTAGGATTGAACTTCTAGCTTGAGATGCAACTTCTTCATTGGCAGTGGAGGAGAACCAGAATCAGTTGAAGATATATTGATAAGTGTGTTTGGAGAAGACTCCAGTGTGGAATTAGTGGGGAGAGAAGGCAACAAGTGTAGCACGACTTCAACCTTCTCATCCTGCCTCCCCTCCTTGCCCCTCCCTATAATATTCCCTAGTGGGATACTGATTCCAGCCTCTGATATTAAAGTCATGGCTCCATGGCTTTTGCA